>NC_090318.1:890000-2090000 GCF_039906515.1 Pseudorca crassidens
TGGTCCTTTGCCAGCGGTGAATTCTGGTTCCCACGTAGCCAGGTCGTCTGAATCATTTAATGAGAGCCTGCACCCTCACCTCTGCACCAGCTCAGCCTTCCTGCATGAACTCTTAATCCAGTGCCCACCTATTTAAAACCTACATGTGACATCCCAGAGTATTAGGTGACAGATGGGATTCACAGTTTTCATGGGCCCCCACGAAGCCCCTCTCCCCGGCTGCTTCTGTATTGGATTTCCAGCCGGGAGATGAGGATGGACGTGCGCGGGTCTGAGGACCACGTTTCAGGATGTGGCTCCAATCCATGGCCAGACGTCAACGAGGCGAGGCCATCTGTCCCTCGTCTGGGGTCTTTGGAAGCGGCCTGGAAACGTCTTATACAAGTTAATACGGAGGAACAGTGTGGTGAGGGCTGTCCTCTGAAGCTTAAAGGAAAAAATTCAAAACAACAAACAAAAATGCAAGACATCTGTTTCTGGGGAGAAAAGGAGAGAAAGAAAGGCGGAGAGAAAAGAGGTAGGGAGAACTCTCCAAAACAAAGCAGCAGGGAGATGGGGGCTGGGAGGCGGCTGGAAGGAAGGGGACCTCACGGTCGGCCAGCAAACCGATGCACACGGCGGCGCCCGCCTTCATGCAAAGTGACTGAGTGGCGTGTCAGGGCTGGCGTCCACCGATTTCACCTGCGGGGAGATTGAATCAGGCAGCGGATTAGAGTGCGGAACGTTCTGACGCTCGCTGTTGTGAAAACACGTCAGGTAGGTAGGTGCTCATTAGATGGGCCGGGCTTGCGCCAGCCCAGTGGAAATTGTATTTATGGCAAAAGGAGGACACAGCGTTCGACCTTGTGTGGTTGGGAGAACAGGTTGATCCCCGGGGTTGATCACCAGGCGATGGGGGAGGAATGGCTACCGTCCTCAGGCTGCCTCTGTGTCCTCCCTTTTCTCCGCGTGCAGCCTCCTGTGTGCAAGCACACGCACACACACGTGCACACACGTGCCCAGACTGTGTGTGTACGTGCACACGCCCGGGAGGAAGTATGCTCAGACTTCCTCTCTGCTTTATCTTTTCCCCAGTTTAGGCCGTAGGTAAGCCCCTGTGGGAGGTTGGTAAAAATATGCTAACTCTGTTTAAACCTACAGTGCGTATTTTCAGCCACGCTGGGATGGAGACTTTTTTAAGGTTTTCCCACGACACTTGGGTTTTGGGGATGGGAAAAGTTATAAAGGTACTGGTTCAGGTAAAGAGCATAATGCCAGGGAATGTGTGCTGTGGGCTAAGTTTTGTGTTTAGAAAATAAAAGGATATATACCGTAGTGGGTAGAATGGGGTTCTCCCCCGAAAGCCATGTCCATGTCCTAAACCCCATAACCTGGGAACGGGACCTTATTAGGAAACAGAGTCTCTGCAGATGTGATAAAGTGAAGGTCTGAGATGAGGTCCTCCTGGAGGGGGGTCGCCCTACATCCAATGACAGGGTGCTTCTAAGACACAGAAGAGGAGAGACACAGACACAGAGGAGAAGCCCTGAGAAGACAGAGGCAGAGACGGGAGGGATGCGGCCACAAGCCCAGGGACGCCTGGAGCCCCCAGAAGCTGGAAGAGGCGGGAAGGACCCTCCCCTGGAGTCTCTGGAGGGAGCTCAGCCCTGGGACACCTCAGATGTGTGGTCTCCAGAATGGGGGAGGATGGATTCCCGTGGTTACAGCCACCCCAGGAAACTCCTACATCTAAGACTGTGCTTTAAACACATACCCTGAATGGTCACTGAGATTGCCAACAGGGTGTCTCACGGGAGGGACGCTCTGGGGCCGGGGGGTACAGGGATGGGATCAGAGGGAACCCCTTTTACCGCACGCCATTCTCGCCCTTAGGATCACGAGCCAGGCACATGCAAGCGTCCCTAAGTACCAAACATGCCATTGGCACCGTTTCATGACTGCAGCCGTGAATGCATTGCAAACTCGCTTATCCACACTGATGGGTTCAGAGGGGTTGGCGGGGGGCTGTCCAGCAGGGGTGTAAAAATCCTGAGGGAGACCACCATAGTCGAGTCCTCTGTCTGGCTGAGCTTACGTCCAGGTGTCCCCTCGTGCGTCCCTCCCAGCTCAGCCTGCAATCACAGACTCCTGGAACGTTGCTGCTGGCTCTTCCGGGGGTCCTCTCTGGAGACACCACAATTTGACCCCTGAAGGGACCCAGGAAGTGTATGTGAGCAGTGCCAGCTGGAGGGGGTCCTGTTTTCATGCTCCTCTTAACCACCAGGTGTTCAGAGCCAAAGGTCCGCTGCGGCTCTTGGCTGGGAGAGACGGGGAGGGGCGCCCTGGGTGGAGAGGTGGGTCCCGCCTGCCCTGGGGACACGGAGGTATTCCTCGAGCTGGGGAGCCTGCTTCCCTGCACAAGCCCACGTTCCCCCCGAGGCCCACGCCATCAGTCACGCCCTCGCTCCAGCTGTTGTCTCCCAGCCATGCCCCGTGACACGCGGCTTTTTCTTAATGCACATCAGCTCCACGGGGCCAGCTTTGTGCGGACGCCGCCGCTTATGTTATCCAGGGGAGCTCTCTGTAGGAAAAAGAATGACACACGGGGACAGTCACAGGAGCCCTTTGGATGCATTTCCATCGCTGCTGGGATGTCCCGAGCTGTCTTACGGGCAGTCGGGTGCCCCTCTACCATGTTCACGGATTTGTTTGTGAATGTGTGTAGCAGTTTTTACCTTGGGGTGCGTGTTCCCCGGGGGCCACGGTGCTGGGACAGGGGCCACTTTGCTGGTTGTTTGGCCTGAGTCGCCCTGATGTCTTCAGGGCAAGAGAGGTCAGTGACAAACTCAGTGGCGTGTGAAAGGTGACCTTGGAGGCCGCTGGATACAAAATAGGATGCTCAGTTAGGGCTGAACTTCCAATAAGCAGTGGGATTTTTTTCTTTTAGTATAAGTATGCCCCAGATTTTGCAAGGGACATATGTATAGTAAAACAATAATTATTGTATGTCTGAAATTCAAATTTTAGCTGGGTGTCCTGTATTTTTAGTTGGTAAATATGCTTAAATATGGCAATCCTAATCAGGCTTTTTCCTCCCCAAGATCTGGACATATAGGACCTCCGGCCTGCACCTCCAGGTCACAACTTTGGGGGAACTGACATAGTGGACAGTAGGGGTTTTCCATCGATTATCTATGTATCTATCTGTCTATCTATCTATCATCTATCTACTTATCTATCACCTACCTGGTTATCTATCATATACATATATATGTATCTATCTATATCTATTACCTATCATCTCTGTACCTGTCTATCTATCCATCATCTATCTATATATCCACGTATCTATCATTTATGTATGTATGTATCTATCGTCTATGTCTGTCCATCCATCTATCCGTCTATCTACGTATTTAGTTATTTATCATCTATCATCTCTCTCTGTATATATATAAAATGTGTCTATCTATCATCTGTTTATTTATCATCTATCATCTGTGTATGTATATATGTATCTGTCTTCTATGCATCTCTCTCCCTATCTATCTAGCTATCTATCTATCTAGATTGTGGTACAATACGCATAACATAAAATTTACCATTTTAACCGAAGCTCCCAAGCCAGTGCTACAAAGTCTGTTCATAACACGGTGCCGCCGTGTCCACTACCTACTTCCTGTCTACCTAGAAATGTCTTATTTGATTCTGCGAGCAGACAGCGAGCTATGCTGGCCTGAGCAGGGAAGGGACATTTGCTGTTAGGGTTTGGGGCCAGGGATCTGCTGGGACTCTGGGCGGCCGCCTGGGCAGTGCCTGGAGGGCTGACCTGAGCCTCCACCCGCCCCATCTGTGCCTCCTACCCCCTGTCTGGGTTTTCATTGCTCACACACCCACTTCCTCCTGATCTATCTGACATCTGGTGGCTCCTCTGTGGTCACACTTGTGTGTCCGCGTCAGTCTGCAGTGCAACAACACTCAAGGGCAGGTCTTGGGCTTCACTCATAACACACAGAGATCTCAGACTTAAAGCAAGGTCACAGCACTCTGCTGTATGTGTGTGGGGTCAATGAGGGGAAATGGGATTGCTCTAGGAGTAGCCTGTTGCTTGGCTCTGTAAGCCAGAGTTGAGGATCCTTGGAGTGTTGGGTGGTGAGGCTGGGACCCTTGGCTTTCTGTCCTGGTTCAACCCATTCCCAGCAAGGCAGCTCCGACAGGGTCAGCTCCCATCTCCAGGGTTAGTTTACGCTGTGGTTCTGTCACTTCCCAGCTCAAGCCTCTGGGCAGGTCAACTCTTCATCTTACTCTCCTCAGTCATAAGCTGTAGACGGGGGATGCCTGTCTCCTAGGACGGTTGACTGGATTGGAAATAACGGTCTTAGCGAACCCAGTGTGTGGGGAAGCAATGATTCCTTTCAGCCCTAAAGTGTAGGTTGTGGCATATTTTATTTTCCTGCCAACACTGTAAGGTCCTTAGGGATCAGAATGACGTTTCTATTCTGATCTGGGCTTTTAGAACCTGGTGTATCTTGGGTCCGCAAAGAAGATTTGAATGCATGAGTGAAGTCGATGGTCTGGCCTCCAAATCTGAGCTTCTGGCCAGCGGTGTTCCAGGAAATGTCAATCGATTCAACAATTCATTCCTAATTCACTCAAGATGAGATAAGAAAAGGACGACTGTGAACATCGGTCGTGTAGGATTGCCCTGCCACTCAAGAATATCCATCGCCACGGTTTCCACCCACTGTGGTTAGGAGAGGACGCTGGATGGTGGTTCTCAGCTTTTCTTTACCTTCCAGGTGCTGGTGGCACCTGGCATCCCATGGTGTGCTGAGCACCCAATTAGCAAGCAATCCCATAAAGTGGAGACGGCAAGAAACCTCAAAGGTAGTGTCACCTCCATCCAGAAAGGGCATCTCAGCCACCCTTCTCCAGGGATTGTTACAAAACAAGAACACCCGTACCACCAGCACCCAGAACAGAACGTGACTGCACCTCTGTTTTCAGACAAGCAGACTTAGTGATTTCGAGGCACTCCCACCGAGATCTCACGTGTGCTGGCATGGTTTCTCCAAAGCTATGACTCCATCGCCTGTCTCCGTTTTCCGAGACTGGAAAGATGGTCACCTCGGGAAGCGCAATGGGTGCCTTGCTGAAGGGTAGACGTGGCCCTGGAGGAGACGCCTCCATGGACTCTTTGTGCTGGACTCAGCTTCTGGATGTGACCGTGGGCTCCCCTGGCTGGGAGTCCATTTCTTCATTGCTGCTTCTCCCGGTTGTTAATAAATCAGAAAGTAGATGAGAGACTCATGGTTAATTTTCCGCAGCTAGTGCAGAGTGTCTGAGCCCATAAACCTCAGAAAGTCTCGAGCTGTGAATTTCTTGATACTGACAAGGCAAACAGCTTAGAAATCATAATTATAAGTTACAAGTGTCTTAAGGGTTGTTCTTCTGACATAAAACTAATTTCATGTTTTTATGCATAATGTGGGAGAGATGAGAGGCAGGGGCCTGCTCTGGAGGGTGCTCCTGGAGGTATCACAGCCTCCGTTTCCTGGCCGTAATGAGCGGGGGCAGCGGGCTTCATCCCTCTCGCCGCCTGGTTTGCCTTGAGTAGCTCCTGACAACCTCGTGGAAGCTGTCTCTGCTTTTCCCACGAGCAAGCTGGTACCTCACCAGTGCGTGACCCTGTTCTCCCCCAGAACCATCCTGCCACCGTATTGGCACACCCAGACCCAAGATCTCTGCAGGAGTGTCCTGGGGCAGCCGGAACAAGTGACCACAAACTAGGGGCTTGAAACAACGGGAATGTACCTTCTCACCATTCTGGAGACCAGACATCTGAGATCAAGGTGTGGGCAAGGTCGGTTCTCCTGGAGGCTCCAGGGGAGAATCTGTCCCAGGTCTCTCTCCCAGCTTCCGGAGGCTGCCAGCAATCCTTGGCATTCCTTGTTTTGTAGAAGTACCACTCCCATCTCTGCCTCAATTGTCACATGGGCTTCTCCCCTGCGTGTGCTTCTACGGGTCCTCTTTTCTTATTATAAGGACACCTTGGATTTAGGGCCACTCTAATCCAGGATGACCTTATCCCAAGTTCCTTCAGTTAACTACAGTTAAATACAGAAAGACCCTATTTCCAAATAAGGTCCCATTCACAGACACGGGGGGTCAGAATTTGAATAAATCTTGGGGGGCACCTTTCAACCCATTACAACCCCTGTGATGAATGCTGGTCTTCCTGAGGTGAAGAGGGGTGTCATCACTCCCCTCTTGGACCACTCTAGGGGAACGGTATACCCGTGGATTAGTGCATCGTGGAGTTTTCAATTCTGCCCATCTCCAGCTCAGCAGAGAGTTTCTCTTACCATTAAGGAGAAAAAGGGTATTTGGGAAATGGAAGAAAAATAGTGTGGATTGGACAAACTCAACCACCGTTTCAATCTCTGTCCATCTAACGGCATGTAGGCACTGCCTTTGTTTCTTTAGGTCACGGCTTTATTCTGATGATCTATGGAGGGTCCTGCAAAAAGATTTGTTGGACACAAGGAGGAATAATGGCAGGGTGTACAACGCAGAGAGAAGAAAATACAAACATAGTGATGGTTTTGTGGGTGCCATGAAGAAGTCGCCGAGTTAGGAAAATTAAGACATTGCTCTTGACTTTGTCACAAATTTTCTATGGAACTAGAAAATTGGATGTCACCTCTTTCAAACGAAAGCATTGGTGGTAAACAAGGAGAGACAGGCTAAAACCACAGGATAAAGTCAACACACTCCCACCAGAATGGCTAAAATGAAAAAGACAGACAGTAGTAGCATGTGTTGACAGGGCTATGGAGCCACTGGAACTTTCCAGGGCTGCTGAGAGACTGTAGGTTGGTCTGATCATTTTGGGAAACCATGGGAGTATATCTACTAAAGTTGGGTGTACACAGGGTCTGTGTCCTGGCAATCCAGCTCCTAGGTGTGTACACAGTGGAAAGGCATGCACCAGTGCCCTGGAGACATGTGCAAGAAATTTCATAGCAGAATAACTTGTAACGGCCCCAAAGTGGAACCAACTCCTCAATCAATGGTAGAATGGATAAATATATCATGATGGATTCCTGCAATGGAATATTACTTGGCAATGAACAATCTCACACAGGGCACGATAGCATGCATGAATCTCACAGCCTGGCTTGATAACAGGGGAAGCAAAATGCAAAAGACTGCATGCTGATTGCAAGTCTGCAACTTTAGAAAGTTCCAAAGCAGCCACAATGAGTCTACAGTGTTGAAAGTCAGGAGTGGGGTTATCTCGGGGAGGGCTCGGGACCGGGAGCTGGTGTGTGTCCTGGTCCTGGACACGGTTACACAGGTGTCCTGGTCCTGGACGCAGTTACACAGGTGTCCTGTCCTGGACGCGGTTACACATGTGTCCTGGTCCTGGACGCGGTTACACAGGTGTCCTGGTCCTGGACGCGGTTACACAGGTGTCCTGGTCCTGGACGCGGTTACGCAGGTGTCCTGGTCCTGGACGCGGTTACGCAGGTGTCCTGTCCTGGACGCGGTTACGCAGGTGTCCTGGTCCTGGACGTGGTTACGCAGGTGTCCTGGTCCTGGACGTGGTTACGCAGGTGTCCTCGTCCTGGATGTGGTTACGCAGGTGTCCTGGTCCTGGACATGGTTACGCAGGTGTCCTGTCCTGGACACGGTTACGCAGGTGTCCTGTCCTGTACGCGGTTACGCAGGTGTCCTGGTCCTGGACGTGGTTACACAGGTGTCCTGGTCCTGGATGCGGTTACGCAGGTGTCCTCGTCCTGGATGCGGTTACGCAGGTGTCCTGTCCTGGACGCGGTTATGCAGGTGTCTTGTCCTGTACGCAGTTACGCAGGTGTCCTGGTCCTGGACGCGGTTACACAGGTGTCCTGTCCTGGACGCGGTTACACGGGTGTCCTGGTCCTGGACGCGGTTACACGGGTGTCCTGGTCCTGGACGCGGTTACACGGGTGTCCTGGTCCTGGACACAGTTACACGGGTGTCCTGTCCTGGACACAGTTACACAGGTGTCCTGGTCCTGGACGCGGTTACACAGGTGTCCTGGTCCTGGACGCGGTTACACAGGTGTCTTGTCCTGGACGCGGTTACACAGGTGTGCTTACTTTGTGGTGATTCATTGGGATGTAAGGTTGTGGTCTGTGTACTCTTCTGGATGGATGGATGGTACTCAACAGAGCAGCTTATTCTAACATGGGCGTGTTCTAGGTCTCCTTCTGGTCCTCCCACTTAGGATTCCCTCACATGCGTTTGAGAGGGAGTCTTGAACACCTATACTCAAGGGCTACCTCCGGAATGGAGGTATAGATCAGACAAAGAGTTGCTATAGATCAGACGTGGTTCCAATTCTTGGCTACCCTATATTCCTTGTCCACAGTTAACCCTGGATTAAAAAAAAGGTCACAATCAAGGTTGGATGATTATTCGGAGGGCGTGTCCCCCTTAAAGTGTCCATACAAGTTAAATTTCCACCAATCCATGAGGCAGGATCAATTCAGTGGAGATGGCAATGATGCCTATCTTACAGGGTAGTGGGAAGGATACTGGAGACCCAGGCAGGATATTCCCGGGGGCACACTCGAATCTCCAGAACCTCTCCAAGTTTTCTAAAGTGAGAACTCTGCAGGTACTCCATGGGTCTCCTCCGGATGGCTTGCCCAGCCCTCACATGGATGGTTGCACCCACATGCCCCAGGGGAGGAAAGGACCATTACCTGGAGGTTTCTTGGTGTTCTCTGGAGTTTCTGGAGCATCCCTGGCAGAGACTATGGTCACTTTACTTCAGAAGATCCATGAAATCTCCCCAACTGGGTCCTCAGACCTGGTGTAAAACTGCTCTCTTAGAAACAAGCCACGGCGGTGGGTATGGGGGTGGGGACCAAAGCTACGGTCTATGTTGGCAGGCGACCAAACATCTTTGCAATTATTGGAAAAACAGCAGAGCGTCTCTGTGTCCCTTGGTCCCCATCATAAGAAGTGGCCTCCGTAGTACTTTAAAATAACAGAATATTTACATTATGAAGAGATTTAGACTCTAAATCAAATAGAAAAAGATAAGAAGCAGAGAAAAGTCTCATTCAGACTGAGAGGCTCGTGGTCCATTCACAGACCAAAGAGATTTTTGTTTTGCAGGGATATATTCCTCCAGAACTCACCTTGGTTCGTGGAAAACGACAACTCAAAATAAAATCATAAAACCACCACCACCGCCCAAAACCCTCTTGCAGGATCTTTTTTTTTTTTTTAATAACAGACTTTAGTCCGCCGACAGCGCTCACATCCAGCGAAATTCAGAATAGATGCACGTTTGCATTTCCTTTTAAGATTCTTCATTCTGGGGGAACGCTGTCCTGCCTTTTTGACCCACATAGCAGGACTCCAATCAGAAAAGATAAGAGCATGTTTAATTGATTAGCCCGCGTCTGCAGAGCGCTTTGAAGGTGAGCAGTGCGATATTATTATAATGATGGGGAAGACGCTGTGATCTTTGGAGAATTTCTCCTCTCCTCTCCTCTGAGCTGCTGTTCTAATTTGAGGCACGCTGCTCAAGTCTACTATGGGAGTGTACCTGTTCTACATCCCGGCCAGGGGTCCTCTGCGAGGCTTCTCAGTGGGAAGCGCCTTGGATATCCCAGCGTGGAGTGCCTCACCTCCGGGCGTGGAGACCAGCCCGGCTGCAGAGCAAGGGAAGCTGTTGTCTGCTCTCCCGGTGGGGGGGCAGATTCACCAAGGTGCCATGGGGGGCTCTGCTTTGGATGTTGGCTGGTCATTTCCCTTTTCTCTGAGACGTGTTGACCAACTTCTCTTTAAGGTGGATATTCCGCCTTTCCTGGGCATCTCCGGTAGAGAAATTCCCCATCGCCTGAGACAGCTTTGCTCTTTCCCTGAACTTTGCCCGTTTCCATTGGATATAT
Source organism: Pseudorca crassidens (assembly GCF_039906515.1). Classification (NCBI taxonomy): domain Eukaryota; kingdom Metazoa; phylum Chordata; class Mammalia; order Artiodactyla; family Delphinidae; genus Pseudorca; species Pseudorca crassidens. The sequence continues at coordinate 899,933 of NC_090318.1, forward strand.
TTATGTATACGTATAACAGATTGACTTGGCTGTACACCTGAAACTGACACAACACTGTAGATCAACTAGACTCCAATAAAAATTTTGAAAATTAAAAGAGGAATAAACTTAGCTGTAGCCAATCAAAAGATACGAAACTAAAAAAAATTAGAATATCTTCCTGATGAAAGTTCATAAGAGGAGATAAAGAGTATATGGATTCACTTTCTAAGTCACATGGGTACATTTTAGTAGACAATAATGGTATTTTATTGTCCAAAATCTTTTTATGCGTGGATATCAAGAACCCAGAATTGATTTCAAAAATGCTTTACGGTAACGATTTACCTTATCTCCTACAAAAAGACTGCCATGTTTTGGACATTGAAAAACAAAGAGGAGTAATTCTAAGACACACACACACACAACACAGGTTGTACGCCATATTCCGATTGCTTCTTTAATCACCTCCCTGCCAGATTGTAGGCACCCCCAGAGGGGTTACCATGCCTGTTTCTTTGTTTCTGTAATGCTCAGCCTTTACTATTTAGAGCTCTGTTAGGTTTATAGAAAACTCAAGCAGAAAGTACTGAGTATCCCTTCTCCCTGCCCACACGTTCCCATACTATTAACATCTTGAGTGCGTGTGCTACTTCTTTTGCTACAGTTGACACACCGATACTGATGCATTATTATTAACTAAAGCCCGTAGTTTACATCAGGGCTCACTCTTGGTGGTGTCCATCCCGTGGGTTTGGGCAAATATGTAATGGCATGGGTCCATCATTACAGTATCATACAGAGTAGCTCCCTACAGAATGGCCTCTGCCCTAAAACTCCCTAGAGTGACACCTGGTCACCCAGGCCACCCATGTTTTCTCATCCTTACATCACTGACAATAGTGTTTGCCCTGTATTCAATCGATCGATCAAGCAGTCAATCAATAATAAGGGATGAACAAGAGCAGGTACTCAGCATCCTTGTGCGGCTCACTTTCCAGGGCCGCTTCAGACCCATGGCCACCTTCCCTGTCCTGTCTGTGCTTGGGGCTGACCTATATGGGGAGCATGCTGGGGATTTCGGCAACCCTGGCGTTGGTTGGCTTTGGTCACTAGGGAGCCATAGAGAAGACAGCAGGGAGGGAGGAGCTGCCTGCAACCTGGCAGGCAGTTAACCCCCCGCAGCTGGCCATCGTCTCAGGGGGCCGTCTCCAGACAGCTCCCTCTCCAGCCACTGGAAACAAAGCCCTCACCTGCCACCTCTGGTCCAAGATGGAAACATGCCCCGTGCTACTTTCCGGGGGTTCCCCACGGTCTACTCCATCCTGAGCTCCACCCACATCTTTGCCTCATCGTCAAAACTCTTCCTATTAGCCCCGTGGAGGCACCCTGTCCTCCCCACGTGGGTCCCGACGCCCACAACGTGTGGCACTGCTGGGCTCCAGGAGGCAAGAAGGTGGAGCCTACAAGGACCTACCGTAGAGCACAGGGAACGCTGCTCAATATTATGTAACAACCTACATGGGAAAAGCATTTGAAGAAGAATAGACACATGTACATGTATAACTGAATCCCTTTGTGGCACACCTGAAACTAACACAACATGGTAAATCAACTCTACTCCAACAGAAAATTAAAAGTTTAAAAAAAAGAAACGAAGATGGAGCCTAGGTGTGTCTTCCTGTAACATCATGGTCTGAGAACCTTCACTGCTCCTTGCGCTGGGCTGTGTGTCAGGGGACACCTAAAATAGACCCCTCTATCGCGATCTGCCTTGACATTTGGGCGAAACCGGAAGGGTCCCAGCGGCCTACCTGTGAGGTGCCCTCCCCACGCAGCTCCCCTGGAGGAGGACCCCCAGCCAAGCACCCCGGCTTGTCTTGGGGACCAAGCGCACTGCTTGCTTATCCCAAATGGATGGGTTTCTGTCTCCTGCCAGCCCAGGGGATTATCCAAACAAGTGGAGCCAGGGGCCACCGCCAGGAACCAGGAGTCACCTCCACCCTGTTGTTACTGGAACGTCTGCCTCCTAAGTCTTTGGGGACTCACTCTGTTCTCACCTGTGACCTTTATGGGGCCCTTTGTGGTGTCCTCCCCCGGGGCTGTGAGCATGTGAAGCTAGTAAACGGTCACCAACCACATCTGGCCGGTGTCGGGTGTCCTGCATCATGTCATTCCTGTCACCTAGGGTGAGCATCCCTCCCTCACCGAGGGGATGAATGGAGACCTCCGAGACAGCCTGTTCCCAGCCCCCATGGGAAGGATGGGCAGAGTGAGCTTTCGGGTGGCTGCTTTGTGCTGAAATTTTTTTCTTTTCACTCGCAGGTGGCAGAAGTAGGGAAGAAGGTGGTGGAGAGGGTTCTGGGCTGGACTATCAGATGCAGCGTCTGGGCCACCCCCGTTCACACCCTCCACCTGGCATGTTCACGGCATCATGCTGTTCAACTCGGGAAGGCTGTGAATTCAAAGAGAAAAACTGAAAACAATGGAACGTCACTTGGAGCACTTTGGCATGAAGAATTGTGTATAAACACGCACCTCCGAATAACTCGGAGCGGCAAATGTCACCACGAGGAAAGCCCCATCCTCACTGTGGGACTCTGTGCGGAAATGGAGCTGTGTTTGAACGCGGACATTGACACCAGGGGTGCCCCACGCTCCTGCCTCTTTGCCAAACCTCCAATGGTCAGTCACTCGGCATCCGGCTGAGAAAACAGGATTTGGGAGGGGCCCATAATAGGCTGAGGGAAAAGAAAGCAGGCGGTTCACCGTCCAGATCGGTGATTCATCACAAATCCATAAAACAATTAGTGATGAGCTACCGATACGTCGGCACGACTGTATTTTTGATGAACGTATAAATAATTTAACGGAGTATTTCTTTAGTCTTGGGAGAGTCTGCCATTATTTACCGGCCTTGGCGTGACGGCTGCAGCCTCTCTGCTGGGTAAAAAAAAACGTTCCCCGGTCCATCCGAGGGGGCTGGTGGATTTTAATGCTCTTAAGAGCTATTAACAAGCCGATTAGCATAATCCATCGTGATACATCATCGTATAAAAATTCGTCCGCCTGACTGGATGGAGCGGTGGGGGTGGCTTTGAAGATTTTACGGTACAATAATTATCCATTTGATAAGCAATTAAAAAGATATTTGGAGACACGGAGCATGGAGACAATGGCGTCTGTGTGGGGCAGTGTGGTGGTGTCGGGACAGATCAGGGTCTCTACCGTGAATTGGCTATACCGACTCGTTGAGGCTCCTTCCGTCTCCGCCCTGGGTGAGACCCTCTTTGCCCCAGGAAGATGGGCAGGTTATCTAGAAGCTATGGGATTAACGTAGGGCTTCCCAAGTGGAATCATGAAGTGGGGCGAAGGATGGAGGTGCCCCGGCGTGAGAAGCTACCAACTTGCCTCTCTCTCCCACCTACACACCTGTGACCTCACAGCCACCCCTCTTGTCCCATGGTCCCAGCTTTATTCTTTTTCTGGGAAGTCGTAGCAACTACCTGGACCTGGATATGGGCCTTGACGAGTGAAGATCACAGGGTTTAAAAACGGGGGTAAAACATATACATATATATATATATATATATATATATATATATAAAGTCCACCTTCACCACCTCAAATTTTGTGGCTTAAAATACACAAACGGTGCTGTGCAACCACTACCACGATCTAGTTTCAAAGCTTTTTGCTCACCCCACCCAGAACCCTTGACCCCATGAGCTGTCACCCCCCCTCCCCCTCCCCCAACCCCTGGTAACCATGAACCTACTTTCTGGCTCTGTGGATTGGCCTGTTCCGGACGTTTTGTATCAATGGAATCACACACTGTGTGTCCTCCTGTGTCTGCTTCTCTCACTGAGCATCGTGTGTTCAAGGTCCGTCCACGTGGTAGCCTGTGTCAGAGCTTCACTCCTTTTCATGGCTGAGTCATATTCCGTGGTTTATCCATCGGTTTATCCATCCATGTATCCGTCCATCTATCCATCCATCCACCCATCCATGGACGCTTGGGTTGTTTCCATCTCTGGGGGCCTAATACCATTTTGATGAGCAGTGAAAAACCTTCTGCCCTTTTCCACTGGCTCTGATTTTCTGAAGGAGAAGCCATCAGTATGGTGCACATGTGGGCTGTTTCCACTTTTATGACTTTTGTGAATAATGCATATGCAAGTATCTGCTTGAATGCCAGTTTTCCACTTTTTGGGTATCTGCGTAGGAGCAGAATTGCCACATCCTTACAACAATCATTAGCTTGGCTTTTGGAGGGTGGCTTACAATTTTAATTATCCAAGCTCACCAAGCCAGGAAAAACTGAGATGGTCCAGAAAAATCTAGAAACTTCCTGAATGGTTAACAATGTACCGCATCAATCTAGAAAAAAAATGAAATACATAAGGGTGGGTTTGCAGTCCTTAGACTTTTCTCCTGTCCAGCTGGGGGTGAAATGGTCAAAATCTGGGCGAGTCCCCCAGGATCCTGGAACGTCCAGAGCTGCCTAAGTTGGGTCTAAGAATGAACCATATCGACATCTCCTAGCCTACCTATGGCTGCAGCAGCTGGAAACCCCAGGAATCCTGACCATCTTGGTGTCCCCAGCTGGCATCCCCATAGAAGCCTTTATTCTGTCTTCATATGAATAACCTGGGGTCCTAAATTAGTGTGGGGCTGAAGGACATCTCATGGTGATTTCATCACTTTGGGACACACTTTTCATTATATCCCCCCATAAATCTCTCTGGGGCGTCCATGTTACTCTTGTTTGACTGTGTCTCTTAAAAATGAGGGTGATACAATCCAGCAATCATGCTCCTTGGTATTTACCTGAAAGAGCTGAAAACTTACGTCCACATGAAACCCTGCACTCGAATGTTTATAGCAGCTTTATTTACAATTGTCAAAACTTGGAAACAATCTAGATGTGCTTCAGTATGTGATGGATAAACTGTGATCTATCCAGACAGTAGAATACTATTCAGCACTAAAAAGAGATGAGCTGTGAAGCCATGGAGAAACAGAGAGGAACCTTAAATGCATAGTATTAAGTGAAAGCAGCCAATGAGCAAAGGCTACAGACTGTGGGATTCCACCTCTGTGACATCCTGGAAAGGGCACAACTATAGAGACAGAAAAAGCATCAGTGGTCACCAGGGGCTGGGGGAGGGAGGGATGAACAGTGGAGCACAGAGGATTTTTAGGGCAGTGAGACTACTCTGTGTGATGCTCTAATGGTGGGTCCCTGTCTTTATACATCTGTCCAGACCCATAGAATGTCCAACATCAAGAGTGAACCCTATTATAAACTCTGGACCTTGGGTGATGGTGACGTGTCCGTGTAGATTCATTGATTACAAATGCATCTCTTTGGTGGGTAAGAGGAGGCTGTGGGTAGGTGGGAAATCTCTGTACCTTTCCCGCAATTTTGCTATGAACCTAAAACAGCTCTAAAAAATGCACTGTGGTTTCTTTTCAGAGTGTGATAAATGGTACCCTTCTCTTTGCCTCTAGAGTTCAGAACTAAATAAAATCTCAGGGGCCAAATGCATGGCTGGGGGAAAATCGCAGCTTTTTTCAACCAATAAAGTTGCATGGTCTTCCCTGATCCAGCTGCATGAAGCATGTGAAGCTTCCACACTGGTCCTGCCAAGTTGAACTTACTCTCCTCTGGATAAGGCAAAAGGGGAAGAAAAGGCAAGGGGCCCCCTTGAAAAGGCAGAGCTGACTGCCCCGTACCGTGGTCCTGGGAAGCAGTGGGGGAGCTGTTGAGAGAAACCACCCCTTGGGGGGATGCCTGCATAGAGCCCCACCAGGTTACCCCACGAGATGCTGAGAGCACCTGTCACCGAAGGGGACCCTTCCCCACCCCTGCACCTGCCTTGTGCCCTTGGCTCAGGGTGAATTTGTTTCTTCCAACCCTGAGACCCTTCAAACCCTGCCTGGGGCACCTTTCCATGTAGTCACTGCCAGGCAGGCACGTGGAGGGGTTAAGACACACCGGGGTAGTGTCTGCACAGGTGTGCTGATGACAGCCACCGTGGATATCCATGCAGGTAACACGTGAGGAGCAGAGCATCCACACTGGGGTGGAAAACCAACAGTGCCGCCTTCCAAAATCCCCCTGGAAGCCAGGTTTGTCCATCGGTTTGGCCATGTGTTTCTTGAGCTGACCCTTTGTAGCAATCGGTTTGTGGGGCGTGGCTGGGGAGAGAGCAGGTGACAGGCTGAGTGCCTCTTGGGGGTGACTCCGTTTCCACTGTTACAAGAGTAAAGGGTCGTGGCTCTGAGGGGTCCCCTGCACCGTCCAGTCCTAAGAGGGGCCACCTGTCCTAAGGTCAGCAGGCTGCTTTGCCAGGTGCAGCTCAGGTGTACCTGCTACAGAGGTCTGCGTCTGTGTGCACGTGAGGCCGTGGCGTTTGTACAAACAGTGCGGTGCTGACAGATCCCCATTGATTACCTGTCCATGGAACCTGAGTTTTAGGAATATGCAGCTGAGCTGCACTGCAGAGGACAAGACGGCCTAGGATGGCCTGGGTTAGATTCCTGTCCCTCCCGTGGCCACTCCAGGAACCCGGGTGTGGGACTCAAGGTCTTCATGACTTGACTTCCTGACTCTGAACGGGCAGGACCTCACCTGGAGGGTGGTTCTGAGAATCCAGCAAGTGGCAAAGTGCCTGTGTGGGTTTGTGGCTGCCGGGCTGGGGTCCCTCCGGCTCCGTCGGTGGCAGGGCCAGGGGGGTCCTTTGTGATGCCTCCAAGCCAAGTCGGGAGCACGGAGAGCCACGGTCCTGGGGGTGGAGGGAGGGGGAAGCCGGACTCCCATGTGGGCACCAGGTGGACCTTCAGCCTCAGCAGAGGGACAGGTGCGGACCTCCAAGCCAAACTCCCTGCCCACCTCCCCACGAGGATGGTGAGCCCCTGGGTTAGCACCTGGCCTCCGGACTCCAAATGCCGCTGCTCTATGCCCTAAACCCATAGAACTGACTCCCAGGCCAGAAACCCTAAAACGGGAGACTGTGCTGCGTAGCCACAGCTGGCGGTGACCTTAGCAGGGGACACTATGCTCCTGAGTCCTGGTGACTCTGGCTGGCCCTCCCGGGTGGGGGGCATACCCCTCGCCGGGTCCTTCCTGCCATGGGGTGGAGCTGGCCGGCAGTCAGTCCTCACGCTGGACTCCGGTGTGTCTTTTTTTGCTCTGGGGCAGTCGGCCGAGCTGCTGAATTAAAACAGAAGGTCAGGACTTCCCTGGTGGCGCAGTGGTTAAGAATCCATCTGCCAATGAAGGGGACACGGGTTCCAGCCCTGGTCCGGAAAGGTCCCACATGCCGCGGGACAACTAAGCCCGTGGGTCACAGCTACTGAGCCTGCGCTCTAGAGCCCATGAGCCACAACTACTGAAGCCCGCGAGCCACAACTACTGAAGCCCGTGCACCTAGAGCCCGTGCTCTGCAATAAGAGAAGCCACCGCAATGAGAGGCCCGTGCACCGCAACCAAGAGTAGTCCCCGCTGGCTGCAGCTAGAGAAAGCCCGCGCGCAGCAACAATGACCCTATGCAACCAAAAATAAATTAAAAAAAAAAACAAAACAGAAGGTCATCAGTGAGGCTCACAGCCCCTGGGGGCTGGTGGAAGCAGGTGAGATGTGTACCGTGTTTCTCCAGGAGACCCAGGCAGGAAGCCTTGGCGTCCTCCATCTGTCACCCCCTCACCCTCAAATGGGGGAGTGGGGGGGTCTGGGATGAGATATATGGAAATAACAGAGAAACCCCCAAACAAGGGCATTTACATACCAGAGGCATCGGTGGGGCCGGGGGGGGGACAGGGAACACTGCTTGCTCTGGGACAACAGGTAGCAGCCATGCCCCCCGGGGACCCCTTGCGTGGCGACTGATGCGCTGGGCGCCCCGTCTCCGCGAACGATAGCTGTGTTCACGTTCCTCTCGAGTCTCCTCCAGCGAGGACGTGTGTGTGCGCGTGCGTCTCATTTACATTTCAATCTTGGCCTCATGAATGTAATACCGGGGCTGCAAATTAATAACAGGAACGCGATGAGGTTGCCCCTACCGTGGAGGAGGGGGACGCGGCGGGGTCCGCACCCCCCGAAGCCCATCTCTCCATTGTGTTCCGAGGGCGCCTCATTTATCGGCCGCGGTGAATGACATTACAGAGAAAGGCATATCCGGAGTGACACAAATTTATTTCTGTCCCCAGCGCTGCAGTATATTTTCATACAATCGGGGGCTATTTGTCTGGGGACAATTTAGTTTCCATGAAAAATTTAAATGGTTTCTGCAGAGAGAGTGGAGTGAAATTTAATTTGTTTCTCATTTGCTACAGCAGGTACGAAAGGGAGAAGGATTGGGTGTCTGATGGTCTGAAATTGTCACTGTCCCTCCGCTGGGTCCCCCAAGGCCGGGGGCCCGGGTTGGGGAGCGGAAGTCCGGGTCCCCGGAGAGAAGCTGCATCTCTCCTCCCCTGCTCCCCTCTGTACCCAGCACCGTCCCCTCCCCCCGGAGAACCGGTAACCTTAAACCAACTTACAGAAAACCTTTGGGGAAGCTGCCAATCACCCGGAAAACAACGTTTGCATCGATCCCCTGTCCGCGTGATTTATGGCTTCATTTTACGGTAATTGAGAATTAGTGAGAAGATTAACAAGTCTCAGCACCGCAGCGGGATATGCGCCGCTCAGCACAGCAATTTGTCAAGATGGGACGTCGGCCGCTTTCTTCCCTTACACGGGGTCCCCATCTAATTGAATTTGGGGATGACGCGGAAATTAATTGGAAGCGGGGAGCCTTTGAATGGCACCCTGAGTGGGGGGCAGGGGGCCCTGCCCTTGTGTCCCCGGCCGCACCCCCCGTCCCCGCCCAAGGGCCGGCCGGGCAGGCCGAGGGGGGTTGATGGATCCCGCTAGGGTCCCACGCAGCCGCCCTGCCGAAGGACGGAATTCAGGAAACCCGGTCTGGACCGCGAGCAACGCAGTTCGTCGGCAGCGAATGAAGGATGGGACCTCTCACCTTCTCTGACGGCATCAGGATAAAGGTCTGAAAACGTACTTCTTTGCGGCCAGGGTGCCAAAGGTCACCATCGCGTTAGGGAGTGGACTCCTCCGGTGGGCCGTGGCCGCGGCGGGTGGCCACGGGGAAGAGCTGAGGCCCCCCCAGCACGTGAGGGGCCGACGTGGCAGCACCTGGGAGTCTGCCCGGTGCCCGGGAAGGGGCGCGGGGGAGCCTTGAGCCCCCAAGGGCTTCCTCCAGCTGAAAAGGCTTCTCTCCGCCCTCCGAGATTTGCATGTTTAAGGGTCTTTTTACATTTGAACAGAGACCCCCGTCTGCCGGGCCCTGATCGTGCCTCTTCCTCGAGGGACTGTTTTATGGACGCTGCACATTTGAGTTTCTTGGAGGGCGGTGTGTGGCCCTTCACGCTGCCGTGTTTTGGGGTCAGTCCTATACCTGCAGTAGATGCTGTTAAGTCAGCCAGCAGGGAGACAGAGCTTTGCCCACCCCCCAGGCCCCCCAGATGGGACTGTGCATTAGAAGGGAGGGGATGGGAAGACGGCCCCATCCCGGCTCAGGTTTTCGCAGTTGGAAAATCTCCACCCTCTGTTGTGGGCTCCATGGTTGCAGGGAACACCTACAGCGATGGTGGCCGAGTCTGGGAGCGCTGCCCACACTGAGCGCCCACCCCTGTTGGCTCTGAAACGCAAAGGGGCTCAGAGTCACAGCCCCGGGAGGAGGAATAGTCACATCAGGGTTTTTACACACACACACACACACACACACACACAGAGTCACACACTTATATGTACACCCACAGGCTTGTACTTGCGTCCACATGCACGAGCACACACAGACCACAAGCTTATGTGTGTACACACATGAACACGCTTATTCATGTGCCCATATGCGTATGCATACATGCATAACACACACTTATACACACAGCCATAGGCTTATACACACATGCATGCACAAACGTACACATTTCTATATACCTCCACAGGATCATATATAGACATATGCACACGCATGCATATGTATACATACAACACACATTTTATACATGTATTCATACATGCACCCACAGGCTTACACATGCATGCATACACACTTGCACAAACATCTACACACTTATACATGCACACATGTATACATGCACCCACATGCTTGTACATACATTCACTCACATACATCACACTTGCACCACACGCTTATATACACACATGCATCCACACGCTTATACAGACATGCCTGCACACGCACACACACGCACACCCTCACCACACACACGGCCGAGAAGAGCTTTATGACAGAGAACAGAGTGGCATCTGCGTCTTCCAGGCGGGTCCCCATGTTCCTCCAGGTGGCTCTGGGTGGTCCAGGTGGCTGTACAGAGTCCCGGAGTTTCATCCACAAAACCCTGGGGTGGAGATTAAACCCCTGCAGGGGTCTGGGCCATATCAGGTCAGTGCTCGGAGGCTCAGAGACACATTCTTCGAAGATATGCTTCCCCTCCCAAGTGTGTGTCAGAACATGTGGCCTTATTGGGGTTCAGTGTATGTGGGCGAGAAGGGATCTCCCTAGGGTGCTGGTCTAACCTGCCCGGCTCTGCTGCATCCTCCAGGTCCGGGGCCTCTGGTCCCCCCACCCTCCCCCCTGCCCTGAGCTGGCTCCATTTTGCCCAAGTTCGTGCAGGTGCCCAAGGGGACCCTGGACCTGTCACAGCCTCAGGCCCCCATTTTGTTGGTGCGGCTCAGACCATGACCCCTCCGGATCCCCAGCTGGGCTTCCCCCTCCCCAGAGGCACCCGGAGCTCAGGCCATCTGCTCAGGCCCAAGACTGGACTCTCGTCCTGAGTCTCCAGGCTCTTGTGTGGAGCTGTGCTTATGGATGGCATGGGGAGATCACCTGATACTGTCTGTTTTCCCAGCTGTGCTTCTGCCAGCCTCCCTCGGGGACACCTAGCCCAAGTCTTGGGGTGTCCTTGTACCCTTTAACTTCATGGTCAGATACAGGGGGTCATCGCTGAGCCTGGGCCCCCCCAGATGGCCCAGAGGTACTTCCTGCAGCCCCCCAGTAGGCGTCTCTCCCTACTGGTCCATCGTTGAACTGGCATCCAGCACCCCTTGCTCTGCAGACAAGATCTAGGATCCGAGGACGAGCAAGCATCCCCCTTCGTCTGAACCCCCATCCGAGTCTCTCCACTTGGCCGCAACTGCCTGCCTGCCAGTCCGGGACTGTGGGGTCACCTGCCCTGTTCCCACCTGCTGACGGCTCCCATGATGGGGCCAGCGAAGCTTTACAGCCAACGACATCAGAGCATGTCAATTCCTGCCCTGACGTCCTCCCGGGTTTCCATCTGTAACAAAACGCGAACCTCTGGGTGGGTTACAGGGTCGTCCACCTGCCCGTGACCCCCACATCCTCTCCTCAAGCTCACCCACACCCCACGGTGTTCCCAAGCTCCGGAGCACCCCCAGCCTCTTTCCCCTCCAGTCTCCCTCTGTTCCTCACCCTCCCAAAGGCTTCCTGCTCCTTCAGGGTGGGCACCCGTGTCTTGGCTTACTTGTCACGTCTCCTGGGGGGCTTTCTCCACCTTCTACATCCTAAGAAGTTTCTTAGGAACCCCCTACCCCATAACTGCTTTAACCTGCCCTGCACCATCTGAGGTCTTTCCTGCTCACGTGTCTCTGTTTGGTTTACGCTGAGAGCACGTGAGTTCCTGGACGCACCTGGGGCACGAAAGATGCCCACCTGCTAAACACACAACGTCAAGGGTTTATTCTTGCAGCATGTTCAGAGTCTTACAGGACCTGCTCCCCCAAACCTTGCAGACAGCAGCACCCCAAGGAGGCTGGCGTGTCACCTCCGTGCCTCTGTCCTAAGGACTTCTAAGGACACCGAGCGGAGATTCCTCTCCAGGGAAAAGAAGAGGAATTCCCCATCCACGGTGGCTGTGAGTGCCAGCATTTTATGGAGGTGGTTTATCCCTCGATTCCCTGGCTTCCCATAACTTCAGTGAGCATTGATCCCACATTGAGGTGAGTGAACTGGGACCCACCAGATCCCACTAGGAACCGGGTCTGGGCATCTCTCAGCCACACTGGAAACATGTCCCCCCTCCCTCCCACTGTGCACAGAAGTAGAATTACAAAGAATTGGGACCACCTCCTCTGGGGCCCGTGAACCCATCCCCAGGAAGCCCTCATGCTGTATCTGGAGGCTTGGTGGCATCCTGAATTTTGAGTTTTGAAGTTTGGTGTTTATTTGGACGGTCGTGTTGGCTGAAAAATGACCCCATCAGAGGGGCGCTGGATGATGGCGGGGATGTCTTCAGGGGGGCTGACCACCAAGGTAGGGAGGACTCCACACCACACTGCCCGCGTTTCTGACACCAGCTGCAACGTCCGAGGTCCCGGAGACCACCCTCATGTTTGAAAATGCACAGGAAGGACTCACAGAATTCGCTAGAAGCCCTTATATTCATGATTATCATGTGTTAGGATGAAAGGATAGAGGAAACCCAGCCAAGGGTAGGGGGGCATGGGGAGGGTCCAGGAGGCGTCCAAGCTTGGACCATCCAGGGGGCCCCTCCCGGTGGAGTTGGGATGACGTCATCTCCTGACAGTGATGCGACAGTGCTCACCGACTAAGGCCACCCAGGGGAGACCCTGAGTCTTGGTGTCCAGGGTCTTCACTGAGGCTCCATCACTTCAACCTTGTTGCCCATCTACGTAGCTAACGCAGCCTCCAGCTGTCCCAGACGACCACAGATTCCACATGACCCGAGGCCCCGACAGTGAATCAGTCTGTCTCTGTCTACCTGGCCAGAAGCCCCCAGGTGACCAAAGAAATTTCCATAGGGCAGGGCATTCTAAGGGCTTGGAGGTGACCTCCTAGGAGCTGAGGGCAAAGGCCACCGTGCTTTGGGTGAGGATAAATTCTCCACTGCACGCTGACCCAGGAGGTGGTGACCCAAAGGTGGCCCTGCTACCAGCAGAATCTCCACGGGGTTAGCCCAAAGTCTCCTCCTTGCAAAGACAGCCGAGACCCTCTTACTTGTCCTCTGACAGGTGACCCTGTGCACAGAGGTGCCTACAGAGCTGTCATGTCCATCCTGTCCCTGGTGAGTGTCTGGCGTGGGCCAGCGCCCTGGGCCCGGCCTCACCCTGAGGCAGAACGGGATATGATTTCGCCCCGGCAGGCACTGTATCTGGTGTTTATCTGTTTTATCCCCGGAAAACCTGTTCCTCCAACGAGTAATGTAATTTGCAAAATTGGATTCGCCGTGTGCATTCTGCATGTACGAGTCTCTCATCACATTTGCAAGGGCCGCCGCTGCTAATGCAATCTGGGTGGGGCGCTAACAGGGTGGGGGAGTCGCTAACACGATAATCCTGAAGGGCTGGGGCCAGGCTAGCGACTCCCCATCCTGTCCTGCGGCTCGTGGAAGGCATCGGGCAAGCACAGCTCCTGGACACAGAGAGGGGAGGTCACGGAAACCAGGGGGAAGGAGGGAAGACCCAGAACACTGCTTACGGGCTGGACTGAGATGGATTGTGCCCTTCCCCCCAACCCCCCCAAAAAAATGACATGCCCACGTCCTAATCCCTGGTTGCTGGGAACAGCACCTTATTTGGAAACAGGGTCTTTGCAGACGTGATGAAGTGAAGGGTCTGAGATGAGGTCCTCCTGGAGGAGGGTGGCCCTAAATCCAATGACAGGGTCCTTTCAAGAGACAGAAGAGCAGAGACACAGACACAGAGGAGAAGCCCCGAGAAGACAGAGGCAGAGACGGGAGGGACGTGGCCACGAGCCCAGGGACGCCTGGAGCCCCCAGAAGCTGGAAGAGGCGGGAAGGACCCTCCCTTGGAGCCTCCAGAGGGAACCAGCCCTAGGACACCTTGACCTCAGATGTCTGGTCCCCAGCACTGAGAGATGATAAAATTTTGTAGTTTTAAGCCTCCCAGTTTGTGGTGCTTCGTTACAACAATCCTAGGAAATGGATACCCTTGTCTAACCCATCTTTCTCCACCAGAATCCCCGGAGAGCCTCCTTGCCATCCTCTGCTAAGGTGGGACCTCTGTGTTCTGAGTCCTGGGAGGACAGTGTCCACCTCCTGTCCACGGGCACCTTGTGTCTTCCCATTCCGAGGTCCATGGGGACATGGACAGGCAGTAATTAAAGGCTTCTCTGCTTCCCTGTGCTTCCCATCCAGGGTCTCGGTGCCCCCATGAGGCAAAAAACATGGTGCCCTGAGTCCCACTGACTCCTGTGATGAACAAGTGTCTTCACTTGTTGATGCGGTTGCCTAGTAACCCACTTCCTGTGAGGCCCCAGGAATTCTGGCCAAGCCATCCATGAATAAATGAAAGGCTCCATTCAACTTCCCCTGGTAGAATTGTCTTTTCAGATCCCCCCAAACCCAAGTGGTCTCCACCCTCTATTGGCCTTGTTCACCAAGATGCCCAAGTGGATGCAGTCTCCAGAGAACTGTGCCGTATCCTCTCTGCCACCCACCTTGGTTCCTTTCTCCGAGAACGTCCTGGTCCTTGACAATGGTAGCCTGGCCCCCAGACCTCTGTTCTGTTCACCTTGCAGACCTTCTGTGGACCACCATCTTGCAGAAGTCCTCGTGGTTCAAACTGACTGTTGATTCCCATCAACTTCCAATAAGTCAGGACCCTCTAAACTCAGAGATCTGGCCAGCCCTAGCATGCTACCCACCACAGTCCTGGGAGGAGTAACTGGTGCCAGGACTTTTACACTGACTCCACGGTTTCTCAGAGTCGGGAGGGGGTGATCTCATCTGTCCATCCCATACTGGGAGGGGGTCTCTACCTGCTTCTCTGAGCAGGAAGCTGCTCTGTCTGCATGAGAGTTACCAGCACACCGGGTGTGAGGGTGAGTGCTATGTGGCTGGGCCGCCGGGTGTCCAGACACTTGGTCACACATCATTCTGGGTGTTTCTGCTAGGGTGTTTTGGGATGAGTTTAACACTTAAATGGATAGACTGAGCAGAGAAAATGAGCCTTCTTAATGTGGTGGGCCGCATCTAATCAGTTGAAGGCATTCTAACAGTTCATTCCTCCTCTGAATAAGGGGGAATTTCTCCTGCCTCGGTGCTGGGAAGTTGGCTTTATTCTGCCTCTGCACTTGAACTGAAATGTGGGCTCTTCCTGCATCTCGAACCTGCAAGCCTTCAGACTGGAATTTACACCATCAGCTTTCCTGGGTCTCCAGTTTGTGGACTGCAGGTCTTGGGATTTGTCAGCCTCCATGATGGCATGAGCCAATTCTTTATAATAAATTATCTAACTATATGTCGTCTATCTGTCATCTATCAATCCGTCTGTCCATGCATGCATCCATCCATCATTTATGTATTATCTACCTATCAGCTATCGATTATATCCATCCATCCATCCATCCAAATTCATCCACCTATTTTCTATCAGCTACTTATCATCTATCTATATTAGTTATCTATCATATCTCTCTATCCAACCATCCATCCATCCATTTATCCACCTATCTTTTCACCCATCCATCTGTTCAAACTTATCTATCATCTGTCTATTTTACTATCATCTACCAACTATCTATTATATTTACCCAACCAATTATCCATCCATCCATCTATCTTTTTTTTTTTTTTTTTTTGCGGTATGCGGGCCTCTCACTGTCATGGCCTCTCCCGTTTCGGAGCACAGGCTCCGGACATGCAGGCTCAGCGGCCATGGCTCACGGGCCCAGCCGCTTCGCAGCATGTGGGATCTTCCCGGACCGGGACACGAACCCGTGTCTCCTGCATCGGCAGGCGGACTCTCAACCACTGCGCCACCAGGGAAGCCCCATCCATCTCTCTTTTCATCCATCCATCCATCAGTTCAAATTCATCTATCTCTCTATCATCTTTATCTATCAATCTGTCAATATCTATCAAATCTATCATCTATCCATCTCTATCTTATCTATCTTTATTATCTATCTAATAAAATTTTCTATCAACCATCTATCAATCTATTATCTACCTGTCATCTCTATCTATCTATCTATCTATCTATCTATCTATCATCTATCTATCCATCTCTATCATCTATCTACTGCATTGGTTCTGTTTCTCTGGAGAACCCTGACACACAGCAACAAACTTTGAACCACTTCTAACTGCTTGATTACGCCAGGGAACCTTGCAAACAGCACTGTCCAATAGAACATTCCACGATGATGAATATATTCTATATCGGCTCAGTGTGATGTGGACTTGAAATGTAAACACTGCAACCAGGGGGAGGAATTTTTGCTTTCTAACCTACCATTTCTTTAGCTCTTTGTTCCACTCTAGTACCCATGTAATTTCAGTTTCGTTAACCTCTCCTCCCATAAGGGGCCAGTTTACTCACTAGAGTACACCATTTAGGGTTAGTTTCCTTTTTGTCTTTAGCCTTACAGATTCTAGTCAAAACACGGTTTCCCACAGCTACGTGGGTCAGTTCCCCTTTTCCTCACTCCCTCAGCGAGGTTATGTCTTATATTTGCAACAGCGAAATTCGTCTGTCACAGTCTGCATTCTATCCCGGGATCCCCTGACATCCTAGGTGAATTTCTTTTTTTAATTTGCATCCCTTAAAATCCACTCCTTGTGATGTACATTTGTACGGGTTTTGACAGATACACGTTTAGAGTGATGCGTCTAGTACATGCGGGGAATGTACATGCGGGGAATCCCGTCCCTGTGAAGATTCCTTGTGCATTCATTTTATAGGCAACCACTCCAAAAACCTCAAAACCACTCCCCTTCCTTCCACCCCTGCAGTTTTGCCTTTTCCAGAATGTCCTGGAATCGTACAAAATCTTGAGCCTTGTTTCACTTAGAAAAATGCAGGTAACTGTGACCCGCGTAGCTGCATGGATGAAGAACTCATTCCTCATTTGTTTCTGGGTGTTGTTCTGTGGACGTACCACAGTTTGCACATCCATTCCTCCATGGAAGGACATCTTTGTTGCCTCTGGATTTGGGCTCCTTTACTTCATCACATCTGTAAAACCCCCATGTCCAGGTACATTCCCGTCTGAGGTTCTGGAAGGACATATCTTTATTTTGAGGGAGGAGGGAGCTACCATTCAATCCAGTTGTCTCAGTTTTCCCAGAACAAATTAAAGCAGAATCACAGCAGTCAGTTTGCCACTTACAGGATTGCTCTTTCCTAAATTATTATGCTTTTAAAGACAAATTTGTTGTGATATTGGATATTCACTGTAAGCGCCTGAACGCAGGCAGTAAATTCTTTAAAATAAAATTTAAATCCTGGCTTAATGAACTCTATGCTCACAGGTATAGTAATGTTCTACATCAACCGGCCTGTGCGTTTGCTTTCACATGGTTTAATCTCATTGGAATGGAATTCTCCTGATCAGGAAACTGGCTGAGTCGTAGGTGCTTCTGGGGCCGGGGACCTAGAAATCACGGTTGTCTGTATTGAAAGTTGTCTTTCAAACACTCATGTCTACCCAGGGCCTGTGAATGGGAACTTATTAGGAAACAGGGCCTTTGCAGATATGATGTAGTGAAGGGTCTGAGCTGAGGTCCTCCTGGATGAGGGTGACCCTACATCCAATGACAGGGTCCTTCTAAGAGACAGAAGAGGAGAGACCCAGACACAAAAGAGAAGTCCCGGGAAGACAGAGACAGAGACGGGAGGGATGCAGCCCCAAGCCCAGGGATGCCTGGAGCCCCCAGAAGCTGGAAGAGGCAGGAAGGACCCTCCCCTCGAGCTTCTGCAGGGAGCACAGCCCTGGGACAGCTTGACCTCAGACGTCTGGTCCCCAGGATGGGGGAGGATGGCCTCCTGTTGTTTAAACCTGGTTTGGCGTCACCACCTGTTGTGGGCACCACAGGACACTCATCTACCTGGATGGAGTGGGCAAAGGCCAGCTAGCATTGCCTCTGGGCCTCTGGGCAGGAAACCACCCTTGGGTGGGTGCCTCCTCTGGGCCGCCACATGCCCTACCGTGGACATCGCCTGCAGGGAGCGGTAAGCCACGAGGACCATTCACCAGCCTGATGTGAACTCTCTGCATAAAAGCTTTTCCAAGGGTCGCCCCGAATGTGTTTTGCTACAACAAGCAAATCCACGCGTCTCCTCTGGGTCTTTGCTGGTCTTTGCTCCTCCGGCCCTACAATACGATTATTGGTTTCACTTTCAAATCAGACCCGTTTACTCTCACATGTGGGGGTTTGGGCACCAGCCCTCTGTGCAGGGCTCCAAGCTCTACGAGACAAATAGTCTACTTTGCCGCCAGGAAAAAAAAAAAAAAGCTGAACTGCTTTTCTTGCCTTAAATAAAAAAGCGCTTATGCACATGAATGCCAGGGGGGAGAGCTGTTATGATCACACCTACATTTCTGGGCTCGGGGTAAAGCCGAGAACATCTCTGAAGAATCACAATAAATCCAACCCAGGAGGACGGATTCCTTAAAAATGAAACTGGGTTCTCAGCTGCTTTCCATTATGGGTTTTCAAAAATAAATGGTGTTTCCCTTGCTTATTTATGGGCTCTTGGAGTGTAATGGCTGTAATGATTAACACCGAATTTCTGAATTTATTCTAAAAAGGTACTTCATAAATATTGAACAGCGCTATTATCTGCAGGTAACGCCATTTATTTTATTCAAATGGAAATTCAGAAATCATCAATAAAACGATATTGTGCCTTTTGAGATGGCCCCAGAGAGTCAGGAGCAACAATTTTTAACCCTACCGTCATCACCTCCCCACTGAGGTACGTAGGTTGGCTGACTTTGACCCAACCCGCCGTGCGGTTCCTGGTTTGCGGGGGGATGCGTGTAAGCTCTGCCTGTATGGACCGGGGAGCAATTCCATCAGCAAGTAGACGGGAACAGTGGTATCCAGAGTGAGACCTGTTTGGGTTTTAACTTTCCACTGAGAAGGAACAGCCCACAAGGTTTCATAACAGGCATTCCCAATTGGACCAGATTTGTAGGTATTTTATATCTTGAGAATGTTCCCAGAAGGAGGTGAGCGGCAGGTACGAGCAACTTTCGTAAAATGTTGTCAAGATGGGGGGCTTCCCTGGTGGCGCAGTGGTTAAGACTCCGCCTGCCAACGCAGGGGACGCAGGTTCGAGCCCTGGTCCGGGAAGATCCTACATGCCATGCACCACAACTACTGAGCCTGCGCTCTAGAGCCCTCGAGCCACAACTACTGAAGCCCACATGCCTAGAGCCCGTGCTCAGCAACAAGAGAAGCCACCGCAATGAGAAGCCCGCGCACCGCAACAAAGAGTAGCCCCCGCTCACCACAACTAGAGAAAGCCCACACGCAGCAACGAAGACCCAAGACAGCCAAAAATAAGTAAATAAAATAAATAAATTAAAAAAAAAACACGTTGTCAAGCTGGAGAGGAACCAATGCCCTGCATGGGACACAGACCAGCTGTGTGACCCCGAACTGGGGCCAGGGTCCTGCCTGGTAACGTCAGGCTGCTCACGGGGTTGGTGTGGGGTCTGAAGGGATAACGTGAGTGTAGACAATGTCTGGGGGTCTGTCACGAGCCAACACCCATCAGATATTTGTCATCACCACCACTATGACTGCTGGTCGGCCTCTGGCGTGAGCCCAGAAGGTCCATGTGGGGGAATCCCTAGTCCTAAAGAGAAGTAACATCAGAACCTTGGGGATTAATGAGAGCTGGTGATGAGAGAGACCTCGGAAGACCACCCAAAAAATTTAAAACACCAAAACTGTTCAATTTTTTTTCTTTCTCTTTCTCTCTCTCTCTCTCTCTCTACCCGCCTCTTAGAAATACACCAGCAGGAAGTGGAGAAATGGGAACCCTCGGGCACTGCTGGTGGGAATGTAAAATGGTGTAGCTGATGTGGGAAACAGCTAGGTGGTTCCTCAAAAAATTAAAAATACTACTACCATATGACCCAGAAATTCCACTTCTGGGTGTAATTCTAGAAGAATTGAAAGCAAGTCCTCAAAGAGGTATTTGTACCCCCATGTTCACAGCAGCGTGAGGTAGACCATGGGATGCCCGGTGATGTTGAGTTCGACTTGGGCTTCCTTGTTGTACATCGTGCATTTCCCCCATGAAGTCACGTTTGAATGCCCCCAATTCCAGGCCAACAAATGGTGATGGAATTCCTGGTGAACCCATGATTTTGCTTGAGAGTAATGAAGACCTTCAGTTTGAAGAGTGAGGGGTGGCAGGACCAATGGGCAGGAAATGCCTCGTGTGGATGCAAAGGTAACCATTGGAGATGAAGTTGCTTCCTGCAAACCCTAAGGGACAAAGGGACACCTAGGGGACAAAGGCACACCTGGGATGTACCAAAGCAGAGAGAAGTCACGGCAGAGACAGAAAATTGCAAACGGCAGCTCAATGGATCTAGGGAGAGCCTAACATGCTACAAGCTTTACAGAGAAAATCAGAGAAAGGGATATTTCTGTGCCAAGACGACAATGTATGCTTTAGGATGACGTCTGTAAGCTCCAGCTAGGATGTGTGGGATGTCCCTGGAGAGTTTCGGAAATAAACCCACCTGCCATGTATGACGTGGTTGGGGGACATTGGATAGAAACTGGAAAGAAAAATAATACCCTTGAGAAGAATTTTTTTTCAGGCACGCCAGGAGTTAAAGTAAGTAACGCTTTAAATGTTTAAGAGCAAAACTTTGTGTTTTGCTCTTTAAACACAAAGCAAGACTTTGTGTTTTGCTCTTTAAAACACAAAGCAAGACTTTGTGTTTTAAAATTTTCCTGGGGGAAGGTAGGAGAATTAGGCATCGCCACAGACCGAAGGGTTTTATTGAGTCAGAAAATCAATAAATACTGGGTATAGGCTGGCGACGGGGTGAGCTATGAGAAAACAGTTGAGATTATCCGGAAAGATCCTCCTGGATGTGGAAAATGAAATTAACATGGGGAGCAGCCCCTGGATATGAGTCTCTCGCAAGCTCTCCGCATGTAGATTAATTAAGCTGGCCCATTGCCTCTGCTCCCTGAACGCTTGTGGTTCTTAGTACCTTCCTGAAGGATTCTACATGTTTTGAGGACTCAAACCTCCCTCTGTATATGCAGGGGTTTTGGGGGTTTTTTTTAACTGAAGGGGAAGAATGTTTATTCATATGCATATTTTTTCCAGTATATTTTTAAAATAATTTATTGACATGAAATTCATATAAATATAAGAATAATGACTTTAAAGTGTAAAATTCAGTGGCATTTAATACGTTCATCATGTTGTACAACCACCACCTCTATCTGGTTCTAGAACATTTTCATCCCCCCAAAAAGGAGACCCCGTCCCCAGCCCCGGTACAAAGAATCCACTTTCTGTCTCTGTGGATTGGCCTGTTCTAGACGTTTCCTGTAAGTGGGATCACACACCGTGTGTCCTTCTGCGTCTGCTTCTCTCACTGAGCATCGTGTGTTCCAGGTCCGTCCACGCTGTAGCCTGTGTCAGGGCTTCACTCCTTTTCATGGCTGAGGCATATTCCACTGTGTGGATTTTTCTTATCCATCCATCGTTTTATGGCCATCTGAGCAGTTTTGTCCTTTTGGCTCTTGTGAATAGGCTGCTATGAACATGGTGTACACATTTTAGTTGACTCTCTGCTTTCAATTCTTTTGGGTGTCTACGCAGGCATGGAATTGCCCGTTCCTATGGAAATTCTACATTTCAGTTTTTGAGGAACTTACAGCTAGATCTCTGACTGTTACCTCTCCAAGGTGAGCAGAAGATAACGTGCCTACATGAGTCTACTTAATCCTTGATTTCCCCAAGCTGTCTAGCAGGAGGTGGTGCCGTGACTGGTGGCAGGAGCAGGTGACCAAATGACCCCGGTGGACAGCGTGGACAGTGAAGGACAAAAAGGGAAGGTCTGGGTGTCCAGAGGAGGCTGCTGGTCAACCCTGGATGAACTGGGGATGTGAAGCAGGCTCTCCTCCACGGCCTTCTTGTAGCCACTTGGCCAACGGAGAGGGAAAACATCCCAGAGGTAGTTAGTTGCTGGGACAGAACCAAAGTCAAAATTTCTATCACGTCATAAAACTCGAAATCATGTTTTCTTTTGTGCATTTTTATTTCTTCCCCTGTGCCAAACTTGAGCCGTCTCCCCAGCTCCTGGAGTTTCACTTAATTGCCCAAATAAGAACGCTTCCTGGGCAGACGGTTTCCTTTTCCAGATTGGTGTCAACACCCGGGGAGTACAAACATTTGCTCTGACCCGCGAAGCCCCACGGCCGCCGGGTCGCTTCGTTGGAAGCCCGTCACCTCCGTGACTCTGCCCGCCTCGGCGCCAAGCATCTCGCTCTCATTTTCGGACGTCTTGAGCCCTGTGGTCAGAGGTGGAAGGACTACCCGTGAGGCCGAGGAGGACACTTTGGCTTTTTACCCCTGGAGTATTACCGATGGTTCCTCTGGAGTCTCACGCCTGGAAATGGTCCATGTCGTCCTTGACTTTGTGCAACGTCACTTCCAAAGACTCACCCCTGACGACGGCACACTTCGAACACGACGGAACGTTGGGGAACCTAGGCCAATGAGGTAGCCAAGACAGCAGGAAAAAAGAGAGAGGAAAGGAGGGTGAGGACACACTCGAAATACCATTTTCCTTCAAGAAGTAGAACGGCTGACATTCAACGGGTCACGAAAGCTTTGATGGCCAAGTGTAGGACCTCCTGAGAGAGGATCTCTTCCGTCTTGTTAGGTCACTTCGAGGCTGGATACAAGGTCTAATCTGTGGGGATATTAAGTGCAAGAGCAGGAATCACCCAGCTCTGATGGGAAATTACCTCTCAGGATGTATGAGACCACAGTACAGAGGAGACCCCCTAGATCCGGACCCTCTTCTCCAACCGTTTCTGCATTCTTGGACAAGTTACTTTCCCTTCCCAGTCTCACCTTCCAAGTGCATAGAATGGGACCATAGCGTGTCCTCCAGCGTCTGTGTGTGTATTAAAAACATGATACAGACCTCTCAGAAGCTCTTCTGCCTCCGACATCCCTGTGGGACCATTGATCATACAATATATAGATGGAGTAGCTCAGACTTTTGTGTTGGTTCCTTTTTTTTTTTTTTCATGAGACATAATTTTTGGTGACTTCTCTTGCAAGGCACCCCTGAGGCGTTCAGGCTGCAGTAAACGGGGTCACCTCAGAGAACGTGACAGGATAAGGGATCTCCAAGGACTGACAAGTGTAAGCAAATGGAAAGTCCACCCAAATTAGAAAAGAACAGATGTACTCTGGAGCCTGGGGGAAAAAGAAGAAAGAAGAGGTGGAGGAGGCAGAGGAGAAGAAAACTGGCCCCCGGGAGCTCACTGGCCCCCGGGGGCTCACTGTGCATTTCTCTTAAGTGACCTGAAAGATCTCTTTGTCCACCCGTTCAGCCCTCTTCTAAGTGTCAGCTGTTTATTAAATGCCGGCATGGTGTAGGGCTCCATCCTGGAGGCTTTGAAATCCTTGTCTCTCCTGGAACTTCTCCATCCAGCGAGGGAAAGACAGCGGAGGAAGCAGGCAGATGTAACGAAGGATCCCAGGGCTGGGATGGAGCAGCTGGAGGCGTAACGCAAGCGGATAAACAGAGCGCGCTGCCCACAGGTGGCAGCCTCGGAAGCCGCGATGGGGAACTTGGGCTCCACGGAGAAGGCAAGGGAAGCCGTGTGGGTAGTTTCCGCAGAGCAGTGCCGTGGTCCTGTGTGTGTTGGAAGGATCTCGCAGGTAGGTGAACCAGAGCCAGTAAAGTACAAATCCAGACATGATGCATAGGATAAGTGGACGGCGGGGACAGAGGGGAAAGCTGGGTTCCTGGTGCTCTCATTTTTGCTTTTGCTTTTGAAATAATCGCCACGTCCAGGTGAGTGGGAAGATGGGCCAAAGGACCCCCGGTGCCCCTCCAAGAGAGTGGATTTCACCCGTTTAGGGATATCAGTGCCGTACGCGGGTGGTTGTTTGCCCTCAGGAGCTGATATTCTGGCGTTGGAAACATTATCAAAAGATGACTCTCTATGCCATTTCGTTTGACTTGTTAGAACATTTACCACGATGCTCAGTGTGAGCAGCTCAGAGTGAGGGGTGTGTGGGGGGGCTGGATTCAGACCACCCTCCCCCAGCACACGCACTTCCAACAGCATCTTCCCAGTGTGGGTATGGTCCCATCTCTACATATTCTGAGTTTTGTCTTTGGGGCTTGATCCACAGTTTCAGAAATGGAAAGGAACCTTGTGTCTCTATGGTCTGTGGACCCGGGGTCTCACACAAAGAAGTTGAAATGGAGGCTTTCGGTGGGAAATGGGTTTGGTGGGTGTAGTGGGGTGAATGGTGGCCCTCCCTTCCCAAGAAGATATATGTGTGTCTTGAACCCTGGAGCCTCAGAATGGGACCTTATTTGGACATAGGGTGTTTGCAGATGAGATTAATGAAGGGTCTGAGATGAGGGCCTCCTGGATGAAGGTGGCCCTAAATGAAGGTGGATGCAGAGGTGGCCCTAAATCCAATGACAGGATCCTTCTAAGAGACAGAAGAGGAGAGACACAGACACAGAGGAGAAGCCACGTGAAGACGGAGGAAGAGATGGGAGGGATGCGGCCACAAGCCCAAGGGTGCCTGGAGCCCCCAGGAGCTGGAAGAGGCAGGAAGGACCCTCCCCTGGAGCCTCTGGAGGGAGCGCAGCCCTGTCCACACCTTGACCTCAGACGTCTGGTCTCCAGAGCTGGGGGAGGGTGGATATAGGATGTTTGGGGGTCCCCAGTTTGTGGTCACCTTATACAGCCAACCCAGGACACTCCTATAGCAGGTATTTTGAAATGCAGAACCATATCTCATGAGTCCACCAGGGCCCCAAACCCTGTTGCATCTGTGGTCCATGCGACTCATCATTAGGTGAGATGTTCCACATACCTAGAGCTGACCCCCACCCAACACCCAAACATGGGGGGATGTATTCCCCAGGTTCCCGTCCATCTGGAGAGGCTGTGTGGATGAGGTAGGAACCATCTCCAGGAGGTTTCTCGCTGTCTCCCTGACAACAGGGAAGCCAGGAGGAACTGGTGGACCTGTGGGGACAGTCACACCTGGAATTCATAATGAGCTCGAGACGATACAGGTTGCCTCATGACCCCTCTCTCCACACTTTGAAATCAACGTCCTCCCCCCGTCCACCGCCAGTGATGCAAACCCACTTAAATCGCTCAGCCATGCCTGCGTCATCTCAGGCTTCAAAGTCCATTTTAATGAGCCACTTTGTCCACGCCCCATCTGAAGAGGAACCGGTGGAAACTTCGTGTGGAAACACTGTTTGCAAGTGTGTTTCTTTCCTGACCTGCCAGTTACATTCTCCAGCTTCAGAGCAAGGAAAATAGCTTTCAAGGGCGAACGGCTGGAAGATGGCTTCTTTCTGTGGTCGGCGGGTATATCGGAATTTGAGACAAATGGAAACAAATCACAGTGTCTGTCCTGCTCTTTCTGAATAAGTTTTATTGGGGGCGGGGGCACAGAGGCTTCTTGTGATAAAGACAATACCGCACGGAGAGTACATGGAACGAACGCTGTGTTCCGGAGCCCCAAACAAAGAAAAACCTTTTACAAACCCCCTGTGTCTAATTTCGTTTTAGAAAATTAGATACTCGGAATTTTGCATAAGATAACTGTATTACTGGGATGCAATTTGGTCTGGGTTGCTGGCTTTAGTGCATGCGGCTGCTTAATAAAAAGTGTCAGTTAAAATGAAAATACAGCTTGGGTAATTAAATTTAATTGGATCTTGTCACTTTAAATCGTCTTCTTTTTTGAGGGTTTCCGCAGAATTGCAGCTTCTGGTTTGCTAATTTCTTTATTGCAAGCTGCTGCCGAACCTGACCCGCCTCTAATAAACTGAGACCTTGCTTTTTCGGGGGCTCTGAACCATTAAGGCGACGGCAAACAAAGGGATGGGGTGACTTAGAGCTGGGAGGGAGGGGCGGCACCAGAGGGATAGAGTTACCTGTAGCTTATTGACTTTTACCACCAGCTGGAAGAGTGTAGTTGTTACAAGAGGAGTGCAAGTCCCAGGGCTGCACAAAGGCACTGGGTTTGTGGAACAGGCGTGATTACCATGGTGCAGGGAACATAACACCCACAGATGTTCTCTGTATACACTGTATCCACCACGTAGTAGAGCTACCTGCTCAGAGCTACATACATATGGGTGTATGAGCTTCCCTCTTATAAGGACTTTTGGTCCACCGGGATTAACCAGGATGGTCCCCCATCTAAATACCCTTAACTTAATCACATCTGCAAAACATCCTGTGCCCACATGTTTAAGAGATCAGGGGATTAGGATCTGGACATCTTTAAGGGCTGTTATTCAGCTGGCCACAGGTAGTATAGACTTTCCAGCAAATACGAGGAAACTGGTGTGTGAGATGCACAGGGGGGTGCAAACTAAAGCCTTTATCCACCAACTCAATGAGCCCTGGCTGCCGCCCCTGCTGACTGCATCGCCTGCTGGTCCTGCAAGCCAGCTTGCAGGGTGAGTCCTTTTGGCCCCAGAGGGATTCTGTGTCCTTGCTACAGGTCCCTAGACTCAGCATCCCAAATCAAGAAAGGCTTGCCCGTGAGGGAAGGATTGAGGCGTGTGTTGTGGCTCTGGAATCGTGACCATTAAAAGGGTTTGCAAGACCCCTTAGTGTTGGCTCTCCTTGAAGGTAGCTGGCCAAATCCCACGCGGGAGGCTTGCTGACCCACTGGACTCGCTTCAAAGGCACGCGGCGGACACTGTCCAGCCTCAGACCCCACATTTATAAGGTGTGAATCTTCTGCCTTTCCAGCTTTCCCCATGAGAAGGGGACTTTCTCTTACGTTTTGACTGGGAGGATGCAGAGTGTGGAGACAGTGCTAACTCACATTGATTTTTGCCTCGGTTTGTTTTGGAAATGCCTTCATAAATGCAAGGCTGACTGTTACACTTTTATTATCTCAAACAACCCGGCGTCAGGGTCTCCTTGGGGCTTTCGTGGAGCTATTGGCCTAAGCGTTGCCACATGGACGGTGAGATGCAAGCAAAGGTGACCCTGTGTGGTTCTCACGCCCACCTGGGCCCCACCTGGTCTGCAGGTGCTTGGGATGGTGGCCACGGGGCCCAAGCATGTCCTTCCTCCTCCGTTTCTTGTCACCTCCTCTACTTCTGCTGGGCGTGTCTTGACTCCCCAGAAAGCAGAGCCAGCCCAGTTGGCCTTCCTCCTCGGGAAGGATTCCAGCCTCTAAGAGCTACACCTGCCTTGTGCACAGGTGAGGCGTCTCCTGTGAAGGTCACATCATGTTTGCACTTACCCCTGGAGCTGTGGTTTCCATTAGTCCTAAGTCTGCCCCCGTCGTTGGTGGAACCGAGGGCCATGGATGATGGACCTTGGCGGCCCTGGACCAAGAAGCTGTGTTAAGGCAGAAGGCCGCTGAGCTGGTGGTGGGCAGATGGGGCTGTTGTCTTAGCCTTAGAAGGAAGGTGCAAGCTGGAGGGACTTTCGCATTTCAAGGCCAATGCTTCTGACTAAGGCAAGACACTGGTGGTCCTTTTCTGGGTGAAGACGCACCCAGGGTCTCATCATCCTTAGAAATGTGAGGAGGGACTTGGACCTGGATGAAAACCCTCCTTCTGGATCTGTGGTGGGGACTGAGGGTGTCATCGTGACGCATGTGTTGGCTTTTTCTGGGATTCACCATTTCCATGAAGGCAGCATGACATCTCATAGCTAGTGGCAGTGACCCCAGATCTACTGATCAGATTCCGACTTCCCATCCTGTGTCATTTTTCCTGAAGATTCACAGCTACGTACAGAGGTGTTTCTGACAGCCTGACACAGCCTGGCTCACGTAAACCCCTGTAATTTATGAGGGGTCTCAGGTTTAATATTGCATCTTTCCTCCCGTGTCCTAAATTATCAATCACTTTAATGACATGCAGAAAAAATAACAAGCAAATCTTAGATGACATTCTTATCACCTATTTTAATACAATTTCCTAAATCAAACGCCTCTGTAACGCCAAAAAACAAAAAAAAAAAAAGTATGCTTCGTGAGCAATTAAAGAAATACACTTAGGACAACACTACAATACAGGTCGACTTACGACCCCTTTCATTTTATACAAACGAATTTCTGTTCCTATTAAGAGTTTGAATCTGGGTCCATATCACTGGAAACACTATTGGAGTTGGGAACCATACCTCAAAACACCGATACATTAAATCTCTGGGCTGAGCTGCGGTTTCCTGGGGCCCTTGCAGCTTCTATGGTTCAACACGGTGACTCTCGAGTTGAAACTATTTGTTCAAAGATGGTGTTATGCAGAGGATGATGTCCACATAAAGGTATGCTGAAGTCTTAATTCTGGGTACCTGTGAATGGAGGCTTATTTGGAAATTGTGTCTTTGCTGATGTGATCACGTGAAACTCATCATCATGGGCTCTAATCCAATATTGACCGGTGTCCTTATAAGGAGAAGGAGGACGGTGACTCAGGACAGTCACCGTGTGCAACCATAAAAACTGCAAGTGTCTCAGGAAGTAGCAGCTCAGCCCAGAGATGGAACATATCGGTGGTTTCAGGAAGACAGAGACGTGCATTGGAATGACGCGGCCACAAGCCAAGGAATGTCAAGGATCCCCGGAACCCCAGAAGTTAAGCGAGATGATGGAACAGATGTTCCCTCAGAGTCTCCCGAAGCAACCAACCCTGCAGATACCTTGACCTTGGATGTCTGGTCTCCAGAACTGGGAGAAGAAATGTCTGTTGTCTTGATCTACCCACTTTATAGTATATTATTATGGCAGCTCTAGGAAATGTATACAGATGGTGACTTTTGTTTGCTAAACTGTAAGTCTTTGCATGTTCGGAGGCAACTTAAGCATTAATGCGTGGTGTCTGTGAAGGACGCCCAGCAGCCCTCTCCACGAGAACACACTGTGATGTAGACACAGACCTTTATGGGCATCATCTCCCCACACCAACCATGGCCCAGCCCACACCCGGAAACCAAACTCACATCGTGAAGACCGAAACGTAAAGGTCTGTGGCAGCGCTAAATGTTTTGGATGGCCAGCTTCACCAATGCTAAGCACACTCAGGAGACCCTGGTTTAAATGTTTAGATGACACATTTATGGAAGACAATAGGGCAACGAGGAGGAGGATGTTTGGATGTTGATAAAAGTCATTTGCAATCGGGGGTGTCCTAAATGCCTCCCTGCTCTCATCTTCGTGGACCACTTTTATTCCCCAGTTCTCAAGGGTCAGGGGGTCCA
The DNA here is from genome assembly GCF_039906515.1 of Pseudorca crassidens. Taxonomy (NCBI): domain Eukaryota; kingdom Metazoa; phylum Chordata; class Mammalia; order Artiodactyla; family Delphinidae; genus Pseudorca; species Pseudorca crassidens. The sequence goes on from NC_090318.1 coordinate 929,228, forward strand.
GGGCTGGGTGAACTTCCTCCACTTTTCCCCCCAAGAACTAATACCATTGGGATGGCTCATGGGTGTCACGTCCGTGCTGTGGTCCATGAGGAGAGAAGGGTGTCTCCATCCTTTTGGGAGTGTGCATACAGGCACACATGCACTCTCTCTTTCTCACTTGCTTTTGACTGACCTCTTCCCCCCAAGGCAGGCCCTGCTCATGCACAGCCCTGGGGTCCCCAGGTGTCACACAGGTGCCCATGTTCATCTGTTCAGACTTCTGGTCAACCCGCTATCATGTGCGTCCTCAGGCTCTTTGTCCCTCTCTGCTGTGGCCCCATCCACACACTAGGAGGAGGCTCTCCTGCTCTGGTCACAGCAATGCCCTGGGGGCCTTGTGGGGCAAGGCATTCTGTAGGGACACAGAAAAATGGGGACAACTGGGCAGTGGCGGGGGTCTGGAGAAACAGCTCTCTGGCCTCACCCGCACCCTATGCCGCCTTCTACCGATGATCCCACATGGGCACCCAATGGGAGTCAGGGCCAGGGACCACACCCAGCACCACCCACCCTCTGGGTCACTGTGACAATTCAGTGCAGTGACAATGACATGGAAGCTGTATTTTATGCAGTGTTGGACAGGATCGGTACCTAATACACAGCAGCATGGAGACGGAAGGGTAGGATCAGTACCTAATACACAGTGGCATGGAGATGGAAGGGTAGAGCTTCCTGTGGACGGTGCTCTTGCGAAAGTCTGCATTCATGGGTGGCCCCCTCCCAGAGACGTCTCTGGTGCTCACACTAGTCTGATTAGGTCTGTGCCCAGCCCCAGCTATGGGAGAGCCGATGGAGGTGGTGTCTGGCTCCAGAGGACATGGGAGGAAAAAGGGTGGAAGGTGGGCAACTGAGTGTCCACCCCTAGTGAGGTATGGGAACATGGCCATTTCATTCTGCTCCTAGAGAAGAAAAAGAGGGGAAAAGGCAGAAAGGGAAGGAGGGGTAGGAGAAGGTAGAGTAGGCGTGAGGGAAGTAGAGTTGGGACTTTGTGGAAGCAAAGTATGGGGGTCGGGAAAGGAATCGGCGGGGGTGGGGGTGGGGATGAGGATTTAAAGAAACTTGTAAAATGCCAAGACTCAGATGGAGTGAGCATAAGTGGTAGAAAATGGCCCAAAAGAGAAACGAGGCAAAAATCCACTTGGGATTAATCTCAATTAATACAAGAGGGACTTGGACTTCCCTGGTGGTCCAGTGGTTAAGGCTCCACACTTCCACTGCAGGGGGCATGGGTTCGATCCCTGGTCAGGGAACTAAGACCCCACATGCCACATGGCTCGGCCAAAAAACAAAACAAAACAAAACAAAATGGGCTTCAGGCCAGCCCTTTCTTAGCAACTTTTACGAGATTAAAATTCCTAATTCTGACTAACTGGGAGGGGGTTAGGTCAGAAAACCATGTGCGTTTGTGAAGCCTGTAAGATATCAGTTCAGACATTTGCTTCTCACGAGATCCATTTTCAAGCACGTACAGGGATTTAAACTCAACCAACCGGCTTCTCTGAGGAGCCGCTCGATAAAGGAGACTTTGATGAGAAGATGAAAGTGTGTGGAAATTGTTATATTGGTAGGTGAAATGTTTTCGCTCAGGGTAGCGGAGAGATTCTCACGCGACCTGTGAATTATTGATTTGTTTAGGAGACGCCGCTTGCCCCGCCTTCCACGTCTTTGCAGGGAGCGGAGCATCCCCTAGACTCGCCATCTGGGTCTTGTGGTGCAAGAGGTGAGGCTCTGGTGTTGATGGGAGTGAATCTCTCAAGGGAAGGCTGTGACCCAGCTCTCAGAGCTGAGAGGACATCGGAACGTCGTGGAGACCAAGCTGAGGAGTGGAGTAAGTGAAGGGGACTCGAGATCCCGGCAGGGCCCCGGCCAGAAGGAGAACGCGCCGGCACTTCGTTTACCCCAGCATTGAACGCCGAGGTGGACGCACAAAGTGGGTCACAGAGGAACCTCGGAGGGCCTTTTCCAGCCCCTTCCTCTGAATTCCAGACCATGCTTTTCCAGCTGACTACGAGTTTCCCTTTTCCGAGCGCTCATGACATCAGAGCTGACCCCACCGTGTTTCCACGCCTTCTGCCCCTTCTTAAATATGCCACCTTAGTTCTCAACAATGGGAGGCAGAATCTTGACGCCTAAAAAGACATCCATGTCCTGCGCCTAGACCCCCTGAATGTTAACTTACACGGCAAGAAAGGGGATAAGTTAAGAAACCCCGAGATTGATGTGAATGGCTATTAACTCCCTGCTGTTTTCATATAGATTTTAATCATTGAGTTATTTTAGAAGCATTATTTAGAAATATATAGTTGTCACAGTGGACATTTTGGTTTTCTATGTGTGTTGTACACAGTTTTTCATTCCTTTTTGGGGTTGAATCTCACAATATTGTTTTGTTGCATCAAATAAACGTCCTCTGTGGACCAGCAGAAATTTTTAAATGTCCCCTCTTCAGCAGTACTTCCCTCAGCACTATTCTCACTTCAAAGGGTCCCTGATTTCAGTTTTCAGCCACGTATTTTATATTGTAAAAAATCCTAAAAAAAAAAAAAGCAGTTCTAAGACTTGGAAAAATTCAAATACCATCTTCTGGTGACACATGGGGGAAGAAGGGGCAAGAAAATTTGACAGAACAAAGGGGTTTCTGTTTGAACTCGGATGTTTGTTCATTCCTGGACACACATGCCTTGATTGTCTGCCCCTCGGCTGGTTCTGCACGGACTCTGGGGGATTCGGGGTGCAATGACATTGGGCCAAATGCGGTCGGTCCCCATGCATTCCAGGGAGAGAAGGCATTGCATGTTTTAGGGACAATAATTATATCTGTTTGCAAAAGGAGTAGGTTTCCATTTAAAACAGAAGGCAGCAGCTTATGGTGAAGGGTGAGGACGGTGCAGTCAGGACTGGGCTAGTCGGTCACTCCGATGGGTCTCAACCTCCCTATCTGTGAAATCGGGGCAGTTCTTGAGGTGGAAATAAAACCAGGCATGTGGAAAACCTTGGTCCACGTCAGGCACAGAGCGAACCCTTAAGAAGTGTGGTTATTACTTCTGTTGTAAAGTGTTCAAGTTTCCTGGTGCAGCTCTAACACATGAGCACACACCGTGGGACTTAATAGGAATTCATCCTCCCCCATCCTGGAGACCAGGCGTCTCAGGTCAAGGTGTCCTAGGGCCACGCTCCCTCCAGAGGCTCCAGGGGAGGGTCCTTCCTGCCTCTTCCAGCTTCTGAGGGCTCCCGGCATCCCTGGGCTTGTGGCTGCATCCCTCCCATTCCTGCCTCTGTCTTCATGTGGCTTCTCCTGTGTGTCTGTGCCTCTCCTCTTCTGTCTCTTAGAAGGACCTTGTCATTGGATGTAGGGTCACCCTCATCCAGGAGGACCTCATCTCAGACCCTTCACTTCATCGTATCTGCAAACACCCTATTTCCAAATAAGGTCCTGTTCTAAGATTTTGCTTGCATGTCAATTTTGAGGGACACTACAGCCCAGTAAGGCAGTACACGCTGGTTCTTGTTTTGTGGAAGAAGTTGCCATTTGCTGGAGGAGAAGACGCCCAAATCAAATATGCATGTTCTCCTTCAGGGACGGATTAGAACCTCGATGGGATGCATCTCCTTCAGCTGCTGATGCTGTGAAATGATGGGGTTTGATTACGAACCTTGAAAGGACATCCAGCCCGATTTTATGAGCTTCCCTCATTTTTTTCCTCTTTTGATATGCACTGAAGATTCTATGGGAGAAGAAACACAAGTCTTCAATGAACTAAGATAATTACTTTAAAAAGTCAACAGCTAAGCTTACGAAAGGGCTGTATTAACTCAACCCCAAAAAGACAAACAACCCAATTAAAAAGTGGGTAAAGGATTTGAACAGACATTTCTCTGAAGGAGATACACGGAGAGCCGACAAGCACATGGAAAGATGCATCAGTAATCATCAGGGAAACACGAATCAGAACCACAGTGAGATACTGTCTCACACCCACGAGAGTGATGATGACAATAATAACCATGAAAATAACAAGGGTTGGGGAGGAGGTGGAGGACTTGGAAGATTCATACACAGCTGGTAGAGGCATCAAATGGTGCAGCCGCAGTGGAAGGCAGTCTGGTGGCTCCTCGGAAAGTGAAGCATAGAATCACCATGTGACCCAGCAATTTCATTCCTAAGGATTTACCCCCAAAGAATTGGAAGCTGGGTCTCAAACAAATACTTGTATATGAACATTCACAGCAGCACTAATCACAATAGGCAAAATGTGGAAACACCCCAAGTGTCCATGGATGGCTGAATGGATGGATGTATGGATGGATACACAGCATGGGGTCCATGCACACAGTGGAATATGACTCAGCTGTGAAAAGGAGTGAAGCTCTGACCCAGGCTACAGCGTGGAGGGACCTTGAACACACGATGCTCAGTGAGAGAAGCAGACCCAGAAGGACACACAGTGTGTGATTCCATTGATAGGAAACGTCCAGAACACGCAAATCCATAGAGAGGAAGTGGATTCGTGGTGCCAGGGGCTGGGGGAGGGCGATGGGGAGTGACTGCTCACGGGGACGGGGTCTCCTTTGGAGGATGAGAAGGTTCTGGAAGCAGACACAGGTGGTGGTTGCACAACACTGTGACTGCACTAAATGTCACTGATGGTAAACTTTAGGTTACGTGTGCTCTACCTCAATGAAAAAAGTTCAAGTGAAAATGTCTATTGAAATGGGAATACTGAGAATCCCATAGACGGAACGAGGCATTGGTGGGCGGAGCTTACAGCTGTCCCCACGCCAATACTCAAACTCTCTGAGTTCGCTTGCTGCAATGCTCCTGTCCTCAGCCCTTCTGCCGGTGGCTTTGTCCCAGCTGGAGGCCAGTGCGTGGTCACCGTCTATGTCCCGTGGCCCACAGGGACGTGTCCTTCACGAGGCATAGCACATGGGGCCAGTCCCACCGCACGGAGCTTGGGCTTGAGGTGATGTCCACACACGGCAGGTGGATTTGGGGTTCCGCAATTTGGCGTTTCTTGAACAAAAGGCTCTTAAAAGAGACAGATATTCTCATCCTAAGACGTATGACGGTGCAGAATGTCTTTGAAAGGTGTCACATTTCATCAGTTACCGCTGCTTAATTATTCACAAGGAGGTCTGCACGATTTTCTGGCTGTAGCTGCGTTACCCGTGTAGATGCTGGAAATCCGGGGAGCAGCGGGCGTGTGGGGGGCTTGGTCTAGGCACTTCCTCCCACTCTGTCTGCAGGGTCAAGGCTAATCGTTCCCTGGGCTGGGGACACTGGGGTGTATAGTCCCTTGGCATGGTCCTGCGATGCCCTGTACTATGGGGCTTCCAATTTCCGTAGTAGGAGCAGCCACCCAGCCCCTGAAAGACTGGGATCTCGAGCACCTTTCAGGATGGAAACCACCAGACATGCGTTGGAACTGGTCCTTTTCAGTGTCATCCAAGACTTTTAATTGGATGTTCATCCTCAGTGTAATGACTGGGGTGGTCGGCCATGGGAGTGAAGGCAGGGTATGACATTGTTACTTTAAAGCACAATGAAATATGCCCCTGTCTTGTAAATATGGAGTCAGGGGGGCGGGGGGTGTCCCTTCCTGATCTAAATCCGTAAATCATCCTGGTGCAGATTACACACACACACACACACCCCAACATGTATGATCGATCCATCGCCTGGCCCACACCTCCCGCTGGTACCCAAGTGCACATATGCAGTAGATGTGTGTATTACGGCTGCTGGTGGCCACCCCGCGCTCTGTTGGAATATGAAGCGGGAGCCCCCTACCCTCTCCTCACCTGCTTTGATCTGAACCCCAGGCTGATCTGGATGCGGGAAAGGCTGCTGTTCTACCCCATTCCCATTCAATCCGTTACACGGCTCACCGCTGGGTGCCTCCTCACCCTGACTCCTAATTTGACAATGACAAAGAACTCCGTGGCGATTTTAAATTTCATAATTTTAATCTGTCAAGCCTGACATTTAATTAGTGCCCTCTCTAACCCGTAGCCATGCGCGCGGGCCGCTGCAGTTGGTGTTCCCTCGGAAAAAAAAAAAAAAAGAATTCCGCCCTGGTGGAAGAGTGGATTAATAAATACAGGCATAACTGGCAGGTGTTAAGACAATGTGCCCATGATGGTCTATTAGCCCCAAATCTAGACAGATGAGGTTAATCGTATTTTAAAGTGCGGCTTTATTGTATTAGGAGTGATTAAGCTCTGGCTCTGCCCTCACATGCCATGCTCATTGCGAACATGAAATAGGAGGTCTGGGAGGCAGGCTCGTGCGAACAAACCATCATCGACACAGGCACCTCGGTCCTGGTCCCTTACAGGATCCTGTGATGCCAGGTTAGCATTCCTGGAGTGGCTGGCCCCTCACGGCACCCCGGGGATGCTGGGTTGGCATTGCTGGGTTCTCTGGCCCCTCACGACACCCGGGGATGCCGGGTTGGCACTGCTGGGGATTGGAAATAAGGTGACAGAGGCAGGGCTCTATAAGTGGCCGGAGTGCTCTGGGTGGTCAGCGGGGGCGTGTTGGAGGTCCCTGGTCTGTTACTGCATCATCTGGGAGACAAGTGGGGTTCTCTGGGGGAAAGTCCCCCTCACAGGTTTCCAGGCTGGTGCTGCCATCCCAAGAAGGGCGTGCCCATCCTGACTCCATGATGTGAACCGAGGGTACCCGTCTTGATTTACGTTCAAGGTAGTTTGTTTTTTGACGTCATGGCTAATTCATTTCCTGTTGATCCATCTTAAGCAGGGCAAATTTTTCCAATTGAAACTCTAGGGAAAGCTCTTCTCCCAGGGTAGAAACACTAGCTGCTGTGGCACTCCCCAGAGACGGTTCACTGGGTCTGGAGAGTGGCCAGTTGGTGGCCCCTCCCTCGATGTGGCTCCTGGGTGGATCACAGCAGGGCTGGTGGGGGGGGTTGTCGGTGGTAGTTTACGGGGGATGTGTTTCAGGCTCCCTGTCTCCTTCCTATTTCTGTAGATGCCTGCAGGCCTCTGTGCAGTCAGAAGCTGCATCCGACCAGTCCTTCCTGAAGATGTGCGTCTTCCTCGTGTGGGAAGGAGCATCCAGTTGCTGAGATGTCTGGGTCTCTCCAGGGTCATGTGAGCAGGGCTGGGCAGGGTCCTTCCCTCTTCGAAGGGGAGCATCTCTCTTTTGGGGTGAGAAAATCAGTCTCACAGACTGGAAAGGCATCCCCCTAACCTTCAGGTTCCATCTATGCATTCGTGCATTCCACAAACCGAACAATGCCGGGGCTGCTTGGAAAGCATAGGGGAATGGAGCCCACCTGTGCACCTGGGGCCCCTGCTCTCCTGGGAGGTAAAGGGAGATATGGCAGGTGCTTTCACGGACGGTTTGCATGGTGTTTGCCGGGACCAGGGAAGGCAGCAGCCACTGAAGCTGATGAGGGAGGTCTCCCTGATGGAGGGGGAAGTGGATGGCACAAAGGCAGGCCCATTCTGGTAAACACTGAGGAGCTGGGTCTTGTGACAGCAGAACCCAGGATGGGACAGGTGTCACTGGTGGATGCTGCCAGGAGCTCCCAGCATCTATCCCCACCCTTCCTTCCTAAGACACTTAGAGAATAACTTATATTCAGAGCCTCACCTTGTCCCTGGAGGATGAGTAAGTTGGGTCACAATTGGCTTTGCTCTCCTTCCCAGGAGTTGCTCCAGAAAGCAGCACATGGCCACGATCTGGGTACAGGACTTCCCTGGTGGAGCAGTGCTTAAGAATCCATGTGCCAATGCAGGGGACACGGGTTCGAGCCCTGGTCCAGGAAGATCCCACATGCCGCGGAGCAACTAAGCCCGTGCGCCACAACTACTGAGCCCATGTGCCACAACTACTGAAGCTCGCGTGCCTAGAGCCCGTGCTCCGCAACAAGAGAAGCCACTGCAGTGAGAAGCCCGTGCACCACAAGGAAGAGCCGCCCACGCTCACCACAAATAGAGAAAGCCCGCGCGCAGCAACGAAGACCCAACGCAGCCAAAACAACAAAACAAAACAAAAACAAAAGTTAAAAAAAAAAAAAAGATCTGGATACAGAGACATGAGGGCGAGGGTGGAGGAGAGTTTCTCTTTGGTGAAAACATTCTGGAACTAGATACATGTGGTGGTTACACAATGCTGTGAAGGTGCTAAACACACACAAATGGTGCACGTTCCATGCTTAAAATAGTAATTTCTCTGTGCTATTTTATCACAATTTAAATTTTTTTTAATTTTAATTTTTTGAAATTGAAGTATAATTGATTTACAATGTTTTGTTAGTTTCAGGTGTACAGCAAAGTGATTCAAATGTATACATGTATAAGAATATATATATATATATATATATATTCTTTTTCAGATTCTTTTCCATTATAGGTTATTACAAGATACTGAGTATAGTTCCCTGTGCTACACAGTAGGTCTTTGTTGATTATCTATTTTATATATATGCTAATCCCAAACTCCTAATTTATCCCCCCTCCCCTCTTTCCCCCTTGGTAGTTTGTATTCTATGTCTGTGAGTCTACTTCTGTTTTGTAAATAAGTTCATTTGTATCATTTTTTAGATTTCACATGTAAGGAATATCATATATTTGTCTTTCTCTGACTTACTTCACTGAGTATGATAATCTCTAGGTCCATCCATGTTGCTGCAAATGGCATTATTTCATTCTCTTTTTATGGCTGAGCATATCATAATTTTTAAAAATGGAGTATTATTCTGATTCTCAGTAGCCCATATTAACACAAAAACCCCCTCTTTAAGTTCCTGGATCTCCTGATAGAATTTTATAATCTTGTGTTTGCTGGGACCTTGCATGGTCATCTGGTCTACCCTGACTTTCCACTTGGGAATGATAAACACTTTCAGAGCTGTCTCATGTGACCTGCTCTGGGGCAGCGTCATCCTGGGTGGTCACTCTCTGGACACAAGATCTTCTTGTTAAAAGATAGTTTGTTATCCCAGTAGTTTCCAAACCAGGCTTAAAGGTCCCTCGTTCCCCATTCGTTGCAACCAGAGAGATCACTGATTCATGTTTATGTATTGTTCTTTCAAGCAAAGTTTTGTATTGAGAAGTTTAAAATTAAAAATATAAGGACCGCAGCAACCTAAGTATCCATTGACAGATGAATAGATAAAGAAGATGTGGTACATATGTACAATGGAATATTACTCAGCCATAAAAAAAGAATGAAATTTTGCCGTTTGCAGCAACTTGTATATACTTGGAGGGCATTATGCTTAGTGAAATGTCAGACAAAGAAGGACAAATACTGCATGATATCACTTATATGTTAAATCTAAAAAATATAACAAACTAGTGAATATACCAAAAAAGCAGGCTCACAGATACAGAAAACAAACTAGTGGTTACCGGTAGGGAGAGGGAAGGGGGAGGGGCAATATAGGGGGAGGGGATTAAGAGGTACAAACTATTAGGTATAAAATAAGCTACAAGGACATATTGTACAGCACAGGGAATATAGCCAATATTTTATAATGACTATAAATGGAGTATAACCTTTAAAAATTATAAATCACTATATTGTATATCTGTAACTTGTATAATATTGTACATCACCTATACTTCAGTTTTAAAAATACTTTAAGATACATAAGGAGCAGTCTACAAGCCAATTGTTAAAGTCTTTCGGATTTCAGAAGTTCTGTGGGTGGGGCTGGGATCCACAGAGGGTCCACACCACACCACGTGAGTCCACATGAAGAAGTTGCCGTGGGTTGTGTCTCACCTTCCTGTCCTCTGGTTCACCTGATGTAGGATGCCATTGGTCTGCAGCCTCTTGTGTGCAAATCGCTGCAGAAGCAATTTGATGTATCACTACAAAGAAGGGTAGAAGTTTAGGTAGATAAGTCCATGGTAAAATGCAATGAGCTGGGCACACCTGGGCAGGAATCAATTTGTTGTAGTTGAAATGAGGAGCCCGACGACCTCGGACACGTTTGTAAACTTCCATGGTGAAATTAGTATAATCCTGTTTGCAGCACTGTTGGGAAGACGGACAGTGATACAGGGCTCTCTCGGCACCCAGTCAAAACTCACTCAAGGGTGATTATGTTACCCACCAGGGTTCTTGACCCTCCTTACTCAATAGAAATTGATCAAAGGCCAGACAAGAAATTCAGGCAAGGCTTTACTGGGGTCCCTGCTGCAGCAGGGGGGAGCGAGAACAAGTAACAGGTGCCCTTGCCCCGCTCCTCGAGGAGGGGAGAGCTGGCTCCTTATACGAGGTGAAGGTATGGGTGGGTCCAGGGGTCGGGCTGGAGGGGAGGCAGCTTAGGTGGTTTGCCCACCCCTTTGGTGGTGTTGAGTGGAGGAGGCATGCAGTGCCCTGCTTTTCTCCCACCCCCCTGTTTTGCTCTTGGCTCTCCAGAAGTGGCAGTTGGGTTTTTTGTTCTTTTTGTATCTTGTCCATAATTTGCCCCAACTGTGCATGCACGCAGTTATTTTTAGTCCGTTATAGTTTCTTGGTATCTGTTGCTGGAGGAGACGTCTGTCCAGGTGCAAGCCCTGCAGCAAAGGGTCCCAGGTCCCAGATTCCAACCTGTCTCAATTATTATTAAAAGAGGGATGCATGACAGAAGAAAGCCAAGAGAGATGAGGCTTTGCATCCCCATGTCACACGGTATTAGCTGTTTGATTTGGGACAAGCTACTTAACGTTGCTCACTCCGTTTCCCCATCTGTAAAGTAACACTACTCATGTCTGCTTTGCAAGGAGGCTGGAAATACTGCAGAAATGAATCAGGATGGTAAAGAGGCTGGAACAGTGCTTGACATCTGATGCTGCAATTATTGAAATCTCCCTGAAATTTGGGTTTGCTGGAGTAAAATGAAGCATCCTCATACCTTGATGTCTTACATTTTCTCAGCAGCTCTGTCTGAACACTGATGTTTTGTGTCTATGGAACGTAGAACTAGTGGGAGTGGGAACAAAATGTACACTTTAGAGTCCCCTTAAGTAACATCAAGGTGAGCTTAGGTATGCACACCTGCTACCACGGATACAGCAAAGGCAAGTGACTTAGTGTCTGGTACTGGAAACAATGATAAAATTAGAACACTGTGTAAGCACAGACATTAAGAGTAACATATACACACTACTGTGTATAAGATAGATAACTAATAAGAACCTGCTGTATAGCACAGGGAACTCTACTCAGTGCTCTGCGGTGACCTAAATGGGAAGAAAACCCCAAAAAGAGGGAAAAGTGTATACGTAGAGCTGATTCACTTTGCTGTACGGCAGGAACTAACACAACATTGTAAGGCAACTATACTTCAATAAAAATTAGTGAAAAAGAATCTACAAACAGAAAAACAAAAAAGAGTAATGTATGTCTCATTATGCTGGCCCCAACTATGACTTCCTGTAATTGGAATTATTTTGCAATCTGCTCCCCCGTCCACCCTGCTTCACCTTCTGGCTGTGTGGATGCAGTCCATAAAATTTGGATTTTCAATGGGCAGAGACAGATCGCCTTGGATCCTGAAAAAATGTACGGGGTGGCTCAGATGTCAGTGTCTGGTTTAACGGTCCACCGAGAAAGTCATTGGGGCCGCTGGGCTCTGCTCTTTCGTTTAAGCCTGTTGCCAAGTCTCTGGTGAAGCCCGGGGCTTTAAATAACAAGTTGCAATGAAGTCGGCTTTTCAAACTTTGGGATTTGTCTCTCCCTCTCGCGCAAGGCTGTGCGTGGAGAGGCATTTAATCAATCTTATTTGTCAACGATAGTTTTATAAGGCAGCAAGTTCACCTTCCCAGTGATCTATGAGGATGGCTTACTTGCTACTTTGCAGATACACATCATACATGTTGCCTGTGTAGGTTGTGTGTGTGGTTCCCGTGTGCATAGCTGGTAGGAAGTACATATGCTCTTCTGGGGCACAAGTCCTCAAGAGCTGTCCCCAAGCTAGATGCTCACCATCATCCCATTCATAAGATCTTAATGCATCCCTTAATTAACTTTTTAGAGCAAGCTCTTCAGAGGCAAAGGAAAGGATACCAATAAGACCTCCTTCTTACTCTTGGTTGAAGGCAAGTCATTATTTCTGGAAAATAGTCCTATTTGCAGAGCTGAGGGACAGGTGGTCTCCAAAACAGCTGCAGCATCTCTTTCTTCTGTTCTCAGGTATGTTGGAATAAACCCATCATTCCTTTATGACCCTTTTTTAAAACAAGCATTTTTATATTTAGCTTGCTACTATTTTGTATAAAAGTGTTTGTCTTCCTCCGTAAATGAGGTCGACCTGTAATTTTGCTTTTTAATAATTCCCTGCTCAGTATTGGCCTCATAAAAATGAGTTTGGGAAGTATTCCCTCTTGTTGCAGGTGCTGGAAACGTTTGTGTAAAGTTGGCATTTTTTTCTTCCTTAAGTATTCATTAAATTTACTAGCAAAGCTATCTGGACCTGGTAATTTCCTTGTGGCAAAATTTTAAATTATACAGTAAGTTTTTTGAATTCATGTTTTTATTTCTAAGAACTTGTCCATTTTATCTAAGAATTAAATTTTGGCCTAAAGTTGTTTTTTATCTCTTTATTTTTTAAAAGAAATATAAAGGATCTACAGGCATCTCTTTCTTCTCTTAATATTGCTTTTTAATGTCTCTTTTCTATCTTCCATTGTTTTCTTGATAAGACTTGTCAGGGGTATATAATTTGTGTTGGTCTTTTCACACAGCCCATTTTGGTTCCGTTGATTTTTTCTGTGTTATGTTCATTATTTAATTAATTAATTTCTGTTATTTCTTTGGGTTTCATTATTTTTCTGACTTTTTGAGATGGGGTCTTAACTCACTGATTTCCAGCCTTTCTTCCTTTTTATAAAAGAATTTAAAGCTGCAAATTTCCCCCCACAAATCTGCTTACACTGCACTTAAATTTTGATAGGTCATACTTTTATAACCATTCTGATTGAAATACTTCCCAGTGTTTGTTTTGATTTCCTCTTTGGCTCGTGGGTTATTTGAAAGTGCAGTGCTTAACTGTCAGACTTAAGGGATTTTCTAGTTATCTTTTCATTATTTACTTCCAGCTTAATTGCACTGGAGCCGGAAAATGTACTTTATACGATTTCAATCCCCGATGTCTGTAGAAATTTGGTTAATGGCTCAGCATATGGTTAAATCTTGTAAATGTTTCATGGGTGCTTGAAAAGGGTAAATATTCTGCAGTCATTGGTTATAGAGCTCTAAATCTACTCACGAGGCAAAACTCAGAGTACAAGATTTGAACAAAATTAAATTCTTAAACCCATAATTGGGTTTTGACATGCTTATTCTCTCTACTGCTAAAAAAGTACATTAAGATGCCCTAATAAAACTGTGGGTTGCTTATTTTACTTCCTCTAAGTTTTGCTTTATATGTTTTGAATCTTTGTTACCAGGTGCATACAAGTTTGTAATTGTTTCATATTCCTGGAGAATTGAGCCTTTTATCATAAAAAAGTTTTTCTCTTCATCTTTAGTATTTATTTAAGTTCTACTTTGATACTAATGTAGCCTCACTAGGTTTTGTTGTTGTTGTTGTTAATATTTGCATAGTACAGTCAATTATCATTATTCATGGTAGATGTGCTCTATGAAGTCCCCATAAATAATAAAATTAGTGAAGATGGACCCTTTGTTCCTAGGGAAAACATGATATTAAGTTCCTATGATCCTCTGGTGACATTTCATCAACAGATCAAAATGTAACCTTATTTTATCATGTTTCTTCTTAAAGACTCCTCGTTGAATACATTATTGTGGATTCATCCACACTGAAATCACAACCAACAGCCCTATAACTCTTGCCTGAACCAAGCTCATCTAACACATATTTTCTCTGTAAAGCACAGCACAGCCTTCTTGCACTAAGTAACACCAGCTAGAATTTCTTCACTTGCTTAGGTTCATTTTTAAATAGCAAAGTCACCAACAAAAAGCACACGAATGCAAAAAAAAAATGTCCTAAAGTAGACCGAGGAAAAGAAACTGGTTTACAGTCTGAGAGTCGAAACAAGAAGACTGAGCATCACCCATCCAACCTCAGCTGGGACCGCGCACCTCAGGTGACTCACATTTCCCACCACACCTCACATGTATACAAATAAGTGGGAAAACATTGTGAGTATCAATTTTGGGGTTACACATAAATTTTAGCAAGTAGACAACTTTGCAAATACAAAATCTTTGAAGAATAAGGATGGACTATTTATTTTCCCACGTCTTTGTTTGAACACTTTCCTTACATTTTAGATGTCTCTTAGGCAGCCTACAATTGTTTTGTTTAAATCTAATTTGATTATCTCTGCTTTTTTAATTGGTGCATTTAGCTGATTTACATTTAATATAATTCTTGATGTTTTGGAGTTAAAATCCATTCCTCTTTCTCACTAGCAAAACTGCACCAGCTCTGAAAGGTGAAGATGTAGTTTATCAGTAGGGCACATGAAGAAGGCTGATGATTCTTCTTGGGGGGATAGTTAACATATGTATGTGTACATGTATGTGTGTGCACATGTGTGTATAAGATGTGTGACTGTTTTGGGTGTATGTGTATACCTATGTGAGAGATGTGAGGGTTCCTGATGTGTATGTATGTGTGAGAGATGTGTGTGCACGTGAGGGTGTATTTGAGTGTGCATATGTGTGATGGTTGCCAGGAATACCGATGTGGTCTCAGACCATAACATGGGGTCCCACTTCATCCTGAGATGGTCAGGCAGCTTCTGGAGGATGGCCTGGTGGTGGTAGCCAATGACACACAAAACTGGAGGTGAGCAGGACAGTGAGACGGTGGTGGGGACACTTATAGAATCTTCTGCATTTGGAGAAAGATGGGGGGTCTGGAGGTATTCAGCCCAAAGAATAAAAACCTCCCAGGAAAAGAAGAACTAGGCAAGGCTGTGATGTTTGCCTGCAAATATTTGAAAGTCAGCCACGTGGAAGAGCCATTCGGGCTTCCCTTTACAGTCTAACATAGAGGGTAAGGAATCATGCACCCAGGAGACCAATGTCAGGTCCACACAAAGAAGGGATGTCTAAACACCAGAGCTGTGCAAGGGAGAAATAGATTCTTAATGAGGGGGTGCGTCTTCCATCACTGGATGTATGCAAGCACAGCCTGAATTCATGCTCAGGGAACACTGACAACAGGTCCAAGCAGGGGTCAGAGGCTGAAGTCCAAGACCCAGCAGGTCTTTCAAAACCTTGCAGTCTGGGAGAAGACAATTCACTGCTGTGTGTGCCAGCATCCTCTCCTCACTTCTAGGAAAGCCAGATGAATCTCTTCAAAATTGAAAATGCCTCTTTGCATCTTTTTGGACCACAGAACGTCTCCAGTGGAAAGAACAGCCACATCATTCTGGGCAGAGTTGGCAAATTCCTCGTAAAATGAACGATTGTACAATACGGCCTTCGTCTGAATCGCCACATTATCCGTAATTTGTCCCCGAAGGAAACTGAGCAGTTTGTAACAATGCAAGAAACACGAATCCTTGCAGTGCAATTTCAGTCCAAAAAAAAAAAAAGAAAATCCTGAAAGATCAGATTTTCTTTTCTTATGATACATTTAGAAATTTAGTCCAGAATAATCAAGTTTTTTTTTTTTTAAGTCTGCATTTAATCCGGGAAAGTCTCAAGGGCCTTAAATTTCCAACATAAAGCCGGGACAACTTTCGGAACTTGGCATGATGCTCTTTAAAGTGGAACAGCAAAGCAAACGAGGTTCTCGGATAACTTCCCATAATAAACGTCTCGGGGCAATTTAGAGAAAGAAAGGGAGACCCTTCAAAATTTCACGAGGGATTAGGAAAAGATAATAGTGATTGACAGGTGGGGAAAATATCCTGGTTTCTTTTTTGCAAGAGGGGTTGAGGAAGGAGATGAGATTTTCAAAAGGTCTTCTCTCCTCCTCAAGGCAGACAATGACATCTCCCATCTTTCGCGGTGCCTACATCTCTTGCATTGTTCTCTTGTACATGCTTATAGTTGCTTGCACCTTCTCGCCATTAGACCAGGATCCTTTGAGGACATGGCTGGTGACTTTCTAAGGAGGGTTTATGAAGGGTGTGGTGGGGATGCCATATTCACCAAGTCTTTCATCTTCTGCATTCAGAGGCTCCACCATCTGGAGTCTCACTCACCCTGGAGGCAAGAGCTAGCATTAAAAGTATACCACTGGGGTGTGGCCACTCATCCTCTGATTTGAAGCACAACATTCTTTCTTCCAAAGCGAGCACTTTCTGGTGGATTCTGTCTCACCAATGCTGCCGTGAATTATTGGTTGCCTTTCTTTTCAAAGGTTGTGAACAGTTCCATTGGGGCATCTTCGCTTTCCCAAATGAAATAGAGATGCAATAGTTACGTTGCTTGGTCCGAGTAGCTATTGCCTTGGGGATTCCGTTTTAAAATCCTACTAGTTTG
This sequence comes from Pseudorca crassidens, assembly GCF_039906515.1. Taxonomy (NCBI): domain Eukaryota; kingdom Metazoa; phylum Chordata; class Mammalia; order Artiodactyla; family Delphinidae; genus Pseudorca; species Pseudorca crassidens. The sequence continues at coordinate 945,702 of NC_090318.1, forward strand.
GGAAAGATGCTCTGTTAGTTTCCCAGGGCTGCTGCAACAAAATACCACAGATGCGGCTGCTTAATACAGAGATTTTTGGTCTCACGGTTCTGGAGCTCAGAGGTCTCTGAAATCAAAGTGTTGGCAGGGTTGCTTCCTTCTGGAGACTCAGAGGGAGACTCCATTCCAGGCTTCTCCCCGAGCTTCTAGGGACTGCCCCAAATCCTTGGTTTGCAGCTGCATTGCTCCCATTTCTATTCCATCTTCATAGGACGTCTCCTTGTGTGCTCGTCTGTGTCCAAATTTCTCCACCTTATAAGGACACCAGCCTTACTGGATGAAGGCCCACGCTTCTCCAGTATGACCCATCTTAACTCACTACATCTGCAATGACCTTATTTCCAAACAAGGTCACTATTTGAGGTCCTGGGGGTAGAACTTCAGCACAGGAATTTTGGGAGGACACAGTTTCACCCCTAGAAGATGAGGATACATGTAAATACAACATGATAACCCCCTAATCCCCCTCCCTGCCAAAAAAAGGACAGAAGATAAATGCATTGAGACCCATTGGCTCAGGCAGTGTGCAAAGTTGGTCTTAGTACTTCACGGAGTGTCTGGGGGGTTGGACCCCAAATGGGCAGAATGAACAGTGTGTAACTCAAAGAATTAGAAAGACAGAGAGAATTGTGGAGCAGAAAGCTAGAAATGAGTGAAAATGTGCAAATATTTGTAGCTAAGGGTATCGTTGGTGCCAGGACCCAGAATTGCCATCCATGTTGGCTAAGAATTTAGGTAGTGCTGCCTGAAACTCAGTGGGATTGGGTACTGTTGGAAGAGTTAATTGATTGTTGGCTGCGATTCTGGGGAAGACAGGGTGTAAGAACACATCAGGGGGTAGGGTGGAGGTGGGCGCTGCACCTTGGGAGCTGTCTGGGAAGCGGGGGTGGGCAGTGGAGAGTCGGGGTCTATGGAGTGGGCGAGGAGGGGGAGCCGTGGTCCATGAGGCACAGCTGGGGTGCCAGGAGCCTGGATTGGGGTGGAGGCTGTCTTCTCCTTTCCCCCCTTCCCCATATGGCATTAGGGTCCTCAGGTGCCTGCAGTGAGGGGCTAGTTCAGAGCTGCTGATGCTTTTTTTTTTTTTCATCTTTATTGAGGTGTGATGGACATATAACATCGTGATGATTTGATCGCTGTTTATATTATGAAAGGATTTTTCCCCCCAAATCTAGTTAATGAAAACATACGTCACCTCAGATATTTATCTTTTTTCTACTTTGGTGAGAGCATTTAAGTTCTAGTCTCTCAGCAAATTCCAATGATATAAAACACGGTTGTCAACCATAGTCACCATGTTTTACATTAGGTGCTTAGCCTGTATTCCTCTTACAGTTGAAAGTTTGTTCCCATTTACCAACCTCTTCCTGTTTCCCCAACTCCAAAGATGCTTCTGTTTCTTTTTTTTTTTTAATTGAATGAAAGATTCTTTAAATTCTCTAGTGCTTTGCAAGTTTCAAAACTCTCACACGCATAATTTCATATAATCCCATAGTAATCCTTTTTCTCCCCTACTCTTATCTTGCCCGCTCTCTCCCCACTGGGACCCACTAGTTTGTTCTCTGTATCTGTGAATCTGTTTCTTCTTCACTATTTTCTCTGGTCTGTTTTATTTTTTAGATTCCACAGATAAGTGATATCATATGGTTATTTGTCTTTCTCAGTATGGCTTATTTCACTAAGCATAATACCCTCCAAGTCCATCCATGTTTTTGCAAACTGCAGAATTTCTTTTTTTTTATTTTATGGCTGAGAAGTATTCCATTGTATGTATATATTCCACATCTTCTGTATCCATTCCTCTTTTCTTTTAATTAAGGAAATGTGTTTTTAATAAATTAATATTTTTGATGGACCCTTAGGTTGCTCCTATGTCTTGGCTATTATAAATAGTGCTGCTATGAACTTTGGGGTGCATGTGTCTTTTCAAATTAATGTTTTTTGGGGTTTTTTGGGTATATATACCCAGGAGTGGAATTCTCAATACTGAATTTCATAGCATTGCACAATAATGCACACCCATATCAAAGAGGATGGTGCGTCTTTGCTACTGTGCTATTACATATACACCTACATGTTTCTGTATCTGTTTATTTATCACATACATTTATAAAGTATATGTGTGTATCAATTTAGATCTGTTTTATTTAGATTTTAAATCCATTAAGATAGGTTTATTAATACTGATTATATATACACACACATTTATGGAAGTATATATACATATATATCTTTTGTATACATACGTGTTTATTTGTAGAAATACATATAAATCTTTACATAAATACATATATATGCTTCTGTATTTGTGTCTATCATTATATACATATTGCATCTGTATATTGTGTATCTATGTCTATTTCATTTAGATTTTAGATCTAATTTGAAGTTATTTATAGATATAGCTATCTACATATATCTATATCGATTTCCATATATATGGATATATATGTAACTTTCATATACACATGTATGTATATAAAAATATGCCTTTATATGGGTTCATATATTTTCTGTATTTATGTCTTTTTATATACGTATTTTATATATACGGATGGATGGATCTATTTATAGCTATTTATTTAGCTTTTTAGATCTATTAATGTAGATTTATTTATATAGATGCCATATATTTTTTATATATGGAAAATATATATACATTGAATCTTCTATGCATACGTATATTTACACACACGTCTCTTTATATATATACGTGTATATCTTTTTATACAAACACACATATATCTAGAAAGACGCTTTAGTTTCAAGCTAAGAGACAGATGATATGTAAAAGCTGCTTGTGAAGAAACTGGAGCCACACTCTCCCTCCGCTTTCTTCCCGCTCTGACTACATGTGTTTAAATAACAGTGTGCCCTTAAATAGATACTTTTGAGAAGTTGTGGTTAGTCTAGCTTGTATTACATGTTGGGCTTTGAGGGTAAGTGACATATTTTCCCTAGAATGCCTTGTCCCTCTGTGCGTCCTCCTTGGTAGAAGCTTAATAAATATTACTGGTGAGACAGCAAGCCCCATGGCAGGGTGATTATCCCAGTGTGTTTATGCGTCTTGCTAATTTTAAGCAAGTAGAGAGTCCATTTATAATGAACGCCCCCCGTCGTAAGAAGCATGGATTTGTCACTCCACACTCTCTCCCCGGCATGTCTGCATTTTTAAAATACAAGTCTAACCAAGATCTCCAAAAGGCATCTGAAAAATGTTTTAATGTGTATAAACCCTTCATTTCCCCATGGTCGGACAGCTCAAAAATAGATGAATGGATTTCTGAAACTTTCCCAGAAAATCCCTCTTGGGCTAAAACTAACATTCAGTGCAGAAAATAATGGGAAAGCATAAGATACTGAAAGAAGGGGTTTAGAGTAGAATTATAATTTCAGTCTAAAGAATAGCCTTGTTATACTGACACGAAACTCATATTTCAGGTAGCGTTAGGAAATCTGATCTGGTGATGAAGAAACTCGAGATGGTTTTAGTCATTTCCATCACAAATCCAGAGAACACCGTCATAGATTTATAAGAAGCTGGACCCCTATTTTTGGCAACAAAATGGTAGCATTAGGGTTTTTTTTTTAAATAAACTTTTATTAGACAAAGAGTTACCAGCCTCTAAACCATCAAAAGTCACAGTTTTATACAACGATGCCTTCCTTGCTTTGTTTTATCAAGAAATATTAATATTGCTGCCTCCCTACGCCTTGCCAGCTCTGGCATAAGGTGACCCCTTATTTTAGCTCCCAAAGAGTACGATTTCTAAGCTCTTCGTAATCAGAAACCAAGAGTGAGAATCTGAATGCAGAGGCAAACGTAACACAGGAAATAGATTCATCTGCTACGTATATTTTAGATGTTGAAAAATGAAGTGCTTTGGACAAAAAGAAATATCAGAGACGCAAGATGGCAGATTTTTCCCCTCTCCTGGAATGTTCTTCTTATAGAGAATTAAAAATGAATTGAAAGGAAAAAGGGGAACTTAAGAAAAAAATAAACGCACTTAGAGTCTCTTTGGAGGGTGAAACTCAGCTAAACAGAGAAACAAATTGGGCAGCTGGGATCTTTCTATTTGGTTTCAAGCTTGTTGATGATATCACCAGAATCCCTTCCATGCTTAAAAAGAATTATGCTAGGTTACCGGTCTTCGATTTCGATTAGATCATGCAAAATGAAAAAACCAGAAGCACTAAGATATTTTTAAGGTTTAGTATTTCAAGCATGCACAAACATTTACCCTGACCTTCCCTTGTGGGATGGAGGTTGTATTTGTCTCTCTGTGTGCCTCCCTTTTCTGCTAATCTTTTTTCCATCTTTGCAATGTAGAAATCTTCCTTCTTGTGGGCTGCTAGAGTTCTTACCCATTTCCAAGTAACTCTATCTTTCAGACAGGTGAGGTTAGAAATGGCAGGTTTATCCTGTGGCCACAGGATACACCATCTATATTAATTTCCTCTTTATTTCTTCTGGCCAAGTCTACTATTTCTCTGAAATATTTTTATTATGATTTAACATGAGTCTTTAAACATTTAAACCACCCCCAAGTGTGTGTATGTTAATTTTCAAAACTGGGGCTGTGTTTTCCATCAATCCTCCCACTCTTTCTTTCTTTCTTTCTTTCTTTTTCTTTCTTTCTTTCTTTTTTCCTTTCCACTCAGTGCTTCAACCATCATCCTTGCATTGGTTTAAGGAATCCAAATCTCACCCCCTCTGTGGCTGGCTTGAACTGGTGTCTGGAGATTTAGTCCTAGAACTCCATCTGTTCTGGGTACATGCACCTGGTAACCTGTGTAACCAGCAAGCCCATGATCCCTGGGACTTTTCTCTCCTTCAGGTAACAAGAACCCTGAAGGTAGGCTGCATGAGCTGGTGCAGAGTCTCAAATATGTTGGGCAGATCTCTCTGCAATTATTTTTTTTTTATTGCTGTTCCCTGATGGCTTGTCACAAGATGGCTACTGTAGCTCCTGCCATCACATCAACATTCCAGATGAGACGAATAAGAAAAACCAACTGACAACATGGCAAAAACAGGGGAAACCATCAAGGGATATTATTCCCCTTTTATAGAATTTGTCAGAAAGCCACACCTGACAACGTGGCTGCCCTGATGTGGAAGAGAGGTTGGAAAACAAAAGAAAAATATGTCATATGTGGCTGGGCATCTGACAAATCTTACAAGATTGGAGTTGTGGAGTGAGGAAGAAGGGGAGATGGGATAGAGAGGGCAGAGTTTCCTCAGTACACATGTTCAGTCGAAAATAGCATCCTCCTGTTTCTTACATCCGTGTAATATGTGCACATAATTCAACCTACACCTTTGAGCCTCAACTACCCGCCCAGCCCCCTATGAACTGGGGAGAATGACAGACAGTTGCTGCTCCAGTGTCTGCGTCCCAGTGCAGGGAACAGACTAAAGAAATAAAGTGAACAAGGTAATGATTCTCGGAAGAAGGAAAACGGTGGCGGTGAGGGAACCTGGTTTCTTTGGGGTGGCTGCACCTCTTAAAGAGATGATACTTCAGGTACATCTTCAAAAAGAGGAAGAAGTAGTCAGGGCAAGACCAGAAGAAGAGCATTTCAGGCAAGAATCAGCCCCTGCGAGGTGACAGCTGTGAAGAGCTTGGTGTGTCCCTGGGAGGACCAGTGTGGCTGCCACGTGTGGGGCGTGGAGCTGGGGAGGACGGCCGTGTCTGGGAGCTGGGTTCCGTCGCAAATGCCGCGGATGACCCTGGACCATTCCAGGCCATGCAGTTTCAAGGTCTGCCTCACGAGGTAGCAGGGCGGTCCTGGACCCTCCGTGCAGAGTGTGTGCGCGCAAACAGGTGGGTGTGGGATTTTAGGGGAGCCCTGATGGTGGGTGCAGCAAAGCTGTGGTCCAGAGCTGAGCAAGATGGATGGATTTGAGAAACTCTTTGGAAGTGGATCCAGCAGCACTTGCTGGTGGCTTTGGGGGGATGGAATGAGGATGGAGACGGGCTTTTGGTTTTGGACCAAGTTGTACAGCGGCTGGCAGAGCCCCTTCTGAGTTGGGGAAGTCAGGAGCAAGTGTTGGGGTTAGGGTTGAGTTTGGGGTGCATAGTGGTCATGCAGGGGAGATATCTGCTTGGCGGTTGAGGACAGAAATCTGGAGCATTGGGGATGGTCAAGGAGTGGACCTGTGTACACTTAGGTTCATTCATTCATGCGTGAGCTCGTTCTACCATCTTTGGGATGACGCATGTTTACTCAGCACTTACTGGGCTAAGTGTTCTCCCCATAAGCCACTGAGCAGAGGGGCCAGTTGCCCTGCACTGTGTGTCACCGAGCTCCACCTCTGGGCTGAGCTGGGAGCCAGGGTCAGAAGGAGGGGCTGACCTGGTCCCTCCTCTCAGAGAACGTCCCGTCCTGGGATGGACTTCTACGGACGTGGACAGCTGTTATGACATCCAGGTGAGGAGGTCAGGTGTGTCTTGTGGTCGGCTGTCCGGCCCCCTACCTGGAGTAGTGATGACAAGGCACAAATGTGGTCATTAGAGAGCTGGCAGTGTGAAGGTGCAGAGACAGCACAGGTGGCCATCGCTAAACTCTGAGAATGGTGTGCCCCTGGTGGTGGCTTCCGTTATGGGGTCATGTGGACCCCTTGCCTTCGAGTGCGCGGGGACTGGAGTGGGTGGACAGCCCCCATGCTGCTTCTTTCGGGGGCATCGGAGAAATTAAAGGTGCACACCTTTAGGTGCTGTAGCGGAGTCTCAGCACGACACGTGGGCAGGAAAAGGGTGATAGAAAACTCACAAAGCAGAGCGGTGAGATGGTGTATACAGTCCCCGAGGGGCTGAGAGCTGCCCGCAGATCCCGACGGCTGTCTGGTGTCCAGCAACAGCGGCTCCCATACCAGCTGCAAAGTGGGCTCTGAGTCCGCTGCCCCACCCACTGCTGAGGGCGCTGGGTCTGGCGGCCACCCCTCCTCCTCTTTCTTCACCAAATTCTCCTCCTTTCTCCCCCTGCCCTTCCCCCCCCCCCTTTATACTAGAAATATTTGGTTCTTCTCCATCAGCTATGGCTGGTATAATCAAACAAAGACATTTAAATTGCTCCCAAGTTAAGCATTTAAAGTTCACTGGGCTTCCCTGGTGGCGCAGTGGTTGGGAGCCCGCCTGCCGATGCAGGGGACACGGGTTCGTGCCCCGGTCCGGGAAGATCCTAAGTGCCGCGGAGCGGCTGGGCCCGTGAGCCATGGCTGCTGAGTCTGCGCGTCCGGAGCCTGTGGTCCGCAACGGGAGAGGCCACAACGGTGAGAGGCCCGCGTATGGCAAAAAAAAAAAAAAAAAGTCAATGCACTATTTTTAGGAATAATGATAAGGTAAAAAAGGGAAGAGACACATTTCAGAGTTAATTCTGAAAGTAAAGAGACATACCCACCAAATACCACAACAGATCTTTAAAACACTACTTTAAAGAAAACACACGTAAATATTGTTCTTTGGGGAAATGTTTTGCTCTCTAAACAGTTAATTAAATGTTCGATATTTTCAATAATCTGCCAGAGCAATAAGTTCTATATTCTGCACACATTAAAGATCCCATGTATATCCCTCCCGAAGCCCAGATTTGCAGCGGTCTCAGCAGAAAGTAAACAGAATTTAGAGCATTACAAAAGTTCACAGAACCTCTGTCTTTGCATCATTTTTGTCGCAGCAAAGACTACAATAACAAAAAGAGAAGGTGAACGTCAGCCAGCGCATTGCTGAATTTACTGTTCTTACCTTCTAAGATGTAGGAGTCCATCTAAGAATTCCATAACAACAATGAAGAAAAACCACACTGAGGGGAATTCTATGTTAGATGTCTGTTAACCAATGTTACAGGAAACGCATGGCACCATGGTACGCAGTAGAAGCATGCCATTAGGCAATTATGGCCCTTAAGGAACGCTGATTTCCACCCCAGTCGCCCATCTCAAAAGAGTGGAAACATCTGTAGGACTTACCGATTCACTCCAACGTCTGTGTTCTTGAATTTTCTGGTCATAAATGTAATCTGTAAGAATAAGTCTTTTGGGCCCCCGTCAATGAGCATTTCTTGGTGTCCCAAGAAATCCTTAAAAGACTTGAACCGTAGACTTCCTAGTTTTACCTACTTGAATCCACTTCACTGGGGTTTGCTATAATTTTGTCATTTCAAGATCACTCTCTACATGGAATCATGTGCCTATAACCCTTTCGGGACTGGCCCTTTCCCTCACCACAAACCTCTGGAAGTGCATCCAGGTTGTTGTGTGTATGTAGTTGGTTTGTTTTGATTGCTGAGGAGAAGTCCATGGTACGGATGGACCGTATTTTGTGTATCTGTTCTTCCATAGAAGGACATTTGGGTGGTTTCCAGTTTGGGGCTATTTTGAATAAAGCTGCTATAAACATTTGTGTGCACATTTCTGTGGGAACACAAGTCTTTATTGTTTTCTGGGATAAATGCTTAGGTTTGCCATTGCTGTGTCATTAGACTGTTGCGTGTTTGTTTATTTTCTTTAAAAAGCTGCCCGGTGGTTTCCGGAGTGGGTTTAACATATTATATTTCCCCCAGCGTGCAAGCGCTCTGCTTTCTCTGGACCCTCACCAGTATTCAGTATTCCCACAGTTCTGTATTTTCACCATTCTGATAGGCTCGTGTTGGCTTTAATTTGAATTTCCCTGATGGGTAATCATGCTGAACATTTTTTGTGACTGTTGAGTTTTGAGAATTCTTTATATATCCGAGATACTAGTCGGTAAGGGGCTTGCAAATATTTTCTCCCCCACTGTAGCTTTCTTTCCATCCTTTTACCAGGGTCTTTTGATGAAATCCAATCTGTCATTATTTCCCTTCATGGATGATGCTTTTGGTGTCAGTTCTAACAACTCTCTGCCCAGCCCTACAACCCAAAGAGTTTATGCTATGTTTGTTTTATTTCTCCTAAAAGTTTCACAGTTTTACATTTAAGTCCCTAGTGCATTTTGAGTTCAATTTAGAATAAAGTGTGAGACCTATTCTGAGGTTCCTTTTTTTTTTTTTTTTTTTTTTTTGCTGGTGGATCACCGCCACCATTTGCTTTGCTTCTCCATCTAACTACTTATCTATCTTTGTTAAACTTCACTGAGGCATATTTGTGTGTGTTTATTTCTGGGCTCTCTATCCTGTTCCACTGACCTATGTGTCTATCTCTCCACCAATACCACACAGACTTGATTACAGATTAATGACGTAAAGTTACATAGACTGATCCTTCTCACTTGACTCCTAATTCAGTCGTCCATGGACACCCCACACACACCTCCATCCCGACCCCAAGGGACAGCACTGCCCCGTGGGTGTCAATGGGATCAGACATTTCAGACCATCAGCATAACTTTCTTTTGTGATGTGGGACGTCCGAGATCAGGGTGCCAGCACTGCCACTTCCGGGTGAGATATTCTTCCTGGTTTGTAGGTGTCCACATTCTTGCTGTGTCCTCACATGTTGGAGGGAGAGAGAGGAAGCTCTGGTCTCTTCTTCTTCTTCTTATAAAGACAGTAATCCCATCATGGGGGTCCCACCCTCATCTAAGCCTAATCACCTCCCAAAGGCCCCCCTCCGAATGCCACCCCATAGGGAGTTAAGGCTTTGCCCTATGAATCCAGGGTTGACACTGACATTTAGTCCACAGCACTGGGATGACCTTGAACTAGATTCAGTCTCCCAAGTTAATCTAGGGAACAGGGGACACAGCCTGAGTGGTTTCCTTCCAGCCTCCAGATCCACCAGGAGTGGCGGATCCTTGCACAAGCTGAGCTTCCCGCTGTCCTTGGAATCCCATTCCTCTCTCCGCGGCCAAAGTCGGGAAGCTTGGAGGAGAGGTGACATTATAAAAGTTGATGTCATGCAGACAAAATCCCAGAATGGGACAGATTTTGCACAGCGGGCTGAGCCCTGCCCTTCAACTCCACGAAATCACCACGAGCGGGCGGGACTCGTTTCTCCCGCCTGTCCTCCCGCTGCCTCCGAAGGAGCCATAGGTGATAGTTCGTGGCTTCTTGTAGGGCAGAGAAAGTCACCATCTGAAAGCAAGAGACGGGAGAAGCCGGTTTCCCTTTTTAAATCCTATTTCCAGAGCGAGACAACAATACCCCCAAGGGCAGGACAAAGGCTGTAACTCTTGTGTACCTGCGAGGACACCTGAGCCCATGGTTTGCAATTATTTTCTCATTAAGAAGTCGGCCCAAGGAGTGTGTGTTAACACGAGTGTACGGTTTAAGGATTAATCAGCCCAGAAAAAAGCTGGACGACTCCTCAGACCTACGAGTGGCTGAGCCCACGACCGGGGCAGACTCCTGAACTCTCTTTCATTCTCCTTGTCATACACACAGGACGACTTAAAAATAGCGTTTGCATCCGAAATGCCACCATCTATCTTCCTGAAAGATTCCAAATTTCCCCAAACTGTTGCAAAGAGCTGGATTAAAAGTGCAGCCATCAATTCTGCGGTGGGCACCATAGCTCACCAGTATGTGTTTCCAGGAAGAACTTGGTGGAACTCATCATCTAGGGAAATGGGCTTCTAAAAATGCATGTCCCCTGTGGATGTGTCCAGCGGCCCTGGCTGGCCCATGGGGCATGTCTACAATTTCCCCTAATTTTGCTTTCAGTCTCACTATGCTTCAATCGGATTAAGGAAAATAATCAATGTTCTTAATACAGTATTTACTTGTAATATTTTCAGTGGGCTGTGAGTTAGTTTCCCCAGGAAGAAAGATGATTTTAAAAATTGCTAAAGTAATGACTTTTTATAGCTTAATTTAGATTATATTGAAAATTATGAGATGGGGGAGAGGAAAAAAAAACCCCAGAATCTCTGCTGCCTTATTAAGCATCTCCTCGTGTTTGCAATTTAAATACTACCCTCCGTCATATATTTTGCGTATTCATATTTCAACAATAAGCGTTCCTAGCATGCTAATATCTTTATTTCCATACTGTGGCTTTAATATACCACGGGGAGGCTGGAAGCAAAGTTCACCCCATAATTATTTCCATTAGAAGGAGCAGATTTTAGAGAAGGGCTCTGCCATTTCTTCCAAGGTGGAAAGATCATTTCTTTCCACCCTCGGCTTTAGACGAACAAGTGAAAAACACTGTTGCAAAGTAACTCAGCTTTGTTGATCCCAGTCTCCTAACGTATCCCTTCCCCAACGTTTCCCCTCTGGTAACCATGAGTTTGATTTCAAGATCTGTGAGTCTGTTTCTGTTTTGTAAATAAGTTCATTGGAATTAACATACACATACTACTATGTATAAAATAGATAAGTAACAAGGACCTACTGTATAGCACAGGGAACTCTACTCAATATTCTCTAATAACCTAAATGGGAAAATAATCTGAAAAAGAAAGGATATATATGTACATGTATAACTGATTCACTTTGCTGTACACCTGAAACTAACACAACATTGCATTCTACTCCGATATAAAATAAAAATTAAAAGAATAAAACTAAAACTTAGAGCGATGCATCCTTTCAAGAGGGAGTTTCTGACCCTCCTGAAGGCCCCCTCTGCTTGTCTGGTTTCTTCTATTCCAGGGAAGATGGTGATCACATTTGTAGGATGATGGTTGTATTTCTTCTTGGCGAACTGCTGCCCAAAACGCACAAGGAAGAAAAGTCTTTCCCACTCCTGCTCACTGATGGGCAGAGGGAAACTATACGGGAACTCCAGGAGCCTGAGCTCTGAAGACGGGGTGGGGCGTTCTCCACCTTGGTACAGACAGCAGGGCCCCCGCCGGCCTTGCCGTGTTGTCTGTTGAAGGTGAGGTGTGAGCCCCACCTCCCAGACTGCACAGGGACTCCTGGACCCTGCAGCCTTGCTTCAGAGGGGCTGTGCCTAGGCAACCTGAGCACGGTGGTGAGATAGATGGGCGAGGGAAGGCCCACGGTCCTCACTGACTTTGGCTGGACGTGACCTTTCTCCCTCTCTACCCGGGTCTAGGTGTGATGTCTTCCCATCGGCATCCCGGTGAACTAGGGATGGGAGTTTCCAGGGAGTGCCAGCCAAGAGCTTGGGTCGGTGTGCACGGGCACAGCGGGGGTTCTGAGTAAGGGTCCCACTGCAGGCAGATGGACTCAGCGTCCAGCCAGCTCAAGTGTCAGTGTCGGTATTCTCTGTCCTGGGTGTCGCCAAGTCCGTGAATAGTCCACTAGTCTGGGGCGCCCAGTGTTTTACCCCATATGTTTATATGTATTTTTAGAAGTTAAAAAATATACTGTAATACATGAATTCTTAGGGAAAAATTTGACCAGAAGATTATATATGACAGATGCACGGATAAAGAAGATGTGGTACATATATGCAATGGAATACTACTCAGCCATAAAAAAGAACAAAATAATGCCATTTGCAGCAACATGGATGGACCTAGAGATTGTCATACTGAGTGAAGTAAGTCAAACAGAGACAAATATCCTATGATATTGCTTATATGGGGAATCTTAATAAAAGAGTACAAATGAATGTACATACAAAACAGACATAGGCTCACAGATGTAGAAAACAAACTTATGGTTACCAAGGTGGAAAGGGGGGGAGGGATAAATTGGGAGATTGGGATTAATATATACACACTACTATGTATAAAATAGATAAACAAGAAGGACTTTCTGTATAGCACAGGGAACTCTACTCACTAAGTTGTAGTAACCTATTTTGGAAAATAATCTGAAAAAGAGTGGATACATGTATATGTATAACAGAGTCAGTGCGCTGTACACCTGAAACTAACACAGCATTGTAAATCAACTCTCCTCCAATAAAAATGTTTTGAAAGAAGATCATCTATTTAAAAGAAAAGTAATTTGTAAAACACGCAGGGCTGACGGGGGAGGATCAATTCTGTGGCTTCAGCGTCTCGTGCCGAGTACACTTCTAGTTTCTGGAAGGCTTTCTCCTCCCGCTGTGCACTGCAGATCCCTTTCACTGACTGCTACCTCAGTCCCACGGGCTCTGGGAGGGGCGTCTCCCCCATGATCAGCCTCCTGCCTTCCCCGGGGCGGGAGGAGGAGGGTTGTGGGACCCGCCTGCAACTCCTGCTCTATTTCTGTTCTCTCAGCCACAGTGACATTTGAACACAGCTGCCCAGAAGTAGCTTGGGTCCACTCAGATGATTCTCTTCTTCCTCCCAGGACATCAGCGTGGATTGGAGAACGGCCGCCGTGGAAGTGAAGTAAGAAAGACATCCACACTGACCTTATTTTTCATGTCCACTCGGGTCCAAATGACCGCAAATTCCAAGGTGCTTTCTGAACTGAGTCCGGGGGCTGTAGCCTCATGGACTGTGCACGGGGAGAGGGGAGGGTTCTTAGTGAGAAGGACCTGGAATATCCCAAACCATACCATCACCGCGTCTGCAGCCTCATCCCCAGATGCCAAGGGACACAGCAGGGACCTGACCTTTCGGTCCCATAATTTTTCCCTATGGTGTCTCTTCCCTGAGTTTGCTGTTCCTCCTGTTTCTTTCTTGATGAATTTCCATTCCTCTAAAGCTTCAGGCTGCTTTCCTTAACTATGACGAATCCATCCAAATCATTAAAAAACATATATATGTTTTCATAGACCCGGATTTCATAATCATGCTAAAATCAGTTTATTTGGTGGCAAAATACCCTGCCTGGATGGAAAGCATTTCTTTTAGAATCATTGTTTCTCTTTAGACACAAAAGTGACGTATACAAATATTTCCTGCACCCTCTGGCCGACATCTGTGGCTGACCACCCTGCAAGCCACAGCCGTCCAGCTTAGGGAAGGATAGAGGCAGCCAGCGCGGTCCGGATTGCGTTCCAAGTCTCTGTTTTACAGGAAACACGGGCATTCTAAATATCTAAGCACGTGCAATCTGCAACGCGGAAAAACCCCGCCGTGCGTCGCTGTGCACCAGAACGGGAGGTGAGCTCAGACGGGGCCGTCTCATGCTTCTTCTCATGGAAAAAAGACTTTGGAGCCCTAGCTCTACTGTGACAAGGGATGCCAGGTGGCCTCGGCCTGCACGTGAGACCCCGGGGGGGCCGGCAGCACACAGGCGGGTGTGCCCAGGTCCTGTCCTACTGCCCACTCAACCACCGAACTCAAGACTCTTACTCTCTACTCCACGATTCCGCACGCATGTGTGACTTGGTCCAAACACTCAAGGATGAAAGAAAACGGACCCTCTTGTTTTAAGGAACTATTTATTTATTTATTTTTGGCTGCGTTGGGTCTTCGTTGCTGCTGCGCAGCCGTTCTCTCTAGTTGCGGCGAGCGGGGGCTACTCTTCGTTGCGGTGCGCGGGCTTCTCATTGCGGTGGCTTCTCTTGTTGCAGAGCACGGGCTCTAGGTGTGTGGGCTTCAGTAGTTGTGGCTCGCGGGCTCCGTAGTTGTGCCGCACGGACTTAGTTGCTCCACGGCATGTGGGATCTTACCGGACAAGGGCTCGAACCCGTGTCCCCTGTACTGGCAGGCGGATTCCTAACCACTGCGCCACCAGGGAAGCCCCGAAGCTGTTGTTTTAAAAACTACTTATCTCCGTGCTATCCAGTAGGACCTGGTTGTTTATCCATTCTATTCAATACCCTATGATAAACCATCATGAAAAAGAATATTTAGAAAAGAATATATATATGTATGTATAACTGAATCACGTTGCTGTACAGCAGACATTACCACAACATTGTAAGTCAAGTCTACTTCAATTAAAAAAAACAGACACAAAAATGATATATCTCAGTCACATTTCTGAAGCTGAGCTGGAACCCTCTGCCGACGCCGTGATGTGTGGGTGATGAAAACAGACCCTTGATAAGGACAGGCAGGTGGGTCCAGATACACACGAGAGGCTCAGAGTCCGCTCCTCCAAAAATGGTCTGTCTTGTTTTTTCTTTTAGGGAGAGTTTCCGAGTTTTCGGCGCCTCCTTTGCTTTGCGGATGACTTCCCGAGAAACCCCCAACACACAGACTAACTCATTTCCCTGTCCGGCCAGCTAGATGTTGGCAAAGCCATGACAGACTTCATTTAAAAAAAAAAAACAATCAGTGCCAATGTGGTTCTCCCCGACGCTTCAAGGAGGGTCGAAAGAAAGCCGATTTTTCCCCCGAGAAGGCCCATTTCATCCCTGGAACTTAGAACGCCGTATCACCCGATATGAATGAGTTCAGTGTCGTTAACGGCTCGAAATGAATGAGTCAGGGCACGGGGCCGCCGAATCTCATTTCCCTGTGGCCGCGGTGAGAGGCTTACTTGCTATTTTTCTCTGCAGGAGAAGAAAACAAAAAAGCCAATAAGGTCCCGTCGATCCGGCAGAGGTTGGCAGGGAAGGTTTCATAGGATGGCCGTGTGGTAATTACAATGCAGCAGGGGCCAATTTCCATAGTGGGTGAGTGGCAGGGAGGGGGCCAAATGCAGCAGGAGGGAGGCTGACGGCAGGAGCGGGATCGGCCCTGTAGCTGCAGGAGGCCAGGAGGTGAGCCTAGGTGCAGAATTCTCTCCCGCAGGTGCGGCGTCCCCTAGACCTTGGGAAGAAGAGGCAGAGGCTCCCCAGGCCTCCCATTTCATCGGAATGCGCATCTGGAGTTCTGGTCGACTGGAGATAACTTCCCCTGGCACCCCCCAGTCTGGATTTGCATCTCGGGCCTCATCCAGAATTCGACTAATGTGATTCAATCTCCTTCTCCCGGCGGTACCATTAATATTTTAATGTAATCAGAATTTCTTGGACTTGCTTGCCATCCTGAGTAACCTAGTTACCTGTCAGCCTCCATCAGCTTGTCATATTAGAAGGAATTGTCCCCTGAATCTAATCTACTTTAAATGATTTCGGGGGGTGTGTGTCTATAAATCACTGCTGAATCGCCCTGACACAGGGAGGTGTGCGTGTGGGTAAACACCACAGGCTGCTTCTGCTTCAGCCAGCCGTGAACTTTGCTTTGTCAACTTCTCATTGATTCCTTCACTCCGGGAGGTCAAAAAAAAAAAAAGTGTTCTCCTTTACATAGAAAAACATGATTACGGTAAGTGCTGCATGGGAACCACCCACGTTAGGTTACGTTTAGACCTTCCTCGGGGAGCCCGGCTGGGAAACGGGGCGCTCCTCTTTCCAAGAAGCCCCTTCTGGAGTTTGAAATGATTCGCTCCTTTCCAAAAGGTTTGTTTCGTCCCCTCTCCAAGCAAAACAGAGCTTAGGCGGAGACTGAGGAACTTGGAGCCTAGGGGGAGCAGAGTTAAGTTCTGAAAGGGACCGTGGACAAGATGATAAGATGAGATGAGCCTGTTATACATAAGTCTTCTGGGATCACGTGTATTTACACGTATTTTTGTTTCCTGTAATGTAACAGCAGCTTCTAGAACACGGGTAAGAAAATGTCCATTTGAATATGTTTGTGTTTGCTCTCAGAGGTGAAGAAGGCTGCAGTGATATAAATATGTGAAAGTGTGGTCCAAAAACAGAGATGAGACGAGACAGGATAAGAGTGATGAGGTCACCAGGAGCTGCAGGAAGGGACTCAGCATCCTGGTGCCTTGACTTAAGGCATTCAGAGATGCCCTGGGAGCAGGTGACATCATGTGTGTATGACCACACACACAGACGTGCAGACACACACACCACCACATGCACACACAGTAGGACATACACACACCGCACACACACACCAGCACATATATACACACCCCAGCATAGGCACACAGTCAAGCACATACACACACAACCCAGACACACACCAGCACACACACACACACACACACACACACACACACACAGAGTCAGCTCGGAAGATGCAGACAGAGCCTGCACCCCCTTCGCCTGGGTCTGCGAATTTGCCTCAGATGTCACCAGTACCACCCTCAGGAAAGTCATGGCCGCCTGGTCCCCCAAGTCCGAGGAAAATGTACAGCCGGGCCGAGATCTTCCTCCACATTTGAACTGAAAGCAGGGCGGGTGCATGTGGAGCGGACAGGCTTCCACGCAGCCCTGCAGACGCAAGGGTGTTCCCAGAACAGAAGCTTCCCCAAGGGGAGGGAACAGACCAAGAAACACTTACAGAAATCAAAGACATCCCAAGTTCCTGTGGAGTGACTCATTCCCCCTCGACTCCAGAAAGCATGTGTGAAGCTGCAGAAGTCCGAACGGGGAGAAGGGAGAAGCACAGTCACCAGGAGCGCATTTTTGTGTAACGTATTAAATTATAAGACATACATTTATATAAAATATTGAGTTATAACGCCCACCCTCGGAGCCGACTGTGTCCCAAAGGGCCCTGTGTGTGCCCTTCTCTGTTCCTGATCTGATATCAAGGACATCTTCACACGTTTGAAATGAGACAAAACATCGTTTGGGGCATAAAATGCAGAGATCAGAGAGGCACGTTAAGGGTATTCTGAGGTGGGGGCAGTTCTCTTGGTCGGGTGAACGTGGACACAGAAAAACACGCCTGCATTTATTTAGCTGCTCGGAAATGAAAGTGAGCGCAGCCATTAGACCACGCCAGGCACAAAATAGACTCAGTACGATCCGGATGCAAATATTCATGCAGGGGGGCTGTCTTTTGAGAATGTGTGTTTCCGGTTTGACTGGCCACAGTGCCAGCCCATGCTGAACGGAGATGGAGTACAATGACACTTCACTGACTGTCAAATAAAAATATTCTATTTTTTTAAGTGAAATTAGGCAGGAGAAGGGACTCCAGCTGGGTTCAGGGAACGCTCATTTGCGTTTTGTAAACTCTGGATGTTTTAATATAACCCACTCCTGCATTTGGATTTTTGGGATTATTTTCTTTGGCTATGATTGACTGTCCTTTCTGAATAACAAGATCTAAAGGGGTTGAGGAGTGAGGTGTGGGGGGAATCCAGGAGTGCCAGTGAACAAGAATTCAGTGTGAATTAAGAATGGGTGCTTAATTCAGGATTGGCCTGGCCTGGGTGGAGCAGGACAAGGCGGGAAAAGGGGGTTTAATAGAATCCATGTGGGCTTTCTGAACAGAGAGAGCTGGCGTTGGGTTTTCCAAAGCGTAACTGGGTGCTTAACTATAAATTATAACTGCACAGGGTAAGCTGGGCTGGAGTAAATGTGATCTTAAGAAGCAACTTTGCCATTCTGGAAGACGGGCAAGATGTTCATGGACAAATATTTCACAGGCCCAACCCCCAGCTTCGCCCCCCACCTGCCGCCCCGGTGGTTTTAAACCAACTCCCAAACTTCAAACCATTTATTCACCTCAGTAACTTGGAAACTGGACATGGCTACACAAAAACTGTCACATTATTTTAGGAGGAACAGCAAGAAGATGCTGTATTTCTCCACAGAAGCTTAAACACCTTTGAAAAAAAATTTTCTTTTAGGGCTTCCCTGGTGGCACAGTGGTTAAGAATCCACCTGCCAACGCAGGGGACACAGGTTCAAGCCCTGGTCTGGGAAGGTCCCACATGCCGCAGAGCCACTAAGCCCATGCGCCACAAGTACTGAGCCTGTGCTCTAGGGCCTGCAAGCCACAACTACTGAGCCCACGTGTCACAACTACTGAGCCCATGTGCCTGGAGCCCGTGCTCCACAAGAGAAGCCGTGACAATGAGAAGCCCGTGCACCCCAATGAAGAGTAGCCCCCGCTTGCTGCAACTAGCAAAAGCCCATGTGCAGCAGCAACAAAGGCCCAACAGAGCCAAAAATAGATAAATAAATAAATAAATATATTTAAAAAAAATTTTTTTTTAAATAGAAGTGTTTAGGGAAATTTTCCCAGGCATTTTTCTAACATTTTATTTTACTTTATTTTATTTGTGAGTGTAACTGGTTGGGTTTTTTATTATTTTGTTTTATTTTTTAATTTAAGAATAGTTGGCTTACAATGTTGTGTTAGTTTCAGGTGTACAGCAAAGTGATTCAGTTATATGTGTGTGTGTGTGTGTGTGTGTGTGTGTGTGCGCGCGCGCGCGCGTGTGCTCTTTTTCAGATTCTTTTCCATTATAGGTCATTACAAGATATCGAACACAGTCCCCTGTGCTATACAGTACGTCCCTGTCGTTTATGTATTTTATACCTAGTAGTGTGTATCTGTTAATCACAAACTCCTAACTTATCCCTCCACCCAACCTCTGACATTTTAAAACAGTTCACTTCCAAATCCTTTATGGCCTTTAGAAACAGGGTTTGTACTATCTTTTAAAAGTGATATTCCAACTAACACAACATTGTAAATCAACTATACCCCAATAAAAAATTTTTTAAGTGAAAAAAAAGTGATATTCCAAAGTTTATAGAATTAAAACGTGCATTATGCATTTTATTCCTTTGAATAAGCAGGGCTGGATTTCTTTCCTCGGCGTATTTACAGGGTGATAACTTGAAGACATTCTAAAGGTTGCCTTCATGCTCTTGAATCCTTCTTGTGGCTTTTAGGAGGGGCCCCCAATGTGGGGGACCGGGGCCGAGGGCCTGCAGATGGTGAAAAGATCTGACCCCATCTGGCCCTGGCTGGTTGGTTTGTAGGAAAGTCATGGTCATCTCTTGGAATAAACACTTGGCATTAGAAAATCTAGGTGTGGCATTTAAACACAGGGGCAGGGAATACACGGAGCATAAGATCGATTAACTTAGAAGTGGAGACAGACAAGGCTCTTGGAACCCAGATAGGAGAAGAGACTGGGTTATTTACTCAAAATACGGACTTTGGTTTTTCTTTGATTCCCAGAGTCCTAATGGCATGGATTTCTCGAATACAACCTGAGGCCGCAATCACTGATTATTCATCAAATAATTATTCCGGGTGCGTCCGGGGCCACGTTTATATTTGAAATATAATTTTGACATGAGGCGGTGAGCGCACTTTGCCTGAAATCCCATAACTGCCTCCCACTGTGGAACCCCCTAAGAGGGTGCTCCTGACTCAGCTTGAGGGTTTTATATTTTGGAGAACCCTGAGTTCCTTCTCACTCTGTATGCAAAGTCTCATGTATGTTTGTGGATAAAAAAAAAAAAACAAAAACAAAACTTACATCGATTTTTTTTTAAGTGAGAAGTAATGTCTTCCTTCTTCTAAAAATCACTCCCTAGAAAATCATCCCTATTTTGCTCTCTTTTCCCATACTGATAAATGTGGGAGCCCCTTATGGATTCCCCACCATCCTGCCCCGGCTTTAATGTTGTAAAGCACGGGGGTTGCTTCAGGACCAAGGACTGGGGGGACATCTTATTGGGACCCTGCCTTCCTCTATCATCTCTGAGCTTCCTCCTGACACAGAGGAAAAGAAGTTCCCTCCTGGCAACCCCTCCCCACAAGCCTGGGAGAAGGAGCAGGGTCTCCCCCAGCACAGAGAGCATCTCCCGGCGAGAGGACCCCAGCACAACAGCAGGACTGCCTACCCTCGTGGACCCTTCCTCTCTAAGACTCTCTGAACACACCACCCCTCCCCCTCCCCCAGCAGGGTCGCCGGATAAAATACAGGACACCCAGGGAGGTCTGAACTTCAGAAAATCAGTTTTGTACATCCCCAGGATACCACGTGAAACTCACATTTCAAAGGAAAACAAAAAATTTTTAAGGGTAAGTATATCCCAAATATTGCCGGGGATATACTTATACTAAAAAAAAGGGTTTTTTTTCTTTGTTTCTATAACATTCAAAGGTAACTGGGCATGCTGTATTTTTTCATTGCTAAATCCAGCAATTTGACCCAAGAGCCCCTCGAAAGGAGGGGCATGTTCTGGTCCCTTTGATAAAAGGATGCCCAGAGATGGCTGAGGGGATAGCCCATGTCTGATCAGACACCTACTCTCACCTTAGAAGATGGCTCTTGACAGGGAGGATTTCTTACTTACCTCCTCTGACCTCCAGTGAGTCCGGGAGCAATTTGCTTACATGAAATAAATGAACTTCAGCATCTGATCCGGACCTTCGGGGCTATTCTAGGTCCTGGGATGGAGCCCAAGCAGTGTTTTCCTGGGATCCCGTCTTCATGAAACTTGCTGAAGATTGTTCACCTGCCTCTGGTGAGGACGTTAAGTCTGCAGGCTCCTTCTGTTTCAGCATCCCCTCTGTGACGAGCGATGGATTCCCTACATACCTATTTTATTTTTGTAACTTTGCCTGCTTTTCCCTAAATCGATTCCCCCAAATGCAAACCCTCGGCCCCCATACCTCCCCCATCTTCCGCAGAGCTGGTACCCGAGGGCTCCGGTCAGAACGTAGAAAGCAGCTATGCCTGTCAGCAGTGAGGGAAGCTGCTTGTCCCAGAAGGCCACCCCATGTGCAGAGTTTCTGAGGCACCAGGGAATATTCTGGAACTGTGCTCTTAAGACCCAACTGGAAACCAAGTCAAAGGAAGCAGTAACTTCGTGTTCAAGACATATGATTCTCAGTATCCTGAGAATTGGGATGAAGTTCCCAATCATAAAAGGACACAAACATTTAAGGAGGGGGGCGACTTGTCCCTGGAACACAGACCACAGTCAAGGAATCCTAAAAACCAACAGCTTCCCGGACAACGGCCGTGGAGGTCTCTCACAAACTGCATCTTCACACATCCCATTTTCCAACTCCCTCTTTTTCACTCACTGCATTTGGTATTCCTCAGGACTCCCGGCGGTATTTCATCGCTTTTATCTGCTCTTTCTGCTGTTTATGTGGACGCTCCAGTAATTCACAAAACACGAAAAGAGCCACGTTGAGCTCCGCAGCCGTGAAGCCGGATTAGTCCTACCTGCTGGGGGTTATGCCCGCACACACGGCCGTAAGCATGTGCCTCGTCACACCCGGAGCAATCCCAGCCCCGCCGGATGCTCGGGGGCAGCCACGCCGGGGAAAATCGGTTCTGTAATATCTGCGAGTCTGAGAGACTCAAGGCTTCGCAGTCTGAGCCCACCTGGTCATTCATCCACCCCGCAAAGCACAGAGCTAACAGGGAAACAACACACCATGCCTGAAGCCGCTCTGAAAGGGAAGGGTGGGCGCTGAGGAACCAGGTTCCTGAAGACTCTCCACCGCAAGAGAGGTTGCATCTTAAGACCGTTCATAGATGAGAGTCAGTTTAACCCCAAAAGGACCGTTTCCTTGTAGGAAACAGGGCTGTAAACTTAGAATCCACCTTTCCTGGGCTTTGGGGTGAAAGACAGCAACATCTCAAGTTGCATTTCACAGAGGAAATTTCTCATTTCTGCCGAGGGTCCCTCGGTTTTTTTTTTTCAGGGGCGAGGCTCCTGTTACCCCAAAAATATTTAAACTTTCTCCCCAGGAAGTAGGCGGAGAACAGCGGCCAGGGTGAGAGAAAGGAGGGCAGAATTCTCACATGGCTTTTCGAAGGCATTTTTGGAATTTCATGATCTGGAAACACTGACTGGATGTTTCCTCTTTAAGGCAAGGGTCTGTCCGTCGTGAGAGTTGCTTCTGAGGCAAGTTTCAGGAAAGAACACCGTTTCCACCAGGCGCCCTCCTTCTTTGGCAGCTAAATCAACATCGACTGTTTTCACCTAGGGTGGAAGTCCACACCCAGCCCAGATCTGAAGGGTTGCCTATACTGCAGATGGCAAAGTCTCTCTGTGGTCGCCGACCTTGAAAGATAATGGTCTCTTGTGTTTTGCAATATGTGTGGTCATATATTTCACTGATTTTTACATCAGATGAACCACCTCCATACCACATGCATCTTTGACAATTAGTTATTCGATTGTGACGGTGGTTTCTGCTTTGGTCCCGCTGTCCCTTTCCTTTCATGGGCCAAGCAACGCTCCTTAGTAAACATTTTTCTGAGTTTCAGTCGGAGCTGAGCAGATGAGTATCTCGAGTCTAAACACGTCGGGAGTAAATCTACATTTTATATTTTTTCCTTAATGATTTTTTTAAGCCAGAGGAGAGAATAAAGAAGGCAAGGCAAAGGGTGGAAACTCTGATTTCCTTTTTTTTTTTTCACCTGAGTTTGCTATTCAGACATGTGGCCCCAACACCAGAGGAAGTACGATAAATCTGAAACTGCATGTTATTCGGACTCAATGTTCTTGCACTTTGATTTATACCCAACAAGATATTAATTCTACCTCCTCTGTGGTATTGCCTTGGGCGTTGCCTGGCAGAGTTGGAATCTGGCAATAAACGAAAGTATTGAGAAAGGATGCAAAACTGAGTCTGAACATGGGATTGGTGTTGTTGAGTGGAGCCGTGGTGTCCTACATGGTGCTGGAGTTTTCCAGAAAACGGGTGGTGCCTTTATTGTATGTGTCATCGTCCCTGGAGTCCAAGGCCGCCCTGATGCTCCTCCAGGTGGATGACAGCCAAGTTGGGGGACAGCCTTTCTCTCGGGGGACTCCCCAAGCATCCAGGCACAACATCTGCATCCTGGGTCTCACCCACTGCACTGGGTCTGGAAGCCTCTGTTCCTGGTCCCGCGAACGAAGGGGAATTAGCTTCTGAGCTTCACGCACTGAGGATGTGTTTGCAGGGCCGGGAGCCTACCCAGCCCCTAGACTCCGAAAGATGAGGCAGAATGTGGGGCTCAGAGACAGGGTGGGCATCCTTCCCCAGAAAGCAGACAGGAGCGGAGGCCGTATGCTTGGCCACGTCTCATGTGCATGAGTCAAACTGGACCCTCAGTAAAGCTCCTGGAAAAGCCATGTCGTGACAAATGCACGACACCAACAGTCTGCAGGGCGTCTGAGGTGTGAGTAATGCATGGCGTGGCTGCGGGCAGCTCATCACCCGCCGGATATGGGCAGCATCGCAGGAGAAGCGTCTGACCCTTCCTGGGGACTCCGGTGATCAGGGAGATAGATGTGTCACTCTGGAAACGAGACTCTTTTTTTTTTTTTTTAACATCTTTATTGGAGTATAATTGCTTTACAATGGTGTGTTAGTTTCTGCTTTGTAACAAAGGGAATCAGTTCTACAATGGAAACGAGACTCTTGACTCTTCTCTAATGCTGAGATGTGGTGGGTTCTCCCCCCGCCCCATGGAGGCTGGGGCAATATTGCATGAGGAAAATGTCTGGGAGAGAAAATTGTTTTCAGCGGTCCTGGGCACCATTTGAATATTAAAGAGGGAGTCTGTGCTGCGTGGGTCTGCAATCTTTCTGTTGGAGGTTTCAAGAGGACCCCTGCCAAGCAGAGGGCCTGCTGTTGGGGTTCAGGAAGATGAGCTTTGGGGATCGGGGAGAAGCGCCCGCACGCGCGTGCGCGCGCACACACACACACACATACACACACACACACATACACACACACACATACACACACACACATACACACACACATACACATACACACACATACACACACACATACACACACACACACACACACCAGTTGCATTGCTCACACCAACACCATTCTTCCTTTTAAGTCAGTTTCCTGCTCTTGTAGAAAGGAAAAGTAGAAACCAGGCATGAGGATGAATTACATTAGTTCATTCCCTCCGGTTCCATTTATCAAGGAAAAGAATGACCATTCCCGAGCAGAAGAGGAATCACCCTTTGGGACCATTTTTTCACGATTTCTTTCATAGTTGGGTTTCCACCTCCTTGGAGGAAAATTACTTGAAGGTTGTTTTTGTTGTTATAATTGTTTTTGCCTACTTTCCCCCTTGCTGGGTCCATGGTGCAAAGGAAAACTACGTTAGGATGAAATTGGGGTTTTTAGCAAGGACCACAAGAAGTATGCTTGTGTGTCCATGGGGGAGGAGGGTATCTGAATATTCCCTCTGGTTGGCTGTCATCGGCTCACCCCAGAATGAAACGGCTTGTTGCTATACCACCTAATTAAGGGCAAGGTTTTATTGCCTGCCCTTAAAGAGCCAGCCCTTGAAAATGTCATAAAACAGTCAGGCACCCACCAGGCGCTGGACTTCTAGAGGCACGAATGCCACGCAGTGTTCCAGACCTGCTCCCTTTCCTACTCGTCTGCTCCCCAGCCCCCGGGACATGCGTTTGGAAAACTGAAAAGTCCTCTCCTCTCTGTTGCAAAGGAGCTCCTTCTCTGGAAGAGCCATGGAGGACCTCCTCAAAATTAACTTTTCTTTTCCCCAGGTTCCCCTGCCTTTATTATGCCACGCAGAAGGCAAGAATCAGAAAATGTCCCAAATTGGTGCAGATATGTTTATCATCGGAAGCTGTTTTGGCCAACAAGAAGATGATCTGTTTGTAAACATGCAAGGTGGCATCTCGGGAAAGCGTGTGCACCTTCACGCAGGGGCCGACACGCGGGTCTGGCCGCCAGGATTCCGTTCTGAGAGCGATGCCCTGTTTCCCGGCCGGGGCACCCGCCTGTGAGCAGGTGGTCAGCTTGACAGGCAAAATGTTAGGCATACGAAACAAATGATACGTATAAATTATTTGCGAGCTCAAGTAACGACAATTTGACTTTTTATGAGCCTGTAACAATGTCCCCAGGGATGCGTGTGCGAATTTCTGGAGATCATTGCATTTTCATAGCCTTGGACAGGCTGGAAGGTGCTGCTTTAGGTTTTGAATGTCTCCACTCATAAATAAGAGCCATTTTTTTTCTTTTTAATGTCTGATTTTTTTTATTTGCATGAAATATGTATATTCTAATCCGCTCTGAGAAGTCTTCAAGGGGGCTTTTTTGGCATGAAATTTGGACTCTGCCGCTTTGAGAAACGTCTCCGGTGCCAGCGTCCAGACCATCTTATCAAAGCTTCGAGCTTCTGTGTGCTCCTGGCTGTCTGAAGACAGGTTTACAGAACTAAGATGCTCTAGGGGGTGAGGGTGATTTATTCCAGAACAAGTGGGGTGAGCCATGTTACTCTGCCTTCCAGCTGCAGATAAGGACCATGGACAGGGCAGCTGGACTCCACTCCAGCCTAGAACCATGCGTGCTGTCTTCACCGAGAAGTTGTATTTCCAATCCAACTGATGGGAAAACTTAGCACGTGCAGAACAGGAAGCCTTTCCCCTCTGTGTAGGAGGAAGGTGGAGACTGAGGCTTGGAACTTTGAGGGTCAAGACATGTAGGTGCTGCGCTTGTTTCATGTAACAAAATACCACAAACATACGAGATTAACTTGTGGGATTAAACAACAGAAATTCATCCTCTGTCATATCTGTAGAACAGACGTCTGAGGTCAAGGTGTCCCAGGGCCACGCTCCCTCCAGAGGCTCCAGGGAAGGGTCCTTCCCGCCTCTTCCAGCTTCTGGGGGCTCCAGGCGTCCCTGGGCTTGTGGCCGCCTCCCTCCCGTCTCTGCCTCTGTCTTCAAGGGGCTTCTCCTCTATGTCTGTGTCTCTCCTCTTCTGTGTCTTAGAAGGACCCGGTCATTGGATGTAGGGCCATCCTCGTCCAGGAGGACCTCATCTCAGATCCTTCACTTCATCACCTCTGCAAGGACCCTCTTCCCAAATAAAGTCACATTCACAGCGACCTGGGTTAGGACATGGACATATCGTTTTGGAGAACACAATTCAACCAACAAGGTGTGTGATTGAAGAAGACCTCTGATTTTTTAAAAAATGAAGTGAATTCTTTCTTCCTTTCTTTCTTTCTCTTTCTCTCTCTTTCTTCCATTCTTTCTTTCTTTCTTTCTCTCTCTCTCTCTCTTTCTTTCTCTCTCTCTCTCTCTCACTCTCTCTCTTTCTTTCTTTTTCTTTTTTGCAGGATGTGTGAGACAGATGAGACCAAGCAGGGATGAGAAAGCCCAGAATAGGTGGTGATATCAATGCTGGTGTCTGAAGCAGCAGGTTGGCGGTTGGGGAGGGGTCAAATATGGTACACGCCCAAAGGTCAAAGGGATAGTTGAAGATGATTTCAATGGCCAATGCTTGAACAATTTGAGTGACCAAGTAAATAACGATTTATGGAATAAAGTGAAAATCTATGAGTCTGAAAAAAAAAATCTGTGAGTCTGTACTAATAAAAATGAACAACTGAAAATGTAAGTAAATGGACAGGAAGGGTCAACTCTTTGCTAAAGGACATTTCCTTTCATTAATAGATGCAGAAACAAAGGTGGGGAATTTTGAAGAGATGTATTGCGTGTGGGCTCAATGCTTCCTCAAATGGAGCACGCATAAATGAATGGGACGGCTGGCAGTGAATATCCTGGTCATTGGTGGGATACGAGGGATGAAGGGAGAAGAATTTAAGTCTCGGACTGGAATCATGGGAAAGTGACCAGGCAAACCCCAGACAGCAGAGAGCTGGGAAATAGAGTTCATTTCAGAGGCTTAATGAAAGATTTGTCATTTCTCTTGTTCCAATAAACAGGCGTTAGTTCCAATGTTATGATGAGCAAACTACAATGCTTTGTCTTTGGAAGGCGCTGTTGAGGTTTCCAAGGGTCTTTTTCAGTAGCATTGTGAATTTCCAAATGAGAATGTAGACGTTGCATGAGGCAAACGGGAGGTGGTGTTTCTGATTACTGTTCTACAGCCAAGGAGACGTGGGTGAACGTTAGCGGGGGCTCCCTGCAGAGGACTCCCTGAGTGGTTCTCCAGGGAGCTGGATGGGGGTCAAACCTCCCTCCTGTCAGTTCTGTGATCTCCTGGGACAGCGTGGAGGTGGAGAGGGTACCTTCTGGGTGGGCACCATCTGGGGCAGCCTCTCCAGTAGCCCCGTGGATGGAGTGAGGGACAGTCAGGTCTGGACAGGACAGACCTGGGGACATTGGGGCCTTCCCCACTGTAAGCTGACTTCTCATCAAAGATACGGAGAGCTCACTTTCATCTGGAGTTAACACCCTGCATCAGGATATTACTTCTTTTTTTTTTTTTAATAAAAGCTTTGTTGAGATGTAATTCATATATCATAAAATCCCCCCATGTTAAAGTGTACAATTCAGTGATTTCCCCCCCTAGGATTGTAATACATCCTTTTTCAGTTATACATATACATGTATCTATTCTTTTTCAAATTCTTTTCCCATTTAGGTTGTTACATAATATCGAGCAAAGTTCCCTATGCTATGGTCCCAAAGGTTACATGCACCCCAATGTTCATTGCAGCACTGTTTACAACAGCCAAGACATGGAAGCAACCTAAATGTCTATCAACAGAGGAATGGATAAAGAGGATGTGGTACATATATACAATGGAATATTATCCAGCCATTAAAAAGAATGAAATAATGCCATTTGCAGCAACATGAATGGACCTAGAGATTGTCATACTGAGTGAAGTGTCAGACAGAGAAGGGGAAATATCGTGTGATATTGCTTATATGCAGAAGTTTTAAAAATGATACAAATGAACTTATCTACAAAACAGAAAGAGACCCACAGACTTAGAGAACGAACTCACTTTTACCAAAGGGGAGAGTGGCGGTGGGGGGAGGGATAGTTATGGAGTTTGGGATTGACATGTACACACTGCTATATTTAAAATGGATAACCAACAAGGATATTGCTTCTTAACTGAACTAACTTCTGAATTCCTCTCCAGCGATGTCATGCTCTCACCTGTGACCAGATACTAGGCTGAGAAATTAGCTCTTCAAAGAGGGAGGATACATATTCCATTTACCATGTTTCCCATTGAGCTTGGAGCTCTAAAAATAAGCTCATAATTACATGATGGAGGATTCTCATTCAGCATAAAGTTTCCTCTGTGTGCATGTGTGTTTAAATAAAATCCCTCAATGTTTGGCACTCAGGTGCTGATGCTGAATTGTAAGGGGTCTGGGATGGACAATTACTTTGGTAATGAAACTAAATACTGAGTTTGAAAAAGCTAACCCCCAAACCCAAGGCTTTCCTCTACTTTTCTTAGCAATGCAACCAAAAAACAAACAAACAAAACAGGTTTTGCTTCCTTTATGTGGACGAGCACACAGGTCGAGGCCAGGAGTGCCAAGCACCGTACATCCTGAGATGAGACAATGGAGTTTTCACTTACAAAAAATGAGGAAGGGACTTTGGTGTTCGGATTTACCCACCAAAAGGTGATTAATACCCTGGCGGCTTTGCTTTTATTCACAACCTGAAGTGGCCCCATTAATTACCTGCTTCCCTCTCCTTAAAAGGACTTAGGCTATTAAAGCCAATTTATTAGACAGTTAAAATTTAACACTCAAGGCTACGCTTATCCTTTTAAATTACGTTTGTAAACGGGAGCCCAAATGGAGAAGGCCTGAGGGATCGGCCAGCATGTTCCATGACTTTGCTAATTCTAGGTCCCAAATTGTATCCTTTGCTTCACTTTCATCCCCTACAACTACATGTTTCAGACACGTCTCACTGTTGAAAACAAACAGATGTGCTGGAAACTCAGGATTCCTGAGAATGACATCTTAAAATTGAAGTTGGTGCCACTGAAGACTGTTAAGACTGTTGGTGATTGTTCAAAATATTTTCACAGTGTTTTCTGGTGAAAAAGAAAATCCAGTTGTATGAATATCTGTGTAATGCATTCAAGGACAACGAGCTTGAGCAGCATGCGTGGTAAAATGACAGAGGACAGAGAATGGACGCGGTGCCTTCACGTGGGGTGTGCGTTACCCAGCAGGAAGTTTAAGGAAACAGAATACCCCCAAAGAGAGGGACTCCCCAGCTTGTGCTGTATATGAGAAATGGCCGAAAAACCAGGTTTGAGCAAGTAATAACCTCTAAATATTTGGAATCTCTCTGGAGGAAAGGAATTCCACGTCTCGTCTGGTTCTGTGTTTCTCCGTCTGCCCCCAAAGGCATAGAAGGAGCGTTATGTGGAATCGGGACCACCGTGGTGTTGGTTCCAAGTGTAGAGAGCTTTACAGGGACGATTCCTCTCCAGCGATGGAACGGATTGCTCTATTACCCATGGCTGCTAGGACGGTGTTATTCTTACCCTTATCACACACGTATGCTGGATTACAATCGTCTGTGCAAATATTTCTCATTAAACTGTAAGCTCCACGAAGCTAGGAATCTGAGTGTGTGATCCACGCAGTTCATCGACAAAACCTGTGGATTCCACTTCCCTTGGATGGGAAGCCGCAGCCACTCCGTTGGGCAGCCTGACAAAAGGAGGGCACGATCTGAAGAGGGATGAGAACGTCCCACCACAGAGGGCCCCAGGCCCCCAGTCTTCCTCTTACAAGGGAAATATGTCCTTGTCGATTTACATCATAAAAGGAAGTGTTTTGCACAACCTTTGATTTCTCGTGGGCACACCGCTTTCTTGGCACCCACTTCTCAAACTTTTTGTAGAATTCTGTGTTTCCCAAATGTGCCTCAGGCAACTCAGAATCACCGAGGAGGGGACGTCTCTCCAACACGCCTTTGGGCTGCCGTCCACGTGGCTGGCGGGGCATGATGTGGCCGGAGAGTGACAAAGGACTGAATTTCCTTTGCTGCCAGTTGGCTGTGGGAGGCAGAGAGAGACAAAGAGGCAAGTAGGAAACAGGCCTGCCTCTGAACTAACGTCCGCTGGGTTTAGCGAATCGCGAAGCAGCTGCTGTGGGATGTTCATGGGTTGATGCCAGGCTCGAGTCACATCTTTGTAACTCCTCAGGGGCTCAGAGGAAAATACTCCACGTCACCAGGTGCTCACACTGCAAAGTCACCTCCCTGCTGAGCTGAAGCCCTTTTTCGAAAAGTTACACTTTCCCAGCACTTCTCCTGGCGGCCATTAGCCGGAGCTTGAAAAGGGCAATAACTCTAATTGTCATTCCTGAGGGGGGCATGCAGCCCTGTTCTGACCTCACTCCCCGTGCCAAAGAAAATGCTGGATTACATCCCGTTTTCTTCATTCTCATTTTCCTGCCCACTTAACAAAATTATATTCAATGAGCTGTGGGAGAAATCCACATCAGCGGGCCATGTAATGCGATTTCTGGTATATATTCAGGAAGGGGAAAAAATCCTACATTTTCTTTCATTTCTGTCAAAATCAATCAAATTGTACGAAACGAAACGTAATCTCTTAGAAAGAAAATGAGGTATTTCCAGCGAAATAAGCCTCCTCTACATGGTAACATGTACATATTTAAGAGGTGTCTGTTTTAGTTTTTTTAATCATGCCTAATTAGTTTTTTTTAATCACCCACACAACTAAGGCTCTTGCCTGCATAATTTATGACATAGAGGGGCCGGTGTCAGAAATCAAATGTTGTAAATTAAAAATAACAAGTTTGAGACGAGTGATTCAATTAAAACCGTAGAAAACATTGGATTATGCATAATTGAGAGCTTGTACGCAGGCATGGGTGTCACGCTTGTCAGTTTGGATGGGAAGATTGGATTGGGGCTGTCAGGGGTATTTAAATCAACTCGGTAAAAAAATTAGAAAACAAAGATGATATTTTTTACTAACTTCCAGTTTCAAAAATAACACCAAGAGGTCTTTACATTGAACACTCAGATGGCAAGGCTTTATTTGGAGGGTAAGTTCCCAAACTTTGGAGACCTGGCTGGCTGAGTGCTCCAGCCCAACTGGGATGGACTTGACGGTGCCGTGTTACAAGCTTTGCAGGACAATGTAGGGTACCCCTCTGGACGCACTGTAAGGAACCCATCGAATCCTCTGCCACCCACCCTGTCCCACCTCTGCAGTTTCTCTGCCTCATGAAGCTGTCTCTGCACACTGTTTTCCAAAAGCTCGCAGATGGGGTCTTGGAATCAGAGTTACCATGGTCTAGATGGGGTTGCAATTTCCCAACTGGGAAGAGGTAACTAGAATGCAACTCAAAAAGCAGGGAACATTTGTTTGTTTTTTTTTAAATTTTGGTTGGAGTAGAGTTGCTTTACAATGTTGTGTTAGTTTCTGCTGTACAGCAAAGTGAATCAGCTCTACCTATACATATATCCCCTCTTTTTTGAATTTCCTTCCAATTTAGGTCACCACAGAGCCCTGAGTACACTTCCTGTGCTATACAGCAGGTTCTCATTAGTTATCTATTTTATACATAGTAGTGTATATATGTCAATCCCAAACTCCCAATTTATCCCACCCCTTCCCCTTCCCCCAGGCTTGGTGTCCATACGTTTGTTCTCTACCTCTGTCTCTATTTCTGCTTTGCAAATAGGTTCTTCCGTTCCATTTTTCTAGATTGTGTTAATATATGATATATGTTTTTCTCGTTCTGACTTACTTCAGTCTGTATGACCGTCTCTAGGTCCATCCATGTCTCTGCAAATGGCACAATTTTGTTCCTTCTTATGGCTGGGTGATATTCCATTCTATATTAGAAAATACAGAAATGAAGGGCATTTAAAGCCACCCATAAAGGAACATTTGATAACAACTTGGTGGTGTGTACCTTCCAGTCTCTTTGCTATTTGAACTTAATTTTGAAAGGCAAAGATTTACCTTGACAGTGAAGGCGGGGAGGATAAAATATTGGGTAAAGACAATTGTCCTTAGGTTGCTTTAAAAACCCTGATGTAAGAAATAAAGGCATGAAAGTATATATTAAAAAAAAAAAAGCAGGGAAGAGACCAGAAACTTCTGCAAGAGAACAAATTCTCAGTGAGCATGTGGAAGGTCAGAGGGGCACCGGGAGTGCCCCTGTGAAGAACGGGCCATGGGACCCCAAGGGGGAGGGGAATGCAGAAATTCGTCCCCATGAAGGATGCTCTGGATCGACACAGAGCAGTGGACGCAGGCTTTGGAAGGTGAACGCTCTCCACTTCTCCGTGGGCAGCCAAGGGTGGTGGAAATGTCATCGTCCAGGACACGGAGAACGGATGGAGCATTCTTCAGCCTGGCTCCTGGTAGGTGGGGAGAGGCAGGGTCCCTGTCAAGAAAGGGACCCTCCAAGGAGACATTTGCGTTCCCTAAGCTGCTCTGAGGGTCTCTGTAAGCTGCCCATTCACAGGACAGCCTCATCCAGGGCAACCTAGTTTGACTGAAGAAGGACCCCAGGGCACAGTTCCTGTAAAAGCAGAAATCCACCTGATGGCCGAAAGGGCTGAGGACACAGGGCAGAAGCCCTCTTCTGCCAAACACACAGAGTGGGGTCCCTAGTCCAGCCACCTCATTCTCCCTGCCTCGGTTTCTTCTTTGGTAAATTGGCTCAGTGGTGTGAATACCTGAGTTGTTACCAGTGGGGCTCAGAGCAGCGCCCAGACCATCTTGATGACTGACCTCAAACTATGACCGCTCAGGATGGGTTCTCACGGGGCTTCTGAATGGGTGGATTCTGTGTTCCTGTAAGTGTCCACGTTTCTGGGATGTGGCCGGCAGAGCATCCCTGGGCTCACCTGTCTCCCTGCCTCACGCCTCACTTTGTGGTCAGTAGGGAGCGCTGTTTGCAGGGGGTGCGGCCTCAGACCAGGGCTCAGCTAGCTCACCTTCGGGCAGTGAGGATGTCTCCTGTGATTGGGTTCACAGTGATGGAGCACGTGGAATGTTCAAGGCTCGGGACAAGGGATAAACCGAGGTTTCAGAGGGAGACTAAGTGAGCAAGTAAGGTGTATACAAGTGGTTTCAGGTAGAGGTAAGCTCTAGAAGAACGTGAAATGCCGAGAAGAGTCCCAGGACCCGGCACGTCCCTCCATTTATTATACCTGCTTTCATTCCTCTCCAGAATATATTTTAGTTGTCAGGCTGCACATCTCGCTAGCTTTGCTAGACGTTTCTCTAAAATATTCCATTTTTATGCTATTACGAATGGTCTATGTTTTCAAACTGAATGCTTTGTGACCAGGACTTACAACTGTCATGGATGTTTAATATTGATTTTTTTAATACAATGACCTTGCTAAACTGTCTTATTAATTCTAATCATTTATCTGTAATTGTTAAATGCTTATATCTACACTTATGCATAAGTAATGGCAGTTTTATTCCTTCTTTTCTGATGTATTTATTTTTATAATTTTAGTTACTTATATTTTTTTGTTATTTGGCTAAGACTTCCAATACCATATTACATAGAACTATGGGAGAGTGGGGTCCTTGTCTGGCAACTGGTCTCAAAGGGAAAACTTTTAGCATTTCACCATTAGCTGTGATGATTACTGTAAATCTTTTGTAAATATTTCATCAGATTCAGAACAACCCCTTATATTTCTAGTTTGCCAAGGTATTTATTTGCAGATTGATTTACTTGTTTATATTTTGAATAAATGCTGACTTTTATAAATTTTTCTGCATTCATTGAGATAACTATGTGATTTTTCATTTTTATTCTGTTAATTTTTCATTTTTATTCTGTTAATGTTCTTTTAGATAACTATGTGATTTTTCATTTTTATTCTGTTAATGATAATTTACACTGTTAAACCAATCTTCATTCTTAGAATAGACCTGACTTATATGATCTATCATCTTTTTTTTTTAATATTGCTAACATTTTATTTATTATTTTTCTGTCTATGTTCAAAAGAGAGATTGACTTGTAGCTTTCCTTCCTAGGTTTCATTGAAAGGGTTACACAAGTGACATAAAATGGGTTGTGACTGCTTCCTCTTTTCCTAACCTCTGGAATATTTTGAGTAATACTACCATTATTTATTTCTTAAATATTTGGTAGAATATAGAGGTAAAGGATTTTGGGTCTAGAATTCTTTGTGTAAATGTATATCATTACAGATTCTGTCTCTTCTGTGGTTATAAAACTTTATATTTTCTATTTCTTTGGGTGTCAGTTTTTTAATTGTATATTTTTACAAATTTGTTCATTCTAGCTACCATTTCAATTTTATAGGCATAATGTTGTTCATAGCATTCTCTTATGAAATTTCAAATGTTTATAGGGTCTGTAGTAATTTCCCATTTTTTATTCTTGGTATTACTTCTTTATGCCTTCTCTGATTTTATTGATCAATATCTTGGGGTTTTCCCCATATTACTGGTCTTTTGATTGCAATGTTCTATATCATGTATTCATTTACCTCTTTTTTTTTTTTTTTTTTCTTTTTTTGCGGTACACGGGCTTCTCACTGTTGTTGCCTCTCCCGCTGAGGAGCACAGGCTCCGGACGCGCAGGCTCAGCGGCCATGGCTCACGGGCCCAGCCGCTCCGTGGCACGTGGGATCTTCCCGGACCGGGGCACGAACCCATGTCCCCTGCATCGGCAGGCGGACTCACAACCACTGCGCCACCAGGGAAGCCCTCATTTACCTCTTGATTAATTATGATTTCGTTTTTATTATTTCATTATTCCCACTAATTAATGTGAGTTTTTGCTGTTCTTTTTCTAATTTCTTAAGAAGGTTGTTTTGCACATTGATGTTTTTTCAAATATTTTCTAGTCGCTTTAAAGTACACAGTTTGCACTCAGCACAGTTTTAAGTTACATCCCTAATGTTTTAATGTGTTTTATTTTCATTGTCTTTCAGCTTATAATGTTTTCCAATGCCTATTATGACCCATGGGTTACTTAGAAATTTAATTTCCAGGCATATGAACTTTTCCAGTAATTCTATATCTATATTTTTACTACCTTACTGTGAACTTTCTACTTGTCCCTAAAAGTTTTATGTGTTTTGTTTCTTTTCTTTATTTAGAGTATATGAGGTTTTCGTGATTTATTATAATGACTCTCCTGACCACCACAATTCACTTCGAAGTCAAATATTCTTTCATTATTCTTGGGAAGATTTTCCTTAATATTACAACACATACTCTTGGGTTTTCAAAGTCTAATATTAATTGCCTTTACTTTCTTACCAGACAGTGAAAATACCTTAGAACATTCAAGTTTACTTATTTCCCCCTGATTTATATACCATTGTTCTCATGCATTTTAATTCTTTCTACGTTTTAACTCCCTTGAGACACTATTGTTTTATAATGCCAATATTTATTTACAATTACCCACATTCTCA
The DNA here is from genome assembly GCF_039906515.1 of Pseudorca crassidens. Taxonomy (NCBI): domain Eukaryota; kingdom Metazoa; phylum Chordata; class Mammalia; order Artiodactyla; family Delphinidae; genus Pseudorca; species Pseudorca crassidens. The sequence continues at coordinate 981,437 of NC_090318.1, forward strand.
GGCATCTTCACCACTTCCTGATAAAAAGTCACTTCATTCTATTGTTAATTTTAATGTTCTATTTGGGTCACTTCTTTTTGGATTTCAGAGTTCTCTTTATAGTATTTCCTTTGGTGAAAGTCTGTTGGTGGCATAGTTTCTCAATTTTTGTGTCCTGCAAATGTCTTGCTTTAAGCCCATTGGGAAGTCTATGATAGGATTTTTCTGACAGATGAGATATTTCCCCATACTGAAGGGACAGACCTTGTGAAGAGAAATCGAGCAAGTGTCCAGGGATTCGCTCAGTGTTTTATGTTCCATAGGTGATGGTCAAGGCATAAGCCCACAGGTAATCCACCTGCTAGGTGAGCACTCGTTCTCCCAGGATACTCCAGTAGTAAGGGGGAGAGAGAGAGATGTGGGGGGATGGAGGGATGGAGAGACAGACAGAGACAGAGAGAAGAGAGGGAGAGAGGACGTTGTAGATTAAAAAGAAAAAAAATGCACAACCTAAAAGCTGAGAGTTATGTTTTATTCGGTGGGAAATTTTAGGACTTCAAGCCCAGGAGGCAGCATCTCAAGTGACCTTGAGAGAACTGCTCAGAGGAGGCTGTGGGGGGGGCGGAGCTAGGATATCTAGGAGTTTCACAACGAAGTGCAGGTAGTCGGAACATCAAACGATTATCATTAATTAAAGAAAACCAGAAATCACAAGTTAAGGAATTTTGTGCTTTCCTATATATGGGAAGATGCAAGAGTGTGGGCTCACTGAAATCATCCCTCTGATATGCACCTCAGCTATCTGGGGCCAGTTTCCTGTGTTTTCCCATCCTGAGTTTACTCAGGGCTCACCATCGGGGTGGCTGCAGTCTGATGGCTACTAGACAGCAGGTATTCTTTCCTTCCTGAGTATCCTCAGGGCTCACCGGCTCACCATGTGCTGTGGCTGCAATTCCTGATGACTGTGACATGCTTTGTTTACTGATATGGCCGGAAATATTCCATTTCTCAAAGTCATCTCTGCTTCACAGATAGCACCTCTCTGCTAGCACTCCCTGGCCAAAATTTACAGCTATGCAGTTAGACCTGCAAGGTGCAGGCGAGAAGGTGACAAGAAGTGGAGGTGTCAGTACAAACCCACAGCCCCTCTAGGCACATGTTTTCAGCCATCAGGACCTCCTGTAGATAAAAGGGCACCACCTCAGTGGGATGTTAGGAGCCTGCAAAGATTGTGAGGTCCCAGTGGGGATGCCTGAGCCTGGGAAGTTTCCCCAGCAGTGGGGTTCTCTGGAGCTGGGTCCCAGCTGAGGTACCAGGGTCGTGGGGTGGCTGTGAGCACCTTCTGAAGTTTCTCCTCTTACAGCGAGCCCTGCTATGTGCAAGGGGATCCCCCCGCTTTCCAAGACTGCAGTAACATTTCTCTGGGGATTTGTTTTGGTTTTGTTTTTTTAAACATTTTATCTTACATTGGAGTATAGCTGATTAACAATATTGTGATATTTTCAGGGGTACAGCAAAGTGATTCAGTTCTACATATACATGTATCCATTCTTTGTCAAATTCTTTTCCCATTTAGGTTGCCGCAGAGTACTGAATCAAGTTCCCTGTGCTCTACAGCAGGTCATTGTTGGTTACTGCATTAACACTTCTGATTCTCAGCCTCAGTCTCCATCCCCACCAGTAACACTAATGACATTAGAATGGGCCACTCCATGTCCCCCTTGGATAACCAGCGAAGGAGATTTTAGCAGATTGTTTTGTGGTGTGTAACCTCTTCCCATTCCCTCCAAATCATGACCGTCTTAAAATATTTCCTGTAAACCCACCATGCCATGGAGGCATCCGCCAACCCACGTGGGCTTTTTCTTCCCTCTGTATGTGTGTTTCATCTTCCTTTTATGTAGTATGACTCGCCAGATTTACTCTCGGATATCCTCGTGTTTCCTCCTTGAGCAAAATCAAAGTATGAAATGTGTTAAGCTGTAAGGGCCTCTCAAATTTCCCTTCAGATGGGAGGAGGGGGGCATTTCATCAGGAATGCCAGGGAGAGGGACCCAAATGAGATGGACAAGAAAAGTGTCTGTAATTTCTGCTGTCCATGAAATCTGGGTGTTCCGGCTGAAAGGTTAGAGGGGGCTGGAAATGCTATACTGCCTTCAAATTAAAAGCAGTTTCACAGGGCTGAAAATTGCACACACATTGCAGCTACGAGGTTCGTTTTCTTGCCGTGATGAAGGAAGGCTGAGATTCCATACGAAGTCCTCCAGTGGGGACAGATAAAGATCAGATAAAGGTCAAGATTTCAGCAATGGGCAATTAAGAAAGAAATGTTCCCCAAAGACTCAGATAGGAGAACACATCACAAAGGCTTTTCCAGGGACCCAAGGAAACTCAGAGGCTGCAATGCTTTCAGGGAACTCTCTGTAATTTCTGCAAGATCTAAGAAGACGTTCAGACCATCTTGAGAAGGAAGAAGTATTGGGAAAGGATGTCATATCACGGCAGTACAAGATGCTAATTTGGGCCGCTGTATTTTATCTTTGCAACAAGTTTAATGTCAGTTGGATTGTGTCCCATCAAAATTCACATGTTGAAGTCCTCACACCCGGTGCCTCAGAGCGGAACCTCGTTTGGAAATAAGGTTATTGTAGAAGTACTTAGGTAAGTTAAGAGGAGGTCATTAATCCTTATAAAAAAGGGAAATTTCGACAAAGGCTCATGTGCAGAGCGGAAACCATGTGAAGGAACCTGTGGAGGAGACAGCTGCCTACAAGCCAAAAGGGAGAAGCAGAGCTTTCCCTCACGGCCCTCAGAAGGAGCCAGGCTTGCTGACACCTTGAGACCTCTGGTCTCCAGAACGGAGAAAGAATACATTTCTGTGTTAAGCCCCCCATTTGTGGTGCTTTGATATAGCAACCGCATAACACTCACAGTGGTTTGATAAACCTTTGAGGGATGACTTCATGCAAAGCACATTCAAACGTGGCGTTGATAAAGCTGTTGATTTTATCTACTTGTAACTGATGATGCTTGTTTGTAACAAGGTATGATTTGTCTCCAGACAGGAACCCACTTTTCTTCCAGACCATACCTCTGCTTTATCAGAGAGATTCTCCAAGTCTCTGGCTTCCTACCCACTGGGCAAACTTTCGTGGGTCTGGAGGATTGGGTTGTTGAATTAGAAGGATGCTTCACCATCTATAAGACCCGGATCCTGAAACAAATGAGAGGGCAACATATATCCATGTTTGGGGCATCCTGCATTGAACTCAGGCCAACACGGTCCATCATGGATAAAATATAGATGCAATTGTGTCCCTCTATCTGAATTGCCCCAATGTGCACACACATGCCACACACACACACACACACACACACACACACACCATGAAACATTTTGGAGGCAGCACCCACTCTCAGTTGTAAAACAAGACTGATGAGTACACGGGATTTGGTACAAGTGTAGATGAGTGAGTCATTCCTTGAGATGATCTGTTGCCTCAGGCAGCTGGTGTCTGAACCCTCAGGGTTATAGAGTTGTCTTTTCTTAAAAGACCTGGGATGAGGTACCCCCAGAGTACCAGCAGGCTTCCTGTGCTGTCCTTCCAGGCTGACACTGAAATCCTTCTTCCTGGTGTGTGTGTGTGTGTGTGTGTGTGTGTGTGTGTCTCATGTCCACCTGAGTTAAACTCAGAAGCCGCTGGCCCTTTGGCAGGCTTTTATGGAGCTCTCCCAGTGAGGTGCTCCAGGGATGGGTCTGTACAAGGCACTGACCCCTTTTGCATGAAAATGTTTGGTAAGGAGGATGCAGACGGTATGGGCATTCCACCAGAATTGATCTCAAGACTTAGTGTCAGGAAACTGTTTCCACTGACCTAAAAGAATGAATTCTTAGGAAGTGATCCTGTCTGGGACGTCCTGGAACAATGGACAGACATCACTACCACAGAAAATGAAATAATTGCTTACAAGAGCAGGTTCCGAAGTCCAGAACTATGCCAACTACAGCAGCGTATGGAATTCCCAAAATGCAACATCAGAGAGACTTCAAAGCAAACCACTCTACCCACCGACAACTAGAACAGTGTTAATTAGCAACAATGCTCTTTAATCTATAAATAATAAAGTGATCACAGAGGTCCCCAGAGAGGTGTTTAAAACACACACACACACACACACACACACACACACACACACATCCCTTGGAAATCCTGTCTGGCATTCAATGAGAGAGACCCTTTTCAAAGGTGAATGAGGGTTCCCCAAATTAGGCACGTTTTTAGGAGATCACCTTAACTTACGAATGGAACGTCTTGGGTGAGATCCAGGTAAATTGTTGTTTCTTGGGCAGTGGGATTCTGGCAGGTGCAAAGCCACCTCCCTACTCAGACTAACCAGAGAAAACAACTACTTTGAATTCATGGAACACCTAGAAAGGACATTTTTAACATCAACAGCAAAAATTCCTTTTGGAAAGACACTGCCATTTGAACAAATAATTCATACACATTCACTGCGTAGAATTGCTGTCAGATATGTGGCAGTAAGCATGTGTAATTGGCATATCCTTTTTAAACCCTTTTTATTTCTTCTAATGGCAAATGGTTTTCTTCTGGAAATCTGCTTACCTCATGATTCACCAAAAAGAAAAGAGTCCCGTGTTCCTAAGCAAAGGGAAAACTCAATCTAATAATTTGTGAACAATCACAAAATCTGAATCAGATGTCTCAATTTTGGTGACATTTACATTTTTTAAAAGAACCCCCCTGGAGGTGATGGTTGGGGATGTCCAGGGCTCCTATCCTGGAAGAGAATCAACTTCTAACCTGCAGAGTGTCCAAATGTTGCTCATTATCCTACAATGCACAGGATGTCCCCACAAAAAAAGAACTATCTCACCCTATCATTGACTGAATGTGTGTGTCGCCCCAATTTATATTTGGAAGCCCTAATTCCCAATGGGACGGTATTAGGAGGTAGGTCTTTGGGAGATGAATAGAGTTAGCTGAGGTCTTGAGAATGAGCCCCCATGATGGGATTAGTGTCCTTGTAAGAAAAGACCAGAGAGCTTTCCCTCTCTCTCCTTCTGTCTCCCCACTCTGTCTCTGTCTCTCTGTCCACCATGTAAGGACACAGCAAGAACATAGCTGTCTGCAAGCTAGGAAGAGGGTCTCAGCAGAACCCAGCCATGCTGGTATGCTCATCTCAGAGTTCCAGCCTCCAGGACTATGAGACATAAATTGTTATGTAAGCCATGTCTATGATGTTTTTTAATAGCAGCCTAAGCTGACTCATCCACATTTTAATAGTGCTGAAATAGAAAACCCCAAGCTAGATTCTCCTGCAGGGTCTCTTGGGGGTGAGAAAGGCTTAGGACAGGTATAGGCTGAGAAATAGCATCCTTGAAAAGAGCCAAGCAACACAATAGGGCCAGGCCACGAGCTTAAGAACAGAAACTGAAGAGGCCCCGGGCCGCATCTTAACGATCCCAGCAAGGGTTAATGGAAGAATAAAAGTACTAAGGTTCAAGAATATAGGGTAGCATCACTCAGCAGACAAAGATTCTGACCAATCCAATGAGTCTGAAGCAGGAGGATACATAGACTGGGTATAAAAAGTGAATGGCGGGGCACATGACAAATGCCAGCCACAGCCCGGTGGTTCAATGAAAAGGCAAGGTTTGTCCATTCAAATTCCTTTCTTGCAACTAGAGTGTAATGACTAACCTAAGTCTCTTCTCTCTTCCAATATGAATAATAATGGTAATAATTAACAATAATAGGAGGCTTCAGTATTAGAGGTGAGTGTGACAGAGGTTAAAGGTAACCCCAGAACTCAAGCTCGCAGGATGGGATAAAAATGGGGTTGGGGAAGAATAGAGCCTTGAGACTGGGGCTTCATGACGTCATTTCTTTCAATTTACAGCTTTTGAGATGTTTTTTAAAACCTCCTATTGTGTGCCATGCTATGCATCATCACAGGACATCCAAAGCCACTCTTTCTCTAACATAAATTGTACCGGTATTTTCTTAGGTCAGTCTCCCAAGGCAATAGAAATAAAAACAAAAATAAACAAATGGGACCTAATCAAACTTAAAAGCTTTTGCACAACAAAGGAAATCATAAACAGAACTAAAAGACATCTTGCAAATGATGTAACTGACAAGGGCTTAATTTCCAAAATATACAAACAGCTCATACAACTCAATAAAAACAACAACGAAAAAAAAAATCAAAAACTGGGCAGAAGACCTAAATAGACATTTCTCCAAAGAAGACATACAGGTGGCCAACAGGCCCATGAAAAGACGCTCAAAATCACTAATTATTAGAGAAATGCAAATCAAAACTACAATGAGGTATCTCCTCATTCCAGTCAGAATGGTCATCATTAAAAAGTCTACAAATAAAAAATGCTGAAGAGGGTGTGGAGAAAAGGGAACCCTCCTACACTGTTGGTGGGAATGTGAATTGGTGCAGTTACTATGGAGAATAGTATGCAGGTTCCTTAAAAAACTAAAAATAGAGTTACCATATCATCCGGCAATCCCACTCCTGGGCATATATCCAGAGAAAACCATAATTTGAAAAGATACGTGCACCCCTATGTTCACAGCGGTACTATTTACAATAGACAAGACATGGAAGCAACCTAGGTGTCCGTCAACAGAGGAATGGACAAAGAACTACTACTGTATGTAAAATAGATCAGCAACAAGGATTTACTGCAGGACACAGGAAACTATATTCAATATCTTGTAATAACATATAATGGAAAAGAATCTGAAAATATATATATAACTGAAAAAAGTATATATAACTATATAAATAACTGAATATATATAGAAGATATAGAATGTATATAGAATATATATATGTATATACATATATATATAAAATTGAATCAATTGAATTGAATATATATATAAAATATAGAATATATATGTATATATAGATACATATATATATATATATATATAATTGAATCACTTTGCTGTACACCAGGAACTGAAACAACATTGTAAATCAACTAGACTCCAATTTTAAAAAGTCACTGTTGCAAGAAGCTGAGCAGGCTCCCCGTCTGTACCATGGTGGGCATTCCATTTGGGGTTTGTCAATTCCTGAGGGACACCATGCCATATATGGACCACCTGGCCACACTTTGTGTCATGCTCTGCTCCCTGTCTGGATCTCCGCTCCAAATCCGTCCAGCAAACTCCTGAAAGTGAGTGAGGAGAGAAAGTGGGAGGAGAGGACTTTGTGCCCTCTTTTGCCCTCCCCCGCCCCCCCTGCCCCACCCCCACCCCCGTCATCCGAGAGCTGTTTACCGTGAGACTTTCACTCACCTGGAGTGGGTTTCAAGGGCAAATGGATGCTTTTAGGGAAATAAATCACATCAGCATCCTCACGCACCCAGTTTGGGTCACAAGACAGTAGTTTACATAAGAAATGATTGATAATGGCCTGAACACTTCACTGATTAATAAGCATTTTCATTTGTGCTTTTCAATGAGAAAAATCTTTAAATTAATTAAAGAGGCTTTAAGATGAGGAGGAAGGTTTATTAGCTTTAGAACGCTTTGATTTCCTAAATTACCTATCAATATTCTGCATAAGACATATGATTGCGCATCTGTTTTCGTAAACACCCACTCCTTATGCTGTAAATATTAAATGTTCATGAATGCACTTGCATCTGGCGGCGGTGAAAAAGTGTGGGGGGGAGGGGGCAAGGCACACCCTCTCCTCGTCCCAGAGCTGAGGTGGGAGCAGGTGACATCCATCACTGTCCCATGAGGGAACACCCTGGAGTGAATTCCACCTTCATGAGCAACCTGGTAGAAAGCCCTCGAAAGCATCGAACAGCATACTCAGAGGGCAGCGGGGCTGCATCCACGGGGCCCGTGTTTCCATGTAGGCAAAACTCTGTGTCATGTTAGATACACATCAGTTTTGCTCGTGGGATCGGATGGTTGCCTTTCTGACAGTCTGGGTATTGTGTAGGTCATCCGTGAGCTGGGTGGCTTCACGGATGGGGTGAGAGTCAGGGAGCTATGGATAGCTGGGGAGGATGGAGACTCCAACAACGTATGTTCAGAGTTGGGAGGATGGTCCACATGACCAAATGTGTATGGAGCAAAGCTGCCGGCCATTTTCCCAGCCTCCCTCCAACACCCTTCCTGCTTTATTTTTCCTTCATGCCGTCCATCGCCACGTCACAAACTCTATTTTCCTTACCCATGTTGTTCACCATCAGAAAGCAAGGTCGATAACGGCCAGGACTTTTGCCCCTTTTGTCCACTGTGGTGTCTCTCCCTAGTGCCTACAACAGCATCTGGTAGTCAACAAAGACTCAGTAAGTGCTTCTGGATTCTTCCATGAATGAGCATATGGAAACGCACGAAGCCTGCCGAGGGCAAGAGACCAGGGTGTATGGGAGGGGGTGGGGGAGGAATAGTTAGGGAGTTTGGGATGGACAGGTTCATCCTGCTATATCTAAAATGGAAACTCAACAAGGACCTATTGTACAACACAGGGAACTCTACTCAATATTATGTAACAACCTAAATGGGAAAAGAATTTTTAAAAGAATAGATACCTGTATATGTAGAACTCAATCACTTTGCTGTACACCTGAAACTAGCACAACATTGTTAATCAACTATACCCCAATATAAAATAAAAAGTTTAAAAAAAAAAAAAAGACCAGGGTAGCCCGAGTAGAAGGTTCTTGTGAAGCTCTTAGGAGAGATATTGTTGGAAAGCAAGACCGGGTCAGACCACAGAAGGCCAGGAATGCCATATTAAAAATGTTGAGAATTTATATTAGAGAACGAGGATGAAAGATAGGTTTTGTGTGTAGGTAAGTTCTGGAAAGTTGCCAATGATAGCAATGACTGTAGTTGGCAAAAGTCATGCAGGGTCCCATTTGGTCTCACAGACCTGAGGGCGGTTTGGGGTTAAAGATATTTGAGTTTGCTTCCTTTGCCCCCAGTTTTGCCATCTTTGCTCCAGGTAAAGGAGACACATGGGAGATTTTATAGTAAAGTGTGGGGAGATGAAAGTGATGTCATATGGAGATTATTCCAGGGAGGGGGTGGGGCTGAAGTGGGAAAGACTTGGAGGGGAGCCCTCAGGAAGAGGCATTAGTCCAGCCAGGAAGTGCTTAGGGCCAGGAAACTGTGCTTGGCCTGAGCTGCCGCTAGTGATGTAAGAAAAACACACCCCAAAGGTCTTGTGAAAGCCTCACTTACTCCCTTCCAAGAAAGAAGAGTGTTTATTTTACAAACACAAAGGGTAAGAACATTAGTTCCAAAGCCATTTTGCAAAGCATTATAGTAACCCTGACAAGGGAAACGGCAATTCAGCTAAATCGTTTCTATGTACCAGGCAAACTGCTAGGTGCTGGGAGCTTGGGAATGAATTGGACACAAGGTATAGATAGATACATAGGTACACACTTAGATATATGGATACATACATATCTAGGTATGTATGTATCTGTCTATCTACCTATCTATGTATCTATATGCTAGTATTTGGGTTTAACAGAATATTATGGAAACAAACCAAAAAGAAGGGCTTAAATTAGAAGAGAGGCTATGTCTCTGACAGGACAGGAGGCCAGAGCAAGGAGTTGAGGGTTGCTATGAAGATCCAGGGTGTCAGGCATCCTCCACGTTATGGTTCCACCACCCTCAGTATGTGACTTTCTACTCGTGGTCCAACATAGCTCCATGGACTCCAGCCCTCACACCTTCATTCCAATCAGCAGGAAAAGAGGAGAGGAAAGCTCACCCTTACCCTTTAAAAAAATGTGAGAGAGTGTATTGATCTAAGACATTGCTATTTACTTTCTATGGATCCCAACTTCATCCCACAGCCACACATAGGTGCAAGGGAATCCAGGAAAGGCAATTTTACAGAATGGAGATGGACAGCTTCTTAGGGACCCCCTGAGAGTTCCTGTCACTCTCTTACCTCTCTGCGTCTCTCTGTGTTCCAGACTGGGCTTTTTCACTGCAGATGACTTCTTCCAGAAGACAGGGTGGGGGAAACAGCCTGCTGCAACTCTTCACTTACACAGTCTGAGTTCCTCTTTGGTGTTTGCTGATTAAATTCCAGGGAAGAGCTGACTAGCCTGAGTTCTACCAAATGTCTGTCCTTGGGACAATCTCTATGTTTGAGAAAGGTGTTCAAGCCAGTTTTCCCACAGAAGATGGCATCTTCTGCTTTAAAAGATGAATCAAATTTTGAGAGAACTCAAGGTTGGGTGGCGGAATTCAGAAAACGAAGAAAGTGATCATAGATTAGGGTGTTGGAGGTGACAGAGTGAAAGGGTGTAGGGAGGTCACACCTTCCTTGTGTGAGTTTATGAAAGCTATCAAACACCATGGTAAAGAGGCGTGACTATGCCACCTCCCCACCACATTCCCACCTTACCAGACTCAAAAGGATTGGTTCCTTCTGGAGACTCCAGGGAACATGTGTTTCTTGGCTTTATCCAACTCCTAGAGGCACCTGCATTCCTAAGCTTGTGGCCCCGTCTTCTGTCTTCAAAGCCAGCAGACTAGGGTCTTCTCATCTCCCTGTGACTCTGACCTTCCCATCTCCCTGTTATAAGAACCCTTGTGATTATATTGAGATCACTCCGATAATTTGGAACAATTGTCCTTTGGAACCAGGACCTCTTCTCAATGTCCTTAACTTAATCACATTTGCAAAGTCTATTTTGTCTCCTAAGGTAACAAAAATTCACAGGTTCCTGGGATTAGGGTGTGAGTGTCTTTGGGGACATTATTCTGTTCACCACATGGGGGTCAGGATGTGGACGTCTTTGGGGCATCAATCTACCACACTCTTTATACCTGGATTTCTCCTGAGATATCCCCTTATTGTTCATTATTGCTGTATCTCCTGCTTGCAAAGCAGATTCTCATGGGTTATGGCTTCAATCAACAATTAAATTCATATAAGTTTTTTTTTCTTATTTAAACTTTTTTTGATAAATTTCAAAATTGATATATCGCATCACAAATCCATACGGTACATCCATGTCACATTGGAACAATGAATCCACAATATGCTGGATGCTGCCAAAGGCACCAGTATTGGGGGGCCTCTTATTTAACATGCCTCGGTTGTAACTAAGTCCCTCTTAAGCTATTCAGGTAGCCACAGAGTATGGGGAAGGAGCTCACAATTCTCGTAACAAAACCCACAGTTGTTAACAACACACATCTTCAAGATAGCAAAGGAATAGAACTTACCGTAGTCCTTCAGCGAACAGAGTAGAGTAGGTGGGTCTGTGTGTCCACCAGGCATGGAGACTTTCCCTCTGAAAACGCAAGGAGCTGGGTGTCTCCCTCTGAATGAGCAAGATGCTTAAAAATCATGGTCACAAGCTTTTCCGTGATTATAGGTTTTGAATGTGTTTCCCTCACCGGGTCCTATACGCAAATATCCACGGGAGTGTTTGTTTCCTTGATGCAACTATGAAATAGTTTTACAATAGGATGTCAGCATTCCAGGCTTGGAAGACAACCTCGAATTCTCTTGTCACCCCACACCTTCTCAATACTGGAGGGATTCTGATGATTTTCTTTTTTTTGCTAAAGCGGGTGCTTACCTATCCTAAGGGCTCTTGTTTGGAAAGGCAAACGCCACACACCTGAGAAGGGTGGACGTGCAGGGCTTCACAGTCACTCACAGGATTGCCGCTGGCTCCCAATGAGTAAAACTACTTAATCTGTGAGCTCGCTTGCCTTTTCCACATTCCTGTTAAATGCATTGTTTCTCACCTCCCCCAGGGACCCCAGAGGGTCAGAATCTTCCCTTTTCCTTTGTCTTTAAATGAAACAGTATGAGAATCCTGCATTGCGGGTAGTTCCCAGCATCTGTGGGGAGAGGGGCCACAGTCCTCATGCCTCTGCAGCAGCAGGAGAAAAAGGAACAGCTCCCGCTGCCCACAAGGTGGAAACACACTTCAGGGTGCAGGCTGGCAGTCAGCACTTCGCCCCGTGTCCTTCTGGAAACCCCCCATGAGGCTTCTCTCCGAGACTTCTTCCATCCACAGCACATAGTACATGTCCCGGGAAAGGACATCGGCCAATTACCATTTCAAATCAAATGCTTTCCTGATGGGTAGGACTGGAAATGTAAAAACGTTTTAATTATTAGATAATTGAATGGTTCACATCTGGGGATCTTCACGTGGCGAATTGCTGGCTCAAGTTTCTCGTCCGAGAAATGTTTGCAGTCTGTGTCTTGTTTAATCGCGGTTTAAATGCTGACAATAAATGTTTTCCTTTGTAGGGGGCAGTTCGTATACTTATCAGCCAGCGTCTAGGATGGATGGCTTCCCCTTCTTCAGTCGCTCTTGTCTATCCCCACAGTAATCAGCAAACGAGTGCATCTCTAAACCCTCCAGAGACATGTCTTTACTTTGAACACAAGCTAATGTTTGGAAAAGGAACCATCAGCCCTTCCCTGGAAATGCCACACATTTTGAAGGGCTTCTGGGATTTGGGTCTCTTGCAAAAGAACTGATGTAAATGAAATCACTTCCCCCATATGCATCCGGGGTCTTGGCGTCTTGTACAGGTCATGGGTGCAAATGGGGGATCTAGTTGAGGGTCTGATACTGAGGCTGACGCTGATGTGGATGTGGTTACAGATGAGAATGCTGGTGCCGATGCTGCCATAGATGCTAAAGCAGATATTCTACTGATGCTGACGCTGATACTGATAATTGATGCTGATGCTGACAGGTACTGACACTGATGCTGATGCTGACATTAATACTGACGCTGGTGTGGATGTGGATACAGATGAGAATGCTGGTGCCGATGCTGCCATAGATGCTAAAGCAGATGTTCTACTGATGCTGATACTGATAATTGATGGTGATGCTGACAGGTACTGACACTGATGCTGATGCTGACGTTGATACTGGTGCTGGTGTGGATACAGATGAAGATGCTGGTCCTGATGCTGCCATAGATGCTAATGCTGATGCTCTACTGATGCTGATACTGATACTGATAATTGATGCTGATGCTGACAGTGTTATTGATGTTGATGCTGACACTGGTGCTGATGTGGAGGTGGAGGTGGAGACAGATGTGGATGCTGCTGCTGCTACTGATGGTGCTATTGGTAACGAGGCTAACACCTATAACTGATGTTGTTACTGACACTGGTGGTAATACCGATAAGCAATGCTGCTACGAATACTGGTAGCGGTACTAATACTGATAACTGGCGCTGTTGTTGATACTGATGCTGACTCTGATATTTTGATGCTGATGCTGATAGGTACTTGACACTGATGCTATTATGGCTACTGGTGCTGATGTGGAGACAGAGGTGGATACTGGTGTGGACGCTGGTGCTACTACTGATGGTGCTGTCGGTACTGATCCTGACGCTAATATTAGTAAGCATGTTTCTATTCACGCTGCTATTCATTCTGATGGTAATACGGATAAACGATGCCGATTCTGATATCGATATTGACACGGATAGCTAACGCTGATACCGATACTGGTCCTTGTCAGGAGCTCAGCCGAGCCCAATGGGCAGTTGAGCTTTCAGGTGTTGGAGCAGTCAGTTAAAGCAACAAACCCAAAATGTCAGAGCTAAGCTTTTACTGCAGTGGCAAAAGGAAGGGGCTAAAGCCAGAGGAGGCACCAACTCCCCGCCATTCCATTTTCCCCCATGCACCATTGTTCAGGTCGAGGGTCAGGTAGATCAGCACAGATATGGAGGTCGTCTCACTGCTGGGGGAGCCCCAGCAAATGTCCCTAGCAGTTTTATGGAGCCTGGGATGGGGAGATGGTGCACAGGAAAAGTGGAAAAGTACGGAGAAGTGGAGAAAGAACCTTACAGGTTTCCTTCACCTCCCCACATAAGGAGGTCTCAGCAGAGGCCCCTGAAGAAGACCTCAGCCCAGGGCTTCAGATAAAGAGACCTAGGAATGGAGACTCCAGGGCTGAGAAGGCAAATACACCAAAAAAGCATGACTATGCAGGGTGCCTGAGAGCTTGTCTGCAGCTCCCCCTGAAGACTGCATGCACTGCCCAAGTCTGGTTTGGGGCAGAGACAGTTCTCCCATGAGGCCGTACAAGTAGAGCCTTGTAATTGCCAATGGTGGCGCAGTGATTGAGAATCTGTCTGCTAATGCAGGGGACACTGGTTCGAGCCCTGGTCTGGGAGGATCCCACGTGCCGCGGAGCAACTAGGCCCGTGAGCCACAACTACTGAGCCTGCGCGTCTGGAGCCTGTGCTCCACAACAAGAGAGGCTGCGATAGTGAGAGGCCCGCGCACCGCGATGAAGAGTGGCTCCCGCTTGCCGCAACTAGAGAAAGCCCTCGCACAGAAACGAAGACCAACACAGCAAAAATAAATAAATTAATTAATAAACTCCTACCCCCAACATCTAAAACAAAAAAAGATATTGGCTATATTCCCTGTGCTGCCCTTGTAGCTTATTTATTTTATACATAGTAGTTTGTACCTCTTAATCCCCTCCCCCATCTTGCCCCTCCCCCTTCCCTCTCCCCACTTGTCACCACTCGTTTGTTCTCTGTATCTGTGAGTCTGTTTCTTTTTTGTTATATTCACTAGTTTGTTGTATGTTTTAGATTCCATATATAAGTGAGATCATACAGTATTTGTCTTTCTCTGCCTGACTTATTTCATTTAGCATAATGCCCTCCAAGCCCTTCCATGTTGTTGCAACTGGCATTATTTCATTCTTTTTTATGGCTGAGTAGTATTCCATTGTGTATATGTACCACATCTTTATCCATTCATCTGTCGATGGACGTTAAGTGTTTCCACGTTTTGTCTATTGTGAATAGTGCTGTATGAACACTGGGGTGCATGTATCTTTTCGAATCAGTGTTTTTGTTTCTTTCAGATATGACTTTAGGTATCTGTGGAAATCACCATGCCCGTGTCACCTACACAATTGTAGGGAAGAGGCTAAAGACGTCTAGAACCTCACCGGACACGCTGTGTGTGCCTGTAGGCATTCGTTGTTGCTGGAGGGGAGCTATTGGACCACCAGCTCCCTGGGTGGATTTTGGGGTTTTCTACATCTGTGATGGGTGGCTCAGAGCAGCTCCTGATAAAATTAGCTGACACATTTTTGCTGCCGATTCTTATAAATTGACAAATTGATAAGATACCCGTGTATCTTGTTTTGTTCCCAAAGCAATTTCACATAAATTAACTCATCTGTTTCTCACAGCAGCTGGAGACAGTACACAGTAGCAGCAAACAGTATCTCAGGGCCGCCAGAGACATTTGGTCGAGATAGTAGGGGTTCCTCCCACTTACAATTAAATTTCGTAGGAAGCAGCGACATCGGTCAGACCCCAAATGAGGAAACATCAGAACTGAGTCTTTTATCAAATGCTATGGTAGCGACAGATCGCCTGGAAAGAGCTATTTATTCCCTCCCAATGGGGCGACTTTGGTCTTTGGGTGATTCTTGGAAGGCAGTTGTAGGGCTCTTGGGGGTTTCATGTCTGTTCAGATTCCACAGAATCTAAATCCTACTGTGGGATTTTGTCCTTTTTCCACATTTAATCCAGCTAACTTTTCCCCCCAAAATTTCTGTGGAACACCCCATAAGGTTACATTGGCATGTCCTGCCTTGGAGGAGGATGGTGATAAAAGACCCTGCCTCTTCCCTTTATGAAACTTAGTGATGAATTTGGCGTCCAGCTGTGTGACTTTCTTTCTTCGATTGTGGTAAAGTGTACATACCACAAAATTCACCAGGTTAACCAAAGCGGACAATTCAGGGGCACTTAGCACACTCACGGCGTTGTAGCCACCACCTCTATCTGGTTCCAGAACATTCTCATCCCCCCAGAAGGAGACCCTGTCCCCATGAGCAGTCGCTCCCCCTCCCCTTCCCCCTCCGCAGCCCCTGGTAACCACTAATCCACTTTCTGTCTCCGTGGATTTGCCTGTTCTCGACATTTCCTATACGTAGGATCACACTCTGTGTGTCCTTCTGTATCTGGTTTCTTTCACTATTTTTGCCATCAGTTTTTCAAGTCACGGGTTATAGAACCAACACCCCCTTCTCAGAAGATGCTAGAAGGTTCTAGGTTTGCAAAATGGATACATCATCCCCAATCTGGTGGGGATCCCACATCCGATCCAGGGAGCAAGACGTCTCATCATCATCTACAAGTGAAAAGAGAGCTTGTGATTTTCCCATGATGGGGCTTTTTCAGCGAAGCTGCCCCAGTTGCATCATTTCTTTAACTGAAAGCAGTTTCTAATCACTTCTGACCGTGTTCCATAAAAGCGGCCACTCATCTTGTTTAGATTGTGGCTCTTAATTTTCTGTTTTATTCATTGTCCAATGTAGGGGGGTCAACCTGACCCTCTTCTTTAAACAAGCCCATTGTGCCTCTGTATATACTTTTAATAACTTCAACATTTTTAGGTTTAGAAACTCTAAAAAGTTCATAAATAAGCCAAGATGTTTTTCTGTGTGAGCCACTTGGAGCAAGGGATGGGCCCACCCGACACTAGTTCATTATTTTTCTCCTAGTTTGCTCAGCAGACAGGCTCATCCTCTTAGAAGTGACTTGCTGCAAATTCACCCCGCTGGACGGTGCCAGACGCAGGGGTGTATCTGGGCACAGGGCAGTGATACTTCCATGGCAACCACTCAGCCCTGCCCACCAAGCGGTCCAGGGCTAAAGGACCATCTTTACCCTAAGGACACAGGACATGCAGAAATTACAGACAGCATCGCATGGGTGGAGACCAAGGTGGGGCATGGAAGAGCCTAAGCCCACTGGAACTGTTGACCACTCTCTCTGTCTCAGGCCCACGGGGTTACTTTGGGATTATCCTGAAACATCAGGGACATGCCTCCACACAGCCAACGCCCTCCCCCCGCCCCCTCCTTCTCCTCGGGGGACACATGTGGGCAGAGTCCGTTCCGGCCCCCAGCAATTTCAGGGTGAGTAATTTCCGAGCACGCAATTATAAGTGACTCAAGACCAACTGGTCCCCGAAGAACCATTGAGATGCCTGGATCCCGCCTCTAATTGCATCCAGATCTTAACCTCCGTGTGGCCTGTGTCCCGGCCGTAACCCGGGGCCCCTGCTCTGTGCTCCGACATATGGGACGATTTTCCAATCTGATTGCTGCGATCTGATTAAGGGAAGTTATGTAGCGTCTCGGGAAGGCCCTCCAACAGCTGCTCCGAGAGAGAGATTCCCAGGAAAGCATTCTCTGCCGGCTCCAATTCAGGCTTCTACCTTGGAAGGAAAGGGATTGCCCAGGGTTTCAGGGAGGTGAGTGCTGGAGTTGGGGAAAAGGTGAATTGCAGTTTGGGCAAAAAAAAAAATCCTCTCTCCCTGCAAAAGGTGGGAGCTGGAGTGGGAGACAGAGGAGAAGGATGTGGGGGAGGGGAGGGGGAGGGGAGGGGGAGGGGAGACGGGGAGGGGGAGGGGAGGAGGTGGGGGAGGGGGAGATGAGGAGAAAGATGTGGGGGAGTGGAGGGGAGGGGGAATCGGGGGAGGGGAGAAGGGGGAGGAGGTGGGGGAGGGGGAGACGTAGGAGCGGGAGGTGGGGAAGATGAGGAAGCAGTGGTTCCTGGCAGTCCTGTACCCCTTGGCTTGTGGCCCCATCACCCCAATCCTTGCCTTCATCTCCTCTTGCTTTCTCCTCTGTCTGTTTGTCTGGGTCCAATCCCCCTTTGTACAGGGACCCCGGTCATTTTGGATTATAACCCACCCCAGTGACCTCATTTTGCATTGATCATCTTGGCAAAGACGCTGCCTCCAAATACACTCCCAGGCTGAGGTTCTGGGGGTGAGGACTTCATCATATGAATTTGGGGGGACAGGATCCACCCCCTGGAGGCCTCCAGGAGATGAACACAGGCATTGCATCAGAACTGCCCCCCACCTCTGTCATCAATGGTGGAGAGGGTTCTAAGGTTATGAGGCTATAACAGGACCAGGGGTTTCGCTGGGGGAAACTTCTGGACCAGAGAGTAGACACCAGGATTCGAAGACTGCACACACATGGCTTGAGGGTCTCATAGAAGGGGAGGGATCTGGGTTGTTCTAAAAATGAAAAGGGAGACTGCCCTTCTCTGGGTTCTGGGTTTTTTTCTCCTCCCACCTGGCTCTGTAGGCTGTAGGGACGCAGAATAAGCTAAGGGGCATGAAGCCCTGGGGTGCTGATCGCTATTCCTGGAAGCAGGACGCAGCTGAGGGTCCTGGGGATGGTGGGTCCCCTGCAGCCCTGGGCACATCTTTGAGCCCATGACTTTGGTCCAAAAGAATATGCTTTCAGACTCTGAGTGTGTCTACTAGGACCTCCATTATGCACTGTTGATGTTGCCAAAAAAGTTAAAAGTTTCTGAGAATATTTCCCATTTCCAGCAGGTTTCCTAGCTTGTCAACCCTGGTGGGTTTTATCCTTGAGATTTAAAAAATTGTTATTACCCAGGCAGCCTTTTCTGTTGGAACACCAGAACTTTTCAAGGTGGTAGAAGAAGGCTTCCACGAACAGCTTGGGCTAACTCCGAGCTTGGGAAATGCAAACTCAGTCTTATTTTATGAAGCGAAAGTAGGTTTTCCTAGAAAAGACGACACATAGTGGAAGATGCCTTTCTTTTGGATGGATGTCCACATCCCTTTGGCGATCAGAAAGCTGTTGTTTTAGGGCTTCAAACCTGCCAGGAGGCAACAGAGTAAGACCTGACAGGGAGAAAATAAGATCCTGAAAGATGTGGGCTCTTGTTTCTGAAGTTCTGCCATGTGATCAACTCATGAATAGGGATGAAGCACAGGTGTCCACCACCGTGGCATTGGGCCAAATATCCAATGTAAGGGAACCCTTTATTCCACATGCGTGTGCCCAAAATTTGGAGATAATCATTCCCACCAAACTTTATTTAGCAAGAAAAAAAATGCATCTTGCGTTGACCAAAGATCTACGTAGAAAATATCACTGCTCACACATCAGGTGTCCCTAAAAGCATTAAGTCTGTTCCCTTATTGATTCATTCATAAACCATGTATCAGGCACATATATATCTGTCTGCACCAGGAGGTTGTGCTAAGTAACAAACTGTCCCCACATGCCAGCGGCTTTTAACATCAAAGGTTTGTTTCTCTCCCATGCCCGTTGCAGTTCTGCTGCAGGTGCTGCTTCTTCAGAACAAGGATGGACAAAGTCACCACCATCTGGACATCGGCAAAAGAAACCTTGTAAGATTTTTCACATCCTAGCGGTTAGAGGTTTCACCCTGCAAGGCACATGCTTCCCTTCCTGCCAGCAAGGCAGTGGCCAGAACCATCCCTTGGGCTCCTTTATCCCTCTTGTAGGCTTGGGATGAGAAGGGCCACCCATCGTGTGTGTGTGTGAAGATATAGAACAGCAGACACGGTGACCACAGATACCTCCAGTGGTCCAGCCTCAGGGGAACCAGACATGAGCTGTGTAGAACGTTGAAACCAGGGAACCCCACAGTGCTCACGTGCTCCCAACTCACGGGAATGTGTTAAAGTCCTAGAAAAGAGATTTTAGGCACAACTGAGCACTGTGAGATGGATGGACCCTTTTAGCCTCCATCTCAAGGGCATGTGGGTTTAGGATCACCAAGAATCAGGAAGCTGTTTGCAGAGAAGCAAGACCCTTCCTGAATTTTCAGACCTGGACAAATACACTCACTTTTTTAAAACCTATATTTAATTTTAATAATTTCTTATTATTGTGGCAAAATACATCATAAAATGATATACTATAAAATAAACCATATGATATATAAAAGTTACCGCTTTAAGTATTTTTGTGTATAAGTTACTGGCATTAAGTACATTCACATTGTTGTGCAAACATCCCCACCATCCATCGCCAGAACTTTTCCATTTTCCCCAACTGAAACTGTGTCCCCATTAAATACCAGCTCCACAAGCACCTCCCCTGCCCCTAGTGACCATCCTTCTACTTTTTGTCTCTATGAATCTGATGACTCTAGGGACCTCCTATAAATGAAATCACACAGTATTTGTCCTTTTGGGTGTGCCTTATTTCACTGAGCATCTTCTCCTCAAGGTGCATCCACGTGGTAGCAGGTGTCACAGTTTCCTTCCTTTTTTTAGTTTTTTAACAGTTTTATTGGTGTATAATTGCTTTACAATGGTGTGTTAGTTTCTGCTTTATAACAAAGTGAACCAGCTATACATATACATATATCCCCATATCCCCCCCCCTTGCGTCTCCCTCCCACACTTCCTGTCCCACCCCTCCAGGTGGTCACAAAGCACCGAGCTAATCTCCCTGTGCTATGTGGCTGCTTCCCACTAGCTATCTATTTTACATTTGGTCGTGTATCTATGTCCATGCCACTCTCTCACTTCATCCCAGCTTACCCTTCCCCCTCCCCGTGCCCTCAAGTCCATTCTCTATGTCTGCATGTTTATTCCTGTCCTGACCTTAGATTCTTCAGAACCATTTTTTCTTTTCTTTCTTTTTTATTCTAGATTCCATATATATGTGTTAGCATACAGTATTTGTTTTTCTCTGACTTACACTTCACTGTGTATGCTTACACTTCACTGTGTATGACAGATTTTAGGTCCATCCACCTCACTACAAATCACTCAATTTCATTTCTTTTTATGGCTGAGTAATATTCCATTGTATATATGTGCCACATCTTCTTTATCCATTCATTGGTCGATGGACACTTAGGTTGCTTCCATGTCCTGGATATTGTAAATAGAGCTGCAATGAACATTGTGGTACCTGACTCTTTTTGAATTATGGTTTTCTCAGGGTATATGCCCAGTAGTGGGATTGCTGGGTCATATGGTAGTTCTATGTTTAGTTTTTTAATGAACCTCCATAATGCCCTCCATAGTGGCTGTACCAATTTACATTCCCACCAACAGTGCAGGAGGGTTCCCTTTTCTCCACACCCTCTCCAGCATTTATTGTTTGTAGATTTTTTGATGATGGCCAATCTGACTGGTGTGAGGTGTAACGTCATTGTAGTTTTGATTTGCATTTCTCTAATGATTAGTGATGTTGAGCATCCTTTCATGTGTTTGTTGGCAATCTGTATATCTTCTTTGGAGAAATGTCTATTTAGGTCTTCTGCCCATTTTTCGATGGGGTTGTTTGTTTCTTTAATATTGAGCTGCATGGGCTGCTTGTAAATTTTGGAGATTAATCCTTTGTCAGTTGCTTCATTTGCAAATATTTTCTCCCATTTTGAGGGTTGTCTTTTGGTCTTGTTTATGGTTTCCTTTGCTGTGCAAAAGCTTTGAAGTTTCATTAGGTCCCATTTTTTTATTTTTGTTTTTATTTCCATTTCTCTAGGAGGTGGGTCAAAAAGGATCTTGTGGTGATTTATGCCATAGAGTGTTCTGCCTATGTTTTCCTCTAAGAGTTTTATAGTGTCTGGCCTTACATTTAGGTCTTTAATCCATTTTGAGTTTATTTTTGTGTATGGTGTTAGAGAGTGTTCCAATTTCATTCTTTTATATGTAGCTGACCAGTTTTCCCAGCACCACTTATTGAAGAGGCTGTCTTTTCTCCATTGTATAGTCTTGCCTCCTTTACCAAAAATATCATGACCATAGGTGTGTGGGTTTATCTCTGGGCTTTCTATCCTGTTCCATTGATGTATATTTCTGTTTTTGTGCCAGTACCATACTGTCTTGATTACTGTAGCTTTGTAGTAGAGTCTGAAGTCCAGGAGCCTGATTCCTCCAGCTCTGTTTTTCTTTCTCAAGATTGCTTTGGCTATTCAGGGTCTTTTGTGTCTCCATACAAATCATGAAATTTTTTGTTCTAGTTCTGTGGAAAATTCCATTGGTAGTTTGATAGGGATTGCACTGAATCAGTAGATTGCTTTGGGTAGTATAGTCATTTTCACAATGTTGATTCTTCCAATCCAAGAACATGGTATATCTCTCCATCTGTTTGTATCATCTTTAATTTCTTTCATCAGTGTCATAGTTTTCTGCATGCAGGTCTTTTGTCTCCTTAGGTAGGTTTATTCTTAGATATATTATTCTTTTTATTGCAACAGTAAATGGGAGTGTTTCCTTAATTCCTCTTTCAGATTTTTCATCATTAGTGTATAGGAATGCAAGAGATTTCTGTGCATTAATTTTATATCCTACTTCTTTACCAAATTCATTCGTTGGTTCTAGTAGTTTTCTGATAACATCTATAGGATTCTGTATGTATAGTATCATGGCATCTGCAAGCAGTGACAGCTTTACTTCTTCTTTTCCTATTTGGATTCCTTTTATTTCTTTTTCCTCTCTGATTGCTGTGGCTAAAACTTCCAAAACTATGTTGAATAATAGTGGTGACAGTGGATATCCTTGTCTTGTTCCTGATCTTAGAGGAAATGGTTTCAGTGTTTTACCATTGAGAACAACGTTGGCTGTGGGTTTGTCATGTATGGCCTTTATTATGTTGAGGTAAGTTCCCTCTATGCCTACTTTCTGGAGAGTTTTTATCATAAATGGGTGTTGAAATTTGTAGAAAGCTTTTTCTGCATCTATTGAGATGATCATATTGTTTTTCTCCTTCAATTTGTTAATATGGTGTATCACATTGATTGATTTGCATATACAGAAGAGTCCTTGCATTCCTGGGATAAACCCCACTTGATCATGGTATATGATCCTTTTAGTGTGCTGTAGGATTCTGTTTGCTAGCATTTTGTTGAGGATTTTTACATCTATGTTCATCAGTGATATTGGCCTGTAGTTTTCTTTCTTTGTGACATCTTTGTCTGGTTTTGGTATCAGGGTGATGGTGAGTTCATAGAATGAGTTTGGGAGTGTTCCTCCCTCTGCTATATTTTGGAAGAATTTGAGAAGGATAGGTGTTAGCTCTTCTCTAAATGTTTGATGGAATTTGCCTGTGAAGCCATCTGGTCCTGGGCTTTTGTTTGTTGGAAGATTTTTCATCACAGACTCAATTTCAGTGCTTGTGATTGGTCTGTTTATATTTTCTTTTTCTTCCTGGTTCAGTCTCAGAAGGTTGTGCTTTTCTAAGAATTTGTCCATTTCTTCCAAGTTGTCCATTTTTTTGGCATATAGCTGTTTGTAGTAATCGCTCATGATCCTTTGTATTTCTGCACTGTCAGTTGTTACTTCTCCTTATTCATTTCTAATTGTATTGATTTGAGTCTTCTCCCTTTTTTTCTTGATGAGTCTGGTTAATGGTTTATCAATATTGTTTATCTTCTCAAAGAACCAGCTTTTAGTTTTATTGATCTTTGCTATTGTTTCCTTCATTTTTTTTCATTTATTTCTGATCTGATCTTTATGATTTCTTTCCTTCTGCTAACTTTGGGGTATTTTTGTTCTTTCTCTAATTGTTTTAGGTGTAAGCTTAGGTTGTTTATTTGAGATGTTTCTTGTTTCTTGAGGTAGGATTGTATTGCTATAAAATTCCCTCATAGAACTGTTTTGCTGCATCCCATAGGTTTTGGGTTGTCATATTTTCACTGTCATTTGTTTCTAGGTATTTTTTAATTTCCTCTTTGATTTCTCCAGTGATCTCTTGGTTATTTAGCAGTGTATCATTTAGCCTCCGTGTGTTTGTATTTTTTACAGATTTTTTCCTGTAATTGAAATCTGATCTCGTAGCATTGTGGTCGGAAAAGATACTTGATATGATTTCAATTTTCTAAAATTTACCAAGGCTTGATTTGTGACCCAAGATATTATCTATCCTGGAAAATGTTCCATGAGCACTTGAGAAGAAAGTGTATTCTGTGGTTTTGGGATGGAATGTCCTATAAATATCAATTAAGTCCATCTTATTTAATGTATCATTTAAAACTTGTGTTTCCTTATTTATTTTCATTTTGGATGATTTGTCCATTGGTGAAAGTGAGGTGTTAAAGTCCCCTACTATGATTGTGTTACTGGGGAAAAGGTGATATGAGTTAATTTATGTGAAATTGCTTTGGGAACAAAACAAGATACACAGGCATCTTATCAATTTGTCAATTTATAAGAATCGGTAGCAAAAATGTGTCAGCTAATTTTATCAGGGGCTGCTCTGAGCCACCCATCACAGATGTAGAAAACCCCAAAATCCACCCAGGGAGCTGGTGGTCCAATAGCTCCCCTCCAGCAACAACGAATGCCTACAGGCACACACAGCGTGCCCAGTGAGGTTCTAGGCATCTTTAGCCTCTTCCCTACAATTGTGTAAGTGACATGGGCATGGTGATTTCCACAGATACCTAAAGTCATATCTGAAAGAAACAAAAACACTAATTCGAAAAGATACATGCACCCCAATGTTCATAGCAGCACTATTCACAATAGACAAAACGTGGAAACACTTAACGTCCATCGACAGATGAATGGATAAAGATGTGGTATATATACACAATGGAATACTACTCAGCCATAAAAAAGAATGAAATAATGCCAGTTGCAGCAACATGGAAGGGCTTGGAGGGCAATGCTAAATGAAATAAGTCAGGCAGAGAAAGACAAATACTGTATGATCTCACTTATATATGGAATCTAAAACATACAACAAACTAGTGAATATAACAAAAAAGAAACAGACTCACAGATACAGAGAACAAACGAGAAGAACCAGGTGGACAACTTTAGGACCTTCATGTGGGCTAAGAGCATTTGGTGAAGAGTCGCTTTGGGGAAGTGAAGGTCCATGTTCCGATGAGCATTGCCACATCAGAAGACCAAGAACTGTCAGGGAATACACAGGATTGGATTTGCAGGTCAAGCCTATGCCCAAGGCATCTTCAGATGTAAGTGTTCTCTCTCGGCTGCTGGGTCAATATCACTTGTCAATACACATCGATATGGGCTTTCAAGGCAAGTCAACAATGACATGAACGCACATCAAAAATAACTTTATCATGCCCGTTCCAATCTCCATGAATTTGTGGCATGGTTAAGATATAATAGAGACTCTAGTATCTGCACAAAGTGCTTTAAATACCTGGATGCCAACATCTAATGCGGCTCCTCAGGTGAAGTGGGATTGCAGGTCTCAGAAAGCAATTTTCAGGATTTAGAATATCAGTGAGGCTGTAACACTTTACACTGGAGTCCCACTTTCTCATTTCCTGGCTGAACGTGCCATCAGATATTTTAAAGGTCCTCGTCCCCTTCATTAACCTATAACGTTTTCATTGACGGGAGCCGAGGGACCACTGGTATCCCACCTTCTATTTTTCATGGCGACACAACCTCTGAGTTTTAGTTAGACACATGTCAACTCCCACAAGGAAGCCTGCCTTGTCTTGCCTTTAAAGGGCCGGGGGTGGGGATGCTACACTTTTCCCTGTGGTACTGGCTGTAACGTGAATGCAAGGCTTGGAGATGAGCAATTCTCCTCGACCATGGGGGAAACCTCAGAACGCAAGTCAGATATGGTCGGAGAAAGTGTCTGCCCTAACTCACCTCTCTGTAACCACATGGAGTTCTGGCTTAGCCCTGTGACTTGCTCTGGCCAGAGGTCCGAAAACAAACATGAAACAAGGTACAAAATGTTTGCACACTGCTTCCTGTCATCATGTGAAGCTCTGGGGGCCCCCAAGATCTCCAGGGGGACAAGCACAAAAGATCCATGAAGGCAAGACGTGTAACAAGGCTTCCCTAGTCTATCCTGCCCTTGACCAAGCCACCCAGACCAGAATGGCTCAGCTGACCCCAAATCAAAGGGAATAAATGCTCATCACCTTAGGCCATAAAGATTTGTGGGTGGCCTGTTATTCAGCCAAAGCTTGTACACTCAGGACATGAAATGAGGAAAATACTGCCAGTTTGCTGATAGATGTTGAGTAGAGACCTTGCTTTCTTAGGATATCTGGGGCGTCTATATTTGGCCAAGATTAGAACATCTTTACTTGGTCTGTCTCCTCGCAGTGGATGAAGCCAGGTCCTCCTAGGTGGGTCCCCAAACATGTGCTCTGCCCTACACTGTGTGAGCTCTACCTAATTCTGATTTACATGGAGAACAGCGCAAAGAGGCACGGTAATGCAAAACATAAGAGAAAAGATATGTAAGAAAAACGATGTAAGAGAAAACAAGGGCTTCCCTGGTGGCTCAGTGGTTGAGAGTCCGCCTGCCGATGCAGGGGACACGGGTTTGTGCCCCGGTCCGGGAAGATCCCACGTGCCGCAGAACGGCTGGGCCTGTGAGCCATGGCCACTGAGCCTGCACATCCGGAGCCTGTGCTCCGCAACGGGAGAGGCCACAGCAGTGAGAGGCCCGCGTACTGCAAAAAAAAAAAAAAACAAAAAACAAAAACAAAAAAACCAAGGATATCTAAGAGAAAACAATAATAATTTCCCAGAAGATGAACTGAGGGTGCAAAGTTCTGGAATGAGAGTCATTCTTTGGCCTCTCCAGAGTGCACTTCCGTGGGGTCTGGTCCAGAAGCATCTTCCCCTTTCACCTGTGGGCAGGTGCTTGCAGGAAGCCTGCACCACTGTTTAATAGGGAAGAACAAATCTGACTCCATATTAGATCTGTTTCTTTTACTTTAACCTTTGTCCTCTATTGCTTTTGCTACTAGTTAAGAATGTTGCCTATAGCCTGAAATATACAGAATAGCCCATTCTCAAGGCTCTGACCTTTAAACATATAGCACTTTTCCATTCATACAGAGATAAAATGTTGCAGAACAGAAAATAACATGTGTCTTGTTGGAGGTTTACAGGAACATCATGACCTGACCTACATGGACAGCTGCAAGGACAAAGGATTCCAGCACCAAAAAGTTAGAAACAGCCAGACACACTCCCTCCCCTTTTAGTACAAAATAAGCCTTAATTCTAACTTGGGGAAGATGGTTCTTTGGGACACGAGTCTACACAAGTCTTTGTCTGCTTGCTTTCCAAACAAAGTCTTTATTCTTTGTCCCAACAACTCGTCTTTCAGTTTATTGGCCCGTCCTATGGCGAGCAGTACAGGCTTGGACTCGATAACACCTGTTTCTGTCATAAATTAGTGTGTTAATTGCATGCACGGGGCTGTGAATTTGAGAGGTGTGGGAGCGACAGCCCCCGGCTGGGATTTCCAGAGATCCTGTTGCAGGCATCCTTAGGATAAGTGCGTCCACAGCCCTTCTTAATGTGCTCCTAAAAGTAAGTTATGGACACTTTAACATCTGCACAGCTGCAGATGTGTGTGGAGCACGGCTCTCTCTGCTCCCAAGGATGAAATTAATTTTTGAGATGTCCACATTGCCTCAACATCACCCATCAAGCACCGCATTGGAGAAGCCCAACCACTTTGCTACTTTTTATTGCTTTTTAAAAAAAATAAACCTCTGTTCAAAAATATACTCAGACATTCTTCTGTCACAGACTGAATCTGTTCCCAATTTCTTGTCCAAACAATGAAAAATATACAAGTGCATTTTCCGCGAGACCCCTTCTGACCTTTTCAAAGGGAAGTGGCACCCAGCACAGAGGTTGACGGTTTCTGGACGTTTGATCTGAAGTGGAGGCCACCTGTTTCCACAACTCATCGGGTAACGTTTGACCACACTCCCCAAAGTGGGGCTTTGCAAAACTGACATCCCAGAAGGTTGTAGATCTAAGCTTAGGAAAACAGACATTCAAAGATTTTTGAAGTGTTTAAATGACTTCTGCTAATTTGATGGTGTTGACTACAGAGATAATAGGAACCAAATTGAAATGGGCGATTAGATAATTAGATATATTCCCCAGACCCTTACAAATACAATCATGTGGGGGAGTGGGTGTGTCTGGAGAGACAGAGAGGGAAAGATGTAATAGATGCATAGATAGGTAGAAATTAGATTAAATAGATGATAGAGATAGATAAATAGAGATGATGGACTGATAGATATAATAGGCACATAGGTGATAGATAAGGATAGGTAGATAGATAGATGGTAGATAGATAGATAGATAGATAGATAGATAGATAGATAGATAGATAGATAGATAGATAGATATAGATGAATAGGAGACAGATAAATCCTCTATAGGATGTTTTGTTATTTTTGGGGACATGATTCTAATGGCCTTTCTATCTTATGTTGCTGCTTATTCTGAAAATAATCTTAAATTTTGATGTTTCAGCTACAACAGGACCCAGTAGGTGTTGGTCACCAGTTTCTGTTTTTCCCAGTGGCTGGTGGGAGAGAGCCTAGGCTGGGGACTTTCTGATAAATTTCCAACTGCTCTGGTTGAGCTCCAAAAGATATGTCTATGTCCAAATCCCTGGAACCTTTGTGCCCAACACATCTTGCAGCTGATAAACAAATGTAGGAAAAATAAGAGTAAAACCACACCTGACAGTAGTTTGGGGCGAATCCTCAGGTTTTCCCATCCACAGCCGATGTTCTCAAACCACGCTGACCGCAGGCTGCTAAACGTCCGTTACAAAGCACTCAGAGCCTCTTGCCTGTTTGGTGGATTCCGTGCCCTTCAGTTGGCCTGTTGCCATCTATCAGGTGCTCTTGGGGGACCCTCCTGGCATTCCTCCACCCGGGACCTCGAAACACAAAACAGAGAAGAAGATGCCCCTTGGGAC
Source organism: Pseudorca crassidens (assembly GCF_039906515.1). NCBI lineage: Eukaryota > Metazoa > Chordata > Mammalia > Artiodactyla > Delphinidae > Pseudorca > Pseudorca crassidens. Next base: position 1,010,005 of record NC_090318.1, read on the forward strand.
ATTCGGGCCTTGCCCTCTGCGTCTCCCTGAGGCCCCCGCTCCGCGACGCCGTGCCGTCCAGTCCTGGTGGAAAATAAACTAGTTAATGTGACTGAGGTCAACCGATGGGCTTCTCTCTGTGATAAATTCAAGCAAATTGAATGTAATTGCCTCAACTGAATTCAGAGCAAGTCCTGGCCCAACCTTCTGCTGCGAGCTCTGCTGGCTCTGGGGGAGCCGGATCCCATGACATCATGCGGACCATTTGCACATATTTATGCAATTTGTCATAATTCTGTCTGTATCGTCTGGAGGCTGCAGGATCTGCCTCTGGCCTCTCTGTGAAGTCAAAGCTTTGAGAATCACATTCTGGACGTACTGTGGGTATATGTGGTGTGTGTGTGTGTGTGTGTGTGTGTGTGTGTGTGTGTGTGTGGTGGGGAGGCGTTTGTGTGTGTGATAGGGGTGTGCTGGGCAGAAGATGCGAATCTCTTGATAGAAACCAAGAAACTGTATTATGACTTAAGCACGCAGCAAAGCCAGCAGGTTCCAGAACAAGTATAGACAAACCTGGGCTGTCCCTCAGCCAGTGGACACACCTGCGTACAGGTGTGCCTTCCACTGGTTTCACTGTGGATGCTTTTTCAGGTAAAGTTGTGGAAGGTCAGACTTTGTCCCTTCCAACCTCAACACAGTGTCCACCCAGGCAGGGGCCACCTGCCTTTCCCTAAACGATGTCTTAAGGTTGACCCATGAAAACACAGCATCCCCAGCTAGACTTGAATTTCAGGGAAACAGTGGAGAACTTTTCAGTGTCGGTATGTCCGGAGTGATATGTGCCGTCTGCCTCAAATCCAGGTTGGACTGGGCCTCCTGCACGTTTAGGGGCCAACTCTACACACCTGCAAAGAAAACTAACAATTTGCAAATCTTACTTCCCTCTAAAATTGCAAATTTTTTCAAACCAAAGCAAAGAAATCATGGACACGGTAACTACTCCTGGCCGAGGTTAGGAGGGCCCCGAGTTACATGCTGGCAACAAGGTTCTGGTTGAGTTTGGGGCACGGACAGAGGTGACAGGGGGACGCAGACAGGGTCTCTTTGAGCAGGAGACCCCCTTTGAGACGGCAGAAGTTGGTCCATTTGGGGATAGTTTCCTGGGGAATCTTTGGGGGCCACTCAGGGCTGGTCCATCGTGACGGAAACCTCAGAATGAATTTGTGAACTCGCTACAAAAGCCTGTATAAAACCAGATGAGGCATGACGGAATTAAAGTCTTTGAGTCAGAGGCCGGCCATGGCGTCCCACCAGATGTGAGGCAGCCAGGCAGGCCCCGCCGACCACGGTTCCAATTAGATCCCGGGATGACCTCATGCAGAGGGTATGGCCCAAATATTAAAAATTCCTGGGGCAAATGGCATTAGGGAAGGGAAAGGGTGCGTACATGCTTCATTTTTTATTTCAGCGCCAGCTCTGCCGGCCGGTGCGATGGTAGGAGAGGAAATTGCCAGGTCTTGGCTTCGTGTTTTACTGGATGGAAGACAGATTTACAACACATGGAAGAAACAATTAGGACGGGGGCTCCGCCGACTACAAAGCGGGGAAATAAATTCCCGTAATGAGACGGGAAAAGCGCAGGGCAGGAGTGAGCTATGTGCTGGCGTCCAGAGCCTATGGCAGGTCGCCGTGGGCTGCCCTCGGCAACAGATGGCCCGCAGATTCCGCACGCCCCCGGCCTCGCTTATGGTTTTATGAGACTCTCCCCCTGCTGCCCGTCCCCGAGACTCCAGGCCAGAAATGGCACTAGAGCACAGGTATCTGTGAGCTGAAGCCTGAGTCACCTTAAATGGCGACTTGCCCATCAAGGAGGGGAAGGGAAGGAGGTGAGAGGTGATTGGGATGAGCCCGGGTAGACTGTGTCCCTGCAGTGGGCAGGGCTTCTCAAAGGCACAGCTACTGCTCAGAGGTGCCTTCCAAAATGAGTGCAAGAAATAATACCCAGCCGTGAAAAGGAGTGAAGCCCTGACACAGGCTACCACGTGGGTGGACCTTGAACACAGGATGCTCAGTGAGAGAAGCAGACACAGAAGGACACACAGTGTGTGATTCCGTTGATAGGAAACGTCCAGAACAGGCAAGGCCACAGAGAGAGAAACTGGATTAGTGGTGTTAGTAATGGAAGTAAGAGGATGGGGCGTGACTTTTAATGGGGACGGGGCCTCTTTTGGGGGACAAGAATGTTGTAGAACCAGATAGACGTGGTGGATACACAACACTGTGAGTGCCCGAAATGCCCCTGAATTACCCACTTTAAAAATGGTACAAATGAACTTATTTACAAAATGGAAATAGAGTCACAGATGTAGAAAACAAACTTATGGTCACCAAGGGGGAAAGGGCAGGGGCGTGGGAGTGATAAATTGGGAGACTGGGATTGACATATACACACTGCTATATATAAAATAGCTAACTAATAAGGACCTACTGTATAGCACAGGGAACTCTACTCAGTACTCTGTAATACTCTATATGGGAAAAGAATCTTAAAAAGAGTGGATACATGAATATGTATAACTGATTCGCTTTGCTGTACACCTGAAACGAACACAACATTGTAAATCAACTCTACTCCAATAAAAATTTTTTAAAAAAAAGTTTTTTAAATAGAGAGTGTAACAAAATAAAATGCTCAATTTTAAGTTATGCGAATTTCATCTCAATTTTTTAAAAGTGTAGAACGTGGGTTCCTTGTTGAGAAGGCTGCTGAGAAGCGGAAGTCAGGTGATGGGTGGCCATCCTCCCTGACAGCAGGGGGCCTGGGGCTGAGCTGGTGATGACCCGCTGGTGTTGACAAGGTCAAAGGCCACAGATCTGACCCACAGACCTGGCGGGTAGAGAGCTCCATCCCATGAGACTGACACCTTAACTCTGGCCGTTTAACACAGATGTGTGGAAGCAACGGGTCCCAGGTTGAGGAAACATGGGTCCTTGGTGGGAATGAACCCCACGCAAGAAGGACAATTTGGAGAGTTTTTCATCTGGACTGGACGACGCTTTGATGCGGGGCGTCCCGGACCCTGTGGGCTGTGGAGCATCTTCCCTGGTCTCCACCCACCAGGTGCCAGGAGCTCCCCTCCCCCCAGTGCTGACAACCAATAATGTTTCCAGATATTGAGAAGTGTCTACTGGGGGTTAAATTGTCCTTGGGTGCAGATGACTGCCACAGATAGAAAGTTACATGATGGATAGATCGATCGATCAATCGATAGATAGATATGATGGATAGATGATAGATAAATAGAGAGACGATAGATAATAAATAGATAAATGATATAGACAATCGAAACATAGATAACAGGTGATAGATGATAGATAGATAGATAGATAGATAGATAGATAGATAGATAATTGATAGAAAGTCTCTCATGCTAAAGCAGGGCTTCTCAGCAGCACCCCACTGACATTTGGGGCTGGAGGACTCTCTGATGTGAGGCGTCCTATGCCCTGGTCTCCACCACCACGTGCCAGGAGGACCCTCTGCCTCCAGGTGGTGAGACCAAAAATGTCCAAGACATTATCAGATGTTATTGCCTTTGTTGGGACAACATCTCTCAATTAGAATACCACTTGGAACTTACTTTCCAGAAACTAGAACAAAGAGGCAGGTGCCAGTGGGAATCCTTCCCATCTTGTGTGGAGCTAGGTACCCAACGTGCAGGGATAGATGTGGGACTGTTTTGATCTCAGGGTTGGTGGGGCAAGTGGTGGCCTGTTTAGGGTCCCAGCAGGCAGGACATCCCTGGGTGATTTATACACCCCTCTCCCCCCCATGCATTAGCCTCCAGCCCTGGTGCCCTTGTAGGTCCCTGTAGATGGGAACCCACAGGCTGGGTTTGAACAGGCCCTCCAGGTGATCCTGACCCACAGTCAATTTGAGAACCTACAGCAGGCAGCTGGGGATTTGTAACCCACAGGCAGAGTGAGGGGTTCGGTGGGTGGAAAATGCCTAAGAGGAGTGTGAAGGGCAGAGGGATTCTGGCTAAATTGACATAGCGGGACTCTTGCCCAGTCTGGATTCGGCAGGAAGAAGATGGTTGAGGCTGTCTTGAAAAGAGGGCTTAGAGGAGGTTGTTTGGAATTTGGTCAAAGAGAGCATCTGTCCTGCCCAGGAGTGGGGTTTCTGGGTTGTAGGGTCACACCATGTATAAAGTTTTGGGGAACCGCCATATTGTTTTCCAGAAGGGCTGCTCTGTCCCACGTTCCTGCCAGCAAGAGTCATGAGGTGTCTACATCCTCGCCAGCACTTGTTATCTTCCTGAATTTTATTATAGCCATATCTGGTGTACACATACCGTGCACTTGGCACCTAAGGAAAGTTTGTGGCGTGAATAAGCGACTCTAAATTCCACACATAGCTTTACATGTTTAGCATGCACATTTCCAAATCCAGAATTAGAAAAAAAAATTAATGGTGCCATGAAACCCTATTTGCCTGTGGCCAGTTTCAACCTCGACCAGTGTGTTGCCAATCCCATTTCATTTTCCATCCTTTTCACTGTCATGCTCTTTGAAGGCAAATTCCAGACATTACATCATCTTACCTATAGTTAGTTTAGGGTGTCGTTCCAACAGATAATAGTATCTTTTAATTCGTAATCACAATACCACATCAAGCCTTAAAGACAAACTATACTCCCCCAGGAGATGCAAATTTCCACCATGGACTCCAAGATGAATTTTTACCCTGGGTGTGTCCAAGTCAGCATCCAAACAAGATCCCCCCATCACGTCTGATGGATTTATTTCAAGTCTTTTTGTAGAAAAATATAATGTATTGAGGTGAATTTGACAAGACAAAACGAACCACTTAAAAATGAGTAATTCTGTGACATTTAGGACACTCACAGCTTTGTGCAACCACCACCTCTATCTAGTTTCAAAACATTTCTGTCTTCACAAAGTAAAACCCTGTATCCTTTAAAATATCCCTCCCCATCCCCCTCTCCCAGCCCCTGGCAACCACTAACCCGCTTTCTTGTCTCTGTGGATCTGCCTGTTCTGGACGTTTCCTATCAATGGAATCACACACTGTGTGTCCTTCTGCGTCAGCTTCTCTCACTGAGCATCGTGTGTTCAAGGTTGGCTGAGTCATATTCCACTGTGTGTATGGACTCCATGCTGTTCACCCATCCATCCATTGATAGATTCCCTATCTTTTCAACCCTTTCTGCACTGTGTTATTTGCCAGTTATTTTGAAAATGGTGTCCTTCTGCTGTGGTGTCTCCCACAAGCTGACGGGGTGGATTGAATTTGTGGAACATATTTCTCTGGCCCTCCCATGACCTGCAAACTGGGAGTGGAATGTGGAAGCCTGGTAAATTCAGGTTGAATCATTTTCCTGCTGCATCACACCACATGGGGCAGGATGTCGGGGGGTCCATTCTTTGGGGTGTCATCCTTAATTAGAGCTTTATCACTAGCAGCTGGCATGGCCAGCCGATCCAGGCACTGTAAAGTCCCCCATCCTTCTTTTTCCATGGACGGTTTAAACACCCATGAAAGATCGTCATGCAGATTTGTCTTGCATTGGGTTTCTATCATGGAGATGCACAACTTCATACTTTATTCTGCATGTCTGAGCCCGAATTCTCCTGTTAAAAAAAGATCATTCCTTCCTGTAATGTCTGGATACTCAGAAATACACGATGCACGGGAAGACAAATAATTTTAAACTTTTTTTTTTTCTAACTTTTCTAAAATCGGTTTTTGGAACACTGACTCCGAGCTCTGGTTTCCTCTAAAGATAACACAAGAGTTTCTCTCTCTTTCTTTCTCTGTAGTAGAAGTCACAGATTTGCCATATTTGATGAATTTCATTCCATTACCTACACTGTTGGTGTGGGTTCTTACCTCATTGCAGATCAGAGGCAGCCCTTCTGATCTGTCCCAATATCCTTTGGACAAGATACGATCAGTCTTTGGTGTCTTTTATTCTGAGTGCTGACACGACGCCCCCAACTCACCCTGGACATTTCCTGCCCGCACCTTAGAGCAGTCAAGGGCATCCAGAAACCAAAAGCAGATTTTCTTATAGAGACCTTCCTAATGACACGAACACTTAGGATTTTCTTTACCCGTTCATAGGCGATAGACGATTGGTGATCTGGAATATATGACATAATAGCATATAAAATATGTTAGAAGTTTTAAAATTAGAATATGTAATTGTACACAGAATACTTCAAACTGTTACCATCTTTTACACTGGGTATATTTAGAATGGAAAGAAAAAAAAACAGTGTCCCCAACACTTTCCGAGAGAGGTTTCCTCTGAAGGCAATTGTCATCTCCTCTCTCCGTGATAATTCACTCCTGGCATCCGCACTATTTAATAAAATTCAGTAATGCAATTTGCTTAGATCAAACCCCAATTAAGGAGTCATGCCAACCCCGTGCCTCCAAGTCTGAAGGGGTTAACGCTCTTTTATGTTTGCGATTACCATTTTATTACCCATGCTTTGCGGAAGACCCATTATCATAAAATTGAGAATTCCCATCAAGTCCCCCCCGCACCCCGGCCCCCGAAGAGAACAGCTTTTCCGCACGAGTGACTCAGATGCTTATGTGAGGCAATTACTGGGTGTCCGTCATGTGTGCCGAGGATTGAAAATAAAAATTAAAGTAACGAGGCATGAGCTGGATTTAAGGAAGTCTCGCCATACTTAATTTGTGTTTGTATTGAATTATTTAAACCCTCTCCCCCAGCCGGCACCCATCCACTTGTATTTGTAGCCACGTCAGAAAAGAGATGTGCGTAGCTCTTTCTCAGGAGACTGCCAAGGGGCCCTGCTAATTAATAATGTGATTTTTTTTAATGAGGGGAAAGCTGGTTTGGGGCTGTGAGTGTTTGCACTCCACCCACAGAGGCTGAAGGATAGGGATCAAGTATTGATTGATGGATGCTGTTGAGCTCCTTGTATGTGATGAGTTTCTCCCAGAAGGAGGACTCTCCGGGAGAAAGGATGATTGATCCAACCTTAATTATGTAATAATCTTCTAAAAACCAATCTACATATGCGGGTGTGCCTCTACACAGTTACGGGTGTTGGGATGGTGGCGCTCTTACATCTGTTAAAACCACCCTGCGAAATCACAAGCATTTCTTTACTGGTTTTGTCTTCCAAATGGTGACCATAAGACCAAGCATGGGGAGCTATCTTCAAAAATACCAGTTACCGGGGTTTCCTGGTGGCGCAGTGGTTGAGAGATCGCCTGCCGATGCAGGGGACGCGGGTTCGTGCCCCGGTCCGGGAGGATCCCACATGCCGTGGAGCAGCTGGGCCCGTGAGCCATGGCCGCTGAGCCTGCACGTCCGGAGCCTGTGCTCCGCAACGGGAGAGGCCACAACAGTGAGAGGCCCGCGTACTGCAAAAACAAACAAAAACAAAAAAACCAATTACCCACCGCGTCAGGGGATTGTTTTTTATATTTTTATTGGTGTATAGTTGCTTTAGTTACTATACGTTGTGCTAGTTTCTGCTGTACAGCAAAGTGAATCAGTTATACATATACATGTATCCACTCATTTTTTAGATTTTTCCCCCATATAGGTCTTTACAGAGTATTGAGGAGAATTCCCTGTGCTATACAGCAGGTCCTTATGAGTTATCTATCTTATATATAGTAGTGTGTATACCCAAGGAATCTAAGAGTATTAGTTGCTAAACTCCCGGTGTGTAGTTCCACCATAAATGGACAGTGTAGGGTCCGATCTGGATGGGCAAAGAACCGCCGCCACTGCTGGTTCTCATGTGAGAACTTGAGGGCTTCTCTTTAATCCATTGGCTTCAGACAACCTATCCCTGGTTGACTGGGGATTTTGCTCAGCCCTGGGCTCACCCCTCCCCACGAGCCCTCTGGGGTCCTTAAGAGCCAAGTGCTGAAATGCAACTCTCGGGATACGTCACGTTGAAACAGAATTAATTTAACACTGAATGCATCAGGGTTGAGGGGGTTTTCTTTCAACACAGGAATCCCACTAGAAGACTCTGGGGTAAGTTAACAGGAGGCAGAGTGTAGAAAATCCAGCTCAAATAACTAGCTGGGGGTGAGACACCCAATCAGAGGTCCTGCCTGCATGTCTGTATGCATGCCTCTGATGTGGTGAGAACCCACTTTGCATCCTTTTACCCATACCCCAGAAGGATGAGAAGCAGCTTACCTACAAGATGCATGAGTCGTAAATGATGGCCGTGGACACCAATGCTTATTGCAAGCTTATCTCATGGTTTCTTAGATATGACACCAAAAGCACAAGTAACGAAAGAAAACATAGATTAATTTTAATTAAAATTAAAAACTTTTGTGCATCAGATGACGCTATCCAAGAAGTAAAAATACAACCTACAGACTGGGAGAAAATATTTGCAAGTAATTTATCTGATGAAGATCTGGTATCTGGAAGGTATTAAAGAACTCTTATAGTTCGGCAATAAAAAGGCAAACAACCCAATTTTTTTGATAAATCAATGCATTTTTCTTTTACGTATGTGTGTATGAATGTATTTATTTATTTATATATGTATGTATGTATTTTTATTTTTTTGGCCGCACAGCACCGCAGCAAAAGCATGGAGTCCTAACCATGGGACTGCCAGGGAATTCCCCCGATTTTTAAAAACGGGCAAAGGACTTCAAGAGATGCTGCTTCAAAGAATATATACAAATGGCCAAAACGTATATGAAAAGATACTCAATATTCCTCATCTTTGGGGAAATACAAATTAAAATCACTTCATACTAATGATGATGGCTATGATATTAAAAAAGAAAAAGCAGACGACAACAGGTGCTGATGAGGATGTGAAGTCGGAACCCTGCTCCGACTGGTAGGGTTGTAAAATGCTTAGTAAATCCCCCAGAACTGGGGGCTTCTTTGCATAGCGGTTCTTGGTTTGGAGAATCAGCTGAAATTCTGAGGCAACAGAAAATGTTGGCGTGAGCACCTCATAGACAATGCCTGTCTCTCCCGCCCTCAGCTGGCTGCAGACAGAGGCTCTGTGGGGAGGGGCCGGGAGGGAGCCGGCACGTGTCTGGGGAGCTTTATAGAAAAAGTCTCCTCCAGGAGGTGGGCAGCAGGCTGCACGTTAGTATTTTCTAGGCTGTGACTTTACAGTAGGTGAGTACGGATAATACTATGCAGTGCAGAGGTGAGTTTGATGTTAGTCTAATATTAGGACTTAGTTTAGTATTAGCTTGGTATTAGTTCAGTATTAGTGCAGTTTAGTAGTGTTGGTAATTAGTTTAGTATTGCTCTAGTATTAATATTTAGTGTTAGCTTGGTATTAGTTTAGTGCTGAGTATTAGTAAGTAGGTTAATATTAGTATTTGGTTCGTGTTTGTTGAGTATTAGTTTTGTATTTAGTATTATTAACTAGTTTAGTATTTAGTGTAGTATTGGTTTAGTATTTAGTATTGCTGATTGTTTAGTATTAGTATTTACTTTAGTATTAGTTTTGTATTGGTTCAGTATTCAGTAACAGCAATTAGTCATATATTAGTCTAGTATTAGTACTTTGGTTAGTGTTGGTTCAATATTTAGTATTAATAATTAGTTTCATATTGGTTTTTACTTTAGTATTAGTCTGGTATTTGTTTAGTATTAGTATTTAGTTTTGTATTCATTTTGTATTAGTTGAGTATTTAGTATTAGTGACTAGTTTTGTGTTAGTCTGGTATGAGTACTGAGTTTGGTATTAGTTCAGTATTGAGTATTATTAATTAGTTTAATACTAGTATTTAGTTTGGTACAAGTTTTGCATTACTTTAATATTAGTATTAGTATTAGTCTACCATTTAGTATTAGATTCGCATTCACTGTAGTATTAGCCCGCTGTTTGTTTAGTATTAGTATTTTAATATTAGCTTTGTATTAGTTGAACATCAGTAATAGTTTAGTATTTAGTATTGCTAATTAGTTTAGTATTAGCATTTCGTTTAGTATCAGTCTGGTGTTTCTTTAGTATTACCATTCAGCATTTGTTTTGTCTTTGTTCAGTATTAGTTCAGTATTTGCTATTAGTAATTGGTGTAGAGTTAGTTTTTAGTTCAGTATTAATCTTCTGTTTATTATCAGTACTTAATTTAGTATTAGTCTAGTAAAAGTATTTAGTTTAGTATGTACTGCTAGTAATTAGCTTAGTATTAGCATTTAGTTTAGTGTCAGTCCAGTATTTGTTTCCTACCAGTGGTTAGTGGAGCGTTAGTCTGGTACTAGTATTTTGCTTAGTGTTAGTTTGGTACTAGTTTAGCGTGTAGTGTTAATGCTCCGTTCTGTGTTAGTACTGGTTTAGTATTTAGTGTTAATACTAGTGTCCCACAGGTGAGAAGCCACTTCTTGGAGGGTGTACCGATGTGTCCATGTGACCCCAAAGCAGGCCTCTCACGTCAGTCACCCCTCAATTGTTGAAGACCTACCGCCCACCCAGCACCTGGAGGGCCGGTGGCCGGTGGTGCTCTGTGCCAGGTGATGCATCTGCGCTGGGAGCCAGTGGTTTGGGAAGAAGGTGGACATCTCTAAAGAGATCAAATCTGTTCTGATGAACGTCCCGGCTGCCAACACGGCTCTGGGAGCACTGGGCGTGGAGTCACATGCAGGAGTTCGTGACCTTTCCATCCTCACCTGCTTCGTTCCAGCTATTCTGCTGCCTGCACAGTATTGATCCACCCATCTGAGTTTCCAACTTTAAGATGAGACTCTTGATTCTCGGCTGTGAATGACACAAAATTAAACACTTTTGGCTATTTTCCCCACCTTCCCTGCTCACCTCTAATTTGTTTTTTCAGTTAATATCATGATTCTGGGACTTCCCTGGTGGCGCAGTGGTTACGAATCCATCTGCCAGTGCAGGGGACACGGGTTCGAGCCCTGGTCCGGGAAGATCCCACATGCCGCGGATCATCTAAGCCAGCGCACCACAACTACTGAGCCTGCGCTCTAGAGCTCACAAGCCACAACTACTGAGCCTACATGCCACAACTACTGAAGCCCACGTGCCTAGAGCCCGTGCTCTGCAATGAGAAGCCCATGCACCACAGCGAAAAGTAGCCCCCACTCACCACAACTAGAGAAAGCCCACATGCAGCAACGAAGACCCAACGTAGACAAAAATAAATTAATAAATTAATTTTTAAAAAAAGAAGAAGAAGAAGAAATAAAGGAGGAGATTAGGAGGTAAGTCTTTTGACTTATCTCAGCCAAAAGCTAAAAAAATAAAAATAAATAAATAAAATAAAAAGCGTTTAAAAAATGTGTCTTGAATCTGTGAGAGGTGTGTTTACAGCTTTAAGTGTCATACTTGTGCATCTATTTCCAACAGGATCTATTGGCTCCTCAGTTTCATAAAACTACTGCTTTTATCCCGCTTTCCATCATGTCCTCCCCTCCCCCATCTGATCCCAAATGAAATTTGAACATAGCATTACAATATTCGTCTCCCTGCAACTTCAGACACGTCTGTGTTTTATGTGCTCTGGTTCTCAACAATGAAATCCAATAACTACCCTTCGTGGTGTGATTGCTTGCCTAGTGTGCACTGCTGAAATAAAGTAGCAGAGAGGAAATGAAAGTCTAAACATTAAAACAACAGAGAGGGTGTGAGTTTGCAAAGTCTGAATAACATTAGGAAAGCGTCTGAACTTTTGGATGTTTTCCCAGCTTGCCCCGTTTAGGTGCCCCAGCTCCTAACTTTCCATGTGGGTGCTCACCTCCATTTTCGTGTTGCTTATTTTGCGTGTGGAAGGGTTCCATCTAATTCCTCGGGTATTTCTAGGATCAGGGCAGCAACTTCAGAGGAGTCAAGAGCAGGGTTATTTCAGTGTGCACATTACTGGCCGACAGGGGTTGCTGGGTCAGGGTAAACATTCCACTTTCCAAAAGACCTAATTTTTTAAACTAAAATCATCCAGATTTTCTACATTTCTGCGTTTCATGTTCATTGCCTTTTAAAGCTTTAAAATTATGTGCAACTGTAGATTAAATGTACATCTACAAAGGGAATATTAGTTGCTTGGTATTTCATACTTTCCAACTAGTTCATGTCCTGGGAAGTGAATTTGATTTACGATTTCAAGTTATCATTAGCAGCAAATAGGATCAATGAAGGTTTAGAAGGGACATGCTTCTTATTTCTGATTTCCAGTTCCAAGTTCTGTATGACTGACCAAAAATCTAGTTAGTAGAGACATTTCACTTTAAGCACATACTACTTTCTCCGATGACAAGGAAACATTCAGTACCGACAACTAATCAAGATTCACATCTCAGGGAACTCCCTGGCGGTCCAGCGGTTAGGACTCAGCACCTTCACTGCCGAGGGCCCGGGTTCAATACATGGTCGGGAAACGAAGATCCCACACGCTGTGCGGCGTGGCCAAAATATATATATATTTCAGTCTTCAGGTAGAAGAGAAACTGGTAGAAATAAAGAGAAATCCCCCCCCCCAAGAAAAGAGAGATTTGTATCTCAGATATGTCTATGCTCAATACCAAACTACTGTGTTTGCTCTACGTTTATCAAAAACTTTATACTCAAGGTCAGAAACAGAGCCCACCGCAAAGTGAACATATGGTGCTCCTGTTCAAAAAAATTATTAAGAATTTCCAGTCATCAGACCTGACTTCAGAGCGTTAAACCGAAGGTGGGGACTTCTGATTATGGAGCTCTCTGATTGGTGTTGTCGCACGCCTGGGATGTTTGCATTGCCCAAGATTGTAGGACTAGTGAAGTTATTCTCCAGGTTTTTGTCTTGATGTGTCAGTCTATATATAAATTCTCACATCAACACGTGTTGGCAGAGACCCTGTCCATCCATCACTTTGGAGTTGAAGAAAACCTTCAGCATATCTACGAGGAATTTCCACATCTCACCTCTGCACTGAGACATGGGTAAAAACAGTGCCCGTTTTTATTGAAATCTTCTCCAAACATACACAACAGTAGAGGGACGAAGACCCCTGTTGGCTAAATCCTTGGCGTGAGGCAGAGAATTGAGTGACCTCCAAAGCAAAGTTCCTACGACACAGGGTGCGGACGTGAGGGAGGTGGATTTGCTTTTCCGCTATTTAAAAACCAGGTCTCCCCAAAGAGCTCCAATTCAGCATTGGGGAAATCAGAGCTGGATGACTATGGTCTTGGCTCACAAGTCTGACCTCGAATACCTGTCAGCACCACGGTCACTGTCATCACCCCTCTCCCATCCAACCCAACCCAACACCAGAAGGTGCCTCTATGTGTTTGGCACCAGGAATGGCCCTGCACTGAGTACCCATTTCCCACGTTTTATTCAAGTGAAGTTCACGTAACATAAAATTCATCACTTTCAAGAGGACAACTCAGTGGCATTTATCACATTCACAATATTGTGCAACCACCACCTCTATCAAGTTTCAGAACATTCTCATCCCCCAAAGGAGACCCCAGCCCCATTAAAAATCACTCCCCACCCCCCTCCCCCAGCCCCTGGCACCCACTTTCTGTCTGTGGATTTGCCTGTTCTGGACGTTTCCTAACAATGGAATCACACACTGTGTCAGTTTTTGTGTCTGGCTTCTCTCACCGAGCATCGTGTGTTCAAGGTCCATCCACGTTGTAGCCTGTGTCAGAGCTTCACTCCTTTTTGTGGCTGAGTCATATTCCACTGTGTGGATGGACCCCATGCTGTTTCTCCATCCATCCGTTCACAAAAACTTGAGTTGTTTCCACTTTTCAGCTGTGCTGAACAGTGCTGCTATACATATTCATGTACAAGTTTTTGTTTGAGCACCTGTTTTCCATTCTTTGGGGCCATATACCCAAGAATAGAATTGCTGGATCATAGGGTAATTCCAAGCTCTCCTTTTGGGGGAACCTCCATACTCTTTTCCACAGCAGCTGCACCATTTTATATTCCTACCAGCAGCATATAAGCGTTCCAATTTCTCTACATCTTCACCAACACTTATTTTCCTTTTTTAAAAAAAATTACAGCCTACCTCATTTACCCCAACAGTCTTTTCCCCATACAGCATAGGAAACCAAGGCTCAGGGACTTTCTTATTTGCTTAAGGTCACAATGCTGGTTTGCAGAAGCAGGGCATCTGAACTCCAATTGCTTCATCTGTAGACTAAGGATTAAAAACACCGTCGGTGAGGCGCTCCTCAACATGCCATTATTGAAGTTATTTATGTCGGTTAAATGCCGTAGATGAGACAATGGTCATGAGGAAACCCATACAAAGAGGGGGTGTGATGTGCAGACAGCCAGCTGCCACCTACACAGGGGTTCACCTTGTGGGGCTAACTCAATCCTGACTCTGACCTTAATTTTCCCAAGTTAGAAACTCAATGTACTTAGTGTCTCCACGTAGTTCAGACTTGGAGGCCCCAAGAAAGCTCCCAGGGAGCCCAAGGCAGAATCAGAGTCTACGCTGACTCATGTGTTAAGAGAGGACTCTCCTCCCACACAAATAGAGCTTTCACGTCAGCTTCTGAGGCACGTGCTCCCCACGAGCCAGCTGCACGAGAAGATGATGTTGAAGAGCAGGTGATGGGACTCGGTCCATGGAGGCAGGAACCTTCAAAGTTGACCATCTATCTCTTGCGTGGACCACTGACTGATCCTTTGATGACCAGGGTACACTGTACCGTGGATGATGGTTGAATGGGGTCTACGTTTTAGGTCTTAACACCCTTTCTCCAGCTGTGTCAAACCATTAGATTACTGAGAAGTCCCCAAGGGCCAAGGACTACCCTATTGACCAAGGGGACATCTCCATCATCTGTACTCTGATCCAATATAACTTGACTTCAGACCTTACCAGGAGACCCCTTATTTCTCTTTCTTATGCTCCCATGATGAAGTCTTTCTCTGAGGTCACCATTTACAATCTCTCTTCTCAAGCAGAGATTTCCAATATGACACTCCGTGCCTGCACAAGATGATGGCAACCATCATCTTGGAAAGAATGAAATCAAACAGCTTGGAGTCTACATTCTGGACAGCTAGACAGATGGGTCACCTTTGTTAAATTAGCTGGATGCCTTCAGGTCCAGGTCCCCTCCCCATGACACCCCTGAATCTCCCAACTCATTGAACCCAACTAAAGCCAAATGGAGAATGGATTGACCTAGTTGAGGCTGTCCTTGGGTTTACATTCTGCTGTGCTGGTTGTCTATCCTTTACCCTTGTTTATCTCTTATTGGCCCATTGATAAGGACTCACAAGGTATCTGGTTATTTTCTCACTGCCCACAAGTCTTACAATCTTCAAATATGCTTTTAAGACTCCCTTCACGTCAAACATCTTAAGCTGGGATGGTCCAAGGTTTATGTGGGGAGAAAAGTGTGTGTCTTCACAACATTCCACTGCCTCTTTGTTTCTTTTTTGATATTGTTCACAGGGCCTTTTTGCTTTGTGAGCATGTGTTCACCAAGCTGTGTGCAAGCATTTGACCCCAAATGGATGGATGAACTGTTCACACGGTGTAAAGTGTGGGGGTTGGGGGGTGATGCAAAAATAGAACTATTGCAACATGGTTTGAATAAAAGATGACAGTGGAATGAATTTAGAGCCATAAGAAATGCAGACATTTCAAGGTCTCAGAGGACTTGTGTGAACATTTTTTGGGGGGGAGGTTGCAGAACCGATTAGCATTCTGTGAGTTCGCATTTGAATTTTATTTTTGAACCATGTCCCAGTGTCAAGGCGATTGTTGCCAGGGTGAGCTTTGCAATGATTAAATTTTGCATGAGAAACCTTCAAAATCTGGCTGCAATTGACTCTTTGCTCTACCCGGCTCCACTCAGGTTGACCCTAAGAGTGGGATTGGTTGTAGAAATTAGGGATGGGGGGAGGTCTTCAAAGAAAATATTCGTGCCTCTCACTACTGAGGGAGAAAATCCTGCCCGTTCTTGGAAAGGTGATGAGATTCTAAGTTTATCTTTCAAGAGGGGAGAACAGATCCCTAACTAACAGTCAGCCAAGGACCAGGCACCCACCTGGGACATTAAGTTGAGTTTCTGGAGAGGCTGACTCTGAGATGGAGGTTAGGATGCAGGACGGTTGTTGGGTGAAGGAAGCAGGGTTGGATAGATGGAGGACGTAGCTTGTGATTCAGCCATGACCGAAACCCCACCCAACCCCACCAGGAGCTCTGTGGCTGGAATCACTCATTAGGACCCCAGGTTGTGCCCAGGGAGAGGATGTGAACTTTGGTGAGGCAGCTCTCTTCAGCTGAGGGCAATTTCTGGGGGAGGAGCTGAGCTGTGAGCCAGGAGCTGCCAATATGCCCAGCCAGTGGGAGAATGAGTGGCTGGACCCTGAAGGGTGGCTATAGAGGGACACACCTCAGTGCCCACTCCAGGCCACCCTTCCCTGCGATCCAGTTGAGTCTTGGAAAAAGTTGATGCCACATGGGTAAAATTCTCTAGGATTCTAGCTGGTCTCTTCTGGGGAAACAATGAGGAAAGAGAAGAGGAGCTATAGGTGATCTAGAAATCATTGTCATCCTGCTCTACAGACTGTTCCAGAATTTCCCCTCATCCTCGGCCACCACCTCTGCTCACCTAGGTGGCTTATCTTGTGGGATCGATTTTTATCTATCATCTATCTATCTATCTATCTATCATCTATCTATCTACCTATTTATCTATTATCTATCAATCTACCTATCCATCCACTTATCACCTATCTATCATGTATCTATCACCTACCTATCTATCTATCTTTCTAATTATCTATGTATCTATCATCTTTCTTTCTTTCTATTTATCTATCATCTATTTATGTATCTATCTATCTATATCTATCTATCCATCCATCTATATATCCACCCATCTATCTAAATGTAGTCTATCATCTATATCTACCTATCCACCTATCTATCATCTATTTGTCTATCTTTTTATCTATCTAATCTATTTATCTATCTATCTGTCTATCTTTCGATCTATCTATCTATCTAATCTATTTATCTATCATATATCTATCTATCTATCTAGATCTAAATTACTTTTCACGTGCTGGCAGCCACACACCATTAACCTTTTCTAC
Source organism: Pseudorca crassidens (assembly GCF_039906515.1). Classification (NCBI taxonomy): domain Eukaryota; kingdom Metazoa; phylum Chordata; class Mammalia; order Artiodactyla; family Delphinidae; genus Pseudorca; species Pseudorca crassidens. The sequence goes on from NC_090318.1 coordinate 1,027,076, forward strand.
AAACTCTCCTAGAATGTTCTGACCTACAACATTCCCTTGTCAACATTTCTCATGCAGCAGTGCCCAGAGACTTGATTCTGTCTGTAGAAAATTCTGATATAGAAAGGGCAGCTCACCACAGGTGCTCCAGTTCCAAGGACAGAGGAAACCAATATCTTCACCACCCACAGCACATTCATAGCACCCCATTGTGATGCTCGGATGTCAAGACTAACATTGCACTGGGAGTCGTCGGCTTTTGGTAAATGAGATCCCAGTTCATGCATTTACGCCAGTTTCTTTGGGCAGCAACTGCTCCATCCATGGTGTCTTCTTCAAAATATGCAAGTTCTCTCATCGACACATCGTAAACTCCTGCTCAATAGTGCTTGGACATGATTCAGCACCTCAGGAGACACAGTAAGAGGTGAGGGATACAATTGTGACGGAGACCTGATAAAGAGAATGGACGCCTTTGAAAGCCTTGGTGATACATTCATGTCTAGGGTTGAACATCACAGTGTTGAGTTGTGCTGAGTCTCTTGGATACCCAGAGGGTCATCACAAATCTCTCGTATTGACTTTCCATGAACTACAAAAGCCCCGCTCAATGGGTACAGTGTACTTGGTTGGTATTACCCCAAGGATGACTCAATTAAGTGTATTTCCTCTCAAGTCCACAACTTCATGGATGCAATGAAGTGTTGGCCGCAAATTCTGTAAAGCATTCCTCCTGCCCCCTACCTGGCCTGAAAGATTTCCCATCTCAAGTGGTGTCTAAAACCCTATCTGATTTGGGGTGGGGGAGTGGTTACTGAAAGGCTTCTATATACTCCACCTCCTGCTGTCATCAATCTTTTACTCAGCTCAGTACTTATTTTTCTAATTCACCCCCAGATTCTTAATATTTATGACTCCGTATAAAGCAATATGCGCTTTGCTGGTAAGGAGGGATGCTGGCTTAATTTCATGTCGCATTCCACGCCGTCTTCTTCCTGCAGCAGGGATTTTTCATGGCTCCCTGAACAGATCTCTTTTCTGAAATATGTAAACCACACATTTGAAACATTGATGAGCGCTCATTGCTGAGCCGTGAATCAATGTATTTAAGATCAGCTCTTATCGGTTGAAAGATACAATGTAATAAATGACTGTAGGGCTTGATTAAATAGTGAAACTCAGCCGGGGCATTTAATCAATCTCCAATGCCATTTACCGGGAGCGTGCCACGGTGCGAGAGTGGTTATTGCTGTTATGTGACAAGCCGTAAGACGAAAAATAGAAAATATACTGGACGGAAAGTAATAATATTGTAATCAAAATGTATCTATTTTATACACAAGACAAATTCGCAGAAAATAATTCCAGGCGGCCACATTGTGCCTTGGTTTGGCACGGGTGGGGGTCATGGTTACCAGAGGGAGATTTTTCTTGGATGACTTCAGATGAGGATAACTTTTATTGAAGTAAAATCAGGCCCCAATAGGTAATGCTGGAGAATCTCCCCGTGGTGAGAACAGGCGAAGGTCGTGGTTGTAAACACGGACCCTAACCCTGTCTTCATGGCTACCACCGCCTCCTGTGTTACAACAGCCTGAAGAAATTCCTTCTGCAGAATAAGGGATAATACTTCTGCTGGTGGCAAGGTTTGCCTTATTGGTCTAAATTCTTCAAGATACTGTATTAGTGATTGTATGAGTTTCCTAGGGCGGCTGTAACAAATGACCACAGACTGGGGGCTTAAAACATCACAAATGCATCCTCCCCCATCCTGGAGACCAGACGTCTGAGATCAAGGTGTCCCAGGGCCGTGCTCCCTCCAGAGGCTCCAAGGGATGGTCCTTCCTGCCTCTTCCAGCTTCTGGGGACTCCGGGCGTCCCTGGGCTCGTGGCCGCATCCCTCCCATCTCTGCCTCTGTCTTCCCGGGGCTTCTTCTCTGTGTCTGGGTCTCTCCTCTTCTGTCTCTTAGAAGGATCCTGCCATTGGATTTAGGGCCTCCCTCATCCAGGAGGACCTCATCTCAGACCCTTCACTTCATCACATCTGCAAAGACCCTTTCGCAGATAAGGTCCCATCACTGGTTCAAGGGTTTCAAACATGAACATCTTTTTTTTGGGGGGGGGGGAGGGACCAATCAACCCATTAAAGTGATACACATGTTCACCCCTATCATGGGCTAATGCACTTGGCAATGTGACTTATGTGGCCCATGGATGTCAGTGGAGGTAACACAAACAGAAGCTTAAAATATATTTGCATGGTTGGGTTTGCCCCCTTGTGAATCTGCATCCCCATCAGAAGATCCTGCCCCGGGGTAGCTACTGTCCCTTCATCTTGGGCCCCAGAAGGATATGTAAGCAACAGGGCACATGCCCTGGGTGCATGCTGGTTCCAGGACCTTAAGAGATACATAGTGCAGACCTGGGCCATCCTGCTCCCTGGAGCTTGGCTTCTGAAGCCCAGGGTTCACAGTGCCACCAAGCCCAACTGGACTACAGCTGACCCACTGATCTCTGAGGAAAAAATGTTGCCTTTGGTCACTGAGTTTCAGGGTGATTCGTTACAGTGTTCTTGTGGCAATAGCTGACAATTACACTAGTTATGGCCAATCCAGACTGGATCTCGACATAAGGCTAGATGGTGTTCCCAAGACCAAGACTTAGGGGAAAGGCTTTGTCATCCAAAGATTTTCTGTGAGCTGTCTACCATATATGGCTATGGATGAATTGTGTCCCCCCAAAATTCATATGGTGTTGACCTTAACCCCAGTGTGAGTTAATGTGGAAGCAGGGCTTTTAGGAGGTGATGGAGATTAAATCACCTCATCAGGATGCGGTCGTTATCTGGTAAGATTGGCAGCCTTAGAAGAAGAGGAAGAGAGAGAGAGATGTCTTTGTGTTTCTGCACCCATGCATAGGAGAGAGGGCATGGGAGGACAGAGTGAGAAGGTGGCCGCCTGCAAGACAGGAAGAGAGCCTCGCCAGGAACTAATCTGCCCACACTGTGATCTCGGACTTCCAGCCTCCAGAACTGGAAGAAATTTCTGGAGAAACTGGGAAATAAATTTCTGATGTTTGAGCCACTCTGACTGTGCTTTTTTGTTAATGCAGCCCAAGGTGGCTAACTTTAGGTTCAGATTCAGGTGGATAAGGATGAAGCCCCCCACAGGACAACATTGCAACATTTCCCAGGTGGAGGCTGTCACGTGGGGGCTGACGTCCCAAAGCTGATGGGCAAGAGCTCTTTTCTTTTCAAGTGCATTTCCACTTCATCTGCAGGAAGTCACTAAGAGACTTCTGGACAGAGCCTCGTGTTATGAACTAGGTCCAAATGGCTTTCAGAAGCATGGTTAATGAAGAACACATCCAAGCAAACATTTTTTTTTTTTACTTCATTAGGCCTTTCCCGTACAAATAGGGCTATTTTTATGACAGTGACGTCGGAGTGGCCCAAACATCACAAAATGATTACACACGCTCCGTTGCAAGATTTTAATAATTACAAAACATCTGAGTACAATTAGAACTTCCTCTGTAACTTCTCAATTACTGTTAGCCTGACTAGTTTCCCCTCCAGACTCAGGATTTGTGAGACATTCTTTACTCTGTGCGGCAATTTAAGAACAAAATAGAGCTCTTCTTTTTGAGGCAGAAGAATCTGGAGGAGGGGAAGGGGTCCCAAGCTCTCTCGGTCTGTGGCTTTTGGGGCTCGGTGTCCTGAAGGTTACCTTAGAAGCCCAGCTTGCACGGAGGACAGGGTGAAAGCTGGTGTTTGAGGTTCTGCCTTTGCAGGTTGTAATCTTAACTGGATAGTGCACACTCTACAGAGACCATACTCATGACCACTGGACATACAGAGAAGGTGCCAGATGGAGGATTCTAGAAGGACGTCAATGATTTCATTTCATGCCCCCGTAGAGGGTGGCACACCTCCTCAGAGCAGGAAACATGGAAAACTCCAAGTCTGGGCAAAAAGTGATGTGTTGACTTCACTCTTCACCCAAGGGGAGGCATCCAACCCACAGATGGATACGAGGGGGGTTTGGGATGGGTGTGGGATCCAGAAGCAGATGCTTCCAGGCAGCCCTGGCTGGTTGTATTCAACACCTGCAGATAAAAAGTTGAGGATGAGAAGGATGACCACAGGGAAATTAGAACAACGCCCACCGGGAGGGCGCACAAGGGAGAGAACTCTGAACTGGGAGCTGAGGGAAAAGTCACCGCGGATGGAAAAATCAAACAGTGGTGCGATCGAAAGTGAAGTTTTGATTTGGGCAGATACGATTGAAATAAGGCCAGCATGACAGTGAATTGAAAGACCATCACGCTACCCAAAAGTGGGATGTCCATGTTTACCCGTAAGAATCTGAGAGATGAGTGAATTCAAAGATCATCGCTCTACTCACCGGTGGGATGTCCATATCTCCCTGTAAACATGCAGGCGATCAGAGCAAACATTTACAGGGCACATTGTGGAAGGAGAATTCTTAATCATAAGAGGGACAAAGGCACCCTTAAAATAGTGTATTCCCAATAGTCGTCTATGCTCTAGAAAGTTCTGTCTGAAAAACCCAGGCTTTAAAAATCTCTGTCATTGCATGTGTTGCCAGATATGCATTTAAAGTAGCGATTCGGGGGCTTGGTGTCTTGAGACGGTGTATAAAGGTTGCCCCCGATTTTTATATTAAACTGGCATAGAGACATTTGTGAGACAGTCTTGCCCACGTAAGAGATTACAGGAAGAATTGAAGACAGCAGGGCAGGATATTTCCCTCAACAAGGTTGTGTGAAAAGATGGATGTAATTGCAAATAAGGAATTTATGAAATACACTCGCTACTCTCCTCCTCGCACGATGGTTGCGGCGACAAGAGCGTCTCCCCCAAGGACAGCCCGGCTTGGGGGTTGTCATTATGCCGTTGGCTTTCTTCTTGTCTCTGTTTTGTGTTATTCCTCTGCGGCTCCTGTCTCTCTGTCGAGGGACCAGGTTTGTGCTCTGTCCAAGAGAGAAGGAGGAGACAGGTATGCTGGGTCTCCCGTCCACCAGCCAGAACCCCAGATATCTTTACATCCTTCAAAGGGATGAGCACAATCTGTGTCTCTGCATCTGCACATCAGGACGCACCAGGACATAGACCAGCCAATTATCCCAGACTCAGAATGATGCCAGTCCTAAGAAGCAAAGCCCTTTGTGGCGTTCAGCCACTCCTAACTCACAGCTCCAATCACAGCCCAGCTCTTGCAGTCACCTAGGAACTGAGCTGAAGTCTCATCACCTTAGAAATGAGACAGGGTGCCCTGGTATCACCCACACCCCAAGCTCTCCAAGGCCATGAGGCTTCTCAGAGAAAATACTCAGTCCCAACCCATCTGCCATTTTCTCCTTCCAAATCAAGGGGCGCTACCAAGGGTGATTTCAAATATCTCGGCCTACTATCCTTGGAAGGGGTCTCAGAGATGGGCTGATTTGATTTCTCTCTGAAAGATGAGGAAAACATGACGTGACTTACCCAAAGTCCGGCATTCAGGTCTTCTGGCTCTGGGCCCAGTATTCTGTCCTCTACCTTCATCTGGGACCAGACCCCAAGATATATTTCTCAGATGTGTAACATTTCAAATAGACTGATAGGCACAGAGAGAGATAAAACAGAGACTTACGGACTCTCTCCTCAGACTGGACGATACATTTAGATCCCTCTCTCTTTTAAGAAAGAGAAATTCGGCTGAAGTCCCCTCCGCAAATCTCCATGTCACCACAGACCCCCACCCGCCCAGATGTGACCTCTGTCCTAAGCTGGGGTGTCCTTCCTCCACCTCCATTTTTATAATTTTAATGCTTTTTTTGTGTATCAGTAAGCAACATGCAGTATTGCTTTGGGTGTGTTAAAAAATTCACACGAATAAGATAGAAGCTCATCTGAAAAGGTCACATACTGTATGATTCCAGCTCTATGACACTCTGGAAAAGACAAAACTATGGAGAAAGTAAAAGGGTCAGTGGTTGTCAGGGGTTTAAGAAGGGGAGGGAGGGATGAATGGGTGGGGCACAGAGGATTTTTAGGGCAGTGAAACTACTCTCTGTGATGCTATAATGGTGGATACGTGTCATCATCCATTTGTCCAAACCCACAGAATACCCAACACCAGGAGTGAACCCACATGCAAAGTGTGGATTTTAGTTAATAATTTATCAATATGGCCTCATTGGTTATAACAAATGTACCACATCAGTGCAAAATGTTAAGAATACTGGAGACTGGGGTGGGAGGTGGCATGGGAGCCCTGTACTTTCTGCCCTGTGTTTCTGCAAACCCAAAGTTGCTCAAAAAAATAAAGTCTATTAATTTTTAGAAATTCACAAGAATGGTACATGTTGGATCCCCTTGGTGTATAAACCCTTGGACATTGGATTTTTCCCACTCATGCTTTTCTAGATTGATCCGTGTCAGTACACGTAAATTCAGTTTCACTTCTTTTTATGGTTATAAAGCACAACAGTACATAAATATAACACTTTTTATACCTCTCTTTTTTTTTAATTTCAACTTTTTGAGCTTTAATTTTCTCATCACTGAAATAGGAATTATTATTCCAACACTACGTAGTTTATCAGGCTAATATAACAAATGAGATCATAGGTAAACATCATACTTTATAAAAATAATATTGTTTTCATCATTAGTATTACAGGAAAAGACACTATTTTCTTTAGATCAGTGAGCCTTAAACCTTTTCAGTTTTTTTATCAGTGAGGTTTTTTTCAAAACATAATCTTCCATGGAACTTTAATATATCAAACTGATTTTACTGAGGTGTATGGTGCAAGTTTAAAGGTGTAACTATTTATTGTCAAGTCAGTTAATGACAAGAATAAAACCATCTGGTTTATATCCCTCTGTGGATGGCGCAGTGATGCACATGAGGATGGCTGGTACCAGAAAGTGTGTGCCTTGTGGTCATGGTAAAGGATTCAGCCTGCATATGACATTGGTGGGGATTAACTGAACAGTGTTGCCTTTTTAAAAACAAGTGCATAATGCGATGCTCCAGTTGCGACCAAGAACAAGACCTTGACGTAGACTCCATCCAAAATGAGCTGGGAGTAGTCTCACCTTCCCACCTGTCTTGTCTTTTGTTTGTTTGTTTGTTTGTTTGTTTCTCAGTGAATCTCCTAATTGGAGGAGGACAGAGAATTCTCTGCCCGGAGTCAACACTGAAATGCATTTTGCTCTGGAGGCTGAGAGGTAGAGATTGTGAGAAATACGCCTTGTTGACTAAGTCTAGCTGGAATCCATTAAAGGGCCAAGTGCGGAAGCGTTTACACGGTCCAGAATATATTTAGGGAAATAACATTGACACCAGGGCGGACAGGTGTTCAGGCAGAGCCAAAGGTGCACAGGGATGGTTGTGGAAGGGAGGTCAGCCCCTGCCGGCTGCCAAGACTGGGATGTGCCGGGTGGAAGAGGGTGGAACGGAGGTGTCCACCTGAGGTCTGCTTTGGAGGTAGAGAGATGGAGCTGATGATGTGATGAAGGGTGTGAGGATGGGAAAACCACCTAGGAGGGATCCCGGGATGCTAGCGCACACACTGTGAGCCTTTACAGAGATGCTTGGAAAACAGAAACAGGTAAGAAGGAAACACCAAGAATTCAGTTGAAGACGCTGAAATTTGTCTCCAAAAGCGCAGAGGGAGGTGAATCTTGAGAACCTACCCAATCGCACTGGGTTCATTGTCAACGTCTTTTTTAGACCTGTGCACCGCTGCCAAGAATTTTAATTGTCCCAGAAATTATACATGGTAATTTCAGCTTATAAAAATCTTTGTAAAATTAGAACTTGGATACATCTTCAGAAAAAGGAAACCCAAACCTCACTCACCTCTCAGGCATATTTAGTATTGAAAAAACAATCCGCATATTTGCATATAATGTTCTAAATAAGAACCATTTGCTCATAATAAGGCTGAAACAAGGCACAGTTCCCATAAAACAGAGTCTCCCTTTATTAAAAAATGTTGGCATGAAAAGTTTGCATGTAGGGACGTTTCTACACGTGTCCCAAAATAGTTGCTTTAAAATAGTTAATTTTTTTTTTTGTATTCTACCACATTGAAGAAAGTTGCAGGCATTAAAATCCAACACATTAATTTTGTCTCCCTGAAAGCCTTCTGGCCAATTATAGACAAACTCTGGGGGCTGACACACAAGTAAATTCACTTTACTCTCATGATGTGGGTATTTTCTCCTTTTTCTAATACACTGTGTGGCAGTGACAGTATTGATCTGATGTTATTAGATATATTAAAACTCCAAAACTACTTTTGAAAATATAATAATTCTGCAAGTTTTCAGAAACTTAAGAACATTACAAAAAAGAATAACCGAACATTGGGCAAAATTTAATTCTATGTTATGAATAAAATCGTCGTTAGTTCCCCAAGAAAAGCTCAGAAAAATAATGTCTGCCAGTTTCTAGCAACTCATGATAAATACCACGGCGAAGACCCCTCTTAGAAGCAGAAATTAAAGGGACAGTATTGTTGGGATTAAATTTCTTCTGGAAAATTAGTGCTCCAGGAAATCTTTGAAATACCCCCAAAGAGTTGATTGACCCATGTGTTGAGAGTTATCCCTGACGTGATATAAAGTTGCTATGGCATGAAGAAAGAGGAAAATGGGACCAGGAAAACATTCCCAAATTAGGACAATTATATCTGTCCATCACAAATTAAGAGGAAATTATAAACCCCTCAGAAACGGAGGAGGGAGAATAAAATCAATTCTTGCTTTTATCCTTTTTCTGTCATATTGAAACTTCAGTGCCCAGAGCTTCAAGGACTTTAAAAAGTCAAATTGAATACAATCCAATTAGGGTTAATTTGATGTCTCATTTGTGGTTCAGTGTGGTGATCCTACGAGTAGGTTTATGAACCCAGAGAGCACACACAAATTAGCCTAAATTACACCGTGCTGGATGTAACCCTTTAAACAGCAACTTTTTCAATGAGCTTAACGTTTACAAAAGTGTAAATGATTGGAGGTGGGTTTCGTGTGATGGACAGTGGGGTGTGTCCAGAGACCAAGCACTCGAGCCCCTTGCTTAAGGGGGTTCTGGATGCAAATTTTGCCTCTTTTCCCGGAGAGCCACCTGGTTTCCAGAGGGAGCTGTCTCAGAGCCCTGTCATGGCTGCTGAGTTGGGGAGGAGGTTCTCTTTACAACCTCTCTCTGTGTCTCTAACTTCTCTCCACCCACTCATCCATCCATCCACCCATTCACCCACCCACCCATCCAACCATCCACCCACCCATCCATCCATCCATCCTTTGCTCACTGAGAAATAAAAGAAACATCTTCCTCTTCCTCATGTAGAGTCCAGCATCCCCTGGCGGGAGACCAGCATCATGATATGGAGCCATGCAGGCAAAATGAATGATGTAAAGATGGACCTGGGGCCCAGAGGGGCACCCGCAGAAGCCCTACGGGAAAGGCAGCAGCTTCCGTCTAACCTCACTTGGCAGCTAAAAGAGGAACATTGAGCTAATCGGGGGGGGCTTGTGCATGTGATGGGGGTGCAGTCTGGACCCTGCTGGGGTTTTTTTGATAAAAATCTTCCCAATTTGCATAACAATTTCTTCTCAGTGGACTTCTGCTGCTTAACCACTTGTCAGCAGGCAACTTCCTGTGGGCGTCCTTTACAGAATCCCCATCAGTAAGGCCATATTTGGAATTACCACAAGATTCATTGGAAACGAACCTAGGGAAATCCCTCGAGCATCCCCCAAACAGTGGCCATCTTGCCTTGCACGTCCACAAGACCTTCTGAAGCTTGAGACAGAGCTGCAGGTCCTACCAGAAGGTGGCCGTTGGCTTTTTCCAGCTCCATTGTCTTGGTCAAGAAAAACCATCTTCTTCCTCTTGGCTTCCCCAAGAGGTGTGTCTTGGGGTGCAGGGAGGTGGCAACTCTGCTTTGCATGAACAATGAAGGGAGAGCAACGTCACCAGGACAGAAGAGTCAGCAGCAGCGGGTGTCTTTATTTCTCCGAAGAAACATTTCACCTTGACTGTATGCCTCCTATCTCCTCTGGAAGGCTTTGCCTGTAAAGGTCCTCATTTGTAAATATGGTGCTGGGCTCGCTCGCTACCCTTTGCTTGGGATCGCCAGGTGTTTGCCCTCGGAGATGCCCAATCCCGTGTAGCTGGCGTTGTTTGCCCTCCGCTCACAAAGGCAACCGCCTCCCCATAAGGGGACAGTCACATGTCCCCTGACAGCCCAAGCCTGCTGCCCAGCTCATCGTGGTCCCCTCTGAATCTCATTTCCGTGCCAGCCGCCATTTGCCGTCTCAAGCTGCACTGTATTTTAACGCCGCTTTTCGAGGCATTTATGATCCCTCCTGCTTTCATATCCTTCATCTTCAGTAACAGATCCTGCGTCTCTTCCCACCGTTAATGAAACTACAGCAGAACAGTGGGTCTGAATCAGAGGTCACCCAAGCGTTCTCCGCCACTTCTTCCCAACCTGACATGAAATCATTAACAATTATTCCGTCACGCTTGAGTTTCCAGACAGTTGCTGTCTAATGATCCTTACTTTACTACGTGTTCCTAGGCTCTTGATGAGATGGTTAGGCCAGGCTCTGTCAGGTCCTAATGGGATTCAGCCACAGCGGGCTCACATTTTCCCTTCCTTGCTTCCTGGGCTTTCTCATCCCGAAATGAATTAATTTATTTGACAGGATTCAGGTGAAAAAATTCCAACTCTGTGGCTTATGATTTAACAACTTGTTGAACTCGAAGGCCCCATTCGATAACCTAAGTGTCGTTGGATTGAAATCACTGCTTAATGCTTCTCTTTAAAAAACTAAATGGCTGTAGTCGTGTGGGCAAAAATACGTTCACACCTCCGTGTTAATATCCCAGGGTGCATCTTATAACAGTGAGTGACCCCCAACGATGTTTCTAGGAGGTGCGATGTTTCTAGAATTATGTTTCTACGAGGTGGGTTCAGCCCCCTCCCAGCCGGCCTTGGGAAGGTGGGTCCTAAGAGCGAAGCTGTTTCCTGACCTATCTCCATTTCTGTAACAAGAGAGATGCCGGCATATTTACATGCCATGGACTTCCAGGGAAGCAGCTGTGTTTATCTGTACGTGTTATTATCTGCAAGCTTCAGGGAGCACCCCAGTCGACGGTGTCGCAGTGCCCCTATTTTTTTCCGACCAGGGTAAGGTGGACCTTTCTCTTTTATTTAGTTTTTAAGGCAAATCTCTCTCCACACAATGCAATGCATTTTGTAGAGAGCCTCTCTCTCCCTCTCCCTCTCTCTCTCTCTCTCGTTTTTACTTTGACTTCTTCTAATGAGGTAGAATACATAGAGCGGTTTTCCAACATGCCGTTTTAATTGAGACAAAACCAGCCACGAGATCGTCGAATCTATTTACCAACTTCCTCCGTAAACACGACCGAAAATATATTTTATTCAGACGTGTGCATATATTTTTTTCCTCCTCAGTCCCTCAAAAATATGTCGAGTGAAAATGAAGCCATATGAAAATGAACTCTTGTATATGAAATATTTCCGCCGTGGTGCCGGGATCCTGTCCTTAGCTCTGCTGTGCGTGGCCTGGCTGGCCGTCCGCATAATGAGTGTGCTGTGGGGACCCATCAATTCTTGCACTATTTCCTCGTGTACCAAATGCATGTACATGATACGTCAACAATGTGAATTAAATCTTTCCTTATAGGCTTACTGATTTTTTTTCCTCCATGGGCCAATAAAAGGGTGGATGAACATTCTTTTCCCTACCAAATGACAGCACTTCCGTTAAGAATAAAACGCAGGCATGGATGAGTAGAAGAACATTTTTATCATTCTTTGAAGATGTGGGAAATGAGAGCTATCTAATAAAAAAGATTCCAGAGACTACATTTTTCTTAAATTGTCTTCCAGAAATAAGCAATTTGCACATGCAAGCTTTTCTTTTTCCATCATTTTTTGGGGGTGGTTGTTGTTCAGGTATTGTTCCCACAGAATTGAAACGATACAGATGCACATCCCAAATAATTCCAGTGTAACCTTAATGAACTTTTTAACACACAGTATAAATGTTAGGATTCCTTGAGACCGTAGGAGATTCTGTTTTCACTTTCGTTCCTTAAACAATGCATGCTCTTGGCGCTGCTACAATTTGGACTTGATTAGTTAAAAATAGCCTGGAAACATTTTGAATTAAATTAAAATAGCACTGTCACTTTCTTTTCATGTAGTGTTCAGCATCACCTAACATTTGCATTTGTGGATGTTTTCCTCCCAGATAAATTGGAAGAATCGTCAGCATTGTCAATAAAAATGGTACCAAGAGATGAATTCTGAGATGCACATGATTTACTGTTCGGGGTTTAATTTTGGAAAGCCAAGGGAGAGAGGAGTAGCACACAGCTGCTGTGGATGTTAATACCTGTCATAGGTACTGCATGTGTGAGCAGGTGTGTGTGAACATGCGTATATGAGTCAGATGTCGGGGGGTGGGGTGAACTCTGAGGGCGGACCCATGTTCCAGGTGGGGCTTCACAGCCCCGGAGGAGGTGGGCTCCCCCTAGGGACCCACATTCCAGGCAGACGTTCGTAGAACTTGAAGGAACCGCTCCAAGCTGCTTTTTCCAGCCGCATCCTTTACTCACCGAGACATTGGGCATGGACTTATTTGGAGTTTGGTTAATATTTTCTAGAGGAGGTCTCTTCATGAAACCACATGCCGCCATTCTCTCTAAAATTTGTTTTGAAGATGCGCATCTGTTCCAAAGCAACTGATCTCTATTAAAAAAAAAAAAACAAGTTGGACACAATGGGAGTTTTGCATTTGTTTATGCAAAAGCTCATCCTAGAGAAAAACTAGGTGAATGCAGAAAACTGCACATGGTAGAAACGAGTCTTTAGAAGAATTGCACATACAGCACGTACAGGGATGCCCACGACTCGGACATCTCCCAGCGCCCTCCATTCATGGGGATATTAAGAAGGTGCCCCACCCACCCACATCTGGGGTTTCAACTTTCCCTCCAGACAGCCCTCTTTCCACATTCTCACGATAACCCAGGGCTGCAACCCTTCCAATGCCCAATTCCACAAGCAAACTCGGCGTCCTTTTTCAGATCAAGTGCCACGGGCATTGGAATATGGAAGCATTTCTTACTCCTTTAGCATGTAGAAAAGCATGCTACCATTGTTCCTAGATTCCTATCTTTTTTTAAGTGACCCTAATCCCATTTTCCCCCATCATGTCTGCGGTTACAGGGAGATTTTGCACAATGCAGTGATTTTCAGACATGCATATGTCTGTTGTCACACAACGGACTCCGTCATCTCCTTCAATTTCTGTTTTCGCTCAATTTTGAACGTTTTCTGTCCTCTGTACTTGCAGAAGAGGCAAGGGCGGTGGGCTTGCATATAACTCCAAATAGCTCAATTCGGAAAGAGGCACCTCGATTCCAAGCAGGGCTTGTGGCAGGACACCGTCATCCGCATGAGTTTCAAAGGGAAAATGGTCTTGCTCTCTCTTGAGATAACTCTTCTCCCTGTTCTTGGAGGGAGCAGGCTCAGCCCCTGTCACAGAAACACAGAAGTAGACCTGGTACCGGCAAAGAGAAGTGTCTCCAGTGAGACCAGCACATGGTTTTGAACTGATTTCTCATCTCGAGATTGTTGCTAACTCACCAGGTGACTGTGACCCATCCAGGGACAGAGACCTTCACCTGTAAGGTGTGAGGTGGAGGCAGATGACCCAGAGGTCACCTCCACACCTGACCTTGGGTGATTTCAAGGGCATCGTTAGCTTAAGCTAAGCTGAGGCTCTGTCCACCAGCAGAGGGCACAGATGAGCCCACGGGGATGTCCCTTCAAATGTTCCTCTTGCGACCCTGCCTCTCTTACTCAGCAAAGGTGGGACTTGGTGGCAGTAACAGGTAGGTATGGGCAGGTACCATGGATAAGGGCCCCATGTGCAAGGAGACCTACTTCTGGGACAGGAGGGGGTTTGCACAAATGTTTCTAGAGCCTGAGCTTCTTGGCCGTGTCTTGGGGTGAGTGTTCCACAGTGGGATTCCAGGGGGTGTTTCATCATTCATGAGTCAGACTCCCAGTGTGGGTGTGTCTGTGGGGTGCGGAGAAGGTGGTAGAGAGGAGGTGGCCCTTCGGGGTCTGCCTCTCTCCTGCTCCTCCCTGGCATTTCATACCTTAGCATCCCTCTACTGCCTCCTTCAAAGACGACAGTGAGCCATCGGTTTACAAGTTTAGGGAAAACTTTACTTCATGCAAAAAGAGCATCGGTGCATGACACTGAGTCTTGGAATGTATAATAAAACACTCCAAAACACAATGAAAATAGTCCTTTTCCAATATCTCGCAGTACAAGACAGTTTATAATTTAAGGATTATTTTTATATACCCTAGTTGAGATCATAACTTTGCCCCATATTTTAAAAATGTCCCCTGTTGATTAAATAGGAGTTCCATTTAGATTTCTGTGACGCTTACAACATGCCTGTGGTATTTGGGGTATGGATTATTACGTAGGTGACTCCACCTGTATAAAGTACCCCAAATATACAGGTTACCCCAACTACATAGGGTACCTCACCTTTGTAATGCACCCCAAATATATAGGTTGCCTCGATACCATAGGGTCCCCCAAATATATAGGATACTCCAACTACATAGGGTACCCCAACTGTATAGGACACCCCAACTATATAGGATACTGTACCTGCATAAGATACCCCAAATATACAGGTTACCTCAATACCATAGGGTACCCCAAATATATAGGATACCCCAACTATGTAGTACATCCCAACTAGATAGGACACCTCGAGTAGATAGGGTACCGCAACTACATAGGATACCCCAACTATATAAGACACCCCGCCTGCATAGGGTACCTCACCTTCTTAGGGCACCCCACCTATGTTTCATCCACGTTCATCCAACTGCATAATTCTCACACTGTCACCTTTCTAAACACATCGTGTGTTACTGGTTCAATACCCTCATAGACTTCAGCGCCACAAACCTAAGTTTTCATTTTAAGGAACCTGCTCTGAATTGAGGACAGTGAACGTCTGTGACGTGTGATGAGCCGAGTGGGGAATTCCCGGTGTCCTCCATGCATTATGCAAATGCACCGTGTGGTCAGACTCGAAGCTGCTAGGGTGGCACCCTTTGCATCCCCGGCGGGGAATGCTGAGTCCCAGTGTCAGATCCCCGTCGTCCATACCACAGGACTCGTCTTGTACTTGCATTTCAGCCCCATTTGAGATGATTTTGGAACCAGGAAAGGCTGATGTTCCAGGTCACCTCTGCTTTATGGGTGGGTTTCATCGGACTTTAATACGAGTTTTACTTTCTGTGTCTCCGTGGCTTGATACACAAAGCCAACAGAAAGGAGGGATGAAGGACGTTTTCTGTTCCGCTGAGGACACGTGCTCTGCGCCTTCATTGATGAAGGAAGTGGGTCGCTGACTTGCCTCTCATACCTTTTTTACATAATAGGTTACTTTTAATGGCTCCTTGAAAACAATTTCTAAAAATCGGGTAATTACCAACTGTACTGCCCTAGCTCTTCTTTCGAATATGCCGATTTTTTTTTCAAAGTCTGACCTACTCTCCTTTCTCTGAATTCCTTTCCTTGATTGAAAGAGATACTTCTTAACGTGATACGTATCACCCAGTTGTGTCAGGGCACATATCATGAATGAGATGTAATTGATGTTCACAGATATTACAGAATCTGTGCTGGATTTATTTTTCTAATGGTCATGAGGCTCTTTTGGACACCCTCAAGCCTCATCTATCACTTTGGGGGCATCAGAACGCTGGTAGAAAACAATGAGGTTTTACTCTTATTTGGGGAGGGAAAGACCTGGGCCAACCTGCTGGACACAGAGGTGGGGGTTCAAAGATGTCCTCGTCCTGCACTGCTGTTTGAAGCCACAATTTAATGATTTATAGGTAGTGTGCAAGCATCCTGGGGCGGCTGTAACAAATGGCCATCAACTGGGAGGCTTAAACAACAAGAATCCATCCTCCTCCATCCTGGAGACCAGACGTCTGAGGCCAAGGTGTCCCAGGGCCGTGCTCCCTCCAGAGGCTCCAGGGGAGGGTCCTTCCTGCCTCTTCCAGCTTCTGGGGGCTCCAGGCATCCCTGGGCTTGTGGCCACCTCCCTGCCGTCTCTGCCCCTGTCTTCACGTGGCTTCTCTGTGTCTGGGTCCCTCCTCTTCTGTGTCTTAGAAGGACCCTGTCATTGGATGTAGGGCCACCCTCATCCAGGAGGACCTCATCTCAGACCCTTCACTGCATCACGTCTGCAAAGACCCTCTTTGCAAATAAGGTCCCGTTCCCAGAATCCAGACGGGCATGGATTTGGGGAACATCAATTCAGCCCAGGACAGGTGAGAACCAGATTCAGGAGAATGTGGGACCCCCAGGGATATTTGCAGAGCTGATCACACAGCCAGACACAAGCCCCTCTCATGGGACAGCCCAGCGGCACAGCTGGCAGACAACAGCCAGCAGGGTCCTGCCCACCCCGGGCAGCCACTTCCTTCCTTCAGAAAAAGTGCCCAAAGCACTCATCTTTGATGGAAGAAGGGCCTGTGAACACCCACCAAGCGCCCACCACAGCTGGGAAAATGCACATCACGCCTGTTCCATCTTTATCTTGTACAAGTCAATTACAGATGGCGCGTGTGTCACCCGAACCACCCATACGGTCGCCGCTTGTCACGAAGAAGTGAGATCTCTCCTCCGTCAAGTCAGGGGTGACTTTGAAGCCTCCAGGAAACCCACACCCGTGGCAGGTACCGTATTTGATCTCTGGAATTTGTGATCCTGTCCTGCGCACGGCTCCTGTGACTGCAGCAGATTTGGGAGAAAATGAATCAGAGAGTGTAAACTGTGATCTGAAAAGGGGATGCGGCCCGCCGGCAGCTCTGAGGCTGCAAGCAGCTCTTTAAACCAGCAAAGGGTGCTGGTTGCAAAGCCTGACTTCCAGGGGAAACAAAAAAAAGAAACTAAAAAACATGTTTTCCCTTGCAGCGTGAAGAGCATATCAGTCCTTAGCTGGACTTTTCAGCGTGAAGCAAGTGCACTGGTTCATCTCAAATAAACACTCTTTACTCACCTCTGGTCTATGAAGATGCTTTTCCATTATCCACGGCTCCTCTTTACGGCTGATAAAATAAGGATCCCAGTAATAGTGCTCTTTCCTCCATGGGACTCTACATTTTGAAAAAGATGACATTTTATAAAATAGACGACGTGTTAGAAAAATGACAAGTGTTACGTCATTTGACGGCTTAGAAAGAAACATTCCCCTTTACCTTTCTCTGTTATTCTGCTTCATGAGATGTCCCCGGTTCTGTTATCTTTGTACTTTCACGTGTCTTTTTCTAAAAAAATCTCAGCTCGTTTTACAAACTGGAGAACAAGCAGCGTGTTCCAATACATGGTGAATTTTGGCAAGGTTTTCAGAGACGCCTGCGAGTTTTTACGTACTCCTTTCACTGGTGATGAGCTCGGTGCTTTTCCTGAGCTCCTACAATGTACCAAGATCAGGAATCCGGGCAATGAACAACTGTGGTCACAAGAGCGGGATCAGCCTGTGATTTCTCCAAGACACTCAGAGTTTCCAGGTAGAGGAAACCAGGAGGATGAAAAGGTGAGACCACCCCAGCTGCATCTTGCATCGGTGTGGGACCCCCATTTCCAATACAGCATCTCTGTCTGCATTATTTACCTTAAAGATGTACCTGTATTGTCTGAAATGAAAGTAGTTGGAATACAAGTTGCATGTCACCTTAGCTTCCAAAACGATGATGACAAAACTGTTGAATGTTTAGCCGACATGGGACGGAGGCTACCTGCCTATAGCTGCAAGGCGGGGACAGGGGGGTGGGCGTGTGCTCGGGGCCCCACAAAGCTCACCTGTGTGGCCAGCAGGTCCCTCCCACCTCCGTCTCCATGGGTTCTCCCAGGACCAGTGAGCCTGGAATCTGCCCACAGGTGGGTGGTTGGAACGGCCGCCAGAGCACAAGGTTGCTTTGGACAAGACCCAGCGGCCAGTCAGAGCAGGCGCCCCTGCTTCGGGCTACGTAGTAGCTCCAGGGCACCCACAACCTTGTTGTGTGGGGCTGCCGAGGCCGTAGCCCATAAATCTTCCCCGGGCTGCAGTAACCCCGCGTTTCCCCTTCCCTCTCTGTCCCAGTGCCTCCCGAGCAAGCTTATCCAATCACCATCCTGGCAAAGTTTCTGGCAAACGCGGGGACAGGGAAGGGCTCATTCTGCAGAGGGTGGAGAGCTCTTTTCTTTGTAGCACATGCAAGGCAGTGCCCGGGTGATGAATGTGCAAGGGGGCTGCGACAGGAGAGCCCAGGAGAGTGAGTTTGAACAGCACAGAGGTTTGCTTGCCAAGAAAAGTCACGGAAATGCTATAAAAACAAGCTAGGAGAAGTCAATTTGGGTTCTAGAAAGAAGGCTGAACTTTTTACCTGCACAGAACAATTCACCTGCCCACCTGGGTTGCTGGGGAGAAAGGGGGGTGCCCAGAAGGAGACCTCAGTGCTGACATTCTCGGGGACCCAAAGGGTATCTGGAAAGTGGATGTTCAAATGGAAAATCATACGCATATGTTCAAGGCAGCATTATTCACAGCAGCCACCCACGCATCCATGGATGGATGGATGGATGGATGGATGGAAGGATGATGGATGGATGGATGGGCGGATGGATGGATGGTGGATGGATGGATGGATAAATGGATAGATGGACGAATGGATGGGTGGTTGGTGGATGGATGAGCAAAATGTGGTTTATCCACAAAATGGAATATTATTCAGCCATAAAAAGGGATGAGGCACTTACACACATTCCTTGATGCTCAGTGAAAGAAGCCAGGCACCACCGGCCACGTAGTGAGTGATTCCATTATGGGAAATCTGCAGAATAGGTAAATCTATGGAGAGGAAAGTGGATTAGTGGTTACCAGAGGCTGGGGGGGAGCGAATGACTGCTTATGGGGACAGGGTCTCCTTTGGGAATGATGAAAAGAATATTCTGGACTTGATAGAGATGTGGGTTGCACAATATTGTGACTGCGCTAACTGCCTGGAGTTGTACCCTTCCAAATGGTCGACTTTGTGTTATGTGAACTGTATCTCAATTTTGCTTTAAAGAAAGGCACTTTGCAGTCCCCACTGAACAGCTGGTGGCAGGCAATGGGCTTGGGTCATTTATCGAAGAGAAGGACTTGTCTCCAGCTGAGGTGCCCATTTGCTCGGACATCAGGAAAATGAAACGAGAGTCTGTGTCAACGTGAAGGCAACGTCACGACTGGGAGAAGCTGCGTCATCTACCTAACTGGATATCAGAGAAAGACAGGAGTTATCCTAAGTGATAGAAATCCTCATGCTTGAGGAGCCCTGGGAAGAGAGAGACAGACAGAGACAGAGAGAGAGAGAGAAAAGGGGAGATACTGCAACAGTCAAACTCAAACCCATTCTCCCACCTGGACTTTTTCTAACGCCAGAATCCGCAAGCAGGTGAGCTGGAATAATTCTAGAAAACAGCTGGTTCCATCTTCTCGTTTTTCCGGCGGGGACTCTAAGCCCAGACTGAGTCTAACCCCTCAAAGATATTTGAAAGTAGGTCTTCAAGCAAAAACGGGTTTGTGGACCTTCATAGCAGCATTATTCACACAAGCCAAAAGGGGGAGGTAGGCACTGCAGGTCCGGCTACGTGTCGAGAGCTGCTGTAGGCTTCTTACTCTCACAAGGGCTGTTTGAAAATGGACCATCCCCAAGGAGTTTAGCAGAGAGACGTGGGGAGAAAAGAAATCAGGCGCTTGCAGCCGTGTGAGGTGCCTTGATCGAGCCATTCTTAAAGCTGGATATCACTGACGTTTGCGTTACATCAAGCAAATACTTTCTGTCTCAATCTGACCGATTGAGTTTGAGGTGTCTCTGAGTGGTGCCCAAACAGCTCTAATGGATACACATCCCACCATCCTTCCTTCTCCAGGACCTCTTACACCACATCCCCACTTCTAGAATGGGGTTCCCACTTCTGATACCATGGCTAAAAGCCACCAGTGTGCCTCAGTAGGGCCACTCACTTTGAAGGTGGCTTGCAGAGCTAGTTGTCTCTTGTCTTCGGGGTGAGATTCCCCTTGAGGTCTGGGTCAACCCCATATTTGGAGGTACCTTGCAAAGCCTTGGCTTCAGACGGTGTTTGTGAAAAATGCGTTTGTGGGTGCAAAAACCCCTTCCCTGGAAAAGGAATCATGTATAATTTCACACCAAGAATGCTTCCGAGTTGCAGCTCTGCATCAGAAAAGTAAATAAATAAAAAAAGAGAAAACGAAAACCTTTAAGCATTTTTATATCGTTCTAGTTCACTTAATTAGGAGATGTAAAGAGTCAGCACAAAAATATAGGTTTATCACGTGGGCCTGATTTTGGGGGGGAAAAAAAGACATGGCTTAAATTCTAAACAATGGGGATTTTGTTCAATTCCCATCATTTCACTACTGATTAAATCTGCAAAGGTGAAAGGAAAATGCACCAGAGAGACAGTTCCCTTCGAACACACACTTTTAGGGAATAAACCTGAGTTTTACATCTTTCGTGAATTCCGTTGTCTGTGCTGAGTGTGTGTGTACGTAGAACGGGATCGTCTGATGCCTCCAGATCGTAAGAGACATAGATGGCGAAGTATTAACGGAAAAACATTTACATACGATCACTTAGACCCCAAACATATTTCAAGCGGAATGAGGCTGCACATAGGAGAGCAGATTTATCGCAGACCTGGGGAGGCCAGAGGTGCCAGCTGGGGGGGTTGCAAGGACCTCAGAGCCTCTTACTTTTATTTTATTTCATTTTAGTTTTCTCTGGCTCCCTGTGACCTTGTGAAGAAAGAACCGATTCATAAAGGAACTGCAGGCTCGCCCTCCCGGCCGTGACTCTCATTAACACGTCCCCAACTGCAGGCAAGCGTATTTTCAATCTGCTAAAAGGAGAATCAAACTTTACAGCCGGGGGTCTAGCGCACGAGGGGCAGCCAGCGGGCCCTGGAAGCGCCAGCCAGCGCCAGTGCTTCGGATGCAGGCGAGGGGGCCCGAACAGAGACCCCCCGCACGTGGGCTGCGCCAGCGGCTGGAACAGAGAGCCTCGGGGAGCCGGTGGGGCAGGTAGGCAGGGTGGCCGGCAGGGCAGCCCTCCGTGTCTGCAACAAACAAGGTAACTAGAACACGTTTATGTCGGGACCCTGCCCCATGTTCGTGCAATTAACACAGCGGGCATCAAAAGCCATGATCCAGGTAAGACTGACGTTAAACAATTAGACGGATGCTTGGTACAATTTCCAACTTCCCTGCAGGGACGGGCATGAGGTGGCCGGGCCACCGGTGCCCCTTCCTCTCCTGTTCCAGAGCTCAGTCCCAGATCTAAAACATCCATTTCCCAAATGCGAAAACACTGGCTTGGGCTGTGTTCTAGGACCCTCCCTGCTGTCTGTGGGCACGGCATTGTGCAGGCTCCGAACCGCTGGATGGCCCTGGGTCCCCTCCACACCCCACATTCCCACATGCTGCATTTATTTGAGATATGGGGTCCACCTGCCTGCCTGAAGTCGGCGATTTCAGGAAGGGGTGCCTGGCCCTGGCTGGTGCAGAGACACGGCCAGCCGGCCAGCCAGCATCATCTCCCTGCACAGGTGGCACTTGGAAGCTTATTGAAATGTGAAGACTCATTATCCAGCTCCCATTTAATTGTTCCTTTGCCGATAGAAAAGCCCGGAGTTTCTCTAAGAGGCAGGAATGGAATATTCGTCCTTTTGTGCTTTCCCGGGGGAATAATCTTAAAAAATTTCCCTCCCTGTTTTTCCAGTGGCGAGAGGCTGCCATCACATTAAGTTACTCTGTAGAGTCAGGACATTTGTGGAGAAGGGGGAGGCGTGATTCAACCCTCTGGCTCCGAGAGAAATTGGTGAGGGTTGTCTCCAAACTCCCAGCCTTAAAAACCCTTGACACTTTGACGTTCTCACTGGTAAGTGGAAGTGACGGAGTCCCGTCAACAAGAGGACATTCTGATCGACCCTGGCAGGGATCACGCCAGCAGCCTGATGGAAAGTGATGACTCCAGCGGGGCGAAGGCAATTGTGCTTCAGTTGTAGCCGGTGTCTGACGAGAAAAGTGAGGAGGTTGCTCAGAGAACTTGTGTTCGCCTCGTTTCCACCTCAGTCATCTTGGAAATAGATTGCAAATTGCTTAAACCCCCCAAAATATGGCGGCATGAATGCCTCATTATGAAACCGAGTTTTGATACGACTTGGAAAAAACTAATAGGCTCCGGTGATGGGTTTCAGATGTGGGATCTCTGCCAGTACCAAAACGCCAGGCAAACGATGACGGCAAAAAAAAAAAGAGAAAGAAAGAAAGGGAAAAAAGGCTGCTGTCCTAGAGTGTGCCGATAATCTTTCTTGCTCTCTCTCTGTCTCTCTCTTTTTTCTCCTCCCCCAAGAATCTAGTTGCATTAATGAGAGACTTTGCACGCCCTGCGTGGCCGTGACCTTTCACGTCGGGGACATGCAGAGAAACACTGCCGGTGCCAGAGTGATAGGAAACCGGTTGGATCTGAAGGCTGCCCACACCCAGGCAGAAATGGTTTCTGACAAGTCGGAGCTGAATTCCCCCAGCACAGACACGGCCACCCCCCTTCCTCGCCCGTATTTTGTTGTTTTTTTTTTTTTAAATGGTCCCAAATTGGCTGTTTAATATCTGAGCACTGCAGAGTCCCTGAGGATGTGGAAACGGAAAGCTAGTGCCGGGGCCACTGGAGGGGCCCCACCAGGTGAGGCTGTGGTGATGACAGCTCCAGGTGAGCCTGCTGGCGCCGGCCCTCCGCTCCTCCCTCCCTCCCATACACACTCCCCCCCCAACCCTGGGCTTCCCCCCCCATCCGAGAGTGACCTTGAAGACTGTGTAGGAAGAAATTAACGGAAGGATTTGGGGGACTTACCTTCCCGCCCTGCCACCCTGCTTCAGGGGAGGCACTCAGTAAATAAAAGGAGAGACGAAATATGTACATTTCACTGCCCAGACCTGTTGACAAAAATGAGAAATGAAACGTGGGAAGGTGATGTCAGACGGAGCAATGGCAGAAGAAGGCCTCCTTGGGGGTGTCCTGGTGATGGGCGGAGACACAAGAGACCGCCAAACCCTGTGCCCTGATTTATGGGCAGACCTTGGAAGGGACCTGGAGGCCCCCCTATGAAAGACAGGCATTTCAAACACATCCTTCGGAGATATTTCTACATCAAGAAGAGGAGATATCACGCGAGAGTCCACCATGTCACAGAAGGGGGCTGAATCCCACTGGTCTGAAACTCACCTGGAAGTTCTCAGGAATACTTGCATTCTGTAAGATATATGCCCCTGTCCTCCACCTGCATCTACATAGAAATGCCCCTGTCCTCCATCTGGAGGTCCTGCATCTACACAGAAATGCCCCTGTCCCCCACCTGGGTACCTGCATCGGATGTAGAAATGTCCACGCCCTCCACCTGGGGTAACTGCATCTACACAGAAATGCCCCTGTCCTCCACCTGGAGGTCCTGCATCTACATAGAAATACCTCTGTCCCCCACCTGGGTACCTGCGTCGGATGTAGAAATGTCCATGCCCTCCACCTGGGGCACGTGCATCTACTTAGAAATGCCCCCTGTCCTCCCTCTGGAGGTCCTGCACCGAGTGTAAATTCCTTCTGTCATCATCTTCTCTCTGTTGATCTAAAGAACAAGAAGGTTATCACTTACTCCTGAGATCCACTTTGCTTAACCATCTGTTTCTGCAATTTCTGAGCTTTTCTGGGGGGCGACTTCTCCGGAAAGCAAGTTGCAGAAGCATCGTGGCCGTGAAGGCTGCTCTCCTGTCCCTTTTCAGGAAGACTCCACAAGGCATTCCCTCACTTCCCAGTGCTTGGTGCCCCCAGTGATCCCAAGTTTCCCTGGGACGATGAAATCGCTGTCACCCACCTGGGCAGGCTAATGCTGGGGCCCCTCCGTTTTTCTGGGGGCATCTCAAGCACCCCAGCCTCTCGTGGAGGAAGCACCTGTTTCGTCCATACCCGGGGGCCGAGCCCTGCCCAGCTGCCTCCGTCCCTCCTGCTGTGGCTCAGAGGTCATCTCAGCCAACAGGTGTTTTCCCTCAGAATTGTCTCTTGTGTGAATTCAGCCCAGGAATCACAGGGCTGTGTGGCCAGGGGTCAAATGCAGCCGCGCGGGGTCCCGCGGGGGCCAGGGCTTACCAGGTGTTTAATATTATCAGACCTCATTTGCCGAGATGCTGATGGCGTGTTCTCCGTGGTCCCAAATAAATTTAACGAGAGCGACTTTCAAAGCCCACTTATTAGAGCGTCTGCTCAGCGGACGGGCAGGTTATGCTAATTCGAGAAGGCAGGTGGACCCTCTCGGAAAGGGAACACATGCGCTCCGCGGCCTGGCCCCGTTTGTGGTAATTTTGGGGTCTCATTTCCATTTGTAAGAAAGATAACTACTTACATATGGAAGCAATAAATAAGAGAAGTCATTAAAATTTCTCTCATTTAGAAAAAAAAAATCTTAATGAAGTAATATCTTTGCCAAGGCAGGCAGAAATGTAAATTAGACATAAGAACGAAACCTATTAAAGAGAATTGCTATGTTGCTAGTGTTTTTTTTTTTTTAATCTAATGAATTTATGAATTGTTGGTTGTTGGGTCACAGACTTGGTTAATTTCCTATGTGTTTAACTCAGCGGGGAAGAGAGAAGGGGCTTCTTAGGAACCTTAATGGTAAGTCCATTAGCTGCGTCTTGCTAATCAGAAGACAAATGACAATAGCGATGGCCTGATATTAAGAAACGTGGATGCATTCTTCTAACTTTGGGGGGTTTTGCCCCGACAATTGTCAGTTGTCATCAGAGAACTGAAGCAGGAGAAAGTACAGTCCACCTACCCCACCGGCCACTTGACTATAAAGTTTACAACGAGGCTTTCAAAATGTCCCGTTCCCCATTCCTTCCAGCGGGACGTACCCACGAAGCATGGCAGTCACTGAGAAACATACAGGGTAGTTGTTTTAGAGCAGAGGGAAATGCTGAACAGAACAGAAATCTAATTCAGCGGTCCCCGGGTGGCTGTGTAATAAAAACAGAGATATTTCTCCTATGCCACTATGGCTCCTGTAGCAATTTGCAAAGTCCTTTGGTTGAACAGGCAAGAGAAGGGCTGCCGTGAGTCTCAGCGGAGTTTCAGGGGGAGAAGCTGTCTGCCTCTGCACCCCTTGCTACACCCAGCTCGGGCAAGGTTCTGGCATCTGGAAGTATGTGATCGCCCTGGGGTTCCCCGTGGTTGAGGACTCCATTGGAATCAGCCAGCAGATGCATCTCAGCTGCCCAGCAACTCTGCTGACCTCCCAGGGGTGAGCTCACCTGGGGACCCCAGACTGAAGCAAACTGGGGGCCATTGGCGCTTTCCTCCTTCAATGATCCTCCGTTTCCCTGTCATCCAATCACTGCGCATGACTAACGTATGTCATAGCTTTTCAGGGAAATCTCCTAAAAGTAAGAAGGGACTCGTCTTAGGGACTGTCGTAGGCTGAATTGTGTCTCCCCCCCTCCCAAGTTCCTACATTGAAGTCCTAACCCCCAGGACCTCAGAATGTGGCTGGATTTGGAAGTGGGGTCTTTAAAGAGGAGATGAAGGTACAATGAGGTCACTAGGGTGGGTCCTGATCCCATAGGACTGGTGTCCTTATAAGAAGAGGAGATCAGGACACAGACGCACACAGAGGGACGACCACGTGGGGACACAGGGAGAAGACGGCCGTCTACATGCCCAGGGGAGAGGCCTCGGGAGGGACCATCCCTGCTGACCCTTGGATCTCAGACTCCAGCCTCCGGGACTGGGAGACATAAATGTCTAATGTTTAAGCGGCCCCGTGTGTGGTATTTGCTCAGCATCCCCGAGCAAACTCATACCCTGCTATGCATGCTTGCAATTCTGCAAAGTCATTTAGGGAGATTTCCCCTTGTCCTAGGGGGAAGAGAAGGCTAGGTTACAGAGGCACTGGTCCTGGAAATGGGGTCCATTCCTCAGATAACTTCCTCCTGGCCATCCTGGTGGGACATGTGCCCTCCAGCGCACGATGACTGGAAATAGAAATGGGGTCAGGTTTTCCCTGGAGAGCGGGTGTCTGCAGGTCTCAGAGGAAGCAGTCAGGCTGCCCCATCTTCTCAATGCTTTTGGTAAAGTCACTTGTAAATGAACATATCTGGAGTACAGAGACCTGATTTTTGACAGCTCTGACCACAGAAGCATGTGGGTTTACAAAGGAAAACTTGAGGCTGGGCTCTAGGAGAGAGTCCTTCCCGCCTCTCTTAGCTTCTGGGGGCTCCAGGCGTCCCTGGGCTTCGGGCCGCCTCCCTCCTGTCTCTGCCTCTGTCTTCACGTGGCTTCTCCTCTGTGGATCTGAAATCTCCCAGTGCTGTTTTATAAGGATCCAGGTGATGGATTCACATTTGGGGCTTACTCGGGTGAGAAACACAGTCACAAAAGGGATACATATGGTCTGGAGGTCAAAGGGAGCCATCTGCGTTTACCTGGCCAGGAGAAGCAAGGTGGGACTAACCCCATTTTAAAAGAAAAATCCTGCTTCCCAGGAGTCCCCTCAGTTCCAGGCAAAGTGGGATGGCAATCACTCTGCACCTTGTCATTTGACCTCATCAGGGGTGATGCCCTGGCCGCCTCCTGTCCCCTCCGGCTTCAGCCGTGTACTTCCTGCTGGCCAGCTGACCGAGGTGGGGGGCAGGCAGCTCTGAGCATCACTTGCTTCTCCTCTCGGTAAACCATCTGCGTGTTGGAGACACTCACATTGGAAAAGACTCGTCACGATGGGGTGTTACCTGGCAGGGTGACATTCCCAGGGGAATGAGCTGCTCATGCCAGGTAGCAACAGGCTTGAATGTCTACACGGGCTCCCAATCCTTCTGAGATTACATCTGTGACCACAGGGTGACAATTTGATCGGAGAAAGGAGCTTCTTGTGTAATGAATGATTCCCTGTACATCTCTTAGCCAAACAGACACTGGGAGATCACCCATACCTGTCGACAGGTGAGGACTCCTGGCTGAGAACTTCCCCACATATCTACAAACAACAAGGTGTCTAAAGGGACTTATAAAGGGGGCTCATCACCTGGAGATGATGCAGATGTGATCATGGAAGTGAGAGTTCAGTGTGATGCCCTCTGAAGACAGGGGGAAGAGGTTGTGAGCCCAGGAATACCAGCTGGCCCACATCAGACAGTTAGTAAAGGGGGAGACTGGGGTCCCACTGACGTTTTAGGGTCCGTGGTCTTTATCGCTAAAACCACCCAACTCTATCTTTTTAATATTTTTATTGTATTGGAGAATAGTTGATTTACAAAGTTTTGTTAGTTTCAGGTGTACAGCAAAGTGGTTCTATACATATACATATATTCACTCTTTTTTAGATTTTTTTCTCATATAGGTTGTTACACAATATTGAGTCGAGTTCCCCATGCCATACAGTAGGCCCTTGTTGATTACCTGTCTCATATATAATAGTGTATGTGTGCTCCTCCCAAGCTCCAGATTTATCCCCCTCCCACCGCGTTTCCCCTTTTAAGCCACCCAACTCTTAATGCCTCCTGGTTGGTGAGGGAAATGCCAGCTCTTAATGTTTTCCTCTTTGTCCTACAGCAGCTACATGGTGGGTATGCCTGACATTGTTTCTTTCCTTTCTAAAATAGCTTTATATATAAAACAGATAACCAACAAGGACCTACTGTATAGCACAGGGAACCCTGTTCAATATTCTATAATGACCTAAATGGGAAGAGAATCTGAAAAAGAATAGATACTTGTCTATGTATAACTGAATCACTTTGCTTTACACCTGAAACAAACACAACATTGTTAATCGACTCTACTCCAGTATAAACTAAAATTTTTTTAATAAAATGGCTTTATTTATACTCCCAAAGATGTGAAGTCGGTCTTGAAGAGACCTTGCTGCACCCCCATGTTCATTGCAGCATTATTCACAATAGGCAAGATATGGAAACAATTCAAGTGTGTGTCCATGGATGAATGGATAAAGAAAACATGGTTTTAGATACACAATGGAATACTATTCAGCCTTGAAAAAGGAGACCCTTCCACTTGAAACAACATGGATGGACCTGGAGGGCATGATGTTGAGTGAAATGAGCCAGTCACAGAAGGGCATATACTGCACAATTCCACGTATGTGAGGTCTGCAAAATAGTCAGACTGAGAGAAGCAGAGGCTAGAACACCTGCCATGGTTTCTGTGGCTTCTTTCCAGTAAAACAAAGCAGGTGACGTGGTTGGGTGAGGTTCTTTGCCAAGTAGGGAAGACACACACAGCTGCGTCCCTTGTTCCTCTGTGCCCAGACCGATCTGCAAAACCTCCCCTTCTTCCAAGCCCTGTTCCCCAGAACCACAGCAAGGGATCCCCATTCTCTCTGCTCCAAGGAGACCCCAGCACATTTTAATGCCGTTGTTCAAGTCAGAAGTTCATATTCGGGAGTGCCTGTCTTGCAAAACCTCCCTCTCATCCGTGGAGATGCATCCTCATCTTCCAAGCTTTGGGCAGTGCAGATTGTACACGACAGGTGTGACCTAAAGATGCGTCCTTATGTCAATGCATTCAAAGTATCCTCAGAGCCACTAATGCCCCGCCACAGAAAACCACACAGCTAAGTGTGTCTTCCAAGTGCAGAGAAGACAGACAAAAATACCCGGGAAGGAACATCTCCAGCACATTTTTTGTGCATCTGGAGGTTCATCCATGATCCGAAATGCATGTTTGAATATACAAGAGCGACAGAAACTGTGCTTTCTTCACGGGGGTTCTTGCCAGCAAATATGGAACATCGTAAAGGGCGATTTTCCTAAGTGCTCAGGCTGGCGAAGATCATCGTAGCCCAATTCGGAGAAGGAAAAAAAAACCTAAAACGCAGGGGCTGGGGACCTCAGGGAGGAGGGAGGAGAAAGTACTTTGAGAGGCAGTGTGGAAAAATCCACCGCAGACTGCCGTCAGTTTTATGTCCTGACCACAGTGGGTGTACATGGAAATACTTGGGTGGGTTTCTGTGTGAATTAAAACATTTATAGAGCCCCGGACTCCCGTTACCTCTTAGACGTCTTATTAAAGCCCCGTTAGTGTCAACATGGGGCTTGTAACCCTGCTGGACCCCAGCACCAATGAAAAGCAGCTGTCACGAAGTGAAGGGTGTTAGGCAAACTCTTCTGGATGAAGGGAAGGGGAGACCCGGCAGAAGCAGCTCCGCCTAGAGGCAGGGCGTGGGCTGCAAGAGAGAGCGGGCCCACGGGCTTCAGTTCTGATGGAAATGATGAGTTTTCAGGGCTGGGATGGAGCTTAAGGTCTGTGAGAGCCTTTGGGTTAAGTGAGGGGACAAACCCAACCTGCTGTGAAAGCAAGAAATAGGGCTCTGGACCAGCTGTACGGGTTGTGTGTTGTGCAGTGGGGCTGCACCCACACTCGGATCTCCAAGGACAGGGAAGCAAGCACCTGGGTGTCTCCACACTCCTGCTGGACCAGGAACACAGGACGGAGGGGCTAGAGCTGTCTGGGTGCCCTGATGTCCCCGAGCTGGCGAAGGAGGAGACAGGGTTGTCCCTACACCCCTGATGCCCAAGGACAGGAGAGGAAGGACATGGGTGCCTCACACTCTGGCAGGACCAGAAGCTACAAATGGAGGGGACGGACCTGTCCCCACTTCCCTGATGTTCCATGGCTGGGGTGGAGAACAAAGGGTGTCGCTGCACATTGCTGGACCAGGAACACAGTATGGACGGGATGCTGCTGGGGATGGGCAGTGGGTCCCTGGCGACCATGACTCTGGAAAACCCTCCACCCCAGGAGGGGCGTGTGCGCGCCCTGGGGACCAGGTTGGCCTGGGTCCTAGAGGGACACCCATGTCCTACACTCCCTGCCCTGTCCCTTCAGAGGTGTGTGTCCACTACTGCACACGAAGGATGCACACAAGCCTTCACACCACCTACCGTCCCACTTGCCTCACTCGCTTCCAGCCCCACCTGCCGTACCCCCCGCCTCACCTCCTGAACCTCGGCCATCCCATCACCAGCTCCCCACATCATCATCTGCCGCTCTGCTCATCTCCCAGCCGACCTCACTCCCAGCCCCTCCCTTCCTTATATCCCACCGTCCCCTCTGCCACCACACCTTCCCCGCCATCAGCAGCACTTCCTCAACCCACACATCCCATACCCAATTCCCAAACTGAAAACTTTCCCATCCCCAGCTTCACCTCTCACATCTCCCGCTCCACCATCCCCGCCCCCGCCCCCGCTCCATCCCCGCCCCCCGCTCCACCATCCCCGCCCCCCTCCCCACCATCCCCGCCTCCCTCTCCACCATCCCCCGCTCCACCATCCCCGCCCCCCCCGCTCCATCCCCGCCCCCCGCTCCGCCATCCCCGCCTCCCTCCCCACCAACCTCACCTTCTCAACCCCAGACACCCCATAACCAATTCCCCAAGCTGAACCCTGTCCCCTCCCCATCTCCACTCCCCCCACCTCCACCAAGTGTCTGCCCATCCCCCAGCACTCAATCACTCCCCTCCTCCGCCTCTGTCTCCTCCCCACCAGCTCCTTCTTATCCCTCCCTCCATTTCCACCTTCCTCACCTCTCTCCTCTCCCTCCTCCCCTCCCCAGCTTCCAAGATTCAGTCTCTCCTTTGCAGGACTTCCCACCTTGGAATCATCTCTGAGCGTCACTTTTGGAGGCGTGGAGAAGCTCAGAATTCTCATGGAGAGAATGTCTCAGGGATGTTCGTAATGGAAGGAGTAGAACATGGGTAGTAGAAGGATGGGCTGCAGGTGGCCTGAGATTCCCACGTTGAGGAGAAGCTCAGGAAGCTCTGGGAGGAGTGTCGATGCCACAGCTCCAAGTCCGGTCAGTGTTCCAGGCCCTGGACCTGGGCTCACTCCGCGTCGGCGTGCCCCTTGGAGGTACCCTATGCCCCTGAGCTGCTGCCTGGGGAGGCTGTGATGGGCAGGGGCTGGACCCGGCTTTGGGAAAGCCTACTCAGTGGAACTGACAAGTCAGCCAGGAGAAACACCGGGAAACTTCCAAGGAAAGCTAGTTTGTAGTAGGTAGGGCCGTCTTGGCTTGCGGTGAGGTCACGGCAACACCTTAAAATGATTTTTCCGCTGCCCACTGTGCACTTTTCCGAGAACCTCTCTCGTTTCCAAATTCATGAATATGTCTGCCAAAATGTGAATCCATCTGTTTCCGATTCGATGGCCGTTAACTCGGTGGGTCATCCTGGTTCTTTTCTTCTAGGTCGACGTTCGTTTTAGCAAATGAGTGGAGCTAGGTGAATTCTGACAACTGCGGACGAGGTTTCAGGGCTAAAAGTTGAAGCGTCCAGATGTCTGGTGTTAAAACCACACGGCTTGCCTGTCCTCCAGTCTGGGTAGAGGAGAGAGGGTTCTCCTGGAACCTTCCCTAAGGAGGCATCCTCCACCTGACCCCCACCCCATGCCCAGCGGGCATTCACATTCACGTCCCCCAAACTGCAAGACCTGAACAGTGATGGGGCCCCAGCCAAGAGCTAGACCCTCTCAGATGCGGCACCCAAGGGGATCAAGACTCTTTACTGCTTAGCCAAGGGTTCACAGATGGAAGGTTCATTTGTTTTGTTTGTTTGTCTTTATTGAAGGATAGTTGCTGTACAATATTATATGTAACAGGTGTACAATATTATAGGTAACAGGTGTACAATATTATACGTTACAGATGTACAAAACAGTGAATCACAGTTTTTCAATATTATATTCCGTTTATAGTTATTATAAAATATTGGCTATCTTCCCCCATGTTGTATAATATATCCTTGTAACTTATTTATTTTATACATAGTAGTTTGTACCTCTTCATCCCCTACCCTTATATTGCCCCCACCCCTTGTAATCACTACTTGGTTTTCTGTATATGTGAGTCTGCCTCTACTTCTAAAAATAGAATTCTCGTATGACCCAGCAAAACCAAAAACTCTAAAACCCTAATTTTAAAAGATACATACACCCCACTCTTCATAGCAGCACTATGTACAATAGCCAAGACATGGAGGCAACCTAAGTGTCCATCGACAGATGAACGGATAAAGATGTGGCACATATATATATATACATATATATATGTATATATAATGCTGTAAATGGCATTATTTCACTTATATATATATATACATATATATATAATGAAATATGAATCAGCCATAAGAAAGAATGAAATAATGCCATTTACAGCAACATGGATGGACCTAGAGGTGATCATACTAGGTGAAGTAACTCAGAGAAAGACAAATACCATATGATATCACTTATATGCGGAATCAAAAAAATACAACAAACTGGAAAATATAAAAGAAGCAGACCAGGTGAGGGATGCATTTTCACCACTAAAGTGCTCACGGTGGACGTGGGAGAAGAGGGTGTGAACAGAGCACCGCATACCTGAGGGACATGTTCACATGAACAAACCCCGGGGATTAACAGCATGCCGTGGAAAACTCACAAACTTCGTTTGAGAAAGGACTGCTTTTCCTGCATAGTGTTTTCTCACCAATCTTCACTCAATGTTCCTACCTCTGCACATTACATACCATCAATATGTGTATGCAGATCAAATAAAGGATGGAAAGAAACACCCGTGTTCCTTCCCAAGAGGGGAAAGGGATCTATTGCTTGAAAGAGTCAGCAATATGGAAGGTGTAGCCTACAAGTTAAGTGCAACAGCTGAGCATTTTAGGATGATAAGAGTAAAAAAGCCACCAAGGAATCATCAGCATTGGATTCAAATGGTGACAAGCATCGGTACAGAACGCATACTCAGCTTAGCAGGTTTTGTTTATAAACATCATCTTCAGCCCACAGGATACAGGGTCGGCATTTTGAAGAAGTGAAGCTCTCTTGGCAGTATTTATTTAAAAAGCCAAAGATAAGAGTTGGGAAAAAGAATCATGACTCCAAGAAACTTGGGGGAATCAGCAGCTTTCATGAAAACTGCAAAATCCGTACTTTTATGTACAGCGTGTGTTGATCACCACGAAAATTATCCGTGCCTGTTTTATGGGACAGTGAGAAAGGTCACGTGGTGGGCGATGCGAATTTTTTAAAGGTTGGTCTATCATAGTTTAAAAATAATCACTGTTAGTTAATGGCAATGAGGCTTTGAAGTCACTATGTGTACTGAATGAAGTAAAGTCACTGTATGTATTGAATGAAGATGTATACATGTAAGTATATATATGTATATGTGTGCAGATAGGTAGATAGATGATTGACAGGTAGATTGATAGATGATAGAGATGATAGATAGATAGATTAGATAGATGATTGATACCTAGATAGATAGATAGATAGATAGATAGATAATTGAGTAAAAATCCAAATTAGGAATAGCTTCAAACCCCAGGAAGCTGACAGTCTCTGAGGAGTGGGCTGGTGTATCAAAGACGTAAATCACATCAAAGATCAATACAACCGTTATAAGGGAACTCAGGAAGGTCCTGAACCCCCTGAAATGCTTCCGTTATAAGGGAACTCAGGAAGGTCCTGAACCCCGTGAAATGCTTTTCTTTATTGCATTAATTATTGATTCATGCACTTCTGCCAATGGATGATTAGAAGCTCCGAGGTCATACTTTAAGTGAGATCACTTGGTACAGAGACGTGTGCACCTTGAGGCCACACGTCTTGCATCCTCTGCTCCCTGGTGCAGGTGGGGGCAGGTGAGGCCACGTGGGTGATTATGCGGACATGCACAGAGCACGCCGTGGTCACCATTGCATTTATAAATGTCACCTCTGGGGGCCACCAACTTGTAGGTCTTTCTTGGAGGTTATCTTTGCATCATGTCACACTCTGAGTTGCAGAGTGTGGAAGAGTACACGATTTCAGCAATCTTTCCTGAAATGTCTAGTTGTGGAGTGGTTGATTGGATCGGGTCCCTGTTTGGGGGCATGCAGAGAAAGAAGGTTGCTGGATGGGAGGAGAGTCATGGTAGATGTGGATTTCAAGTATCTTTCTGGAATCATCTGCCTGTACCTGGAGCACCCAGGGTGGTACTCGACACAGATTGTGTATTTTATACTGAGGAGAATTAAATTAAACCACACCAGGGCTGATGGGTGTGGATGAATCCAGTGGTGATGTCTGCTTTACACGGAGGAAGTGGGGAGGAGAAAGAAGCAGACTGGGGTGCACAGTGGACCATGGTGAGTAGTAGACCCAATAAGTGGATGGGTGGATGGATTGGAAGGGTAGTTTGCCAAAGTCAAGGGGATCTCAAGGGAAGTAACGAAGCATCTTGTTCCGAGGCATAACTTTGGAGACCAGGGTGACATTCTTCACATACAGAGAGACCATTTCAAACAAGACGGCCCCATAAGAAGGACTTTGGGTCCCTTCTGGACTGTTTTGGTGGGGGTGGTGAGGGCAAGGGGCTGCCATATTGAACCCATCAGATGAGGAGGGTACCTGGGGAGGAAATGAATTGAAGGGCACATTTTGGCATAAAGAAGAGGACTATTCATCAATTCACACAGCGTTTTCTGAGCATCCCAAGATCAAGGTTGGGTTACAATGGAAACAATAACCTTTGGCCTCGTGGAGCCCCTAATTGCTTGGGGCAACAAGAGACAGTTTATAAAGACTATTGCAATAGAAAGGTCATATCGCAACAAGTGTTGAAATCAATCAGTGGATGGGTTGGCTCTTGCCTTGCTGTGGGAGGGACTTTCACCCAATCTAACGAGAGGGACATGTAGGAAGATTTCACTGTGTCTGACAGTGCAGAAGGGATTTGTGGGCAAGACCTTTCACTGCAGGGGTTATCAATAAAGGAAAGGGAAACTGTGAACCCAGAAGCAGGTTTCACACAAATGTCTCTAGTATTAAAAAGCCGAAAGCATCGCCTGACTCTTTGATTCCATCTGAGCAGTTAATTCCTAGCAGATGCTGACTTCCATGGGGGGCTTCACAGCCTTCATCCCTGTTTCTTCCCTGAGAAAGAAAAGATTACATTCTCCACACTCATCCACACACCCACCCCCTTCCAATCCAGTTACGCTAAATTCCACACTTAACCATTTTCTCAGTTTAGAGCAAAGCACATTTGTATTGTTACCAGAAGCTCCTGGTTATAAAAATTGGGGACACTTGTTCCAGGACCCAGCTGAGATCCATGGGAAGTATAATTGCTGGAAGATGCAGTTGTTCCTCCTCAGAGTCTGTGGATTGTGTTCTGAACATAAAAATCTTGCTCTGTGTATTAGCTTTTAGGGCTGCCATAACTAGGCACCATAAATGTAAAGGACCCTAAATCCATGGACATGTGCAATGGAACCTCATTTGGAACCAGGGTCTCTGCAGACGTGATGAAGTGAAGGGTCTGAGATGAGGTCCTCCTGCATGAGGGTGGCCCTAAATCCAATGACAGGGTCTTTATATGAGACAGAAGAGGAGAGACACAGACACAGAGGAGAAGCCACGTGAAGACAGAGGCAGAGATGGGAGGGATGTGGCCACAAGTTCAGGGACGCCTGGAGTCCCCAGAAGCTGGAAGAGGCAGGAAGGACCCTCCCCTGGAGCTTCCAGGGGGAGCGCAGCTCTGAGACACCTTGACCTCAGATGTCTGGTCTCCAGGACTGGAGAGGGCTGAATTTCTATTGTTTGAATCCACTTGGTCTGTGGTCATTTGTTCCTACAGCCCCAGGACATTCATAAAGTTCATCCTTTGAAGACCAGCAAGGGAAAAAATGCCTTTATTTTTTTTCAGAGGCATTGCCTTTTCCTACAAAAAGCATTCTCTGTAGCTGGAGAGCTCATGGACCCTTTTACCAAATGGTAGAGGATTTGTCAGGTAGGTTCGCTGGGCCCCAGTGGGGAGGGAGCAGAGGAGATGCCTTGTACAAGAACAGGATGACAACCAAACACATCGGTAAACAGGTTTTCGTGTTTCCATTCCTGAGATTCGTTCTGACTTACTGTGTGTCAGGCAAAAAAGAGACATCTGAGCACACCTAGAGGGCACTCGGGGAAAGAGGAGCCGGGTTTGCAATGGATGCCCTCTTATTCCGTATTTCTCGTGCTGTTCTGAAGTGGCGGACTCCATGTATATTTCTTTTCGCTCGATGGGTTATGACAGTGAGAGACTCTGACGGGCTTCTTTTGGGAAAGCTTTTTTTTTTTTTTTTTTTTCACATGATATCAGATTATCTTCTTCTCTTGGAGAACCTGAGCAGGAAAAATGCCCGGATGGCTTTGAGCAACTGTTCCGTGACTCAGATGAAGAAATGTAATTTTCGAGAGATGCCTGTCACCGCTGAACGGTCAGGGGGTTCCCTGAGGCTTAGATCTTGACTCTCAGTTTTGCTCGGAAATCTCCAAACCACGCCCCCAGGAAGATGTGGTGTAGATGCTTAGCGGGGGCACACGTGGGTCTTGCTCTTGCAGAGGTGGATTAGGCTCTGTCCTCCTGGGGCTCTGTAAGGAAGGACACACCACCTCTGGTGAGGGGAAGGCACTAGACGTCCACTGGCACAGGCAGGCCACTTTCCATCAGCCCTTGTCCTGGAAGAGCCTTCCTGGAGGTGGTGAGATGTACCCGACGGGGTTGCAGGATCCCTACGGCACCGACGTCACAAGTCTTCCCTCTGTGCCTCTCTTTGGCAGCTCTGACCCTCCTCACCTGTTGCATTTCCTTCTGACTTGCTTCCCTCTGGGACCACTTCTGCTTTTAGTGCCCATGAGCAGAAGCTGCTTAGGAGGCCAGGGTTCCTCGCCGAGTCATGTACAAGATGTTTGAAGCATCTCCCAGGCTTCTGAATGACTCCACTTGCTCTGGGACATTCTGGTAGAGCCGGTTTTCCATGCCTTTAATGACCTTTCTCCCAGAGGTCTCCGAGTATTTCTGAACTTCTTCCATTATGAATCCCACAAGCAGAAGGAATAAATTCCATATGACGGCTTTTTTTATATATATACATATATCCACTCTTTTTTTTTTTTTTAGATTCTTTTCCTATCTAGGCCATTACAGTGTATTGAGCAGAGTTCCCTGTGCTGTACAGTAGGTTCTTATTAATCATCCGTTTTATATGTAATGGTGTGTACATGTCAATCCCAATCTCGCAATTTATCCCTACCACCCTTTCTCCTTTGGTAACCATGAATTTGTTTTCTACATCTGTGACTCTACTTCTCCTTCGTAAATAAGTTCATTTGTACGCTTTTTTCTCCTAGATTCCACATATAAGCGATATCCTATGATATTTGTCTTTCTGTGTCTGACTTACTTCACTCATTAGGACAATCTCTAGGTCCATCCACGTTGCTGCAAATGGCATTATTCTGTATCTGACGGCTTTTGACGAGCATTTCCACCAAGCTGGTGGCTTCCTTTTAGGACGATCAAGAAACCCTTTAGAAATTGGTATACACCCGAGACACAGTTGGTACCTTGCACACACGATATCCACTTTTCTAAGCACATTACTTTGCTTTAGAAACATCTTCAGCGGATTCCAAACTCCATCCCCAAAGCCTTCATAATTATCTTGAGTCATGGTTGAAAACACCACGTTGTTCATACAAAATAAACATTTCCTGCTTATCAGTGAGGTTCATTTTTAAGTTCTGTGTGTGAAGCACCACTTTGGTGGATGGTGTGCAAAATGGCGGCTGTGGTAACCCTGCTGGTAGTCAGCCCTCCAGTCCATGCCCTCCAAGAGGAAATAAATCCTCCTGAGTTCCGGGGCTGTTTGTTCCACAGCAGATGCTGGCTATGACGTACAATTTTCGAGCTAGAGATCCAATGTCTTAAGTTCTCTTAATATTAAAAACTTGCCTCCTTGCTGTGAAATGCATACAGTGAAACCTGCCTCTGCAATTAGGCTGTAGAGAAACTGGATGGTTTGATGGGTGTTGTTGTTGTTTTAACTTTTTATTCTGTATTGGAGTACAGTTGATTAACAATGCTGTGTTCGTTCCAGGTGTACAGCAAAGTGATTCAATTATAGGTATACATGTATCTATTCTTTTTCAAGTTTTTTTCCCAATTAGGTTGTTACAGAATATTGAGCAGAGTTCTCTGTGCTCAGTAGGTCCTTGTTGGTTACCCATTTTAAATATAGCGGTGCGTACACGTCAATCCCAAACTCCCAATCTCTCTCTCTGCCCCACCCTTCCCCCACTGCTAACCAGAAGTTCATCTCTAAGTCTGTGAGTCTAAGAAACTGGACATTTTGAATGAATCAAGTGATTGTTGATATTCTAACCATGGAGATTGAATTCTGATTAGCAGATTCAGTCGTGGCGAAGCCCTTTATTGACTCGGTATTTTTGAATTCCATTTTGATGGTTCTTTTCTGAAAGGATACCTTATCTATTTTTTTAATGTAAGCTTATATCTTCTAATATGCAAATATATAAATATTCAATTAGGGGCTATAGATAAACAAGATCTGAGCCGTAGTATAAAGTGGTTTTTAAAAGTCTATGGTTGATTAAAGACTGTATTTACTAGAATTTTATAAATCCCCCCAGTGTGTTATAAATTAATAATTCACTATATTTGTGTGCCGTCTACGCAATCCAGTCAATTATTAATGAATACGTTTATTGCATATAAATAGTAAAATTTCCGTCTCGTAACACGACCAGTGCTTCATGTTAATATACTGAGAATGGCACATAAATAATGAAAGAAAAGTAGAATAAATAATATTTATTTATTGGAGCTGCCAAGCATTTGTTTTCATTTTTTTAATTAAAAAAAAATTATGGAAGTATAGTTGATGTACACTCCGAGCATTTGTTTTTATTCAAACACTTCGAAGTAGTGTCTGAAAAGGCAAGGAACAGATTGGCAGTTGGGCTCAGAAGGACGTACACGTAAACCCTTATACTCCAGACAGGTTAACCTTCCAGAGTAGACAGGCCTGGATGTTTCTGCCCTTCAGTGCGGTCATAGCAACAAGCATTTATTGGGCACCTACTGTATGCCGGACCCTGTACAAGGGGCTGACATGTCCTCTGCTTAAGGCTCATGGCCACCTGGCAAGGATAAGCCATTACCCTCAAAACCAGACCCATACCCTATGACACAGAAATCCCACTTCTGGGTAAGTATCTAAAAGGATTGAGAGCAGAGTCTCCAAGAGATATCTGTACACCTGTCTTCAAATCTCCATTATTCACAGCAGCCAAAAGGCAGAGGCAATCCAAGTGTCCGTGGACGGATGATGGATAAACAAAATATGGTCTGTGTATGCACCACCTGCTCTTTTTGACACCAGCTTCCTGATGAGGTCTTTGTGGACACAGCACTCCCTCCTCACGGAAAAGATGCCCCTCCCCGATGCTCCGTGGGGCATGTGCACATCTACATCAGTGCTTGTTTTCCACCCAATTACCTCCCAAAGCTTGTGAACCCCAGGGATGCAGTGTCATTTATTCCTGCATCCTGGGATCCGACAGCCACATGGCTGACAAAGGCTTGTATTCATGGCTTTGCAGGAAAGGGAGCAATTTCAGGAGTCAGAGCTATGGGCCTGGGGCCACCAGGAGAGGGAGGAAGCCCCGTTTCTGTCGCCATGTTGGCACTGAGATTACGTCAGCTTCTACTCCCTTTCCTCCAACCTGGAGACCCCTCTCTCTTACTCCCCACTGGCACTGCCTTTCTCCGAAGTTCTGTGCATCCTTAAACACTCTGCAGGCATACCCGGTCTTATTCAGACATCTTCCCTGACTCGCCAGGCTGAGGATGGTGATTAGGTCTCATGTCTCACGTGAAGTCAGTCAGTTGGAAACGGCTGCCCTCAGCAATGTGTTAAGAAGGGTTCTGAGGCTCTGTCCAGCTTGAAGGGAAGAAGGCTGTGACCTCCCACAATAAGGGGCCCCTGTTGTCTGTCCCAGGGAAGGAGGGGCAGGTGGGAAGGCAGGAAGGAAGTCAAGAGAAGGCAGTTTCTGTTTTCTTTCTGAAATTAAAAAAAACAACAGAAAGAAGGAAGCCTTGTAGGGTATCATATGGGGAGGTGGGGTGTCGAGTATTTTCAACCTAGAGTGAATAATGCAATGTCTTTCTTCCTTTCTTTCTCCCTCCCTCCCTCCCTTCCTTCTCTCTCATCTATCTGTCTCATTCTGTAATCTATTGATACATTATATCTACGATCGATCTATCTATGTATCTATCAGTCTATGAATCTCTCAGAGTATCTATCTATTCATCCATCATATCTATCTATTCTATCATGTGTCCTTTTATAAGTATGAGCTATTATATCTATCTATCGAACCATCCATCCATCCATCCATCCACCCATCCATTCATTCATCCATCTTTCTACCCATCCATCTATCTGTCCACACTCATCTATCTATCCATCTATCTCTCTATCAATGTATCTATCCATCCATCATATCCAGCTAGCTAACTAGCTAGCTAGATATTCTACTATCTATCTACCTATGTATCTATCATCTGTCTATCTCTCATCCCTCTCCCCTCCCTCCCTCCCTTCATCCCTTTTTTCCTTCTTTCCTTCCTTCCTTCCCTTCTTTCATTTTCTTCCCTGTAAACTGGTTCTGTTACTGATTTGTCTGCAGTACTTTGGGCAAAAAGAAACA
Organism: Pseudorca crassidens; assembly: GCF_039906515.1. Classification (NCBI taxonomy): domain Eukaryota; kingdom Metazoa; phylum Chordata; class Mammalia; order Artiodactyla; family Delphinidae; genus Pseudorca; species Pseudorca crassidens. Next base: position 1,067,866 of record NC_090318.1, read on the forward strand.
CAACTACACACTGAGTTTATAAATCTATATTTGGTATCAACTGAAAATTGGAAAGGCATGGGCGAAAATGAGATTAACGGTACACTGGAGACCTCGTTTGCAGAGACCTGATAAGTCCAGGATGACTATTTCAAGGCAAATAGAACCAAATGTCAAAAAAAAAAAAAATACACACACAAAATATATGATGCTTATCATGGTTTAAGCTTATCAGATGGATGAGGGGAAAACCACCAAACACATGGAGGTTAATTCAGTGTTTACATGGGATTCTCATGATTGGAACCTTCTTTGTAATAAGATAACGTAAAGAAACATGAAAACACAAGAAGGAAAAAATCTTTAGGATTCAGAAGTGAGAGCAAATTTTGCAAAGTTCCTCATGGAAACCTTTCGTTTTGTCTTTGAAAAGGTATGTTGTTTTCGAATATGGCAACTATCTCAAAGCTGTAAGGGCGGTTATGCAACGCAAACTACTTGGACATTCACGTTTTCAAGTGTTTAAGAGTCTGGTAATGTTTGGCATCCCCATGTGTATGGAGGAGTGACTCTGGACTACAATAGACCTTGAATGAATCTACTGTGGTCTCAGCACCTAAAGGTTAAGGAAAAGGAGCTTGCACTCCCACAGAGATAAGTGGTTTCTTTAGGATGAATTTTTAATGACAAAAGGGCCTAAAAATAATCAAATTAACTGTGAAATCCATTGAACCAAAGATTCAAGTCATAAAGCTTAAAAAGACAGCAAATCTCTGTGGTCCAGACTTTATTGTCCAGACCAGGGGACTCTCTATCTATCTATCTATCTATCCATCCATCCACCCATCTACCTATCTACCATCAATCTATCCATCCATTTATTCATCTATCATCTATGTAACTATCTATCAATGTAACTAGCTATCCATCCATCATACCTATCTACCCATCTATCTATCCATCATCCATCCATCCATCATCTATCTCTCCATCCCTCTCTCCTTCCCTCCCTCCCTCTACCATCCATTCTCCCTCCTATCATATCTATCTATCTATCTATCTATCTCATGTATCTACCTATCTGTCCATCCATTCATCCTGTCTTCCTTCCTTCCTCCTTCTTTCCTCCCTTCTTTCCATCCTTTCTTCGTCCTATCTATCCATCCCTTCTATCCATCTGTCTACCATCTATCCACGTCACAATAGTTCTCAAGTGTGAACAATTTTGCCTTCCTGAGAACATCTGTCAATTTGTGGAGACATTTCTGGTTGTCACAGCTTGGAGAAGGGATTCTACTGGCATCTGGTGGGTGGAGACCAGGGAGGCTGCTCCACACCGCACAGTGCCCAGAACGCCACACCCCAGAGAATGCTCCAGCCCCAAATGTCAGTAATATGAGGCTGAGAAACCCTCAGACAAATATTTGCCTCCTGGATGTAGATCTGGCCACTCTCCGAATATTTCCTTTCCTACCACTCTCTCTGATATTTTTACTGTCACTCTTCCCCCTCGATATAAAGTCAGGTTCACAGCCCCCAAAATGCACTCAGAACAAAAGCCTCGTGGCCCATCTCTAAGGAAACATTAACCAAGAAACAATCAAACTTGATCCTCTGCTTGGGGCTGGGCACAGCCAAGGAAGCAGGATTCTCTGGGGGTTTTAGACAGTCTCTGTGGCTGCCCCCCGGGACCGAGACATTGTGAAAAAGACAAAAAAAAAAAAAAAAAAGGTTGGGGACCCTGCAGAGACCAGCTGGGCAGGGGTCCAGCCTTTGTGAAAGGTCTTTCATATTCAAATATGCCTCCTCCCCTCTTCCCTGGGGCTCCAAGCTCACCAAACTCATTCTTCCTTGGATGTGGAATTTGGAAAGAGGCCCCCAGCCTGCAGGCTCAGAGCTTAGAGGCAGGGTGACCCAAGTGTCACTCCAGGCCAGTATGTTTTCCAAGCAGAAACCCCAAGAATGTCTTCCAAGGAGCCCCTATTACCTGGCGGGATTTCTCACGCCACAGCCAACTGCCTTGGGCTGAGTTGAACAGAATACTCTTATATCGATCGTGCAATTTGAGTACATCCCTTTCTGGGCAACATAAGCCACATTCTGGCAAAGCCGCCTTGAAGGGCTGGTACCCAGGGACCCAGGCTGAGGGAATCGCAGTGCACAGCCCCTATTCTTGGTGATGCAGGAATACAGCAGCCCAGGGCTTACGCCGAATACGTAGGAAAAAGCCCCCCTCTCTTTGGGTTGTCTGGTTTGCAGATATTATTGATTCCATTGGGCAAATCCCTGACTCCAAAATAAATTAGGCTAAGTCAGAAGCCTTTGATAGTCGTTTGTTTTAAATGCTGTCTTTTCTCCCCCTCCCCCGCCAAACCGTGGCTGAGGGTCTTTAAATGAGCCTTCAAAGGATTCCAATTACCTTGGTGTATTTATCTCATCATCTCCAGCCACGCTGTCCAAAGGCTATGCTGTCTCATTGAGGATGCCGTTCCAACAAAATGCATGGAGCCCAGATTCTAATGTTTGGCCTTTTGAAAACCTGCCCATTTGTAGAAGAAGAAAAAATATATATATATATATTAAATGCTCTGCAATCCTGAACAGTATTTGTCATCTTTGCAAATCAGAACACTGGTTTATTACTCTATTATATAGACTTTTTAACGGTGCAAAGAGCATTGATTCTGAGCTTGGTCACATCCCTGCAGGGTGCAGAACGTACACTGAGCTACATGAGCTGTAAAATGACAAGGTTTTATGTTTGCTTGAAGGAACCGTATAAATGAAGATTGAAGGACCACTGGGTTCGTGTGAGGTGTGAGGATGGGTGAGTGACCAGTGGGGAACAGCAGGAGGCTGGTTGTTTGTCGAGTCTTTAATTCAATGCCTCTTTATTGAGTGTCTACTAGGTAATAGGTAAAAGGCAGCACAATGGAAATAGAACCTCAAAGTGCCTGGTGTGGCACCTGCTAATGTGCTGGGCACATAGGTGTGACGGGGTTCAGCTGACATGGGACCCCAAATACGGCCCCTTGCCAGACTGACTGTTTTAAGTGGAAGGAGTTTGTGAAAACAGCAGAAGCAAGAAGGTCACTCCCATCCTGTCTCCCTCTACTTTCTCCCCTGAGACAGGTCAGAAAACCCTCATGTGACACAGCCTGACACACAGGTCTACTGAAGGTGGGTAGAGGGCAGCAGAGCATCTCTCTGGGTGGAGGGATTGGAGGGAAACAGGGTGGAGATGGATGGACACACCCTCGGGGAGTGGTATGCCATCTTGGACAATGGTGATGTGGGCTGCTTGACATGGAGTAATGCTGGAGGGCAAAGTGAGGCCAGCAAACAGAGGTCCAGGAAAGTTAGGGTTGTTGGGGGGGTCAAGGTGGTGCTGCAGCACGAAAGCTGGCTTGGAGGGCTTCGTGGGGTGGAGGATGTAGGACAGATGAGGCAGAGTATTGGGAAGAGGACATTAGGAAGTGGCTGTTACCCAGAGACAGGCAAAGGTGTGATGGTTATTGGACCAGAAATGGGGCGACATCATACAAGGGATCTGTAAAATGGGAATGTAAAAGGGACTGCCTCAACATGCTTAAAGTTGAAACACTGGAAGAATTTACGCTGATGACACTGAAGAGGTAATGAAGATCGAGAACCATGAACCAGTAACTGGCAAAAAAATACCGGAGATAGGAAAAGTGTACATATGATGGAAATACAACATGTAGAACATATAAAAATCATGTTACTATTACAACAAAATAAACTTCATAGGAAACGTACTGGAGCAATTGAAAAGGAAAATGCAAGGTTTTACAGAGGCACATAAAAGAATACTTAAATAGAGAAGCATGTTGTCTTCCTGGATGTAAAGGTTTACTGTTATAAATATGTCACTATTTCCCAGGTTAAAATATAGACTTAATCCCTTAGGAATTTTTTTCTAAGGTTTGGAAATAGTACAGTGATTCCCAAACTATGTCCATAAGAATACATTGGTGAAAAACTCCAAGCCATTTCTGAAGAAGAGTGGAAAAAATGAATGTGCATTAGCAGACAATAAAATCCTTTATAAAGACCCAATAAATGAAAGCAGTAAGGTCCTGGCGTAGGAATAGACAGATCAATAACAGTTGAGAAATATATTGAAAGTTTATGATGTGACAAAGGTGGTTTTTCTAATTCATTCCATAAAAAAAAAGCCAAGACTTCTGTGCGTCACAAAATATATACAAAATTAAAGGGAACATGAGGGACCACTTGGAAAATACATTATGCACCAAAAAACATCATTAATCCATAAAGAACTGTTTCAAATCAAAGGTAATGTTCCCCAATCCGAGAGCCAAAGGACACGAGACAAATGGGCAATAATCAAAAGAAAATGTTCGAGTTCAGTAAACATTATAGAACACTTTCTTTCAAACAGTGGGATCCCATTTGGGTCTTGCAAATCAGTGCTTTTGCCCCAGCAAGGTACTACCCGTGAGTGAGTTCTTCAGGGAAGGTGGTGTACAATTAGGACCCTCTTTTGGGAAAGCGCTTGGTTGACAAATGAGAAGGCTTAAAAATGCCCTCCCCCTCTGTGATCCAAGAATTACATCTCCACTAAGTGCTGTGAAGGCAAAACAAACAACATGAACAAGAAAACAATGAGAGGCGTGAACACCCATAGTGAAGAGTATCTGTCTTCCAGTGGAGAGAGGCACTATGGACGATTTCATAAAATCTTCTTCGCATTGTTTTCTTCTTGCACTTTTGACAGTTCATACTGGGAACGTATATGAAGTAGGGTTAAGAAACAACAAAGCATACTTTGAAGAGGTGTCTTGAGTTTGGATGTAAGAGGGTGGCAGACCCATCATGGCAGTAGGTAAGATGAGCCATGTCTAAGAAGCCTGGGAGAATGGTGGTCCCCGTACCAGTATGAGGCAAATGCAGGGAGATGCCTGATGAGATAACGTGCTGGTGACACCCCACTTGGGATTATCCAGAGGGCGTTTGGACAAGAAGGGCCAGGCATATATCTGCACAAAGCCGTGCACAGAATTCTAGTCCACATGGCTGCATTCTCTGGAGCAATGGTCAGCATCACGAATGATACCCTCCTGTGACAGGGCAGAACCTTTGTATTCTATTGCAAGTTAATCACTACAGGGATGTTACCTATAAGCTTAGATTATACATAATAGCCCATCTCTGGGAACCAGACCTCCCAGGCAATGAGCATGAAGCTAAAATACCTTTGTTTAGCTCACGGGAAACATCCTGATCAGGCCCACCTGTGAATGGTTGCAGGAAGGAAGAAATTAACACATCCCCTCCAGAGGCTGACCAGAACAAGGAAATATTTGACCTTACTGCCTTCCCTTTTAGTACAAGAGAAGCCTGAATTCTAACTCAGGGAATATGGTTCTTCGGGACACAGGTCCAGCAACTTCTCAGTCTGTCGGCTTTCCGAATAAAGTCGCTCTTCCTTGCTCCAACAACACATCTCTCGGTTTAATGGCCTGTTGTGCGGTGAGCGGTATGGGCTTGGACTCGTAACATTCCTTCCCACAGCCTCCTGGGTGGATGCTGTGTCATGGGTGCAAACAGAGCACAGTCCAAGGTGAAGAGCACACACATGTCCTCTGCCAGGAGGAAGTGGACACTGTTCTTGTCCTGCAGTGGAATAAAGTACATCCTAATGGATGTTTGAGCTTCTGCCGTGGGTGGAAAGTTTCGTTTGCAGAGTTTTCATGGGCTGGCAGGAGAAATGATGGATTCATCCCACATGTAAAGTCATGTTCTCTTCTCTGTGCTCAATGGAGTAGGGCACCTAGGAGAACGTGACTGTGATGCTTTCAAACAATGAACATGGCAGGAAACCAACAGGAGGGGGAAAATAGATGGTGAGACCTCCCACCAGATGTGCTGGAAAGAGAGGAATCAGCGACACCCCTCCCCCTCAGGAGTCTCATCCAACATCCAGCGGATACCGCTCTTGGGAGACACAGATATGGATACTCACATCCATATGCATAGGGATGTTTCGTTGTTACACGGGTTAAATAAGCAAGTATGTGTGCCTCCGTCGAGAGCTTGAACAAGTGCTTTTAGAAACGTTTACAGGGAAGTGCATGACACGTCATACCGGCACTCTTCTCACCCAGGCTGGCTGTCCCGCCACGTTGCATGCGAGAAGATGGCAGGAGGGGACGCTCAGGACACCGCCAGATTCTTGACGCCTCCCCTGAAACATCTGGTCTGGGTTTTTTTGTTTGTTTTGTTTTGTTTTGTTTTCCAGCCGGCCGTGCCACACCAGCGGGGAGGAAATGCAATTAAAATAAAAACGGCCCACGAACGTAGTTCTGAAGGCAGTTTTGGGAATTTCAATGGTGACCTCTGATTGGACCATAAATATAAAATTCATATGTGCTTGGCTTCCTGCCTGTAATTACCTATCAGAAAGTTCAGAGTTTAAATGAAATTCTTTGTGAAGAAGAAATGGCATCATCGTAGAATCTGGCTGGCAGCACCCCCCCCCGCCCCAAACACCCACGGGGTGAAGACACATTTTCACATTTCCAAGATGTACGACGGCATGTGGAGTCCAGGCATGTTGAATGTTTTAATCCTATCACAAGACGTTTGGTTTTTTATTAATGTTCCTCATAGAATGTTTCCTTCCTCCTCTCGAGGCACCTACAACCACGCCGGATGCATGGAACTAGGCAACAGAAGGTCTTGCCCTTCAAAATTCCAAAACGCGACCATTTGTGAACTGAGGAACTGGGTTGCGTGTTTCCAGCTCTGTGGCCTAGAGGCCACGCACCGTCCGTAGTTATTTGCATGTCGTTGTCAAGGACGTCTTCCCACCTCAGAAGCGAAGGTTCTACGGGACGTAGACAGTCCCTTGATTTTTGCCTCCTTATGTTCTAAATTCTTCCGGGAAACCTTTAATCACTGAGGGCCCTTTCCAGGAACCTCTGTATCTACCCTAGTCACTAGGGAAGCTGATTGTTTTTACATTCTACCATTTCCTCTGCATGGACGTGCTCTTGTTCTCAAATTCTTCCTCGTGTTCCAGAGATTCTGGGTTGTTTGCTCTGCTAACAATTTCCACGGGCACAGCTCACTGGCTCAGACAATGACAGATTCATCTCCGTATGTCGAGAGCCGGGGTACTGGGGGGAAACAAACGCCGTACAGAAGTCAGCCATCACTAACGCTTTGCAAAGGGTCGCCGACGGTCTGGTGAATCAGTATCCTCCTAATGGATGTTTCTGTCTGCTCTACAAATAAGGCTGCGCCATGTGTTACACACTTTTGTTTCCCTCTCTTTTCCTCTGCATGTAATTTTTAAACTCTTTCTTCTCTCCCCCTTCTTGGCTTACTTGCTGAGACAGAGCTAAATCAACCTAATTCTAGAGGAGTACAAATTCCAGGTTAATCGGAATCTGTGCTTGTTAAGATAAAGACCGTGTAACATCTGGTCTTTATTTGCAGGGAGGTCTTTGGAGACGGCTGTGCTCTGGGGTAGCTGCGATGTGGATGCTATCTGGTGTAGCCTATGGGATGCGGGGCCACTGTAAGGATGGGTGTGGATCTCAGCCACAGGACTCACCTTGACCCCCACGGATGCATCCCTGTGGCTCAGTGAACACTCTGCTTATCACGTGCATGACCTTAGCAGGAAGCTTTGAGGAAGAGCCCTCTGTAGCTCACGCCTTGCTTCTCAGCAGTTCGGAAAGGTTCATCCTCTCTTACCTCCTGATAGCCTGACCAGGTCCTACGTATAAAACCAGAAGGTGTTCAGAAAACAATAGAAACCAAAGAGCACAGGGTATTTTTCAGCTTTAAAACTATGTGGGGCTCCCCTGGTGGAGCAGTGGTTGGGAGTCCGCCTGCCGATGCAGGGGACACGGGTTCGTGCCCCGGTCCGGGAAGATCCCACATGCCGCGGAGCGGCTGGGCCCGTGAGCCATGGCCGCTGCGCCTGCGCGTCCGGAGCCTGTGCTCCGCAACGGGAGAGGCCACAACAGTGAGAGGCCCGCGTACCGCAAAAAACAAAAACAAAAATTGACTATGTGACCCCCTCCCCCCCCAAAAAATAGGTAGAAAAATCTCTTTAGCATCACTTAATCTACATTTAGAAGCACCACCGTATCCCAGATCACATTTTCCGAGATGTTGCCCAGTCGAATGCCTATGGCGCCACTTCAGGAAACTATCACCCGTAAGAGATCCTTCTCCAATGGATCCCAAGTATGAGCTCTTAAACTTTAATTCTGGGATTTCCAGTTACATCTACAATGTGCCAGTTTCTCTGGGGGAGAGTTGACGTGATGTCTGCCGGTCTGTACATTTCAGGAAACGTGCTGGACTTTGAGACTCAGCCTTTATCAGCCTCCGTTTCCTCGATGGTCAAGTCGATGAGTGGAGGATGCTTCTAAAAGTGCCTCGGCCGTAATGATCCACGGAGCTCATTAACCGAGAGCGGGGGTCTCCTAACTCACTCGCTCACCCAGTGTAAATTGAAATCTTTAGAGTCTTGGCCGGTTCATTAGAAAAATAGGCAACGTCACTCTCGCCGTTCCCGAGACAACATGATAGATGACCTAACAAGCAATTAATAGGTTCATAAGTTATCTGACAAATCGATTTTGAGGCTGGACTCTGTCCATTACTTTAGCCATAGAGATATCAGATTAGGATCGACCACTCAGTGTCAAATGAATTCCGATGGACCCTCATGGCAACAGGAGTAACGGGTCCAGGGACACCAGCCTTTTCCAAATATGTGAACGTCCACTCTTAAATACAGGTGGATGTTAAGGGTTGATTTTTTCTGAACAGTAGACTTTCAGGTCTGGGGGTCACTCACAGGGCTGGAGCTAGGGTGAGGCAACTGAGGCTTTGCCTCGGGTACAAAATTTAGGGGGGCCTCCAAAAGTTTACCCAAGACAAATAGTTTAATGCAATGTTTTTAAACAATCAAAGTAAATGCCAAAAAAAAAAAAATCCGTGATGAACAAATATCAACATTTTAAACGAAGACAGGATCTTTACAGGGACAGGAAGCAGCACATTGCAGAGTCCTACTGGAGCTTGAGGAGAAGAGAAAAGTCCTGATTTTGCCTTTTTTTAAAGACAAGGCAAGCGAGTGTCTCACACAACCCACCCTCGTCCCAATCCTGCTGGCATAGTTGACCTATAAAATAAGTCATTCCCGTCTCAGGATCACAGTAAAATGATGCCTCTTTTCAAAGCACATCTTCTGGTTCTCTTTTCTTTTTTTTGAACACTTGAAAATATTTTTGCTGTCTTAAGGGAAAAAAGCAGGTCGTAAAACTGTAATTTTGTGTGTGGGTGTGTTGTGAGAACACTTAACATGAGTTCTATCCTCTTACCACATTTTTAAGTGCACAATATATTATTAACTATAGTCACAATGCTGTACAGACGATGTCTAGAAATTATTCATCTTACATAATTGAGACAATGAACTACTCCTTTCCCCCTTGTCCCAGCACCCGGTCAGCCACCGCTCTATCCTCTGATTCTATGAGTTTGACTATTTCATGTTCCTCCTCATAGAATTGAGATCATGCTTGTCCTTCAGTGACTGGTTTATTTCACTGAACATAATGTTACCAAGGGTCACCCACGTTGTCACATAAGGCAAGTTTCTTTCCTTTTTAATGGCTGAATAATATTCCATTGTGTATATTTATAATACCTGCCAGAGGGTTCATGCAAATGATGCTGTTCTCTCCCTTCAACCCTTCAGGAACGAAGTCTGAGGATGTGGATCCACCTTGGTCCTCTCCCAATGATCTGGGTCCCTTCCTTGTAGCTGAAACGCAAGCTCAAGGCACATGACATGGCAACTGAAGACATCCATGTGAAGACATCCATCTTTGTCTGGGGGTATACCAGATGTTCCATTGCCATTGCCTTATTGTCTGCATCACTTGTGCTCAATCTCTTTCCTTTATAATCAGAAGTGCTGATGGCATTGGTGGGAACATCACCTCAATGCTTGTTGCTTTTTTTTTTTATATACATAGTAGTTTGTACCGCTTAATACCCTTCCCCTATTTTTCCCCTCCCGCTTCTCTCTCCCCACTGGTAACCATATTTATGGAAAATATGTTATTGAACATAATGTCCTCAAGGTTTATCCACCTTGTAGTCTGTGTCAGAACTTCCCTCCTTTTCATGGCTGAGTCATATTCCATTGTGTGGATGGACCCCATTTTCTTTATCCATTCATCCATTGATGGACACTGGGGCTGTTTCTTCCTTTTGGCTGCTCTGAACACGCAGCTAGAAACAGACATATGCTCTGCCTGTTTTTAGAGGAAATTTTGAGAGAGGTTAAAATATAGACTTCTACAATGCAAAGGGAGAAAAGCATTTTATGAGACGCTATGACAAAACTCTGCATATGCTCACAGACTATATTCACAGGACAAACACTAGAAGAAACACAACACTTATGAGCAATTATCACAACACAGCAGAACTAGGGATGGTGTAATTTTAATGTGCTCTTCAATCCTTGCTGTGTTTGCCAATATTTCTCTAATGAATAGAATCGGGGAGGAAAAGGTTTTTTTTTTTTAGATATTTTTTGATGTGGACCATTTTTAAAGTCTTTATTGAATGTGTTACAATATTGTTTGTGTTTTATGTTTTGGTTTTTTTAGCTGCGAGGCATGTGGGATCTTAGCTCCCAGACCAGGGGTTGAACCCACACCCCACTGAGTTGGAAGGCAAAGTCTTAACCACTGGACTGCCAGGGAGGTCCCGGAAAAGCTATTTTGTAAGAAGACGATATCTGACTCTGATGCAATAGTAGACTTAAACTGTATTACATAATTTTGTTTCTACCAGAACATGAAACAATAGAAATTTATTTCGTTGCCATCCACTCTCTAAGCCCCTCTGTCTAGGCAAGCGATTTCATGTTTACAAAATAAATTTTTAAAATTTGGACCAGTGAAATATGTTTTTAAAATCAACCAGACTCTATTTACACTTTTTAAAAATGCCTGAGAGGCGGAGACTTGAGGTCCCTCTGTCAGAGGGATGGTGGGGAAATTTGAACCGTCTGTACTGTATTCATACCTTGTCATATTTTCAGAAGAAACCCATCCGGTCGTGTGCTTTCCCACCAGCTCTCTGCTTGTTCTGCTTTCGGTCTTCTTCATCTTCTGTGCAGACCTGTGAACTGGCATCACCTGGATAATCCCTTCTAGAGGGTATGTTCCAAATGCTCTGATCTCCTCTGGAGTATTTCAAGCCCCACGCTCAGTTTGAATGAGTCTGTCTGCAGCAAGAAGCGGGTCCGTGTCGTGATTTGTGCAAGACTCAACTTTGCCCAGTGAAGCACATGCTCAGGTAGGGCCAAGGGTACCAGAGCCACCTGTAAGAAGCTCACGTCTCATCCTCAGGTGAGGCACATCCCTCTCTCCAGGCACAGGAAAAACTCCTGTCTGGGTCCTCATTCGAAAGAGCAGTGACCTGTGTCTTCTCAGAGGCTGTCTTCACCGGAGCTTTACCAAGCCTATGAAATATGTCAATATATCCTGACACCTGTGATAACTTGAAACTGCCAGGCGGGGATCCACCGGGCTGATCAAAAACATTCTCCCCAAACAAACGTGGAGGTTACATTTTTAAAATTTGATCTTTATTCTAAAGTCAGAGACCGCCTTGGAAATACAGCAGCATTCAGTGTTGGACTCCATGTCTGTACAGCGATTACAAAATACGTCATCATGTGTTTGAAATAAATCCTCATAAAGGGCTGGTTGGAGTAACCTTTTCTCTGCAAGAGACACAAGTTTAAAAGTTTCCAGGAATGATGCTTACAGTGTAGGGAAAGAAGATGGGAACCCCCGGCTCCAGTGCATGGCTTTGCCCACTGTGTCCTCAGAGTCCCAGTTTTTATTTGTACACATTCGCTGGGGGACCTTCGACCGGCACCCCCGTTTTGAGCTGTATCCCTCTTGCATGGGAGTGTGTAGGGAACTCATCCCTTTTGCACCTATCATCTTCTTTCCTTGTGTTTTCACACCTGAATTTTGAGATGTGAATTGGTTTCATGTTTTTCTTATCACTGTGCAATGTTTATGGACCAAAAAGAAAGTGTCTCAGAAATGTGTGATTCAGGGACAGCGATGTTTGAAAAAGTTACAATGTGTTCCTTCTGACGCTCGTTGTTGAGGCGTTGACCCAAAACGCGTGCCCTGCAAGGGGGTCTATCTGTCCCTATACAAATATTCCTAATCTCACCTCTATTTCCCTATCGACATCACATTTATTTTCATCTTAAACCGATATGGCTGCTGCTGTATCCATTTTTTTAACTTTTTATTTTATATTGGAGCACAGTTGATTAACAACGTTGTGTTGGTTTCAGGTGTACAACAAAGGGATTCAGTTATACATGTACATGTATCTATTCTTTTTCAAATTCTTTTCCCAATTAAGTTGTTACAGAATATTGAGCAGAGTTCCCTGTGCTCTACAGTAGGTCCTTGTTTTGCTGTATCAATTTGATGTCACGGGGACGCCTTTCCAAAGGGAACCTTAAAGTTTCGGGAACTTTCAGACTCTTCTGAGGGCACGAGTCATGTTAAGAGTCTACCTGGTCACCAGGAGGAAGACCCCCATCCTGCGAAAGTGATGAGATGCCCTGGGGCTGGGGTGGGAGTCCCAAGAAATGGGCTCGGACACATTTTCTGCAGGCGAATCAGGAGAGCTTTCGGAATGGGATGCGGACGTGCATTGCTTTGAGGCTGAGAAGGAGGTGGAGATTCTGGGGTGCCTTCTGGATGGAGCTGGCCCCGCCGGTGTCTGGCTGACTCTGGCTGAAGGCCTCAGCTGTCTCAGAAGGGCCCGAGGCTGTGCAGGCTTCGCCCGTCAGAGCAGGAGGGGCGGGGGGGCAGGGAATGATGCAGGGCTCGGATGGCGCCGAGTCGCGTTGTGAGGTAGGTCTTGTGGTGGGCGGTCGGGCGGCCTTGCCAGTTTTCATGTGGACCACGGAAACAACCGTAGCTCCATCAGGCCACACAGCGAGTCGGCTGGAAGGGCCATAGGACTCAGGAACCCGCCAGTCCCCATCCCATACTTGGCATCGGCGTTTTATTAGGATGACTAAGCACCTGGTTGGTGAGCATGGGAAACGTGTTGAAATACTAACGCTGGGGTCTTTGAGTTAATGGTTCAATTATGCGGCCCGGGGATTTCCACCACACTGTAAGCTTGGGTAGGGGCGGGGGGTTCTTCTCAGCCCTCTTTCATCCCCTCCTTTCTGAAGAAAATTGGGTGATTGATACAGAGGTGAAGCTAAACGATGGGCAGAAATAATGGCAGAGTCTATGGCGGAAGTAGATGAGAAGCCGGATCGTGGATGTCAGGACCTCCTGCTGGAGGAACTGATGGCATTATAAGTAACTGTCTTGCTGGCGTGGCATCCATGCAACTTTGTCCTTAGCTCTGGGGTGTCCGAGAATCAAGGGAGGGAATGAATGAGGGTGGAAGGATTTTGAATAATGATCCAGCCAGTTCCAGAACCTTACCAGCAACACAAACACAGCCTCGTTTTTCCTGTGAGTCTAACATTCAAAGCACAACAATTACCCTCCATCATAAAAATAAAGGTACACGTCTCTACGATGGGTCCCGTGCAGCCCAGGCTCTCTGTGAAGGTGCTAACGGCAAACAGCACACGCTGACAGCAGGAGAGCTTATGTGACAGATGGCCTCGTTTGGAGCTTTGGAGGGGGTGTAGGTCTGCGCACTTTGGGCGTGTTTTCCAGCCATTCAGCTCGAGGTGGAATGTGAAGCGTCGATGCCTGTCAGATACACGTTTTAGGAGATGGGATGTTTAATATTGAAAGTCAGGTCATGCTGAAGGAACATGAGTCCCAGCTGGTTGGGTGGATGTAGAGGAAAGTGGTCATAAAAGACTTGGTTTTTCTCATGCAGAAATTGCTAACTGTGATTCGGATGCAAAGGGACCCCCAGGACAGGCCAGACTTGGATCATCAGTGGCTCCTTCCTCTTCCTCCCCAAGGTCCCAGGACACCCAAAGCCAGAGGCAGACACCGAACATCCATCTGGCTCTCCCAAGACTCACTCACACCAGGAGTGTCCCCGTTGGCCAATAATTGGCCCAAAACATGGCAGACGTGGAAAGACCCCAAGATATTATGGAGTCCCACCCCCCATGTTTCACAAACACAGGAGCTAAAGCTCAGAGAGATGATGTGGTTTCCCAAGGTCACACAGCCAATGGGTCAACGCTTTATTTTTTAATCCCCATCCCAAACTCTTGTCCAGTTTCAGGACATCGCACTTTCTACATCCATCTTTTTAAATTCCTTGGCCCTTTGGAACTTTGCGTGAAAGAGTGTTTTCACACTCATGAGGGGGTTGCAGGATAAACACAGACATTGCACATCATTTCCTGCTGGCAGGGGCACCAGCTGAGAATGGTCCTCCCGGTCTGGGTCTGGATCCTGAGACAGGATCCCCAGTGCTGGTTCTTCACGGGAGGACTTGCCTTGGCCAATGGAATGTAGGCAGGAGGGCCAGCACGCCCAGTGCAAGCCGGCCTTCCCAGCACTGGGCATTTTCTCTTGCTGTCTTGCAGGAAAAGAGTATTCTCAGGCTGGACCACTTGCCTCTGGAGGAAGATGAGGGATTCACAGGGAGCTCCCCTCTGCCCGCTTGCCAGCATCATGAATCAAGGATGCTGCACCTACCTGCACCCATGAGAGAGAAAGAAACAGGTGTCCATGGTTCTGCCATCCACCAGCTTCTCCAGATCCCTCCTTGGGCTGAGACACACCAGCACGTCTGAGACGGTGGGATGCTGCCTGCTTGTTGGCTCGAAGCTCACCTGTGAACCTGGCAATGTTGGTATGATGTTGTCATATGGTGAGAAAGAGAGAAATAAGTCTGACAGAGAAAGACTAATAGTGTATGATATCACTTATATTCGGAACCTAAAAAATAATACAAATGAATGTACATAGCAAAACAGACTCACAGATATACAAAGCAAACCAGTTTTCTATATGGTTACCAGAGGGAGAAGGAAAGGGGGAGGGGCAAGTTAGGGTATAGAATTTAAGGATACAAACTACTATGTATAAAATAGATGAGCAGCAAGGATATATTGTACAGCACAGGAGATTATAGCCATTGTCTTATAATTTTTAATAGATTATAATCTGCAAAAATACTAAATCACTGTGCTGAACACCTGAAACTAATATAATGTTGTAAATCAACTATACTTTAATAAATTTTTTTTTAATTAAGAAAGAAAGAGAGACTTCCCTGGGGGTCCAGGGACTAGAAGGGAAGGACTTCGCCTTCCAGTGCAGGGGGCATGGGTTTGATTCCTGGTTAGGGAGCTAAGATCTCACATGCCTTGTGGCCAGAAAACCAAAATATAAGACAGAAGCAATATTGTAACAAATTCAATAAAGACTTTAAACTTTTTCCAATCAAAAGTACTTTAAAAAAAAGAAACAGAAAGAAATAGATATTTGGTCTTCATACCTGGTTCATGGCAAAGAGCTCCTAAACCCCTTGGGTTGTCCTGAGGGATGGGATGACAGGACCCAACCTAACGACCTCATTTTACCTTAATCCCCTCTTCAAAGACCTCATCTCCAAATATAATCATATTCTGAGGTCCTGGGGGTTAGGGGTCCCAACATAGGAATTTGGGGGACACAGTTTAGAACGGGGGCGTTCTATGCCCTTTCTGGCAAATTCAGAAGGTAGCCAGAGAGCGCGCCATCACGCAGATCTGTGTTTTGAGAACTTGATGGTGGGGAACGTACCATGCTGACCACTCAGGGCGCTGTTCTTAATAGAAAGAAATAGATCTGTAATTCCTTCCACGCCGCCCAACTCCAGCCTGTCCTCTTTGGAGATGAAAATCAGATAAGAACTGGCAGATCTAGGGGTACGGTTCCCCGAGGATCTCCATAGCTGACTAAATTAGCAGGATCCTATCATTACCAAATGAATGGTCTTGGTGGGACGGGCGGCTGGCGTGATCAAACGGAGCTTCTGCCGCCTTGACAGGTGAGGTGCAGAGTTGCCCGTGTGCCCCTGCGGTCCCTTACATCAGCAGCAGGGGGGGTGGAGCAGAGCCAGGCTCCCTGTGTTCCAAGGCGGTTACCAGGGCAACCGGAGGAGATGTGCAGACACTCGGGGATGGAGCTCTCCGAACGCACGTGGAGGCCCATATTAATCAGAGGACTTGGGGCTGCCGGCCGCCTGTCCGGACCGATGCAAGCAGAACTGCTACCCATGACGTGCCCGGTGATGGCCCGTCGAAGCTGACACCTGCCCTGATTGCCGCTGTGAACCAGACCCTCACCTCTCCTGCAAAAGAATTGATTTCTGTTTGGAGGCGCTCCAATTTAAATCATTCTCTGATCTGTTGGAAAATGCAGTGCTTCCAACTCACGGTTCAAGACTTTGAAACAGGAGCATTGGTACCTGGATCCCACAGAGCTGTCACATCGTAGCATCTTGTTACGTCCCAGGAGGAAGCAGACTGTGGCTGGGCTTACACCCTTCCCTCATAGGGAGCAGCAGAACATCTGTCTCTGCTCTCCTGGGTTTCCCCTGATCCTTATCGTCTGCACATCTGTTTCGGGAGCTTTTGGGTCACACTCTTTCCATCCCAGCCAGACGAGGCGATATGCAGACAGTTGGAGACATAAGTGTGTCTGCTCTTCACTGTTTTGACCCCCATCTGCTGTAGGAACAGAAGGGGAAAGGCATCTTCTAATACCCACTTGTTGAGATGGCTTGGCTTTCTAAACCCAAGAGGGCCTCCATCCAAGTTCTCTTTAAGGCATATCTCCCACTGTTTGATGTGCTTAGCCTTGGGGAAGGAAGAGGTCTTGATGTTTGATTGTGTGGGGCTCCGCGATGATGAATTTTACATGTCAACCTAACTTGGCTGAGAGATGCCCTGAAAGCTGGTTAAACAGGGTTCTGGGTGTGTCTGGGAGGGTGTTTCTGGAAGAGTTGAGAATTTGGATCCGTGGACTGAGTGAAGCAGATGGTCCTCTGAGGGTGGGTGGGCCTCGTCTGATCAGCTGAGGGTCGGAAGAGAGCAAAAAGACGGAGGAAGGGAGAATTTGCTCTACTTGAACCTAGATGTTCATCTTCTTCTGTCCTTGAACATCAGAGCTCCTGGTTCATGGGACTTCAGGTTTGGACTGGAACTTATACCAACTGCTCTCCTGGGTCATCAGCTTTCAGGTGGCCAACTGTGGACCTCTCAGCTTCCATAACCATCTGAGACAATCCCGCATAATAAATCTCTTTCTAGATATCTATCTCTTTTCTGTCTGTCCCTCTCTAACTACCTACATCTGTACCTACAGCTATGTCTACATTTACATCTGTATCTGTATCCTATTGGTTTTGTTCCTCCGAAGAACCCTGACTAACACCTTTGGGTCACTTTGAGACTCACCTGCGTCACCATCCACGTGCAAAAGCACGTGAGGTTGAGAATCTGAGGACCAGCGCCCCTTCCAGCTTCCCCCATGACCCCATGACGTCTTCGCCTCTCTGGCCTAAAATGTTCATGTTCTTCAACCCAAGGCTGAGCTGGGCTGGAGATGCACGTCCTTCATTTTGGACCCTGGTTTGGCCAAGCTCACATCAGGCAGGTGGTAAATGGGGCTTTGTCCCTGGGACTTAAATTTAGAGCATTCACAACCGTAATCCTACACCTTTAAAAATGTATTTATTCATTTAAAGTAGGGTGTTCTGATCACTCAGAGTTGACCTCACTACGTTGGCACCGAGGGGCAAGAATGCTTCGTGTAGAAGGAACCAAAGACCCACTGTTAACAGAGCAGATCCTTGGGTCACGCTGAGAACCCCAAAGTTGCCCCACGGAGGGAGGACACATACAATAAATAGTTCATTGCTAAAAAATGCCAACAATCATCTGAGCCTTCAGCAAGCTGTCCTCTGTTTGCGAGTAATATCACAGATCACTGAGTACAGATCACCATAGCAAATATAGTAATAATGAAGAAGTCTGAAATAGTGCAAGAATTTCCAAATTGCGACACAGAGACTCAAAGTGAGCAGATGCTTTTGGGAAAATGGCACCGATAGACTTTCAATGCAAGGTTGCCACAAGCCTTCAATATTAATAAAAAAAAAAAAAAAGGCAATATTTGGGAAATGCAATGAAACAAGGTGTGCCTGTTTTCCCGTGATAGGAACGCACTAAAATGGATTCACCCACGTTCCCATGGATGGACCACTGGGTTTCCACAGTTGGACCTCATGAATCAAGATGCTATAGGAATCCAGGAATCCTGTGTCTCAGAGCACATGGGTTTTCCACTCTGATGGACACACTTCCAGGAAAGGAATGTTTGGGTCATCACTTGAGTGTATGTTCAACGTGAGCAGATACTGCCAGACAGTCTTCTAATGTGCGTGTTCAAATTTCCTCTCTCACCAGAAAGGGATGCAAGGTCCACTTCCCCTCCACATCCTTCCCATTACTTGATATCGGCAGCCTCTTTTCCCCTCTTGGGGTTAAGACATACGCAGGAGAGCCTACTGACCCTAAAGGCACAGCTTAGTAAGCTGTGGTGCTTCCTTCATCAGCGACGTTGTGTCTCTAGATTTTTCTCTTCCTGCTTGCGGTGCGTTCTGAATCCCTCTACCATATTCTTCATTCTTCTGCCAAAGATGCACGATTTCCACCAGAAAGAACTCAGAGAGCAAGTTCCAGTGCATAGACGAATGAGAAAGCAAGAGCGGGTGGCCCTGGGTGTCCATCTCTGGTGGGAAATATGGGACTTTGGAGGAACTTTTCGTTTTCCAAGCTGTGCTCAGAGCCCACGGAGGGTTCTGTGTGGGGGACAGGGGAATGGATGGTGGGAATGGGATTTAGGGTGCTTCGAAGCTCTCGGGGTGCTTGTTACAAGCGGGGCTGCTTCTAATTACCCAGGGTAATCTACAGGCAAAGGCGCCAGGGAGCGCGCCGAGGACCGGTAATCTATGGAGATGTAAGCTAATTACTTAATTGGTTGCATTTGTAAATCGCATTATTGGAAAAGAAATTACTCTGGTGATCGAATTACAGATATTTATCTGCTAATAGCCCTGATTAACTGGTGATACTAATCTGTCATTTTGAAAGCTAATATTAACAGCATCAATCTCACCGGAAAATAAACTGTTTATAGGAAATAAAAGTTGGGTCTATTTAAAGGGCGGAGTGTCGGAGACGCTGGATCTAGGGTGTTCTGGGGTTGAGCCTCGTCGGCTCATTAACCCTTTAGGGGTCACAAAACGCCCCTCGATGGAGAACAGGCGATACCACGGGGCATTTGACTAGCTCGACGAATGTAAATTAAAATAACAACTTGTTACCAGAACAAGTTGTTACTGGAAAGTTCCAAGGGCTTCAGAAAACTGAAACCTCCAAGGGAAAAGGTCAGTGTTGACTTATGAGTCTTCTCAGTAAGAAGCGTCACCTGAAGTTCCAAGAAAGGAAGAATTGATTTACCCAGAAGATACCCGATGGATGCCATTGTCTTCCAAGTAGTCAAATAAAAATTCTTCTCTTTAAAGAGGGCCGATTTACAGTAAAAGGAAAGCAATGCGATTGGAAGTTATAAATCAAGACCCTCATCTCGTTGCAGGGAAAACCGTCATGGGAAATGAAATTCCAAACAGACTTTGCCAAGTTGTGTGGCACCGTAATAAGTACTGGCCAAAGCAAAGGCTGGCAGTTTTGAGAAGTTGTTTAAATGACCCTCCTCCCTCCCGGGAAGCCCAGAGGTCCCGGGTCTGTGTGACATTCACTTAACGTGGGCACTCCAGCACCTGTGGAATCTGTGTTCCACGGACCTGCAGATCTGGAACCAAGCTGCGTTCTGGGCAGTGCTCAGAAGTGACCCGAAGTCATACTTCATAGATACATCTGGCGGTTTCTTTTCTTCTTATTCGTCTATTTCCTCTTTGATTGAGGTACCATTGACGAAAGTTGCACGTATGTGAGGTGTGCAAGGGGATGATTTGACACACATTGTGAAATGACAACCACACACAGTCACACTAAGGGACACATTTGTCACCTCGCACGGGTACCATTTTGAATGGAGTGAGAACGCTACCCTTGGACCAACACCTCCCCATCTCCCCCCTCCACACAGTCCCGGATAACTAGTCTATTCTCTCTTTCTACGAGTTTGACCTTCTTAGGTTCCACATGTAAGTAAGATCATGCAGTATTTGTCCTTCTGTGTCTGGCATATTTCATTGAGCATAATGTCCTCATTATGCCCTCCAACGTTGTCACAAATGGATTTCCTTTTTTATGGCCAAATTTTATATATATATAATAATATATATATTATATATAGTACAAATATATATTTTATATATGCATATATATATTTTATATATTTTTATGTATTTTATTTATAATATACCATATAGAGTATATATTTTATATATACTCTATATGGTGTATTGTATACAATTATGTTTATAATATTATGATTATATATGTAATTTTATATATATATAAAATACATCATATAGAGTATATAGACAAAATCTAGAGAGAAATATAATACACATATAGGAAGAAAAAATATATATATCCCATTTTGTTTATCCATTCATTGGTCAGTGGATGCTTAGACTGTCAATGCACCTGGTTTTACAATTATTTTTTTAAAAATTACAAGATATCTGGGTAACAAATAGAAAAACACCAGTGGAATCTGGAGGTCACTAGGCATCCTCTGTTACCACATTACCTACAATAAATGCTATTTCAAATTAAGGCCTTAATGTTGATTAAAATGATCAAGTCGCATGCCTTTCCAAGCAGCATTTCTAGAAGACCATCCAGAAAGTTTTCAGATGCGTCCTCTAGGAAGCTTACACCAGGACGTTCATGGCTGCATGGTTTGTCAGACCTGGGACTCGGAAATAATGACCACCATTGACTATTTGTTTCCACACGTGCTTCAGGGACTCAGAGACGGAACCAAGGAGACACCCACCATCGGTCTTAACTCACATTCTTGTCCATCTCCAGCTGGCCTGTGATCATTTTTTTGCTGTCTCCTCCCCGTGGAGATCCCACCTGAAAGGAGGGGACGAATAAGGAATTTCCCACCTGTCCGTGCAACGCCAGGCAACAGCTGCTGGGGAGAAGGGATGGACCTTCTTCCTCTTTAATTTTTCATATTCTCTCCAGGATATGGGTGGGGCGAGAAGGATGGAGTAAAGTCTATCCAAGTGAGCTTTATGAAAATGTGCATCTCTCAAAGTCTGTCCATGCTTCTTGCAGCCTCTGGGAAAGACTGAAGACGTTGCAAAAGTTCAAAACCCATAAATGAGCCTGAATGGATCGCTGAGTATGCTTGAGTGGAAACACATTAGACACGGTGAGACATGAGCCCTTCTAAATCCTCAAGGTGTTGCCGAGTGTTACGGGTTGAGTTGGGTTCTAGTTCCTGTGGGTGAGACCTTATTGGGAAGTAGGTCCTTTACACATGTAATCAAGTTAAGATGAGGTCATTGAGGTAGGCCCTGACCAACAGGACTGGTGTCCTTGCAAGAAGAAGAGGTAAAGACAGAGACAGGCACAGACTGATGACCATGTGAGGATGGAGGCAAAGATGGAGGTGAAGCTTCTACAAGCCCAAGAACACCAAGGATTACGTGCAGCCCCCAGAAGCTGGTGGAAAGGATGGGGCAGATTCTCCCCTGGACCTCCAGAAGGAGCCAGCCCTGCCCACACATTCATCTCAGACATCTTGTCACCAGGACTGAGCGAGAATGAGTTCCTGTTGTGTTAAGCGCCTCTGGATTTGTAATGGACAAGCTGAAACCGTGGGGCTCGATCATTCATGGGGTGTTCAGGTTCTAATCATCAGGGAAACCAAAGGAGACAACCCAAAGCATTCTGCTGAATTCGAGATCCCACTCCTGGGCATATATCCAGGAAAGATGAAAACTCTAATTAGAAAAGATACATGCACCACAACGTTCACAGCAGCCAGGACATGGAAGCAACCTAAATGTCCATTGACAGACGAATGGATAAAGAAGATGTGGTACATATATACAAAGGAATACTACTCAGCCATGAAAAAGAATGAAATAATGCCATTTGCAGCAACATGGATGGACTTGGAGGGCATGATGCCTAGTGAAATGTCAGACAGAGAAAGACAAATATCATATGATATCACTAATATGTGGAATCTAAACAAACGATATAAATGAACTTACTTAGAAAACAGAAATAGACTCACAGACATAGAAAACAAACTTATGGTTACCAAAGGGGAAGGAGGGGGAGGGATCAATTTGGAGTTTGAGATGAGAAGATACACACAATTATATGTAAAGTAAACAATAAGGACCTGCTGTATAGCACAGAGAACTATATTCAATATCTTGTAATAAAAGAGAAAAGAAGAGAAAAGAATCTGAAATATATATATAATATGACTGAATGACTTTGCTGTGCACCTAAAATTAACACAATACTGTAAATCAACTATACTTCAACGAAAAACAAAAAAAAAAACCACAACAAAAGACTCATTAAAAAAAAAAAACCACTAGGGTTGCTTGAAATACCTTTTTTTCCCCTAAAGTTCTTACCTAAGGAGGTTCATATGTTCCCAACTTCCCTCTGACACTTTCCCCATCTCCACATTTGTTTCCTTCTGCTTTCCTGAATTTCCATTGCCGGGTACACCTCTTGGAAACCTCTAAGAAGCTCAAGACCTTCTTAGATTCACTTACTGATTCTCATCAACACTGTCGACCTCATAAGCTGTCCGTGTGTGTTCAGCTCTGTGGAAACTACAGAATTTTGCTGCACTCTTGTAAAAATATAAGTATTCATTCATTGGGAAACAAGACAGCTTTGGAATCAACAATACCATAAATGGCTTTTCGATGAGGTCAGGGTATTGACTGCCTGTAGGCTCAACCAGGCTCAATATCCTTGTTATCATAAAACATATAAAACATGTTATCGTAGGAATGTGTGACCAGATGGGGAATTCTCAGAAGACTACGGGGAAGCCACCAAAAGGCACTAAAGATTCTTGAAGAATAGAGTAGACTTAATAGCTATTAAGTCTATTAAAGATTCTTGAAGAATAGAGTAGACTTCCAAAGACCTTAATAGCTGAGCTCTAAATTTTTTCTGTTGAAAAATTTGCTGTCCTAGGACTAAAGTTTATCTCCTGGAGACAGAATCACCCCCAGTAGAGAGCGGCTGCCCTGGAGAAAACTGAGATCACTGATGGCACAGATGCTAGTGTTGTCACCTTTCACAGTTACGGTCCACAGTTTGGTCACATCCTGGATCACCTGTCTCGTGCCACTTGGAGGCAATTTCTCCCTTGGCTTGAATTTCTTCTCAGTGAATTGCTCCAATACTCGTTCTTAACAGGAACTGAGTTTGCCAACAGGAATGACAGCTATGTGGATTTCCGTATTTTGTGTGCCTCCAATAATTGGCTAATTACCCATTTTATTCCAAAACATCCATCCAACACAAAGGCAACCCCAAGGCACATGAAACACACAAAGCTGTCATCTTTCATAATGCCGCTTCAGCTCAGTTCACCTGGCTTTTGGCTAAAGCTACCCAGAACTGTGCAAGGCCAGCTAGAATGTTCTCTGTCAAGCCTTGAAGAGGATCATTTCCCCGTCGACCAAAGACGTTCTGACATTTCAGGTCCAGACAAATTAGTTTTCACCGTTTTCCCCTGATATCTGGTAAAATTTGTTAACTGATTTTCTTTAATAACCTCAACGTTCCATTCTGTCTTGTAACTCTCTAAATGGGTCCCATAGCATCCCTGGTATTTCCTTAGAGAAAGTCGTTTCACTTTGATTAAGTTGTACGTTTTCATCTCTCTCCTCTTTCTAAGTATCAGATACTCTGAAGCACATTTTTCATCCTATTTCCACAACATGCCCAAAGCGATCACCAATATTTTTTGATCAATGAGTGTTAACATTTCACACTCAATTCGAAAAAAAAAATCCTCCTAAGTAAAAATTCACAGTGTGTGTTTAATGAATCATTCACACTTCTTTGGATTCGAATGTGAAGGAAATAAAAAAAAGGAAAATGTGCAGGATTTAGGGTTCAAGTCATCGTTATATCTGGATGTTCAGAAGCTCATCCGGGGTCCTTTCTATAATGCCAACAGTGATTCTCCCGGCCCTGGGGAGCACATCCCATGGGGGCTCTGGACCCTGCAATGGAGATTAACCAAGTGCCCTTGCAGAGTGAGAAGCTCCCATTTCTGCATGACACGGGCCACTCCAGAATTCACAGGGACTGCGTTTGCCCCGCTCAGCCCAACCCCCTCATCGGAATCCTTTCCTCTGAGGTCGAACTATGAGACAATTAACACCTCTGGGATGCATGTGAGGAAGCCCTATTACAGCATACAAGCATAGACTTCCATTTAAGACAACTGTGAAGAATCCTTTGCAACCCATTTAAATAGAAGCTCTTATTACCAAAGGGAAGTCTTCCCACAAGTAGCGCTGAGGTCAGACCCAGAACTGGTGTAGCCCGTGTTCTTCTCCAGTGGGTATTAATGGTACAATTAAGGGATTACAAGAGAGGCAGACTCTACCCGAAGCTGAAAAGCAACTTGAAGGCTGTCTTTGGAAATCAGCCGTCAAACAAGAGAGGGTTCTGGTGCTCCCATTTTCCCCCATTTTGGCTGCCTCCCCAAGACAGTGGTCGTGGGATTCCCTACACCCTGTTCATGGTTGCCTGCCCACGCTTCATCCCATGCACATGGCATCCTTTGGCTTGTGACCACATCGATTTCATCTCTGCCTCTGTCTTAACATGGCCACTCTCGTCCAACTCATCTTCCCTCTGTGCGAGTCTGTGTCCCAATTTCTCCTTTTTATTAGGACATTACAGTAAGTCCCTATATACGAACGAGTTCCATTCCAAGAGTGCACTCGTAAGTCCAATTTGTTCGTAAGTCCAACAACGTTAGCTTAGGTACCCAACTAAGAAAATCGGCTACATAGTGCTGTATTGTAAGAGGTTTATAATACTTTTTACACAACTAATACATAAAAAACAAACAAACACAAAATAAAGAAAACATTTTTATTCTTACAGGACCGTACCTGGAAAAGCACAGTAGTCCAGTACAACAGCTGGCATATGGGGGCTGGCATTGAGGGAACAGGCAAGGAGAGTTACTGCCTGGAGGAGGGAGAGGAGGTGGGAGATGGTAGAGCTGAAGGATCGTCAGCAATAGGAGATGGAGGGCGAGCTGCAATTTCACTCACGCCTGACGTTGATGGAACGCATGTTCACATCTTTGAAAGTTCACAACTTGAAGCTTCGTATGTAGGGGACTTACTGTAATCCTATGGGATTAGAATCTATCTTAATTTGACTGTATCTGCAAAGACCCTATAACAAATAAGGTCACATTCCCAAGTATCAGAGGTTAGGACTTCCACACACCTTTCTGGGAACACAGAGTTCAACTCAAAACACACTGCGCAGTAGAGCTCTCTGTGAAAATGGAAATGTCCCATTCTGCATTGTCCAATATGACAGCTGCCAACCACATGTAGCCGGGGCAGATGAGGAATTGATTGTCTAATTTAATTAATAGTAATTCATTGACATTTAAAATGCCACATATGGCTACTGAACACTGGAAAAGTGTCTGGGACGTCGGAGGAATTGAATGTTTACTTTAATTAACTGCAATTAATTTACATTTAAAAGTCACATGTGGCCAGTGGCGATGACTGCTACATTGAATGGTGACATTCTGGGGATTTTCTAAGGGATGTGGGGTCCAGAGGGGAAGATGATATGAAATGAATTCATCCTTTGTTCAATCAGAAAGCATTTATTGAGCGCCTATGATGTGCAGCTATGACCAGCACTGCCACCAAAGAGGTGACATTGTCACCATGCACACAGACAAAAGAACAACAGGTATCTTGTAGGTTGCGGGTATAAGTGTCCCAGAGAAAAACCCAGCCAGGTGAGGGTGACAGGGGTGCAGGGTGAGGATGGGCACGCAGGTATGTTATTAGGGTGCTTGGGGCCAGCCCTCACTGACGATGGCAAGTACTTCCAGGGAAGCAATGTTTCCCAGTGGTTGGAAGTGCGGGGTCCGCCTCTTACACTGTTGGTGGGAATGTAAGTTGGTGAAGCCACTATGGAGAACAGTAGAGAGGTTCCTTAAAAAACTAGAAGTAGAGCTACCAGATGATCGAGCACATGACCCTGGGCATATATTTGGAGAAAACCATAATTCAAAAAGATACATGCATCCGTATGTTCATAGCAGCACTACTTACCGTAGCCAAGACATGGAAGCAACCTAAGTGTCCATGGACAGATGAATGTATAAAGAAGATGTGGTACATATACACAATGGAATATTACTCAGCCATGAAAAAGAAGGAAATAATGCCATTTGCAGCAACATGGATGGACCTAGAGTTTATCATACTAAGTGAAGTAAATCAGAGAGAGAAAGACAAATATCATATGATATCACTTATATGTGGAATCTAAAAAATATGATACAAAAGAACTTATTTACAAAACAGAAATAGAGTCACCAATGTAGAAAACCAACTTACGGTTACTGGGGGTAACTGGAGAAGGGATAAATTGGGAGATTAGGATTGACATATACACACTAGTATATATAAGATAGATAACCAACAAGGACCTACTGTATAGAACAGGGAACTCTACCCAATTCTCGTAGTGACCTATATGGGAATAGAATCTAAACAAGAATAGATATATGTATATGTGTAACTAATACACTTTGCTGTACACCTGAAACTAACACAACATTGTAAATCAACTATAATCTAATAAAAAAAATTTTTAAGTGTACAGTCCAGAGCCAGTTCCTCAACCTCTGTGTGCCTCGGTTTCTCCTTCTGCAAAAATGGGGGTAACAACAGAACTTATCATGCTGAGTAGATGAGCTAATAGGGTCAGAGAACTTCAGGAGAGGTTGGAACCCAGGAGGCACTCAGCGAATACCAGCCATGATACTTCCTGTGAGCAACTTGGTTTTCTGGGTCCTCGTCAGTGGAAGGAGAGATTGGGGGTGACCTCTTCTTGCTGGTGTCTCTTGAGCAGTCAGTCACTGAAAGGGTGGGCTGGAGTGGCCGTGCTGTGGCCTCTGGTTGCTAATGGACAGGTTGAGACTGTGGGGAACAGCAAAGGCTGCTGGGCTCCAAACGGGGGATGGTGCTGCTGTTTCTAAGCCCCTCCGTCTATGGTATTGGTTATGGCAGCCCTAGC
Organism: Pseudorca crassidens; assembly: GCF_039906515.1. Classification (NCBI taxonomy): domain Eukaryota; kingdom Metazoa; phylum Chordata; class Mammalia; order Artiodactyla; family Delphinidae; genus Pseudorca; species Pseudorca crassidens. The sequence goes on from NC_090318.1 coordinate 1,095,239, forward strand.
TGACTAAGACACATAGCAAGAGGGACTTTGCAGATGGAATAAAGTTAATGATTTTGTATTAGGGAAATGACCCTGGATTACCCAGGTGGACCCGAAATGTAACCATTAGGGTCCTTGTAAGAAGGAGGCAGGAGGTCATAGTAGAGAAGGACCTATAGGGACAGAAGCATCTTCCAGAAAGTCTGGAAAAGACCAGAAAACAGATTGTCCCCTGGATCCTCCAGAAAGAAGCAGCCCTGCCCACACCTTAATGTCAGCCCCGTGAGACCCATTTTGGGTTTTGGACCTCCAGAATTGTGAGAGAATAAATTCGTGCTCCTGAAGCCAAGTTAGTGGGCATTTATTACGGCAGCCCCAGGACACTCACTCAGAGATGAACTCACAAACATAGCCTTGGGACCAAACGTGTGGGCCAAGTCACCTCCGTGACCCCCTGTATTCAGATCCTGGCTCAGAAGCCAGAGTGACATCCTTCGATCCTACACGTGGCTATAAAGTGAGAAAAAATTCTAGAAAGCTCCAGTGGCCAGCACGCCAATGGCTCTTTTAAAGAAAAAAACAAATGCTGGCAGTCCATGAACGCTGATGTATTGGGTTTGGTTTTTTCTGTAAGATGTTACAGGAAAATGGAACAAGCTTTGTGGCCAACCCAGTATCTTCATAATAGAAATAGTTACAAGTCAAAAAATAAAAATTAGAGAAAAAAAGAAGCCATGAATATTAGTTGAAGTGGTTCACAGAAAAAGATCTTCCCAGTTATGAGGAAAGCATAGTGAACTCTCCCCTACAAGAGTATACATTTATTGCCCATCTACATTTTCTAAATAATTAGCCTCTGTCTTGAAAACTGTAGCGAGCACAGAAGCTCAAGAAATCTTTTCGAGTGCTTGAGGGATCATACAGAGAATTTTGAAATGCTTTGTTGAGACTATGGGTGAACTGGATGTACTGTTGTTGTTGTTGTTGTTATAATTTTTAATTGCTTTTTTAACAGCCATACATTTTATTTATTCTTTTGATTGAAGTATAGTTGCTTTACAATGTTGTGTTAATTTCTGCCGTACAGCAAAAAGACTCAGTAATACACATATATACTTTTTTTTTAATATTCTTTTCCATTATGGCCCAAGAGACTGGGTGTATTTTAATTAATGAAACGGAATGGTTTTCAATGTGCTTCAAAAAAAAATACTGTCTTGGAAATCCCAGCTGCACCAGTGGTGGACAATTGCAGCCCCTGTCCAGCCTGGCATGGGGCTGGGCATGGGGAGAAATAGAAGCTTTGCCTCTTTCTGTATCTCATCATTAGGACTCAGAGCTCCAGGGTCCCTCCTTCATCAGCTTGCAGCTCCCGCCTTGCCTTCAGCATCTCCGATTAACTCAGTAAAGAGACACGACATCATGCTGCAATTTGTTTCCGTTGAATCTACGCCCATCGGCCCTGTGAGGGGCTGGAGTGTTTTCAAACATCACACTGACTTAAACGAACGTCGCCGAAATGCACGGGAGCCTCTCGGCTGTCAGACCCACGGCTAATAATCATGTTGGCTTCAGACGAGAGAAGAGGCATCTCCCCGCTTACTTGAAAGCGCTGTCAGAGAAGACGGTCTAAACAGCCTCTTCTAATTTTTTTTCTCTTTAAAGGAAAGGTGAGTTGGTAATCCTCCCTCTGTGTTAGGAGGAGATTCCAGGGTGTGAAGAAGTGGCCGGCGGGGAAATGTTTCTGTGGCCATAAAAAGACATACTACCGTGGACCCTGCAGGTCCAGGTTTTTGGAGGACTCAGAGTCCCAGATATCGACGAAAGACACACTGAATGACAGGGGAGGATGGAGGGATGGAGAAACCCCCAACTCCCCTCACAGCCTTGTAGGAAACATCAACCAGGAGACATTTGGCCGCCAGATCCATTTTCATCGGCCTTCAAGACACATTTCCCTGGTTCTATTTGTGATATCAAAGAAGATTGCCTCTAAATTTATCACTGAATCCTAAATAAATCACCATCTGACGCTAATCCCCTCAGGGCCCAGCGCCGTTCCTGCACACATGTGCAGGGCTGCAGCCCGTCACACATAGGCAAACCAGACTTCCAGCCTTCAACTCCCTGGTCTCCGCACCAGGCACACGGCTGAGTGTTGAGTGAGGTGGCCAGCACTCCCAGTGTCCTCGGGAGCGATGGCCCCAGAGGGACTTTCCTGACCCTGTACTGCGGCTGCAGGTCAGGTACGTTTATCAGGTTCCTAGCTGAGAGCTGTGATCTTAAGAATGTTAAAGGTAGTGCAGTGCCCACCCTGGGGCTCCCAAGCAGGGTGCAGTAGTTTTGAGTGGTGTCCTCCAGTATGGACATCTATGTCCTGACCCCTGATACCTGTGAATAGAACCTTATTGGAAACAGGGTCTCTGCAGATGTGATGCAGTGAAGGGTCTGAGATGAGGTCCTCCTGGATGAGGGTGGCCCTACATCCAATGACAGGGTCCTTCTAAGAGACAGAAGAGGAGAGACACAGACACAGAGGAGAAGCCCCAAGACAAAGGCAGAGACGGGAGGGAGGCGGCCACAAGCCCAGGGTCACCTGGAGCCCCCAGAAGCTGGAAGAGGCAGGAAGGAGCCTTCCCTGGAGCCTCCGGAGGGAGCTCGGCCCTGGGACTCCTTGATCTCAGACGTCTGGTCTCCTGGACTGGGGTCGGATGAATGTCTGTGATTTTAAGTCACACATGTTGGGGTGATGTGTTATGGCAGCCCAAGAACATTCAAACAGATGCGATACTCAAGGGACTGGGGTTGAAACACCAGCCAGCAAACCCCAAGAAAGACTCAGAATGCGAATAGTGGAAAGCAGGTGACAGAGAGTGATGTTTTAACTGTAATATAGCAAACATATCTGTCCAAGACTCTGTCATCCACGGAGTGTTAATTTACAGATACTGTAGCCAGGGGCAGGGCCACAAGGGGTCGAAGAATAAATGGATAATAAGCATGGAGAAACGATGCTTTGCCTGCATCTCCCCTGTTTCCCCATCAACTGAGGGTGGACGAGCATGGGTACAGCCCCCAAATGACCTTGGAAAGCGAGTTGTTGGGCTGCCAGGCTGGTCAAGACAGAGGGTTTCTCTTCTGCTATAGAATGATGGTGGCCCAGGGGACAGGAGTCTTTTGGTCACTTAATAATCACCTGCAGTCCCCAGCCTCTATGTAGATTTGTGCCCGGTGAGTCACAGGCATTGGCGGGAGAGGGAATTCTTACAGACACCAAAATAAGTGTTGTCTTCATCAAAGAAGAGCCTCACCGAGGGCCTGGGCAGTGGGTCAGGCTTGGCATATGCACAGCAGAGAAGAGAAATCAAAGATGGCTTTTCTTGTGTAGATGGAAGCAAGCCTGTGTCCACAGCACCTCAAATTACCCAAGAGAACAAAGTCCTGTGGTTTCCTGTGTTCTCTGCCCTGTTGCCCAAGACCTCTCTGAGGTCATTTGAGGAGCCATGTCTTCATTAAAGAAATGTCACCAGAATGAGGGTGCGGCCAGTGATCTTTCTTGTGATCCAGGGAGAGCTGGGCTCACAGCAACAGGACCTTGAGTTACTCGTAACCACACAAGAGAGGCATTTCCATCATTGAAAAACTGCTGGAATGTTCTCTGTCCTATCATGTGGGCTGTAAAATATTTTACGAGAAGTTCAGTGTGGGGAAATTGGTTGTGAAATATATCTCCATAGACGACTGCTTTGAGTTTCCATTGGGTGGTCAGTAAACAGAAGCAGGAAGTGGCAATAAAGTAGAGATCGAGATTCATGAGTCTCTGTTACAGGAAAAGACCTGCCGTGAAAACAATGTCACAAATGCAATTCACAATGTATAGACATGTGTTGCCTCATTGAATGGTTACTGCCCCTGAGGAAGAGACGATGGAGACTTGTCATTGTGAAGAGATTGTTGGAGGATCACAAAGAGCAAATTGGCCCTCACGCCAAGAGATGATGAGCTCCAGGGCTGGTAGAATTAGGACTTCCTCCTCCTCTTCCCCCTTCTCTTCCCCTTCCTTCTTCTCCCCATCTCTCCTCCTCCCCTTCTCCATCACCATCACAGTCCTCAGTTCTTAACTGAGCTCATTAATAACAGCAAGGGCAGCCTTATGACTCCACCCTTGAACCTTCAAAGAAAACACAATTACCTTTCCTTAAAACCCAAAGTTGACTTTGGTTTATGTTATAGATTTCCTGTGTTCACTGGTTCACAGCAGAACCTTCCAAACCCAATCTGATGCTTGAAGAAACTGAGTAACAATGAGCCATATGCTCTTGCAATCCACGCTCACAGATGCTAAGCGGGTACTGGCACTCACCCACAAAAGTGACGGTCCTACTTCTCCAATCTTTCATTTCCATTCTGAAGTTTGACCAGACTTCATTTTCTACACGGCATTGAGAAAATATCTTTTCTTTGCATGGCAACCACTCTCCCACTCTCTGGACGCTTGAGCCAAATTGCTCAGTACAACTTACCTGTCGTTACTTTGGATTCTCATAGCCCCTTTACTCTTTGCTACACGTTTTGTTTCTTAGTTGTACACGCATTGTGTTGTCGACAGCATCCTTCGGACTTAACTCCGCAGCTAACCAGTGAGTCCTTTGGAGACTGAGCTCTCTTCTTCCTATTTTTATTTCTTAAAGTATTTTGCTCATCTATTTCATTGCAATCAGTAAAAATTTGAAAATTGTTGCATGTGTGATAATTTGGAAACAGAGACGAATGAGATCATTCACAAAGTGTTGAGGAGTTTCACAGCCGGGAACTCTGTTAGTGTTGAGTAAGACCGAGAGATAATTTCCTGCACTTCAAGGAGCTTACAGTCCTGGAGGGTGTCAGGCAATGCACAGATAACCACATAAATGTGCCTAAAGCATCCAGAAGGAGTGGACGGGCGTAGCCACCAGAAAGATTAGTCTTTGAGTCATGCCCACACCAGGTTGCTAGAAGATCCTGCAAAACAACAGTCTGAACTCTTCCCAAGGAGTATGTCTCTCCCCAGACTCTCGTTCTCTTCTCACTCATCCCTCTGCTCCCCTGCCCCCAGCAAGAGTGTCAGACCAGGAGGCCTTGGTCTTGGAGAGCAATGGGTTTCTTCCAACCAGAGCTGGAGGAATCTTAGACCCTTCTTTTCCCTGGAGGATGCGTCAGTTTTTCCAGGTTGTTTCGACTTCCATGTCTGCAAATGAACCAACCCTTTATCTGGTAATATTAAGCGTGTTCCTACGGTTCAGGAGCAGCAAGGATTACCCTCAGGCTCAAAAATTCAATAGACACAGAACTCAGAAAAGCTCTTATACCCGGGGTTAGGGTTTATTACATCAAAGGGTACAGATTAAAACCAGCAGAGGCAAAGCGAGCGTGAGACACGCTCGAGGAGAGACCAGGCACGAGCTGCGAGTCACGGACAGCACTCAATGCTCCCAGCAATGATGTGTGACAACACACATGGGGTGTTGCCAGCAGGGACGTTCAGCTGAGCTTGATGGTCAGGGTTTTGTTGGGTGTCAGTCTTGTAAACGTGACTGACCAGCTGTGTGGCTGACCTCGGTCTCCAGCCCCTCCAGAGGTCAAGCTGATACAGCAGAGCCCCGGGCCCACACCGTCAGTCACATTGTTAGCATAGAGTGCCCAGCGTGGCCATAACCCCAGCTAAGAAATTCCATGCTTATCAGGGAAGTGCTTACAGGGGACCCCCCGTCCTAGAAGCCAGTCTTCCAGCAAGGTAAATGCTTCTCTGCACCATCGCTTAGCACAGCAAAGATGCAATATATAAACTGCATCCTCTGTCACAGCATTTTTGCATTAAAAATGTTACAGATCTGTTCTGATCATGAACTATTCACTCCACTGGGAGTAAGGGCTCTCCATACTGGGAAGAGAAGACCAGCTTAAAGGTCTTAAGTCATTTAGTGGTGTGAGTTACGTGCCAGCTTTTGCTCTGAACCTTCGGGGTCCTGTGAGTAAATAGCTGGGTGGCTCTGAAGATGAGGGTGGATTCTACCATCCTCGTTGTCCCTGAGCTGAGCTTGGAGATTATTGTGCTGAAAAGGCTTTCCCCCTACAAGACACCCTGTCTCCCTCTTTCTCTTGCCTTGTGCTAGGCCATTATCTGAACAATTTCCAAACTCACTGCCTTATTCCAGGGCTGGTCTCTGATATCGCCAAGGTCTTTCCTGCCTGTACACAAGGAGAGGGCAGCTTCCTTCTCAGTCAGGAGCCTCCCTCAGCCCTCAATCCATTTGCATCTCATGATGCTGGTCTTTCTTCCAATGGTCTTCCTTCCTGGGCATTTCAAATGTGGCCGGTGAGGTCACTGGGTGCCAGCTGGCGTGGACTTTGGGACTACCTACAAACTGTCTCCAGCATGGGTACTTGTCATACCAGCAGTGGGGTCTCTCTCACCCTCTCATTCTCCACGCCGTGGGAGGACTTTGGGCTTGTGACCTCATCATACCCCAAAGACATACCCCAATTTCTCGATTCCTCTCCATCCTCTGTTGGAGGCATCCGTCACTCATTGGGTCCTTGCCATTACTGATTTGTCTGATTGTTGTGTGTTTCTGTCTTTGTCTTTTACACCAGTTCCTCTTCCATCAGGTTCAGTTTCCATCAGCCCCAAATATTCATCCCATGAAAGAAACAGAAACCAAGAAGATGAGGATGAAATGGGCTGAGTACGGAGTCCAGTCAGGGAGGCAGGAGGGTGGGCTCCTTCTCAGCAAGCTGTGAGATCTACCCTGGGAGCCAAGTTACCAAGGGTTTTGGGCAGCTCAGTCAAGGCGCCCTGGGGCTGTCCTGGGAGCCTTCCCAAAGCCGAACGTGGGAGGTCGAGCAAGGGAACACTGCAGTTTCATATTTCACTTGCCTATTGGAACAGCGAACCCCATGACCACTTGGCTCTTCATGAAGATATCACACCTCCCCTGGAACCCAGACTTCGTGGCCCTTCTGTGGACACAGCCCCACGCTGCAAGGAATTTCTCTAAGTGGGGAGATGTGAGTCTCTTTGACCAGCTTTCTTGTTCTGAAGATGAAAAGTAAGCACTGGTGGAAACAGGCTGAGGCCGTGGGCCTCATGGGAGATGTCCCATCTCCCGTGGACATCTCCAGGGGGGCGACCTATTCTGCCCTGGCAGACCCGTGAGTGAGGAATCTCATAAAAAGGCACTCCAGGGCTTCCCTGGTGGCGCAGTGGTTGAGAGTCCGCCTGCCGATGCAGGGGACGCGGGTTCGTGCCCCGGTCCGGGAGGATCCCACATGCCGCGGAGCGGCTGGGCCCGTCAGCCGTGGCCGCTGAGCCTGTGCTCCGCAACGGGAGAGGCCGCAGCAGTGAGAGGCCCGCGTACCAAAAAAAAAAAAAAAAATTGTTCACGCAGGGCTTCCCTGGTGGCGCAGTGGCTGAGGGTCCGCCTGCCGATGCAGGGGACGCGGGTTCGTGCCCCGGAGCGGCTGGGCCCGTGAGCCGTGGCCGTTGAGCCTGCGCGTGCGGAGCCTGTGCTCTGCAGCGGCAGGCGAGAGGCCCGCGTACCGCAAAAAAAACAAAAACACAAAATAAAACAAAAAGGCAGTTCAATCTAGAGACCAGAACAGACACTTGTACGTGCAAGACTTGCTGCATTTCACAGTCGCTCTTCATGGGCACTTAGCCAACATCGTTCTGGCTACAGCAGACACACCTGAGGAAGAGCTGAGCTAAATTCCTTCCACCCGCGCAGACCCTGAGTTTCTGAGGCCATCATGATGTCCTGCGGTTAACCATTCGTACCTCTCCATCCTCTCGAGAGGCTTGAGTGACTGGGAGTAGGGTCCAGCAAGACCTGTCTCGGGTTTCACTCTGAACACCCAGGGGAAAGAACACCTGTTGGACCCCAAATGTTGAAGGGGTCAGGAGGGGAACAAATCTCAGAGGACAATTAACACGCGATATTATGAAAAGAGAACTACTCGAAACCAAGAACGTAAAGGAGGAAGCATTGTCTCATCTTAAAATGGATCGTAAATACTGGATGTTTTAAATGGTGTGGTGCAAACTCCCGAAGACTCATGTCATTTAGAAGAAAATTTAGAAAACCTGGGAAACAAACACGATGAAAACGCCCGTTGTCTCTGAGAGTGCGTGTTAAGAAAGTCGAATCCATGTATAAACTGCCTGGCTTTGCTGAGAGGGAGAAGTTTCCCCCGCCTTCAGGGTCCTTTCTTGCGGCTGCTTCCTTTCCAAGGCTGATGCATGATAAATGGACTATTTGGGCATTTAAATGTCTCCTCTGGTCTAAGATAAAGCTTCATAATTCTATGCACTTTGAAGTATCCCCTCCGCTTTCCTGTAGAGAAGCTTCAGGACAGAGAACAGGAAATGGAGCTGGAATCAGTGGTTATGCTTCTTCTTTCCTCATCCATCCAGCTGGTTACTGTTATTGCTGCCAACTCCACACTGGGGTGGGGGTGGATGGATGGGAGACCACTGGCAGAGTCAGGTCCCCTCCAGGGATGGGATGGGGGTGGATGGATGGGGACCACTGACAGAGTAGAGAGGTGGCCCTTTTCTTCTGTGCAGCTCGTGTCCAAACCTTACGACTCTCTGTTCTTGCATTTTCTCAGTAGATTGAAATCAACAGCGCCAGCCCATGCTTGTGACAAGCAACAGATGGGACGACCAACATAACCCGAGCCTCTTCATGTAGGTCCTTCTTCATGACCACTGGGATTTTTCCTTTAAAATCTAATTAGGCAACAGAATCCAGAATACCAGGTTTTCATATTTTTTTGGTAAGTAGGGATATTAGTTCATGCATAAAGTTGTGGGGTTTTTTTTTACTGAATTGCAATCAAATCTTTAAAATTGACATTTATCCTTCCTTCAAATTGTTGTTTTCTCAAGGTAGTGTGCTCTTTTTCTCAGTGTTTTTGTTGTGGTTAAATACACATATAAAATTTAGCATTTTAACCGTTTTTAAGGGCACCGTTCAGGGGCGTTAAGTATGTTCACATTGTTGTGTAACCACCCCCACCATCCGTCTCCAGAACTTTCTTATCTTCCCAAAACGAGACTGTGACCCCACTAAACGCTCTCTCCCCATTCCCCCCCCTTAACCCCCGGCCCCCACCATCTACTTTCTTTCTCTATGATTTTGATGACTCTGGGGACCTCCTAAAAGTGGGATTGCACACTAATTGTCCTTGTGTGTCTGGCTTCTTTCACTGAGCATCATGACCTCAAGGTTCATCTACATCAAAGTACGTGTTGGAAAAAATCCCGAACCTCCTGTCCCGAAGCTCCCATGGCCACCTGGAGACAGCAGGATCCTGCAGCCGGCGGTCTCCCTCCCCAAGTATGTCCTGGAGGTGAGCCCTTTGCTCCCACCTAGGGATTCCCAGGGGCCAGAGGTTATGTTAGAGGCTTTTAAGCTTCCTGGACAATTCTGAGAAAATGAGTCGCAACCAACGTCAGGACAGAGAAGCAGTTCTGCAGGTTTGCAAACATCTTTGTAAGAATGTGCTTATCACACTGTCCCTCAGAGCAGGGAAATATTCAAACATCCTCAGTGTTTACACTGGATTAAATAAATCATTCATCCTCATAACAGAGGACCACACAGCCAGCAAGAATAACGCTGCAGACCACAATGCTTTTCCAAAACGTGTCCTGGGATGCCCCGCCCCAAGTACAATCTATGTGGGATGGACTCCGACAATAGAGCTGGGAATCCTATACACCCCACCTGAGGGTCCCTCAGAAGCTACCAGGTTGGGCTTCCCACACAGTCCTTTAGGGTCCAGCCTTCCTCCAACCGTTTGCTCAAAAAAACAGTTATTTTTGATTTTGTTACTTTCCGCCGACATCTATTTAGGATTCTTGACGGTTCATGAAACCCATTTTTGGAAACACTGCTGTGTGCGCATCAAACACAGGAACGTGATCACAATCCACTGACTGGCAAAAAAAATCAGGTGCAAAATCACGTGTGTCCATTTCTGTAACCACAGTCATGGGTCTGAAATCGCCCACTGTAGGGGGTTAGAGCATGGTCCCCACCTCCCACCCAATGCAGGTGCAGTGGGACCTGCACACGCGCCTTCACTGGGACAAATGTCTTGCAGATATGGTTAAGCTCCTGGCGGGGCTGAGGAGAACCTGCATTTTCCACTTTCCGGGAGCATCTGTGCTCTGTGTGTGTTATGTCGGGATCTCAAAGCTATTGTTTCTATATTGTGCGGCTTCCTGTTTTTTTTTCCTTTGTCTGCTTAAACGATCAATGACAAATTGACATGTGCTAGCACCTCTCGCTATGGATGGCAATATGTGAATTCTTGTCTTGCCTTATGGGCACAAACGAGGCTGTGTCCTTAAGTGCCGTACAGGTATAGAACTGTCACGTCTTCCCCCTAATTGAAATGTTTATAATCTGGCTGTGACTTTCTCTCTTCTCACACACTTTTTTTCTTTAAAATTCTGTTCTGTCTCCTATTGATGTAGCTACTCCTGGAATTTTTTGTATTTTTTAGTTGGTATTTGCTTGGTATTAGCTTCTCCATCATTTTATTCTCCACTTTTCTGTGTCTTTACATTTTAATGAGGCCACTTGTGAAGAGCATCGACCCGGTTTATTGTTTTACTTTTAATCCAGTCTCGAACGGAGATTTTAGTCCATTTACGGGGAGGTCTCGATTTTTTTCCTGCAATCGCATTCTGTATTCCATAACGTTTCTGCTTTTTATATCTTTTCTCATTTCTGGCCATCTTTTGGTTTAGTTGACTCTTCTCCCCCTGGTTAACAGTTTGAAAGTAATTCCCCCTCTCTCTCACTTTTAGCATCTGCTCTAAAAATTCTCACATTTTTATTTAACATCACAGGTTATACACTTAATCTCTTTCATTTTCAGCCTGCAGAACATCACGCCTCAGAACGATTTAACACCCCTCTTCTCCCTCAGAACTTATATACCCGGCTTGAAGTTTAGTAGGAAGTCAGGTGGACGGCGAGAGCATCAAGGAGATTTCACAGAAAATGAGTTTTCAACACTAAAATACCCAAGCAGGCCATCTGAAAAATTGCCCTTCAACACGTCAAGATACAGTAGTTTGGAATCTGTCTCATGCAGTACATTTTCTCTTGTAGGCTAAAAAAATTACTAATCCAGCAATCAAGTTTGTTGGTATTGACCCAGGGGCGTCGAAAACTTGTGTCCACACAACAAACCTGTACATGGATGTTTATAGTAGCTTTGTTCCTAATTGCCAAGACTTGGAAGCAACCAAGATGTCCTTCAGTAAGTGATGGATAGACTGTGGGGCAGCCAGACAATGGAATATTATTCCACACTAAAAGGAAAGGAGCTATCAAGCCATGAAAAGACATAGAGGAACTGAAATGCATATGTCTCCGGCCACCCAGGAGATGACCAGGCAAGCGACAGCAAAGCCCGTGGTGAGCCCCAAGCAGAGAAAATAACAGCCAACCGTGGGGATTCACCTGGCTGACCAGAACGCCCTGCTGATGAAAAAATGAGACAAATCCCAAAACGTAGCCAGGAAGAGTAGGAAAATTTAAGACATACTTCAGTAGTTGCCTCTTCTCCCATGAACCAAATAAGAAAAGTGTGTTTAACAGCACAAACGTGACACTAAGGAAGGTAATAGCAATGGTTAAAATTCACTGGTCAGAGAGGAAGAAGAGGAAATTCTGTTGTTATACTTGTTCCGCAGAGAAACAGTAAATATCGTGAAAAGACGTCCACACCAAATGGTACCCTATGTCGTTTATCAGTGTGAAGATGACCACCTAACAAAAACTATCCAACCTTTCCAGACATAACAAGAACAGTTCACAAAAAGGAAAGAAACATATAATAGGAATTTTTTAATGAAAATAACCTGCTGTACCAAAAGCTGTAAAGAAGTGTATTTCATAGGTTTAAAAGAAAGAAGCGCGTACAGCTGTAGGTGCATATATGTATATGTGTGTATAATGCATGTATGTATGTGTGAAGTTATCTTCCTCTACCAAAGAGAAGGTTTTTCTTTTAATGGGGGTAAAATCCACAGAACATAAAATTTACCATCTTAACCATTTGAGAGTGTACGATTCAGTGGCATGTAGGATATTCACAATGGTGTGTAACCATCACCTCTGTCAAGTTCCAAGACATTCTCATGCCCCAAAAATGAGACCCCAGACCCATTAGCTGTCAGTCACTCCCCATTTCTCCCTCCCCCCAGGAAGCTTCTTGAAGGTCAGGACCTCATGTAGATTTCCTCCCCATCATTCTCCTATCCTCTTAACAAGCCATTCCCCCTCTCCCTCCCTTATAAAAACCGGATTTGGCTCAGTTAGCCCTACCCCCATCCCAGGAGATAAACCCCTTTCCTTGTGGTTGAAACTGAGACTTGGGAGAGTGTGTGACAAAAACAACAGAGGAACAGGCAAAAAACTCCTTTTGTGCCCATGGCCTTCCTTCTTGTTGGGAATTCTATCTTGAGGGCATGATGTCTGGAGCTGCAGCAGCCACTTTGTGACAATGAGGTCAGACATCACCAACAAGGAAGATGGCATTACCTGTGCTCACCCTTCAGTTCTTTATGTGGATGTGTAACCTGAATTTTCCTGCCCACATCACTGCAGTGGATGGTCCATGGCGCTTTGGCAGGAGGCAGAAGGATTCACACCTCAGGTCTCTCTGATTCTTCCCAGCTATTTCTGCTGATGTGACAATGCATCTATGGTCAGGGAAGACGTTTTCCTTGTCAAAGTACAACAGACACTGGGGAAGAGGGTCTGACCTGATCCACGGGCATTTCTCATAGTCCTTGTGTCTGGCTCTGTGCATTTCTAGGCAGGAGGGGACTTGCCTAACTTGAGTGAGAGCCATGCTCAGGATATATGCCTCATAGGACCCCTTTTGAAGACGTGAACTCCCAAATGCTTCTACTAAAGAAAACCCACCCCTTCCAGCACAAGGTACAATGAGGTGTTGTTAGAACCCTAAGTTATTTCTCTTGCGCCAAAGAAGAGATGCCCGTCTTATGTTTTATCACGTGGCCCATAAATTACCTTTTCATACGCGGCAGCGACGCTGGAACCACGCATGCCTTCTTCTTGGTGCCTCTTTTCCTTCCAATTTCTAGGGCACGGATTCCTTTTCCAATCATTCATCTGTCGGCTACCCACTTAAGCAGCGCCTCGGAAATCCTTTCAAGTTCCGAAGCATCTGCAGATAGAATGCTCGGCACGGCTCCGTCCTCAGCCACACTTTGCATCTCTGCCACGGTCTCCGCCGCGCACATCCACTTCCTCTGCTCCCAGAACATGTGTTTATAATCACCAAAAACTCAAGCTCTGTTCCAGCCGCCCATCATCTCCCTAACCTGGAGCCGCTGTTCTAAATGTTCTCCGATGTCGTTTACACCGGATTTGCAATTGCATTTTTCCTCTAGAATTCTTTGCTGCCTTATGATCTTTTTTTTCCCCCTTCTTTCCTCTGACGCGATGCCCTTTGTTTCGTGTATGTTGGAAACTCAGACCTGTTTGCTAGAATTCCATTTTACAAAGAGACAGACAGAAATAATAAAAGATGATGGTTGCTTTCTGAATGAAAAAAAGAGAGAGAGAGAAGAGTTTTGGAAGATTTAGCCTTGTCGTTACTTTTTTTTTTTTTTTTAACCAGGAGAAAAACAGAAGTTTTAAAAGCATGTATACCTCCTGTATACAGGGGAGCTAGCCAGAAAACCTGAGTCCAAAGCCATCACCTTAAATACCATATTCTGATAAAAACAAAAGAAAGACCTTGGGGGAAGGGGGGAAGGCCAGTTATGGCAGGTTATCAGGCAAAGCACAATAAACAGGGATATGGTTGTTTGCAGATTTAAGTCAGGGACTTCTCCATTGATAAGAATTACTTGAGATTTAACCATCCTTCTATTTCTGGTGCAAAGAAGGACACACCCTTACAAATGGAGGTTTCTCGATTGTAAACGTCCTTCATGAAAGGGCAATCTCTACTCAGTTTTCTGAGATTCCTTTTTTTTTTTAATCAGACTGAAATAATCCTTTTGCCGGAGAGGCATATTTTAGGGTGGCATATTCTGCTCGCCTTGACATGGGTGTACCCCAATTTGCTCATGCATTCATCTCTTGAAGGATATCCTGATTTCTTCAAGTTTTTAGCCATTATGGAAGTGCTGCTGTGCATAATTGCATCCTTGTTTGCATTTGGACATAGATTTTCAAAGCAGTGCCCTGAATACTGGAAACAAGGTTGTTGTATCCCAAAGTGAGACGTGTTGTCATTACTTGTTTTTTAAATGCTGTTGTTTCACATTTCTTAACACACCTGTGTTTCTATGAGTGACTTTAAGTGTTTAATAAATTTAGATTTGGAACATTTCGAACGATCACGGCGACCGCAATATATTTTGTTTTCTTGGTGGTGCGTTCACCTTCTGAAACTTACTCTACACCTTCAGGAATCTGTAATCAATGAATTTGAGCTCAATCAAAACCAAATATCAATTGCCCCATTACTCTATGTAGTTAGTTGGTTCTAAGACAGTTATGTCCCTATTTGCTCAGGATTTATTCTCTCCTGTGAGCTCCCTTCGCCAAATAAAAACGGTTGATCTCAGTGTCATTTGTTTTTATTATGCTGCTTTCCAATGTTCGACATGGATTCCGTTTTCCTAGGATAACCTGTCAAACGAGTCTCATGAACACCATTTTATACCATAGCCCCTAGACCCTCACAGCCAGACACAAAACACACACGCAAATGCACGTACACACGCGCACACACACACACACACACACACACACACACACCCTCCTTCTGCTTTTCTATGAGAAAAAAAATCATAATGTGTTTATCAAAAAAAAATTCTCCCAGGAAAGAGGAGATTTTGAGGCTGTGATGGTTGTGAGACAGGAGGAGAAATCACTGCAGAAAGGAAATGGGAGAAGCAGACAGAGCAGGTGCGTCCAAGTCAAGGACATCGGCGCTGTGGGAAGTTGGTAGCAAACAGGTGGAAAGACCCTTGTCGCACGGTAGCCGTATGGCCTGGGTTACGCTGTGTTGTGGGTTGAAGAGTATCCCCCAAAACTTGTGCCCACCTGGAACCTCAGCACAGGACCTTATTTGGAAATAGGGTCTTTGCAGATGTGATGCAGTGAAGGATCTGAGATGAGGTCCTCCTGGATGAGGGTGGCCCTACATCCAATGACAGGGTCTTTCTAAGAGAGAGAAGAGGAGAGACACAGACACAGAGGAGAAGCCCCAGGAAGACAGAGGCAGAGACAAGAGGGATGCAGCCACAAGCCCAGGGAAGCCCGGAGCCCCCAGAAGCTAGAGGAGGTGGGAAGGAGCCTCCCCTGGAGCCTCCGGACGGAGCTCAGCCCTGGGACACCTAGACCTCAAACGTCTGGTCCCCAGGATGGGGGAGATGTGACAAGCCATGTGGGGAAGACTGAGCCTATGGTCAAAACACCGGACGGTATCAGAGACGCGCATCCTGATGGGACAGCATTTAGGGAAGGGTCTCTGCAACTCTTGGCAGGTCTGAACGCCAGAGGACGGGAGGGGACGCAATGGTTTTTCCTGCACCAGCATAACCGGGGTCCTACTCTGTGTACGGGCACCATCCAGAGCAGGGAAATCCACAGACAAAACGTGGATTCCTGGTGCCCAGGGGCTGGGCGATAGGGCTGGAAGGTGACAGCTCGTGGGGACGGGGATGTCCTTTGGGGAGGATAGAAATGTTCTGGAACTAGGTAGAGGTGGGGAGTGCACCATGATGGACATGTACTAAATGCCCCTGAATTGTTCGCTTTAGTTAAAATGGTGCATTTTAGGTCATGCGTAGTTTACCACCATTAAAAGAAAAGGGTCACCGACGACCATTGAGCAGAGCCGTCAAATCCTTTGCGGCTTCTACATGCCTGCTTTCAAAATGTAACGGAAAGCGGAGAGGATTAGACACAGACTGTTCTCCAAGTCTTCAGGTCTAAGGACACTCTGCCATCCTTGCTGACCTAGAATCCCAGCTTTTCCTCTTTTTTTTTCTTATAGCATTCAACATGTAACAGGGAAGAGCCAATTCTGACTCCACGTTGGATCTGTTTCTTTCACTTTAACCTTTGCTTCCCGCTGCTTTTCTCACGAAAAGGATACTGTCTATACACAGTGGTCTGCCTCGGGGAACCCTGCCGCTCTGCCTGGATGTTAAACCAAAGTGTCCTTGTTCACGGAAGCAACCGGACCCTGCCCACCTGCGGATGGCTGAAAGAAAGAAGAAATTAACACATCCCCTCCCCGAGGCTGGCCGTTCCAGGGGATATTTGCAAAGCTTACGGCCTTTTTACTTTACTTCCTCATCTCCTGCCCCTCTCTGTGCTATAAAAGAAACTGGCATCCAAACCCCGAAAAGATGGTCTTTTTGAGACACTCGTCTGCCATCTTCTCAGTCTGCCGGCTTTCCAAATAAAGCCGTATCCCTGCCTCAAAACCTTGTCTCCGATTTATTGGCCTGACCTCCGGCAAGCAGAGCGAGCTTGGACTCGGTAACAGAAATAGAAGCCGAAACTGGCCACAGTTGCCTCTTATAAAGTCTGGTCGATTTAATACACTTGGACTTCGAATTTTATTTACCTGTGTTCGTACCCACAACGATGTATGTGGCTGCACGTGTAAACTTTCGAAAGGACGCCGGCCTTCACATTCTTTGTGCTAGCTTTTGTTACAATTGTGAGCGAGGCAGCACAGAGGGGGGTCAGCTGACTCAATATTCTCGCTAACCTGAAACAGATTTTATTTATGCCCGTCCTTAAAACGTCCCGAGTATGCGGTTTCCTGTACGGACACACTGACAACGTAATAACGAAACGAAATGAAGTGCAGGGCTGTAATCACAGGCTGGAATGCTGATTTTTATTTTTGCCCAATTAAGAGTCTGAGAAGTTTTGGGGGCCCTGACATTCGTTTCTGGAGAACTCATAGAGAAATCTCAATTTACTGAAGGGAAAAAGAGAGAGAGAGAGAGAGAGAAACAGAGGGAAATCTTTGACATCCAGCATGTCTGGCTGGGATGATTGGAGCATTCCCAAATATTTTGGAATCGCCTGGTCTTGTCCGGATGAGACGGGTGTTTGCAGAACTTTTGGTAAAAGTGTCACTTCTCCTGGTATCTTTTCCTGGGAGTATGCCACACTGCAGGGGATTGGGCCAATGCGTTTATGGTGAGATTTAAACAGCTCTCATGTCCTCTCACCAGGAGATAAGGCAATCTGAGAGTCAGCATGTTTTCCATACTTCTTTGCCTAAAATACTAATGCCTTTAAGTATTTCTATCTATACACTAAGTATAGCTGCTTGCTCTGCCGGCCCTTTCAGGTACGTTGACCATAAAATCTCTCTTTCCCAGTGGGCTTAGCTGGTCCATTGCTCCTTCAAACTCTGGAGCAATTATTATCCGTGTGAGGTGGGCCTTCGTCCTACCCTGCCTTGTGAGTCTTCCCAATACCCCCCTGAAACCTTGGCCAACACGGGCGAGGTTCTCAATCAATGTTTACTAGATGACAGAGAGTTACTGCTTAAAAGTACTCCCTCCTTCCCGTGGTTCATTTCTTTCTTTTCCCTTTTTAATGTGCTGTCTGCTCATCACAGACAGTAACCATGTCGGGCTGATTCTTCACCTGGGAGAAGGAAAGCCACCTAAAATCATGCACCACCTGTGAGCTGAAGCCCCCTCCCCCTGCCAAGCTGAAAGTTCACCCGAAGTGAACATTCAGGTGGAAGAGAGGACCTGAAGCGTGCTGTGCCCCAGGGATGGCGGTCAGGACCGGGGGCAACAGCAAAACGCAGGAGGAAGAACTCAGCCTGATTTCTACAGGATGATCAAGGTGGGTCAGGAGGGAACAGGTCGGGGGAGCGGTTTGCAGAGTGAATATGAGTTTGCCCAGCAGCCTTGGGGAGGAGAGTTCACGCAGAGGGAGCAGCATTTGCAAGTGCCTGGAGATGAAGGTGTCGGGACCTTTAACGAGGATACCATGGGGGATGCAAAAGGTAGAGATGTTCGGGGTGCCAGAGAAAGAGAGGATCTTAGGGGGAAAAGCAAGAGATTTTGTGAAATCAGATCAAAAGGACACGTTTCCATTTCTCCTAAACAAAGCAGGTTCTCCAGAAGCCAGGATTGTTGTGATTGTTTTAACTCATCCTCGGGGGTTCAGAAGTGTCGGCAGGGACTTCGCTGGTGGCACAGGGGTTAAGAATCCACCTGCCAATGCAGGGGACACGAGTTCTATCCCTGGTCCGGGAAGATCCCACATGCCGCAGGGCAACTAAGCCCGTGCACCACAACTACTGAGCCCGCCCGCCACAACTACTGAAGCCCATGTGCCTAGACCCCATACTCCGCAACAAGGGAAGCCACCGCAACGAGAAGCTCGCGCACCACAATGAAGAGTAGCCCCCACTCACTGCAACTAGAGAAAGCCTGTGCACAGCAACAAAGACCCAACGCAGCCAAAAATAAATAAATTTTAAAAATAATAATAAAAGAGGAAGTGGGGTCAGGAGGCTTGGTTTCTGAATTCACATATATCGTATATTATTTTATATTTAGATTTTAGTTTTTTTGTTTTTTATCAAAGTGTAGTTGATTTACAATGCTGTGTTCTTTTCTGCTGCACAGCAAAGTGACAAAGACAGTGAGAAAGAGATAGATTTTAGTTATTTTTAATGCTCCAGTACATTCTGGTAATTACACACTTTAGTTTGTAAGAGGTGACTTTTAATACTCTCGTGCAATCTGTGGACACATCCACTTGTCATAAAAACGAGAATAGTTAGCGATTACAGAAACCCACTGCATTGCCCTCTTCCAGCCCTGTGGGTCCCCCACTGACCACCACTCCCCAAAGGGACCCTCCTCAGCTTCTGAGGGCCTTCAATTTCTCAGTTTCTTTTGTCACCTAGTTTTACTGTATCTCTGTTTTGTGTCTAACTTTATGAAAAAAGTGTATCCTGCCCTGTGTAATTTTAAGAAACTCACGACTCCCCCTGAAAGTACTCTTGTGAAGATTCATCCAGACCACGTCACTGCCGTCCTTTTATTTTGTTGGCTCTATAACTAGGTGAAAATGCCACACTTAATGGATCCATTGTCCTGCCTGTGGATATTGGATTGCTTCCAGGGAGTTGCTATTTTAGGGCAGGGCTGCGAAGAACATTTTTGTGCTTGGTTCCTGATGGGCAAATCAAGACTGCAATGAGGCGTCCCTTTTTAGACCGATTTGACTGGCAAACATTTAAAAAATAAAATAAAGATTCCTGGCACTTGCAAATGTTGGAGGAGATGCCATGAATGGGCTCCTCCATGAAGAGGGTGTCGCCATCTTGGAAAACCATTGGGTCTCATCTCCTCAGGTTGAGCAGGGCATCCTCCCCAGGCTGGGCAAATGCCACACTTAATGGATCCATTGTCCTGCCTGTGGGTATTGGATTACTTCCAGGGAGTTGCTATTTTAGGGCAGGGCTGCGAAGAACATTTTTGTACGTGGTTCCTGGTGGGCAAATCAAGACTGCAATATTTATTCTATATTGGAGTAGAGTTGATTTACAATGTTGTGTTAGTTTCAGGTGTACAGCAAAGTGGTTCAGTTCTATATATACATGTATCTATTCTTTTCCAGATTCTTTTCCCATTTGGGTTATTACAGACTGATGAGCAGAGTTCCCTGTGCTATACAGTAGGTCCTTGTTGGTTATCTATTTTATATATAGCAGTGTGTATATGTCAATCCCAAACTCCTAATTTATCCCTCTGCCTCCTTTCCCCCTTGGTAACCGTAAGTTTGTTTTCCATGTCTGTGAGTCCATCTCTCTCTTTTTTAATTCATTTACTTATTTTATTTTTGGCTGCATTGGGTCTTCATTGCTGCATGCGGGCTTTCTCTACCTGTGGTGAGCAGGGGTCACTCTTCATTGCAGTGGCTTCTCTTGTTGAGGAGCACAGGCTCTAGGTGCACAGGCTTCAGTAGTTGTGGCGCACCGGTTTAGCTGCTCTGCGGCATGTGGGATCTACCCGGACCAGGGCTCGAACCGACGTCCCCTGCATTGGCAGGCTGATTCTTAACCACTGTGTCACCAGGGAAGCCCTATCTCTCTTGTGTAAATAAATTCATTTGTGTCATATTTTAGATTCCACATATAAGTGATATCATATGATATGTGTCTTTCTCTCACTGATTTACTTCACTTAGTATGATAATTTCTAGGTCCATCCATGTTGCTGCAAATGGCATTATTTCATTCTTTTTTATGGCTGAGTAATATTCCATTGTATATATGTGCCACATCTTCTTTATCTATTCATCTGTCCATGGACACTTAGGTTGCTTTCATGTCCTGCCTATTGTAAATAGTGCTGCTATGAACATTGGGGTGCATGGATCTTTTCGAATTATGTTTTTCTCTGGATATATGCCCAGGAGTGGGATTGCTGGATCATATGGTAGCTCTATTTTTACTTTTAAGGAACCTCCATACTGTCCTCCATAGTGGCTGCACCAGTTGACATTACCACCAACAGTGTAGGAAGGTTCCCAAAGGAAGTTTTTTTCTTGTGACACCCACTCTTGGTGAAGTTGGGGGCATGTGGTGATGTCTGCAAAGAACTCCTGATGAAATGACACTGCATCCAACAATCTCCTGGATTACCTGTTTCTGTTTTAAGCTTATTGATTTATCTCTTTCTAGCTTTCTTGAGATAATTGATATATAATATTGTACTCATTTCAGGAACCCAACATGATGATTCGACTTAAGTATGTATTGTGAATGATAATCACAGCAAGGTTAACTAAAGACATCTGTCACCTCACAAAATCACCATTTTTTGATAAGGAGTTAACGTCTAAAATACATAAGGAACCCATAAAACCCAATAGTAAATAATAATAATACGATTGAAAAAATAGGCAAAGAATCTGAATAGACATTTTTCCAAAGACATCCAAATGGCCAACAGGCACCTAAAAAGATGCTTAACATCATTAATCACCAGGGAAATGCAAATCAAAACCACAATGATGTATTGCCTCATACCTGTCATAATGGCCATTATCAAAAAGACAAGAGATAATAAGTGTTGGTGAGTATGTGGAGAAAAGGGAACCCTCGTGCACTGTTGGTAGGAATGTAAATTGTTGCAGCCACTGTAGAAAACAGTACGGAGACTCCTCAAAAAATTCAAAATAGAGCTACCAGAAGCTCTTTGATTTCTTCACTTCTCTGATTCTTCAAGGATTCCGACTTTCCCATTGTCATTTGGAAATTATGTTCAACATATTTTATTCTTCACGTCATAATGCTCTTCTGAGGGCCACCACACACAGGAGAACAGAGCAGGTTGACAGGTCAGGAATTCACTCCGTTTTCCCTGAGCTGTCCCAATTTTAAAAATCAGGTTGTGTTGCTTTCCAGGGGATGGAAGTGTGGGGTCCCTTCTCCTAAATCCCTTCTGGAGACATTACATGTCATGTCAGATTCTTAACCCTCATCTTCAGGGAGCTTTTCTAAAACTCTTCCGCAGATAATGCTTTTTTTTTTTTTTTTTTTTTACAAACTTGCAATTCCTACAGTCAGAATATACATGAGAATACAGAAGTTCAAATAACACATGGGTATGTTATAAATGAAGGATCAGTTGTCTCTCACTGGCCATCTGGAACCTTGAGCGCCCACCTCCCGTGAAGTTGTCTCCTCTCTGTGTCTGAGGTCCACCTTGCACATCCAGCCTCTGAGCCTTTTCTCATGCTGTTCTTCCTACTTGCAATGTCCTTCCCATTGCCCTGTGTGTACACTACGCCCACGTCCCATCAAATCCCATCTTCTTCCTCATAGCTTTCTTGACCCGAAGACCCAAACACGTCTACCTAAATCTCCACTCTGCCTTGTCTTAGAAGGGGGACCCAAGCACATCATTCCCTTCAATCTCCTTCTTTTTCTTTAGGCTGTAAAATAAGGCTAAAAAAACCCTACAGTGTATAGAATACTTGTGAAAATTCAATGCAGGAGTTTTTTCCATCAATAGTGCTAGAGCAACTGGACATAAAAAAAAAGAAAAAAGAACCTCAATTCTTACCTCATACCAGACCCAAAGTTACTTCAAAAGGGGTCCTAACCTTAAATGTAAAAGTGAAACAATAGAACTGATGAGAAGAAAAGAGGAAAACTCTTGGTGACCCTTGGATAGGCAGTGATTTCTTCCATGGATTACAGAAGGCATGACCATTGTTTTTGTTTAAAGGTGATAAATGTGCCATTATCAACAATATAACTTCGGTCTTTGGAAATCACCTCTAAGGCAATGAAAAGGCAAGCCACATTTTTCGAGAAACTATTTGCAACACATGGGTCTGATGACAGATTCATACACAGGATGACAACCTAATGGCAAATAACTCAGTTTTGAAAAAGAAAAAAAAAAAGCAGTAGATGTGAGCAGATCCTTCATCAGAGAAGACATATGGATGGCAAATGAACACAGGAAAAGACAGTCAGCATCATTAGTCATCAGGAAAGTGGAAATAAAAACCACAACAAGATCCCCCAACATATCCAAAAGTATATTTTCTGAGAACATAATAACTATGTAGTCAATAACCTACTATGTAGAAATAATACAAGGTATCTTTCTGGTGGTAAAAATGGCAGAAATTAAAAACATGGATAATAGCAAGTGTTGACAAGGATAAGGAGCAACGGGAACTCTCTTATACCACTGGGTAGAGTTGCAACATGGTGCAGCCACCTTGGAAAATGGTTTGATGGTTCTCATGACAGGACAAAGGCACCAACCCTATGATCTAGTTGTTGCACTGCTGATATTTACCCTACTTGATTTTTACCCAAGAGTAAAGGACATGAAATGACTTGTAGACAAGTATTCATAGCAGCTTTGTTTACAAAAAGTAAGAACTGGAACCAGCCTGAATGTCCATCCACAGGTGAATGGATAAACAGACTGTATTCTCTCTCTTCAGTTCCATACAACTCAGCAATAGAAGGGGATAAACTCATTGTGCACTCAAAAACACAAATGAATCTCAGAATAATTATGCTGAGCGGAAGAAGCTGGACGAGGAAAAGCATATACGTAGTGTGTGGTTCCACTGATGTAAAATTCTAGAAAATACCAACTCACAAGGGGTGACGCATAGGTGGTTGCCTGGGTTGGGTTGGTGGGACTGACTCCAAGACGAAATCAGGAAATTTGGGATAAGGAAAGTCAATGAAAATAACCTGTATCTTCATGGTGCTAATGATTGCACAGCTACTATGGATTCATCAAAATGGACTTACCGTGCCCTTAAAACGGGTACCGTTCGTTGTAGGTAATGGATACTGCAACGAAGTGGACTAAAAGTTTTTAAATGCAGTGAGCTTGGGGTGCATTGGACGGACTGTGATGAATGAAATCTTTTCTGGCAAAAGCTGTGGCCCCCTGTACAGCTCGGAGTTGCCTCACAGGTGGCTTTTCCATGACGCTGATGCACCGTCTTCCTGACAGTCCAACCTCAATACATAATATTGCATCGGCTGAGTCCTAAAACAGCCAAACCTGCCCACCCCCCTGCACCAGGGGGTCCCCTCCGTATAGATTCCTAGAATCAGGTAAGCTCCAGCCTTTAAAACGTAGGCACCAAGTACCAGTGAAAAACAAGCATGCCTTCGTCCTCCTGTTTTCTTTTTCAAGGAGCTCCAGATCCCAGCAGACGGAATTTCCCTCAGCGCACGCCACTTACACCTCCCTTCCCCACAGGTGTGAGCCGTGACCTCCAGCCTGTGACCTTTGCACTAACGAGCTGGTGTTTCGCTGGCTCCTCCTTTCCAAGATGTACCCGAGATACAAAACCATCCCAGCAATGCCCACACGGAGAGAGAGCACAGAAAGGACCATGTAGCTTGTGATTTCCTTTCCGAAAATAGTCTGAGCAGGCTTCCCCCATTACGCCCCCGCCACGGGAGGTTTTGTATAATTTATTTCCATGTCATGCGTGCTTTCTGGGGGTCCCGTGGATGGTTAGTATGCCTGTCTTCTGTCGATAACAAAAGCTGGGACCCAGGACATGAATTCTTGACAAGAGGTATCCATGCATAGGTTAGATGTATCCATTTTCGGGGAGTTCCTGAAAGAAACTCAAAGATGCTCACTGGATGAGTCGGGGACTGAGGCAGAATGGGTGAGTTATGAACGTAACTGCATGCCTTCCACCCCAATACGGTGTCTGCCCTGAATCCCCTTGTGTCCTGCACTTGGTCCTAATGAGATGGAGCGATACACAGGGACCATTCCTCATGCAGGAATGAGATGACCAGGTACACAAAGATCAGGTCAGAGGGTCCTGGGGGAAGGCCACTAAATGGTGGACATTTGTTACAGCTGCAACAGGAATCTATCATGTGGGGGACATCCTGGACGGGGTGATTGGGGAGGGACCCCCCCGCCTCCCGCACACACACAGGGCAGGACCCCAGATGTGAGAACAGAGCCATCTTCAGAGCCAACAGAAGAGAGTAGGTTTCTGTGCCCTTGGGTCATTCGGGATGGAAGCTTGAGCTCCGGTATTTAAGTTTTTGCATTTAAAAAATATTTAATTCAATGCCTGTATCGTTATCACCTTCAGATATATCAAAACTTCCAAAGTATAACATGATCTGTGAAAAAATAATGTCCCTTCCTTCTTGGCTTGCCACCTGCCTGGCCCTGACAGCTAACCATCACTCCTACTAACTTCTGTTCTTCCCAAGCAAAAATGAATGTCATGTATATTTTACCCTTAACGCAGTCTTCTTAAAAATATATTTTGAATATATCTTGGAGAGTTTCCACTTCAGTACAGAATGAGCTTGGTTCCTCATTTTTGAAAAGGGACATAGGACCAGTTGTAGGGAAGGACCATGGTGCATGTGTAACGGGTGGAGTGATCGCAGAGGTTTGGATGGTTGCTGATAACTTTGTTTCTACAGCGTTGCCATGAATGATCTTGGCCAAGTAACCAGGGGGGTAAATCTGAAGGTTTGGATGGTTGCTAATACTTTGCCTTTACAAAGTTGGAATGAATGCCTTGGGGCATAAGAGCAGAGGTCTGGGTGATTATTGATACATTGTTTTTGCAATGCTGGCATGGATGACCTTGGGCGTTAGCTCTTCTGTATACGTGAAGGCGTGTTGATGGATAACCTCGCTGGGAGGAGTTGCTGCCAAAAGGAATGTGCATCTTTATTTCCATGGAAACCACCAAGCAGCACTTCCACCAGCATGTGAGCCATGGACGACCCTTCCCATTCCCACACCTCCACTTCCAGAGACGCTATCAGGCTTTAGAATTTACACCATTCTGGTGAAATATGGTTCTCTGATTATTTTTTTTTAAATCTCTATTATGGAACATTTCACCTACAAACACCGTCAGAGAGAAAAGTGTCCTGGAACACCTGACACCCATCTTCAGCTCCAACCCATGGCATCGTTGTACCACCCTCATTTCATCTGTCCCCTCCTCAGTTTTCAGTGTAACTTACATTTCTAGCCAACCTCTCATGAGTGAAGGTAAGCAACTTCCCACATTTTGAATCCTTGCGTTTCCATTTCCAGGAATTGTCCGTTGGCACCCTGCATCTGTTTCCTATTGAGTTCTTCAGCCACTAGAAAAGTGTGCATCCTGTCCGCAACTTCTAGGTCTTTTTTATGTATTAGGACATCCTTTTCTCATTTTGACATTTATTTGTGAGCAGGGGGCTGGTTAAACACATGTCCACTGCACTTAGTTTCTCTTACAAGGGTTCAGTTATTCAGTTAAATTCTCCAGATGGGTTTTAATTATTTTTTTTCAACTAAGTGGCCCACTTTTTTTTTTAATGTTCTGTGATGTTTATTTTCAATGGTCCATGTTGTCGTTCTTAAACTATATTGTATCGAACTCTCTGTGGGTTGGCTGGCCACAATCACAGCCAACATCTTACACTTCTGTCTGCGATCCCAGGCGAGGAAAGCGTCATAAATCATTGTGGGGTTTTTTAGGTAGAACGCACAAAACGTGAAATTCACCATTTTCACCTTTTTAAAGTGTGCACGTCAGCGGCATTTAGTACCTTCACATGTCGGCAATCATCACCTCCATTTACCTCTAGAACATCTCATCTCCCCAAAAGACACCCATCCCCATGGGGCAGTCACTCCCTCTCCCCTGCCCCTAGTTCCTGTCAACCACAAATCTGCTTTCTGTCTCTATGGATTTTCATATTTGGAGGATTTCATATGAATACTTAGCAACTGGGGGACACACATTGGCCACAGCCAGGTCTGTCCTGCTCAGGGAGCCAGCTGCCTGCATCCCATGCCCCTCAGCCTCAGCATCCCTCCCGCTGTCCACCCTCAGCCCAGGAAGTCTTCCTTTCTCTGTCCTTCTGAAGCGACGTAGCCCACTGGGGGCTGGGGCGAGACCCAGGTAGACACAGAACAAGGAATGGGGTGGGGACAGGGTATGAGGACTGAGATTGGGAATTATAAACCCCCTCCCAGCAAGCCTGATTTCAGGTTCACATTGGGGAACGGGACAGTAAGTCTACAGGAGAGGTGGTGTTCGTCCCAAAGTGGTCCCGTGGGTCACGGGTTGGGGCTTCCTTCTCCCTTCCTGCATCCTGGTGGTCTCCTGACGGCACACTCATCGAGCTTCCCCTCGGCCCCATATCTGCACGTACACGTCTGCCTCGTGTTGTAAATACATTTTAGGTTTGATGTATCACAGCAGGGTGCCTGTGAGAGGTAGCGAGTTCCCTGCCTTTCTGTCTCCCACCATCTTCGCGGGGGCAATGGGGCAGGCAGAGTCAGAGCAGCAGGAGTTTCTGCTCCAAGGCAGGGGGAACAGGGAATAAGCAATTCCTGTTTTCTTGTAATCCCCACTCTAAGCAGGTTTAATGGCCCTGTTATTGCCAAGCAAAATTAAGTCCTTATGAAACAAGTTACAGAGTGCCTTTGTGGGTCCCTTTTTCCAATAATTTAAAAAAAAAAAAGGGTTTGGGTCACGTTGGGCTGTCTGCTCCTTCTTAGCACGTTGCCTGCCCGGGGCTGCCTCACCCAGCACAGGGTTCTGTTTTCATTAAACGCCTAGTTTACTGGGGCTGTAATTTTTTTTTTTTTTAAACATTCAAGCAAAATGTAGAACTTGAATTGCAGATGACCTCGGAGAGGAGACAGGAGATTCCAACTTCCAACTTCTTGTCCCGTACGATCCCATCCCAGCTTGGCACTGTCCCTGTCACGGTGGGACAGGGCGTGGAGAGAGCTGAGTCTGCATCTCAACATTTATCCTGGCAGGTGGACTGAAATGGAGCCAGAGGGTCACCGATAGATTAGAGAGGGCAGCCTGAAAGCAGGACAGGAAAGTGGGACGAGAGAATATATGTGCATAGAACATGCTTCTTCTTGAATCTGTGATCCTCACGGGAGACCCGTGCAACGCAGTATAATATGTGGCCCGGTATTATTATTATTTTCTTTTTTCTGTACAGTAAAAGGCAGGAGCAAATCTAAATATAGCCGACACTGCCAACAGCCATGGCGAGGCTCTCTGGCACTGCTGTATTTGTACCCACTGGCAAAACATTGATACTGGGACGTAGCGGTGACCTGGTTCTAAGAGATCTTGCTTTTCTCTGTCGTGTGTGAACGAAGACGCGACGTTTGAGAATGAAAGTCCGTCTGTCGCAGCTTCACCGGCCATAGGCCCCCACCGGCCACTTGTCTCCACCGGTCGGGGCTCTTTCTGATTCCTTTGCGCTAGTGCCGGAAACTTTCCCAGAAGATAGATTTGCCAACCTCACGGCTTGCAAATTGCCTTCGGAACAGTGTGGAGAGGGCTTCCCTGGTGGCGCAGTGGTTGAGAGTCCGCCTGCCGATGCAGGGGACACGGGTTCGTGCCCTGGTCCGGGAGGATCCCACGTGCCGTGGAGCAGCTGGACCCGTGAGCCATGGCTGCTGAGCCTGCGTGTCCGGAGCCTGTGCGCCGCAACGGGAGAGGCCACAACCAAAAAAAAAAAAAAAAAACAGTGTGGAGGACAACGTGGTCCACAGGGATTTCATGGTGTTTCCACATCGGTGAATTTAGAGTCTGACGGGTTTGCACGTGATAGGGTGCAGGACGGAGAAGGCTTTTCAGGGACACCTAGAGCCTAGAGTCTGCACCCCTGGGGAGGCTCAGGCTGTGGGTGTGAGGGCCCGGAGGTCCTGGCTTCTGAGGCAGGGGCCCCATGACCTCTTGTCCACATGTCCACACACAGAGGAGATAGACGCTGAGGCCCACAGCCGCGGCTCTGAGGCACCTCGCCCAGCACACACCACTTCCAGTTTGGGTTTTCGTTTTATTGTGTGATCTCTCCGGAGCCATCAGTTTGTTCGAGAAGTAGTTCCAGGACCCTCTGGGAAGGCGCAGGGAGGAGAGACTGGGACAGGAAAAACAGTAAAAGATGTGTTTTCCAGCAAGTTTCCGCTGTAGGCGAGGGGGCACAGACCTGCCGGGCCCTCCGGGAGGGTGTCTAGAGCACGCGGCAGGGTGGCCGTCCTCCAGGGGCCAGGAGCCAGGCTGCTCTCCAGCTGCGCTGCTCGCCTGCAGCAAGGGAATCAGCCCTGCTGTGATGGCCCCTCTGGTGCCCACAGGGACAGCGTCTCTGTCACCTTCATCACACACACGTGTGTCCCTCGGAAGGTGCCTGGCACATCCTCAGCTTTGCAAGAACTGACTCAGTCGGTCCAAAAAGGGCTGATGCCTGAGTCGTACAGATGTTGGAGACACACGCGTGGCCCTCCAAGACAGGGGGCATTTGGCCAGATCTGTCCAGCCATCTCCCTTCCTTCTGCCCCGCTGCCCACTGGCTCCTGCCAGGGCTCGCTGTGTTGGCTCCTTGGTTTTTCTAAGAAGTTCCAGGATCCCTTCATCCACCCCAGCCCCAACTGCCCCTCCACTATTTCCTCCAGCCCTTGCCGTCGGCCTCCTGGTGCAATGCTTAACCTGCATGGCCTCCTTGAGCCCCACGAGTGTCCTGGTGGTCAGCCCCCATCCACTGTGGCGTGAGTGTGGAAGAGAGGCGGTCGATCAAGAAAAGAGGTGAGTCTTTCTCTGTCTGACTTACCTCACTCGGTATGACCATCTCTAGGTCCATCCATGTTGCTGCACTTGGTATGACCATCTCTAGGTTCATCCATGTTTCACTCTTTTTTATGGCTGAGTAGTATTCCATTGTGTGTATATGCACCACATCTTCTTTCTTTCTTTATTTTTTTCTGTGTTGGGTCTTCATTGCTGCACGCGGGCTTTCTCTAGTTGCGGCGAGCAGGGGCTACTCTTCGTTGTGTTTTGAGGACTTCTCATTGCAGTGGCTTCTCTTGTTGTGGAGCACGGGCTCTAGGCACAAGGGATTCAGTAGCTGCAGCATGTGGGCTCAATAGTTGTGGTTCACGGGCTCTAGAACGCAGGCTCAGTAGTTGTGGCGCACGGGTTTCATTGCTCCTCGGCATGTGGGATCTTCCCGGACCAGGAATCGAACCTGTGTCCCCTGCATTGGCAGGCGGATTCTTAACCACTGCACCACCAGGGAAGTCCCCACATCTTCTTTATTCATTCTTTTTTTTTACGTTAAGGAACTATGTTTTCAATTAATTTATCTTTTTTGATGGACACTTAGGTTGCTTCCACAGCTTGGGTATTGTAAACAATGCTGCCATGAACATTGGGGTGCAGGTATCGTTTCAAATTAGTGTTTCCATTTTCTTCAGATACATTCCCAGGAATGGAATTGCAGGATTCTATGGTAGTTCTCTTCTTAGTTTTTGAGGGAATCTTAAAAAATATTTTAAAGAACTAGTGAATAGAACAGCAAAGAAGCAGACTCACAGATCTAAAGAACAAACTAGTGGTTCCCAGTGTGGAGAGGGAAGGGGGAGGGCAAGATAGTGGTGAGGGATTAAGAGGTACAAACTGGGGCTTCCCTGGTGGCGCAGTGGTTGAGAATCTGCCTGCTAATGCAGGGGACACGGGTTCAGGCCCTGGTCTGGGAGGATCCCACATGCCGCGGAGCAACTAGGCCCGTGAGCCACAACTGCTGAGCCTGCGGGTCTGGAGCCTGTGCTCCGCAACAGGAGAGGCCGTGATAGTGAGAGGCCTGTGCACTGCGATGAAGAGTGGCCCCTGCTTGCCGCAACTAGAGAAAGCCCTCGCACAGAAACGAAGACGCAACACAGCAAAAATAAATAAATAAATAAACTCCTACCCCCAACATCTTCTTAAAAAAAATAGCCATTATTTTATAATAACTACAAATGAAGTGTAATTTTTGAAAATTGTGAATCGTTATATTGTACACTTGTAACATATAATATTGTATATCAACTCTACCTCAGTTAAAAAAAAAATGAAAAGAAAAGAAAAGAGGTGAGTGAGACAACCAGGCAGCTCCCTGCTTAAAACACGACACAAGCAAACCCATAGGAAATATCAGGAGAGGAGAGAAAAAACTCCACCGAGCAAATCTATCAGCTGAACGAGGGTTCAGGTCTCTGGCTGTCAGGTAAGGGGGAAGTCATTTGGGGCATAAGTCTATCCCGTGCAGTCTTTGGGAAGGACTTATGCTGAAGCAATGATGGGTTGTTGATGGGATGCACGATGTAACCAGTTGTCCTGGGTTTTCTCTGGCAACCCCAGGAAGGAAGGGCCACTGAAGGGGGAGACAGAAAGGTAGGAGATGCCCTTCCTGATTCCCTTCTGCTCCCCTCCTGGGGGCACTTGCTCTGGGTTCTGGCAGGGAGGGGTCCACCCTTCTGGTTTAGGGTCTGCTGAGGGCTGGTCCACCGGGGCTGGCCCTCTGTAAGTAGATTTGTATTTGCCCCTTACCTCCAGCTTATGGTGCCTTGTTCATTAAAGCCCATCTTATACACCAGGCTGTAAGTTGGGTTGGTTTGCAGATGGGGTCCCACACAGGAAGGACCACAGGGAGAACCAGGGGCAGGTTCTCCCCTTAGGGTCCCAGAGGGTCCCACCTCCACTCCAGGTCTGTAATTTCCCCCACGGGGACTTCCACGGGGTCTGGGGGATTCTAAGCGAGGCAGTATAGGGATAAATGATGATTTTGGCAATCAAGTGCAGTTGTAGGGACCCCCATTGATGGGAGTCCTGAGGGCACAGAACGTCCCATGGCTGCTTTCAGCTCATTTCCATGCTAACAAGGAGAGTCAGGGCTAGGCTCCAGGCTGGGGGACGTGCATGGCCACACAGGGGTCACCTCGGTGGAGACGCCCCCCCAAGACGAGCGTAGTCTGCATCCAGGAGGTAAGGCTGCAGCA
Organism: Pseudorca crassidens; assembly: GCF_039906515.1. Classification (NCBI taxonomy): domain Eukaryota; kingdom Metazoa; phylum Chordata; class Mammalia; order Artiodactyla; family Delphinidae; genus Pseudorca; species Pseudorca crassidens. The sequence continues at coordinate 1,126,653 of NC_090318.1, forward strand.
TCTCCCTCCCCAGGGGCCACAGGGACCGTGGGATTGGGGAGAGAGAAAATGTTTGACTTCAGGCTTTGCCGGATCTGAGGTCCGGGACATCTGTCAATATACTATATACATATATATGGTGTATGAACACACACACATGTACAAATATGTGCTGCATATGGAAGTATGAATGAAAGGTATAGATATATTCATACACATATGTAAGTATATACACCTGTGCAAATATATGGAATACACACATATACATGCATACAAATATATATGGTATATGTATATGTACTATACAGGAATACATGTCGTATCACTACTTTTACATACGTGTATATAGATACGTACGAACATTTACGTACATATATAGGTAGTGTGTGTATACACACATATGGTGTCTATGTATATATAGATATACCAGCACATGGTTTACACATATACATATACATATGTGATGCATATGTATGTATGATGTGTATATATATATGCATGCACATACGTAAATATACCATATATACATACTTACACAAATATATGGTATACCTACACAAATACATGCACATACTTATATACCTATATATGGTGCATGTATACATACTATACATGTATACACGTCATGTAATAAACACACACACACACACACACACACACTGTCCTTGTCTTGGAGTACGCATTCCAAGACGTTATTTCTTCCCCATGAGAAAGTCTGGACCAGCCCACACCTTGATCATTGCACCTAACTGTTGAGAAGGAATGCCGGGAGGACCGTCCTGCCCCCAGGAGGCCAGCTGTGGCCGCTGGTGCCCATGGCCACGCCCCCAGGGGCCACGGTGAGAAGTCAGCTCCAGGAGACCCGTGAGGCGTGAGGATGTAAATCGTTTCCACGCGTCCAGATGAACAGGTGCCTATGCAGAGTCAGAGGGGCACCAGGGTCCGGACTGCGCAAGCCCACCAGGAGATCCTCCTTGATGGAGCGCGTTCCTCCCATTTTGTCACACAGTTCGTAAGGTCCATGGCGTTTCCTGGGGCACATTTCCTACCCTCGGTTGTGTATTCTCTGGACCAGGGTGCCAAGGTCACCAGAGATGTGGTGAAGACACCATGCCGTGTGCTAAGGGAAGGCGGAAATCAGTCAACTCTGTGGGAGAGGTACCACCAACTTAAGTTGTCGTCTCCTCCTACGACAATGTTCGAAATCCTGTTCAGAGTGTGAGGGACCATCTTACTGGAACGATGGCTCAGCCTGGCTCTGTCTTCTTTGCGTGAGCCTCCTGGGGAAATTAAGGGACGATTACAAGCAATTCCCTGGACCTTGTCTGCTCCTTTCTTGGAGGGTACCCCAAAATACGCTGCAGGCTTGAAACACTTGTGTCAGTGTTTTGGGATGCACTATCACCTCCTAACTCTTGGATGAGATCTGGGTAGGTTTTTCAGAGGTACCCGCTGCAACGCCCATGATAGGATCGGAGGTAATCAACAGCACCTGTGTTTTATTGCGTGCCCTCTGACGGACGGGGAGAAATGGATGCCACGTCCCTTTCATTTCTGAGCAGCAGAATCCCATTCCTTCACTCCCACGCTCCTTGGATGCAAAGCAATTCCTCTTCCCGCCGTTACTTTCAGCGGGTCTCCATCCCTCTTTCCTGGCAATAACCGTGTCCATCGGGGCAATTATTCCCGTCGATGGGATCTCATCCGAGACTCTTGTACCCTAAGTACCTGTCCTCGGCCGTGATGGAAAAGTGGCTCCTCGGTGGCGCAGATATGGAAACGCGATTTGTACTAAATCATACTACTGGGAGTCGTTCTGCCCCCTAAGTGGATGCGGGCGTTTTAAAATGCACGCAGGGTTTCTGAGACCTGACTTGCCAAAGGCACTTTTCCCCATAGACCGCTGAAGCGCTGAATAAATAAACCACGTTTCCCCGGCGCGTGACCGAGCGTCTGTGTAGTCCTCCAGCGAGGGGAAGGGAATTAACACCCTTCAGAGAGGCTCACATAAGTATGCAGATGTGGGTCTGTCGTGAGCACACTCGCCCTGACAAACATTTACCCTGACACCTATTATATTTACCGACACATAGCTCTCCTTTTTCATTATAATAGAAATTTGTAGGCGACCAACGGGTTCGCTGTTGAATATTAAAGGATCAGAGCCTACGTGTGTGCCCGGTGACACTTTGCAGAGAGACTGGATTCCGTTCTTATTTTCCCCAGGTTCCCACGACATGGGGTCATTGGAGGAGAACCGACCTGCTCCCCTTTACGTATTAGGGTCCTAGAATGAGGCCACTGGGCGTTTGTAGGAGGTGGGTAGAGCTTCACTTTTGAGAGGTGGACTTTTTTTCCCCTTACTCCTTTTTATTTAAATTAAAACAGTTTAAAGCTGAAAATAGAAATGCTTTAAAACAGGCAGGAGGTCTTGCAATGAAGCGCTGCAGACTTCTCTCCCATATTTCTCCAAGTTTTCTTCACCCTCATAGATGGTTTTCATTCTTCTGGTGATTTCTCTATTGGCAGAGAGTGTCTTTATAACCATGACTCAAAATGTTACCCTTGGACACTGTCGATTTTCTTTTTCTCACTTATCACCCTGTCATCTTTTCTCACATCATTTTCTCCAAAATTTGCATCACTATTGGGATATGGTGATAGAATAAGAAATATATATTTGGTCTTCATTCCTGGTCACTGGCATAGACCTCCTAAAATGCTTGAAATATCCTTAATGATAGGAGTAATAACGTCTTATAGGGCTTCCCTGGTGGCGCAGTGGTTGAGAGTCTGCCTGCCGATGCAGGGGACACGGGTTCATGCCCCGGTCCGGGAAGATCCCACATGCCGTGGAGCCGCTGGGCCCGTGAGCCATGGCCACTGAGCCTGCGCGTCCGGAGCCTGTGCTCCACAACGGGAGAGGCCACAACAGTGGGAGGCCCGTGTACCACCAAAAAAAAAAAAAAGAACATCTAATAATCTGTTGTTGTTCACAAGTTCTTCTCCACCATACCTGAGTTTATGCTAATGAGGTGACACCTGGAGGATGAGGCTAGTTATCTGCAGAACGAACCGTGTGATTAGACAGTTGGAACTTTCAGCCCAACCCCTGATCTATGAGGAAGGCCGGGGGACTCCTGATCGAATTAATCACCAATGGCCAGTGGTCTCATCAAAAGCAAGAAGTGGGTTCTGTCCGGACACTGAACGAGCCTGAAAGTGGATTCTTCCCCACATCCTGCGAGAAGAGACCCACCTGGTTGTCACCTTGATTTTGACCTTATAGGGTCCTATACAGAGAAGCCAGCTGAGTCAGCTTGGACTTCTGACCCAAAGAAACTATAACATGATGAATATGTGTTGTTTTCTACCCTAAGTTTCAGGTAATTTGTGCTTTGGCAGCAATGGAAAAGGAATGTGAAGGATAAGCTTTAAAAGCACAGGACAATTTGGTAGCAATAGGACAAGACATGGGGAAGATGAAGGTGAGAGGTGTGTCCTCCACCCTGGATGCTCAGACCCTAAGGGATTTTGTCTCTGTGTTCTGTCCTCTGTCTCCCAGGAGACATGTGCTGCAGGCATCACACCTGTGGTCCTTTGGATGGAAAGCAGTGTTATTACCAAAGGAAAGAAGACACACGAGAAGACCGAATTGGTTATTTTGCTGTTTGGGGATGTGTGCCTCTTGAGTGCAAATGGCCCCAATTCCAGGTAGAGACCGGGGCGGGGTGTGAGGGGGTGGGGGTGGGGGGGGTCTCATCGTACATAATACACCAGGGTGTGGTCTGCAGAGGCTGTGGTCAGAATCAGTGTAAAGGCTCCCCAGAGTGTTAAACACAGTTACCATGTGACCCAGCAACTCCACTCCCAGGTGTATACCTACCTAGGAGGATTGAAAACAGGTTGCTGAACAAGAAACTTGCACAGGTGTATCCACAGAGCATCATTCACTGTGAGGGTTCATTTTAATCGTATGTGTCACTTCACAGGGAGGAGGGGGCAGGTATTAGGCTGAAGATTACCTCTGGGTGTGTCTTGTGACGGTGTTTCTGGAAGAAATTCGCATTTGCATGGGTGGACTGAATAAAGCAGATTGTTCTCCCCAGGATTGGGTGGGCCTCATCTAATCATTTGAAGGTCTGAATGGAAGAAAAAGGAAAAGGAAGGGAGAATTCATTCTCTCGCATTCCCTCCCTCCCTCTCTCTCTCTCTCTCTCCCTCTCTCTCGATCTATCTATATATCTATCTCTCTGCCTGATTGATAAGCTAGGCCATTGGTCTTCTGCCTTCAGACTTGGATTGGAACTTACACCACCAGCTCTTCTGGTCTTCAGCTGGTAGACGGCAGACCACGAAATGTCTCAGCTTCCACAATTGCAGGGAACAATTCCTGTAATAAATCTCTTTATTTATCTCTTGAACAGCACAGTTGAAACTGTGTGGGTCCACTTATATGCAAATATTTTCCAGTACTAAATACTACAAGCCACACTTGCCAAGGTTGGTTGCATCCTTTCATGCAGAGGCAGAGGTATGACTCTAAGTTACAGGTGGATTAAGCCCCGTGTTGTTCAAGAGTCAACTGTATTATATTACACATACATATATAAAATCACCTGTCAGTTCTGTTTTTCTGGAGAACCCTGACTAATATATTCACAGTACCCAAAATGTGGAAACAACCCAAGTGTCCATGGGTGCACGGATGGATGGACAGAAGGATGGATATACAGAATGGAGTCCATCCACACAGCAGAATATGACTCAGCCATGAAAAGGAGTGAAGCTCTGACACAGGCTACAACATGGATGGACCTTCAACACAGGACGCTCAGTGATAGGAGCCAGACGCAGAAGGACGCACAGTGCGTGATTCCATTGATAGAAAATGTCCAGAACAGGAAAATCCACAGTGACAGAAAGTGGCTTCATGGTGCCAGGGGCTGGGGGAGGGGGATGGGGGGTGACTGCTCATGGGGGTGGGGTCTCCTTTTGGGGGTGTGAGAATGTTCTGGAACCAGACAGAGGTGGTGGATACACAATATTGTGAGTGTGCTAAGTGTCCCCTGAGTTGTGCACTTTAAAAGTGTGCGCTAGGTGCATCTCGCCTCAATAAAAATTAAAAACAGTAAGAATCCGTGTGAACACAGAGAGCAGGATAAAGGAAATCTAAGACTAAACACTCCCTCCTCCTCTCCCAGGGAAGCCGGGCATCCTTCCCACCCAGAACAGGAGCATCCCTGTCATTGCTCTTTCCTAGGCAAAGACAAGGGGTAATCGAGCAGGTGGCCCTCACCAAGCAACTTTGCTTTGATGAAATGCCTTGAAAGTAAACACCTCTCCCCTTCCACATTCGTGTGGCTGCAAATTGTAGTTCTTTTCCGGGTGAGTTGAGGAACATCTTGTGCTGAGAATCAGCTTCAGACTGAGAATCACAAAAGCCATGTGAGACCAAAGATTCCACAACCCAGCCTCACGGGGCCCCTTATCTATCCTGGGGAGACTCCATCTTGGGCCCTCAGAGGCTGTAGATTTTTCCTGGGAGCCAAGATGGAAGGGGAGGTTTCGGATGGGAGGTTTCCAGCTCTTTTGTCAGAGGGGCATTTCAGACAGGGTTTTGTATGAATGAAAGGAAGGCTTTCAAAGGTTTTCTCTCTCTGAGAGAGAGAGAGAGAGAGAGCAGAGAGAGCTTTGCAATGAGCATGACGTCCAGTGGGCTTTGAAAGACTTCCTCAGCAGTTGGACTTGTGGAAGGGAGGCATCAGGTCAGACGGGGCATTTTTGGAGAGCGGAGATCAAATGCGGGGGAAGGTGAAAGTCTCAGCTGCGAGGATGGAGTCTCGGGGCGGGGGGGGGGGTGGTAAAAAAAGAAATCAACCTGCACCCTCCCGGTTTGATGGCTAGGGGCACCTTGGAAGGCAGAGCTGCACGGTAGGTAGTAAAGGTGCAGAGACTTCGGGGAAAGGGAGGGTCAGACAAGCTTTTCCTCTTGAGGAATGTAAGGTCGATGCTATCGAACCAGCGAATGGGAGCGTTCTTTAACACGAGTTCTGCGTTTGGGGGTCTTCCATCTGCTTTCTCGCTAGAAGGCAGCCTCAGAAGAGTGTACTTATTTGTTATCACCCAACCGGACCTCTCGGATTCCTAAGGATTCTGAGAAATGGGGTTTATTCCTGTGGAACGCTCGTGTGGTAGTAATTGCTGGACATGGAGCCCTATTGGACGTTAGTTATTGGCCCAAAAGCATCCCGGAGAGAATGGAATGATCTGGATCTTTCTGGAAGCTGCAATCAGCTTTCTTCTTCTACTAGGTGGTACCCAAGGGAGAAAAAACAATGATCATTTGTGTGAGTATATCGTGCAAGCATTCGACTGAGCAAATGAGTAACTGGACCCCGGTTTAGTTTAAGGGTACGCATCCCGCTGGCCTGTGGTTATTGCTGGGGCGTTTTGGGTTCACGCAGAGGTAGGCTGTGTGACCTCGTGTTAACAGCGTGGCCGCAGGTTACAGCAGGGGCAATGCTGGTTCATGACTCACTTTTGCCTTTTGCCCTGAACTTCTTCCCCGTCAACACGGAAGAGATTGGCTCTAGACCAAGCCCTAATGCCTGAACAGAGACCATCCCCCACCCACAACGGAGCCACATGGACAGCTCTGGATTGGTCAGGGAAGTTCTTGTGGGAGGGACAAACGACAGGTACTGCTCCCTCAACGCTCATTGCTGTGGTTCATCGGCTCACTCAACAAACCCCTGTCGAATGCCTGCCAAGAACGTCTTTAAAAGAGAACAAATGGGGCTTTCCTGGTGGCGCAGCAGTTGAGAGTCCGCCTGCCGATGCAGGGGACACGGGTTCGTGCCCCGGTCTGGGAAGATCCCACATGCCGCGGAGCGGCTGGGCCCGTGAGCCACGGCCGCTGAGCCTGTGCGTCCGGAGCCTGTGCTCCGCAACGGGAGAGGCCACAACAGTGAGAGGCCCGCGTACCGCAAAAAAAAAAAAAAAAAAAGAGAACAAATGGGTTAGTAACCAAAGAATAACTGGCATAGTCTCTTGACCTTTCCTTCCTTCTAGCCTCAAAGCTGGACCACTCAACTTAAGTCCTCAGTGGTATACCTCACCACACAAATAAATATCAAGTGAATTAGGATGGCCGCTACAAACAAACAGAAAATAGTAAGTGTTGGGGAGGATATGGAGAAAATGGGATCCTTGTGCACTGCTGGTGGATTGTAAAATATTGCAGCCACTGAGGAAAATAGCATAGAGGTTCCTCAAAAAAAAAATTAAATATCGATGTATGACAGGATCCAGCAATGCCCACTCTGGGTATATATCCAGAAGAATTGAAAGCAAGGTCTTGAAAATATATTTGGGCAGCCATGTTCATGGCAACATTATTCCCAATAGCCAAGAGGTGGAAGCAACCCAAGTGTCCATGGATGGATGATAGATAAACAGAATATGGAATACTATTCAGCCTTAAAAAGGAAGGAAATTGTGACACAGGCTGTATTGTGTGTGAACCTTGAGGACATGGTGCTGAGTGAAATAAGAAAGTTACAAAAAGACAAATACTGTGTGATTCCACTCATATGAGGTCCCTAGAGGAGTCAAGTCCATAGAGACAGAAAGTAGATGGTGGGTCCAGGGGCTGGGGGAGGGGGAAGGGGAGTGAGTGTTTCATGGGGACAGAGTCTCAGTTTGGGAAGATGAACAAGTCCTGGAGACGGACGGTGGGGATGGTTGCACACAGTGTGAATATGCTTCATGCCACTGAGCTGTGCACCTAAAAATGGTTAAAATGGTAACTTTTATGAGGTTTTTTTTTTACCACAATTAAAGTTTTTTAAATGTCAAATGCAAGTCAAAGAGTGTGGGGAGATTGTCACCCCTGGCCACACCTGTGCACGGCTTGGACCAGCCCACTTCATGCTGAACGGTCTCGCACTAAACCCACTTGTTTTTGTTCCCCCTCTTCCTTCAAGTTACTCATTTTGGGTCATCTGGAAATGCACATTTTCCTCTCTGTGAGAAACTGGTACTTGGGCTCCCCTGTCTCAGGCATTCTTTTTCTGTAGTGCAATAAAATGCTTGAGAACTTTATCCCCAATATTTTTACAAGCTGCATTGGGATTTTATGAGAGACCCACATCCTTCCTGACACAACGCTCCCAGAAATGTCTTTCTGTTACAGAAATGCATCCTTGGCTTTGATTTTTTTTTATGTTAATTTATTTGATATTCAAAAGTGCTCCTACAACTCAGGGTTCTTTCCAGTTTAATCTGAATGTTTCCTCAAGGCGTCATGGGAGACACAGGGCTGTTCCAGGGGCACCAGGAATGCATGAAAGCCACAGCACCACGTGGGTAGCATGGGAAGGGAAATGGGTTGTCTGTTACCAAGCCCTTCAGATACACAAACTTCAGAGGAGCTGAGAAGTGGTGATGGGCATCTTGGTGAGAAAGCCCTTTGGGGAGCATGAAAGATTCTTTTGAGCCAAAGAATATCTGTGGACCTGTGTTCTGCTCCAGTGAGAAGGTAGAGCTTTTAGGAGGGGACCATGAGAGGACCCATAGGGCTGGGAACTGTAGGTTGGGATGTATAAGTTTGTGACTCATAATTTAAGCTCCATAGGGCTAGGACCCATAGCGTGGGGATCTACACAGCTGGGATTCTAGGGCTGGAATCTTGAATCCATAGGAATGGAATTCCCAGGGCTTGGGCCCATAGGATTGAGATCCAATGAGAGTTGGAATCAATAGGGTTGGGATATATAGGGGTGGGACCCATCGTGTTGGGGTCCATAGGGTTGAGATGCACAGGGTTTGATTCATAAAGCTAGGATCCATAGGTTCAGGATCTATAAGGCTGGAATCATTAGGGTTGCAACCCGTACTGTTGGGGCCCGTGGTACTGGGATCCATAAAGTTGGATCCAAAGAGTTGGATGATTCTGTCAACACAATTTGGAAGCGTTTTTCAAGAGCTTCCTCCTGAAGAAAGTGACTGACCTCTTTCCTGAGCTCCCCACACATGGCACATCTGGGTAGGACACGCTTCTTAATCACCAGTAACCTCATTGGTGACTATTGTGTAATACTGAAGGGAAGCAATTGTTGATTTCCTATCGCAATTATTTCATTAAATTAGGTAACTGTTGTGTAACAAGACCCTACAGGAATAGGACAAGGGACTGATAAGGTTTTTTGTTTGTTTTGTTTTTGTTTTGTTTTTGTTTTTTGCTTTTGTTTTGGTTCTGGCTACACCTCGTGGCTTGTGGAATCTGAGTTCCCTGACCAGGGGTTGAACCCGGGCCCTGGCAGTGAAAGCACTGACTCCTAACCACTGGACTGCAGGGGAATTTGTCTTTCTTTTTGTCTTCATATTGAAAGGATATCTCTAGTCACTCATCCAACAAATATTTATTCATTAGATGACTATCTGTGGATTTAATGCCTTGGATATGGATGGATGGATGGATGGATGGACGGATGGATGGATGGATGGATGGAAGGATGGATGGATGATAAATGGATGGATGGATGATGGATGAAAGGGTACTGTGTGGTGGATGGATGGATGGATAAGTGGGTAGATGGATGGGTAGATGCGTGGATGTGTGTGTAGGTAGATGGGTGAATAGATGAGTCTATTCCTTGCCTTCTCCACCTACGAGAAGCTGCCCACATTTCTTGGCCTGTGGCCCCTTCCTCCAGCTTCAAATCAAGCAGCATAACATCTTTCTCCAACTCCAACCTCTGCTCTTTTCCTGATGAAAAGATGAGCTCCAACCTCATCACCTCTTTTCTGACTGATTCTCTTCTCTTCTCTTCTAAGGACTCTTGTGATTGCATCTAGGTTTCATCCAGATGATCCAGGGCCATCTCCCCATCTCAAGATCTTTAAATTCATCCCATCTACAAAGTCCCTTTTGCCACGTGAGGTAACACATGACAAGTTCTGAGGATTAGGATCTGTGGACACCTTTGGGGGCAGTTACTATACTTTCCACAGGGAAAGTTCTTTTAATACAAATTTCTAAATGTAACATCCAAGGGGGTGGGGTGATTAGAGAGAACAATGGAGAAATCCCGGCCATAGCCAACTGGGCTCTATCTCAGTGTTATGGACTGGATGTTTGCGTTCCCCAAAATCCATATGTGGAAGCCCTAAATCCTCATGGTATTAGGAGATGGGCCTTTGGGAGGTGAGTAGGATTAGATGAGGTCATGAAGGTTGGGTCCCCATGATGGGATTAACGTCCTTATAAGAGGGGAGGAAGAGACACCAGACTCTTTCTCCACCATGTGAGGGCATAGCGAGAAGGTGACCGTCTAAAAGCCAGGAAGAGAGCCTGGCCAGGAAGTAAATCTGCCCACGCCATGATCTCAGACTCCCAGTCTCCAGGATTGTGAGAAATGAATGTCTGTTGTTTAAGCTCCCCAGTTAATGGTATTTGGTTCATGGTAGCCCCGATGGACTAAGAGACTCAGTTAGTGAAAGAAAATTAGGTGACAGGAATTCCCTGGCAATCCAGTGGTTAAGACTCCATGCTTCCAATGCAAGGGGCACAGGTTCGACCCCTGGTTGGGGAGCTAAGATCTCACATGCCACACAGTGCAGCCAAGAAAATTATTTTTTAAAAGTTAGGTGACATTCCTCCCAGTTTGGTGCGGGGCATGAAGGTGGGATTGCACCAATTCCATCCCCAATATTATCAGTCTTGACCTTTTTCTGTGTCTGGAGGAGAATTGCCTAAATGCTTTCACATTATGGAAGGCAGACAGGAAGGGTGTGGGTCACAGGACAGCATCAGTTTCCTCAGAGCCTTCTGTTCATTGATTAGGGCATCCATTCATTCATTGACTTCAGGCTTTCCTTGATTAGGACGATTAACCTTCGCCACTGGGAACATCGACCATTGCTTCAATAACACTCCCTCTAAACCTTCCAGATGATTGCTTTGGGTGGCATCTCTTGGTTTTCTCGTCAATGAGTTTCCTCTTCGCTGTGGGTTTCCATGAAAGCAGAAGACTTAACGTGGCAATTACATGGACCAGCAGGCGATGAGGCCAAGAAGGCGTCCCTGGAGGAATTGGGGGGAGCGAGGGGGGCTCCCGTGTCTGTCAGGGGCTGATGAAGACAGCTTCTCCCCTGCCATTCTGGGTTAACGAGGCAGAAAGCATGGCGTGACAACGGCGTGCTCCCCGACAGGAGGCTAGAGATTTCCTGTCTCTGAAAAGTCAAGACAAAATAAATTGACCTCCGCATTGAAACGTTTCCAGTTGGTGCTCAGCCCACATTTTCAACCAGAAGCATTTTTTTTTTCCAAGATGCCGGAGCCACGGAAGATAAGGGCTTCCACAGAAATCCACACACCTGGCTCCTCTTTACCAAAGTCGTTGTCATGTCGTATGCAAAGCATCGAGGACACCACAGAAGGGGTCTCAGGCAGGCGGACACGGGGCCACCTCCCTGTCTGGGGTGGGGACTGACACCTCCGTCATCAGCATGGATGCTGGCTCTGCTGGGCTGGGGACGGGGCGGGGGTCTCCTCAGATTCCGATGCCTTTCCCCCAACATGCCCAGGGAGATGGTTGCAGGAGACCTCTCATGTGCAGGTGGAGTGTGTCCACGGTGGCGCCAGGCGAAGGAGGCTCCGAGGAGAGGTTTACTGACATCATTTTGTTACCCCCTCGGAGACTCAGGGTGCACGTGGCTTCCGAGCAGACCTGACGTGCGTAAATGCCAGCTTGTCAGCCTCATCAGGCGCCAGCAACCGGAGTCGAAGACGCTTTTGTGAATGCTACCCCAGAGTCAATTAAAATACAGGAGGCTGACATCTGCAGAATGCGGGATGATCAAAGGGGAAAATGCCCACACAGATTCTGACATAAAAACAGTGTGTTTGGCGGCAGACTGACACAGTGTAACAGGTCAGATAATTATGAGAAAATCTATGATATATCTGTTGCAATTGCTTCTCTTGTTTCCATTATCAGAGCCATCAAACACACCAGCGGGCTCACTTCTGCTGGATCCGAAAGCCGGTGACACCCTCGCGATGCTGATACAGATGGCATCTCCTGAGCGACTGAATTAATTTGACAGTAAATAGATGATCGCAGTTACCAGCTTGTTTAAATATATATTTTTTAATTGCAGCAGGACGGGGGTGTTTTGCACTTCTGGGAATAGCTAGGAAAGCATCGGGGGTGTTAGCAATGTGCGCCCTCGTCTCCCTCCGCGGCCCGCACCGTGCACGCACACACGCCTGCCCGCGCATCATCGTTGCACGTGCACACTGACAGGCTACTGTTGTTCTATCATTTGCATGGTAATTACTCCGCAGGCGCGCATTTTTTTCCCCTCTCTTCCTCCAACCCCAAAACCCCAAGCTGAACACGTGCGTTAATTACGATGATTAAGGAATCCTCCCGACTTTGGCCTTGATGTGTTGATTAAATTAATGAAGGATGTGACAGATGAATCCTTCGTGCTTAAGGTACAGCTGGGAGAAAGCCATGGGTGTGTTTCAGATGGCTGGGCATTTTCTGCCAGGCTCACGTCGTAATTGGCTTAATGGATTTTCTGTTATGCACCCTGGCTCTTCCCCCTTCCCCAACCCCCAGCTCTCGAAAGCAAACTAATTACAGCTTTTTACATTAAATCCTAATAGATTTCAATTTATCTCCTCTAAATCATCACAATAATTACAGTAATAAATTAGGCACGCGGCGCCGTTCATCAAAACAGTTTGGGTTTGTCATCATAGCAGCACGTTACAACGCATGCTGACTAAATGTGTGATAATTACTGGGGGGATGTGTTTGGTGGGAACGCACCTGTGTGTGTTTGTGTAAGTTGTGTGTGTTTAAGTGAATCTGTGATGCGTTCTGAAAATCTGCCACTGCTTCCCACACAGAAGCGGGTTCACATCAAAGGTAGGAATATTTAGAAATAATGATTTTGTACAGTGCCAAGTCTCCTTTTTTTTTTTTTTTGTTCCTGCCTTTTCCCCAAATACATCTTGCCCACACAAATATGCATCACAAATGTCCTCTTTGCTGAGTGAAGGAAGCATCGCATTCCATTTATATTACCAGCACCTCTATTCCATTTTAATGGCCTCCCATTATTCTAGCAGAGGAGGAACGTGGTTGCCGTCAGCTCCCTTTAATCAAGACAGCTGTCCCCCCAACTCCCAGATCCTGAGGCCCCACGGATATCGAGGCCAGGACATACTTCAGTGGCCTGGACAGGCATCCCGGCTTTATTTGTCACTCTATGCGGAAGCAGAGTGTCATGTGTGGGCTGCCTATGAAGTTCATGGCCGATTCTGGTATAAATTGTAACAGGAGAGATGGTCCCAGAGTTTCAGAGATTTAGACAGGAGAGGTTTTGTTTTTTTTTTTGAAAGGTAACTAGACCAAACTCTCAGACGTGCTTTCCACACTCTGGAGGTGATGGCTCACAGGCAGTCACAGCATTTCAAAGCTTATCTGTGCAAAAAATAGCAGAAAATTGAAATACAATGCAACGCTCGGGTATGATTTAAATCCAGCTTCTTTCCAAGTGCACGAGTGTCCATCTTCCTTAGGTCCTTAGAATGGCAGCACGTCCTTTGAAATCATATTTTTTTTAATTTCTTTTTTCTTCTGCTTCTTGGGCTTATAAGAATTTCAAATCGATTACTTTTATGAAGCCGCACGCAGCTATGGACAGCAATGATCGTAACGGCCCTTGTTCTTTAAGAAAATTTTCCTTAAAATGCGAACAATCCACAGTTACTCTCAATATTCAGTGACAAGGTACACAAATTGTTTCTGTAAAAGGTAAGACGGTAAATATTTTAGGATTTCTGGACCCTACTACCAAACTCTGCCATTTTAGCACAAAAACCACCACAGAGAGTACATAAAGGAATGAACACACCTGTGTTTCAATAAAACTTTATTAACAAAAACAAGTAGGGGGCCGGATCTGGCCCTCGGACCCTAGTTTGCTGATTTTAATGACTCAAATGGCTTGAACACAGTAATTAATCTTCCTGCCGATTTGGGGGGACATTCGGTTGCTTCAAATTCCATCCCAAATTTATTTTTAGAGGTCCCCAGATCAGCTAAGATGGGATGCAGGGCTCCTGTTTGTTTATTCAGTGATGAGCAAGCACTGTAATCTAACCCAGGCATTCTTCCTCGGCATCCTTCTCAACCCAGCAGACCCAGGAAAGTTCTGTCCAAGGATCAGAATGAGATGCAAGACACAACTTCCCTGCTGTCTTGACTTGGACTGAACCTTGAAGATTTCACTCCCACATCTGCCAATATTTATTTTTCTTTCTGGAAGGATATTATGTGAACCACGAACCACTCTTTGAAATGCATGTTCCCTCTAAACGACGCAAACACAGAGACGCTTTCAACCAGCCCTACATCGGCGGCCCGTGGTTCCGCCCAACGTGTGTCTTCAGTCCTGGAACATGGTGTCATGACTTCACGCACATCACCTGGAGATCTTTACCAGAAACACCTCATTCTGAGACTATAAATGAGGACGGTTAGCAGGTCTCTGATTTCAGATGCTGCTTTGTGGCCTTATCAATGAATAAGAAATTTGGGGGGTGGGTGTGTGTGATTTGGTGACATGGGGCTTGTAGAGGGGGAAAGTCCACCAAGAAAAAAATATGTTTTCTTGACCAGAGAGTTTGTAGCTGTGTGTAGATGAGGACAGAGACGTAGCAGAGAGAGAAACAGAGACCGAGAGAGAGACTGCACCCAGGATGGTGCCACTTAACCCCCAGGAGCTGAGTACAGGGTACGGAACACAGGAAATTCTGTGTGCAGAGCGCCTGGCAAACAGTAAGTGATAACTAGATGCATGTGTGAACATTAGGAACTGACAGATCTGCGACACCCTGTCAAGAACGCACAGAACCTTCCCGTAAGGAAACGTGAGGGCAGCGCACATCTGTCCCTTGTCTTTGGCAAAGGAAGGCATAAAACGGTTCAAACACACAGGACGTGCAACTAAAGTCCCCTTTGCTCAGAGATTCGATGCTCTATGTCCTAAAACACTCTGTGGACTCTGTCTCCGATGCCCAGAAATGCTGTAACTGTTGTCGTGCATGGTTGTCAGGCCCTGCACTTGTAAACACGTGTCCCCAGAATGGCAGGCCCCCTCCTCCCGGAAGCCCTCTTGGCTTTGGCAGGGGACAATCAACTTTGTTGCCAGGGCTGTACTGGTGCAGATTCCTCCTCTCCGTAGTGTGGGGACGGGAATGAGCCCTTCCTCCTCTGACCTTCTTTCCCCTCCCCCTCTCTCCATCCTCCTTCCCCACTCCTTTCCCCTCCCCCACTCCTTCCCCCTCCCCCCTTCCTCCCCCTCCTCCACACACACATCCATAAGACCACAGTCAAAAATAGGTGGTGGGGGCTTCCCTGGTGGCGCAGTGGTTGAGAGTCCGCCCGCAGATGCAGGGGACATGGGTTCATGCCCCGGTCCGGGAAGATCCCACATGCCGCTTAGCTGCTGGGCCCGTGAGCCATGGCCGCTGAGCCTGTGCATCCGGAGCCTGTGCTCCGCAACGGGAGAGGCCACAACAGTGAGAGGCCCGCGTACCGCAAAAAAAAAAAAAAAAAAATAGGTGGTGGGGCGCTGGAGAAATAAGAGACACGCTGATGTGCTGGTGACTCGCAGTCTGGGGCTGATGTATTCTGATTGGTTGATGGATGGATTGATTGATTCCATCTGTCATCCTCAGTCTCAGGAAGGCTGAACTGCAGGTCACTCCAACGTGAAAAGAGGAACTGAGTGGGTGTCTTCACGGTCTCTCCTTTTATGAAGGGAGGCCTGGAGGCATAAGAAAGTCCTCAACACCCCAAGTTGAGAGGGGAGCCTTTGGTGGACACCCCACCAGGCCCAGAGTCTAGACAGCCAACACACTTCTTTGCACGGAGACAATGCTGGCAGCCATCAGGATGCAAGGCTCAGGTGCCCCCGGGAGGAAAATTGGGGCTGGTCTGAGGTTAAGGGGTTCCCTCTTCTCTGTAACGAGGGCATCCAGGCTCTCCGGACCTTGTGCAGCCCCCAATGTCTGGGGTGACGTGGACAAGTAGCCCACCACTGTCAGGTGAGAGGTACAGCGGCCTTTGGGAGTTCCCTGTGACCCCCATAACAGATTAGCACAAACCGGGCAGCTTTCAACAAAAGGCATCCATCTTCCCCCAGAGCTGGGGACCAGACGTCTCAGGTCAAGGTGTCCCAGGGCCATGCTCCCTCCAGAGGCTCCAGGGGAGGGTCCTTCTTGCCTCTTCCAGCTTCTGGGGGCTCCAGGCATCCCTGGGCTCATGGCTGCACCCCTCCCACCTCTGCCTGTGTCTTCAGGTGGCTTCTCCTGTGTGTCTGTGTCTCTCCTCTTCTGTGTCTTATAAGGACCCTGTCATTGGATGTAGGGCCAGCCTCATCCAGGAGGACCTCATCTCAGACCCTTCACTTCATCACATCTGCAAAGACTTCATTTCCATATAAATTCCCATTCACAAGTATTGGGACCTGAACATCACTTTTGGGGGCCCCATTGAAGGCATGCAGTAGAAAGAGGGAAGAACAAAAAGGTAAGCAAAGAGGACAGGTGTAGAAATATTAAGAGTCGTTATCTCTGATGAGTCAGAATAAAACGACTCCTTTGGTTTACTGTCCCCTTAAGTCAATTTTCTAAATATTCCCAAGGAGCAAAAGAGAGAGGTGGGGAGAGGTGTGTATCGCATTTTCTATGTATATATGCATACACACCCACACATATAGAGACATATATATACACACACGAAATACCATACAGGTGACATACATGTGTACACAAAATACTATATGTAGAGTACATATACTATATATATTAGTATATTGTGCATATATGTACATATATGTGTGTAACATATTTATTTGTGTCTACATAAATATATATATTTTAATAAGCATATATATATATACCATATATATTCTCTGTGTGTGTATGGAATGGGAGAGAGTGCGGCACACCTGCTATACGTGCATACATATTTGTCTGTGTGTGTCTAGACAGTGCTTCGGACGTCGTATGTATATGGATACGTGGAGAATACACATTTGTATGTGCATGTTTATAGACAAAGAAAGGGAGATATGCATACATGGGTTACATGTATATGTAGAGGGTGTTCTATATGGATACATGTCACGTGTATATGTTGCACGTATGTAACATGTGTTTATGTGTGTACGAGTTATATACATCTACAGTATATGCATATCTGTGTAAAAGACCTTTTATGAATATGTTGTGTGTACATATATAACACACATATGTGTATTTGGATGTTGGTGCATACAGGAAATTTATCTATACAATATATACTTTATATATTATGTATTATATACACACATATATAATATACACGCATATATCTATTGTGTATTTTATGTGTGTACATAATACGTGAACTTACATACACACATATCATGTACACATGTGTGTCTGTAACTCTATTTGTATATAAACATATCCATAGCTGTATGTATATGTACATGTACGGATATGTACATAAATGCGTACACTCTTGGGCATTCATATAGGTACATGCAGTGGAGTGTATTTGCTATAGATACATGATGCACATTTTAACGTATGGGCTGTGTAGAGAGGGACAGGGAGTGGGGGGAGAAGCTCTTCAGACGCGGGCGCCACCCCCCGCAAGCAACATGATTATTTCACAGCATTTGTTTCTGTCCAGATCCCAGCGCCAACATCTCCCCAGCTGGCATTTCCCCCAAGCAGCCCTCGGCCCAGGTGTGCAGCAGGTGATCTCAGGTCCTTGTGAGAGGACCACAGGGCTTTGCAGTCGCGAGGACAGCTCTCCCCTCCAGCTTCGCTCCCTATCACGCACGTGTGCATGACGTTTGGGGACAGAGGGCCCCTGGGATCCCCACGCCTCTGCCCGAGGGCTTTGCAGGGAGAAGGCAGCCGCCCGGTGGGGAGGCGTGGTGCTAGTACAAGATGCCGTGGGGTCAGCCACAGGGAACCCGCTCCCAGCTCTACGGGGCGTGGAACACGGAGTCCACTGTGCTGGGCTGTGCTCAGGTCTCCCGAAGATCAGCCTGACGGAAGATGCTTGACCACCAGACAGCAGGTCAGAGGTCACAGTGATGGCTGCACACTGCTGGACGTTGAGGGATGGGAGAAGCCGACTGTGCGTGGTCAGCTGAGTGTCCAGGAGCGGGGACCCCAGTAGCTCTTGTCTCCTGGGACCTGGGCTGTGTACCGCTCAACAAGGCAGAGGGAACGCTCTGGGCTTGCGCTCAGGTGGACCTGGGCTCCGATTCTGGCCCCAAAAAACACCCACACTTCCTTTCCCTCTCGGAGACCTTGTTTTTCTGTCTCAAAAGGATAAGTGTGTTGCCGGTAGGCGGGGGAAGGCACTGGACCCCTTCTCGCTGGCCTGGCAGGGAGAGAGGGGTCGTGGTCAGCCAGGAGAGGAGGCCCCGCGACCTCACAGAGGAGTGCACAGGGCAAGCAGCAGGGAGACCCCATGGACACCCAGGCCACTGCCCCTGTCGGCCCCTGAGTGGACAGAGGCTCACAAGCTCTTCCCTGCGATAAAGGCCACGTGCTCCCGTGAGCCCATAAACACCCCAGGGACGTGGCCCAAGAGGTACCAGATTTGGTGGACTGTATAAAATGCTTGTCGAACAGACCCAGGACAGGGCAGTTGAAATAAAGTTGAAGAGCTTAGGAAACCACCCGGATCAGTGCTTCTCTAACATACCCATGAACACGCGTGAATGCCCTGGGGGTCTTGCTTAAATGCAGGTTCTGGTGCCGTTGGTCTGAATGGGGTCAACGGTCAGCATTGCTTGAAGGCTCCCCCGCCCCAGGGATGTCAGGGCCGCTGCTGCAGGACCACGGCAGGAAGGAGCTGACCGCTAATGCAGAGTGACCGCCCAGTGGTAGCCAAGGAGCTTCTAGAACGCTCCTGGCTTCCTTGGTTCTCTGCAAACCTGCCCTGGAACATCTTCACATTGTCTTGTTGCTTTTGTCCGCCAATTATGTTCGGCCAGCACGCTGGCTTTACCCTTGATGACACCCCACTCATTCCCCTCCGTCGTCAAGGTCTTTGTACCAATCAGGTTATTACCAAGGGGGCTACGAGGTGCCAGGGCACCCTGCAAGGGACAGAGGACTGGGATTGCCACCTATGTCTTTCGGACCCCAAACTCCCCAAGACCACAGCCCTTCCATCTGCCCCCTGCGCTGTCCTGTGCTGACCTTCCAGAAAAGAGACCAGACCATGGAGTGGATGCCCAGGGAGGCTTCGTCTTCCGAGCTGCACCCAGCTTTGTAAATGGCTGGTGGTCAGCACCCAGCCAACACGAGGTGATGAGAAACACGATTCAAAAGGAAGGAGGGAGCGGTGTCTTCGTCCTTATGGAAAATTTTTAAACGGTCACTGTTGGACATTCATCACATACACACAGATGGTGCTTTCTGGAGAAAAACCCATTGAAAATTTAACGACTAGTTTTCTGTGCAGTATGGTTTTTTTTTTCTTTTATCCTATTCCAATTTTAGTACTGTATAGTCACGGCAGCATCATATAAAGGTCCAATCAATGTCTGCCTTTGACATTAGAATCCTGTGGTCAGAAATTCCAAGTTTGACACAGAACAGTTGAACCTCAAAAAGGCAGGGACTGTACCAGTTTACTAGTCTGTAATTGACATGTAAATTGACCACACATTTGAATGACAGGTATTATAAAAAGGACTGACAGGACTGATTTGAATACAAAAGTTCCAAGCATACTGAAAAACAAACAAACCAAAAAAAAAAATAAATCAGTTATGAGTGAAAGCAAGGTAGATAATTAACTCTGACCATGATATTGTCAACTGTGAACTGCAGTAACTGGACCAAAGTTACACGTCAGTGATGCGTGATGCATACCTGGCCCAGATGTGGACGGAGCAGGGCCTGGGATCATACTGCTCACCTGGGCCAGGTAAGTTCAACATTGACCATTGACTCATGGACACGCACTAGGAGAACACAGCATTTAAATCGAGCCCAGAGAATCATTTCATACCCTCCCTGCAGGAAAACAGCCTCAGATCAGAAATGAGAACCAAATAAAATTAAATGTGCGCCTCCAACTAACTGCTTTAACCCGCTAATTGCATGAACCCAAATTAGTTGGCTATAAAAAATAACAGTAGCCCATTTCACCTTATAGGAGCTAAATTACTTGTTTCTCCCCACAAACCATTTCCATGGATTATACCCATTAACTTGTTTTCTATTTTTATATACTGGAAGGTCCTAGAAATGAGGGTTAAAAAACAAACCTCCAGGGTTTAGGTGTGGCTTAAAATTAAGCGAATTCTGTTCATTATCAGCAGTTTTTCCTAAATTACAAAGGTGTAATTGCATCTCAGCATTTAGCACTAACGTCTACCTTCTGTGTGGGTTCATCTGTGTCTGCTGTGGACAAGTGAACTGGGCAGAAAGGCGGGAGGAGGATATGGTGACTCATCTGAGTGAGGCAGCCAGTGGGCGGGGCAGCCTGGGCATAGGGACACATAGATGAGACGTAGATGTAGATATAGATGTTCATAGATGACAGGGGTGTGGGTATCAGTACAGGTGTACGTAGATAACATAGCGATAAGAATATATAGATATAGACATGATAGAGAGAGAGAGATACAGCTGTAGATATAGAGATGATTAGAGACAGTGATAAAGGTATAGATTATGTAGAGCTATATCATGTGGATGTAGATGTATAGATACATGATACAGGTATAGATTACACGATACTGTCTGTATCCATGGATACAGAGGGCCGGCTGCACCACACCATTTTATATAAGGAAGTTGAGCACCTGTGGATTTTGTGGGAGTCCTGAAACCAATCCCCTGTGGAAACAGAGGGACAACTCTATATACACATCGATACAGATGCTGATATAGAGGTACATATAGACGTAGATGTAGATATAAATACACGTATAGCTATCTAGTTGATATAGATATAAATATATACAAGTAGATATAGATGTAAGCATAGATATGATATAGATCTACACATATAAATATATAGAAGCTATAAATATAGGTACAAATATATAGATACAGATGATGTAGATAGGATATAGATACATAGAGGATATAGATGCTACGATACAGATATATAGATATAAATATATAGATGATATCGGTACAGATATACAGACACAGATGATGTGCACAGTGCAGTACAGACAACGGGGCTTGTATGTGGATTAGACAAGGGATTCCCACACAGCCATAAGAAAAGGCAGACGCCCCAGAGAACAAGGTGAAAGCGCGAACAGCCCCTCCCCACAGGAGGATGTGGGAGCGGCCAACGAGCTCGTGGAAACGTATTCAACACCGTTTGCTCTCAGGGCCACGGGGACGGACACCCCAGTGACATTGCAGAGCCTGCCTGTGCTAAGTGAGGACCACACCCTGCCCTTGTTGTGTTTATCTCTCAGTCCACTTAGACAAGCACATGGGCACTACCTCCTAGCAGGCCACTGCTGTGGAAAGCACAGGCCACCAGACGATGCCGTGAGCGTGCTGCGCGCCGGGAGGGGTCCGCCCACCAGCACACCATGATAGGGAGGCCCAAGGGCTCTCCAGACACACCATCACAATTAGCCTTGAAACCGCATTTGTTTGCTGGGGATGCCATAACTAATTACCAAAGCAGGCGGCATAAAACCACAGACCTCCATCCTCCCCCCTCCCCAGTCCTGGGGACCAGACGTCTGAGGTCAAGGTGTCCCAGGGCTGTGCTCCCTCCAGAGGCTCCAGGGAGGGCCCTTCCTGCCTCTTCCAGCTTCTGGGGGCTGCATCTGCTCCCACGGTGTTCTCCCTGTGTGTGTGTCTGAGTCCACATTTCACTATTTTACGGGGCAGGCAGGACACCAGTCATATTGCATTAGGGTCCACCCTCCTCCAGGATGACCTCTTCTTAACTAATTACATCTGCACCGACCCTATCCCCAAATACAGATACACTCTGAGGTCCTTCAACCCATGAATGTGGGGAGGGATGGACACCGTTCAGTCCATCCCAGATCCTTTGCCTGGAGCCCCAGGATGCAGCGTAGATAAACATAAAGCAGGTCATCTCCCACCGGAGAGCAAGGAGCCTCGCTGCCCCATCCAGGGGCCACTGAGGAAGGGGGCTCCTGGGACCCAGCAGTGCTAAGACTCCCAGGACTCTCCCCTGGCCTGCAGTGCTGTGATTCCACGAGACAGACAATTGTGTACAGTTGGGTGACCTTTGAGAAGCTGTTTCCGTCCTGCTGTTGCTTAGGGCTTGTTTCCAGAGAAAGGAACTGAAGGCCACCGTGGTCATCTACTTGTGTGGACCCTGGGGAGGCGCGGCCATTCGAGCCACACAGCTCTAAGTGCACGGATCGGTTTTAGAGAGATCCCCGGGTTGAACGCCTTCCTATCCCGCTCCCCTTGCCTGTTCCGCAAACACAGGGAGAGCCGCAGCGCAAATGAAGGCGTCAGTAAATTTTGCGTCTACGGTTTGTTGAATAAACAGGGTTGAAGCTTGCATAAATGAATCAACATGAGTTCCCGAAAGCACGTCTGAAGCCGCTCTGTTAGTGTCGATTTGCATAAGTGGGTAAGCCGTGGAAGACCCAGCCAGAGTCTGAGGACGCTGGAACGGAGGCAAAAGCGGTGAGCGCATCACACCGCTGTGTGCTCTTCCTGTTTGGGAGGAGGCTTTGGCTCTTAAAGGCGCTGTCACCCGTGGGTTGGGCCACTCGGATGCATCTTGAGCTGGGGTGGCCCAGCATGACTTCAGGGAGGGAGGGTTGAGCAAGTGGATGACAGAGAGCTCCTCCTCGGTTTAGAACTTTCAACCATGACCCGCGGCCTCCTTGTTCCGGGGCCGCTGGCTAAGCGCCAGCGGTGCTCCTGGTGGCGCTAAGAGCAGCGCAAGCATCTCCCCATTTGATCTTCATTCTGACCTCACGAGGTAGGTGGTGCTACCTCCTTTTTACAAATCAGGACACCCAGGGCCGTGGGTGCTGCGTCCAAGCTTGTCAGGATTGGGAGGCTGGCGGCTGGCAGGGCTGGAACCAGGTGTGGCTGATTCCGGGGATATCTGGTAGCTGCTGGCTTCGAGAGAGTCGCTGGGGAGGTCGCAGGACGTACCCGGGTTATGCACATAGTAAAGGGAAATAGAGGGCCACCAACCTGCCCGGAGGGAGGGGGGCAGTGCAAGGGACACCACCCTGTGGACAGAGACACTGTTGTCCTTAGAGGCAGTTTCCTTTTCAAACGGAAGCATGAAAGTAACAGGCACCCAGCCCCGAACGCAGGACCCTGTAGATGATGTGTGCCTTCTGAGGGCTCTATTTAGACAACAAAAATCTCTGTTTCCTTTTGTAGGAACTAAACCTGATCTGGGTACACACGGAGGAGATGCCTGTTTCAACGTTTCAGAAGGGCTGTCTGCGCCAGCCCCAGCTGGAAGGCTGCCAGGGTGTCCCATAGGGCAGCAGGGCGGGCAACGACAGCGGGCAGCCCCAAGTGCGCTCTGGCAGGTTGACCTGCCCCAGGAGGGGGCTGCTGACAAAGGAGGACCCTGGGAGAGTTGAGACACTTCTGAGGGTCCAGGGAAAGGGGCATGTGTGGCTGCGTGTATGCGCGCACGCATGTGTGTGTGTGCGTGCGTGCATGTGCTATTTTCTCCTCCATTATGGAGAGAAGGGGGAGAGGTTAGATTAGAAAACTTCAATTAAGCCTTTAAAAAGACCATCTGCTGAACGATGACTGGGGTTTCATGTAAACAAAATGCCTGTGCTGGTTACAAACAAATGATCTTATCTATTGTATTGTGTTACAAATTAAAATTAAATTAAGCCACCTACATGGTACCTTGGCTGCATCTTCAATTTCTGGCGGATCTGAGCTGTGCTCCACACATATTCAAACCGGCCTGATGAGCCCTCATTATCTCTGTAGGAGCATTACTTACTGGGCACAGCATAATCAAAGCCTGGGGGTACGTATTAATTATCCTTTTGAATAGTGATGAAATTTTAAAAAGATCTCCTTTAGGCTCACATCATAAGCAGATGAAACAAAGGCGGACACAGCTTGTGTGCAGAGACTCACATGTGTTTTTACATCTGTTCGGGATATTTCAATTTGAGGCTGAACAAGCAGAGACTGGGATTAAAGAAGAAGATGGGGGAGAGAGAAAGAATAAAGTATAAAATCCTGCAATAACAAATAGACTCCTTGTTAGCTCATCAACCAGGGAGGAAAATGAGTTTCCTCCCCGGAAAATGCACCGGTGCTTTATGAAGTGGCCATCATGACTGTGATACAAAAGCAAGAGTCGTGCATGCACGTGGAGGCAAAGGGGGCAAGGAGTCCACCTGTTACCTCCAGACACCCGCTTAGCTCTTGAGCCTGCAAATCAGGGCAGCTCCCGATGCTTTCCGAAGGTGAGGTACCAAATTGGCAGGCTCCGTCAGCGGACTTTGTAATCCAAGCTGAAGTAGCCTGCAACTAGTGTACAGCAGCAGAAACGAACACAACATTGTAAAGCAATTATACTCCAGTAAAAAAAAAAAAAAAAAAAAAGAATGCAACTATGAGGGTGCAGAAAGAGAAGGGTCCCCCCTGTGTGAGACAGTTTGGGTGATGAGGGAGAGGTCTTTGCAAGTTGACAGGATATTTCACTGAGTTCTCTCCATTGGGGTAGAGGTTGGTGGACGTGCAACCAGATGCCCTGCAGACCGAACCTGTCAGCGTTGGGTTGAAGCGTAGATCCTTGCATGAAACTCTTGATGCTTACCAATACCGATTTGCTTTCCATATCCTGTTTAAAGTCGTACAGAGGGTATCGTGAAACGCCCACCCCAGGAGGGTTTTCTGGAAAGATCTTCCAGAAACTGAAATGGAATCAAAAACCATTTGAGCTGTGCAACGGCTATATGACTGAAAACATCTCTGAAAAGGCATTTGACACACAATGCTCCCTTACATCCCTAGGCATGATGACAGCTTAACCCCAAAATATAGTTTAAAAAAAAAATCAGTGTCATTTTTTAAAAATCTCTGTACTTGTTTTTCTGGACAATTGGAGGTGAAGTAGTTCCCCCATTGATAGGGTAACCATGAATTAAACTAGAATCAAAATAGTGTGAAAAGAATTTAATGAAAATAATATTGTTTGGATGCGGGATGTAAATCCTACTGATTTGGCAAAATTACATGCTCCTATGAGCAGAATGGCTGAGTTCAGAACAGTGAGGTAAGCCCTGTTACACACCTCCACTGTCAAGTGGCATTGTTGCCCACTCTGGGGAAATCCAACTGGGAGGTCTTCACGGAGGAATCTGGGGAGGCATGGCCCATGTCCATGGCTAAGTGAGGGAGAGACGGGAGGGGTGCAGCCACAAGCCCAGGGACACCTGGAGCCCCTAGAAGCTGGAAGAGGCAGGAAGGACCCTCCCCTGGAGCCTCTGGAGGGAGCGTGGCCCTGGGACACCTTGACCTCAGAACAGGACCTTATTTGGACAAAAGGTCTTTGTAGATGTGATGAAGGGAAGGGTCTGAGATGAGGTCCCCCTGGATGAGGGTGACCCTATATCCAATGACAGGGTCCTTACAAGACACAGAAGAGGAGAGACCCAGACACAGAGGAGAAGCCGCATGAAGACGGAGGCAGAGACCGGAGGGAGGCGGCCACAAGCCCAGGGACGCCTGGAGCCCCCAGAAGCTAGAAGAGGCGGGAAGGACCCTCCCCTGGAGCTTCTGGAGGTAGCACAGCCCCACCAACAAATTGACTCCCAAGTTTGGGTCTCCAGAAATGGGAAAGAACAAACTCCTGTTGTCCTAAGACCTCTAGTTGTGGTCACCCCAGGAAACTCATGGTCTCCAAACAGACTTTGGGAGGAGGGGCGGGGGGTAGATCAACTCGAGGTGGTTTGACCCCTGAAAACTTTCAGCACAGGGAATGCTTTACCCACCCAAGTGCACGTGTCTCCTGGCCACCCACCCCATGTGACAAATAACCAACTAATGCTACAGGACCTTCTTAGGACCCAAGGCTACCCCATGGGACTGTGACCTGCCATCCACCCAGAATCAGAAGAGCAGAGATTAGGACCTGGGAGATCTGCAGAATCTTCTCTGAACCCCAGTCTGAACTTGTGGTTGGAGAACCATGGGTCAGAGTTCTTGTGCCCTCAAATCTGGGACGTTCATTTGCTTTACATAGAGAAATACTGGCTCGAACCCATCACTTTGTAGATGAGGAAAACAGGGAGGGAAGCATGGGGACTCAGTAGAGGGAGAAATGGATTCATGGTTATCCTAGGCGTTCTCAAATCTGACCCAGGTTATAAGGCTTACGTTGTAAGTCCCCTGTGCTCTAAGCAGCTTATTTTACTCGGTGTGACCCAGCAGATGGCACCAAAATATAGAATAACGTGACTCAGTGTTGGATTCCTCTGTTGAAAACACTCACATTTGTTTATCTTTGCGCATGTCCCTGATTTAGTATTTTTCTGTTTGCTCGTTCACATACTAATAAGTATAGCTTTACTGTCTTTTCAAGCACCAGTATATACGATCTCTTTCTTTTCTTTTTCCTCCCCACTGGATGGTATGAATATTCTATATCATCTTCTGTTTACTTATCATTGTTGCCATCTTCCCCACTCCGTGGTAGCCTCCACCAGAGCTGGGACCACGACCGAGTTTGCTTACAGATGCATCCCCGAATCGAGCAGTCAGCTGGTGAATCCACGGACGATCCCGTCATCGTTGCATTGGGAAGACTGAGGACACAGAGGCAAATCTATCTTCTGCAGCGCCGTTCATCTGAGGTGCTCCAAGGCAGCCTGAAGAGTCAAGACTGACTATGGTGGGGCAGCAGGGGAGGATGGGGCTGGGAGGAAACAAGCAGACCTTGGCGGAGGACGAAGCATCAGTCTGCCAGTGCTGGTCAATCCCTGTACCTTAGGTTCAAAATAGCCCTGGACGAAACAGTCCTGGAGTAGATGTGGATTCATCTCGGGCCTAGATCCTAAGCTAAGAATGTCAAATGCATGGGGCATCAAGGTAAGGGGGCCCTACTTTACCTCATCAAGTGAACAGAGGTCTCACAGTGTTCCAGGGTGACCCCAGAACTCACCCCAGTCAGGAGCACAGAGAAGACACCACCTCACAGCTGACCCTACTGAAGTAGACCCAATGGGCACATCTCCTTGGGGTGGTCCCACAGCTGACCCCAACTACGTGGACTCACTGAGCACATCTCACCAGGGTGGTCCCACAACTGACCCCACTCCCGACGTGTCATTAGCTGGAAAGCTTCATGGGTAGGGAATCTTGTCAAAGGAATGCCCTAAACTTGGGGTCTTCACCTGGGTCCAGAGATGCCCAGAAGCATCAGGGATATCCTGATGTTATAGGGGAATTTTTATGTGTGTTTTTCTAAGAGGAGATCCGTACTTTCATATGATTCTCACAAGGTCTTTATCTAAAGAAGGTTTAGATTTCCTGCCATTGGAAGTTAAGAGAATTTAGAAATGGGGCCTCCCCCGATGAAGAATGGAGGGGACGCTGCTTCTAAACCCAAACTTTGGGCGATCCAGCAAGGCAGTGGTCTGGCCATACTGGTGCCCCAATGGCCATGTCCACGGGCCTCCGGTCACATGGTGCTCTTACCAAATGACCCAGGAGACAGAATTCCAGACAATGGCACCCTGTTCAGTTGTACAAAATGGCAGACCCATGGGAAAACCCACCCAGACCCCAGACTGGCTCATCCCCTACTCCTGGTTGAAACGTCGTCGAAATTCACTCTGATGATCTCTTGAAATGACCGGATTTATTTTTTTTATACTGTCTTGATTTTTTTTTAATTGTTTCTTTTGCTTCCAGGCTGAAATTTTATGCCTTATTTCAGCCTACAGCGGATTTTAACAGCTGAGTTATAAGCCCCTAAAAATAGGGCTCTTCAGCCAAAGTGCTGACGCCGCTTTATCTCCTAAGGAATGAAGGTGGCACAGCTATAATTAAAAGGACCCAGAGTACTCTGTCTTTGACTAACCTAAATAGCTATCAGGTTAACTTAAAATAAAGTTTCTCTGCATTACGGAAGGCTGCAGGACATAGAAACCGTGTTCTTCCCTGCAACCAAAACGGATTACCCAATTCCGATGATAGGTGAAGAGAAGCGAGGTTGTCTGTGGGTTTCAAAATGACACTAATAAAATATTCTTTGAAAATGCACGGAGACTGGACAGCAGGTGGGGAAACGGGCTCTGCAGAACCCGTGCAGAAACGGCTAAGATGATTCTCTCCGCATCGTCCAAAGGCACTTGTCTTGAAGGAGGTTTCAGCCAGGCCGTTTGATGGCAAGTGTAGCTGTTAATGCTTAAATCGGATATTAGGTAATAAAAATAAACATTTCCCCTCCTGTATCTCTTTTTTTTTTTTTTTCAAGCGCCGTGGCTATTTTTTTCTCTCTCTCTTCTGGATCTGATCTTGCGTTGATTTCTTCAGCCTGTGAGAATGAGAGCATCTGGGATGATTTTTCATGTTCATTTTTGCTTAATAATATTTTCTTCTTAAATTTCGTTGGATGCCTTGATAAAAGCCCTCCTGCATTATAACTTAGGTTTTATGACTTCCCTTCACCATTGTTCCCATGTTCACTCTGAGTTTTTTTTCTTTTTTCTCTTTCTTTCTTTTCTTTTCTTTTTCTCTCCTCTTTCTTTCCTCCTTTCTTTCTTTTTTCTTTCTCTCTTTCTTCCTTCCTTCCTTCCCTCTTTCCTCCCTCTCTCTCTCTCTCTCTCTCTCTCTCTCTCTCTCTTTCCTGATTTGGGCTTGCTTCTCTCTTAGCTCCTGATTTCCAATACACTGTTAGGAAAGGAGGTTTTCCAAAGCTGGTAAAATAAGACACGTCTTGTTTTTTATTTCATGTGGATAAATTGATCTCTGGGATGTTCTCTGTGGATTCTTTTCTTCTGAATATGAAGGATGGGTGAGCCCTAAGATGGGATGTTGAAAAAAGAAGAAAGGGAGAAAGATGGAAATTTCATCCTTAGCCCAGAGGAAGCAGAAGAAGTAGGAGAAACAATAAAATCAATGCGACTGTTCTTGGAGATGTAAAGGTTTCCACCCCACCAACATCGTCATCATCAACATCATAATCATCACCATCATCACCATCGTCATCATCACCTTCATCACCATCATCACCACCATCACTACCATCACCATCACCAACATCATCACCACCATCATCACCATTATCATCTTCACCATCATCACCACTGTCACCATCATCATCACCACCATCATCACCACCAACATCACTACCATCACCATCACCACCATCATCACCACCATCATCACCATTATCATCTTCACCATCATCACCACCGTCACCATCATCATCACCACTACAACAACAACATAATGACCATCTACATGAATTTGGAGCAGATTCTTCAGTTCCCATGTGGCTTTCCAGGTTTCAAAGCTGAGTGTTCTGAGACCCCCCTTCTGAGAAACCCTGTAGTTCTGGATACCTCTCATCCCAATTTCTAGTGTTAGTCATCGTTCAGAACTGCCCCTGTGTGCTGCCTTCTGAGCCTGGGGCGGGGGGTGGTCCTGGTTCAGTCTTTCATACAGGATGATGGAAATTTAACAGGCTTTGGTGGGTTTTGACTTTTGACTGCTTTTGCACACAGCGTCTCAGAATTTTGGGAAGTTGATGACCTGGCAGGTTGTGAACCTTGGGGACGGAGAAATGCCTTCATGCTTTTTATTCCAATAGAGGGTGTGGTTTTGTCCTTGAGCTCAGAGCCAGGCTCCCAGACCATGGAGGTGGTTGCGTGTTCAGGCAGAGTCGGCCTCTGCAGGACGGCCAGGAAACCGGGATGTGTGTTCGTCGGATGCCCTCTGCTGGGGGAATCTGAAGCTTCTCTCTTGCTTTCACATCCCTACATCCTGGGGCCTGTGGAAGGGATGGTTGCAAAGATCCAGTTGCATTCCTTAAGAGAGTCTGGAGGAGGGGAAAAACCCAGGTATGGTGACCCTGAAATTCTACCTGCGGTCAGGACCCACTGAGAATGCAAAGGTAAAGTACAGGGGCTGCTGGTGGTGGTACTGGGAAGTTACTTACCCTAAAGGGCACCAAGAGAGAAGGGGTCCGTGCAGGGAGAGATGGTGGTGTTCACACCTAACTCCACATACCTGCAGACCCCATGCCTGCTAGCCACTGCGCCCCGAGTCCCAGTCATCCCAGCCCCCAGGAATAAGTGGATGGGCATTACGTTGCTTTCCTAGGGTTGGTGCAAGAACTACTCCAGACACAGTAGCTTAAACACCACACATTTATCACCTTGCAGTTGTAGGGGTGAGAAGTCTCAAAGGGCTGAAGACAAGGTGTAGGCAGGGCTGGTTCCTTCTGGAGGCTCCAGGAGAGAACACGTTTCCTCCCTTTTCCAGCATTCCCTGGCTCGTGGCCCATCCCTCCATCTTCAAAGGGCATCACCGCACTCTTCTTCCTATCTTCCCATCTCCTCTGACTCTGACCCTCCTGCCTCCCTCATATGAGGATGCTTGGGATGACACTTGGTGGATCCAGGACCAACTCCCAGGTCAGGGTCCTTAATGACACCTGTAAAGTCGCTTTGCCCCATAAGGTAACCCTCAGAAATTCTAGGGGGTCGGGGTGTGGATGTCTCTGGGGACATTACTCTATCCTCCACATACATCTCTGAACTGAATGCATCATCCTCATAGCCAGGTTGACCCAAGGGGACTTTTCTGTCACCCATGACTCACCATCAGGGGGCTTCGGGAAATCAGACAGTGGACATCAACCCACTCAAGAAGGGGCTGAACCAAAGCAGTCAGTGTAGGAAGAGCTGGAGGGCAAGTTGAGGTGGGAACAGGGCTGAGCTGGCATGGACACCAATCTGCTCCTGGATCGCTGCTCCCAGCAGAACCAGAGCCAGTGTCCAAAAGGTTCCAAGCTTTCACTTCCTTCCCTCAGCGGTTTCCCTACCTCCCCCCAGCTCCTCGAAGACCACAGCATTAACCTCCTCAGACATCATGGACGCGGGCCATCCAGCACACGTGCACCCACATACAAATGCGTGTTGAAACCAACGTGGGAGCAGACCCTTACAGGAAAATCTCCGTGCTAGGCAGAGTGGCAGGTGCAACCCCAGGAGACCCAAGTCCCTCCTGAACCAAGCACATTCGTCTCTGGGGACCCACAAAACACCTCTGCATTTCGAAAAGCCCTAACAAGCAAGCGAGGGTGCTTCTGGGGGTGGGGGGCGGCCAGGGCCACAATGCTGGGGGCTAGAAGCCTCCCCTTCAAGCTGCAGGTCACCCGAATTCTACTGGAACAGAGGGACAGCTAAACGGCAGGAACACACACCAGAATGCCACCCCGAACAACCAGCAGAGGTAATTCCACTGTGAGTGGAAAACCCTTCTCCTGGCGTATAGGTTTAGCCCTGGAAGACTTGAGACCCTGGGAAGCAACATCCTTGTTTCTGATTTGCATCATTTTTATGAGTTTCAGTCGACTTAATGTTCTGGGCTGTAGGGTTGGGGTTAGGGTTTAATTTCCTTTTCTTTTGTGCATTTGTAATTAAAAATCTGGAGTTAGGAAAAGGACAAAGGAAAGAAACTTCATACGGCCCCTGTTCAAGAGGACTCTCGATGAAGGGCGTTTTTCCTCTTCTGCGACGGATCAAGTTTAAGTGATATCCACACTTAACCAATACACAAGGGGACCCCATCCTCCCTGCAAACGCAGGGCTCTGCCCAGCCTCAGACACACATGGCAAGCACACGCCAGAGACCATCTGAAACGGAGCGCCTGGCTTCTGGGGCCCCGTTTCCCTCTGTGGTACCACATCCATCTGCTTAGAGTGTTTGACCACTGGCAAGAGAGAAAAAAAAAAAACACTGTTCTGATCTCATATTATATATCACATACAGGTCTCATGTTTTAAAAGGTAGCAAAAGGGCTTCCCTGGTGGCGCAGTGGTTGAGAGTCCGCCTGCCGATGCAGGGGACACTCGTTCGTGCCCCGGTCCGGGAAGATCCCACATGCCGCGGAGCGGCTGGGCCCGTGAGCCATGGCCGCTGAGCCTGCGCGTCCGGAGTCTGTGCTCCGCAATGGGTGAGGCCACAACAGTGAGAGGCCCGCATACCGCAAAAAAAAAAAAGAAGGTAACAAAAATATCAGTAATGTCATACGGGACAAGCGCTTCAGCGATCTCCACCCCTCGAAACTGACAATGATGCTGTTCTACCGTAATGGCAGAAAACCACAGCGGTGTGGAAAACACCCGTTCTCAGATGGCAGAAGACGCAGGGTCCTTTGTGGACGGGGGCATCCAGGGAGGATTTGGCCGAGCTGTTGGGTGATCTGTACACCGGTCATGGTGGACGCATACAGCTAACACTGGCCAGAGAGACTTGGATGGTGGTTCTGTCATTTGGGATTTATTTAAACCTTTGGGAGTGGATGTACTGATAGATAGAAAAAGATTGGATGGATGGATGGATGGACAAGAGAGATGATAGATTATTGATAGATAATTGATGATAGACAAACAGATATACATATATCTACATATGCATGCATATGATAGATATGTGCATATTGTATACATTATATATCATGTACATTTTAAAGTTTAGTACATACATATGTATAGATACATATGCATATATACACATATATACTAAACTTTATAATGTTCAAGTTGAATACATGTGTGTGTGTGTATATATATATATATATACAAATAGATAGAAGGATAGATAGATAGATAGGTAGATAGATGATAGGTAGATTGATAGATGTCAGATAGATAGATACATAGAGATAGAGATATATAGTATTAGTCAGAGTTCTCCAGAGAAACAGAACCAATAGGCTATATCATATATGTATAGAAAGTGATTTATTATAAGAAGTTGACTCACATGATTAGAGGCTGGGAAGTCCCACCATCCACCATTGGGAAGCTGGAGACCCAGGAAAGTGGATGGTGTACGTCCCAGTCAAAGGGCAGGAGAAAAACCAATGTTCCAACTCACACAGTCCGGCAGAGAAAACAAATTCTCCCTTCCTTTACCTTTTTGTTCTATACAGGCCTTCAACTGATTAGACAGGGCCCACCTACCCTTGGGAGAGCAATCTGCTTTCCTCAGTCCATTGATTTAAAGACTTATCTCACCCAGAGACACTATAACAAACACACCCAGAGATCACGTTTAACAAGATACCTGGGCACCCTGTGGCCCAGTCATGCTGACACACAAAATTAACCATCACCCTCCCACCCATGTCCTCCAGTCCATTTTCTATGTCTACCTCTTTATTCCTGCCCTGCAACTGG
This sequence comes from Pseudorca crassidens, assembly GCF_039906515.1. Lineage (NCBI taxonomy): Eukaryota > Metazoa > Chordata > Mammalia > Artiodactyla > Delphinidae > Pseudorca > Pseudorca crassidens. The sequence continues at coordinate 1,160,124 of NC_090318.1, forward strand.
GTTCATCAGTGCCATTGTGTTTTTTTTTTTTAGATTCCATATATATGCGTTAGCATATGGTATTTGTTTTTCTCTTTCTGACTTCCTTCACTCTGTATGACAGACTCTAGGTCCTTCCACCTCACTACAAATAACTCCATTTCCTTTCTTTCTATGATTGAGTAATATTCCATCGTATATATGTGCCACATCTTCTTTGTCTATTCATCTGTCGACAGACGCTTAAGTTGCTTCCATGTCCTGGTGATGACCTAGAGGGGCGGGATAGGAGGGTGGGAGGGAGGCTCAAGAGAGAGGGGATCTGGGGACATGTGTGTGCATATGGCTGGTTCACTTTGTTGTGCAGCAGAAACTAACACAGTCTTGTGAAGCAATTATACTCCAATAAAGATCTATTTAAAAATAAATAAATAATTAAAATTAACCATCACATGTATGTATACATATATCTACTAAAGTTTATAATGTGTGTATAAACTAAACCTATACACTAAACTTAGGTGTGTGTATATATGTTAAACTTTATAATGTATATGTATACATACAATGTGTATGTGCATAATACGTACATATATAATACATACGACTAAACTCTATTAAACTTTATTTTTCAAGTTTTAGCTTTTAACAGTTTTAGATTTACAGAAAAGTTAGGAATATTGTTCAGATTCCCCATGTACCTAAAGGCAGGTTCCCCTGCGATTAGTATTGTGTGTTGATAGAGTCCATTTGTTATAATCCATGACCCAACCCTGATACATTATTTTTGTGCTGTTGTCACAGACAGGGCGAGTTCAGGCTAAGATTTAGAGAAGTTCACTGAGACAGAAGTGAATGGCGGGGTTGGAGAGGGACTCATCACTAACTCGTTGAATCTTTGCGAAGGCGACTTCTTGGGGGTCTTAGCTCCCAGGACCAAGAGTCTTCGGTGCTTTCAAATGCGGGAATGGGTGGAAATCACACACGTGGATCACACACATCCACACAATACGTGCATGCACACAGCAGAAAACAACCCCAGCACTCTTTTCAGGAGACCCATGAGTAGCTCATGGAGGAGTGGGCTGGCCAGCAATTGTCCTGGACCTGACCAGAGGCAGGTGGTCCTGCTGGAGAGACAGCTCTCCTGCCCTCTCTGTCACCTCCCCAGTGTTCAGACCTCAGGCAGGAGCATCCCATCGGCTAAGGTCGGGGCTTGTGGGAATCGGGGCCGGCTCTGGGGGGCATGGACCACTTTTAGCACAAACCCTTCCATAGGTCATGCCCCCAGGGAAACGGGTGGCTGTCCCCCTGCTCAGTGGAAGGGAAGGTGGGCAGGAAGATCAAATGTCTAGCGTGTGCTCAGCGCTGTGGTTTTGGGTTTGTCTGCCTGCTGCATCAGACTGTGGCATATTGTGTTAAGATTGGCTCAAAGCAGTGGGAGAGAAGATGGCCCACCTTGGGTGCTCAGCATCTGGTACACAGACAGCACTTAATACACACTGGCTGAATGCACACCGTCCCGGGCCATCAGCTCCAGCATGTCCAGGAGGTAAGGTCTTCCCAGGACCAGGGGCAAGGTCCCTACCTCGTGGAATTCTCCCATTTCTCCCACCTGGCCCACATCTTTGGGGACCCCTGACAAGCAATAGGGGGGCCCCCATCATGCTACCAAAGGCAGGATTCAAGCCAACCATCTTCATACTCCCAGCTCCTGGCTTAATACCTGCAGGAGATCACACCCTCCACAAATGTCTGTTTTTACCCACAGATGGAATTTCTTAGCTAACTTTAAATGCTAATGTGTAAAATGTGTATCAGACATGTCAAGGAACGAGCTTTCCTCCTAACATGGAGGATGCTGGGAAGTTATACAATTTTTAAAAATTATAACAAAATCGGCACGTTAGATTACGTGAAGACAATATGGGACAGAATGACAGAGAGATGAGTGTGTGGGCATGGTCAGACCACCCAGTTTTGACCAGTTGTCCTCCATAATTCACAAACTGTTGTCTTGGGCAAGTTCCTCATCATTCCAGCTCCCATGTCCACATCTAGGAATATGGAATAAGGAGAGAGAGTGCCTTCCTGAGAGAGGTGTAATGAGATTTAAATGAAGTGATGTATGGAAGAGTCCCCAGTGATAGCAAAGGTCTTGGGAGACCTAACCCTGAGATGCTGCGGTGATGCTGTACCCAGGATTGCATATCTGGGGTCCCCAGAGAGTGGTCCATAGAGAGTTGGACTTCAAAGACCTGCTCCTGAGAGGTGGGGTGATGCTGTCCCCAGATCCTGTACCTGGGGTCCTCCAGGAGTGCTCTCTGTTGGGGGTGGGACGTCATGGACCTGCATTTGAGATGTCGGGTGATGCTGTCCTCAGATCCTGTACCTGGGGTCCTCCAGGAGTGTTCTCTGATGGGGGTGGACGTCATGGACATGCATCTGAGATGTGAGGGCTATGCTTTACCAAGTTCTCTGTTTAGGATTTCCCAGTAGTTTGTGTCCAGTGATATCCATCAGGGCACAGTTCTGATCTCGCTTTGTGTGTTGATTTAATAAATCGTGTGACCCTTCCTGTTTCATACAATAAGGAAAGCTTTTATTCCCTCTCACTCTCCATAGAGTTGGGACAACTAAATGAGACTCAATGAAAGTAAGTGAATTACATGGGTGTCCATTGTTTTAGTCTATTGTAATTTATTTTACACAATTCCACACATTTCGTCTGTGGAAACACACACACACACACACACACACAGAGCCTCACAGCTCTTATCAAGACCCCTGATAATGCCTTGGGACTGTGGAGAAGGATGTCGCCTGCCATATTAGTAAACAAAGGATGTTGCAGCCACCAAGCCCTCAGCCACTGCAGCCGCCCCCAGCTGTGCCCCCTGAGGGGACTCAGGATGGAGAAAAACAGGAAACTGGCCCCAGGTAGCTGAGGTGCAGATCAAAGGAGTGATTTCAGTGAACCCAGACGCTTGCATCTTCCCGTACCTAGAAAGCACTAAAATCATTTACTTAAAATCATGCCTGGTTTTCTTTAATTAACAGTCATGTTTTGATGTTCAGACTACCTGGTGTTTGTTGCAAAAACCCCTAGATATTTTGGCCCCTCCCTTACCTCTTTGGAGCTGTCCTTCAGAGCCTTCTGAGTGGCTGTCTCCAGGATTTGAGTCCTCAGAAGTTCTGCCCAATAAAACAAAATTCTTCCGCGGAGCAACTAAGCCCACGCGCCACAACTACTGAACCTGCGCTCTAGATCCCGCGAGCCACAACTGCTGAGCCCACGTGCCACAGCTACTGAAGCCCACGCGCCTAGAGCCCGTGCTCCACAACAAGAGAAGCCACCGCAATGAGAAACCCGTGCACCGCAACAAAGAGCAGCCCCCGCTGGCCACAACTAGAGAAAAAGCCCGCACGTAGCAACGAAGACCCAACGCGGCCGAAAATAAATAAATAAAATAAGTAAGTTTAAATAAAAGTAAAATTTTAAAAAAAAATTCTTAACTTTTAGGTTGTGCTTTTTTTCAGTCACCAGGACAATTCCTTCCTGGACCCAGCAGCAAAGTGGACCCTTGGCTTCCAGAAACCTCCCACCCAACTCTGTTTACATCTTCCTCCTATCCCTCTGCCTGCACCTGCTCTCTCTTCTGGAATATTCTTACCCAGGAATCCGGCCACTTTCCAACTCACCCCTTTTCCCAGAGGCCCCCTATTTCACGAGCAAACAGCTTACACACACACCCCGTCCTTCGAACCGTATTTCCATAGCCCTTACACCGGTTTTAACACACCGTATAATCTCCTTATTTGTTATGGAGGGTGCCTATCGCCCCTACAACGGTATCAGTTTCACGAGAAGGAGGGTCTTTGTTCTGTTGACTGCAAGCCGCCGGGCCCACGATGAGGACCCAACGCCCGTGGACGGAACCGAGTGAGTGGGGAAGTGAGTGGATCCTTCCACGCTGCGGGGCACCCTCCTTTGAGCTCTTCGGAGCTGACGACCTCACCCATCTTTGGTGGGGCATGGCCAGCCTCCCGCTATAAACCTGCTTTCCCAGACCGCTTTTGTTTTCGACGAAGGTGATATATCAGCCCAGTCCTACGCTTTGCCTCTTTCAACCTATTCAACTGCATTTGTTCCTAATGGGAGACAGAGAGGTCCCCAGACGACCGGGCCCGCTGCGCGCTTGTTAGCATCTGTTGGCAGATCGAGGCCTGATGAGGTGCTAATCGGATACAGTGCAGGCAAAAGAGGCCTCCGACATTTCTGGGTCACATCTGTGTAATGTACGGCCCTGATCTGTGGGACTTTCATGTGGCGCTCTGCAGGAATGCGTGTCACCCCGCCGGCCCCTGCCCCAACCCTGGACGGACCCTTGGAACGTCTGAGGCTGATTGCCTCAATACGGAACACCTTGGGGCTCTGCCCACACTCCCTGCCCGGGAGGGGAAAGCCGCTGGGCTGTGTGTGTGTTTGAAGTGCTTCGTCATCTGCGTTCCTGATTGCCTAGCCCTTTCTCCCACGTTTGCATGGAAAGAGAAGCTACAGAAAGTTTCTGGGAAGCTCGGGTGCCCGTGTGTGCCCACGTCGGGGCCAGGCACCCCACCCATCCCTCGTGGGGAGGGGACCAGAAAACAGTGCTCTTTGCAGGATGGTGGGACCACCTGCTTCTTCCAGATTATCCCGGAAGTGGGAAGGGAAGAAGGGTTGGGCTCAACAGCGGAAGGCCGGGCGCCATGTCTGCGTCCCGTTTGTTCATGCGTGAGCTCCTGTGGGGTTTCCTCTGTGCCCCTGGAAGTTAACGGTCGTGGAAGCCGACGGGCAGGACAGACTGGAACGGCCCCCTTGGAAACCGATTTTACTCCCCCAAGGCTGTCAAACCCTCTGTGCATGAATTATCAGGCTGCTCAAGGGTGAAATGGGTGCAGGAGTATCCAACCTGCTCCTGCAGTAGGTGCGCTCCGGGATGTTCAATTTTAATAAAATCGGGTTTTTTTCAAGTGCACTTCTTTTTGTAAAATGGTGGGGAAATAGTTATAGCATCGATTTTACCATCTTTGCTGTGTTTAAGTGCACAGCTCAGTGGTGTGAAGTACAGCCTGTTGTACAACCGTCCGAGTCATCCAGCCCTATAACTTCCATCTGCCCAAACTGAGACGCTGTCCCCATTAAACACGCACTTCCCATCCACCTCCCCAGCCCCTGGCCCCCACCCTCTACTTTCTGTCTTTATGAATCTGACTATTCCAGGGACCTCCTACGAGTGGAATTATACAGTGTTTCTCCTTCTGTGTCTGCCTCTCTCACTGAGCATCGTGTGTTCAAGGTCCGTCCACATTGTAACCTCTGTCAGAGCTTCACTCCTTTTCACGGCTGAGTCATATTCCCCTATATGGGTGGACCCCGTGCTGTTTATCCACCCATCCGTCCATCCATCCATCCACCCATGGACACTTGGGTTGCTTCCACATTTTAGCTATTGTGAATAACACTGCTATAAACACAGGTGTACGGATATCTGCTTCAAAGTGTCTCTTTCGGATTCTTTCGAATATAAAAAAAGAGGAAGTGGTGAAGCATAGGGTCATTCTGTTTAATTCTTTTGCAGGAATTACCATACTCTTATCCACAGCACTTTCTGGCCTGACTGTGTTTTATTAGATTTCTTCCTTGGCACCCCTAATATCAAACACTTGGATGAAACAAAGAGGAGACACGAGGGGGTCGGGGCACGACAAACATTACAGGACATTCTCACATTTACAAAACAGAAAACCAGAGGCAGGGACTCTGCCAAATCGGCAAAGAGGATTATGGTCATTGGTTTAAAGATCAAATGGGGAAGAAAGACAAGTAGAAGAATTCAGTCTGAGGAGAAGAATTCAGGCGTTCCAGTGGTTAAGACTCGGTGTTTTCACTGCTGAGGGACAGGGTTTGATCCCTGGTCGGGGAACTAAGATCCCACAAGCCACGAGGTGTGGCCGGAAAACACACACACACACACACACACACACACACAAGAATTCAGTCTGAGAATAAAATTGCATATCCATCCCTTCGTGGTTATCTTTTGAGAAGAAAGGGTTTCAGATGTGGCATTTTTACATAACTCCATCATTCAGGGATAGACGGAGCTCTGGGGAAGGCAGGGCTATGGGGCTTAGTACCTGAGTGAGACTCTTTTCTCTGAGGCAACAAGGAGTCAGGGAATTGACCACCCAACTCAAGCCATTCTCCCACTGTCATGCCAAGAACACTCAGAGCGTGTGCTGGTCTTCACGCACGGGGGGCCTGCCCATGAGAGTGAGATGGACCCCAAGGGGAAAGCAACATTCTCTAATAAACGTTTACCATCTCTGGACACCAAGGAGAATCAGTGTTTGCAGAAAAGTTCGGAGAATTTAGCCAGGAACACAGGCGGCAGTGATGTTTGTCAGCTGGTTAGTGGCCTATACTGTTTTCAAGGGGGTCCTTGGCCAAATTCCATGCTGTGTCTGAACTGGTAGAATCAGTCTCTGAGGAACGGCCTGTGGCTGCAGCTTCCTGGGGCGGCCACGGCAAACGGCCACAAACTGGGGCTTAAATCCAAAGACATCCACCCTCCCCCATCCTGGAGACAAGACGTCTGAGGTGAAGGTGTCCCAGGGCTGAGCTCCCTTTGGAGGCCCCAGGGGAGGGTCCTTCCCGCCCCTTCCAGCTTCTGGGGGCTCCAGGCATCCCTGGGCTTGTGGCCGTGTCCCTCCCGTCTCTGCCTCTGTCTTCCCAGGGCTTCTCCTCTGTGTCTGTGTCTCTCCTCTTCTGTCTCTTAGAAGGACCCTGTCATTTAGGACTGTTAGAGATAAATACATAAATAATACACAGATGATAGAAGAGATAGATAGATAGACAAATGGATCGATGGATGGATGGCTAGATGAATAGATAGATAAATAGACAGATGATTGTTACAGATATATGCATAAATAGATGATAGATAGATAGACAAGGTAGATAGATAGATAGAAATAGTAAGAAAGAGACTCTCTTGTGAATTGGCCAGAGGTTCTCAGCCTCACCCCCACTGACATCTGGGGCTGGGTGACCCTCTGACGTGGGGCGTCCTGGGCCCTGTGGGGGGCGGAGCAGCTTCCCTGGTCTCCACCCACCACGTGCCAGGAGCACCCCCTCCACCAGTCATGACAACTGAAAATGTCTTCAGATTTTGCTAGGTTTCCCCAGGAGGTGAGTATTTCCCCATTCGAGAATTGTAGAGAGTTGTCTGTTGTGGGTGTGTGGAAGGCACCCCGCCCCTGGTGCCTCCTTGTGCCGCAAAATACTTGGCCAGTGGGTCACAACTGCAGCCCCGAATACCTGTAGCATTTAGAGCCCAAGAGAGGGAAGGGCTCGGCTCTTTCTCCCTGCTTCTGGGTCCAACATTAAATTTTTGCACCGAGAAAACACGACAGGGTGGTTGGCCTCTTAACCACAGTGAGACTCGGTCCATCTTTGCCTCCCGATGTCCATCTGGGAAATAATTCTTCTCTCCCCAACACGATCCACATGCCCAGGGCGAATTTCCCACTTAACAGATCACCGTCTATCAGGATTGGTAGAAAAGTCAAGTCTGACCAAAGCTTCGTGAAAGAAAGCTTCCCTTTCATTAATAGTCTCCAACTTTGGCTCTTTTTAAGAGGGAGGAAAAAGCCAACCATAGAACGCTTCTTTTATTTATTTTCTCCCCCAAACAATAAACTATTTAGCCAATGCCATCCCGGGCTTCTCCCCTTGGTGGTCAACTCATGAATTATGAAGCCTGGCTGGCTGCTAAGAGTCTCTGCTGGCCACTCCTTCTCCGGATGCGGAGCGCGGTAACAGTGGCGGTTTGTCTGCCCTGGGGGAGGGCAGGGGGCCCTAAAAGGGCTACTGTGTCTGCAAGGACAGGGACGGAGGACAGGCAGCCGGCCGTGCACGACTGTGCTCTCTTTCTGCGCCACTGCAGCAGGGAGCTGGTGGGGCTCAAGGAAGGCATGGATTTTCTGCAGACTCATGCTGAACGGAATCAGTGCCCCACCAGGACTTTTCACCGGTACAGGACTTGGAGCTCCATGGGCTGCAGCAGGAGGGTCCTGCCTTCCGGAGTGACGCCTGCCCCTAGTTCCCCACCAGAGCCGGCCAATAACTACACAACGGAAATCAGGGAATAGGAATTACAGCCCCACAGGCACCTTGGCCTCCCTCCCATCCAGCCGCACGTTTTGAATCTCTCTGGGTGATTCTCACCTACAGCCTGGATTCAGAGCCTCCTCCAGCTGAGGTGTCAAGGTTTCTCCTTTCTCCCCCATCTCTGTTCCCTTCCCCCTGCTCCCCGCCCCCCCCCCCAAGGACCTTCCATCCTGCAAAATAGAGCTGAGCCCTGGTCACACTCCACCCCTAGGAGATGGCCATGGAGAAGCACACTACATGCCTCTTCTGGCCCACAACATGGGATGCCCGCAGCTCCCTGGAGAAAGAGGGGGCACTGCCTTTCTTGGGGGGATCAGCTCACACTCAATGGCTCAGCGATGCCTTTGGTCCTAAGGAACAAGGGACACAGGTTCCAAGAGGCACATGAAATAGCATCACCGTCATCCTGGGTGAGCCCCAGCAGACATGCCAGGTACGTGACAAAACATGGCGGGAGGCCGTTCTTCAGGGTGAAGTTAAGATTCTGAGTGTCCATCACTGGCCAGTTTGTAGGCTGTGAACTTTTTTCTTCTCTGCCCCCTCCCACAGTTAAGTGTCCACCTTGACTTCCAAGACTTACAAGTCACATATCACCTTCAGCCACTCCCACACCTGCCCAAGCATTTGCTGTTTTCATCTTGACATCATGCATGACTGACTCTCTACCCATGAGAATCTAAAAGCCCCTTTAGCTGCTTTATAGAGATGATTTACAGTATCCAAGGGAACAGAATGTGAGCGTTTTTATTAGAAAGCTAAATAGAAAGCGAATTCTATTGACCTGAGTTTATTCTTCGTAGTGAGGTATTTAGTTCACTGAAAGCTCTAATCTCACCCTGAATGCTTCTTACCCATGAAGGCTGCATTCCTCCAAGAATCTTTCATGACTATATGTTGGACATATTTTAAACTCCACCAGCCACTAAGATCTCATGGAAATTTTTCCTTCCTGGATACGGTTCTTCATGATTAAAAAAAAAAAAAAGTGTTAATGGGGACAGAGTTTCAGTTTGGGTGATGAAAATGTTCTGAGATGATTGTGGTGATGGTTGCATAGCAGAGTAAAGGTCCGTAATGCCACAGAACCGTGCACTTAACAGTGATTAAGATGGTAAATTTTACGCTACATATATTTTACCACAACAAAAGAAGACTGTTACATTCAAAAATTCATTTGGGGCTTCCCTGGTGGCGCAGTGATTGAGAGTCCGCCTGCCGATGCAGGGGACACAGGTTCGAGCCCTGGTCCGGGAAGATCCCACATGCACCGGAGCAACTAAGCCCGTGCGCCGCAACTACTGAAGCCCACGCGCCTAGAGCCCATGCTCCGCAACAAGAGAAGCCACGGCAATGAGAAGCCCGCGCACCGCAACCAAGAGTAGCCCCGCTTGCCGCAGTTAGAGAAAGCCCGCGTGCAGCAACGAAGACCCAACGCAGCCAAAAATAAATAAATAATTTTTTAAAAAAATCATTTGGGGCTTCCCTGGTGGCGCAGTGGTTGAGAGTCCGCCTGCCGATGCAGGGGACGCGGGTTTGTGCCCCGGTCCGGGAAGATCCCACATGCCGTGGAGCGGCTGGGCCCGTGAGCCGTGGCCGCTGAGCCTGCGCGTCCGGAGCCCGTTGCTCCGCAACGGGAGAGGCCACAACAGTGAGAGGCCCGCGTATCGCAAAAAAAAAAAAAAAAAAAAAAAAAATTCATTTGATTCTTTTATTTTTCATTGACTTTCATTGTATATCCTTGGCTATAAAATGAACAAACACTTAAATACGTGTTGCCCTCAGGATGTAATAAAATTCCACTTAAGAATAATATAAACCATCTTTTTTCCTGTGAGAATTTGGCCTTGAGAAGAATTTAGGCTGGAGTCGTCAACTCAAGTATTGTTTTGATTGAAAACCTTGACGTCTGCAGCTAACCTTTAGGAATTCAGCTTGTTCTGGTTTGAATTTTCACAAAGCCCTGTTATCTAGAGAAAAAAAAAGTCCTGACCTCAGCCCTGGCATCACCGCGACCCAAGCACCCAGCTAGATCCTGCCGCGGCATCACACCTGCTCCGCACATCCCCTCTGTACGTCCTGGCAACGTCTGGGCTGGCTCAGACGCTGCTTCTTCCTATGCCAAGAAAACAGGACATGTTCAGAAATAAGTAGGCTAAAATGGAAACTAGGAGATATTAGAAATGTAATCACATCATTTTCACCAGACCCATCAACTCAAAAATACCAGGAGAAAATCTGCAACATTTTAACTGGAAATAGTTTGGACGTTAAGAAATTATATAATCATAAATCCCACCTGCAGAGTCAGCATAGGGACAGCCCCTGCTTGAGCGTCTCGCATGTGGCCTCCTATGGGCTCCGGATCCAGGTAAGGACAGCTGTCAATTTTGGGTTTTGCTTCAGCCTGGAAGAAAAACATCGGGGATGGCCCCTGAGGGTCAGGGATCTGGACAAACACCCTGGTGAAGGTTCTGGACCCTTGGTGGCTTTTTTCGCCCCTGAGCTGACCGTGGTCCCAAACAAAGGTGCCCAGTTTGAATCATGCTAACAAAACCGTTTACACCCTAATGCATGCCTAGAGCCAGCTGGACACACTGACCAGTAAAATCAAACCTCTCCTAATTGCAGTGCCCACCTGCCCATCAGAGGTGGCGATGCCTTTGCCCCAGAAGCTCTCCCGGCCAAGGGCACTTGGAGGGGAAGGGGGAGAGGTCACCAGGGCACAGGTCAGAATTAGAAAGTGTCCATCTGCCCAGGTGCACGTGGCTGCCCTCCATGCTCTGGAGCTGTCTGCAGTATTGGGGACCCTACATGTCCTGGGGCTGTCTGCTGGATAGGGGCCCCTCCATGCCCTGGGTCTGTCTGTAAAATTGGGGGACCCTCCATGCCCTGTATCTATCTGCAGGATTGGGGACCCTCCATGCCCTGGATCTGTCTGCGGTATTGGGGATCCTACATGTCCTGGGGCTGTCGGCAGGATGGGGGGACCCTCCAGGCCCTGGGTCTGTCTGCAGGATTGGGGGATCCTCCATGCTCTGGGGCTGTCTGGGGCTTGGGGAACAAAATAAAATGCCTCCACCTCTTATAACTTCATCTTCCTGAAAACAAGTGACTCCAATGCTGTACCCGTTGAGACCTGGATAAGCCATCACCCGAGGAAACCCGGGTGGGGGAACAGCAAACGCTCTCCCAACTGTGAAGGGTCCCCAACCCCCGTCCCTTTTTCTTCTCCAGATGCAGGCCCTCCTTACCCCACAATGATTTCTAAACTACTTATTTAGACAGAGACAGGAAGGTCCCTGGCTCTCTGCTTCTCTTCAATCCCACATTTAACCTGACGCTGCAGTGTTCCAAGTGTTCCAGGACATCTTTGGAGCCGATTGCCAAATGCCAGCTACCTGAGAGCCACGGACAAACCACCGGTTTCCCTTCGATGACATTGAGCTGAACCAGGAACGCCCAGTTTAGACATCTTTGCCCCGGTCCGGTGTCCCTGGGCTGTCGACTGCTACAACGGTCCCATCCTAACGGGGTCGATTTTGAGGAAGAGATTGGGTTCGTTTGGGATGACTTGGTTACCCATGGGGTGGGGGGAGGGTCCATCTTTCACACCCGCCGTGGGGTTTGGGGGCGTGAGATGTGTACAGTGGGCTCTCAGCGGAGCTTGCATTTTTCTTAGATTTTTTTACCCGCGTAAGGCTGTTTTGAGAAGCCGCGGACATCTGCTGCCCCCCAGTGGCGGTTTGGGAGTATGGTCCAAGGATTGGGTCTGAGAAGAAACACCTCCCACCTCCATCTTGCCTGTGGAGTCGACCCTGAAACTCAAGGAAAAACGGGAGGTATTTCCAGAGGGGTCCAGGTGGGTATTCCAGACAAATACAAGGAAACTCCGAGAGTTTCTGCAGTTTTGCATATTCTCCCCGTGTCTTGGTCTCCGGCAGAGGGCTGAGCATCTTTTGTAGACCCTTAGTTTGGAGCTTTCTCTGTCAGAGATGAAAAGGAAGTGATTCATTCATCTCCCCAGCCCAGCTTTCGGGGATAAAGACGCTTGGCAATAGGAGGTTGAATTTCCCCGACATCCGGAGGAAGAGGTGCTCGTCCGCAGGGACAGAACTGTGTTGACGGCCACCCATGAGTGTCCCTCTTCGTGAGAAGGCAAAGGGGACCTCGTGCCCCTCAGAGGGAATGCTTACAAATACTGGTCCCCAGTGACCCGTCCCCCGTGGGCTCATCACCGTATTCGGAGATGCAGCCACCTCAGCCCTCATCCTTCATAACGTGGATCAAATCTGTGAGCAGCCCTCGCCTGCCCAGACCGTAGGGTGCTACAGGCACCAGGGCGCATCCCCGTCTGGGATACGGCCATGTGGGAAACTGAGGCCACAAGCTGGATTTCTCTTTTTTCTTTCTTTCTTTCTTTTTTTAACATATACATGTATCTAAGTGTTTTCCATGTATTAACTTACTTTTTTTAATTTTTATTTTATATTGGAGTAGAGTTGATCTACAATGTCGTGTTACTTTCAGGTGTACAGCAAAGTGATTCAGTTCTACATATACATGTATCTGTTCTTTTTTCACATTCTTTTCCCATTTAGGTTGTTACAGAATATTGAGCAGAGTTCCCTGTGCTCGACAGTAGGTCCTTGTTGGTTATCCATTTTAAATATAACAGTGTGTACCTTTCAATCCCAAACTCCTAATTTATCCCTCCCCCACCCACCTCCCCCCCACCCCATAACCATAAGTTCAAGTTCTCGAAAGTCCATGAGTCTGTTTCTGTTTTGTTAATAAGTTCATTTGTATCCGTTTTTTTTTAGATTCCACATAGAAGTGATATCATATGATGTTTGTCTATCTCTGTCTGACTTACTTCACTTAGCAGGATAATTTCTAGGTCCATCCATGTTGCTGCAAATGACATTAGTTCATTCTTTTTCCTGGCTGAGTAATATTCCATTGTATATATGTACCACACCTCCTTTATCTATTCATCTGTCCTTGGACACTTAGGTTGCTTCCATGTCTTGGCTATTATGAATACTGCTGCCATGAACATAGGGGTATATGTATCCGTCTCACTCTTTAGATTCCACATGTAAGTGATATCATATGATGTTTGTCCTTCTCTTTCTGACTTACTTCACTTAGTATAATCATTTCCAGGTCCTGGAAAAACTGGACTCTCTCTTAGCATCCCTCCCTTTCCAGGAAGGAGGTGGGGAAATGCATTATCCTGTAAAGGTAGCCGGCACCTAGCTCTGCCTCCGCCACAAGAAGCAGGCACTGCCTCCACGACTTCCGGTGAGAGTGGAAAAGGATGGGTACCGAGCCCGTGGAAGCCACTGAGAAGCGGTTTCCATTTTTCACGGGATTTTAAGTCTGACGCCACCGCCTGAGCACCCTGCGTTTTACGCATCGTTGGACCACCACACCCCAGTTTAAAGCATCCTTCAAACTAAGTCTCTGAAGTTGTATCCATGGTTCCACGGACGTGACCCATGGTTAAAACCTCATACAAATCATTGTTCTGAGTTTATGAATCTTGGCAGGGGTGTTTTGTAAGACCTGCAATGGCCGGGCAGAGGCATGAGAAGACACACAGTTCTTTTCATTTTTGTGTGTGTGCAATTCTTCTTAGGACGCTTGCTTAATCCCACACCATCATACGTATGTGTGCTGCCCTGTGGTGAATGGTCCCAGGGAACCAGAAAACAGTCCCCTCTAGTAGAAGACTTGCCTTTGTTCTGCAACCAGACCCAGGGTGATTTAGGGCCAGATGCGGCCATTGGCCCCCTGTCGCTTCCCAAAGAGCAGGCAGCTGGCTGCAGGAATGTCTCACGCGTCCCCAGACTTAAAAGACCCTCACAAACGCCACTGTAGTCCTTCACGGTTGCCCTGGAATAGGCATCATTTCTCCAAGCCTGTGGGGGATGCCAAGTCCCAGTGCATTCAACCTGTTTACTCTTTAGATGAATTTAATTACCAGTCAGAACCCTGTGCGCGCAGGTCTGGAAACACCACCTGATGAAGCCAAATCTTGAGTCCTTGTGAGAGCTCTTCCAGGCCTCCTTCCAGGAAGAGCTGTTTTTCGTTAAAAGCGAGAACACTATGTTACCTGTCACAGGGATGTCTCACGCACCCTGTATGTCTTCTTTCATAAGCGAAACAGGGGTGATTTCCTTTGTCCCTGTTTCTCCAGAAACGAGGGAATCCTGCCATCTGGCTCTGCTCTTGGAGCTGGACGTTCCCTAAGGCCGGTGAGAGTTCAGCTTGCTTACGAAGGGCTGGGCACAGAATTATGGGTAACGCTGCCGTGATCAGTGGAACTTCCCACACCTCCCGTTTCCCAGAAGCAGAAAAGTGCTTTTCTTTTTTAAGAAAAATTTATTTTAAAGACAGAGGGGACAGCTGGAACCATATCCATAAAACACCAGCAAAAAAATATATTACTCAGCCATAAAAAAAGAATGCAATCATGCCATTTGCAGCCACATGGATGGACCTAGAGATGATCATACTAAGTGAAGTAAGTCAGACAGAGAAAGACAAATACCGCGTGATATCACTTCTATGTGGAATCTAAAATTATGACACAAACGAACTTATTTACAAAATAAAAACAGACTCACAGACATAGAGAATGAGCTTATGGTTACCAAAGGGGAAAAGTTGGTGGGGGGGATACACTGGGAGTTTGGGATTAGCAGATACACACTGCTATATATATAATAGATAAGGACCTACTGTAGAGCACAGGGAACTCTACTCAATATTCTGTGATAACCTATATGGGAAAGGAATCTGTAAAAGAATATATATATATGTGTATCTATAACTGAATCACTTTGCTGTACACCTGAAACTAGCACAACATTGTAAATCAACTGTACTTCAATTAAAAAAAGAATCAGTGCATGTCTGTTCTAGGAGGGGCCATAATACTTGTGAATGGGTTTGTTTTGATTTTGCACGGGGTGAAGCAGCAGATACGGTCTTATTGTTGGTAGCAAAGACTGTGTCATCGGAAGGTAATGGTTTTCTATTTGGGGGCCAGTTTACCTGCTGGGGGCCGCTTTAGGAGAGCACAGGCATTTGTTCGGAAGGCAGGTCTCATTAGACATAGAATTAAGTGCGTGGGTGAACTCAGGACCCAGTGTAGGATCGCAGAGGGGGGTTCTGCAGAGAAAGGGCTCACACTCTCCCAAGTGTGGGTCTGCAGACAGAGGGGAAGGCAAGGACCAGTGCCCTTTTTACTATGTGATCAGAGCTCAGCCACCCAAACTGAGCTTGTGAGCATCTGAGGTCGTGCCTCAGGCACCGCTCTGCCACCTCAAGGCCCACGACATCGGCAAGACACATTGGTACCAACAAGGCCTACTTCCGGGGGCTGTGCTAGCCGGGCAGAAGTGACCTGATGACAATTTTGCACCAGACGCTTCACAGCAGCCTTTTGCAGGATTACGGACATAACTGTAGAAACAGAAAGTACAACAGGCTGTATGGAACCTTATGCATTTAGGCAGAAAGAAATAGCAGAATAAACAATATCAAATTTTAGGCATTTAGGCAGAAATAGATGATAGAATAAACTATATCTAATCTTATGCATTTGGGCAGAAATAAATAGAATAAACTGTATGGAAACTTATACATTTAGGCAGAAATAAATGGCAGAATAAACAATATCAAATTTTAGGCATTTAGGCAGAAATAGATGATAGAATAAACTATATCTAATCTTATGCATTTGGGCAGAAATAAATAGAATAAACTGTATGGAAACGTATACATTTAGGCAGAAATAAATAGCAGAATAAATAATATCTAATTTTATGCATTTAGGCAGAAATGGATAGTAGAATAAACTATCTAACCTTATGCATTTAGGTAGAAATAAATAGTAGAATAAACTCTACGTAACCTTATGCATCTAGACAGAAATGGTGTAATAAACTATATATAATCTTGTGTATTTAGGCAAAAATGAATTGTAGAATTAAAACTATCTAGTTCTATGCATTCAGGTAGAAATGAAGAATGGACAAAATATATCTAATCTTATGGGTTTTGGGGGGTTTTTTTGGTTTTTTTGCCTAAATAAATACCGGGTGAATGGCCCGGCTTCGAAGAGGAGGCTTTTTGTGTAAACGAATGATAATCAGAAAAGCGAAGCCTTTACATCACGTCTGACACTGTCCTTCTCACCCCCAGAAGCAGGCTCCCTAACAAACGAGGCTATTGGCTCTCTATAAACAGGCGTCTCAAACCTCGGCTGCCGTCTTTGGGTGTCCTGTCCACACTTCCCACCTCGGGAATGCTGGGAAATTCAGCATTTGAGATGCTGTGCAGGGCACCAGGGTCTGCGGGGGGAGGGGAGCGTGTGTGTTCAGATCACAAAACATCGGTTTGCAAATTCCCCTTCATCATTTCTGAAAACGGACAGAAAAATAAAAGGGGGGCGGGGTGGCGCCCTCAACAGCATATTTTCCATCATGAAGGCACGTGATTCTCATCAAGCAGCTCAGAGGAAGCAACACGTCAGGATGGAACTTGGGGAGATGCTGACCTTCTGGGGAGATAAGCAGGCAGTAAAGGCAGGTACATGCCAGGAAGTGAAGAGCCAGGTGCATTCCTTTCAGAAAAGGGATTTATTCACACTATTTACGACACCCAGGGAACACAAGGCAGGACAGCAGTCAGGGATATTCGCCCCTGGCCCTGGAAGGAACTTTGAAAGCAAAGCAGTGCCCAGATGCTGCAAAGAGGGGCTGGATTTGCAGCTACAACCAAAAGCCAGCTTCCGGCGAGGAATCCGGCCGAATGGAGAAAATGAGCATTGGCGACGGTTGGGGACAGCAAAAAAAAGATGCTTTGCACATGTGGCGACCCGCCCCTGGGGACAGAGGGCAAAGGAAACAAGGGCTGTGCTCCCAGGCGCCCACAGGATCAGGGCTCACCGTGGAAGGCTGGTACCCAGAGCCACAACTGGAACCAGGATGGAGAAACGGTCTCTCCCCTCCAAGGGGAGAGGGCTGCAGGTGGAGAGTGGGATGGGCTCCGGGTCCGGAAGCAAGGAAACGTGCCCCCCAGGAGAATGAATTAGAAAAGGTTAGGATGCACTGGGCATGGCTTCACCCAATGGACCATCACCTGTCCCGCTGGGTCACCAGACCTTGGAATCTAACACAGGTGTGATCTCATGTGCAAATTCTGCACAGATTCGGTGAGCATTTGTGGTAATGCCAAACGTTCCCTTTTCCCCTTCATCCTCAGGGAAAGAGGACGTCCCTCTAGTGTGGAGCTGGTTGGTGACCGTACACCACGCTAGTTCAGTGCTGTGCAGACACATCCCTTCCTGGGGAGGGCAACCGTGTAGATGAGGGTGAGAATGTCCAAGGTGAGCTGTTAGAACCTTCTTTTGAAAGCTGTGGGCTGCAGGTAGAATCGAACAATTGATGTGAATATTCATGTGATGAAAATGTATTGATTAATACATAGTGGGGGTTACTGTGCTGATAGGGAAGGGGTCCAGAATTAGCCACTGTGGCATAAAATTATTTTGAGCCGAAGGCATTTGAGCTCCTGAAATTCTTTATCTGTCTGAACGCAGAGCCTCTGCCAACAGCCAGTTGTCATAAACCCACTCTGTGGAAGCAACTGTAATCTTGTTTCCTCGGCGATGAGGTTGGTACCACACCCACACAGACATTGTTACACAAATATTGTATCTCCCATCTGTTCTCCTAAGGGCACATTTATCTTCCCAAAGAGTCATCTGTTTTTCCATAAGTGCCCCTTCTCTCCCCATTTCCAAGAAGCCATTTGTTCTCCCAGAAACACTCTCTTTTTCTCCTCATTCCCTATGAATAGGGTATAGAAAGTCTGAAATTCTAACCCCTCCATGAGTCAGATTTCTCTGTGAAGTCCTGTGCATATATGCATCATGTAATGTTTTATTCTCTTGCTAATCTGTCTTTTGCCGGTTTAATTTGCACGCGCCAGGGACCGAAGTAAGAGGGTAGAGGAAAAGGTTTTCCTCCCTGACAGTATTAATAGAGGGAAAGATGATACAGAGAGGCTGGATCCAACATTCCCTCACTTTCTCTCCTCTCCCATATTCATCTTGGCTCTTTTTTCCTTCCTTGTTCCCCTCTTCAAATGTCTGCCTCCACAAATACAAAGGAAAGCTAAGCTTTGAGCTTCCTTGAAATCGCTACTCTTGTGAGTCTGAAGTTGGCCCGCAGTGAAGGGCTCCCCTTTGCGTGTATCTAGGAAAGGAGCCCTGGGATGCTGGTGGCAGGCAGCACTGCAGGAAGGGACTCCAGCGGTGAGAATCCAGGTGGCCCTAACAGGTAAGTTGAGAAGCCATATACAGACCCCTGAACAAGGACCTCTCAGATCCTTAAATCTTAGTGCCAAACTTCTCAGATGACTTTGGTTATCATTTGGGCTTCTCTGTTGCCCAGCGTCTGGAGGGTGAAGACTCTTCCATGCCAGAGGCTGAGCTACTGTCTCTGTAAACCAGTAGATGACCACAAGGGCGTCTGCTTCAAGTCTATGTGAGTTGAGCTAATGTGAATCGGGCCTTAAGAGAACAGGCTGGCTTTGGGAATTCTGGTGCAATCATATTTCTGAGTCTGTAAGGTTTGAGGGGGCAGTTCCACTACTGGGGTAAATCCAGCTAAGGAAACCCACCCTTTAGGTCCTGGGCTGCCATCCAGAGGACGTTTTTTGTTTTTTGTTTTTTGTTTTTGTCTGCACCACATGGCATACAGGATCTTAGTTCCCTGAGCAGGGATGGGAACTGTGCCCCCTGCAGTGGAAGCACAGAGTCTTAACCACTGGACCACCAGGGAAGTCCCCTAGAGGACTTTAGTTATAAAGACCTGGCCACCCTGCACAAGGACCTTCTACCCTTCCTGGTTTCCAGGGCAGCCACACCCAGCAGTTGAGAAGCACCCGCACTGCAGTCAATCAGAACCACCTCTGTCATCTTGAGATCAACGAGAAACCCTGGGGTCCTGTCCTGACCTGCCGATGAAGCAGGTTTTCCCAGGTCTGCAGCCCTGCGATTGGTTTGCAGACCAGGAAATGAGGCTGTTACCTTCATCTCTATTAAGTTCTCGCTTGTCCTCTGCCAGTGGCTTCAGGCTGGCCAGGGGCTGTCCCTGAAGCCTTTAGCTGACCCTCCCTGACCTGGCCACCTACATTCATGACCCACCACGGCATCCGGGTCAAGACCTCCTGGGGCTGAAAACCGGGGGCCTTTTGTGTTGGCCGTTGTCTTAAGAACTCCCAGCACCTTTAGAATGTACATTCTCTTCCAGGACACGGAAGAATGTATGACGACTGACCATGAAGGAGGTTAGGACACATGGCCCCAAAATGTGTCGCTTTGGTACACTGATTATTTTGAGTGGACGTCACTAGAAAACCGGCAGATGCCGGGAGGGTCTTTCTCTGAACGTAGATACTTAATGTTCTTCCAAAAGGAACCCGGTTGTCATCAATCCCCTCCAGGGAGTGTCATCAATCAGGAATATTGACTCTTGTCCCGGGAAAGGAGGTTCCACATCAGCTCCACATCCAGAGGGACATTGTCACAAATGGTCATACCTGCCATGTGTTCTTTTTTTTTAATTAATTTTTATTAGAGTAGAGTTGATTTACAACGTTGTCTTAGTTTCTGCTGTACAGCAACGTGAACCAGTTACATATGTATACCTATATCCCCTCTTTTTTGGATTTCCTTCCCATGTAGGTCACTACAGAGCAGTGAGTAGAGTTCCCTGTGCTCTACAGCAGGTTCTTACTAGTTATCTATTTTACATGCCGTAGTGTGTATATGTCAATCCCAATCTCCCAATCTATCCCGCCCCCCCATCCCCTGGTAACCGTAAGTTTGTTTTCTACATCTGTGAGTCTATTTGTCTTGTAAATAGTTTCATTTGCACCCTTATTTTAGGTTCCACATATAAGCAATATCATATGGTATTTGTCTTTCTCTGTCTGACTTACTTCACTCAGTATGATCATCTCTAGGTCCATCCATGTTGCTGCAAATGGCATTATTTCATCCTTTTTATGGCTGAGTAATATTCCATTGCATACATGTACCACACCTTCTTTATCCATTCATCTGTTGATGGACACTTAGGTTGCTTCCATGTCCTGGCTATTGTAAATAGAGCTGCAATGAACATTGTGGTACATGACTCTTTTTGAATTATGGTTTTCTCAGGGTATATGCCCAGTAGTGGGATGGCTGGGTCATATAATAATTCTATTTTTACTTTTTTAAGGAACCTCCATACTGTTCTCCATAGTGGCTGTATCAATTTACATTCCCACCAACAGCGCGAGAGGGTTCCCTTTTCTCCACACCCTCTCCAGCATTTACTGTTTGTAGATTTTTCGATGATAGCCATTCGGACCGTCTGTTCTCCTAAGGGCTGAGCCATCTTTCCTGAGAACGTTTCAGTCTGCCTGAGAGGCCCACACCCCCTCCCCTCCCCTGTTAAGATGGTCTGTAACGTCTCAAACGTCTCGGCTTCTCACCTCTCCTCCTGTGAGGCCCTCGTGCGCGTAATGTAATGTTAAACCTTAATAGGTCTGTGTACCTTTCCTCCCGCTACTCCGCCTGTTGTCAGTTTATTTCGCAGGCCCAGCTGTGGCACTTAGGAGGGCAGAGGTAAAGGCTTTCTTCTCTGACAACCCATACACCAAGTCATAAAGTGACTCTCAAGAAGGCTTAAAAAAGCTAAAACCCAAAAAAGTGTATTCTCTGAAAACAATAAAATTGCACGAGAGACCAATGACAAAAAGATAGCACAGGAGTTAGAAGGGGGAAACGCAGTAAAATAAATTCAGAGAAAGTATTGGAAAGGAAATTATAAAGATTTTTTAAATACGGGGGGAGGGCTTCCCTGGTGGCGCAGTGGTTAAGAATCTGCCTGCCAGTGCAGGGGACACGGGTTTGAGCCCTGATCCGGGAAGATCCCACATGCCGCAGAGCAACGAAGCCCGTGCGCCACAACTACTGAGCCTGTGCTCTAGAGCCCACGAGCCACAACGACTGAGCTCGTGTGCCACAGCTACTGAAGCCCGCATGCCTAGAGCCCATGGTCCACAACAAGAGTAGCCCCCGCTCGCCGCAACTAGAGAAAGCCCGTGCGCAGCAACGAAGACCCAACACAGCCAATAAATAAATAAATAATAAAATAATAAAAATAGGGGGAAATACAACCAAAGCGAAAACGTGGTTTTACAACAAAACTGACAAAGTCGATAAACCCCCGGTGAGGCCAACAGAGAGAAAGAATGAACAAACAGCAGATAGAAACATAACCAGGAGAGGAAATAGAAATCGTGGTGTCAGCATTAGAACAGAAGAAATAGGGAATTCCTTGGCGGTCCAGTGGTTAGGACTCTGCGCTTCCACTGCACGGGACAAGGATTCAATCCCTGGTTAGGGAAAAAAGATCCCACAAGCCGCAGGAGTGCCCCCCCCCCCCGAAAAAAAGAAAGAAAGAAGAAAGAAAATAATTATCTGCAGCTAAATAATTATGACCTAGAAAATTCAAAGTAATCTAAAGATGAGTGAATGCCTAGGAGAGTTTATCTGGCAAGAGCCCAACACAATACCAATATACAAAAATCACTTGTTTCTACCTGGTAGCAAAAAAAAATTTTTTTTAACATTAAAGGAAAGATGTCATTTAGGAGAGCATCAAATCTAGGAGCTTAGGAAAAATTCCAACCAAAGAGGTAAAACTCTTCTGATCGGAAAAATTTCCAAAACGTTACTGCAAATGGAATCGGGTGATATACTTAGGTTACCAACCAGGGCTCTTGGCCGCCTCCATCAACAGAAATTGATCAGAGGACAGACAAAAAATTCAGGCCAGGCTTTATTTGGGCCCCTGATGCAGCAGGGTGAGCGCGAGGGCGGTGAGCTGGCTCCTTACACGGGGTGAGGGTACGGGTGGGTCCAGGGGTCGGGCAGGAGGGGAGGCTTAGGTGGTCTGCCCACCCCTTAGGTGGTGGTGAGTGCGGGGGGCATCCTCAGGACCCTGCTTTCGCTCCACGCTCTTCAAAAGCGGCAACTGGGTTTTTTGGTCTCTTTGTATCTTTTAGGTCCAGGATTTGTCCCGACTGCGCATGCACGCAGTTATTTTTGGTCCCATAGAGTTTCTTTGTATTTTGTTGCGTCCAGATGCAAGCATCGCCGCCCTGCAGCAAAGAGTCCCAGGTCCCAGCAGAGGGTCCCAGGTCCCAGCCTGTCTCCCTTACAGGTTCAGACGCTCTGTATTTGCAAGAGATTGATTGTCTTCCCATCATCATCTGGAGATCCCACCCAAGTCCAATTAGAATTTCAACAAGTTTTTTTTTTCCGTTGTTATTGACAAGCTGTTTATAAAGGTTGTGTGGGAATTCGAAAGGGCTCAGATTCTCCAAACAGAGGGGATGGAGGGGGGCAGACGGAGAGAAAAGAAACACAGTGTATCAGACAGCCAGATGCCACGTTTATTAATAGAGCTGCAAAATCAAGTCAACCGGCCACGGGGCAGGGTCTGGAATGAACCCCGCAAACCCCAAGAGAGTCCAGGACGGGGTCCTGGGTTACAGACCTTAGGGGACAGCAGGGGGCGCTGTAGACACGTCAGGACCGGCTGCCTCGGAATAGCTAAAAAGGCGTCCCTCGCTCCCACCTGACTCAGCATCTCCATCCAGGTGGATTATATAAACCTCTGTGTGACTATTAAACCGTAGAGCGCTCAGAAACTCAGGTAGGAGGACTGAGGC
This sequence comes from Pseudorca crassidens, assembly GCF_039906515.1. Classification (NCBI taxonomy): domain Eukaryota; kingdom Metazoa; phylum Chordata; class Mammalia; order Artiodactyla; family Delphinidae; genus Pseudorca; species Pseudorca crassidens. Next base: position 1,183,126 of record NC_090318.1, read on the forward strand.
ACCACCTCGGGGAAGGGCGATTTGTTTATACGAAAGTGTGAAAGGACAAAATAAGCAAGAAAAGACTCCTCAGATCGAGTTCCGCCAGCCAGAGGGCTCCAGGCACCCCAGGGAGGTAGGGTGAAAACTCACTTCCTGCCGGGATTTTCCCCTAGGCCCTTCCTGACGTCTCCATTGTGTTTCTAACGTATGTCTTGCTTATGCCGTGAACTGCACCCTCCTAGAATTCTCCAGGTGTGTGCGTGTTTATTTTTTTTTTTTTAATGCTATCCTGTCACTGTAGTATTGACAGAATTATTTTTACTGTATTTGGGGGATTTTTTGGCATGGTGTCAGGACACATGCCCCTTGTGCCTGTCACAGAAATGTGCTGATTTACAGCATTATCCTGGTTCACCAACCCCCCTCGCCCCAGGCGCCATCAGTCTAGCGACCCTGCCTTGCTGCGCAGGAGAAAACAGGGTTCCACAGGAAGGTCCGTTGGTTTTCACGTCTGTGTGGCCGGACCCATTAAGCATAAAGATACCTAAACACGTATTTTGCTTAATCGTTGGCTTGAGTTTCTCGCCTCTTTTTTGTGTCCTTTCACTCCGTGGGGACTCAGAGTTGGCCTGAAAAATAGTTTAAGCTGACGACATTTGAGATTCAACAGATGCTGGGAAGAAAAAACAACTTTCTAGAGCTTCCCTTCTCTGACCCAAAGGGGCAACTGCTAGGAAATAAGGCTCCATAAATTCCTCATCAAGGTGGATCTATTCCCAGAATTCAGAACACCAGAAAACCTCCCCTCCCCCCAAAAAAAACTAAAAATTAAAAACCTCCCCCCAAATCCCTTCTCCAGGGGAGTTTTTGTCCCCAGAAGGAGATGGAAACATCACTCATACCCATACAGACATCATCACAAACTTTCTCATCTCCTGTTTGTGCTCGGAAAACCCACTTCTCTTTCCAAAAAGTTACTTGTTTTCCCCTCCGTGCTTTTCTGGCCAGCTTCCCTTTCACCTCGAAGCCCCAAAATTCTAACAATCCTTTCCGGTTACTCAAAACACGCCACCCCCAAGTATGCCGCTTTGGCCTGTGGAGGTCCCTAAAAGCCACACAGAGCCAGTCGACTCCAGATAAGTAAGGAGATTTCCACGTATAAAGGAAATGCTCATTTGTAAAGATGTATCTGTCTCCCATACCTGGAAGAAGAGGCCGCTTCAGAACTCTTATCGCTACAGAAGGATCCACTTAATCTATGTAACAAGCCCTGATAAATACCCTCTTTCACCATAGTTTCCTAGTCAGCTCCCCACAATTTGCCTTCTCCCCCAGAACCCTCAAATCTGTTCTCCTTTGTTTAGCTTCAAAAAGGTATATATAACCACCCCTTGGAATTACTTGCCTCTGGGTACCCCCAAGTGGAACCGAGATGCTCTGCTAATAAACTTCAGTTTTTCTCCTGATAATCTGTCTGCGGTCGATCTCAGTTATAAGGTCCCACCCAGAGAACCTAAGTTCTGGGTCTTGCAGCCCTGGGAAGGTTAACCCAAGAAAGCAGGGTCAGCAGTCACACGGGGGGGACTCACTCGCTTGCCTGTTATAAAATTTAACTATTTGCAAGAATGCCTGCGCTATGATCTGGGGGTTTTAGAACGTGAATATGTGAGCATGTGTGTCTTAAATTGGTTTTGCGTCGACGAACTCGGTAAAAAATGTGATTTTGACTGAAGACTGGGAGCCTCTGCATTCATGAAGCTCAACACCTCTTAAATTCATGGGTTTTCGTGGCAGGCAGGCAGAGCCTGCCTGTGGAGCCTTCAAATATGCCTCTTAGGGGATTTGTTTAATTGAAGAAAATGTGAAAATATAGTAAGCGGTGATGTTAACAAAACATAGACATTTTTACGATGTCTTTTTCCATAATAACCAGAGGCCCCTTGCTAGTCCTGGCAGATGTCTGGAATTTTTGTTTTTGTTTTTTTCTATGAAAAACCAAATTATTTGCCCTGTATCACAGAACCACCCACACACAGCCTCTGACACTCACAGCTTCACGGGTGATAGGATACAAGAGATTCTGCTTCCAAATGCAGACAGAACGTTTCATTAAAATGAGGACTGATGTGTCCTGTGGGATTTCTGGGCGTGTGTTTTCACGGCTAAATTCTGAACACACATAAGACAACGATAATTCAAGCGTGGGGTGTGTGCTTCGTGAACTTGCTTTCTGGGGTTCTGGGCTTAAGCTAATCAATGGATTCAACGGGGCTGATGGGAATCTTGTTTCTTGCTGTCGGAGAATGGATTTATGCACATGGTGAGGTGGGACTCGGAATGAATGCAGGGGTGTTCTCAGTGGGTGAGTCTCCGGGGGCCGTTGTAACAAAGTACCCCAGACGGGGGGGGGGGGGGGCTTCAACCAGGAAGTGCACCCTCCCCCAGCCCTGGGGACCAGACGTCTGAGGGCAAGGTGGCCCAGGACCGCGCTCCCTCCAGAGGCTCCAGGGGAGGGTCCTTCCCGCCTCTTCCAGCTTCTGGGGGCTCCAGGCGTCCCTGGGCTTGTGGCCGCGTCCCTCCCGTCTCTGCCTCTGTCTTCCCGGGGCTTCTCCTCTGTGTCCTCCTGTGGTCTTCCGTCCGTGTGTGTCTATGTCCTAGTGGAAGATACGGGCCTTCTGCATGGAAAGAGGCAGGTAACCATTGTGGAGAAAGAATGTCGCCTGCCATTTCAGTAAACAAACGACCTTTCGGCTGCCAAGCCCTCAGCTACTGCAGCTGCCCCCGACGGTGCCCCCGAGGGGACTCAGGATGGAGAAAATCAGGATCCTGGCCCTAGAGAGTTAAGATACCTATCAGAGGAATGATTTCCGTGAGCCCAGACTCCTGCATCTTCCCGTACATAGGAAAGCGCTACACTCATTTACTTGAGATGTCTGGTTTTCTTTAATTAGGAGTAATCTTTTGATGTTCGGCCACCTGGGGGGGGTGTGTTTGTTTGCATTTGTAAAACTCATATATCCAGGCTGCTCCCTGACCTCTTTGAAACAGCCCTTCAGAGCCATCTGGAAAGCTGTATTCCAGTCTTGAGTCCTCAGGAATGCCCCGACTAAAACATAACTCTCAACTTTTAGGTTGTGTTTTTTTCTCACGGACAGAGTCATTCACAACTTCTTCCCATGAGTTTAGGGGTTTGTATCCCTGAGGCTCATCATGACCACCGGTGGGCTGGCATCAGCTGGCACCTTTGTCTGGGGGAGCTGAGAGTTCTTAGCTGTGACCCCTGGGAGCCCACAGTCCTGAGGTTCCCCACCCCTCTGTGGGGTGCAGCAGGCAGGAGTGTCTCCAGATGGCCAGTGGGTACACAGAGCCCAAAGCGGCCTTCGCGGGTGGCCCAGAAGCACCGGGGAAAGTGGACACTGTTCCTTCATCCAGGGGGGCACAGACCCCAGCTGAGGGACGTGGATCCCCAGCCCTGCCGCAGCGCCAGGAGTGCCCAGCGGCCACAGACAGGACTGCAGCACGGCCACAGCCGCAGGTGTCCCCATGGAAGGGCAGCCACAGGCAGGACCAGGTGCAACCTTGGACAAGCCCACGGAAGCCAGTGTGGAAACCCGCAGGAGAGCACACTCCTCTCTGCCGGACCAGGAGGCCCCGAAACCCCAGCCAGGGAGCTTTGTCACCTGCCCTGTGCAAAGGAGCAAGAAAGGAAGACCGGTGGGATCTCCCCAGATGAACCCCCAAAACTGTACCTACTCAGAACTGCATAGGACACGCTATTTTTTAAAACTGAACCATAGTTGATTGACAATGTGTTAGGTTCAGGGGTACAGCATAGTGATTCAGTGACATTTTTTCCAGATTCTTTTCCATTATACGTGATTACAAGATACTGAGCATATTTCGCTGTGCTATACAGTAGGACCTTGTTGTGTGTCTATTTTAAATAGAGTAGTACCTATCTGTTGTTCCCAAGCCCCTAATTTGTCCCCTCCCCCCTTCCCCCTTTGGTGAGCCTAAATTTGTTTTCTATGTCTGTGGGTGGGTCTATTTCTGTTCTTTAAAAAAATGTTACAAAATGACACACTGTTGTATTCCTGCCCTCCTGGGAAAGGCAATGCCTGGGATACATTTGTGCCGCAGAGAAGGAGACGTCTCACAATTTGCTCAGAGTGTGGGCGGAGGCTCCCCGTGCCCTGGAAGTGGGGGATGGAGGTACCATTCTCTGAGACTCCCCCAGAGAAAGCACTTGTTTCTGTGCTCACAGCGCTTCTCACGCCAGGGAGGTTGTGTCTTCCTCACGGAGAGCTTCTCCGATTCATTGTGGACAGCAGGCGGTGTCCCAGCATCCTTGGTGACCCTGAGTTCCCCGGTGTTAGCGCAGACCCCTCAGGGTAAGGGACAGCCCCACCAGACTGGCCACACTTCAGCCAAATGTTAGGGACCCACGTGGTAAGTTATGAGGTGTTGGTTCCCCTGGCAACCAGCCCCCATCCTGAAGGCCTCCAGGGGCCCCTGTTGGGTTGAAAAGGACTTATTATGAATAACAAAAGAAGTGCTTCTCCCACCCCCCACCCCCCCATCCCTCAGGACATCCCGAGGGTTTTAGGAGCTCTGTGACTGGAACCAAGGCAGAGAACATATATTTCTTTTCTTTTTCTTCCAGGCGTTTCACACACCTCTCACCCCCTGCCTCTGGCAACCATCAATCTGTTCTCTGTATCTGTGAACTTGTTGGGGTTTTTTGGTTTGTTTTAGGTTACACACGTAAGTGATAACATAGAGTATTTGTCTCTCTCTGTCTGACTTAATTCACTGAGCATCATATGCTCTCCAAGTGCATCCGTGTTGCTGCAAATGGCATTATTTCCTTCCTTTTGTGGCTAATATTCCATTATTTATTTATTTTTTTATTCCATTATTTATACATATATAGAGAGAGAAAGAGAGGGAGAGAGAGAGAGAGCGATGATATAGATAGATATAGATGATAAATGATAGATAGATGTTAGATAGGTAGGTAGACAGATAGATGATAGATACAGATGATAAATGATAGGTAGATAGATGATAGGTAGATAGATGATAGACGATAGATGATAGATGATAGTATAGATAGATATAGATGATAAAAGATAGGTAGGTAGATAGATGATAGATGATAGTATAGATAGATATAGATGATAAAAGGTAGGTAGATAGATGATATAGATGATAAATAAAAGATAGGTAGACAGATGATAGATAGATAGCTAGATAGATAGATGGGTAGATATCACATTCTCTTTACCCCTTCCTCTGTCAATGGACACTTAGGCTGTTTATGTATCTCGGCTCTTGTAAATAGAGCTGCTATAAACATGGAGATGCAGATGTCTCTTCGAGATCCTGACTATTTATTCTTTACGTAAAAGCCCAGAAGAGTGGACTTGCTGGATGGACCGTCCAGTATATTTCATATTTTATCACCACGTAACATCATTTTCTAGATTCTTTCCGTCATTACTGCCCAAGCCCCGCTTATCCCACCTCGACTGTTAAAGCCACACTGTCATCCAGTGGAAACTGGCATTCTTTCATCCAAATCCAAGGTTGTTTTCCGATCAGCAAAATCAAGAGGGGAAAATGTCAACAGGGATAGCAGAACATTCGAAGGTAAGAGAAAAGAAGGTTTTTAAAAAATACCCACCACCTCGAGTGTACATATAATATGTTGATCTTGGTACGAGCCTTTCCAGCTCCCAAGCCTGCGCTGGAGCATCTCAGGGCCTTTCTGGAAAAGGGATTCCTGGGTGACTGGACAGATAAGACTTCTTGAATGTGAAGTGGGGTTTTCCTCTGGTTTTCCAGTGGTTGCAATGAAATCCCACCCAGACCTTGGTGCTGAGCTGTACCGTCCCCTCTCAGGAGACCAGGCAGCGTCTAGCCTGAAGGGCCTGGCTGTCTGTCCCTCCCAAGGCTCCACTGCTTGCCCAGAGGGAGAAGTGAAGCATATTGGCCTGAATTCTTGCCATACCAGGTAGACAGAGAGGCTTTCCTGGGCCAGTGGGGTCAGGCCAAGGATGCGGGCAGGTAGGTGGACCACAGGCTGACCTGGTTAGATAGTTCCAGTCTGCATTGTGTCTCCCCCCAGATTCCTATGCTGAAGCCCTAAACCCCAGGACTTCAGAATTGGCTGTATTCAGAGATAAGGTCTTTAAAGAAGTGATGAAGGGAAAATGAGGTCACTAGGGTGGGTCCTGATCCCATAGCACTGGTGTCCTTATAAGAAGAGGAGATAAGGGCACTGACACACACAGAGGGATGACCACGTGGAGACGCAGGGAGAAGACGGCCCGCCCAGGAGAGAGGCCTCAGGAGGGACCAGCCCTGCCCACGCCTGGATCTCACATTCTAGCCTCCAGGACTGGGAGAGGCAAATGTCTGTTGTCTAAGCCCAACCCCCCGCCCGGTCTGGGTTACTTGTCACAGCAGCCCTAGCTGATGAATGCAACATCTGTCCACCTCAGTGATGATTGTGGAGCCAACTTGTTTCCTGCGTCACGAATAAAACCCACATGGAGGCAACTCTCAGGAAAATCGAATGCTTACCCCGCTGATGGGACTAGATTCTGGAAACCTCCACGCACTTCCCCCAGAAAAGCCTGGTCTGAAGCAGAGGGCCTGTGCCCACCTGGAACGTATAGGCAGGGGATTCCACATGACCACACATCTCGGCTCTGTGACCCCAGGGGAGGGTCACCTGTAGCCTCAGGTCCCCGGGAGACGGAGGGCTGCTTCCCTGGTCAGTGCCGGCACCTTGCTCCCGAGAAGGGGGCTTCAGCGTCCAAGCAGCACAGACTAGCCCTCCTCTGTCTTCCAGGATTCAGTCGGCATCTTGCCGTACACCCTCCTCAGAGTGTGGTGCACACACCGGCCATGCCATCTCCCCTCCAGCCACTCCTGGGGAGGCTTGTAGAAGCGCAGCTGCTCTGACTGCAGAGGCACCTGCTGAATCAGAACCTCTGGGCAGGGGGACACAAGCCTTCCGGGGGGCTCCAGTGTGTGAGACCCCCTCTTTTCACCCCAGTGAGTGAGGAGAAGAGAAACACTGCATGATTCCCAACTCGAGGACTCTGGAGCAAAGAAACATGGACCAGGACACGAAAGATTCAATGGTGGAGACACAATTAAAGCCCCAGGGTGGGGCTTCCCTGGTGGTGCAGTGGTTGGGAATTCGCCTGCCAATGCAGGGGACACGGGTTCGAGCCCTGGTCCGGGAAGATCCCACATGCCGCGGAGCAACTAAGCCCGTGCGCCACAACTACTGAGCCTGTGCTCTAGAGCCCGCGGGCCACAACTACTAAGCCCATGTGCCACACCTACTGAAGCCAGTGCGCCTAGAGCCCGTGCTCTGCAGCAAAAGAAGCCACCGCAATGAGAAGCCCTCACACCGCAATGAAGAGTAGCCCCCGCTCACCGCAACTAGAGAAAGCCCGCGCGCAGCAACAAAGACCCAACGCAGCCAAACATAAATAAATTAATTAATTACTTTAAAAAAATAAATAAAAGCCTCTCACAGCCCAGAAACAAGGTCCCAGGTCCAGGCGTGCAGCCCACCATGAAATCTTCCTCGGGGAAAGGTGACTTCTGGGGTTCCTGCTCTCCCACTTCCAACCCTGCACCACAGCTCTGACCCAGGAATGACCTTCCCAAACGGGAACAATCACATAAGGCCCACCTCCCAGCTTCCAGGGAAGAGAGTGGCCTTACTGCAGCTGGAAACCTGGCCCCAAATTGCAACACCTACATCCTACAGAGAGGAGACAATTAGCAATGTTGTCTTGAGAATGGGACCGGGTTGCTGAGCTCAGAAACAGGGTGAGAGTCCTTCTATGTTTGCCAACCGTTAGCGGGCTGCCTGGCTTGGTGTTTGTTCACTAATAAAAGTGTTTTCTTTCCATTTCTATCTTTGTGGAGGAATTTTCTGGGGTGGGGAGAGATTTTGTTAAATTATAAATCTCCAACACCACACACACACACACACACACACACACACACACACACACACTCCAGGTATATCTGATCAAGTTTATTTACTGCACCCTGCAGAGAGAGACAAGATAAACTCAGTGCCAGCCTGAAAAAAAAAAAACAAAGAAAAAAACAACTAGATCTCAATAATCTAGAAATCTAGACACATCCTGTACGTGAAGCTTGAGGGCATCAAACTAACATTGTCCACTATCTCCACACATATCAGCAAGATGTTTACATCTCACCGTAGTTCTCAGGCCAACACTTTTTTTCTTTTTATTTCAATATAAAAAATAATAATAATAATGCACACGCAGCGGGGAATGTCTCAAATGCTCATGCAGGGTTTTTACATTCAAATGTCTCTTAGGAGTGATGTCCTGAGTGTGGACTCAGGAATTAAAACAGTCTGCTTAGTAAAATGCCTCAATGCTTGCAAAGAGGGTTTTTCCCTTTTGGATCAAGAGCTGGGTGGCTGGTTGTGGTTGGTAACGCAGAATCCCTTTTGTACCTGGGGGTGCCGTGCCTCACCTGCTGGGTACAGGTGCCGCGTAGCAAAAGACCTCAGGAACCACTCAGGTGCGAGCAGTAATGGCGAAAGGGCAGGACTGGGTGGGCACGTGCGAAGGAAGGTGGGCTCAGGCCGCGGGCTGTCCTTCCTTACGATTTAAGTGAACCGTGACAATGTGCCAGGTGACAGCAAGAACAAGCCCAACCAACGGTCTGCCGCCTATAGGGAATCCGCCTTCAAGCCCTTGGATATCGACATGCATGGGATGCATTGGTTAGATGGGTGGGATGTTGGGTGACCCCAGACACCAGCATCCTCGGTTCTGGGGAGTTCCCTTCACAGCGGTTTTTAGCCCCTGAGATGCTGTCCTGGGTTCCTACAATGTTAACGTAGATTTTGATGTTGGCTTTTGAGTTTGCACCCCCTCAGAACATCACGTATGAGTTGTCACTCATCACAAACGTAACATCCCCGAGAGAGACCACCTCGCCGCCCTGGGGGGGCTGGCGAGGGAGCTGGCCGGGCTCCCCGGTGGCCTCTTCCTCCGCTGTCTGCCGGTACACAGGGCTCGTCACCACTGTCTTGGGCATCTCGGCCAGCTGGACCACCACGGCCTCTTCCGGGAGAGACTCCCACTCCCCGTCTTCCATCTTATTCACATGAGCCACGTTCTGCGTGTCCTTGATCCACTCCTGCCAGGATGAAACACTGACTCAGGCTCCGTGCGGCAAACCCCTCCCCTCGGGGCCCGTGCATCCCCGGGACCCTGGCAGCCTCCCTCCGGAGGTGATGCCACCCCCAGCAGAACAAAAAAGCTCTCATGTTTAGTATCTTGGCATAGAGCTTGTGGTTTCAGACCCGCCTTTTTTTTTTTTTTTTTTTTTTTTTTTTTGCGGTACGCGGGCTTCTCACTGCTGCGGCCTCTGCCGTTGTGGAGCACAGGCTCCGGACGCGCAGGCTCAGCGGCCATGGCTCACGGGCCCAGCCGCTCCGCGGCACGTGGGATCTTCCCGGACCGGGGCACGGACCCGTGTCCCCTGCATCGGCAGGCGGACTCTCAACCACTGCGCCACCAGGGAAGCCCCAGACCTGCCTTTTGTCATCAGCCTCAAAGCGGCTGGCCTGTGGTCACTCCTCACACATGAGGACCGCCTGAGGGGCTTTTCCGGAACCCAAAACAGGAAACACAGATTCCTCCCCGCGCCCCCACCCCGCAGGTATGTTCTCTGAGATGGGAGTGACTTTTCAGAAGGAGGACTGTCACTCAGCAGGTCCAGGGGGCCCAGATGCTGAATCCTAACAGGTGCCCTGGGATTTCCTGATGCTGGCTGGGAGCACATCTGGAATACGGTGCTCCAGGGGACCGTATTCCACCGGGTGACTCCTCTGTTCCCTATAACATCTCCCTTCCCCGGCCCAGCCTCCCCCATCTCCTTCTTCTAGCCCCAAGTATTGAAAAGCTTCAGATTTCCTGTCCTAAACTCTGCTGTAACCCCCTCTCTTCTCCCTTGAAAGGAACTGGGACACCCCTAAATATGCCGCTTTTTCAGCTGCAGGCAATGGAGAATGCACCGCTGCAGAGAGGATTCTTTGCTCTCCGTTTATCCTCCCTAGAAGCAGGGCATAACTGTCCCTTTTGGCAAGGAAATGTACATTTGTAAAAGGTCACCCTGACCCTTCCAACTCCAGAGACAACACTTAGCACCTGGGAGAACTTGAGTCCGCATAAAATCTTACTAAAGAACCCTTATTTCTCATGCATTTCCTAGTCACCTTCTCATATCTTGCCTGCCACCCCCAAGTCCCCAACCCCTTTTCTTTTACTTGGTGTCTCCTCCACACTCTATCACCCTTTGTTTTCACTTGTTTTCATGTGCATACAAAATAAACCTTTTCTCTTCTTAATCTTTTTTTTTTTTTGGTCCATTTAATTTGCAGGTATCAGGGACAGAACTTAACAGGATAGAGGCATGTTTTTGTGGGTTTTCTTTCCATTTCTTTCCCTCTCCTACACCTGTAAGTAGTTTTAAAGTTCACCTTCTTGCTCCTCTGGAAGGTTAAATAGTGCATCCCTTCCAAAATAAAGATATGCCCCAGTGCTAACCCTCAGAACCTGGGAATGGGACTTTATTTGGAAATAGGGTCCTTGCAGATGTGATGAAGTGAAGGGTCTGAGACGAGGTCCTCCTGGAGGAGGGTGGCCCTACATCCAATGACAGGGTCCTTCTAAGAGACAGAAGAGGAGAGACACAGACACAGAGGAGAAGCCCCAAGACAAAGGCAGAGACGGGAGGGAGGCGGCCACAAGCTCAGGGACGCCTGGAGCCCCCAGAAGCTGGAAGGGGCAGAAAGGACCCTCCCCTGGAGCCTCTGGAGGGAGCGCGGCCCTGGGACACCTGGACCTCACATGTCTGGTCTCCAGGATGGGGGAGGATGAATGTGTGATGTTTTGAACCCCGCCGTTTGTGGCAGCCGCAGGGAACTGGCATAACTCTGATCCCATGGTCCCGTAAAGTCTACGCCTGGGTGTCCACTGCTGGCAATCTCCTGGGGACGCGGTGCTGATTCCCTCCGTCTCATTCCTCCCAACTCCTTAAGCATTTGTCGTGTGAATGAAACAACAACCATAAAGTTTGAAAAAGGAAGTGTAGGTTTTGTTGTCAGCTCTGCAGAGAGAACAGATTAAGAACACAACTTCCTGATAAGATCAGAAAGTGATTAGGCTGGAAAATCCCGTAGTGGGGGCCACTGATCTCCGGGGCTGATTTCAAGAGAAGCCACCCTCGGAGGCCCTTGGATCTGCTCTCTCTGACCCAAAGAGAAAAGAACGTGCTGCTGCTTTCAAATGCAAAAGGGCTCCCAGGCATTTAAAGAGGCTGCTGGAATAGAAGCGGGGTTTTACGTGGTGCACAGGGGGGTAGCAGGACGGCACAAAGCAAGCCTGTTTCTCAGGCCCAAGGACATGACGCTTACCTGGAAGTTACCTTGGTGAGACTCAAAGAGCCCCGAGAAGGTGAATCTGGGATCCGGCACGCTGGGCATGAGAACCTTCTTAACCCTGAAATGGACATGGAGGGTCTGGTCAGACAGGCTGGCGCCCCTGAGCAGGGCTGTGGACGTCCAGGCGGACAGACCCCACCCACCGCCCCGCCATGAGGGGCCCGGGATGGCTGCAGACTGTGACCCCAGAGGTTGCACACCTTGGCGGAACTGCGACCCCAATTTCAAAACATGTGCCCCGCTCCTACCCTCGCAGGTACCCTGCTCCCAGCATCCACGAGAAGCCCTCACCAAGAATGTGATATTAGGGGCGTGGAGCCCGTCTCTGCCAAAGAGCAATTCTTATTACCCAGGAATCACTACTTCTGTTGACACTGTGGACTGAATTGTGTCCCCACCTCCCCAAATTCATAACTTGAAACCCTAACCCCTCAATCTGACCGTATCTGGAGGTCGTACTTCTTAGGAGGTAATTAAGGTGAAATGAGGTCATAGACATGGGGTATGAATGTGAACAGGATACACCACCCCAAAATATGCCACTTGGGGATATTGTGTATTTGGAGGTGAAGGCACTTGAGAAACAGCAGAGGTAGGAGAAGCCCTCTGCCCTCCCCCACCCACCTAAAAGCAGACCACAAATTTCCCTCTTTACAAAAAAAAAAAATTCCATTTGTAAAGGTGCCCCCCCCTTTACCTGGAAATGGACGAGTCACTGAGAGGCACCAAGATGCTTCCACACAGACAACGTTTATCTGCCTGTAGTTTCCCCCACACATTTCTTAGTCACCCTCCCACTAGTTACCCACATCCAAACTCCCTTTTCATTTGTCTTCCTTTTCCACTTCTCCACAAATTATCACCTTTTGTTAAAATGGTACAGAAGCCCCCGAATTAACTGCCTTGTTAGGTGTTCACTTCCTTTCTACGAATCTCCACATGCTTAAGAACATTACATCAGTAAAGAAACATGCATTTTCTTACGTTACTCTGTCTTTGGTCAGTTTAATTCGCAGGCCCCCAGTTACAGAACCTAAGAGGTTTTCATCTAATAAGATGCTAACCCTGTGTGACTGGTGTCCTTAAAAGAAGAGGAGATTAGTACACAGATGCACAGAGAGGGACAACCGTGTGAGGACACAGAGAGGAGAGGGCCGTCTACACACCCAGGAGAGAGAAGCCTCAGGAGGAACCAGCCCTGCCCGCACCTGGACCTCAGATTCAAGCCTCCAGTACTGGGAGAAATAAACGTCTGTTGTTTGAGCCCCCCCCCCCCCCCGTCTGGGGTGCTTTGTTATGGCAACCCCAGGAAAATAATACAGTTGATTTCACCACTCGTCGTGAACAGGGACTTCCTTGAAGACAGGACAAGTGTTAGTTTTTTCCAAGAAGTGTACCCCTCAGATTCCCTCAGGGATGATTTCAGTTTTGTATTAAAAACATCAGACATGTCACCTGTCAACACGCTTATCTGATTGCTTCATCTACTCCCTTGGAGAGAACCATATTGCAGGCATCTGTTTGAGCTGGTCAAAGAGAGAAGAGCAGACTGAAGAAAAAATGGGGCGATTTGCAAGAATCAAGAGAAGCTGTATCCAACCATGACGGGACGTCCTTGAACTTGTCTAACTTAGCCTAGCTCAGACCCAGCCTGAGTTGTCCAGAATGGCGGTCCACGTTTCTCTATGCATCACTCCAGTCGTTGCTATGGAAACCTCATCCTAAGAAACAAAGATGGCACCCACGGCCCTGGGCATCAGTGCTTTCAAACATCATCAAGAAGTAAAAGGACCGGGCACAAGTACGTTTAAAGAAAGATGGAAATAGCAGTTGTTAAATTATTGCATGGAAGGTTAATGGGGAGAAATATTTAATATCATATTTTTGAAATGCTTTCTATGGTCTCAAAGAATATTGTTTTGCTGTATCTGTAAATGGATTTACAAAGCAGACAAGCTTTCTTCTTGTCCAGTTCTTCTCACCTCACTCACCAAATTGTCTCATTTAATAAATCTCAATAAAAATTAAAAGTGTTTTAAGTACCTGTCATTGTAACATGACAGGAGGACACAGCTCAATGGGGCGTGTGTTTGAAGCAAGGTAACGCTCTCATAGGAATGAGCATTCTTATGTCCTACTGTCTCCAAGAGAATATTTGTCAATGAATTCTGCAGATATCTCTGCACCTTTGGCATTATTTCCCTCTCTATTTTCTTGTCATATACCACTGGCAAAGTGTGTATTATAGAGAAAGTGATATTCAGCTAAATAATCATATCAGACAATTCTTTTTTTCCCCCCCAGTTCAGGGACATATTGGAACCAAAGCCCATGTGTCTGAGGATTCTGTCAGGGTCATCCTTACCTCCGTAGTTTCCATAAAGGCAGAAGGAGAAGGGAGGCTATCAGGAAGGTGACCATGCTAGCAAATAAAATAAAATTTGGGAAAAGGCTCTTTTCCTGGCACAAATCTAAAGCAAAACAGAATGAGGGCTGTAAGTTATCAAGATAATTTCAACATAATACTAGATCACACTCCAAACCCAGCCACCCACATTGTTTTTTCCTCTGTAAATGTCAGGGTCAGCAAATCTTGATTTTGGTGTGAAATGTCCTGGAAAGAGAGATGGTGACACTGGACAGGCAAACATCAGGAAGGAGGGAGTGTATATTTAACTCACTGCCAGGGGTATTTGAGGATATCAGGGCTTTCTTTGGTCTATCCATATCTATCATCTATCTATCTATCTATCATCTATCTACCTATCTGTCTATCATCTATCTATCTATCATCTATCATCTATCTATTTACCTACCTGCCTATCTACTTATCTATCTACGATATATATTTGTCTACTTACCTATCCATCTATCTAGCTATCTATCACCTATCATCCATCTATGTCTATCTATCTATATATGTCATCTATCTATCACCTATTTATATCTGTCATCTATCTATCATCATCTATCATCTATCAATCTATCCATCTATCACCTATTTATCTATAGATCTCTCTATGCATCTGTATCTATATCCATGGAACCACATTCATAAATGACACATTATTCTTGCTATGAAATAAAAATGAAAATTAGTCCAATAATGATGGAATCTAGAAGAGGAATTCTTCCACCGTGACCTCTGGAGCAGGACTTGGGGTCATCCGTGTTTTCAGGTGCCCCATTCCACCCTCCCCCCAACGTAGGGTGCTGGACCATGTTGTGCAGCGATGCTGTGTGACATTACCTGTTAGCTTGCCCCTCTGCTGGCGTATCACCTCTGACCAGTCACTTGGGTATGTGTCAGAGCCGTAGCTGGACTCCAGCGTTTTCACTCTGGCCCGAAAGAAATAACACTTCTCATCATCCAAACTGTCGAGCGTGACATTGCAGGTTTTTGCCTCCTTGGACTAGAGGGAAAAACAGACACGATGACCCATGATTGACCCAGACTTTTCATCTTCTACCAGGGATTCACACAAGATTCCCTCTTGCAGGATTTCCCTCTCTTGTTTCACTTCCTCTCTCTGCCCAGATATTTATCCTCCAAACAGCAGCAAAAACAAATGTGGCAGCACCTCTACACCTCCCTCCAAAAAGGAAAAAAAATTCGTTATGACAAACATGATGACAGACGCTTTTGAAGAATTACTAAGTTCTTTCTTTTAAAAAAAAAAAGTAATTTTTTAAAATAGAAGTATAGTTGCTGTACAGTATTATATGTTACGGGTGTACAATATAGTGGTTCACAATTTTTAAGGGTTAGACTTCATTTACAGTTATTATAAAATATTGCCTATATTTCCCAAGTAACTTTTTTTATGAATATAAAAGTAATGTATGCTGTGGCTTCCCTGGTGGCACAGTGGTTAAGAATCCGCCTGCCAATGCAGGGGACATGGGTTCGAGCCCTGGTCTGGGAAGATCCCACATGCCGCGGAGCAACTAAGCCCGTGCGCCACAGCTACTGAGCCTGCGCTCTAGAGCCCGCAAGCCACAACTACTGAGCCCACGTGCCACAACTACTGAAACCCGTGCGCCTAGAGCCCATGCTCCGCAACAAGAGAAGCCACCGCAATGAGAAGCCCGTGCACCGCAACAAAGAGTAGCCTCCGCTCGCCGCAACTAGAGAAACCCCGCACGCAGCAACAAAGGCCCAACACAGCCCCAAAATAAATTAATTAATTAATTTAAAAAGAAAGAAAAGTAATGCATGCTTACATTTGAGACTTTAGAAAACACACACACACACACACACACACACACACATACACACACACAAAGGCAAAATAAGACACTTAAAACCCGTCTTTATCCTAGCTCCAAAATACAATCACCATTAACAAATTGATATCATTTCTCTCCTTCCGGGGGTACGGTATTCATTGAACACAATATTTAATGTACACATTGCTTCTTATCACTAAATATTCTTCAAAATACCTTTTGATGGTTCTTAAATATTTTATTATAAATGCACCATAATTTGTTTGACTATTCACCTGCTGTATGCCACATAGGTGGTCCCTAAGTCCATGTATTTATTGTAGATAATGCTTCGATAGACGTCTTCGTGTATACAGCCTCATCCACATTTTGAATTATTCCCTGAGGATTGATTTCTGCAAAGGGAATTAATTGATCACAACAAGGACGGAGGTCTTAAAGTTTCCTGGTGTTCAACATCATTAAAAATGATCACATTTTATGATCAGCTATTTAGGAGAACTCCAGTATCCCTCTATTTTTTTTTTAATTTTAATTTATTTATATTATTTATTTTTGGCTGTGTTGGGTCTTCGTTGCTACGCACGGGCTTCCTCTAGTTGCGGTGAGTGGGGGCTACTCTTTGTTGTGGTGGGCGGGCTTCTCATTGCGGTGGCTTCTCTTGTTGCGGAGCACGGGCTCTAGGCACGTGGGCTTCAGTAGATGCGGCACGTGGGCTCAGTAGTTGTGGCTCCCGGGCTTAGTTGCTCCATGGCACGTGGGATCTTCCCTGACCTGGGCTCGATCCCATATTCCCTGCATTGGCAGGCAGATTCTTAACCACTGCGCCACCAGGGAAGCCAAGTATCCCTCTATTTTAATGTGTATTTCTTTGATGAGCAGTGATTCTATTCTACTGATTCCAGCCATTTGTCCGTCTTCTCCCTTTTTGGATGAGTGCCCCCTGCTTCTGTCACATACACCGGGCTCCACAATCACATGACCAAGTCCTTAAAATCAATCTCAGTATCTTTGTCTCTGTGTCTCTCCAGCTTCTCCACTGTTCGCATCTTGGGGATACTTACGTACACCTGGCCCGAGAAGACGTCCCTGCCCTCACCTGCCACTCGGCGTCAAAGGTGCTCTTGTGCTGGATTTCATACACGAGGCCTTTGTACCACAGGTCAGAGCAAGTCACTGTCACTGCTCCCTGATGCCACTGGAAGCTCAGATCACTCAGGGATCTGGGTTTCACTAAGAAGGAGAAATAGCACAATGACTAACGCCTCTGCCAAGATAAACATTCCACATCTCTGAAATTACAGTGGTAGCTGGGCTTGGATTCACTTTCCTCTGACTGTTCCAATCCTTCCTCTGATACCTTATGAGATGTGGGGTTTCCTTGTCTTTAGTACATTAAAAATAGAATTTTTAGCCAGCTCTCCAAGGACCCTTAGGTGTCTCGTGGAAAGAGCTCTCTGAAATTGCTTGAAAACCTTTTCTGTATCTGTTATGGGATGAATTGTGTCCCACCAGAAAAAGACACTTTGAAGTCCTGGACCCTAGCACCTCAGAATCTTTGGGAAGAGGATCATTACAGGTGTAATTGTTTAAGATAAGATGAGGTCATCCTGGAGTAGCGTGAGCCCTAATCCAGTATGACTGGCATCCTTATCAGAAGAGAAGAGACACAGACACAGAGGAGAAGCCACATGAAGACGGATGCAGAGACGGGAGGAGGCGGCCCCAAGCCCAGGGACGCCCAAGGTTACGAGCAGCTCCCAAGAATTGGGAGAGGCTTGGACAGATTCTCCCTCAGAACTTCCAGAAGGGACCAACCCCACCCACATCTCGACTGTAGAATTTCTGGTGTCCAGAACTGGAAGATAATGTTTACTTTAAGCAACCCAATTTCTGATCATTTTTTATGGCAGCCCGAGGAGACTTATACAATGTCTATGAGGGGTTGTTTTCAGGAGGGGGTCCATAGCTCTCATGGGATTCTGAGATGGACCTGTGACATCCCATCCCTCAAAACAGGGGGGGAAAAAGAAACTCTGCCTCACAGAAATCCAGACCAAAACATGAATCTTTGGAGAGAGGGTGTCACTACCTTTGTAGGATGTATCCTAACCCAACATGGACAGTCAGCCCTCAAGGTACTAAAGCACGTACGGTAACTGCTGATCCACAGACTCTTGCTGAGAAGAGGGTGTGTTCCATTCCTGATGGAAAAATATAGAACTTCATCTTTCTCTACTTCCAAGAGGCACCCGGCAGTGTAACCTTGTTGAAGGGTGTACTTGGAGCACGGTCTGTAGGCCTCATTGCTGCTTAACCTGTGATTTAAAAGGAGAAAAATTCAGCTATGTAGCATCTTAAAAATAACAACTTAAGGGCCGTTCCTTCGCTCCATGACTCTGTCACTGACTCAGATTGGGTACCACGTCACTCGCTTCAATGACCCCCTCCCCTTACAAAACTACAGCAAGACCTGTCGAAACAGAAAAGTACCCCTCTCTCAAATGTTTACCCCCCTTGAATGGATCTTGTAGGGCTCGAATTGTGGCCCTCCAAATGGCATGCCTACGTATCGATACTAACCCCGGAACCTGGGAACAGGACCTCATTAGGAAATAGGATCTTTGCAGAGGTGATGAAGTGAGGGGTCTGAGATGAGGTCCTCCTGGATGATGGTGGCCCTACACCCCATGACAGGGTCCTTCTAAGAGACAGAAGACGAGAGACACAGACACAGAGGAGAAGCCCCGGGAAGACAGAGGCAGAGACGGGAGGGATGCAGCCACAAGCCCAGGGACGCCTGGAGCCCCCGGAAGCTGGAAGGGGCAGGAAGGAGCCTCCCCTGGAGCCTCAGGAGGGAGCGCGGTCCTGGGACACCTTGACCTCAGACATCTGGTCTCCAGGATGGGGGAGGATGAATTTTCCTTGTTTTAAGCTGCCCAGTTTTGGGTACTTTGTTGCGGCCGCCCTAGGAAAGTAATTGACCTGCAGAGTAACCCAGCCCTTGACTCAAAGAGGCATTTTTATTTTCTATTGGAGTAGAGCTGATTAACAGTGTTGTGATAGCTTCAGGTGCACAGCAAAGTGAATCAGCCACGCATATACATGTATCCAGTCTCCCCTCCCATCCAGGCTGCCACATAACATTGAGCAGACTTCCCTGTATTATACAGTAGGTCCTTGTTGGTTATCATTTTTTTAAAAATAAAATTTATTTATTTACTTTTGGCTGCATTGGGTCTTTGTTGCTGCGCGTGGGCTTTTCTCTAGTTGCGGCGAGCGGTGGCTACTCTTCGTTGCGGTGTGCGGGCTTCTCATTGCAGTGGCTTCTCTTGTTGTGGAGCACGGGCTCTAGGCACGTGGGCTTCAGTAGTTGCGGCTCACGAGCTCAGTAATTGTGGCTCGCGGGCTCTAGAGCGCAGGCTCAGTAGTTGTGGCGCACAGGCTTAGTTGCTCCGGGGCATGTGGGATCTTCCTGGACCAGGGCTCAAACCCGTGTCCCCTGCATTGGCAGGCGGATTCTTAACCACTGCGCCACCAGGGAAGTCCCTGGTTATCCTTTTTAAATGTAGCAGTGTGTACATGTCAATCCCAAACTCCCTAACTATCTCTTCCAGGAGACATTTTTAATAGGGATGTCCCAAGATTGGGTATATCTTTGAGGCTTCCCTGCAGTATTAAGAAGAAGCCTATAGGACTGAGTGTGAGACCAGCTTATACTCCATCCTTAAGATCTCAAACCCAAGCAGTGATGAGACGAAGAATTATCTCCTTTATGATTAAAGAAATGGATGCGGGACTTCCCTTGTGGTTAAGAATCTGCCTACCAATGCAGGGGACACGGGTTCGAGCCCTGGTCTGGGAAGATCCCACATGCCCCGGAGCAACTAAGCCCGTGCGCCACAACTACTGAGCCTGCGCTCTAGAGCCCGCGAACCACAACTACTGAAGCCCACATGCCTAGAGCCCGTGCTCTGCAACAAGAGAAGCCACCGCAATGAGAAGCCCGCGCACCGCAACAAAGAGTAGCCCCTGCTCGCCGCAACTAGAGAAAGCCTGTGCGCAGCAAGGAAGACCCAACGCAGCCAAACATAAATTAATTCATTCATTAAAAAAAAGAAAAAAGATATAATCAAATATCTATTTAAAAAAAAAAGAATCTAGGTGGTTTCGAGCATGAGTCAGTCATCACTCCGTTAGAAGGTCTGGAAGCTGTGGCTACAGCTGTGGTGAGGCCTGAGAGCTAGAGAGCACACACATGCACACTTGCACCTTCTGATCCTTCACACGCTCGCGTCCTGGGCCTCCCAGCTGTTGACATCTTAGAAGAGGAAATATTTTAGCCATGGGCATGGTTTTCCCTTCCTCAGGGCACTTACTTTTGGAGGAATGTCAAATTAGTCCCGGGGTATTCACTTGCGTTCCATGTAACCTTCACAGTTTCGAAATTGAAGTTGATGATTTGAAGCTGCAATGTTTCTCCTGGGTAAAAAGACACACATAGAGTAGACTTCGAGGCGATGCTGGAAAGAGCTTGAAATTTGTAAAATGATGTCAGCACTCATGTTATAAGAATGATATAGTGCTTTTTAAAAAAATTTGATGATATATTTTATTTAACCCTATATATCCAGAATATTATCATTTCAACATGATATCTATATCTATCTATCCATCTATCTATCTACCTCTATTATCTATCTCTATTATCTATCTATGTATCTATCCATCATCATCTAGCTATTATTTATCTACTATCTATTTATGTATCTAACATCTATATCGTCTATCTACCTATCATCTATCTTGTCATCATCTATCTGTTACCTATGTCATCTATCTGTAATTATCAACAAGATATTTTATATTCTTACTATGTGTCCAGAGTCTGTTACGTGTTTCATACTTATAATACAAGAATGATAGAGTGCTTTAAAGGGACAGAGAAAACCAAGATTCTCACAAACAAACCGGTCATGACTTATGTCAGTAAGACTGCAGGATCTATGAAGGTCGGTGAGAAAACTCAATCACTTTGAGAGACAACAGTCAGTGCAAGATTACAGCGGACTTTCTTCTCTCGTTGGCAAGAGGTAATGATTACCGGTTAGTGTGAAGAGTAAACGGTGAGTGCTGACTGTGTGTCCAGAGGCACCATGTTTTGTGGGCACACAGAGAGGAACTGGACACTGTCCCCCATCCACCAAAGTCACTGTCTTACTCAGAACACCACACATGACGAGTCGAGGAAAAGCTCAAGGTCAAGTGAGTCCTTCAATGTTTGCTTTACACGCTACTTAGGCTCCACACCTGTCAGAATGGCCATCATCAAAAAGACCACAAATAATAAATGTTGGTGAGGGTGTGGAGAAAAGGGAGCCCTGGTACACTGTTGGTAGGGATGCAAATTGGTGCAGCCACTGTGGAAAACACTACGGCAGTTTCTCTAAAAGATAAAAATAGAGCTGCCATAGAAACCAGTGATTCCACTCCTGGGCATTTATCGCAAAAAAACAAAAACTCTAATTTGAAAAGACACATGCACGCCAATGTTCATAGCAGCACTACTTGCAATAGCCAAGACATGGAAGCAACTTAAACGTCCATCAACAGAGGAATGGACAAAGAAGATGTGGTGCATATGTACAGTGGAATACCACTCAGCCATAAAAAAGAAGGACATAATGCCATTGGCAGCAACACGGATGGACCTAGAGCTGATCATACTGAGTGAAGTAAGCCAGAGAAAGACAAATATCACATGATATCACTTAAATGTGGGATCTAAAATATGACACAAACTAGTGAATGTAACAAAACAGAAGCAGACTCACAGATACAAAAACAAACTAGCGGTTAAAAGTGGGGAGAGGGAAGGGGGCGAGTGGCAAGATAGGGGTAGAGGATTAAGAGGTACAAACTATTACATAGAAAATAAATAAGCTACAAGGATATATTGTATAACACAGGGGATATAGCCAATATTTCATAATAACTCTACATGGAGTATAATTTTTAAAAAATTATGAATCCCTATGTTGTATACCTGAAACATATATAATATTATAAATCAACTCTATCTCAATTTTAAAACTCATAATATATATTTTTTATAAATTTATTTATTTATTTGTTTTATTTATTTATTGGCTGCGTTGGGTCATCGTAGCTGCACGCGGGCTTTCTCTAGTTGCGGCGAGTGGCGGCTACACTTGATTCCAGTGCACGGGCTTCTCACTGTGGTGACTTCTCTTGCTGCGGAGCACGGGCTCTAGGGACACAGGCTTCAGTAGTTGTGGCACACGGGCTTAGTTGCTCCGCAGCATGTGGGATCCTCCTGGACCAGGGCTCAAATCCGTGTGCCCTGCACTGGCAGGTGGGTTCTTAACCACTGCGCCACCAGGGCAGTCCCAAAACTCATTATGTATATATATATATATGTATATATATATATATATATATATATATATATATATATATATATGTTTTTTGTTTTGTTTTTTTTTTTTGCCGTACGCGGACCTCTCACTGTTCTGGCCTCTCCCGTTGCGGAGCACAGGCTCCGGACGCGCAGGCTCAGCGGCCATGGCTCACGGGCCCAGCCGCTCCGTGGCCTGTGGGATATTGCCGGACCGGGGCACGAACCCGTGTCCCCTCCATCGGCAGGCGGACTCTCAACCACTGCGCCACCAGGGAAGCCCTCATAATATATTAAAAATAAATAAATAAAATGTGTACGTTTTTTCTTCATCCCTCTGAAATATATGTAGAGACTTTTCGAAGTTAGTGAGCTTTTTCCAGATTTGGGACCTAGGCACAACCTTCTCAAGGGAGCCAACTCCTTGAAGAGCAAACATGAACGGTGTGGAGCCCCATTTCCGTGAGGGGCTAAGAGTCTGGCTCCAGGTCGTAAAAGCACCTTCAGTCATAAAGACAGGAGTTAATTTTTCCCTTGGAGAAAGCCAGTGATCTGACCCAGGTGGTCCCTCCACCTGGAAGGTGAGTTTAGGAAGAATTATGGTTACAAATGGTGCCGGGACGTCCTCCCGTTTGAGAATGCGGGTGCAGTGGCTGGTGTCCACCTTGCTCTAGAAGAGGGTTTGTGTCCTGTCAACCTCTTTCTCAAAAGGCATGTGCATCAGAGCGCAGGCTTGTTCAATGCTTGTTCAGTCATGAAACCGTGTCTCTCTTATCTCTACCTTGGTGGAGAAGAATTCTGGGTTGGCGAGAAATGCCAGTTTTGATTCTGTTTCTCCAGTACCATCAGAAACACCTCCATCTCTCCAGAAATTACCGC
The DNA here is from genome assembly GCF_039906515.1 of Pseudorca crassidens. Classification (NCBI taxonomy): domain Eukaryota; kingdom Metazoa; phylum Chordata; class Mammalia; order Artiodactyla; family Delphinidae; genus Pseudorca; species Pseudorca crassidens. The sequence continues at coordinate 1,206,159 of NC_090318.1, forward strand.
CAACCTGGGCCATCGGTGGTTAACCATCCTGGTGGCACCATTGCCCCTGAGAGATACCATCTCATTCCTGTGACTTCACTGTTCCCACCTGAATGTCGGCTCCCGAACGGAGAGCGCTCAGGGCCAGCAGGACCCGTTGTTGCTTAGAAAGTGTGTGCTGATTTTATGGGATATTATGAACTTATTCGGAAATTTTAAGAGATGAAGGTGTAAATGGCAAAGTGTACCAGGACAGCCCTGGTGACAAAGGTTGTCTGCACCAAGGCAAGGGTGGGGGTGGGGGGGTGTCTCTGGGTGTCGATTTCCTCGTGCTTCTTTTGACGCCGGTTCACAAGCGTTCACGAGGGTTAGGCGTGTTCGGGGCAAAGGCGTATTATCACTAGCCCCAACAGAAACACAGTAGCCTTATGTGGAAATATGATCTGAATCCCCAATGGAGTCGTGAAGTCTGAATCTGTTGGTTCAAAATGGATCGACGGCATGGAAATGGCCCTGGAGGGACCTCCCTGCGCAGCTCCGGGACCTCGGGTGGGATGGGGCGAGGCTTTTCTAAGACTGTGCCCAGTGGGACCGCAGGTGTTCACACACCTGTGATGACCTCGGCAAAAGAAAAGCAGGCAAACCACAAAGGCCTTTCGTCAAGCAAGTTCTGCATTTTCCAGGAAGTTCCTACAAAGGTTCTGAGTGAGCCCGGCTTCACAGAGGGATGAGAACCGCCTCGGGTGGGACCCTCTGTGCATCCACGACCTTAACCCCTACTTCTGCCCGCGGATGCGCTTCAAGTGGGTCAGAGTCTAGAACTGGTCTGAAGGGCTCTTTCTTCACTCAAACTGCACGTGCGCAGTGGTGGCCGGTAGAGGGGGGCTGTCAGAAGGGAGCTATGGGTCTCAAGGAATCTGTGGGCACAGGGGGCCCCGCTCGCAGCCAAATCTCCCCTGCCTCTGCCTCCTGTCGCTGGCAGACGGGGTCCTCGGTTCGGCCACGTGGGGACAGGGCACCGGGCGCCACACAGGGCTAGGGAATCATGCGGGTGCCAGCCCTGGGGACACCCCACATCCAGGCTCTCTCACCCTCCTCACTGTGTCCACTTGATACCCAGTCTGCAACCCCAGGGCTGCAGCAAAGAAGGCCCCTAGGGACCCTTCCAAACCAGGTAGGCGAGAGGCCAGCTCGGACGTGGACGGTCAAGCACGGGGTGACGCCTGGGGACGGTTCAGAAGCTACATGTCACGAACGTGCCACCACCTGCTCCCATCCGGGCCTCCCTTGAGCTGGAAAGCAAATCGAAGCTGTCTAGTGCAAGAGGGGACCAGATACCTCCCGTCCGCCCCCTCCTGTTGCTGCCTTTTGACAAAGCTTGTAAGGTGATCGTGCAGCCTGGAAACAATTCTCTGGAAAAGCCCCAGGAACCAGGCTCTGCGGACAGAGGGCAAAGGTGACGCTGATCATCGTTCTCAGAAGGCGCGGCCAGCCGTGGGATGGGATTCAAGGGTGACCCGCGGACAACGGGTGACCGGGGAGGCTCTTGTCTTTCTTGGGGGCACTGTGGCGGCATGATCTCACCACGGGAAGGGAAATGTTAATTCAGACAAAAGCCTTTCACCTCTTTGGAGGCAGACAGAACAGCAAAGCAGCCCAGATTCTCAGTTCTGCAGACAAGAGCTCTTCTATTGATTCTTTTCCCTTCAGACCTAATCCTGAGCTCAGTCAAGAGTGGGTCCTGGGGCTTCCCTGGTGGCGCAGTGGTTGAGATTCCACCTGCCGATGCAGGGGACACGGGTTCGAGCCCTGGTCTGGGAGGATCCCACATGCCGCGGAGCAACTGGGCCCGTGAGCCACAACTACTGAGGCTGCGCTCCGCAACAAGAGAGGCCGCGATAGTGAGAGGCTCACCCACTGCGATGAAGAGTGGCCCCCGCTTGCCACAACTAGAGAAAGCCCTCACACAGAAACGAAGACCCAACATAGCCATAAATTAATTAATTAATTAATTTTAAAAAATAATTTAAAAAAAAAAGAGTGGGTCCTTTGCAACAGGCAAATGGAGCTTTGCCCGAGACTCAGGAACCTGTGTAAGCCCTTGTCACTTTGACAAAGAAAACACTGCAGTTGCAAAAGACACCATAAAAAGAAGAGAGCTGAGATGTTCAAAGAAAGGGCATTTCAGGCAGACAAATGGCTACGTTCGCCAGCGTTGACTTACTCAGCTCCGTTTCTTCTGAAGCCATCAGATGTCCCAGCAGGAAGAGAGCTGAGGCTGCCCAGGGCAGAAGGATACGCCTCATGCTTGAAGGAGGAGAAAGCAGTGAGCAGAAGGTCAGCGCCTCAGCTCATCGTACACAGGTCACCCCGTCTTTAAAATGTGGAAAAGAAACTCGGGAAATGACTACAGGAAACAGCCATGCTTTATTTTAAAAGATGACTCTTGTCAAAAAAAAAAAGTGCAGGATCATTTTTTCAGCCCCGCCGAGCACTTTTGCAGCCCCGCCGGATACATCTCACTTGAAACAGTATCAGATATGATCTGCACCCAGGATTCTCACCCTCTGCTGGGTTGTGAGAATCCTGCGTTTGGAGGTCGAGGTCCAAGCGCGGTCCTGCAGCCCTCGTCTTGCTGAGGCTTCCTGGCTGCTCACCCAGAAGCAGGGACGCTTGGTCCCCCTCCCAATGGCCTCAAGCAAGCAGGGGACAGCATGGTATCCATAAAGGACAAAGTTTGGGGACGTGCAGAATCCCAAGGAGAATCGTTTCCCAGATGTTACCAGGGAGATTTGTAGGTGGGCTTTTTCCCACAGAAGCAAGCCTGGATTGATCCCCAGTGGCCAGTTTATGGCCCCCATGTCTGCCTCCAAATGTGCCCCCGGGAGTGGGTGACTCTAACGCAACATAACACCCACCGTGATAACTGTGCTTGTAAAATCATGTCAAAACTACAAAGCCGCTTCACAGATATGCACTGACAGAATCTGTGGGCAGCGGGAGATGGGCAGAGTAAACACCAATTGCTCCATTGTAGAGTTAAGAACTCAGTTTCCCAGAAGCAGACAGCGGCCGATTGACTTCCAGTGGCGTATTGCAGGGCAGGCTGAGACTCGGGTCTTCCTGGCGCCAGATCAGGGGTGCTTCCACCGTGGGCATCCTTCTGGAGGTCAGAGGTCCAACACTGCTGTCCCTGGGCTGAAATCCAGGTGTGGGCAGGGCTGGCTCCTTCCGGAGGCTCCGGGGAGAATCCGTCTTCTTGCCTTTCCAGCTTCTAGAGGCGCCCACCTTCCTCAGCTCATGTCCCCACGTGACACCAACCTCTGCTTCTCTGACTCTGAACCTTCTGCTTCCTTCTTGCAAGTAAGGGCCCTTGTGCCCACCTGGATAACTCAGGACACTCTTTCCATTTCCAGATTCTTTTTTTTGGCCGTGCCGTGGCGGCTTGCAGGATCTTAGTTCCCTGACCAGGGATCGAACCCAGGCCCCCTGCAGTGAAAGCACAGAGTCTTAACCACTGGACCACCGGGGAAGTCCCCATCTCCAGATTCTTAATCACATCAGCAAAAGGTCTTTTTTTTTTTTTTTTTTTTGCGGTACGCGGGCCTCTCACTGTTGTGGCCTCTCCCGTCGCGGAGCACAGGCTCCGGACGCGCAGGCTCAGCGGCCATGGCTCACGGGCCCAGCCACTCTGCGGCATGTGGGATCCTTCCGGACCGGGGCACGAACCCGTGTCCCCTGCATCGGCAGGCGGACTCTCAACCACCGTGCCACCAGGGAAGCCCTGCAAAAGGTCTTTTGTCCTGTCAGGTGACATATTTGCAGTTGCCAGGAATTAGGACGTGGACATCTTTGGGGACATTAGTCTGTCTACTACCCAGGGATTACGACGTGGACACCTTAGTGTGATAGATGATAGATTGACAGACACAGACATGCATATATACTCATGTACCTTGATGACAGATTGATGATAGATAAGTAGATAGATGATAGTGAGATAGATGGTAGGTAGATGATAGATAGATAGATAGATGATAGATGATAGATAATTGATAGAAAGCCTCTCATGCTAGCTCAGGGCTTCTCAGCCTCAGCACTCCTGACATCGGGGCTGGGCGACGCTCTGATGTGGGGCATCCTGGGCCCTGTGGGGGGCGGAGCAGCTTCCCTGGTCTCCACCCACCAGGTGCCAGGAGCTCCCCTCCCCCCATCCCCCCGCCCCCAGCCAGGACAGCCAAAGGGCTCCAGGCATCCCTCAGCTTCCCTTTGGTGGGGGGGCCCCTTATCCCTTCATCTCCCCCCACTGCTCCCTCCTTCCCGCCATCCAGGGCAGCTAGAGCTTCTAGCTCTTTTCCAGAGCAGACCTTGCCCTGAAGGAACTGTTCATTTCAGAAATTTTACCTACAAAAGGAAATACTCAGGCAGACCACACGGGGAGAAAAGGCCTGGGAGGCCACTTTGAGGTCGGAGAAGAAAGCCAAGCCTCACCGTGGTGCTTCTGCAGTAGGGATGGGGATCCTGTGAGATTAGGATTTTATGGGAACAGAGATGAGTGGTCCCCGAAGATGGGTTCTCACAGCTCCCCGGGTCAATGACGTGAAAGAGTGTTTGCCCTTCGGGAGGACCCAAGAGGCACAAAGAGAGGCTCGGAAGCCGCGGTGCTCTCTCGCACTCCCTGGAAAACTGTGACAGGCTGTCCCCCCATGTTTTACGGCTCTGAGACGCTGGACCGCTCCGAGAAGGGTGACCCGGTGGGAAAAGCATGATGGCCGGGGTTGTGCTACCTCGGTGAACTGCGCGGGAAGGTTTTGCGTTCTCTGGTCCTGCCCTTCGCGGGCGCATAAACCTGGGCGGGGCGGGGCGGGGCGGGGCGGGGGGGAGAAAATGGGCAGGCGAGCCGTCCCCTCCCTTCTGGATTCCAGAATGGAAACAAACTGCACGTGAATCTCGGAGGCCACGGCCATGTCTCGTGGAGATGACACATCAAACCGCACGCCGTCTCCTTCCCACTGTCCGCCCTCTGCGCTCAAAGCCACAAACGGGTACTGTGCCGTGCGCTCTTCTCCGTATCAGAGGTGCAGGGTGAGTCAGCAGCGAGAAAAGCAAAGAGGAGGGAGGTTATAAGACGTGGGTGTGAATGGAGCTGGAAACGTCAGTGTTCCTGTGCTTTCTTCTGTTCTGCCCACTCCCCCTGCGTGTGGGAACGATTTGGGTGACCTGTGGCTGTAGCCCCAAACACCCCAAAGCTCAGAGGCACCCATGGACAGCAGCTTGTCGTGTCTCCCGATTCACAGACTGGTTGGGACTCAGATGCTCAGAAGCTTCAGTGTCGGCTGGATCCATCGTCAGCGGGAGGACTGATTGAGTGGGAATGTTCTAGAAGCTTTGCTCACACACCTGGCCTCTGGACTGAGTAGTAGCTGACAGCCTGACCGGTCCCTTCCCTGACCGGAAGACTTGACTGCATGGAACGTTCCACAAGGTCCGGTCACTTCCGCTGTCTTTGATTGGCCAAAGCAAGCCACGGGCCAGCCCAGACTCAAGCGACAACGAACCCCCTTGGGAGGAGCTGGAAAGAATTCACACCCATCCAAATTTCTCCGCAATAGCGATCTCTGTCTGATCAGGTTCCACGTGATTTCCATAAAAGACAGCTCTTTCTTACATGAAGTCAAGATATGATGGGTTCGCAGCAATGATAATGAACCACAGTGTTGGTTCCACCAGCCTTAAATGTCCAGCTTCTGCCACACCGAATCGTGTCAGAATGTGCAGCGTGACACGACCTCTCACCTCTACTCCGGCACTGGTCTGTTCCTGAATCTGCCCGGCGCTGCTGGATGTAATGTCGAAAAGGCACGGGTTGGGGGGGCGCAGCTGAAAGCCGTGAGCTGCGTGCTTTGCTCTCAGCGAAAGCAATCTTTAATCTCAGTGAAAGCGTGTCGGGGTTTACTGTGTATTGAGAACTATTGCATGACGGAAGGGTTTCCCCGCTCAGCAGACAGCAGAGGCCTGGGAGCGATGAACGTAGCACAGCGGCATTTTTACAGCACAGAACCATGTGGGAAGCTCTTTGCTATTTCATTTGTTTGAGGAGAGATTTGAAGATGGGCAGCTGTACTGATCCAGAACCTTGGAAACGGAGGGATTGGCTTCGGAGGGGGCGTGAGTGGAACTCAGGGGGCCTATGCATCTGGATCTGGGAGAAGGATGCCTTGTCCGCATGTGGTTACGTTAACAGCTCTGTCTGAGGACGGGCCAGCAGACACCATCGGTGTAGAGCATGGACCAGTGCACAATGCTTACTTATATCACAAGCCAAAGAAAACTCACTTCTTAATTGCATGGTGTGTTCTTGGCCAGAGAGTTACAACGTTGAGTACAAGGGCCTGCCTCTGCTGAGTAACGTTCCCTTCATAAACAAGTGAGTCTTGGAAGAGCTGACGTTTTTGTAGCCCATCCCAGCCTCCTGTCTTGCCCTGCTCCATCCCACCTATCCCCAAACCCAGCCTGGCTTTGCACAGAAATACCAGGAAGGGGTGGAGGAAGTGACCAATGACATGGGCAAAAATGGGGGAACCAGAGCAGTTCTCCTGGACTTCTCCTAGAACGAGGAAATACAATTCGGCTAAGGAAAAGGTCTTTATGTGTGATGTGATAAAGTCTCATAAATGAAATTACGAGTTCAACACTAGCTAAGTGGAGGCCTAATTAAATGTAACGTGTTGGCATAGTCATGCAATGATGATGGGCTTAGTAGGACTCTGTTGGTCTGTGTCTACACATCCCGGGTGCATATGGTGTCCACCCTGTGTCTGACACGCAGAAAGTGTATAATCCTGAAAGCTGACAGAGGGACAAATGGAGGAACATATGGGTGGATGAATGGATGGCTGGCTGGCTGGCTGGAAGGGTGAATGATGAATGGACAGATGGGTGGGTAGAATCATGGAAGAATCATCCAGTCTGGGTTCTCAAGGTCCCTGAAAGATGTTATTGTGGATTGAATTTCCCCCTAAATACATATTGAAGCTCTAACCCCCAGAACCTATGCCTATGACCTTATTTGGAAATAGGGTCTTTGCAGATGGTCAAGTTAAGATGAAATTTTGAGTAGGCCCTAATCCAATATGACTTGTGTCCTGCTAAAACGGGACCTTGGGCATGCCAACAAACATACAAAGGGAGGAGCATGTAAAGACACAGGGAGAAGATGGCCATCTACAAGCCAAGAAACCCCCGAGGCTCCTAGAATTAGCAGAGAGGACGTTGAAAAGATTTACCCTCATGGCCCTCAAAAGGAACCCACCCTGCTGACACTTTGATTTGGCACTTCCGGCGTCCAGAACTGTCAGACAGTAAGCCCCCCCCCCCCGCCAATCCCCCCCAACCTGCTTGCCATCTGTGGTGTTTGTTACAGTTGTACCAGGAAACTCATACAGATGTCACCCTAAGTCTGGTAGGGGCAGCAAGCTTGTTATGGACAGAACATTCCATCTCGTGTCCGAACGGCTGCAATGCACAGGAAGTCCACCTGTTCCCCCGACCCAGCCTGTCCTCTGACCACACAGAAAACCCATCTCTGTGTGCGCCCCGTTCAGATAACTGAGGATGGCCAACGCTACCTTGGTTTCCAGGTTAAACGAGCCTCATTCTCTCATGAGCTCCTAGACGCTTCGGTAGCCTGAGGTCCTGGCAATGAGCCCTCAGGTTCAAGATGGTGGGTGACCCTCCACAGAGGTCATTCACGTGGCTGAACAGAAATACGGGAAAGGGAATAAATCCATCACAGGGAGGGGGACAGGAGGGGCAGGCGCTGGCGGAGCACAGGGTTCTATAGGATTCTGGGCTAAGAAAGAGGATTGACTCTTACAGGGATGGAAACATCCAAGTGGGGGAAGGTGAAACTGTAGGGGAAGGGAGAAAAAAAAAAATCTTTTTTCTTTATCCTCTTAGGTTCTTTCCCTAGGCCCCTGCAAATTAAACTGACAGAAGATCGGCGAAGAGGGAAGAAGAAAGCAGAAGTTACACGTGCAGCGTGCATACACGGGGGAGAAACGCAATGATCAGTAACTCAAAGGGATGGTTAGAATTTGGGGTTTATGTACCTAACTTAGCAGGTTATGGGGAGGTGGAGAAAGGACACTTAGGGGAAAACAAACGTCTTTTGAAAAGATAAGTGGGTTTTCAGGTGAACGAACAGGAGATCAGAAAATGTGGGATAATGTTTGTGTGCACAGATATGAGTGCTCTTTCCACCTCCTTCCTGGCCATAAACTCCCCTGGAGAAGGGGCTGGGGGTGGATTTTATTACCTTTTCCCTTCTGGGAGCAGATCCTCCCTGAAGGGAAATTTGTGGAGCCCTATTTCTCAGAAACTGCTACTTTTGTTCAGACAGGGAAGCTCCAAGAAGAGGTGTTTTTTTTCCCCTGCATCTGTCGAATTTCAACTGTCTTCAGGTTAAAATCATCCGGGAAGATCCCAGCAACTAAGCCCCCATGCGCCACAACTACTGAGCCTGTGCTCTAGAGCCCGTGCACCACAACTACTGAAGCCCACACACCTAGAGTCCATGCTCTGCAACAAGAGAAGCCACCGCAGTGAGAAGCCCGCGCACCGCAAGGAAGAGTAGCCCCCGCTCGCCGCAGCTAGAGAAAGCCCACGCGCAGCAACGAAGACCCAACGCAGCCAAACATAAATAAATAAATTTAAAAAGAGAAAGTAGATGGTGGGTCCAGGAGCTGGGGGAGGGTGATGGGGATTGAGTGTTTCATGGGGACAGATTCTCAGTTTGGGAAGATGAACAAGTTCTGGAGACGGACGGTGGGGATGGTCACACAAGGTGAATGTACTTGGTGCCCCTGAACTGTGCATGTAAAAATGGTTAAGATGGGAAATTTGATGTTGTGTGTTTTTATCACAATTAAAAATAAATTTTTACAAGTATACGTTCTGCCTCTGAAATATAAAAAGAGTTTTCTTTTAGAGGAAGGACCCAACGTTGGAAGGAAGGGCCAACAGTAGGAAAAGCCGGCAACCCTGAAGTCTCTGACGTTTGTAACACAGCGGAAAAGTGACTTTATAGGTCACGCCTGAGGCACAATTGCCCCTTATTTGGCACTGAGCTTTGTGTGACATTAAGCCACATTCAGCCACGGTATCGTTCCACTCCCACTTTTCGTGGCTCCTGCTTCCCTTTTGCGGCAAATGTCTTTCGGGATTGGCCACAGGGAGCTGGGCGGGGATGCCTTTGTGGGCGTGTGTGGGATGTGTGGACTACTCTCCAGTCACAGCCGTGTCTAACTCTGTGGTCAAGAGCCAGCCCAGTGGTGTGTCGTCTATGAATATCCCTACCACCCAGGGTCCTGACTCACTGGCCCATGATGGGAGGGGCCAGGGGTCAATGGTGGCCACGCATGTCTGTGTCAGGGCACACGTGCCAGGAGCATGTGTGAAAATGCAGAGCAGCGAGCCCAAAGCCTGTCCGTGGAAAGATGCAATAGAGCCGTACCCAGCAGCCTGTCCCTCAGCGTTTCAGACCTCATTCCCGGACGCCGGGATATTTGGGAATCGGTCAGCGTTTCGAAATGAGCCCCTGCTTGTGCTCCCTTGCTCTGTTCCAAATTCACGTCTGCTTTCCTGTCGCATGTTCACTGCTTGGACCTGCCCCTGGCAAGCGAGCAGTTTGATGCCCTGAAATGCCTGAAAATGGGCATTCCTTTTCCCAGGAGATCACATCTTGCCTCCGCTGTTGTTTTGGTCCTTATGCGGGTCCTTCCTTCTCCCTGACGCGGCAGCCAACACCCATGATATTCCTCTGTCAGCATTAGGCAGGTTCCTAGTGGCCACAGAGACGTCTTGGCCCTTTGCCTTCTCGCCTACTTTATCAGCATTATAAGTGGGCACGAAAAAAAATAAAACCGTAAGCCCTTCCTCCAAAAGATCAGGAGACACACTTCGGAGTACATTTCAACGTTCGTGTATAGAAGTGATTGAAATTACAGCCGAAGATGCAATAACTGTAAACTGAGTGTCGGCCTCCTGACACCGAAATTCTTTACCCTGAAAATGGCTATCTTACCCCAAGAAACAGCCCTCCGGGGGATCGCCCCCCGAGGCTGACTTAGTGAAATCCGCTTTTGTAACCTTTGGAAGCACACGGAGAACTTAATCGACGGGCTCAGAAAGGGCTTTCTGGAATCTCGGGGCGGCCCTACAAACTTTTGCTCTCCTGGTTTGGAAAAGTTGGGAGGCTGTGTTCCTACTACCCGCCCCCCCCCCCCAACACACACACACAGCCCTCCCCAGCTTGGTCCTGGGACAGTTTGCAGGGCCCGGCAGCTGCAAGCTCCTTCGAGCTCCTTGGAGCCCACGACCCAGGTGCATCTAAGCAGGTATGAACCATGAAACGCCACGGTTATTAACCAGAGTCAAGCGCCTAGAAAGGCTGCAGAAATTACCTTGGGATCAAGTGCTCCCTTGATCCCTTAACGGGGGGGGGGGGGGGCGTGCAATGATGCCCCGAGACTGGGGGAGAAAACGTGACCTTTGCACGTTGCACAATCTGAGGCAGATTGTGCCTCAGATAGGACGGCAGGTGGAAAATGGGGGCAATCCCACTGAACTTGCTGCTGATGTATTTCTGCCCCCTCACCCAAAACGCCTGCAGCCCTGGTACCCGCATCCCTGTGGCTTCGGGTACTTGGGCTGCCAGCTCTCTCGTCCATTTCATTTACATGGAAGCACCCCGGGTGGAAAACGCAATTAAGGGTGTGTACACGGCTTAGCTGTGTTCATCCAAAGAACCCAATATGTGTGTCTGGCAAAGGGAGACGTGGATTTTTCTGGCTTTGCCTCCTCCGGTTACTATTTTTCTTTTTTAGTGAGCAGACAAAGCAGTCCCTGACATTCTCTGTCAATGCTTTGTCCACATCTCAGAAGCGTTTCACTGTCCCCCAGGAAGGACCTTGAAATCCCACAGAGCAGCCCTCTCGGGGAACACAGTAAGCGGTTAATACTCCACCACCGGGGATCATGAAGCAGCAGAGTGCGTCTCTGCAGCCACGTCTAGGACACAGGAATCTACCCTCCGCTTTGGTTTCACAGAAAGAGAAACTGCAAAGAAGCTGGGCAGGAAATACAGAATTCAGGAGATGCCAAAGCTAATTTGGGATAAGCAGAGATTCTCGAACAGTGAGGTGCGTCTGAATCACGCGGAGAGGAGGTCTGGGGAAGATGCAGGTTCCGAGCAGTGGACCTGGCTGGGACCTGAGGCTCTGCGTTTTTAACCTGCCCCGTGGGATGCTGACACTTCTGGTCCCGGGACCCCTCGATCCCTGCTCTGCTGGTCCCCTGGAAAAGGGAGGTCTTAAAAGGTTTAGGGGATGGAGGGAAAGAAGGATTGAGGGCAAAGTGAGTGGTGGTCTCTCAATTCCGCTTAGACCTCAGCACCTTGTGGAGAATAGTTTTATTTTCCACCCACAGTGGGTGTCAGCAGCATCCCTACCCCAGGCTCTAGACCGAGATTTTTCAAGCAGAGACTAACGCTGAGTTGCTGACACACAGCCCTCTCCCCGTAGAAAAGCTCCATCTCTCCCATCCTGGAAGTTGTCAGCAAGCCTCAGGGACTGTGGATAAGGGATGGAAATTTGGGGTGAATGGGGGAACCCCTGGGGTGACTGATAGAAATGTGGGGTGAGCCTGAGGGTCTCTGGGGTTAGGGATGGATATCTGAGGTGATGGGGGGTGGTCTCTGGAGTGAGCCCGGGCATCGTCAGAAATAGGGTAACCCTAAAGCTGCCTGTGCCCAGCAGATGCAGGATCGAAAGTGCAAGAAGGCTGAAAATTTATCTTTGTTCCTTCTCCCGCGACAAGATTCAAAAACAAGAAACACAAGAGGAAGCCAACAACAAACACCTTATCACAGCCCAGTGATAAAAAGAGGCCGCGGGTGTGTGAGCTGGGGGCGGGGCGCAGCCGGAGGGCACAGAGCGAAGGGCCACGCAGATCCCCCGACACAGCCGCGCACCTGCCGAGGCCGTCACCGCGCCTCTCAGACCTTCGCACTCTTGAGGGGTGCGGGGCGCTCTCTCCATTGTGAACCCCTCCCCCGTCACCCCGCAATCTCTCGTGCATCTGACCTCTGCCCACGGGTTACCTGCTTTTCCAGGAACAGCAGCTCCACACAACCCAGGGGGCTGGGAGGGAGTTTCCGAAACTGCAGCAACAATGGAGATAAGCCCGGGAGATAAGCATGCTATTCTCCTATTTAAATTAAAAAAACAAAAAACCCAAAACTGTTACCGAGCCTGTTCTGCAGCCCCCCTGCAGGTGAGGTAGTGCCTGGTGTGGAAGAAAAAATGCAAATGAAAGGAGGCCTCCTTGGTTGGGCCCGGTGGCCTCTCCCGGGCTCCAGATTTGGGCGAGAGCTTCCCTCTGGGCACTCAGGTTGTCACGTACCAGCCCCTTGCGGCGTGGTGTCTGGCTGGGGTTGGAAACCCGAAAACGGAACGGCCAACGATTTCTCTTCTGGGTTGCATCACAGGGCACCCCCGGGAAGAATCGTTACTGCATTCGAAAGAGAATCTGAGGCTTCTGAGAAGTCCACCGGTCCAGCATGACCCCTGTGCCCAGTGGTACCTCTCCCACGAGGCAGGGGCACTTCCCAATCCCCCACTGCTTACGCCGAGCCATCCACGATGGGGCACCGCCCCTGCTTTGCCAAAGATGGGTTTCTGAGTCCTGTGACGAGGGAGGCCCCCTTCACTGCCCGCCGCTCTTCAGACCCCAGCGCGCCTGGACCGGGTTTGCAGAGAGCGCTACTGACCCCTAGTGACCAAAACTTCCCAATCAAGGCGCAAACCCCAGGACAGGATGCCACCCTGCTCCCTGGCGGGCAGCTTGACAGCATTTACCATTTCTTGGGGCCAAGAGCACCCTAAATATGATGCTCCTCCTGAAGGTGTTGCCCAGAGCGCCTGCCCCCAAACTTCACCCTGAACCCCTGAGCCCTCCGTCCACAGGGACCAGGGTCTACCCATGGCGGGGTGAGTGTCATCAGAAACAGACCGATTCCCAGTAGAAGCCCAGTTCTCAGCGTCCCCTGGAAGACTTTGGGGTTGAATAATTAAGGGGTGACAGGTAAGTATTTCAAAAGATGCAACCCCCTAAAAAAACACCCTATATTTTCACTGATCCCCAAACTAGAGAGACCTTTCCAATGAGGGGAGGGCAGCAACGAGACAGTTGGGCAAGAAAGATTCAGGGGGGTCGCCCTGGGGTCTGAGCTGTCCACCCTTGCATGGAGGGGTGCAGAGGGAACACCGGACGTAAAGGTCAGCAGTGTCCTTCCACTGGAATTCTAAGACGCATCCGTACCTGAATTTGTCTCTTCTTTTAAGGACGCTGGTCCAGTCGGATGAAGGACCCACCCTAGGGATCTCATCGCAACTCATTACATCTGCAAAAACCCTATTTCCCAGTGCTGTCAAAGTCACAGGTACCAGGGAGTCAGATTTCAGTATATCTTCGGGGGGACAATTAAACCCACACCAGGGGACATTGGCCAGAGCAGCTCTGACCACCCACCCAGCCACCGAAGCATCCAGGACTTCCTGCACCTTCTGACCCAGCAACTCCTGAGCTACAAGGAAGGCCTTTGCACTCAGGTCCTGCTGGGCGGAACTTGGGAGGGTAGGTCTGTGCTGAAAGCTCTTTACTTCACTGGGCTAGGAGCCCGGCTGGCTAGCTAGCATCGTGTCCTGGGGTTTGTGCTTTCATTGGGAAGTTTTGGTCACTAGGGGTCAGTAGCGCTCTCTGCAAACCAGGTGCAGGAGCGCTGGGCTCAAAAGTGAAACTGAAGTTTGAATTGGGCACCGTGGTGGTCGGGGGTGGGAGTGGGGAGGGAGGCCGAGCTGAGAGCCTGGGGTGCACAGTCCAACACCCGGGAGGCCCCAGGGCGAGGAGGGACGTCTGGAGCCCCGGAATGTCTCATGAGGGCAGCTCCGAGGTGGCCCAGGACCACTGCGCAGTGTCCGAGCCGTCCCCCAGGAGCGACCCCTCCAAGGGACCCAGAGTCATGGGCCAGCAGCAGGCTTAAGTCCTGCCTCTCAGGAAGCTGGAGAGAAATGTAGCTCAAAGGCAGGACCTGAAAGCAAGGAGGTCACATCTTCCATCAGGCATCCTGGAGGGTGTGGGTCCCAGTTGGTTTTGTTTGGGGATTTCTGACTGTGTGTCCAGCACGTTCTTCTAACGGGCTGGGCAGGGGACGCTGTCCTCTGGGTCCTGCCCTGGCTTTCTTCGGTCCAAAGTATGCGCTACGTGGTTTCGACTCTGTCTTGCCATGTTGGTCGATGTATTTTCTTGTTCTTTTCATCTCTGGTGAGGGTTTTCAGTTCTTTCTGTAAAATAGGGCAGAAGGCTGGGATGAAGAGTCTTAACGTTTTTAAGAACGGGTCTTGCTTATGTCTACCGACCTTAAACTTTATATATATATATCTTTTTCAGATTATTTTCCATTATAGGTTATTGCAAGATATGAATAGTTCCCTGTGCTATATGGTAATTCCTTGTTTTTTTATATTTTATATAAGATATTGAGTAGAGTTCCCCGTGCTGTACAGTAGGTCCTGTTGTTTACCTAGTTTGTGTACAGTGGTGTGTATCTGTTAATCCCAAACTCCTAATTCATCCCTCCCCTCCCTTTCCCCTTTGGTGCCCGTAAGTTTGTTTTCTAGGTCTGGGAGTGTGCTTCTGTTTTGTAGATAAGTTCCTTTGTATCATCTTCTTTAGATTCCGTGTATAAGTGATATCGTATGATATTTGTCTGTGTCTGACTTCACTTAGTATGATCACCTCTAGGTCCATCCATGTCGCTGCCAATGGCATCATTGCATTCTTTTTCATGGCTGGGTAATATTCCCTTGTATATACGTACCGTATCTTCTTTATCCATTTGTCTGTCGATGGACATTGAGGTTGCTTCTGAGGGTGGGTCTTTAATCCAGTATAACCGGTGTCATTATAAGAAGAGAAGACACAGAGACGCTCATAGGAGAAGCCATGTGATGACGGAGCAGCGATGTGCTCCCAGGACACTGGTCAGCTGATCTTCAAGGTGCAGGAGATGCTATGGGGGCGTGCTGGCTGCTGGCCTGAGGAGCAAGTGTAACGGCAAAGGCCCACCACGCTCCATGGAGTGAGGGCAGAAGGGAAGGATTCTGTGTGCTCTGTGCAATCTGACATGTTCTGTGTCTCGGGTGCGTCTTCCAGGGAGAGGAAGAAGCTTCTCCTTGCTTCAGCACACCTGAGAAGAGACCAAGGCAAGGAAGAATCTTGGTCGAGAGGTAAACAGGGGCCGGAGATGCAAGTGAGGCCCCAGGGTTCTTCCAGTGCATTGGTCCTGGCAGGGTTCTTCCAGTGCACTGGTCCTGGCCGAATCCTCCTTTGCCTTGCTGGTCAGGGCGGGGTGGAAGTTTCCAGAACACCTTAATCAGTGTCACCTTTGTATCTGTCATCTAGACAGCCAAGGAGATGGTGGACACTATGCTCATTCCTTCAGGGAAAACCTCAGGAACTCATCCTACCATTTTATTTCTTCTCTGAGCAAGTCTCACCTTCCAGGTAGAACCCTAGTCTACACGAGGAGACACATAAAGTTGTCTGCCAATTCCTGAAGCCAGGTTAGTGATGGGTGCTCCCTGCTCCTGGGGTGGCCCGATTTACCTGCATAAGGAAAAGCAGTTGCAAAAGTTTAAGGTCCACACACACCCCAATGTTCACTGTAGCACTATTTACAGTAGCCAAGACATGGAAACAACCCATCGACAGAGGAGTGGATAAAGAAGATGTGGTACCTATACACAACGGAATATTACTCAGCCATGAAAAAGTATGAAATAATGCCATTTGAGGCAACATGGATGGACCTAGAGATGATCATACTGAGTGAAGTAAGTCAGAAAAAGAAAGACAAATACCATATGACATCACTTATATGTGAAATCTAAAAAAATGATACAAATGAATTTATTTACAAAACAGAAATACTCCTAGCCATAGAAAACAAACTTATGGTTACCAAAGGCAAAAGGGGGTGGGGGAGGGATAAATCAGGAGTTTGGGATTAGCAGATACACACTACTATATACAAAATAGATAACCAACAAGGACCTACTGGATAGCACAGGGAACTAGACTCAGCATCTTGTAATAACCTATAATGGAAATGAATCTGAAAAAAAAACATATGTATAACCGAATCACTTTGCCCTACACCTGAAACGCATACAATATTGGTAGTCAACTATATTACAATTAAAAAAAATAATAAAATAGGGGCTTCCCCGATAGTCTAGTGGTTAGGACTCCGCACTTCCACTGCAGGGGGCACGGGTTCGATCCCTTGTCAGGGAACTAAGATCTCACATGCCGCGTGTCAAAAATCATCACAATAAAAAAAAACAATCATCACAATAATAAAATAAATAAAACTAAAATAAAAACTAAACAACACAAACCTAGGCATTTAAGAAGAGCAGCCCAGGGCTTCCCTGGTGGCGCAGTGGTCGAGAGTCCGCCTGCCGATGCAGGGGACGCGGCTTCGTGCCCCGGTCCGGGAGGATCCCACGTGCCGCGGAGCGGCTGGGCCCGTGAGCCATGGCCGCTGAGCCTGCACGTCCGGAGCCTAAAAAAAAAAGAAGAAAAGCAGCCCAGCCCAGCCTTCCTGTGGCCTGAAGTCACTCCTTCTGGAAGTTCGGACGAGGTGGAGCTATTTGGAAATGTGCCTCCAAGTACCTGCTCCCACTTCTGGGAACAGAGATGCTACAACTGCCGGGCTACACCCTCCCCAGAACGTTCACTCACGGAGGTCCTGCTTCTACGCAGCTCCTGCCCTCACGTCTGTTTTTCTCTGGAAGAGTGGCTGACTTGCTTTTCCCACCCCCCTTCTCTGCCCAGGAGGAGAGTCTGGGGAAGCAGGAAAAGCGTGACTGGGGGGGGACGGGGCAGGTGTCGGCAAACGGATAGACTCACCCAGCACCTGGGGCGGGCTTCTCAGCCTCACCCCACGGGCATCTGCGGCGGGAGGACTCTCTGATGCGGGGCGTCCTGGGCACTGCGGGGTGTGCAGCAGCTTCCCTGGTCTCCACCCAGCAGGTGCTGGGAGCTCCCCTCCCCCATAGCTGTCACAGCCAAAATGTCTCCAGACATTGTTATTTGTCCCCTGCGGGCAAAGTCATCTCTGGTTTGGAACCACTGCCACAGACAGAGAAGTGACAGCCTGATAAATGGATAGATGCATGATCGATAGAGGTGATAGATGAATGATGGCTAGATGATGGCTAGATAGATACACAGATACATGGATAGATGACAGATAAAGTCTCTGAGGCTAAGTCAGGGTTCTAAGCCTCAGCATTACTGACATTTGGGGCTGGGTGACTCTCCAATGTGAGGCGTCCTGTGCCCTGTGGGCTGTGAAGCAGCATCCCTGGTCTCCACCCACCACGTGCCAGGAGCTCTCCTCCCCCATAGCTGTCACAGCCAAAATGTCTCCAGCTGTTGCCAAGTGTCCCCTGGGGGCAAAGTCATGTCTGATTTTGAACCACTGCCACAGACAGACAGATTGAGAGGTCATAAACGGATGGACAGATAGATGCGTCGATATACATGATAGATGAAAGATGGATAGATGATGGATAGTTAGGTATGTGTTAAGAGATACAGAGAGATAGATGATAGATAGGTAGATACACAGAGAGATTGGCAAGAGATAGATACATAGATAGGTAGGTAGATAGATGATAGAGGATATAGATACATGGATAGAAGGATAGAGAGATGAGAGGTGATAGATAAAGTCTCTAATGCTCCGTCAGGGTGTCTCAGCCTCAGCACTGCTGACATCGGGGCTGGATGACTCTCTCACATGGGGCATCCTGGGCCCTGTGGGGTGTGGGGCAGCATCCTGGTCTCCACCCACCACGTGCCAGGAGTACCCCCTCTCCCAGCTGTGACAACCAGAAATGTCCCCAGACATCACCAAGTGTCTCCTGGGGGTAGGAAAGCAAAATTCCCACCTCCCCATTGGGAACGTCAGCAAACCTGTCTAAAGAGCACATTCCACGGGACGTGGGGCCCGAGGGCGGGTCTGGTGTGAAATAGCGTAAAGCAGAATTTAATCCTGCAGGAAGGCGGGTTTGACGAGGAAAAGGAAGGCGGAAGACGGGTCCTCACCCGTCTGCTGTCACGACTGTGATCTCCGGCTCTGTGTATCAGCAACTGGGCTTTAGATGCGGGAAGCGCTTTGCGAGCTGGGGGCCCCATGAAGCTCCCCAATGTCGGTGGGGGGAAGGGGAGCGTCCACACTGGGTGGTAAGTACACCCCCAGCATCCGTCCCTGTTGAAGGCACACCTCGGGATCCTGTTGCCAGGTGATGCGATGGACACAGGCTCCCCACCAGCGCCTGGCACCTCAGTGTTCTTATGGGGGGAGCGTCGGGCTTCAGTGGGTGTGGGTGTCTCACAGCCAGGGTGTGGGCAGAACTGGCTGCAGGCCCGTGAGTCATCGCCGTGGCCCCGTTGATTAACCAGTGTCAGGGGACCTGCTGCAGGGAGTGACGTCAGTAAAAACCATCCCAACGTAGACACTCAGCGCGTCATCATTTCTGTTACAGCTGTGACTCCGGACTGGCTGCCCCAAACGTGCTTTAGGAAAAGCCGCTTTGCGGGGCGGGGTTTTCTTTGAATTTTTTTTTTTTTTTTTTGGAACGCGGGCCTCTCACTGCTGTGGCCTCTCCCGTTGCGGAGCACAGGCTCCGGACGCGCGTACCCAGCGGCCATGGCTCACGGGCCCAGCCGCTCTGCGGCACGTGGGATCTTCCCGGACCGGGGCACGAATCCGTGTCCCCTGCATCGGCAGGCGGATTCCCAACCACTGCGCCACCAGGGAAGCCCTCCCCAAGTTCTTTTGCAGATGTGAAAACCTCCCTACGAAATGGTGGATGTTAACTCCTTGGAGAGCATGCGCACACAGCCCCAGGCCTCCGGGAGCCTGAGCACTGATAACGTTGACCGCTGTGACACCACCCTGCTGCCTCACCATCCGCGGGTCAGACAACTGTGCACAAGCTGATCACATACCCTGCGACACCCCTCCCTCACCTGGCTCGTAAAAGTGCTTTGCCAGAACCTTCGGGGAGCTCGGGGCTTTTCAGGGCACGAGGCACCTCGTCTCCTTGTGTGACCTTGTTTGGCCTCACTGTGCGTCAGGCACGTGAACTTGCCTTAACAGATGCAATAGCCAACAAGGACCTACTGTACAGCACAGGGAACTGTACTCAATATTTTGTAGTAACCGGTAAGGGAAAAGAACCTGAAAAAGAATATGTATATATAATAGCCGAATCACTTTGCTGTACACCCAAAACTAACACAACATTGTAAACCAACTATACTTCAATAAAAAAAAATCTTTTCAAAACATGCAGATCGGAAAAGAGAAGTAGAACTCTATGTATTTGCAGACGGCTATTATATATAGACCATCTTAAGGAATCCACTAAAGAACTCCTCGAACCAATAAACAGATTCAGCTTGGCTGCGGGATACGAGCTGCACACGTCAACACCCGTGTGCAATGGGCCATCCAAACGTGACGTTAAGAAAACAAGCCCGTGTACAAGAGCATCCGAAAGAGCAGAGGACATCCGTGTTTACTGTCGAGTCGTTTTACCCATAAATAAATAATAACATCAGTTGAACCAAAGAGTGGAAGATCTATACACTGAAACCTGCGAAGCTTTGCTGAAAGGGACGAGAAGACCCCAATAAATAGAAAGGTATCCTGTGTTCCATCAGAAGCCTTCATCTTCTTAAGACACTCTGAAATCGCACACGTGGTCTTCAGAGTTAATGCAATCCCTTCAAAAAGCCCAGTTGCCTTTTTTTGCAGAAATGGACCAGCTGATCCTAAAATTCACACAGAAATGCAAGGAATCCAGAAGACCCAAAATATTCTCGAAAAAAAGAAGGAGTGAGGGCTCATGCTTCCTTGGCACGAGTGATGGCCGCTGAGTCCCCAGCCCTGGTGGCCTGTCCCCGGGCCCTGGGGTGCTTCCAACCCACCCCATCCTGATGCCTGGAGCAGTACTGGACCGGAGGGCCGGAGCTGTTGGGAACAGTTTAACCTTTCCTCCTCCTTTGTGAGTTCCTGGAAGGCTGGAGTGTGCCCATCCAGGCCCACATTCAGCTCTCAGAATGTGACTTATGACAAAGGTTACACTTACCCTCTAATAAAGGGTAAAATGTATTGTGTCAGAATAAAACAAAACAAAACACCCAAGCCCCAAATAGAGAAAGTGAAAACGAGAACACACAGTGCATTGTGCTAAAGTGACAGTCTAATGGTGAGAAGCCCTGTGAAATTCGTGGTCGCTAGAGAGGACTCTGGCGCCCACGCCCCCGCCCCACCCTGCATGCTCTCCCCAGCCTGTCCCAGAAGGACCCTTACAAGACACCCAAGACCAGGCAGCATCTCCTTTACTCTCCTTCCCCTTGTCCACACCCTGGTGGGAACTCTGAGCGAATCTGAAAAAGCCAGGGAAAAGCACAGAAGATGAAAAGCAGACCGAGAGAGTGTCCTACAGAGTGAACTAAGAAAGAGAAACACAGATATGTGGAGTCTAGAAAGATGATACGGATGAACTTACTGGCAAAGCAGAAATAGAGACACAGACGTAGAGAACAGGTGTATGCATACCAAGGGGGAGAGGTGGGTGGTGGGATGAATTGGGAGATTGGGATGGACATCTATACACTACTATGTATAAAATAGATAACTAATGAGAACCTACTGCATAGCGCAGAGAACCCTACTCGGTGCTCTGTGGTGACCTACATGGGAAGGAAATCCAAAAAAGAGGGGATATATGTATACATACAGCTGATTCACTCTGCTGTACAGCAGAAACTAACACAACAGTGTAAAGCAACTCTACTCTAATAAAAATTAATTTAAAAAAAAGATGAACACCAGGGGGTCCCGAGAAACATCACAGTGTCGCTTGTCCAGACCTTTAGTTATTCACCTTCTCTTGTGTGTGTCATGCTTGACCAGACATAGCGGCCTGTACGACGGTAAACAGGTAGTGTGTCGGGGTCCTTGAGACCACCCTCAGGTTCTACAATTCACTAGAAGGACCTACGGAAATCAGCAAGACCGTTATACACACAGCTCTGGTTTCATACGGCAAAGGGATACAGACTGAAGTCATCAAAGGCAAAAGATGCAGGGAGCAGGGTCCAGGAGGGACTAGGCGTCTCAGTGTCGGCTCCCTGCGGGTTTGTCTGGACAGGGCTTACTTCTCCCAGCAATGATACCTGATGACAGGCATGGGGTATGTGTCAACGGGAAAGTTCAGCCAGCCGTGGCGTCCAGGCTTTGTATTGGGGTCAGTCACGTAGCACGGAGCGTCCACACGGCTGACCTGAGTTACTCAGCCCCTCCCGAGGTCTGGATACGGCGTGACCCACAGTCCCATCATAACTTACATTGGAGCACAGACCACTGGATGTGACCCAAGACTCTAGGCAAACAAGGCAGGATGTTCCAAGGGTTCATAGGTGACCTGCCAGGAGCTGGTCAAGGGTCAGACCTTTCTTTGCAGTGGGCAGGGTGTGGACCACCCAGGGCTGCTGAGGTAACCCTTTACTACCCAAGTATGTTCATTCTGCCGCCACTCAAATCCTGTAAGAATCAGGAAGAGGAGTCCTGCCCGGAAGGGAGCTCAGATTTTCAGATCTCTCCCTTGAGGCCGAGCCCTACATCCAACTCCCTGATGGACGCCTCCCCTTCGGGGCTCATCAGGGAAGCCACTTAAACATGGCAGGACTGAGCCTTCCCCCAGCTCCATCCCCTTTGCCAGTACCTCCTCTTGCCCTAACTCTGATCTGTACCAGCATTCCTGCATTTCTGAAGCCCCGGAGCCCCAGTGAGCTTGGGAGACAACATCTCTCCCTCACACCCAGGATGTAGTCCCCATGAAACCCCACACCCACTCTTGTCCACCACCTCATGTGACAGACCCTCCTTGGGGACATCCAGTGCTGCGTTTGTGTCCCCAGCCCCCATGACCCTTCTGTTCAGCCTTGCCCCATCATGAGCTGGAAAGCCACTTCCTACCCACTCTGGCTGGTTTTAAATCCCTGGGATACTCAGCAAAGTTCTGATGAATTGAACTGAACAGAACTGGGTTGGTTGTGAATGTGAGCAAGGGGGTGTTCTCCACCGAAGACATGAAGACCCACCATGGTGTCCACTCTGAGCAGACCTGGTGATCTCTCTGGTCCAACCGTTAGGAGGATGACCTTCTCCACGTCAATGATGAAAATGGGCAGTGACACGAGAGGCCCACCTGGTAGCTGGTCTGGGCAGCCTCCTGAGCCACTGCTTGGACTTTAAGGAGGGTGACCTTCTCTGTATCTATGGTGAAGGGGGGCAACTCCACCACGAAGGTTTCCCAATTCCTTGTAATGAGAAACACCACAGATGGGGGAGGGAATCAAGGAGGAAAAAAAAAAAAGGAAGATATTGAGCTGAAATGTTCTTGTCGCGCAATCTGGGCACTTGCTTTCGGACGAGGAAGAGACTTAGTTGTCAGAGCGGCCAGATGTGGGAGCGTCAGGCAGCAGCATGGAGGAACACAGGTTGGCAGGGGCGAGCGTGGTACGGTGGGCTAGTCCGGTCCCCTTGATCCTGGGGTCCTCCAAAGTGTCAAGTCACTAGGGGACCTTTTCCTGCCTCTGTTGCTGCTCCGGGCAGCTGGCACTCCAGGTGGGCGAGAACTCGAGGGTGGGCAATAAAAACTGCTGGGTGAAGGGCACCCAGTGAAGATGGTTACTGGTGATGGGTGCGTCTCGTAGCACGTGAAGCTGCATTGTAAGGTCTGAGTGAGTCCCAGGGACCCAGCCAGCTTGCAGTGAGTGTGTGTGGAGCTCTCTGTACAAGCCTGTGCCTGGGACATGGCTTGGATTTAGCCCAAAGGCTCGGGTGGGACGCCTTCGTGGAGCTGTGTGTCCTGCAGAGCGGGTGGCCTGCCCAGGTTACAGGTGCTGCTGAAGAGGGTGGCGTTGCATTCTGTGTCTGTGTGTTGCCCAATCATGGTGATACGTGGCACCCCAGAACCACAGCGAGATCAAAATGCCAGCTGGTGCCAGGGTCCCCCGTGGACCCACGCCCCTGCAAGGTGTTTCCTGTGTGCCTCGAATTTGAGAGATGTTGTTCTGAGACAAGGTCTCAGCGCCTTCTTTCCAGCTGACATCTGTGTAAAGCTGAAATCTTTAAAAGAGGAAAGAAAACCCAGCCTGGTGAAAACCAGAAGAAGAGGGAAAGTGGGTACAAAAGGCAAAATAGGGCACGATTCCATTTACAGGGAACAAGCAGACGGGCAACTCCACAGAGACAGAAAGTGGGTTCATGGTGTCTGGGGGCTGGGGGCGTGGGCTGGGGAGTGACAGCTCATGCGGACGGGGTCTCCTTCTGGAGGGGTGAGAAGGTTCTGGAACCAGATAGAGGTGGTGGGATACACAACATTATGAATGTCCTAAGTGCTGCTGAGCTGTACGTTTTAAAGGGCGAATTTTATACCATGTGAATTTTGCCGCGACTTTAAAAACAATCAAGGCAACAAATAAAAGAATGAGATTTCACTGGGCTTTGGTCATCCGGCCACTTCTGTGAGGGTACCAGGAGCTGCCTCGTAGGACGGGGGTGAGAATTAAACCAGGCTCTGTCTGCACATGATGCATCATAGCACTGATGATCTCATGCTCTGCGTGAACTGTCCTCTGGAGGTTTCTCGCCATCCTCGACCAAGAGCCGGGGGCTGCGATGGACCGCTGATCTAAAGCAGCGACCTTTGGGTGGATTTCTGTGTCCCTCTGTGGTGTGTGAGAACTTGGCTGTTTTTTTTAAGTCAGGTTTACAGAAGTTTCTGGTTTTGCCCCATCACAATGAGCAAGAAGCCAAGGCAGTTTCGGTTCAGAGGAAGCTGAATGGGGAACTGTGCTGTAGGGTGTCGATCAGTCTAAGATAGTGTGTATCCTTGGGTACCCGCTGCGTGTCCATCCCGCTTCCCAAGGCAGGTACGATGCGAGGCACTAAGGAGGAGAAAAGTGCACCCAGGAAGCTGACGGGACAGAGGGCCAGGTGATGGGCGCAGGTGCTGTAACCGCTGAGGACTAAGGTGCTCCGGGCCGTGGCCCTTCCGCGGCCCATCCCCCGCCCTGTTAAGTGAGGCTCAGCTCCAACCGCAAGGGCAGTGCACAAATTGCGGATGTGAAAATCAAGGCAAGAGTCGCTGCGGGCGTGCACTGACCCAGGAAGGTCCTCTCTCAGAGCCTCTGGGTGCCCCGGCCCCAGCACAGAGGACGGGGACAAGACCCAGAGGAAAGCTGGCTGGTCCGGGGTCCCGTTCGCACGTGGAGGAAGCTGGGCGCTTTCCCATCGTGGGAGAAGGGCAGGAGATGTCAGGCGGGTGGGGAACTTGGAACAGGTCGGCTCTGTGGTTTTTATTTCCTCTCTGATAGCAAGTGAGGTCCCAGGGAGCGGGGGGGGAGTTGGGGGCAGGAATCTGAGGCTGGGTGCTTGTCTCCAGGTGTGCGGTGGCCCAGGTATGCACACCTGAAAAAGGGAGTGGGTGGGGTCCTCCATTGTTGGGACCCAGCCAGGAGGAGATGGTGAAGGTTCAGGGAATCTATTTCCTTTCTCCCTCCTCCCTCCCTTCCTTCCCTCCTCCCTCCCTCCCTTCCTTCCTTCCTTCCTTCCTTCCCGGCTCCAATAGATGAGCCAGTCAGCCTTCAACAGAGGAGGTGGGAAAGGAGGCGCGATCATGGAAACAGCGAATTAAACGCAGGAGGTGCTGGCGGCTTCTTAGCAGAGGCAGCTGGGGTGTGAGGAGAGGGTGTCCGGTGCCTGTGGAGCGCCAGCAGGCTCGGGACACTCCTGAACACGTCTCCGAGCGGGGGCAGGGTCCAGATGATAACGGGCCAGGGGGACTGGGCGTGTGAAGGCAGCTGGGGTGAAGGGGTCTTTGCTGGTGGAGATGGCTCACGGAAGTCGGGAGGTCCCCCTTGTACAATGGATGCCAAAGTCACCCAGGGTGACACAGGCCACGGAGGAGCTGGGCCAGCGGTCCGCTGATGGCGGGTCCTGTAGGTCTGAGAGCCTTGGCGGAAGATGGAGGAGCCCCCTTGGTGGGGCTGGAGCCCAGGAGGGAGATACGAGAATGTGGAGAAGGAGGTCCAAGGGGTCGGCGTGCTGGGCATAGTGGGAAAAAAAGCAGAGGCAGGACAGGATTGGATAGAGAAGGAATGAATTAGGGAAATGCCAGGAGGAAGGAAGGCCAGGAGGGAGGGGGGAGGGAGGGAGGGAAGAAAACTTGTGGTCCTTTCTTAGGGCAGCCCCCAGTCAACTAAAACACCAAGAGACAGAGGCTGCGTTTAGACCAATAGACTCCATAAACGCAAGGAAATTACAGAAAATATGATCGTGCACCATAAAATGCAGAGAGAGAGGGCCCTCCAGGAGAGGATGAAGCGTTAGAAGGATGGGCTTCTGGGAGCGCAGAGAGGTGAGGTGCGCACTGGCAGAACTCAGCGCCAGAGAAGGAAAGGCCACATTCCAAGTCACAGCAACACCAGATAATGAATCACCACAACCAAAGACACTGTTGGGGAAACGGTGAGCAGAGTCGCAGGTGCCACCCCAGACCCAGCCGGAAGACCAGGTGTCTTCTGTGGGGTGTGGCTTTATCGGAATAGAGCATGGTGCTTTTGCAGTACTATTTTTTGGTAATGTTAATTGACTTTGTGTAAGGCAGTTGTGGGTTTACAGAAACATTAGGTGGAAAGTAAGGGGAGTCCTACGTACCCACTTCCCCTACAGATAGTTCCCGTGACGGACACCATTCATCAGTGTGGCGCATGTCTTACAATTGATGGAGCAAGTTGGACGCAGGATTCTTGACTCAAGTTCATAATTTGCATTAGGGGTCAGTCTTGGTGTTGCACATTTCATGGGTGTGGACAAACGCATGATGACCTGTATCCATCATTATATATAGTGTCATGCAGAGTAGTTTCATTGCCCTAAAAATCCCCTGTGCTCCACTTCTTCATCCCTCTTCCTCTCTTAACCCCTGGCAACCATTGATGCTTTTGCTGTCTGCACGGTTTTGCTTTGTCCAGACTGTCGTAGAGCTGGAATCATGCACTACAAGCCCTTTTCAGATTGGTTCCTTTACCCAGTCACGTGCACTGAAAGTTCCTCCTTGTCTCTCTGTGTACTGACTGTTCCTATTTTTCTGTTTTGTTCCTAATGACGCTTTTTAATTGTTGCAACACTCAAGTTTTAAAAAATATTTTAAGATCTCAAAAAATGTGTTAATATCATAAAGGAAACCTGAACACGTATTTCTTGTTCCACTCTCCCCAAATCCAGTCTGATTAGTAAGAGAGAGTCAGAGCAATGAGACACAAAGCAAAGGGGCTGTAATTTTCCCCAAAGCATCTTTTTTGTAAAAAAAAAAAAATTTATTTATTTATTTTTGGCTGCATTGGGGCTTCCTTGCTGCGCATGGGCTTTCTCAATTGTCGTGAGTGGGGGCTACTCTTCGTTGCGGTGAGCAGATTTCTCATTGCGGTGTCTTCTCTTGTTGCGGAGCACGGGCTCTAGGCGCGAGGGCTTCAGTAGTTGTGGCTCGCGGGCTCTAGAGCGCAGGCTCAGTAGTTGTGGCTCACAGGCTCAGTAGTTGTGGCTCGTGGGCTCTAGAGCGCAGACTCAGTAGTTGTGGCACACGGGCTTAGTTGCTCTGCGGCATGTGGGATCTCTCGGACCAGGGCTCGAACCCGCTTCCCCTGCATTGATGGGCAGATTCTTAACCACTGCGCCACCAGGGAAGCCCCCCAAAGCATCTTATAATCACCGTGATGTGGCAACCATGGATTCATGGGTCACCTGAGCCACGAATTCCAAGTCCTGGTCCCCGTATGGTCGACAGAAAACGTCCCCCAAAACACCCACGTCCTAATCCCTAGAAACTTTGATATGTTACCTTACATGATAGACAGGACTAAGTGAAAAGTATTGAGATGGTGGATTATTCTGGATTATCTGGTTGAGCTCAGTGTCATCACAAGTGTCCTTATAAGAGAGAGGCAGTGCTGTGATGATGAAGAGGCTGGAGTAATGCACTTTGAAGATGGAGGGGGACCATGCACCCAGGAAGGAGGTGGCTTCCGGAAGCTGGAAAAGCCAAGGAAACGCTTTCCCCTGTGGAGTTTTCACAGGGAAGCAGCTCTCTGCCAATTCCTTGATTTTACCCCAAAGGGACCCTGTCAGACTTCTGATCTGCAGCACTGCAAGAGATGAAGTGCGGAGTTTTTAAAATGCCAAGTCTGGGGCTTCCCTGGCGGCGCAGTGGTTAAGAATCCGCCCGCCAATGCAGGGGACGCGGGTTCGAGCCCTGGTCCGGGAAGATCCCACATGCCGCGGAGCAACTAAACGGCCTGTGCGCCACAACTCCTGAAGCCCACGCACCTAGAGCCTGAGCTCCGCCACAAGAGAAGCCACCGCAGTGAGAAACCCCCGTGCACCACAACGAAGAGTAGCCCCCGCTCGCTGCAACTAGAGAAAAGCCCGCATGCAGCAACAAAGACCCAACACAACCAAAAATAATAAATAAATTAAAATAAATTTATAAAAAAATCAAAAAAGAAAATGCCAAGTTTGTGGGAATTTGTTACAGGAGCACAAGGAAAGTAACACAGTTTTCTTGGGGGGCAGGAAAAGCTCCCCGGTTTCCACGCTCTGTGGGGAACTGTACATCCACGTCAGGCTCAGCGCCTACAAACTCATGACATCTGTCTGATTTTGTGTCTGTCTTTCTGCTCATTTATCAACTTCCCTCATCGGGTGTGAATAACAAAGGGATCAAAGTGTGAAGCAAGCTTGTCAGAGAGAGAGTCTCCTAGCATAAAGATAATATAAATAAGTCACAGAATGTCCTTATGTATCAATATTATTTATAAAATTGTTCCTATTCATACAAACATGGATTATTTCTATATATTTCACATCATAGTTACAATTTTATATGAAGATCTCTATTATAAATGAAGAGATAGATTTTATAATTAATGCACAGGGGAATTATATAATAATGTATATAAATGGCTTATATTTTCTTTACATAGACCATCCCTGCTATTCTGCTCCCAACTTCAGCAGCTGCTCCAGGGGCTATACCTGCTTTTAGCACAGTCTGCTCTGGAGAAATAATCCACTCAATTTGTAAGATGTGTGTCCAGCGCCCTGATACCCATATGCTGGGGATGCATTTCTGGGGATAGAGAAACAGCTATGGCTGGGGGCTTACAGTCTCTCAGGGCAGAGAGAAAGACACTGCCCAGAGGGATTCCCATCCACAGACTCTGATAACCACGTTGGAGACTCAGGGTTTGGGTCTCCCCAAATGCACTGCATGGAGGGACCCTCGTCCTCAGGCTCTGGAGAAAGGATGCTGAAGGGTCAGGTGGAGGGTCTCCCAAGGGTCTCCCACTGCATGAAGGAACCCCATCCTCGGGCGCGGTACATGGCCTTTCATTGCCTTTGACTTGGGAGTTATCCCCCAGCCTCCCAAGCCCTGCCACCATGTTACAGACCAGGCAGGTGGGCAACTTGCCCAAAGTGATTCAGGAGGTAACAGGGAAGGCTGGACGTGGTGCTCAGGCTTGAGGACAGGCTCTTGGTTCTGGGGCCATCTCTGAGGCTTACTGAAGCCTGAGGACCCCCTGTAGCCAACAGTGACCCAGGCTGGCCAGGTCACCATGCTGACCATCACCCTGGAGAGAGTCCTGTGTTTTTTCCCTGGACATCCCGCCAGGGAAACACCCCTGGTCTCCATGTCCAGACCCCCATGAAAGCTGATTTTCTCTTCCCCCAGCACTTTCACGTCCCTCGGTCAGCCCCCTGTGTGCCCTGGTGATGGCCATTCTACTCTCCATGCTGCTGGTACCCTCACTCTGCCTGACCCAGGACCAATGGGATAAACGTATGAATGTGCTTCCCCTCTCCCCGTTGCTCCCATTCCCATGACCCTGGGTTCTGGGGGAAACATCCCAATGCCTGCATCTCATTTCATTTTATCCTCATATGCAATGGTCAACCGGCATCACACCTCCTGTTGTGCTCCCCCTGCTGGTGATGTGAATTCCCCCCCACCCATTCTGCAGACACAGGTGATGGTGGCCGACTCCCTTTACTATGGCAGGATCTGGATAAATAGCCTTTGCTGCTTCCTGTCTTCGTTTATTTCCACAGTGGACATCTCCCCTTGCAGAAAGGGCAGGAAGGAGAGGTGGGAAAGGGGTAGGGGGTGATGAGGATGTGAGAGGGGTAGGGGCACAGTGATTCCCAGCCCTGATCTCTGCTCACAAGATGTGAGATGCATTGGTTAAGGGAGAATGGAGACGGGAGAAGAGTAGTTTCTGACTCCTGAGGCTGTATGTTTCAGATCTTCCAACCGTGGAACAGAACTCCAGTCTAAACATGAAGTTTGACCCAAAGACGACAAAATTAACTTGGGACTGCCAGGAAAACGCTACCTACGGGGAATGTGTGTTGATTCACAAGGAGAAGGGACAGATTAAAAAAAAGGTAAGATGGATTGGATGTGCTCGATCACTGTTCTTTGTAGAGCTCTCGTCAAGCAGGACAAATAAAAAACATACGCGTGACACTGGGACACATCACAGACTCATGGTTCGAAGTGCACCAGGAAAGTGCTGCTGTGTCCAAGATGTGTCCAGAGGGCTGATTCCCTGAGAGGACCCCATTCCTCTCTCAGGCATCACTATTCCAATTAGCCTGGGGGCTCCTGGCTGCCTGCAATGGCAGCCTTTTGCTCAGTTGATCCACCTGCAAGACTTAATCCTGAGAGAGAAATAACATTAGCTCTGCCTGTTCAATGGAAATAAAGTAAACAGACTGACTTGGATACAATGTAAACGTGACACCTGTGAGAGAAGGGTGGGTATGAGATAGGACAAGAAAAGTCAATCCCATAAAAGAGGGTGTGAAGTTCCCATACAGTTTAAAGGGATGAGGGCTCTCATATTAAAAGGTGAGCTCTGGGACTTCCCCTGGTGGCACAGTGGTTAAGAATCCGCCTGCCAATGCAGGGGAGATGGGTTTGATCCCTGGTCCAGGAAGATCCCACATGCCGCAGAGCAACTAAGCCTGTGCGCCACAACTACTGAGCCTGTGCTCTAGAGCCTGTTCACCACAACTACTGAGCCTGCACGCCACAACTGCTGAAGCCCTCGCTCCTAGGGCCTGTGCTCCACAACAAGAGAAGCCACTGCCATGAGAAGCCCACACACCGCAATGAAGAGTAACCCCTGCTCGCTGCAACTAGAGAAAGCTTGCACACGGCAACGAAGACCCAACGCGGCCAAACATAAATAAGTAAAATAAAATAAAAAGAAAAGGCGAGCTCTATTCTGACCTTATGAAGGCTGCTAGTTGGCGTCTTGCCAAAGAAGGTACCTGGGGGAGATGTCACAGAGGGAGGTGGATGTCATCACAGGGTCAGGGTAGGAGCAAACAACCAGGATGTAACGAAAGAAGACTGATTCTTAATTCACTGGCTGGTGACATCTTTTCAGGTCAAAGACAAGGAATGTCAGTGCACCTTTCAGGACTGTTCTCTCCATGGGGGAGTCACGCTCACTGTCGAAGTAAATATCAACCAAAGACGAATTTCAGAAACACTGGTCTACCTGAACCCAGGTAGGGAAAACATGGTGGTGATTCTTCTCCTTCCCACATGAGCATCAGGGTACATTCCCCCACTTTTTTCTGCTATATGGAGATAGAATTGACACATAGGAATTGCACATATTTAAGAGGTACATTTGGTGGGTTTTTTGTTTTTTGTTTTTTATCTTTTTGGCCGCGCTGCGCGGCCTGTGGGACCTTAGTTCCCTGACCAGGGATTGAACCTGGGCCCTCAGCAGTGAGAGCGCAGAGTCCTAACCGCTGGACCGCCAGGGAATCCCCACATTTGGTGTCTTGATGTACGTATACTTTGTGAAATGATTACCACAATTGAGCTATTAACGTATCCATCCTGTCAAGTAGGTTTTTTGTTTGTTTGTTTTGTGGTGAAAACCCTGGAGATCTACTCTCTTAGTGACTTTCAAGTGAACAATCCAGTATTTTAACTATAGTCACTATGTTATGCGTTAGGTCCCTGGAACTTACTCATCTTACAGCTGGATATTGGTACCTTTTGACAAACATCTCCCCATTTCCCCCACCTTCCCTAGCCCCTGGAACCCCCATTCTATTCTGTTTCTATGAGTTTTCGTTAGATTCCACATGTAAGTGAATCATATAGTATTTGTCTCTGTCGGATTTATTTCACTTAGCATAATACCCCCCAGGTCCATCCATGTTGTTGCAAATGGCAGAATTTCCTCCCTTTCATGGCTGACTAATATTCCTCCTTGTGTGTGTGTTTGTGTATGTGTATCACATCTTCTTTATTCATTCATCTGTCCACACAGACACTTAGTTTATTTCCATATCTTGGCTTCTGTGAATAATTCTGCAGTGAAGATGGGGGTGCAGGTATCTCTTCGAGATCCAGATTTTATTTCCATGGAACATACACTCATAAAAAGGATCGCTGGAGGGCTTCCCTGGTGGCGCAGTGGTTGACAGTCCACCTGCCGATGCAGGGGACGCGGGTTCGTGCCCCGGTCCGGGAAGATCCCACATGCCACGGAGCAGCTGGGCCCATGAGCCATGGCCACTGAGCCTGCGCGTCCGGAGCCTGTGCTCTGCAACGGGAGAGGCCACGACAGTGAGAGGCCCGCGTACCAAAAAAAAAAAAAAAAAAGGATCACTGGATCATATGATAGTTCCATTTTTAATTTTGGGGGGAATCGCCACACTGTTTCCCATGGTGGCTGCACCAATTTACATCCCCACCAACAGGGCACAAGGGTTCCCTTTTCTCCACATCCTTGCCAACACTTGTTATTTCTTGTCTTTTTGATGAGAGCTGTTCTGACAGGTGCGAGGTGATACCTCATTGTGGTTTTAATTTGCATTTCCCTGACAATTAGTGATGTTGAGCATCTTTTTAGGTACCTGTTGGACATTTGGATGTCTTCTTTGGAAAAACGTCTATTCAGATCCTCTGACTGTTTTTAATCAGATTATTTGTTTTTTGCTCTTGGGTTGCTTGAACTCTTTATATGTTTTGGATATTAACTCCTTATCAGATACATATGGTTTGCAAATATTTTCTCCCATTCCATAGGTTGGCTTTCCGCTGTGTTGATTGTTTCCTTTGCTGTGCAGAAGTGTTTAGTTTGACCCAATTCTAGTTTTCTACTTTTGTTTTAGTTGCCTGTGCTTTTGGTGTTAAATCCAAAAAATCATTGCTGGGACAAATGTCAAGATGTTCTTTCCCTATGCTTTCTTCTAGGAGTTTTACAGTTTCAGGTCTTATATTTAAGTCTTTAATCCATTTTGACTTGATTTCTGTATGTGGTGTGGGATAAGGACCCAATTTCATTCTTCTGCATGTGGATAGGCAGTTGTCCCATCATCATTCAGTAAAGACACTAATCCTTTCTCCCTGGTGTGTTCTTGGCAGGTTTATCAAATATCAGTACACCATAAGTGTGGGAATT
This sequence comes from Pseudorca crassidens, assembly GCF_039906515.1. Lineage (NCBI taxonomy): Eukaryota > Metazoa > Chordata > Mammalia > Artiodactyla > Delphinidae > Pseudorca > Pseudorca crassidens. Next base: position 1,238,904 of record NC_090318.1, read on the forward strand.
TATTTCTGGGCTCTTTACTCTGTTTCAGTTATCTCTACATCTACTTTTATGCCATCATAGTACAGTTTTACTTACTGTAGCTTTGTAATATATCTTGGGATCAGGCAACATGAAGCTTCCAGCTTTGTTCTTCTTGCTCAAGATGGTTTTCGCTATTTGGAGTCTTGTGGTTCCATACGAATTTTAGGACTGTTTTTTCTTTTTCTTTAAAGAATGTCATTGGGGTTTTGATAGGAGTCACATTGATCTATAGATCACTTTGGGTAGTATGGACATTTTAACACTATTAATTCTTTCAGTCCATTAACACAGGGTGTCTTTCCATTTATCTGTGTCTTTTTTCATTTCCCTCATCAATGTCTTGCAACATTGAACTTACAAGCCTTTCACCTCCTTGGTTAAGTGTATTCCTAGGTACTTTACTCTTTTTGTGGCTATTGTAAATGAGATTTTTTTTTCTTAATTTCTGTTTCAGCTATGTCATTGTTACTGTGTGGAAATGCCACTGATTTGTGTATGTTGATTTTGTATCCTGCAACTTTACTAAATGTATTAGTTTCAATATTTTTTTTTGTTTAGTCTTAGGGTTTTCTACGTATATGATCATATCATCTGCAAACAGAGATCATCTTACTTCTTCCTTTCTGATTTGAATAACTTTATTTCTTTTTCTTGTCTAATTGGTCTGGCTAGGACTTCAGGTACTATGTTAAATAGGAGTGGTGAGAGTGGGCATCCTTGTCTTGTACAGGACCTTAGAGGAAACGCTTTCAGTTTTTCTCCATTGAGTATGACATTAGCTGTGGGATTTTCATATTTGCCCTTCATTGTGCTGAAGTAAATCCTTTTTATACCTATTTTGTTGAGAGTTTTTATCCTGAATGGATGTTGAATTTTGTCAAACACTTTTTCTGCATCTATTGAGATGATTATGTAGTTTATCTCTTTCACTCTGTTAATGTGGTGCATCACGTTGATTGATTTGCATATGTTGAATCATTCTTACATTCAAGGGATAAATTTGACTTTTAACATGCTGTTGGATGTGGTTTGCTAACATTTTGTTGGAGATTTTTACATCTATGCTTATTAGGGATATTGGCCTGTAATTTTCTTTTCTTGTGTCTTTGTCTGGCTTTGGTATCAGAGTGATGAGTGACGCTGACCTCAGAAAATGAGTTTAGAAGTGTTCCCTCTTCTCTTTTTGGGAAGAGTTTGAGAAGAATTGGTATTGATTCTTCTTTGAACCATGAAGCTATCCGGTCCATCCCCCTTTAAACTCCATGTACAAATTATTTTGTTTCTGTCTCTTCCCAGGTGGGGAGGGCACAGCTGCCCAAAACTTCTCCTGTCTTATCTACAATGCGGACTTCATGAACTGCACCTGGGCCAAGGGCCAAGCAGCGCCCAATGACGTTCAATATTTTTTGTATATAAGAGACTCAAAGTAAGTGTTGACCTCATGTAGACAACCCTGAGAAATACAGTGAAGAACGAAATATGCCCTGATTGTTCTCTGAACACTTTGGAATCTTACAGGAAAAAAATCGAAAGAGAATGTCCTCATTACCTAAAAGACTCAGGAACCCACGTGGGATGTCACCTCCAAGACCTCTCGGGATTAACTTCGTACAGTTACTTCCTGGTTAACGGTACCAGCCAAGAAGCAGGAATCCAGTTCTTCGATTCGGTTTTGCTGTTAAAAGAAATAGGTGAGAGCAACCACCTGTGATTTAACCACTGCCTAGTAGGTCCGACAGAATTTGCGTTGAAATCTGCGTAAGTTTCCTGGAGATGCTGTAACAAATGACCACAAACTGGGAGGCTTAAAACAATGGAAATGTATTGTCTTGCAGTTCTGGAGGTCAGAAATCCAAAATCAAGGCATTGGCAGGGTTGGTTCCTTCCGGACTGTCTGAAAGAACTTCTGCTCCCATGCCTCTTTCCTAGCTTCTGGTGATGGCCAGGAGTCCTTGGCTTATGGTTGCATCATTTCAATCTCTGTCCACATGTCCATCTTCCTGGTATATCACAGATCTCCCTTCCTTCCTTTTATACAGACACCAGTCATTGGATTTAGAGCTCATCTTATCCAGAATGACCTCATCTCAAGATCCTTAATTACTCAGTCAAACATGTCCACAAATTAGAGAGACAGCCACCCGAGAAGAGCAGGCATGGTAGCTCCACACCCTTTGCCCATGTCTTGCCCTATGCGTCTCTTCTGTCTGGCTGTTCCTGAGTTATGTCCTTTTATTGTAAAATAGTGGTCTAGTAAGTAAAATGTTTCCTGAGTTCTGAGAGCTTCTCTTGCAAATGAATCAAACCCACGGAGGAGGTCAGGGGAATCTTTGATCTATAGCAGGTCAGTTGGAAGCACAGGTGATGACCTGGACTTGGGATTGACATTTGAAGTGGGAGGACTGAGCCCTTCACCTATGGAATCTGACGCTACCTCCAGGTAGATAGTGTCAGAACTGAGTTGAATTGTAGGACACCCAGCTGGTGTCAGAGAATTGCTTGGTGGTGTTGGGGGTCGGAGGGAAGTCCCACACATTAGAACTGGGTGCAGAATCCTAAGTCCCGATCACAACAATAGGCCAGAGGAGTTATATCCCTTACTTTTTTCTGAGCTGGAAAATCCAGTGTAAGTATCCTAGGGATAGAGCATCTCATCTCTAAATTTAAAGACGATCAGATCTACTCAATGTGGAAGTGGAGTCCATGAGATTCACAGTCACAAGAGAAGCTTCACACAGCCAAGCTGTCCAAACAGACCTTCAAAGATTCCAACAACAGAATTGAGTCTCAGCTTTTAGAATGGAACAGATGCCCATCAAAATGCAGTCAGATACAGAACTCCCATCCTGTTGATTGCTGGCATGCACCATCATGGGGTCACTGTTTGGATATCTGTTCAACGATGAAGGACACTGAAGTTCCTTGACCTTTTCAAACATGCATCAACTCCCCCATTTGGAAACCATGACTTTGCTAGCTCCATGTGGACCCAATTCCTCCAAGCCCCCATCTTTCCCTCCTTCCCTCCCTTTGGGTAACCTGCTACAAGGACAAGTGTACACCCAGTTGAATCTACCCAGATGCCACCTCCTCTTTCTCTCCTTAGAATGTGACAGTCCAAGCCCCTCCACCCATCCTGGACCACTGTGAATTTACTTCTTCTTCTTCTTCTTTTTTGCCAGCTCTTTCTCTTCTTTCTAGCGCTCTGCTCCAGGCTGGTCTCTTGAAGATACTCCCGTATGCCAAACAATGTCTTCTCTTGAACGCCAGCCCCTCTTTCTACCTGCAGGCTCCCTGATCCCATAGGATAGTCCAGGCCTCTTAAGGCTAAAGTCATTTCAAACCAGCCTCTCTCCTGCCCTCCAAACCCATCACCACCTACCTCCCCAGGTCTTCTTTTTTTTAAAATTTTATTTATTTTTGGCTGCGTTGGGTCTTCATTGCTGCGCGCGGGCTTCCTCTAGTTGCGAGGGCTAGTCTTTGTTATGGCGCACGGGCCTCTCATTGTGGTGGCTTCTCTTGTTGTGGAGCACAGGCTCTAGGCGCGCGGGCTTCAGTAGTTGTGGTGCATGGGCTTCAGCAGTTGTGGCTCACAGGCTCTAGAGCACAGGCTCAGTAATTGTGGCTCACTGGCTTAGTTGCTCTGCGGCATGTGGGATCTTCCCAGAACAGGGCTCGAACCCATGTCCCCTGCATCAGCAGGTGGATTCTTAACCACTGCGCCACCAGGAAAGTCTCCCCAGGTCTTGTTGAACCGCAACTTCCTCCCTTCTGCACATGGCGGCCTGATGATTGATATCTTCCCCAAGAGACGACACTCAGACCCACCCCTGCCTCCCGGTGACCTTGGTGAGGCACCATCAATGTTGTGAAGGCAGAACTGGGTCTCCTCTCTGTGGTCCAGGGGAAGCATTCTGGATTAGAGGTGTCTGCTGGGTTCTCATTACAGAGCAATACAACCCACCCAACAATATCACCGTGCACTGCAACGAATCACACTGCTTCATCCGGTGGGAAAAGCCCAGGACCCGAAAAACATTGTCCATCAGGGAGTTCCAGTACCAGCTGGACATCCAGAGACAGGTGAGTGGACACTGCTCCAAGCAGGGCACCACACCTCAAGAAGCTTGGCAGCCACCCCCATGACCCACCATGAGAACCTGGGGCACATGAGGTGGGCTCAGAATGGGTGAACATCTGGGAAAATTCAGGGTCTGCTCCAAGCCCACCTGGACCCAGTGTAGACAAGGAGGAACCTATGCTCCAAGCCCACCTGAATTCTTATCAGGATCCATAACCAGCTGAGGTTCTAGAAGGAGCCATGAGCAGGGGCACCCTCCCTCCTGTGGGCATGTTCCATCCTTCTATTTGGGGGCCACTGCAGGTTAGGGGGGACAGTAGGAGCTCAACCCTTTGTTGGACCCTGACTGTTTTCGTTTTTCCTGACTGTGCTCAAAGGGGGAGATTGGATGAGACCCATGAAAAACCTTCAAAATGGAGAGAAATAAACATTCTATTTTGGTCTGGATTTTTTTTTTTTCTAGAGTAATACCGGAAGCAGTGGAAATCAACTGGTGAGTTACAGCTCTGACCCAAAATATCACCCTTGTAGCTTAAGCGTACGATGTTGGGCAATGGACACATGCCAACTGCAAACTTCGTCCAGCGGTGGCCAGGATGGGGACGGGGTAAAAACCAGAGGATGGAGGTTTCCTAGAGTACCGTCCAGTCAGTGATATAGGGGCACCCCCCCAGTAGGCCCCTGGATGGGGTCTCCCTCTTCTATCCATGTTGGTCAAGGAAATATCCCTTGGAGTGTCAAGGGGATGATGTCTTCTTCCAAAATTCCTCTCAAGGTTGATCATCAAAGTAATTTTTGTTGATCTTTTCTAAGTTTCACCACCACTCTGACCTCAGTATCCTCCTCTGTCCAATGAGGAAGTCGAACTTGGTCCTCTTAACATCATTTACAGGGGCATTATCCATCCATGGGCGGGTTCATACCCACTGTAGCTCTTGAATCATTTCTGCATCTATACTTACGATCCTAGCAACTCCAGGAGTGGTTACTCGGAAAATGGCAGAATCACTCATTTTCATTATTCCCTTAAGCATTCCTCCCAAGTTCTCAGGACGTAAAATACCACATTCATGCCCAGATTGGGAGAGTGTGGCTTTGAATCTTTCACTTCAGTTGGGCAACTGAAAAGACACCCGCATTCTGTTTCTCAACACAGGCAACAACTCTGTCTAACTTTCTGTTTTCTCCAAAGATTGTGGTGTCTGGTGACTCGGGGAATAAATACAGCTTTCCGAGACCGGGGTTCAGAGCCAAACATACTGTGAAGATCAGGACGGCAGATGCCCGGAAAGCCCACTGGGGTGCCTGGAGTCAGCCAACTGAGTTTGGTACGTGTCCCGAGATCATCACCAGACAGATCCTGGCATCCTGAATTCATCTCTGAGCCATTCTGGGAGGGGTTCCTGTCCACCGGCCCCCGCAACACTGTTCCCCTGGCAACAGCAAGGGCTCGTGAGAGGGACCCTTTAAGAATAACTAAGAGCCTTCCTAAGCCTCCGCCCCACCAGGAAATGACCCATCCCTCCTGGTCACACCAAACAGCCCTCACGGTCCACCTCTGATCGGGATACAGCTCACATCCAAACTGGCTCTGTTTCTTTCTAATCGGGGGAGGGCTAACCTGACAGATTTTGGTTTTTTGGGTTTTTTTTGCGGTACGCGGGCCTCTTACTGTTGGGGCCCCTCCCGTTGTGGAGCACAGGCTCCGGACGCGCAGGCTCAGTGGCCATGGCTCACGGGCCCAGCCGCTCCGCGGCATGTGGGATCTTCCCGGACCGGGGCACGAACCCGCGTCCCCTGCCTCGGCAGGCGGACTCCAACTACTGCGCCACCAGGGAAGCCCTAGCCTGACAGATTTTACTACCTTCCTCCTTCTAACTTTGGTCAGCTGGCAGGAATATAATGGTTTGGCCCTAAAGCCAATCTGATACTTAAGAGCCTACCTTCCCTTCCATCCAGTCTCAAACACCTTCAGTGTTTTAGCAAGCACAGTATGCATACGTTTTTTTTTGTGGTTGTTTTTTTCTGATCCAAGATCAATGCCTTTGATACCTGCCGGTGTCGAATTTATGAAATGAAATAAGGATTCAGCGATATTTCATAAGCTGGAAGCGACAGCTGAGTACCGTAAGGAATTGATTTGCCATGTTGCACTTGTCAGCGGGTTCTTAGCCGTGACACCAAAAGCAGGAATGATGAAAGAAACAAATTGGTAAAGCGGACTTCATCAAAAATGAAAACTCTTGTGCATCAAAGGACACGCTCAAGACAGTGAAAAGACAACCCATGAAAAGGGAGGAAATATTTCAAATCATTTGATAAGGGCCAAGCCTCCAGAGCATATAAAGTATTCTGAGACGCCAAGAACAAAAACACTGACAACCCACTTTACAAATGGGTTTAAAATATGCCCCCACCACCAAAAAAATAAGAATAGACAAAAAGAATAGACTTTTCCCGGAACAGAGTTCTAAACAGACTTGGCTGACATCCGTGTGGCTTTTTCTGGTTTCATTTCCCCTCCGGAATACGCACTTTTGACAATTAACGTATCGCTTAAAATAAACAACGACAGCTTTGTGTAATAGGTCACATTTTATCTGTTCCTACTGAAAAATCTCACAATGGCGGCCCCTCCATCAGGTTATGAGGATCCTGGTAGAATTGGGATTTCTCATTGGCTTGTTAAATACTCACTGACAAAATGTGCCTTATTAGAAAAATAATGTGCTGTAAAGAGCACTTATCCTAAATGGCACGCGAAATTAGAGCTTAAGAAGAGATGGGACGCCATTTTGTTTAAAACCGTATGCCTGGAAATGTGTATTCATCCTTTTTTGGTCCGTTTCTAAATTGAATTCTCGGTCTTTGGGTTGCTGTGTCTTAAAATCGCTTTATGCGTTTTGGACGTGATCCCGGGGTCGTGTTGTCTCACGAATATCTTTTTGTGGAAGTTGCAGGACTGGGTCCTTTCCTTAGACGTCCGTCCTGCTCTGGGCATGTTTCCTCCTCCGTGAGCTAGTGAGGACATAAGCTGGCTGGGTGGCGATCGCTCATGCCCCGGCCCCCGGCGTACTTGGCGTGTTCCCCTCTCTCTCCCCAGGCTCTGCGGAACCAGAATCCAGCCTGGTGCACGTCTACCTGCTGGTGGTCCTGGGGACCTTCGTCTGTGGCCTGACCATCAGCTGCCTTTTCAAAAGGTAACCTCAGGTCGTCCTAGGTGGGCATCCCCGTGGTCAGCGGAGGGGGCCGGTGTTTATTCCAAAGGCAGCCCCAATCGCTGGCAAAAAAGAGAGGGCAGCCTGCAAACATCCCAGGCAGTCCTAGCAGCCAATTGGCGTGTGGGTTTTCTGGAGGAAAACTTGTCTGGAAAAAGGGAAGGAAGTTGGAGAGATGGAAAAACACACAGGAGAGAAAGAGCTCTGAGGCTGCGTCCGTCAGTGGCAGGAGACCAACAAGGGTCTTTCCTGCCCCCAGACTCCTGCCGGGCGCCCCTCACAGCCCTGCTGTGCTCAGAGCTCTGCCTGCCCTCAGCCCCTTGGAGCTTCTGGAGTTCCCAGAAGGTCTCTCCTCCTCTGATTTTCATTTCCCCCAGCACAAGTCATTCAGCCCCGGCCCCCAGACCACTGCAGTCAGCCTGCCCACGGGCACCTCCGCAGTCATCTTTCCTGTTGTGCGACCCGGGCATCACACAGGGTCTGTGGCCACCGGGCAAATGCTTTGCAATGAACATGCAGACTAAACCTGCACGCGTGCGGCGTGGCGCCCTCTGCAAAGCATGGAGAGATTTTGTGCCTGGAGACCCTCCTGCAGGATGTGGGGATGCCGTGGGCGTCCGCCTGCGGCCCCTGTCCTGATGCCCCTGTCCTGGTCGGGCGTCCTGTGCTAATGTCCCCCGGGACCAGGCGAGACACTGGTCTGCCCTGTGAAAGCGACTGTGAGGGACACTGGACCTGGGAGCAAAGAGGCGTTTGGGCACCCCGGCCACTGGCTGTGGTGACAGGGACAGATCTCGTGCCTTACACAGAAGACTTATCTTAAAGAAAAGATGTGTGAGTTTCCTGTAGCTGCTGGAACCAGTGACCACAAGCCAGAGGCTTAAAGCCACAGGCATCCATCCTCCCCCATCCTGGAGAGCACACCTCTGAGGTCAAGGTGTCTCAGGGTCACGTTCACTCCAGAGGCTCCAGGGGAGGGTCCTTCCCGCCTCTTCCAGCTTCTGGGGGCTCCAGGCGTCCCTGGGCTCGTGGTCGCCTCACTCCCGTCTCTGCCTCTGTCTTCCTGGGGTCTCTCCTCTGTGTCTGTGTCTCTCCTCTTCTGTGTCTTAGAAGGACCCCGTCATTGGATGTAGGGCCACCCTCATCCAGGGGGACCTCATCTCAGACCCTTCACTTCATCACATCTGCAAAGACCTCGTTTCCACATAAACTCCCGCCCCCAGGTTTCAGGGGTCAGGAGGTGAATATATCTTTGGAGACTATCTTTCAACTCAGCACAAGCTCTCCTGATGATGTCACAGGACTGGAGGTACCATTCGTGTGGTGAGAAAGAAAACGCCCCTGTGAACATGCAGCGGACTGGGGTGCTGCGGGACCACGGAATATGCTGGTTAAGAGATAACATTGAAAAGGCATGACAAAGGTGGCCCAATCTGGAACCGTGGGCTTCAAGGTTGGACAAGCCTCCTGGTCTTTAAACACAAGAGACCCCAGACTCCTCCAAGCTGCCGGAGACTGGACATGCCCCTCACTCCCATCCCTGTGTCCAAGGGAGTGAGTGAAGGTTCCAGAAAGACCCTCACAGAGTCTTTCATTTTCTCCATGGTCTAAGCCTGGAGTTGGTCCTTCTGTGATTCTTAAAGGAAATTGTTCTGAAGAAATGAGCCTGCATGGCGTGTTTGCACGTGACATGACAACACGTCCCCTTTGGGTGCAAGAAGGAAAGTGGGCGTCTAGGTCTTTTTTTCACACGTTTCTTGTCTCACCAGGTTCCTAGGGATGAACAGATTATTCCCGCCAATTCCACGGATCAAAGATAAATTGAGCGATAGCCATCAAATCGACCACCAGGTACATATGGGGTGGGGGGCAAGCCAGGATGGAGGAGAGGGGACAATGACCCCAGAATCTCAACTGTGTCCACCCAAAGGGGTCCACAGGGTGTGGCTGCCATCCCGTGTCCTGCTCCCTGGCCTTCTGCAGCGGTCAGGGACTGGGGTTTTACCTGCGAGCTGTGTCTGGGGAAATGGGGTGCGGGGAGAAGGAGAGAAGGAAGACGGGGAGGGAGAAAGAGAGAGGTAGAGACAGAGTGAAAGGGGTCAGACCAGATCTCCGGGAGCAGACAGCTCCCAGAGAGGATGAAAAAGGACAAGGGACAAGGGAGACGCCCCCTACGCGACACCCCCCTTGGGTGCACCCATCACATCTGCCTCTCCGTACGGCGGGCGCTACGTCTGCCTACTCCGCTGTCTGGCATCACATCCCCCAGCTGTCAGCTTGCTCACCTGCATTCTTGAACTGGGCAGCTCTCCTCTCAGGAGCACCGACCCACACCCTCTCCGGGTCCCTGGGACCTCCAGGGGCCCGCCCACCCTAGGGGGCCAGCATGAGACACGTCCCGCTACCCCTGAGCTCCGGGTGGCCCTAGCATATGTGGTACCCTAGGCTCAGATGTCCCTCCCACAAGCTCATCTGCCAGCTACAAGATCTGACGCAGAGAGCCGTCTCGGATTTCTAGCTAAACCCCCCATGGCCACTGCTCGCGGGGCTCCTGACACCCCCATCCTTCTCCCCAGCAGATCCTCTGGGAGAAATTTGCACATGACGCGGGAAAAGGTGACAAGGAAGAGGTCTTAGCCGTGGAAGAAGTCACAGAAGCCCCAGCGAATGCGTGAGCTCCAGGTGTCTGCATCCCCGGCACTTTCTGGAAGTCGTTGGTTTTTTTACAATTTCTTTTAATGTTTTTTCAATGTTTTGCTTAATTGTTGTGAATGTAGCTTTTTTAAATTGTTTTGAGCATTTTTCTACCTTTCTGTTCTGTTTTGTTTTGGTTTTTTACTCTGAAAACTAATGTGATTTTGCAAAGATGCTTTGTAGTTGGAGGGATGTTTCGAGGCCCGTGGACCCTGACCACGTAATGCGCCTTCCAGCCGCTCCGGGGAAACACCACCCCTTCCTCACAGGGAGGGGTCGGAGCTGCTGCTGGCCGCTGGGGCTGGGATGAGGGTCTGTGCCGCCGCCCGCCTCCACTGGCAGAAAATTGACATCCTCCTTCTTTCTCTACTGGCTGCAGTTCAGAAAGGAATGACTTTCCAGTGGCTGCTGTAACAGGACCACGATTGCCGAGTCGACACAGCGGACGCCTACTCATTATAGCTTGTAAGCCCTCCTGCCTGCTTCTTACAGGGATGCTTGTGGGTGATGTCACACCCACCTGGTAATCCAGGACCATGTCCCCATCTCGAGATCGACATCCGGGACTTAATCACACCTGTAAAGTCCCTTCTGTCAGAAGGCAACATTTTTATAGGGTCCAGGCATTAGGATGTGGACCTCTTTGGGGACATTTTTCTGTCCACCCCACGGAGCCCAAGGAGGGAAGCTTGGTTGAGCGGCTGTGATGGGCGAGCTCAGAGCCGCCCTCACTCCTCCGAGTTCGCACCTGGCCCACTGGGCTCTGTGCCCCCTCCCCATACCTGCCCTGTGCATCCCTCCCACCTGACTTGGATCCTAAGTCAAAACCAGCTGAGTTACATGCTTTATCGTAAGCCAGCAAAGTCTTTGTTTTCAATTCCCGTCTTTGCCTGAGTCCCGTGAGCAGTTTTAGCAAATTATCAAGCCTGAGGAGGCGGGTCATGGGAAGCCCTGATTTATAGCCAGTCGTTCCGAAGTCCGGGCTGCCCGGGGCTCCCACCCGGGGGTCTGAAGGGAGTGAGGTCTGGAGTCTTGGGGAGCCGGTTGTAGGCGTTGGAAGATGGCCCAGCAGACCGCACACACCCGCATGAAAGGCAGAGCAGCTGAGCATCTTACTGCACGGATGTCACATCTCAAGAGAAATGAGTTATTTATGTCTGCGAGTCTTTTTCTGCTTTGTATATAAATTCATTTATTTTTTAGATGCCGAAGTGATGATTACCAAAGGACAAAGGAAGTGGGGGAGGGGATAAATTAGGAGTTTGGGATTAAGAGATACAAACTACTATACATAAAATCGATAAGCGACAACGATTTACTTTGTAACACAGGGAACAATATTCAATATCTTGTAATAACTTGGAGTGGAAAATAATCTGAAAAAATATATATATATTTAACTGAATCACTTTGTCGTACACCTGAAACCAACACAACATTGTAAATCAACTAGAATCCCATATAAAATAAAAATTAAAAAAGAAACTAAGGTCATTCTAATGGAAAAAAACGAGTTCTTGGACTGATGCCCCAGGCACTCAGGACCTAATGCCCCCGTATCCTCTGTGGCCCCAGTGGTGATCGGCTGCAACGTCCCAGCCCATCATCTCCCCGACGCTCCCGTCTCTGCCACCCGGGAGGCCCGGCCTGGACCCTCCCGGTGACTGTGTGGTTTGCACAATGGTGCCCCTGTGCTCACACGAGGGGTCAGCGGCTGCAGAGGCAGACTTTCAGGAACTTTCAGGCCACAGCATTGCCCAACAGGATGTGTGAGGCTGGCACAGCTGGGGTGGTGGGATTGGTCCCAGTGACACCAGCCGTCTCCCCGGCATCCTCTCCCCGTGGGAGGGCAAAGGGTGAGCATGTGCTTCCTGGGGAGCCCCCTCGGGGCAGCTGTGTAGTTGCCTAAGTTGCCTCCTTATATAGAGAGTTGAGGCACTGGGTCAGCAGAGACTGACCGGGCACAGATTCACGCCCCGGGCTCTGTCCTAGGATCACGGGGTACCAAGGGGCCCTGGAAGGCGGAGACAGAAGAAAAGTCCCGCCCCAACGGAGCTCTCCTCCTGCTGAGGCAGCCGACCATTGGACAGCAGGGAAGGACGTGGACGGCGTGTGAGTGACGTGATCCGGGGGCAGAGGACTCGGAAGCACCTCGTAGTTGAGGGTGAGCTCTCAGCCCCGTGCTGGGGGGAAAGGGTTCTCCCGGGAAAAACTAAAGCTGAGCCAGTGCTGGCTCTCGTGGAGGCCGGAGAGGGGATTCCGGGCAGGGCGAGGGGTCTCCACACTGCCGGGGACCAGGGAGCAGGGGCAGTGATGGCTGGGTGGGGGGAAATGGGGACCTTTGGAGGAGAATCTGGGTCTGGATGTACAGGCGGGAGGGCCGGGGTTGGGGGGAAGCATGGACGGTGTCCTGGGGCGGCAGCAGCAAATGACGCAGACCGGGGGGCTAAACACCACAGGCATCCGTCCTCCCCCATCCTGGGGACCAGACGTCTGAGGTCAAGGTGTCCCAGGGCCGCGCTCCCTGCAGGGGCTCCAGGGGAGGGTGCTTCCTGCCTCTTCCAGCTTCTGGGGGCTCCAGGCGTCCCTGGGCTTGTGGCCGCCTCCCTCCCGTCTCTGCCCCTGTCTGCACGTGGCTTCTCTGTGTCTGCGTCCCTCCTCTTCTGTGTCTTAGAAGGACCCTGTCACTGGATGTAGGGCCACCCTCCTCCAGGAGGACCTCATCTCAGACCCTTCCCTCCATCACCTCTGCAGAGTCCCTGTTTCCAAATTAAGTCACTTTCTGAGGTTCTGGGGCGTCCAGAGGTGGACTTACCGCTTTGGAAGGAACACAGTTCTGCCCACACGCCCCTCTAAAGAGGCTCCTTCCCGACTGTGTGCACCCCTAACCCCCAGCCCTGCCCCAAAGTGCCCCCAACCTGCACCCACAGCCCTACCTCCATCCACTTTCCCCAAGCGTCCGCAAACGTTCGCTCCTGTGAAAACCAGACATTCCAGGCTCCGCAGGCCACGCGCATCTGTCAACCAGATCTGGTCTCTCTCTCTCCTTTTTTTTTAACAACCTTTAAAAATGTAACAATTTATTCTTAGCTCACAGGCCCTCCAAACACAGGCCGCTTTTGGCCGGTAACCCCAGTGCATGCCCTCTCTGAGGTGAAGGTCAGGTAAATGAGATTTGTAAGGACAGACACAAATTAAAATTAAGGAAAATAATTTTATTTATTTTTAAAATTAATTTTTACTGGAGTAGAGTTGCTTTACATTGTTGTGTGAGTTTCTGCTGTACAGCTAAGTGTATCAGTTATACATATACCCCTATCCCCTCCTTTTTGGATTTCCTTCCCATTCGGGTCACCGCAGAGCACTGAGGGGAGTTCCCTGTGCTATACAGCAGGTTCTCCTTAGTTACCTATTTTATACATAGTAGTGTGTACAGATGTCCGTCCCAATCACCCAGTTCATCCCACCCACCCCCACCCCCCCTTGGTAACCATACGTTTGTTCTCTACATCTCGTGACTCTGTGTTTACTTTGCAAATAAGTTCATCTGTACCATTTTTCTAAATTCAACATGGAAGTGATATTATATGATATTTGTTTTTCTTTATTTAGAGAGAAACACACACCACAGACAGAGTGTGGGTCATCTCAGAAGGTGGGAGGCCAAGAAAGATAACTTAAACTCTCTCTTCAGTGACATCAGGGCAAGGGCGACCTCGCTCCAAGTTGCACACGTACCTACTGGCGCTAAAGCTGGGAGACGTGTGTTTTCTTTCTCCGGAGAGAGGCAGCTGGTTACCGTAGATGGGCCCCTATAAGCCAGGGGGTTTAGGGCAAACGCTGCGCGGCCCGCGGGGCAGTCAAGACCTGTTGCTTCAGGAAAGAGTGACTGTTTATCCCGACAAGGAGGCTGGGGTTGGTCGTCCCCTCCGGGCTGTGCGAGAAGGTGGGACTTTTCCGGTCCCTGCCAGGTCTCAGCCTGTGATGGGCGTCCCTTCCTGGTTTTGGGCTCCTTCAGTGATAAAACTGTGTTCTTCCCCTCCAGTCATTGTGGGGAGGTTTCCTGGGTTCGCAGGAGGCTTGGGGTTAATTATGTTTCCCCAACAGTGTGAGGCTGAGAATCTGCTCACGACGGCATCGCGCTACGTGGATCCCCCAGTGTCATAAATGACCTCCACCCCGTTCTGGGGACCCCTCTGCACATCCCCACAGGCACTGAGTGACTGGGTGACCCGCCCACTGAGTGACCCGCCCTGCAGGGTCTTTGGGTGTTTGCCGTACCTGCTCAGAGAGCAATGCTTTCTTTGTTTCGCTGAGTGCCAACTCGGAACTCCAGGCAACAGTCCCCAAGTGCGCACAGGGGATATGCCGTCAAGGCTGTGTGACTTTGGGCAGCCTGCTTGCCCTCTCTGGGCCGCATCTGTGAAATGGGATTGAAGACAGTGCTTGCTTCCTCCCTCCACAGGGCGGCCCACAAAGTCCCTGAACAGAGCCCTGAGGCTTGGGGAGGGGAGGGTGGAAGGGGAGGGGCTTGTGCTGAGACTTTTGTCTGTACTGGGTCTGGAGGGGCTAGTATGGGGTGGGGAGGGAAGAGCCCGGAATAAAGCCAGGATTTTCCTGACTTTCTTAGAGCCCTGAGGATGCACTTTCCTGCCTCACCCCAGCACACTGATTCCTCCTCAGGGCTGCACCGGGGACCCCAGTGCTCTGGGGGCTGAGGCCTCCCTGGGATGGAGAAGCTGGGGTGCTGCGGGAACCCACCCACAGGAGGAGGGGCCCAGTAGTCTCCGGGACCAGGCCTCACCCCCCCACAGGGACACAGGGGTCCAGCCCTACAAGACAAGACCTGCCGGGGCATCTCACATGGGGGGAGGGTGTCCAGGACCAGGGACCCGTGACCACCCACCTGGACTCAGGGAGCAAACCCAGAAGCCCCTTCCCCACCCCGCCAGCTCAAATCTTCAAGTCCAGCCCGGCCACCCAGATCAGACGAACGGACCCTCCTCTGTCACCAGCACAGTCACTGCTCACAAACCACAAAACACCGGATGGTTGTAAACCCCCTAAGGAAGGAACACGGCTGAGTTCATTAGTAAAGGGCCCCACTTCTTGCTGAAACACAAAAAGCAATTCATAGATGGGTTGGGGGTGCGGAAGGAGGGCAAGGAAAGCGGGATGAGGGTAGAGTCTGGAGCCCAATCCTCTCCCCGTGGCAGCTGCCACTTCTCTGTTTCATATGCGAAAAAAAAGAAATAGAAAAGTGGGTTCTGGGGCTTTGGAAGCCCTGGTTCCGACAGGGAACCGGTTCTGTGTGGCTACACGACATCCCGGCTAAGAACAATGTTATCAGTATCAACGTATCCATGGTAACAGATGCACCACCCAACGCAGGATATTCCATAATAGGAGGGTAACAGGGGAACCTGGGAGAGGGTGGGAGAGGGGTCCATGGGAACTCCGTGCCTTCTGCTGAGCGTCTCCGAAAACCGAAACCTGCTGAAAAACTTGTCCGTTAGTAACGAGGATGATAATAATATTAAAGGGCCAGGGGGGAGAGGCTAGGGGAAAAGCAGGGAAATAAAAGGCGAATATCTGCAAAGCGTATCGGGGTCTCTGGAAGGAAAACCGTGTCTCGGCAGACTCTCTGTTTTAGGTGATGAAACACGGAAGGAACACAGAGTAGTGACAGTTCAGGAAATGTCATTTGCGGACAGACCGCAGTACAAACTGAGTCACCGCCAACTTGCACTATTTCCGGCCGGCGGCGTCTCTCTGTCTCTGTCTTTCTCAGTGGAGTCCCCAGCAGGCAGTGGCTGACCTGCAGGACCTGAGGGTCCCGGGGAGGCCGCCCCTCTCATTGAGACACAGGGGACAGACCCCGGCCGTGGGTGAAGCCTGCTGCCTCTGGGGTCCACGCCAGGGACCCCGGTCCATCGTGGGCGTCCAGGTCAGAGGGGGAAACGGGACGTGGACTCGTTGACTCACTCACTGACCCACAGGCCATCCTGCAGGGGCAGGGCCTGTCTCTCCCCAGGGTGCCCTCAAGGTGTTCCATCCCTGAGCTTTCAGGGCGATGCAGCCCTCAGGGTCCCTGGGACCAGCCAGCCCGTGGGGTTAGTACTCTGCGTGGTGACACTGCGCACCGGGTCTTTCCCGCCCCGCATCACCCTGTGCGGTCCTAAAAGTTCAGGGCAGCCGGGGACCCCATTGCTGAGGGCAGCACAAACATCTACCAGGGCTGGGATCTCCTTCTCTAATCCCGGGAGGGGTGTGGTGAGTGAGGAGGGGGCAGTCACATCTCTCCTAATTCAACATCTCCTAGCTAACAACTCTAAGGTCTTCTGGAAAATCTGCCGGACGAAGGGATGATTTGAACATCCTTCGTGCAGCCTCGTGCGGTTTAGCAAGTGGACAAACCCGTGTCACAAGCACGATGTGGAATGCTTGCCTCTGGATTCCCTGTCCCTCCCTCAGCCAGGGGACACCCCAGCCCCTGTAGATGAGATGCACCATCTCCCGAGTTTCCTAGAGAGGGAAGCCCACGGTATGAATCCTGTGGTCTGGCTTTCTTTTAGCTCAGCGTGTTTTGAGATTGGTCCACGCCCTTGAGTATACGGGGAGCTCGGTGCTTTTCATAGATGAATCTCACTCCAACCCAGCGCACGTCTGTATCACAGTTGCTAGGTGCATTTTCCCATTGATGGGCGCTTTGGTCATTCCCAGTTTGGGGTGACAAAAAAATCAAGCCGCTGTATGACATTTGGGTACAAGTCTTTCTGTGGAAGGGATTCTTCCTTTATTTGGGGTAAATACCTGAGAGTGAAATTCCCGAGCCGCATAGGAACTGTATGTCTGGCTTTATAAGGTCTAAGAACTGCCTGCTTTTTGCTGTGTGCTCCCCAACATTTATATGCTGAAGCTCTGACCCCCCATGGGATGGTGTTAGGAGGTGAGGCTTTTGGGAGGTGATTAATTAGGGTTAGATGAGGTCATGAGGGTGGGGCCCCCATGATGAGATTAGTGTCCTTAAAAGAGAAGAAGATGCACCAGAGCCCCTCTCTCCATCACGTGAGGTCCCAGTGAGAAGGTGGCTGTCCGAAGGACAAGAAGAAGGTTTTCTCCAGAAACCCAGCCATGCCAGTGCCCTGATCTTAGACATTCAGCCCCAGAACTGTGGGAAATAAGCGTCTGTGGTTTAAACCCCTCGACTAATGGTATTTGCTATGGCAGCTCGAGCAGGTTAATGGCAGACTGTTCTCCAAGGCAGCTGCACTATTTTAGATCCCCACAAACAGCGCTTGAGGGTGCTGGGTCGTCAGCATCCCTAGCAGCTCTCGTTATGATCTTTTTCGTAACCTTCCCGCTGCTTGTTTCTATATATATATGAGCTTTGATAGAATGCCTACCCTTAGATATCAAAACGTCTGCGTGATTCCAAAAAGGACCTTTATTTATTTATTTATGGAGGCTGCACCGCATGGCTTGCAGGATCTTAGTTCCCCGACCAGGGATGGAAACTGCACCCCCTGCAGTGGAAGCACAGAGTCCTAACCACTGCACCGCCAGGGAAGTCCCTGTCAGTAGCTTTTAGCTGAAAAGAAAGAATGATTTCTCAGCTCAGTGATACCATCTTATGGGCTCTTCCCTCCCTGGGAATTTGGTTACAACTTTGCTGGTTTAATTTATAACAAGAGCCTTTTTGAATCCTATATCATACCTGTGGGCGAAGTTAAATTTTCATAACACCCTAAACATCCCCTACCCCGCAAAATCATCTTACCATACATTCAGCGTGTTCATCAAGTGCGTCTAAAACCTGTAGCAGATGGTACCCCGTAACGAACGTCGTTCAAGCTCTCTGATGAAGGTGCAGGTTTGACAAGAGTTCCTGTGACCCCCCAAAGAGGTTTTGTTTTCTTATCTTGTCACTGACGACGAATAGACATACAGTGAATTACACATGAGGCCTCGCTGGGGTCGTCACGTTAAATGCTGTCCCACAGTCCAGAAATGTTTCCTCAAGGCCCCGGGGGGGCACCGGTCTAAAATGTCCAAACATCCAGGAAGAAAACACCCATCTCCTTCATCTGGCTAGTGGCTCTAGGTTCTAAAATCCTCCTCTGGTCTGAAAGTGTCAGGAAATTAGCAACTTTATCTTTGGTTTTTTTTGGGGGGGGGTTGTTTTTTTTTTTTTTTTGCGGTACGCAGGCCTCTCACTGCTGCGGCCTCTCCCGTTGCGGAGCACAGGCTCCGGACGCGCAGGCTCAGCGGCCACGGCTCACGAGCCCAGCCGCTCCGCGGCATGTGGGATCTTCCCGGACTGGGGCACGAACCCGTGTCCCCTGCATCAGCAGGCGGACTCTCAACCACTGCGCCACCAGGGAAGCCCTGCTCATTCCTTTTTGAAGACGTTCACTTATCTTGTTTTCTTTTGTCCTTGAAAGACAAAAGACATTGTAGTACCTAGCAAACTGGTTTGCCTCGCCCAAAGTTGTAAAGATTCCGCTTTTTTTTTTATTCTGAGGGGTGTGTACTTTTAGCTCTTACCTTTAGGGTTTTCATCCACATTTGCTTTCTTCGGAAAGCACGTCCCCTCAGAGCAGGGGCCCCGTCACAAAAGGCAACGTTGATTCCTATCCGTACGGAGTGCACAAAAGAACTCACTTTGAAATAGCTGAACTTAGGAACTTTTCCTCCTAAATGAATAGGGGACAGGAAAGAAGGGAGAAGAGGCTTCAATGGGAAAAAAAAAAAATGGCTTGCTTTCAAACCCGGGTCCACAGCAGGGAAAGCGCACTGGCCCGCCAGGGAATTTCCTACAGATGGGTATCTTTAGGAAAGACAGATGGATTTCTAGGAGAACAAATGGTGCATAAGAAAGTCTGTGAGAATGTTTGTTTATGCCAGTACAGTGGTACTGTCTTCAAGGCCATAAAACTTCCCTGGAGACAGAATTTATGATGGTTTCAACCCTTTCCTGGGAGTGAAGTGTCCCAGAGGGAATTTATGGCATGCTTCACTCCCAGAAGTTTTTGCTTTCAGTCTGATAAGAGAAACTCCGAGAAGCCTTATTTTTCCTGCATCTGTTGAATCCCAAATATCTTCTGCTTAAAATAATTTCATACCCATCCTGGGGTTCCGAGGGGGTTCCCACATTTGCAGACAAGGCTGAGAAGAGAGCCACTTACCATCTTTCCTTTGTTCTGTCTACAGGGCAGCCTCTCTAAGCGAGACCCCGTAAGTACCCCTTCCTTTCTCTGCAGCCTCCCTGCTTGGGTTTTAGATGCTCAAAGTTGAGCCCTCAGCGGGCAGCCAGCACAGCTCAGCCCCGGGTCCCACTGAGCCCCTTTAGGGGTCACCGGGCTTTGTCTCCGATGGTGAAGCTGTGATTTCCCAAATGCCTCTGACTCAGCTCAAGGAGCCTGTTGTCACCCGCCCCGAGGAGAGAGCAACGTCCTTCTTCCCAATGGAGCTACTGACACCTTCTCAGTACACAGTGTAGCGACCTGAAAGCGCCCCCCTAAAAGTCATGTCCACCCAGAACCACAGAATGGGACTTCATTTGGAAGCAGGGCCTTTGCAGATGTGATGAAGTGAAGGATCTGTCCTCTGTGTAGAAAGAATCAGAATAACCCCAACCTCACTTCCCAAGGGCATGGGGACCCTGCCCGAGATGTGGGCACAGACGGACAGCTGTGAGACCCAGGTGCAAGACGGCAAAGCCCCTTAGGGCCCTGCCATTGCGGGGAGGGAGGGGAATATGGACCGAGGAAGCGGGTCCCAGGTGTCCGCCCGGTGTCAGGATGCTCTCCTGCGATGTGCACACGCTCTGCCTTCGCCCTGTTCCCAGCCTGGCGTTTGTCACCAAAGTCCATCACAAGATCCTCTTTTCTTTTAAAGGTTTTCCAAAGAGGAGGTGATAAAAATGAGTAGCGAATGCCCGATTCTGCCGTGATGGGAGAGCACACCGCCCGCATGCGTGTGAAGCGCGTGTCCTATAAAATCTGGAGTGAATGGAGCTCCACGCAGCACTTCGGTGAGTCTCCCGGGAACACCCGAGGCCACCGATGCCTGGCCAGGGGGGAGGGAAGCAGGGGCCCTTCCTCTGAATCCTGCTGCTTGACCCTCCTTCTTTTTTGGGGGGGGGGTCAGTTTCTCTTTTATTTCAAATAGTTTCACCTTCATTAAGAGCTTACAAAACAGTCAGGTATATGCATTATCTCATTGAATCTCCATTTTGCGAGGAGGTAACTGTAAGTGCAATTTTAATGTTTGTTCTATAAATTAAAAACTTGCACATTAATAATTGAACTGTTAAAAGATTATGTGTTCCTGGAAACCATTCTCCTATAGAATAGTAACAGTACAGAGGTTGGTTAGTAGGAAGGAATCTTCTGTCTCTTAGAAGGACCCTGTCATCAGATATAGGGCCACCCTCCTCCAGGAGGACCTCATCACACCCTTCACTGCATCACATCTGCAGAGACTCTCTTTCCAAATAAGGTCCCGGTTCCCAGGGTATAGGATGGGGACACATCTTTACGGGGGTCCACTGAGCCAACTGCAGGGCCCCTCCCAGCAGAGGGGCCCAAGGGTGGGTCCCGCAAGCTCTCTGATTAAACACACAACCTGCAGCCTGTCCTGCGGCCCTACGCGCCCTCCCATGTTTCTGGGGTAACCCTATGGGGAGGGCCCCACCCAGCTGCAACCACAGGAACACACGCTGCTGTGGGTCACTCCTGCCTCGGTCTCACTGGGAGGTCTCTGAGGCTCTGGCTGCCCGTCACCCCCCACCCCAGGGATGTCACCCTCGTGGGGTCAGCCAGGGTGTCCCCACTTCTCTCCCCACATGAGGGGGCTCTGACCTCCAGAGTGCCTCCCTCCTTCAGGGGGCCGGGAGGGGTATCACAAAGTGAGTTGCCTGAAAATCTGACAGCTGCCATCTGTCAGCACGGCTGGCTTGGTTCCTGGCAGGAAATGCCAAGGGTTGGCCCCGTAAGCTCAAGGTTGGCAGACCCACAGGGCACCTCATGCAGCCTCATGCCTGCCCTGTAGGACCAGCAGAAAACCCACAAGGTCGGGATCCACCCAGTCCCTCCCTCCAGGGCTCCCTCGGGATTCATTAGCAGCCAACAGGGCATGAGCTCTAAGTATGCACCTGCTGAATGCCTAAAAGAAGGGCTGCCCCACCCCTTCCCCAGAGAGGAGCTACCAAATCCATGTCTGAGCCTCCTTCCCCATAGGCAGTGGGTTCATGGCTTGCAGAAGGGGTCCAGGCTACACGAGTCAAGTCAGAGTTCCCCCAGAAAAGCCTCATTTGCAATTAAAACGAAAACAACACACACACACACACACACACACACACACCTTTCTCTCATCCTTGACATTTCACAATTACACATTCATTCCTTTGGTTATGTAGTGCAGTATTGAAAGTTAATATCCATTGAGAAGGAAGGCATTGTGTGGTATTAGCTGTGCCCTCGTGGAAATGTAATTGGTGGGTCCTGTCTTGTGAGCAGCAGGGTGAGAAATATGGGGACAGTGAAAAGGGGTGGGGTGGGGTGGGACAGGATCGCAGAAGAATCGATTCTTCACTGCCAAGATTCCCACGTTCCTCAGGCCCCTGTGTCTGGAAGTTCTCTTCTCCTCTGCTCAGCCCTGCTTCCCCCGCCCCGCAGTCTGATACCGGGTTGGTAGCCGATGTGTGCAAACCTGACCACCCGGTCACTCCTGACCCTCTGCACCTCTGTCCCATCAGGTTTCCCAGAGAAGAACTTCCTTGTGGTCCTGATCGGGCTGGTGGTGAGGGCAGCGGTTTTGTCCAGCATGGGCCTGAAATTCCTCTGTAAAAGGCAACACCCGCCCCCCACCCTCACCCCCCAAAAAACCTCGAGAACAGCATGACGGAGGCCACACACAAAAGGGCCCACGCCTGTCACCCCGTGCACGCAGAATGGCCAGAAACCCAGATTCAAAAAGCAGATTTGAGGTTGCTTAGGGCGGAGGGAGGGGAATGAGGGCAGGGGGCGGCTGCTAAAGGGATGGCCCGTCTGCTGCCTGAGCCCCATCCGTGGCCCAATGTCCACACTGGTTCTCTCCTGATGGCCGGGTCGGGGGGAGTTTGACTTTCCCGTGTGCTGTGGGCTTTACGCTTCCCGCAAAAGGCAGTCATTATTTTGTGCTCCAAAGAATAAACTTTAAAAAGAGATTAGGATTGACATAAATACGCTACCGTGGGTAACAGATAGCTAGTGGGAACCTGCGTTATAGCACAGGGAGCTCAGCTCCGGTGCTCTGTGATGACCTAGGTGGGCGGGATGGGGGAGGGGGATGGAAGGAAGGTCCAAGAGGGAGGGGATACAGGTACACATAGAGCTGAATCACTTCATTGTACAGCAGAAACTAACACACCATGGTAAGGCAATTATACGCCAATAAAAAATGAATAAATTAGTTTATTGATTAAAAAGAAGAGGCTTTCAAGAAAGAGGCAAAGCCAGGGGTCTCTGCAGAGAGCACACGCGTGTCTGGAAGACGGGTCCTGAGGACGCCGCCGGGCAAAGCGACTGTGAGCTCAGTACCGGTTAGGGGCTGTCCCTGGTGTCACAATTCGGAACCACCTGCTGGGTGACCGTCCAGGCACGGGCGATGGAGGCTGGCTATGGTCACAGCCACCACACGGGGGCAGCGGTGAGCAACCCGCCCATTTCCCGGCCCCAGTTTCTCAGCTTCCCAGGCCCCGAGGGGGGTGGTGTCTGGCCCGAGGGGTCGACTCAGGGCGGTGGCATCAGCCCTGGCTGCAGATGCAGGCTCTGTCCCCTTTGCCGGCTGGCTCGCCACGCCTGTGCAGCATGTGTTGAATGCCAGGTGACCACCTGGAGTGCCTGGGGCACGGGCATCCCTAGGAGACCACCCAGCCAAGGGGCTGCGGGCGTGTGGAGGAAGGTGGGGGCATCCCATGTCCGCTGCGGACGTCTGTGGACCATTGCATACACAAGGACCAGAATCACTGATGGAGCGTCTTGGGGTTCTCCTATAGCATGCAGCCCTGGGGGACACCTGGAGAGACTTGGGGAGTCCTGGGGGACTTGGGAATGTGTAGGGCCCCCAGGGCCTCCGTCTGGGGGGATGATAGTGGCTTTGGCACCAGACAGAGGTGATGGTTGCACAACACTGGGAATGTGCTGAATGCCGTCAAACTGTGCGCTTAGCATGAATTCTGCAGCTCGCGAGTTAAACGTCAGTAAAGCCGTTTTTAAGAAAGAAAAGAACGAACACATCACGGGCATCTTCATCTCCGAGATGCCTGCAACCCAGGTGGAGGAATGGGTTTTCGCCGCCTCTTGGGGGGCAGACAGACAGCCTCCGACTTAGGACAGACGGCCCCATCCTTGCTGTCACACTACCACGTGCAGACTTCGAAGCTGGCATCTGTGCTCCGCCCTGACCCTCCCCTGTCCGGGTGTGACCTCTCTCCCTTTCAGGGAAAACCGTTTATGATAAGTAAAGAAAACGAAAAATCGCCTGGATGTTTATTCACGGATTTGTATGAATGCAATGGTGTGGGCTGTGCAGAAATTGTAAGGAGACGTAGATTCATTTCTGCGCCTAAGGAAAGATATTCGTGGTGTATTTTTAGCAAAATTAAAAAGTGACAGGACTTCCCTGGTGGCGCAGTGGTTAAGAATCTGCCTGCCAATGAAGGGGACACGGGTTCGAGCCCTGGTCCGGGAAGATCCCACATGTGGCGGAGCCTAGAGCCCGTGAGCCACAACTACTGAAGCCCGTGCGCCTAGAGCCCGTGCGCCTAGAGCCCGTGCTCCTCAACAAGAGAAGCCACCGCAGTGAGAAGCCCGCACACCACAACGAAGAGTAGCCCCCGCTCGCTGCAACTAGAGAAAGCCCACTCGCAGCAACGAAGACCCAACGCAGACAAAAATAAATAAATAAATTTATTAAAAAAAAAAAAGAAAGAATGAGCGAAGGCATTGAGGAAAATAATCACAAACTTCCCCCCAAGGTGGCCAACATGGGGCATCCCCAAAACTCGATATGAACAACAAAGACACCTATCTCCCTGCCCATCTTCCAGCCACGGGGGGAAGAAGGACAAAGGGAGTACAGACAGGACGAGGATGGAAAACGCCCAGCTGAGGACAGTTCTCTTCGGTGGCGTGTCTCTACAACCCCACATTAAACATCCAGGCTGGGTTCCGTCCACACGCAGAAGAGACCCATCTCCCAGGCGGGGCTCGCTCAGGCTGTTGGCCAGGGAAGCAAACAGCAGAGTCGCGCCCCAGACACAGAGGGAGACGCCCGCTCCGATTTCCTGGGACGCCCTGAGCCCAACCGAAGACAACACTACAAAGAAACGGGCGTTTCACGAAAGGCTGCGGCCACTGATAAGGAAGATTTCATTTAGAAACTTCCATGTTTGGGGTTGGGCCAGAGCTAAGAAGGCGTCTCTTTCAAAAGACGTGCGGTGCTTCAGAGAAAATAGAAAAGATGAGGTCTAAGTGGAGGAAACACTCGCTATCGCTGTGGCCGAGGAACCCGTGACCCCGAGATACCCTGTGTCATCACCCCAGAGAGCCTCTGGCCACGACGCCACCTGAGACAACCTGGACCTGGAAAGACGGGCTTCTCGTGGGAGCATCAGCTCCGGCTACGGATGGGCTTGGCCCCGGCACACTCTTATGTACACGGATGGGTTTACAATAAAAATCAGAACCTGGCAAGTCAGCCCAAGCCTGGGCTGGCCACCGGCAGGTTCCAGAGCGGACCTGTGCACCGGTGGGACAGGCACCCTATGGGAAGGGTAAGCTTCCCTGGCATGGGGCCAGGGACCCGGGCAGGTTTCAGGAGGCCAGAGGGAGGGGATAGGGGTGCACGGTGAGAGAAAAAGAGTGTTATTTCTTACAGCAGAGTCCAGGGCGGCTCTAACAACCACACACTGAGGGCCTAAAACCACAGGCATCCATCGTCCCCCCAGTCCTGGAGACCAGAAGCCTGAGGTCAAGGTGTCCCAGGGCCGCGCTCCCTCCAGAGGCTCCAGGGGAGGGTCCTTCCCGCCTCTTCCAGCTCCTGGGGGCTCCAGGCGTCCCTGGGCTCGTGGCCGCGTCCCTCCCGTCTCTGCCTCTGTCTTCACGGGGCTCCTCCTCTGTGTCTGGGTCTCTCGCCTTCTGTGTCTTAGAAGGACCCTGTCATTGGATGTAGGGCCACCCTCCTCCAGGAGGACCTCAGCTCAGATCTTTGACTTTATCCCATCTGCAAAGGCCCTGTTTCCTACTAAGGTCCCGTTCTGAGGCTCTAAGGGATGTGAACTTGGAGAGTTATTAAAAAGTGCAGCAAAGATTACCACCCCCAGCGGACAGGGCGCTGGTGGTCCCTAAGTGCCGGGGCCCCCAGAAGCAGCAGCTGGGAGGACAGGTCTGCAGGTTCCCCGAGAACGCAGAGGGTACAGCTCACCCGCGCCGTGTCCGTGCCCGGAGCGCCAGGCCAGGAATCTTACAGCAAGGCGTGTCCCCTCCTCCAGGAAGACGCTCCGCCACCACGGCGGAAGTGCTTTTGTTGGGAAAGGTCATGAGAGCAGCCCCTCCCCTCGGGAGAATCCCGGAGACCAGCCTGGCCTGACCCCGAGGGCACGGCCCAGCCTTGTGCCGGGAAGTGGCCCTGGAGGGTCTCTGGGGACCTCAGAGCGCACGGGGTACCCTGTGCCTCAGCCTGCGAATTTCTTTATTTTTCTTTCTTTTTTAAGAAAATATTTATTTATTTATTTGGCTGCGTCGGGTCTTAGTTGCGGCACGCGTGTGGGATCTTAGTTCCTTGAACAGGGATCGAACCCGGGCCCCCTGCATGGAGAGCGCGGAGTCTTAGCCACTGGACGGCCAGGGAAGTCCCCTCAGCCTGTGATGTTCACTTCTCGCTCTTGCCCTGGGCTCTCAGACCGGCAGGACTGCAGGTCCCGACGTGCACCCCACCACGCCCGTTTGCAGCTTTGCAGAGCTCGGCCTCGGCCAGCGAGGGAGGTGCGGCGCAGCTCAGGGGGGCGGGGTGGGGTGACCCCAGGTCGTGAGCTGCGGTTTGGAGCCTCCTGCCTGAGACACACCCGCCGCTCCCCCCGCCACTCCCCGCCCTGGCTTCCCCGAAGGTCGTGCAAAATCGAGGGACTTCCGGTTTAGAGGCAGAGCGCGGGGTGGGGGGGGAGGGGGAGGGGAGGGGAGGGGGAGGGGAGGGGGAGGGGGGAGGGGGGACTCCCTGGAGACAAGAATTTCTCTCTGCACGTTTTTCCGGACGGAAGACTAGATACAAGTCTCCCCGTGAGAGAGAGGTTCCTGAAACGCTTCAGAGCAGGAGTGGGTGTTGGCGTCTAAACCAGAATAGATTTGAAGTGGGTCTGGGGCCCCCCAGGGGCTGGATATGGTGGCCCCAGGAAGGTCAGGTTCTGCCCTCAGGATGGACCCGCTGGACCCAACAGGGTGTGTGAGACGCAGGCCCCAGGGAGACGGGCTGAACCCCGCCGGAAACACGCGTGTGTCTGTAGCGACAGACAGACAGACGGAACGTTTTCCCTTAAATAAATAAACACATATTTAATATTTAATGTATACGAATGCACTTATACACCAAGGTTAATTAATAGACATGAACGCTATGTAACATTGATGCAAACATTAATTAATGTACACCATGTAAGTCATACATTAATGCACCTGTATGATTATAATATACTATATACATGTAGTCTTTTATTTAGTTGTTATTTACTTTAAAAAAATTAATTTATTTATTTTTGGCTGCGTTGGGTCTTCATTGCTGTGCGCGGGCTTTCTCTAGTTGCGGCGAGTGGGGGCTGCTCTTCTTTGCGGTACGCGGGCTTCTCATTGCGGTGGCTTCTCTTGTCGCAGAGCTCGGGCTCTAGGCGTGTGGGCTTCAGTAGTTGTGGCTCAAGGGCTCTAGTGCGCAGGCTCAGCAGTTGTGGCACACGGGCTTAGTTGCTCCACGGCATGTGGGATCTTCCTGGACCAGGGCTCGAACCCATGTCCCCTGCATTGGCAGGCGGATTCTCAACCACTGCGCCACCAGGGAAGTCCCTATTATTTACTTTTAAACTTTTTATTTTATATTGGAGTATAGTTGATTACCAGTGTTGTGTTAGTTTCAGGTGTGCAGCAAAGTGATTCAGTTACACATATATATTCTTTTCCAGATTCGTTTCCTATTACAAGATATTGAATAGAGTTCCCTGTGCTACACGGTAGGTCCTTGTTGGTTATCCATCCTATATATAGCACTGTGTACATATATTCTCTTAAATATCTGAGCCTACTTTGATTTAAGGTGGTCCTGCAACTATTTCATCATAGAATCACAGTCACTAGTATTGTTAGCATTTTACTGTGGTGTTTGAAGGACATGTAGCCAAAAAGCGTCATCTCATGGCCAAACCCTGTCTCATAAACGTTGTTGGGAGGATGGGAAGCCCGGGCGCCTGGATGATAAGGGTGGGAGCCCATCACTTTTATGTCCACGGGCCGGTCGAAGCTCTGTGCCGTGGCCTGCGTTCTGGGTACGCGGGCCCAGCCGGAGGCCGCGTGGGAAGGGGGTTTAGGGGCTGTGTTGCTGGGCGGTGACCATGGCCACAGGGAAGCAGCCCCCCGGGAACTGATCCACTGCATCCCGCGGGGGGGCGTCCCGCCCCTCAGCAGGTCCCTAGGAGCCCCCCGGCGGCCGGTCTCCCAACGGGCATGCGGCCTTGGGCTGTCGTCTGCCGTCCAGGGGGCCGCGGGTTTCCTGGGGCGGAGGTGCTGCCGACCCCGCCCTCCTCGCCGAGCCGGCCATGCCCCCGGGTCGCGTGGCAGGTGCTAGGCGCTGGCTGGACGGGCTGCTATTCTGGTCTCTCCCGGCCCAGCTGCTCCGTGCCCTGGCCTTGCCCACCCCCTTTCCCGGTTCCCCATTTCTGTTCCCCGTAGCTCCTTCCCCACATGGAGGGCTGGATTCCAGGCACACAACGCACACTCCCCACGCCGCCAGCCCCCGGGTGTGTGGGGGCTTTTCTGAAATTAGTCATTGCTTGTCTGACGGCACTAAACCGCTGATGGGACGGAGCCGGGGGCCCCGGAGTGGGCGGCCGAGGGGTCTGTGGTCCCATGGAGGGAGACGGCTCAGCACGCATGCGCCCCTGGGCCTCTGTCGCCTCCTCTGGGTAGCGCCACCATCCTCTGCCTCACCTGGTCCCACCCCCCATCCGGAGACCCCCCCCCCAAACACTAAACCTCAAGTCTTCCCCGGGGTTATAGCGACACCGGCGGGGCTGCGGGGGGATTTGGGGGTGTGGCCTTCATGGAACAGACTTGACACCAGTGGCCCCTGTTTGTCCTCTTGTCACCCCACGTACGCACGCCCAGGGCCTCCGGTTGGCAAGGTTCCCGGGGTCTGTGCCGTGCCCGCACGTTTGGGCTGCCTTGGGGCTGAGTATCCCCACGGACAGTCAGGGCTCAGCTTTTTTGGATCTGCTGAGCTAATGAGCACCTGTCCTGTGGCCTGGAGGCCCTGCGGTGCTTTTCTGTTGTGTCTTCCTTTTCTACTGGGGTTTTGGGCTTTTCGGGGAAAACTAAAAGGGCAGGAAGGAGAGGAGGGAGGGAGAGAGGGAGAGAAAGAGAAAGAAAAGAAAGAAGGGTCGTGGGGCATCCGTCCCAGACCCAGGAGTCAGAACCCACATCTGAACGTCACCCCTCAGCATCTGGGGGCGCACTGCCAGGAAAGGGGTCCAGCCTGGGCTCAGCCCCGTGGGTGAAGTCCACTCTGGACTGTCATTCCTCAGCTTTGTCATCTGTGCCCACCCCTGCCCCGCACTGCATCTGCCTAGACACCCCCTGCCCCGGCATCGCTGTGCTTCAGTCCCAGACGAAGAGGGACCCTGGGCAGACATGAGGTGTCCACCAAGAGTGGGCACTGCCTAGCGTGCCTTTCACAGTCGCCTCAGGTCTTAGCAAGATGCTCACCAGCCCTGAACAGGGATGAGGGGATGGGCGTCTGGTCCTTCCCTTGGGGAGACGTGGCTTTTGTCTGTCAGAGGCGCTGGTCAGCCACCGAGACTCGTGCTCTGCGGGAAGTGGGCGGCCGTCACAAAGGACCCCAGGCTGCTCGGCTTAAATCCACAGGCCTGCACCCTCCCCCAGCCCCGAGGACCAGACGTCCGAGCTCAACGTGCCCCGGGGCTGCGCTCCCTCCAGAGGCTCCAGGGGAGGGTCCTTCCCGGCTCTTCCAGCTTCCGGGGGCGCCAGGCGGCTCCCACCTCTGTCCTTGTGTGGCTGTGTCCTCCCTGTGTCCCTGTCTCCCGGGGGCCACCTTCTCATAAGGACAGCAGTCCCATGGGACATAGGGACCAGCCGGTTCCAGGTGGAGTCTGTGTTACCTTAATCCACTACACCTGTGACAGCCCTGTTTCTGAATAAACCGGGCTCTGCGAGTCCAGGTGGATGTGCACTGGGGCTGTGGAGTAGACAGGAAACACTGGAGGAGACAAGAGGACCTGCCTCAAGGGAGAGGGTGGAGGGACGGACACGTGGGGCTGGAGCTTGGGAGCGGCGACAGGCAGATGACAGGTGTAGGGCGAAGGCAAGGGATGCCCAGGAGGGCCCGGGTGAGGGAAGGTCACCTGGGAGCACGTTGGTAGGGGCCAGGCTGAGAGCTGCGTGAGTCCCGTGCAGCCAGCGCGTCGGGGGCCCGGGGTCACCTCCCTGTCCCCTTGGGCACGAGCGGTCATTCCAATGGGACCTCGAAGGAAGGGGCCAGGGCCCCGGCCATTCACGCTGACCGGCTTTACCCAGGACACGGCTCCGGGAAACTGCCCAAGCCGGGTGAATGGCGGGAAGCCACTAGGATTGTGACAAAGAGGAACCTGCAAACAGAAGTGAGAACGGGAAAAGCAGACTTTGAAAGCAAGGGTGTTCCTTCCAGGAGAGCACAGAGCTGCAGTCCTGTTCCTGACCCCAGACCGTAATTCTGAGCTGAGGGGTGCAGAGCGCTCCTGGACCTGGTCACACCCTCAACGCATTCTCCCCGCCTCCCCGGCTCACTGGGGCTTAGTTTTTAGGGGTGGGGCTGACCCCGGAGGCTATAAAAACACTGATGAGAGAAGAAACAAGGTTCTTTCTCTTTCGGGAGGCTGCCTGCAGCACAGCCGAGAAGCCAGGAGAGCTTGGGGCCCACCCCCAGGCCAGCTAGACCAGCACCAGGAGAGGGTGCCTGCATCCCAGGTAAGACCCCGGGGCCGGGCTTGGGGGCGGGAGGCAGGCAGCGGCCTCGACTGCTGTCCCTGGAGACTCAGTACTGACCGCCAGCCCCGGGGGCGGGGGCGGGACCCCCAGGACTTGAACGTGGCTCGTGGCCGCTGAGATGTGTCATCCGGGGCAACACACAACGGATTCAAAGCCTTTATGCCCAAGGATGCCGAGTGTGTCACGGACCCCGGTTACGGGATCCGACCGCGGTGCCACCCTGTACTAGGCTGGGTGCCCGGGGGTCTTGACCACCTCTGTGTCTTGCGCCGGGTCCTGTGCGTTGGCCGAATGGATGAACGGTTCGGAGTGGCTCTCCCCGGACGAGAGGCTTCCCCCTAATCACAGTGCCCCCGACTCCTGCAGGCTCACACTTGCCCCCAGACGCAGGCAGGCGAGCTGCCGGGGTGCAGAGCCCCAAGGCCCCTTCCCTCGCCCCGGTCCTGCTGAGCCTGGCCCCATCCCCCGCCTCTGGGGGCTTGACTCTGCCCAGGGACGCCTCTTCTCTTTGCGATCTGGGGGCAGCAGGATACGTCGATGACCCTCATGCAATGTGGGTGTTTAAAGGACGTGAGCTTCTCCGAGCAAGGAGAGATGCCTGTGGGTGGGCTCAGTGTCGCGGGTCTGGAGCCGTGTGTACCTGTGGGGCTCGGCTCACCTGAGCAGACGCCAGGAACAGACACCCACCCCTGCCTCGACGCCCACGGGGGCCCGTCTTCATCGATCAAAGAGGAGCCCGAGGCCGTGCTCATCCAATGTTCTTCTCCCCGTGGATCCACGTCTGGGCCTTTTGTGAGCGCGGCGTTTACTCCTCTGGATCGTGAGGCCCGGCTGGGAGGCACCTCCCCTGAAGCTTTGTGCCCGACGCCTGGCCCTCCTCACCCTCATCCCTGTACCACAGATAGATGGTTTGGCGTCTGTCCCGGGACACCTCCCCGTGATGGGCAGTTCCGGATCTGACCCGTTGCCTTGTCCTGGGAAGGGGTCTCTCGGGCTTCCCTCCACCCAGTTTGGCAAGAAGGACCCTGGGTGTCGGCTTCTGGTGTCAAATCTGTGTGAAAGTTGGCACTTTTGGGGGACCAGGTCAGTCCTGGGGAATCTTGTGGGAGCCCCAGACCTGGATGGGGGAGCAGGTGAGACCCCAGATGGATGGAGTCCGGGTTGGGTCTCATGATGGGGCTGCTGGACAGGCCCTGAAGGAGGTAGGGTGCGTCCTGGGCCCCCCCCAATCCCAGCCAAGACGCTCCAGGTGGGATGGCGGGGAGTGGCGGTCAGGTCTTTGGGCGACCCTGACTGGCACAGAGAGCCTGAGGCCCTGCTGAGGGTGTGGCCCCCCGAGGCAGATGAGGGTCCAAGGCTCTGCTTGGGTGGCAGCCCCAGGTCGGCCTCCAGGCGCCAAGGGCATTTGCATGAGTGACTCAGGTGGGGGGGGGGATGGGTGGGGTCCGTCGGGAGACCCTGCCGCTGGGGCCCGGAAGGTGCAGAAGGTGGACCCCCGGGGGAGGGTCTAGGAGAGCCGGCCTGCAGAGGGGGGCTTCATGGGGACCTGGGGAAAAGCTCTGGCAGGAATGATGAGACAGCACGGGATTTAGTGACCGTAACTCGGTCTTTTCAGGAAACTGCGTTGTACTTCATGCTTTTAACTAAACTTCCTTCAACTGTTCTGTGAGCCCAGTGTTTCCTGGTGCTGCGTGGAAGGTGATTTCTGGGTTCCGGGATGGGGCTGGAGCCAAGGGTGAGCTCAAACCCCAGGGCGGGAGCTTTTTAGAGAGGCTGACACACACACACACACACACACACACACACACACACACACGCACGCACACACACACGCACGCACACACGCACACACACACGCACGCACGCACACACGCACACACACACGCACACACACAGACACATATGTGCAGACCTGCATACACGCAGGAATGCATGTACACATGCACACACAGACCTGTGTAATGTGTGTGCGCAATACACACAGATACACACATGCACACATGCATGCACACAGACATACATGCACACACAGACACACAAAGACCTGTGTAATGTGTGCACACACACAGAGACACATGCATGCATACACAGCACACACAGAGACACACAAACACATGTAATGTGTGCACACACATGCGTGCATATGCATATAGAGACATGCAGCGCACACAGATACATATACAAGATGCAGAGATATGCACACAGATACACACGTGCACACATGTGCACACACAGTGCACAGACACATAAACACAAGTAATATGTGCAGACACATGCATACACATGCACACAGGCATGTGGTATACACGGGTGCATACACACGTGCACACACACATACGCACACATGCACACACGTGCACACATGCACACACACGTGCTCACGCACGGGAGGCTCTCCTCCCGGAAGCAGCTCCCTGCGCTCGGAGCAAGACAGCCCTGGGGGCTCAGCCTCCTCCCTGCCGCCACCCCACGCGGCCACTGTCTCTTCTCTTCCAGCTGGTGCCCGCCCTCCTGTGGGAGCTGCCTTGGCCATGGCTTTCGTCTGGCTGGCGGTCTTCCTGGTGCCCGTCTCCAGCCTGCTGCCACCGGACCACGGTAGGAAAAGCCGGAGGAAAAGCCGCGTGTGGTCTGTGGGTCCCTGGGGCTGTGTTGCTTTTCAGTGAAACTGTTTACGTTGGGGTCACGGTCGAGTCACTCGGCTGCCATGAGAGATAGTGCAGACACTTCCCACGTAGCCTTCCCCTCAGTCACCCCAGCGGGTTCATCTTGCAAAACTGGTACCTCACAGACAGGATGTTCATCCTGATATGGTCAAGACACTACGTCCAGAG
Organism: Pseudorca crassidens; assembly: GCF_039906515.1. Taxonomy (NCBI): domain Eukaryota; kingdom Metazoa; phylum Chordata; class Mammalia; order Artiodactyla; family Delphinidae; genus Pseudorca; species Pseudorca crassidens. The sequence goes on from NC_090318.1 coordinate 1,272,034, forward strand.
CTCTGGGTGTAGCTACGGCGCTGGGACCCGGCAGTGTGCTTGGATGTATTGTCACCCTCTCTCTGGGTCGGAAGAACCCCGTGCAAACATTAGGGTGATGGGCTGAACTGGGTCCTCGCCAGATTCATGCGCTGAAGTCCTAACGAACAGAACCTGTCAACCGGAGTTATTTGGAAATAGGGTCTTTACAGACGTCCCTGAGTTAAGATGAGGTCACGTGGGTGGATCCCCGTCCAGAACAATGGGTGTCCTTATGAGGAGGGGAGATTTGGACCCAGGCATGGACACAGGGAGAAGCCAGGTGGCGATAGAGGAGAGATTGGGGTGATGCAGTCACAAGTGCAGGAACGCCTAGGACTGGGGCAGGGCAGCTCCCAGAAGCTGCAGAGGTTCTCCAGCTGGAACGGATTCTCCCTCTGAGTCTGTGGGAAGAACCAATCCTATAGCATCCTGGCCTCCGGGACCAGGAGATAAAAATCCAGGTGTCATGAGAGATGCGTCGTCTGGAGCTTGGACAAGCAGATGAGCAACGAGTAAGATGCTTTTGGGGCAACTCCATCCTGTTTTTCTCACATTTGTAACGGAGATTTATGGGGGGTAGGGTGCAAACCAGGGTCTCCGTGGCGTCCAGGAAGTTCCCACCATCTTCAAGCACGGTGGTGATGGGTAGGAAACAATTCGCGACGTGATAGTGAAGTTCGACCGTGACACACGATAAGGAGGTGAAAAGACAGTGATGTAGGTTCTTAAGCTGCCGTGCCCACCTCTGACTGTCAGTGTCCGGCTGACTTCGGGTGACAGGTGTGGCTGGGAGAGAATATCCCAGGTGGGGCAGGGTGCAGAGCCAGTCTGTTGCTGGTGGAGAGCGCCCACCACCAGGCAGCAGAACCCCCAGGGGAGCCATGCCCTCGGCCCCGGAGAGTCTACGTTTCCTGGGCGCCCAGTAGTGAGGGCGCCCAACTCGGGGTGCAAAGACCTGGATGCTTACAGGAGTACAAGAGATATGGTGCCCTCCAGGCGGGCATGCTGCCTTGGGGAGGGTCTGCAGAGAAGCCCCTCCCATCAGGGCTTCGCTGAGTGACCGGTGGACCCGGGACAGTGAGCAAGCCTCCTGTCCAGCTCGCACAACACGCACATGTGGAGCAGCGCTTCAGGCAACGGGAGCAGAGTGCACCCCCTCACCATGGACGCTGGGTGCTTGCATCAGGCGCCGCGCCCTGTGCCGCTGTGATGGCCACAGCATTGCCTAACCATGAGAAGTTCGTTCCTTCCTCAAAGAGTAGTGGAGTTCAGATGGTGTGAGAGTGTGTGTGTGTGTGTGTGTGTGTGTGTGTGTGTGTGTGTGTGTGTGTTAGGGCATAGGTATCATTCTTCTGGGGACTGCTGGCTTACTCAGCTCAGGCTGCCTTAACAAAATACCACAGTCTGGAGGACTTGAGTAACATACATTTATTTATCCCAGTCCTGGAGACCAGACGTCTGAGGTCAAGGTGTCCCAGGGCCACGCTCCCTCCAGAGGCTCCCGGGGAGGGTCCTTCCCGCCTCTACCAGCTTTTGGGGGCTCCAGGCGTCCCTGGGCTTGTGGCTGCCTCCCTCCTGTCTTCACAGGGGGTTCTCCCCGGGTGTGCACCTGTACCCAAATTTCCCCTCTTAATAAGGACACCAGTCGGATTGGGTTAGGGCCACAGTATGGCAGCGGGACCTCATCTTAATTAATTACATCTGCACTCACCCTATTTCCAGCTAAGGTCCCATTCTGTGGTTAGGACTCCAGCATGATTTGGGGAGGGCTGGGGAAAGGACACAGTTCACTCCATCCCAGGGGGCTCTGTTCCATGTACAGACCCGGGATCCTTACATACGGATGGACCTGGGAAGCTCCATCATCTCCTTGGAGGAGCTTGTAGACGGATCACACGGGAGTTTTTAGAGGTCTGAGCTAAAAGGACCATACATTGCTTCTGTCCATTTCCTGGACTCCAAGTCAGTCACGTGGCCGCACCTGGTGACCAGAGGGGCCGGGAGATGCAGGAGGTCTGGGAGGGGAGGGGGCTTTCTCCACGCCTGAGGCTCCCACCCCCGCCCCCCGTCTTTGCCCCACTTGTACGGGGCTGAGGCCGCTGCCACCTTTGTGGTGGCTTCAGGCCCATGGGCATTCTGGGGTCACTGACCACAGGCAGGAAGTGAGTAGCTTTCTAGGAGCCAAACGCTGAAGGAAGCAGGGAGCGTGTTGTACCGTTCTAACATTTCCCCCCAAAGCGCCCTAAAACTACAACGTTGGTCAAAGTGCATTAGAAAGGCCGTGGGTACAGGACACGGTGGAATAGAGGCGTTGAAACCAGACACCTTGTCTTGTTCGAATCGTACGGAGAAGTGGTTAGTCCTTCCCTACTGAGTCTGAATTAGCGCCAGGATTTTCACAGATTTATCAGGGGAAGGACGTTTTCGTCCCTGTCTAGTTTGCTGAGAGTTTTTCGTCTCAAAGGGGTGTTAAACATGGTCAAAAGGTTTTCCTGCTTCTATGGATACGATCACCAGTTTTCTGTTAAAGGGGCCCATTATAGTGATGGTTAAAATAGCCTTATAATATTCCTGGAGTAAATCCGTTGGGTCAGGAGGTGTTACCACTTTTGTACTTTACCTGATTTTCTGGGCTAGTATTCTGTGAAGGAATTTGGTGTCCAGGAGTATAAGGCGTTTTCGGTTTCAGTTTACTTCTAATGTTTTGATTTTGGTATCAGGATAACGCTGGCCTCATAAAGTGAGTCAGAACATGTTTCCCGCCTTTCCTCTGTTTTCGGAAAGTTTCCGCACGTTGTTACTATTTCTTTTTTAAATTGCTGGTGGAATTCAGCCGCAAAGCCATCTGTGCCTGATGCTTTCTTTCGGGGAAGCTTTTTCATTATATATTCTATTCCTTTAATACTTACAGGGTTATTCAGGTTTGCCACTTATGTCAGTACTGCTAATGTGTGTCTTTCAAGAAGTTGGTTCATGTCATACATCGTTGAAGGTATTGGCATAACTTTTGTTCAAATTACCCCCAATTCTTCTTTCAATGTCTTTCAGGATGTGTATCAGCGTCCCCTCTTTCATTCCTAAAATTGGTCTTTTTTTGTTTTTTCCTTGATCAGTGTAGCAAGAGAGAGGTTTTTCCATTATATTGTCTCTTGTATAGCACCAGCTTTTGGTTTCCTTGACAATCTATATAGTTTTTCCATTTTCTTTTTCACTGATTTTTTTTTGTTCCCTTTATTTTTTTTAGGGATTTTGCTTTAGGCTTAATTTCTTTTCAGTTTAATTTGTTCTTCTTTCTCTAACGTCTTCATGTGCAAACTGATTCTTGAATTTAAACTCTATTCCTACCCTAAACATGTAATGTTATGAATTTCCCTGTAAGCATTGCTGTAGCTGCGTCGCACTTTTTTTTCCTTTCATTTTCATTCAGTTCAAAATGTTTTCTACATTTCCTGTGATTTCTTCTAAGACGCACATGGTAATTTACCAGTATGTCATTTTGTTTGCAAATATATGGTGTGTTCCAGATTTTAAAAGACTGATCTTGAATTTAATCAAGAGAGAATTGTAGTCAGAGAATATATACACAGTGAATGATTTAAACCTTTTTAAAAGGACTGACACTTCCCGTGCCAGTACACGGTCTATTTTGATGAATCTTCTGTCTGTAGTTCATAAAAATGTGCATCCTGGGACTTCCCTGGTGGTCCAGTGGTTCGGACTCTGCACTTCCACTGCAGGGGACGCGGGTTCCAGCCCCGGTCAGGGAACTAAGATCCCGCAAGCCGTGCGGCTCGCCCCCGGACAAAAAAAAACAGAAAACAAATGTGCACCCTGCCGTCATTGGTTAGAATGTCCCCACAATGTCAATTAGGTCAAATTGTTGATATTTTGTTCAAGTCCTGTATATCCCTCCCGTATTCTGTCTATCTGTTCTATTAGACAGGGAGGTGGTGCTTATGCCGCATGTATTTTCAAAATGACTGTTGAGAGCACATATATTAGGATGAATTGGCCATTTAATCGCTTGAAATGGTCCCTTCTTACCCCCGGAAATAAAATCCTGGGATAAAATCCTAGGTTTTATACAATTGGAGCTTGCATAAAATATGCTTTCCTATTATTGCCATTTAAACTATATTTAAAGTACCTTTCTTGCGGACAGCGTACTGTGGGGTCCTTTTAAAGTCTAGTCTGAAAACCTTTCCTTCTCCCTGGAGTGTTTAGACCATTTGCATATGCAATGAACTTATTAAGATGATTGACTTTAATTCTACCATTTTGCTACTTGTTTGCTGGGTTTTTTTTTTTAGTTTTTCTTTTTTTTTCTTTTTGTCGCCCCTCCTTTCCTGACTTCTTTCCAGTTACTTTTTTAGTGCTTTTCTTGTTTTTGTGTTTTTCTCTACCGTTGGCTTTTGGGCTAGCCCTCTTTGTTCCATGGCTTGTGCGGTTCCTCTGGGATGATTCATTCAGTACATACTCTCTTCAAATAACGTTATTCTACTTCACACAGAACATAGGAATCTCAAAACAGTATACGTTTACTTCCTGCCTCATCCTTTGTGCCATGTCACACATGTACTTCTACGTCTCTATAAGCCCACAATACACAATACAATATTTTCTTTTAAAGAATTATCTTTTTAAAACCTTAAAAAAATGGGAAAGCTTTCCAGTTTGCCTACATTCCTACTATTTCTGGTATGCTTTTGTTGCATCTCTGCTCACCTTGGTTCCACATTCCTTCGTGAGTGTCCATCTGCTGATTTCTCCTTCAGCCACAAAAGCCTTTTTTGAAAACATTTCTTACAGACCTGCTCTTCTGGCAAAAAAACAAACAAATACAAAAATACAAAAAAAAAAACTTTCACTTTTTGTCACTATAAAAAGTCTTCATATTTCACCTTCCATTTATCGCTAAGATATAGATTCTAGGTTGACCAGGATTTGTATTGTTTTCTTGCAGCATTGGGAGAAGTCGTTCTGTCACCTTCTGTCTCCCATTGTTTCTAAAGAGAAATCAGCAGAAATTCTTATCTTTGTTCTCTGATAGGTGCGGCGCCTTTTTTCCGTTGGTTTTGTAAGATTTTCTTGATTCCACTTTTTAAAAAGGCATTTGAGGATGATGTGTCTTAGCGTTTGTGTTTGTTGGTACCTGTGTGTCTGTGTATCCTAGTAGGGTTTTTGAGCTTCCTGGGCCTGTAGGTTTATAATTTTCATTAAGTTAGGAAATGTTTGGCCACAATTTCTTCAAATATTTTTCTTTGGGGGCTTCAGCGTAGATCATTTCCATTGTCTTCCAGTTCATCCAAGTGAATTTTCTCATCTCAGATGCTATATGTTCTACCTCTAAAAATTCTGTTTGGTTCCTCCTTTATATCTTCCATTCCTCACTGCATAGTGTTCATGTTTTCCTTCAAGTCCTCTAACACATTTATAGTGGCTGTTTTAATGGACGTCTCTGTTAATTTCATCGTCAGCCACTCAGGGGACGATTTCTATGACCCGACATTTCTTCTGGTCACAGCCAACACATTCCTGCTTCTCTGCGTGTCTAGTCATTTTTTATTGGGTGCTGGATATTGTGAGGGATGGGTTGGTGAGGGTCTCCTTTGGTTGCCTTCTTTAAAGATGGTGAGTTTTGTTTCAGCAGGCCGTTCCTTTATTGGTGGGTCGCCTTGTTTTGAAGTTTTTCAAGGTGGGTCACCTTTAGCTTTTTCTCTCCGACAACAAAGGCCTGACTCTTCTGGGGTCTTTACTGACTTCTCAGTGTTCAGCAAGGAATCTCCACCTTGTCCCATTGGATTGTGAATGTCTCCCACCCCAAAATACACTCTCAGAATTGTTTGTCTTCGTTTTCAGAAAGTCTAAAAATAGTTGCTTTATATATTTGGCCGTTTTCTAGGGGCTCATGGTGAGAGATACATCTGAGACTACTTTACCATGACTGGAAGAGTATTTCCCACCATCTATAGTTTTTCAAAAGCTCTAGGGTTGAGAACACTATGTCCCTTTTCTTTCAGAGTACTGGAGGGTCACGAGTATATTGCAATAAACACTCTTATGTGTATTTGCATTGATTTTGTTTCATTTTGTCTTTACAGATTTGCTTTTACTTTCTTCTGTTGGCATTAAAGTTCTTTTTTATTTGTGAGCACAACTGTAATTGGGTAGATAATAACCACTCTAAGGGAGCACAGGTAGATTTTATGGAAAACATAGTGACAGAAAACTCCCTTGTTATGTGATTTAAATATATATGGACTTATTTATATAAATATATATAATTTTATATAAGTACATTTCATATTAGATTATAAAGATTATTTTAAAATTTTAATTTTAAAATAATTAAAGTTGTGGGCTTCCCTGGTGGCGCAGTGGTTGAGGGTCCACCTGCCGATGCAGGGGATGCGGGTTCATGCCCCGGTCCGGGAGGATCCCACATGCCGCAGAGCGGCTGGGCCCGTGAGCCATGGCTGCTGAGCCTGCACGTCCGGAGCCTGTGCTCCACAACGAGAGAGGCCACAACAGTGACAGGCCCATGTACCGCAAAAAAAAACAAACAAAAACAAAACAAAAAAAAATAAAATAATTAAAGTTGTAAATAAAGCTATAAAAATTAAAAACAAACTTAAATGTAATAAAAATACGCTAAAACTCATATTTTCTACTGCATCACTCATAGCTGTTTTAATGATATTTACTGTTGTTTTGGAAGAAGTGAATATAAATTCTGAGGCATAAGAATCCATTAAAAATTACATTTTCACTTGTAAGAAATTTCCCTAGGGAAATTGTGTTTTAAGGAATAAATTATCCTTATAGGTTGGGAGACCGTAATGCCAGAAACCAGGATATTCATAGGATTTGGTCTTGCTTGTCAAACTAAGGTTGTTGATCCTGATAACTGATCACAGTGCTTGCGGTTTATAATCATTTCTGCGAAATCCTCTAAATGAGGGGTCACAGATAACAGCTGAAGAAATGTCTGATGGACCTTTATAGCTTTGAGTTGCTGGTCCTATGTGATTGCTTCATGAAGCAAGTCACTGATAAAACACGTGGAATCCTTTGGTCTGCAAACTTTGACCTCCGTCCCCATTGACAGCATCATACGAATATATATGTGCTTTGATTGCACTTCAAAATGTATTTAGATGTACGCATTTTGGGTGGTTTTCCAAGAAGATGAGAATTCCTCTGGCACTCTGTGTAAGAACATAAATATCATTGTGTAAAGATCAGGTCTCCTACTTTATGAAAATATATAGTCCATTATATATACTTGTATATAAGTTTATATATTTTTAATATATCACATTAAAATTTCTTTTTTTTTTAAAGATTTTCTGATGTGGACCACTTTTAAAGTCTTTATTGAATTTGTTACAATACTTTTTCTGTTTTATGTTTGGGTTTTTTGGCCCCGAGGCATGTGGCATCTCAGCTCCCCAACCAGGGATCGAACCCGCACCCCCTGCATTGGAAGGCGAAGTCTTAACCACGGGACCGCCAGGGAAGTCCCTACATTAAAATTTCTATTGCAACTTGCAAAGCATTCCGAATTCTCAGTCTGTAGAGCAGACACTGAGCCAACTCTCTCAGCCTGAATTGGTTTTCAGTGAAAAGGACCTTCTTTGACATACATGCTTAAGAAAGGTACATTTCCCATCAACGCGGACGGCAGCAGTGATCTGCTTTTCTGACTCTCTCCCCCCATTGTTGGGAGGGTGAGCTGGTGAGCTCGCTAAGGTACTACAGATTCGGGGCCTCTGCCTGCTTCAGGCAACCACTTCTCCGTGTGGAACTCAGCTTCCCAAGGGGTAACTGAGTAGGACAAAGTTTAAGCGCTGTGTGCCTCTCTCCAGACCCTTACCCTATAGACATTTCCGATCCAGACCCACCAATTAAGAACCTAAGGATGGAGCCAGAAAGAAAAAGATTGACCTGGGACCTCCATGGAAACGTTTCCGAAATTATGTGTTTCATCAATTCAAAAGCTTTCACTAAGGTAAACCGTCTTCCCTGTACATAGCATCACAGAGACACGGGTTCTACTCCTGGGCTCAGCTGTGGAACGTGGGGTCCTTTACGGGCACTGCGGCTTGGGGCTCCTGATCTGTAAGACATCCAGAATGGTACCCACCGGAGAGGGTTGGTGTGGAAATGGGCTGAGATACTGCAGGTAGAGAACCAAGCCCAGTTGAAAGTGAGACCTCGGGAAACGCTGTCCCCCTCCACCATCCCCTGCCCCCCACTCAAATCCCCTCCTGTATCAGAGGGTTCGGAGGGCGTGAGAACTGTGACACGTCTCATGGGCAGAGGCCGTGGTGAGAATGCCAACCGCTGAGCATGTTTCATAAGAAGGACGCACCTGTCTGTAGGGCGCGGTCAGCTAACTGCCACGCAGCAGGAAGCTGAAGCAAGCTGAATCATCCTTCCTGTGGCCACTGCGCTTGCGCTAAGTATACTAATGAGGTTTTAAAGTAGCGACCTATCCGATGCTGGCTCACAAGTCGCACCATCAGCGAAAGCCAATCACAGAGCGACACATGTTCTTAATCCCTATATAAGCAGACTGCTATAGAATTGCGGGGTCTTCCTTCCATCTTTTCTTTAACCAAGCTGTGCTCCAACAAAGTGTGATACGAGAAGAATCTTGCGTGTGGCGACTCGTCATTCTGCTGGTCGGAGGCGGCTCGCCGCACCTGTCCGCGTCCTTGGGAAGAACGTTGGTTCCCTCAAATGACTCTCAACTGAGTACAATCCAAATCACACCCTATGTTAGTCCGCTTGGGCTGCTGCTGCACACGGGGCGGCGTAAACAACAGACATGTGTCTCCCAGTCCTGGAGGCTGGAATCTGAGATCCCGGCATGGGCAGGGCTGGTCCCTCCCGAAGCCTCTCTCCTGGGCGTGTAGACGGCCGTCTCCTCCCTGTGTCCTCACGTGGTCGTCCCTCTGTGTGTGTCTGTGTCCTGATCTCCTCTTCTTATAAGGACAGCAGTCCTATGGGATCAGGACCCACCCTAATGATCTCATTTTACTTTCATCCCCTCTTTAAGGACCCCCAATGCCAAATACATTTCCATTAAGGGCTTGGATTTCAATATATGAGGGGTTTTTTTTTGCGGGGGGGGGGGGGAGGGCACAATCCAGTTCATGACAAACCCCTATGGGATTTTAATGGAGCTCGGCCAGTTGACCCTAAACTCTATCTGCAAGAACAAATGTTGCAGAAGAACCGAGAAATTTTTTTAAATTAATTAATTTATTTACTTTTGGCTGCGTTGGGTCTTCGTTGCTGTGCGCGGGCTTTCTCTAGTTGCGGCGAGCGGGGGCTACTCTTCGTTGCAGTGCATGGGCTTCTCATTGCGATGGCTTCTCTTCTTGCGGAGCACGGCCCTAGGCACACGGGCTTCAGTAGTTGTGGCACGTGGGCTCAGTAGTTGTGGCGCACGGGCTTAGTTGCTCGCGGCATGTGGGATCTTCCCGGACCAGGGCTCGAACCCGTGTCCCCTGCATCAGCAGGCGGATTCTTAACCTCTGCACCACCAGGGAAGCCCTCTTTTCCTGTTTTCTGTTTTTTGTTTTCAAATCAAAGCAATACCTGCACAGAGTTTAAAGAGGAAAATAGTCGTACGGGGTTCGTTATAACAAAATAGCAACTTTTCAGTGAGACATCACTTCTTACCTTTTTACACCTGATGCTGTTGTTCTCGACCTCTGCATCTCTCTATAACACAAATTCTTGATTCATTCCGTTTAGCCAAAATGTGTTGATTTTTCTCCTAAGGGACGGGAGGCTTCACTCTCTATTTCCTATGCACAACTCACCTCCCCAGCAGTTGCCATCCCCAGCTCACACTCTCTCCTCTCTCGACAAATATTCAGTTTATTATAACCATATAAACACTATTCACACCTGAGCCATGTGGTTAATGGGGATTTTTCTTTCCTGTCTTACACAAATGTTTGTTTCTCCTAAATTTAATCATTTCCATTTCCTTAAGGTTTTATCTGTTTGCCCAGTTTGTCCATCACTACTTTACCATGACCTTCTTGGCCAAATGGCTAAATATCTTCTCAAAATATCAAGGCATTCTGCCAACTCTGTCTCAGAACCTTCTAGGATACTTGTTTCCTTTTGGTGAGTGATTTCCTCATTTTCATCTCCCTCTCTCCCTCTCTCTCTCTGCATACTGAGACTCTGGCTTTGGATGTTGAGGAAAACTAAAGAAAACCTATAGTTCTCTTTCTTTCTTTTTTAAATCTAAAGTCTCAGTGTTTTATTAGTTCTCCCCTAATTATGATTGGTAATAATAATTAGGGACAGAGCAATAATAGATTGCTCTGTCTCTCTCAGGCACGGAAAAGGACGTATTGCAGTATTCCTGACTTGTCATGCCAAGCTACAAACTACAGCATCAGGGTGACCAAAGGTCAGCCATTCTCCACATGGATTCAGTATCCTAGTCAAGGTAAGGGGAAGATGCTCTTTCAGGGTGTTCTTTGCTTTCAATCATCCGTTAGTGCTCTGAATACCAAAATAATGGCTTTTACCTTGGATGGGTCTCCAGGGACATAGCTTCGTGGGAAAAAGACCATCTCGGAGGGTCTCACGCAATTTCACACACGGCACCTGCCTGAATGAACGGAGCTGTAGAAACATAGAGCGGTTTTGTTGTTGTTGGTTTTTGTGTTTTTGCTTTTTTGTTTTGTTTTGTCTTTTTAGTTTGAGAACAGAGTTTTATTATTTTCCTCATGCCAAGCAAACAGATTGTCTGATCCCATATACGGTTTGGACAGAGAGAACACCAGTAGCAAGTCTGAACACCTCCTGCGCTCTTTGTCAGGAAGTTGGAATATCACAAAACTGTGCTCTTCTGAGAATGGGGAAACGAGGAAGATAAACTCTGGCTCCAAATTGTTGGAAATACAGTTTATGTTGTTGGATTTTTCTTTTCCTCTTTCATTAAAAAAAAAAAAAATGGGTCTTCCCTGGTGGCGCAGTGGTTGAGAGTCCGCCTGCCGATGCAGGGGACCCGGGTTCGTGCCCCGGTCCGGGAAGATCCCACTTGCCGCGGAGCGGCTGGGCCCGTGAGCCATGGCCGCTGCGCCTGCGCGTCCGGAGCCTGTGCTCCGCAACGGGAGAGGCCACAACAGTGAGGGGCCCGCGTACTGCCAAAAAAAACAAAAATGTCTTCCGTGACTCTAGCTGATCCAGGTTTCATCCAAAATATGTCACTTCTTAAAAATAGGGTTCTGATGGCAACGGACTTTAGCTGAGGAGTAGCTAGTAAGAGAAAGAAAGAAAGTTCCAGAAGACTGTTGGGCGTTTCTTGGGCTTAGGGTTGGGTGGGCAGGGTTGGGGGCAGGAGAGGTCCGGTAAGGGTATATAGGGTCACGGGGGGCGGGCCATGGGCGGGGAGCCTTGCAGGGAGGGGAGTTGTTACCACTGCAGAAACGGTAAGCGCTGCATGGATGTGTCTATTATTTCTTTTCTTTTTTCTTTTTTTTTTTTTGCGGTACGCGGGCCTCTCACCGCTGCGGCCTCTCCCGTTGCGGAGCACAGGCTCCGGACGCGCAGGCTCAGCGGCCATGGCTCACAGGCCCAGCCGCTCCACGGCATGCGGGATCTTCCCGGACTGGGGCACGAACCCGCCTCCCCTGCATCGGCAGGCGGACTCTCAACCACTGCGCCACCAGGGAAGCCCCTCTATTATTTCTTAGAACCGCGTGAGAATTCACAAGGATCACTAAAAAGAGACTCACTTAAAAAAATTTTTTTTAAATTTTATTGACGTATAGTTGATTTACAACGTTGTGTTAATTTCTGCTGCCCAGCAAAGTGACTCAGTTATACATAAATATTCTTTTTCATATTCTTTTCCATGATGGTTTATCCCAGGATATTGAATATAGTTCCCTGGGCTCTACAGTAGGACCTTGGTGTTTATCCGGGACTCAGTTTTGGTTTTCTTTCCCTCTTCTTTGCAAGCCCAGAAGGGAATCCCAGGGCGGCTGCAGAAAACCTGACCTGCTGGGTTCACGACGTGGATTTCCTGACGTGCAGCTGGGCGGTGGGCCGGGAGGCCCCGAGGGACGTGCAGTACCATCTCTACCTGGAGAACCTGGAGTAGGTGTGACCTTGGGCTCGCCGGGGCTCCCCCGGGCTGGAGCGGGGGCTTCAGGGCCGCTCATGACGCAGCCGCACCCCTCACAGCTCCTATGAGAAGTGGCCGTGCTCCCAGTACAGAGCAGATGAGCAAGGGACAAACGTCCAGTGCCGTTTTCACAACATCTCTGTGTTATCCAAGGATCAGACGCGTTTCCTGGTGAATGGTACCGGCAGTGGTTCCAAGATCCCCTGCTCTGAAACGAGTGATAGACTAGCCAAAATCGGTGAGTAAGAAAATGTGACCCTGCTTCGCGTGCCGCACTTCCGTGGAGATGCTGCTTGCCGTCCTGAAACCGAATACCCGAGGCCGGGCGCTTAGATGACACACTCCTCTCCCAGAGTCCTGGGGGCTGGGAGTCGGAGGTCGGGGCGTGGGCACGTCAGTTCCTGGCGAGACCCTCTTCCTGGCTTGCGTGTTTGCTGTGTCCTCACACAGTGGAGAGCGAACTCTGGTGCCTCTTCCCCCACTTCTTTTTTATTCTTATTTCTTATTGGGGTAGAGTTGTTTTACAGTGTTGTGTTAGTTTCTGCTGTAACGCGAAGTAGAGTTCCCTGTGCTGTACGGCAGGTTCTCATTAGGTATCTGTGTTACACATCTTAGTGGACGTGTGTCCGTCCCAATCTCCCAATTCATCCCACACCCCCTTGCTCTGATTATAAGGGTACTGATCCCATCATGGGGGCCTCACCTTCAGGACCTCATCTAACCCCGGATTGTGTCCCAAAGGCCCTGCCTCTAAACCGTCCCACTGGGCGTCAGGGCTTCTGTACGTGAATCTGGGGAGACACAGACACCTAGCTCACAGCAGCTGCTCTGTGTTCCCTGGACCTAAGGAAGCATTTCCAGAACACACCAAGCAGATGGCGCTGTGCCCCCCATCCACCGAGGACAGCTGCACCGTGAGACTGGGGGTCTCACACCGGTCGCCCCTCTCCAGGCCCTGTGTTCAAAAATAGCTCAAAAATAGTTATTCTTTTTGTTTGAATCTATCGACGGCAGGTTTTCAGGACACAAAACCCATCTTAGCAAAGCTCTGTCAATACTTTTTACTTTAAATTAGACCCCACTGCCCCCCAAACTAGGACAGCTTCAAGCCCCATGAAACCTGGCCCCTCACCACCCTGGCTGGTCCACGTGTAGCAGGGAAGCATATGAGCGGAGAGGTGGGTGCAAAAGGGGAGAAGATGGGGGCCTCCGGTTCAGAAGCCGGGATGGGCCTCCTGCCTTTGTCTGTGGTGTCCCCCCGGCCCGGAGCCAACCTCACTCTGATGCCACGTCCCTCACACACCACGCGCCCCTGGGCGAGTGCAGCCCTACACGTGTAGCCCCGCCCGCAACTCCGCACTGTGCTCCGGCCCCAGCCCTGCTGTCCACGTGGGGTGTCCACGGCCTGGTTCCCAGCAGGGGTGGCGGGGTGGTGCCAGCCCGTGTGGCAGTGGGAGTGGAGGTGGCCGGAGGTTTGAGTGCACATCAGTGGAGGGACCCGGGACTGGGGACCACCCCATGGTGAGCCTGGGCAGACACCAGTGGGGTCCTGGCGGGGGGTCAGACCTGTAGACCTAGACGCCGTCCCTCAGGAAACTGATGGAGCCGGAATCAGGGACGCACAACACCCCACGGAGGGCAAAGGGCGGAGCCCTGAGACAGCCCACAGAGGGGGCCCGAGGGTCCTGGAGGAGCTGGGTCCCACGCTGGGGGTGGCAGGTGAGAAGGAAGCAGGGGGTGGGTCCCGGTCAGAGTCCAAGGCGGGGGCAGAAGATTCCGGGTGAACTTTTGGGAGTGGGATTGGCGGCCAAAGTCTTGGGGGCAGGACTGGCCCCGAGCAGCTCGGGGAGGGGCCAGCTGCCCTGGAGGTGGGGTCTGAGCAGAGCCGATTGGTCCAGTGGGCAGGAGGGCGGGACCTTGCAGCTGGACCGCGCTTTGCTCCCCCTGCTGGAGAAGCGTAGCCCCAGGGACTGGAATCGCCGAGAGGGAAAAGAACAGCGCTGCTCTGAGGGGTGTCCCTGCACAGACGAGAAGAAAGCTTTGCAAGGGCCTCCGAGTGGGTGAGGGGTCCCCCCGGGCCAGTGTCTGAACTGGTCCGCAGGCTCCGTGACCCTAATCATCCCAACAGTTTTCTCTCACTTGTCTCTGTCTCTTGATACTTTTTAACCTTGGAATGACATTTTCCTCTCTTTCCCCCCCCCACCCCCCCAGCTTGTAGGAGGCCTCTTTTAAAAGTATCTCCGGGCGGGGGGGGGGGGGAGAAATTCTTTTTTGATGTGCTTTACTCATAAAAGTGGTTTTTTTTCTCCCTAGAGGTATTAGCTGCTCCCAACATCACTAGCAGGTGGTGTAACCAAAGCTACTCGTTCATGCAGTGGCAAGTGAGGAGTCACCTTAATGATGACTTCAAGTATGAACTGCAGATACAGAAGGTAACCGGTTTCCTGGGTGGGCATCTCTTATACTCTTACATCCCCCTGGACTCCGGGGCTTTGGGGGTAGGTGAAACATTCAAAACAAAACAAAAAAAACAGAGGAACTGTAAAATAAATGAGCTTTAGCAAAACTCCAAGTGTTTGGCCGTTTGAGTGACACCGCTGACGTTGGAAAGGAATCAGAATATGGAAGGGAATGCTTGCATACTTTCGTCAGGTTTGGGGTAGAGGAGGGATGTTTACCTGTCAACACGCAGAAGATAACCCTACAGAAAAAGAGCAAAAGGTTGAAACAGCCACTTGGTGAGACTCTGTCTGACCGTATGTCACAGAGCCTGCAATTCCCCTGCGAGAAATGAAACCAGTAGCCCCCCAAAGATGGGACCTAAGTGTTTGTAGCACCTACGTGTATAATGGTCCCTAAACAGGACACAACCCTAGGGAAGGGATGAACAAAATATAGCCACGCAGCGGAATCCTAGCCACCAAGAACTGGAGGGTCCCTTGTGTATGTTTGAAAGTGTCATAAAAGAAACGATTTACACAGGAAAACGCAGGATGCTCTGTAGGGACAGATCTGAGGGCTGGGGCAGGGGCGCAGGGAGGAGGGCATATGGAGGAGAAGCTGGAGGGAATTTGGGGGTGATGGACACGTTTCCTGTATTGTGCCGGTTTCACGCACACGTTTGCCAAAGTCAGCAGATTATATGCTCTGCTGGTGTGCTTTGCTGTATGCAAATCATACCTGAATAAAGCTACTGTTAAAAAAATATGCTGGAGATCACCGGTATTCTATACTCAGTGACTGACATAGTTATTGACTATGTTTATTTTTCTGTACGTGTTACATTTATTTATACTTTACACTCAACTTTTTCATAAGCCTAAGACTGCTCAAAAAAATGGAGTCAATAGATTAAAAAAAAAAGGGCCAGCTATTTTTGAGCTAGGTGGTATTTTGTACTTAATTGTCTACTTGTAATTATTTATTGTTTATGTATTTATAGTCAATAACTGCTTGTACTCATTTTTTATTTTATTGAAGTATAGTTGATTTACTCTGTTGTGTTAATTTCTGCTATACAGCGAAGTGATTCAGTTATACCGATATATACATTCTTTTTCATATTCTTTTCCATGATGGTTTGTCACGGGATATTGAATATAGTTCCCTGTGCTACACAGTAGGACCTTGCTGTTTACTCAATTTTTCTATAAACACAAAACTATTCCAAAAAATCTATTAATTAAAAAAAGACCGAGCACTTTGAGTCAATCAGTATTTTATACTCAATTATTTACTTATATTTATTACATTTATTTATTATCTATGTTCAATCACTGCTTATACTCAATTTTTCCACAACCTTAAAACTACTCAAAAAATCTATTAATTTAAAAGACCAAATATTTTTGCACTAATCAGCATCTTATACTCAATTATTTACTTATATTTATCTTTTATGTGTATTTACCTGTTTGTATTTATTAGTTATATTCATGTTCTGATTACTTCATACTCAACTCTATAAACCTAGAACTGCTCAAAAAATTAGTCCATAAATTAAAAGAAAATAAGTAGTTTTGAGCTCATTGGTATTTTTATACTCAGTTATTTACTTATATTTATTCATTATGTCAATGTATTCATATACCTGTGATTTATACTCAATTACTGCTTATCTTCAAGTTTTCTGTAAACCCAAAACCACTCAAAAAAAGTCGTCTACTGATTAAAAAGACCAAATATTTCTGAGGTAGTTGGTATTTTATACTCTACAATTTACTTACGTTTACTATTGTTGTCTACTGACTTATGTACTATATTTATTATTTAGACTCAACTAGCGTATGGTCAATTGTTCTGTTAACCAAAACGGCTCAAAAAAATCAAGTCTATCACTTTTATTTTTTTCATAAAAGACTAGGTACTTAAAAAACTTTTTGTTTTTAATTGAAACATAGTTGATTTACAATGTTGTGTTAGTTTCAGGTCACAGCAAAGTGATTCAGTTACGTACACATATTAACTGTATATATTCAGTTATATATATATATATTTCAGATTCTTTTCCATCATAAGTTATTACAAGATAGTGAGTAGAGTTCCCTGTGCTCTACAGTAGGTCCTTGTTACTTATCTATTATATATAGAGAGTAGTGTGTGTCTGTTAATCCCGAACTCCTGATTTATCCCTCCCCCAGGTACCGTTTAGTTCATCGATATGTTATACTCATTACCTCTATTTATTATTTTTGTGTACAGAAGTACTCTATTTATTATTTCTACCCAATGACTGATTATTTTATCCTCGACTTTTCTGTAAATGTGAAAATGCTCTGACAAATGAAGGCCCTTCCTGGGGATGGGGTCAGGCACCCATGCTCTGCTTTTCTCTTACAGGGTACGGAGCTCGCCTACAAACAGGAGGTGAGTGTCCCCCGCCCCCGCCCCAGTCTGGCATCCCAAGCCAGGCTCCTTATGTCTATTACTGTCCAGTGACTCTGAGATGAAGCTCCCCGGTCCATAGACCGGATGCCATCACCTGCCTGGTGCTGCCCTAAAGGTCCATCCCCCCGCCCCCAAATCCCTCAGGATTCGGTGGGAGTGTCACCACGCCCTAATTCACTACCTAACTGCCTCCAACCTGCGGAGGCAGCTGCTTCCGTACCGCAACTACCGGCCACAGACCCCATGGCCCCCGTCTCTCCTTTGTCTCTCTCTGTCTCTGTCTCTGCCTCTTCCTCCCGTCTCTGCCTCTGTCTTCTCGGGGCTTCTCCTCTGTGTCTGTGTCTCTCCTCTTCTGTGTCTTAGAAGGACACTGTCATTGGATGTAGGGCCACCTTCCTCCAGGAGGACCACATCTCAGACCCTTCACCTCATCACATCTGCAAAGACCCTTTGTCCGTGTAAGATCCCATTCACGGGTACCAGCTGTTAGAATATGGACTTATCTATTGTTTTAGGGGATATGATTCAAATCAATACTAGATATATGTGTGTGTGTATATACAGAGGACCACACAGTGTGGGCAACAGACCTTCATTCTCCCTCAGTCCTGAGGACCAGACGTCTGAGTGAGATAAAAGTGTCCCAGGGCCGAGTTCCCTCCGGAGGCTCCAGGGGAGGGTCCTTCCCACCTCTTCCAGCTTCTGGGGGCTCCAGGCGTCCCTGGGCTTGTGGCCGCATCCCTCCCGTCTCTGCCTCTGTCTTCCCGGGGCTTCTCCTCTGTGTCTGTGTCTCTCCTCTTCTGTGTCTTAGAAGGACCCCGTCATTGAATGTAGGGCCACCCTCCCCCAGGAGGACCTCATCTCAGACCCTTCACTGCATCACCTCTGCAGAGACCCTGTTTCCAAATAAGGTCCCAGGTTCTGGGGGTACGACTCTTCTTGGGGGGACCCCACTGAATGTTCTACAGGCTCCATTCTGCCTGACACCCAAGATGCCACCACTCTCCTTGACCTCACTGGCGGTGGCCACCACGAATACTGACCTTCTAGTGATTAGAAAGAATATTTTTATTTAGATGCCAAGAACCTGGGCTGAGACGCAAAGGGAGCTTACGGTTCCCGGCCCCTCTGAGCACCAGGCATCTTCCTGTCTCCCAAGGGGGGCTGGCCGGGCTCTCTCTTGGGTGGCCGTCTTAGTTCCCTGGGGCAGCCGTAGACTGGGTGACTGAGAACCACAGACATTCACCCTCCCCCAGTTCTGGAGACCAGACGTCTGAGGTCAAGGTGTCCCAGGGCCGCGCTCCCTCCAGAGGCTCCAGGGAAGGGTCCTTCCTGCCTCTTCCAGCTTCTGGGGGCTCCAGGCATCCCCAGGCTTGTGGCCGTATCCCTTCCATATCCACAAGGTGTCTCCCTGTGTGTATGCACGTGTCTGTCTCCGAGTTTCCCCTCTTTATAAAGACACCAGTCATAGTGGCTAGGGGTCCACTGTACCCTATCCAACCTCCTCTTAACTCATCACATCTGCATCAACCCTATTTCCAAATAAAGTCGTCTTCTGAGACGCTGAGTGTTAGGACCCCAACACGTGAATGTGGGGAGGACCCACTCAACCCCTTGAAGGCCCCATTCTTCTGCCACGGACTGCGAATGGACTTTCCCCTCTACTTTCTTTTTTTTTTTTTTTTTCCCTCTACTTTCTTTTAAACTGCAGATCTATAAAGCCTTCTTGGAGCTGAACAATCCTGGGACCTACACGGTGCAAGTAAGGGCCAGGGATGCCACCTTCTCCCATTACAAACCTTGGGGTCCGTGGAGTGTCCCCCAACACTTCGGTGAGTGGGAGGGTCCCTCCTGTCTCTTCCAGCTTCTGGGGGCTCCCGACGTCCCTGGGTTTGTGACCGCCTCCCTCCCGTCTGTGATGGTGTGTCCAAGCTGTCCCATGGCGCTGCGCCAGGCGCGCGGAGACGGCTATCGCCAACACTCTGAGTTACAAGACAAACCTTTTAATGCAGTTTAAAAAAAGAATCGAAATTGAGGCGAAAAATCCATGATGTTTAATCCATATATTAAATTCAAGAACTAGGGCAGCGCGCACCCAGGACGCAGCGTGGCAGGGAGGGAGGGAGGTGGGGAACAGACCAACCTCGGCCCCGCCCCTCCCGATGGGCGTGGCTGACCCCCCGTCCCCCCCCCGCCCGCGACCCGAATTGATCTGAGGGGTCGGCGCTACCAGCCCCCAACTCCAAGTGTTGGTCGGTGGTCGGGGGGCATCGGGATTCTGGCGACTTGGGAGGGATTCCCGAGGGGCCCGGCCCGGTGCGCAGGTGGCCGCTGTCCCCAGGTGGACGGCGCTCCTGCACGCGCCTCCCGACCCCCGTGCCGGCCACCTCCTCCCCGAGCCCCCGTGGAGGTGCTGACCCCGGACCTCCCGGGACCTGCCCGACGCGTCCCGCCCCTCTTCCGTAGTGTGTGAGGAGGGCGCGCGCCTCCCCGTCTGGCTGACGTCTTTGCTGATCGCCCTGGGGACGCTGCTGGCTATGGGGCTCGTGCTCCGGTTTTGCAGGTGAGCCCGCGGGCCCCTGGTTTGCGCGGTCGTTTTCTGGAGTGCGATCCGCAGGCCAGGCAGCCCGCGCTGCCCACTCTCCGCCGCCCCCGCCCCGCCCCGTGCACCCGTGCGTCTGGGCTGCGGGACGCTCCCCCGCCAGTCGCAAGCCACCGCCTCTCGTCGCCCCAGCGGTCTTTTGCCAACCAGAACCTGGTTTCTGCCACCTGGTCCCTGCCGCCCGCGGAACCCAAGGAGCCGGGTCCCCCGTGCAGCACCCTGCGGGCCCCTCCCTCCCCAGCACCTGTGTGGGGGGTCTGCTGGTCCCCACATGCCCGCGCTGTTCGCTCCCTCACACCTCACCCCGACGCCGACTAGAAATAATCTTTCTAGTGATTAGAAAGAATATTTTTCTTTGGATGCCAAGAGCCTGAGCTGAGACGCAAAGGGAGGTTGAGGTTCCAGGCCCCTCTGAGCACCAGGCATCTTCCTGTCTCCCAAGGGGGGCTGGCCGGGCTCTCTCTTGGGCGGCCGTCTTGGTTCCCTGGGGCAGCCGTAAAAACGACCCTAGAAAAGGTAGCTCCTCCGGACGGGGCTCCGGGACCCCTCCCCAGCCTGGCAGGCAGCAGGCGCGCGGCAGCGTCAGCCAGGCCGGTTGCGGTCCCTTCCACAGGCCTGCGTGCTGAGCCGAAAGGGTGCGCCCGGCACAGGCCCCGCCCCGCCCCGCCCCGCCCCGCCCCGAGCGCCGGCTCCTGCCTCGTCTGGCTGCTGGCTTCACGCCCACCCCTCCCAGCCGCTTCAGGCTGAGCCGCCCCGCCCAGGGGCTTGGTTTGGGAGCGGATGGGACGCCGACCCAGGGAGGGGACCACCGGCTCGGCGCGGAGGCTGTGGGGTGGGAAGGTTGCCATGGTGATAGGATGGGGTCTCGGGAGAGGTGCCAAGGTGGGTACGGTGCAGCTGACTGAGCAGATGCAGCTCTGCTAGGGCTTCGCTTTCTCATTTCCGCACGTCTCCTGCAGGGACCCCTCCCAAAGGAGGCTGCACTCCTACTACATCGGGGCCTCGCTGGGGCTCTAGTGGACGCCGCATCTCCCCTCCGCTGGTGGGTGCGGGTTTCAGAACAGGTGTCTCTCTCTCCTCCGAGGTTCTCGGTGATGCAGAAGCTGTTCCCTCCCATCCCTCACATGAAAGACCATATCAATGGCAAACTTCAGAACGGAAGGACGGTACGTGGTCTCCCGCCGGGGACACATCTGGTGCCAGGTGCCTGCAGCCCCACCCAGGGAGCAGGGCACTGCTGGCCCTGGAGGGTGGCCTAGGAATGTGATGGGCAGGGGAGGAGCCGGCTCCGGTCCTGTGACACAGGCGGCCACTCCGAGATGCGGGTCCGGGAGCCCCTGGGGAGCTTCCCGCCGACGTGTGTTCTGCGCTGGCCCTGCCCCTGGGGCTTTCCAGGGTGCACTTGCCCCCACTGTGGCTCTGCACTCACCTCGCCTCCCTCACCCCGCAGATGACCTGGGACCCCGACCAAGACAGCCAGGAGGAGTGTCCAGTGGCCGAGGTGCAGGTTCTGGGGGAAACGTGAAGCTGGTGCAGAGGCCCGGTTTTCCGCCAGGCAGAGGGCGCACAGCCTGCTCATGGCAGGTCGTGGATGTTTCAAGCGGGGTCAGGGATGGAAAAGCCCGGTGCAGTTGACACGGGGTCACCTCGAGGAAGAAAGAACAAAACGTGTTGGGCTCATGTCTCATGTCACGGCTTTTTTCCTCATCCGTGACCCCTGGAAGTGGGGGTCACCCCCCAGCGCCGCTGAGCCCCACGTTCCAGCCTCCTGGACTTGGCCGGTGCTCGCACGCCCACATGCCCACTGGGTTTGCTCCTTCCCAAGTCTGTTAAGGGGCCCTGCCTGCCTGGTTTCTCTGTCTTGAACTGTTTTCTTGCTGCATTTCCCCTTTGTAAGCCCCTTAAATCACTTGTGTGACAACGCGGGGCTGGGGGTGGTGGTGTCTACATCCCTCCCCTGGCTATGTGTGCGACCCCAGGGAAGGCACACGGGAGACAGGCGTCAAGGCGGCAGGAAAGGGGGTGTCAGGGCAGTGTGGCCTGTGGGCCTCGGGGGCCCGCAGGCGCAGAGGTGTGGCCCTGCGTCCAGACATGGTCGTGGTGGGCAGTGAAGACACCCACCTGTACGCCCACGTGCACTGCCTGGCCCACGGGAACCCGAGTCTCCAAGAGGCAAGGCTTCCCTGGAGGACCTCTAATTTCGTTCCCTTGTTTACATGCTTAACATGTCAAGTTCTGTAGCAAAGAATTCAACCCCAACGGCAGATGCAGACTTGCTAGCTTTGCGGAAGGCACCCCTGCTGCGTCTGCAGGATGGCGCAGTCTATGGGCCTAAATGCACACGGGTGGAACCGTGTCCCAGGTGTGACCCCGGCAGTCAGCACAGGTCTGGGTAGACAGACAATGTCCCAGTTCTAAGTGACTCCACCCCAAGGGCTGGGGCACAGGCGGGTCAGAAGCCCAGGCTGCTCCTCAGGACTCCTCTGTGGAGGCGGGGCTGGCGGGACCCACGTGGGCGTGTGGCGGCCGGTGCCGTCCTGTCCCCCACCCAGCTCCACTCAGGACTCCTCTGTGGAGCCGGGGCTGGCGGGACCCACATGGGCGTGTGGCGGCCGTGCCGTCCTGTCCCCCACCCAGCTCCACTCAGGACTCCTCTGTGGAGCCGGGGCTGGCGGGACCCACGTGGGCGTGTGGCGGCCGGTGCCGTCCTGTCCCCCACCCAGCTCCACTCAGGACTCCTCTGTGGAGCCGGGGCTGGCGGGACCCACGTGGGTGTGTGGCGGCCGTGCCGTCCTGTCCCCCACCCAGCTCCACTCAGGACTCCTCTGTGGAGCCGGGGCTGGCGGGACCCACGTGGGCGTGTGGCGGCCGGTGCCGGTCCTGTCCCCCACCCAGCTCCAGCAAGGTAACCTTGGGGAAAGCCAGCTCCAGCTCGTCTTCTCTGACCGACCTCACCCTGGGCTGGAGATGGAAGCTCTGCTCTCCGATGAACTCAGCCGGCCTCGGGGCGGTCCTGCTGTGGCCTGCAGCTGGCTTCCCCTCGAGGCGGTCCTGCTGTGGCCTGCAGCTGGCTTCCCCTCGAGGCGGTCCTGCTGTGGCCTGCAGCTGGCTTCCCCTCTCCAGCCCCTGCAGCGGACCCGTCTGACCTCTTCAAGGTCACTTGGTGCTGGAAGCTCCACGTGGACCCAGGGGACAGTTCTGTTCTTGGGCGGCTCTGTGTGTGTGACCGTGAGGCCTCAGACTGGTGATGACCCCACAGGCACAGTCCCGGACCCTGAGAACACCCAGAGCAAGCCCCAGAATACACCCCATTCCCCCATGATGACGTACCAGGACCCTGGGGCCAGCCTGGGAGAGACGCTCAAAGCAAGTTCTCTCCGTGCTGGAGACATCAGGCTTCCTGCAGATACGGCTGCAAGGGGGGGAAGGATGCTTGCCTGCCTGGGGCTGGGGGTCAGGCACACCTGAGAGGGTGCACGCGCTCACCTTGCAAGGGATTCCCCTGTGAGCCCAGGGCAGGGGTGGCCCACGGGACACACAGCTGCTACCACCCTGGGGGGCTTCTCTGTGGTTAAACCCCAGTGACAGGCCTGGAAGGGCGGGCACTGGGGCAAGGGAACTTCAGGTTAGGAAGCCCCAGGGTCCCCGCATCTGCGTGCTCCCCTCAGCACCCGAGGGCGGCCCCTGGGACAGGCCAGGCCACAGATGGGCAGCCAGGGCCTCCCCCTCCCCAGCTTGAGACCCTGCTGTTTCCTGCTCCCACCCCACGAGGCCGCTCGACTCAGAAACAAAACCAGCGTCCGTGTGTCCTAATTTTATTGTTTCGCAGCAGAACGCCTGACATAGAACATAACTAAATATTCGGCTGTGCAAAAGAGAACAGTGCTTAAGTACAAATGGAGACAAGATTTTCTTAAATAAATACTTAAACACGAGTCGGTCCTACAAGCACCTGGAATCTAGGTCTGGCGGGTAGAGGTGCCTCACCGCCTGTGGACCCACGAAGACGTCACGATTACCCTCCCCCCGTAATCAATACATGGACCCAGGGCCGACGGTCACGAGGAGCCCTCTGTGGGGCCGCCCCAGCCCTCCGCGAGGACACTGGAATTTCTCGAAGGTCGATGGTCCGTAACAGGTACTCCTCTATGTGGAGGTGTTGGTCGCTGTGGCGAGTGGGCAGGGCGCCTAGATGACCTTCTTCAGCTCGTCATACAGGACCAGCACGAAGGCGCCGCCCATGCCGCGGAGCACGTTGGACCAGGCGCCCTTAAAAAAGGCTCTGCCGCCCTCGTCCTTGAAGATCTTTCGCCAGCAGTCCAAGGTGCCCCTGTACATGATGTCGGCTGCGGGGAGAGGGCGGGGGTCACGGACAGGATCCCACAGGCGCGAAGCAGGCCCCGGAGAGACACGGTGCCGACGCGGGGCCCCAGCTGCCACCACCTGGGTGGCTAGGCGTTTCGACCGCAGGAAAAGGAAGCTCTGGACACCCACAGTTTGGGTGGGATCGAACACAAACTCGAGCCCCAGCCTCCCTAGGGCCCAGCACACCCGAGGATCAAGAGCAGAGAAGGAGCAGGCACCCGGCCCAGGACTCCCCCACGAAGCCCAGCTACTTCCCTCTGGGACCAAATGCTGCACCCCCCCCTCCGCCCGGCACGGAGCACCTCACGTGCTGGCTGTGCACCTCCGAAGGGCCGAACGCCAGGCCACTCAGCGATGCCCCACCCCCCAGAGCACAGGCGGCCCGGAGCAGGACGGAGACGGTACCTCCTTTGCGCCCCGACTGCATCATCATCCTCCGCCGTACGGTGTCGAAGGGGTAGGAGACCACGCCCGCCACGGCCGTCACCGTCTGCGCGATCATCCAGCTCACCACGATGTGCGTGTTCTTAGGGTCGGGGAGCATGCCTGCGGGGTCACCGTGGGCGTGAGGCCCCCGGGATCTCCACGCGGGGAATCCCAGCACCAGGTGACGCTAGACTGGTCACACTGGGGTCAGCACACCAGCCAGAGATGGGGAAGCCACCTGCAGGCTGGGAGGATGGCCCCAGAGACCAACCCAGTACCCGGCGGCAGGGGCCTCTCTAGAGGGAAACAGACGGGCCTTGGCAAGTGGAAGGTTTCACACCCGTTCCACTGCAAAGGTGCCAGCGGGCCTGGGCCCCGACAACCAGGGTGACTTACTTCACAGGGCGTGAAGTGTGTCCTCCCCCAAAATATACTAAAGCCCCAAACCCCAGGACCTCAGAGTGTAACTGTACTAGGAAATAAAAGCTTTTACAGAGATAATTAAAGTAAAAAAAATCAGGTCATCAGGGTGGGTCCAGATCACATAGGACTGGTGTCCTTATAAGAAGAAATTGGGACACAGACACACAAAGGGAACAACCCTGTGAGGACACAGGGAGGAAACAGCCATCTACAAGCCCAAGAGAGAGGCCTCGGGAGGAACCAGCCCTGCCCACACCTGGATCTCAGATTCCAGCCTCCAGGCCTGGGAGTCCACAGACATGCTATTGAAGCCCCCCGCCCAGCACCTGTCCAGTCAGCCCCGAGAGCAGAGCGCACTCACCTTTGGCAGTGTCATACACGCCGAAGTACGCGGCCCGGTAGATGATGATGCCCTGCACAGAGACGCTGAAGCCCTGGTACAGCCCCCGGATGCCGTCAGACTTGGTAATCTTCACCAGACAGTCTCCCAGGCCTTTGAACTCCCGCTCCGTGCCGGATTTGCCGACGTCAGCCGCCAGCCGGGTCCTGGCGAAATCCAGGGGGTAGACGAAGCAGAGCGAGGTGGCTCCGGCCGCCCCGCCGGAGGCCAGGTTGCCGGCGAAGTACTTCCAGAACTGCGTGTGCTTGTCCACGCCCCCCAGGAAGATCTGCTTATACTTATCCTTAAAGGCGAAGTTGAGGGCTTGCGTGGGGAAGTAGCGGATGACATTGGCCAGGTTGCCCCTCCAGAAGGACAGCACACCCTGCTCCTTGGGGATGCGCACGATGCAGTCCACGATACCCTTGTACTGTTTGTCGGCCGCGATCTGCTTGCTGGCGTGCTGTACCTGGGGGCAGAGACAGGGGTTTTACACGGGGGCCTAAGTCAGACGCCCCCAAGAACCCCCAACGAAAGGTGTCGTCTTCGTAAGATAACATGTGCATGGGGCCTTTAAGCTGGCCAAACGTCCTACCAGAAAAAAAGCATCTTTTGGTCACTACGGGTCCCTACAAGTGTTACAAACAACAAACTAGCAACGATGTTTGCATTAGCGCTACATTTCTAACAATCCCGCAACAAAAACAGCTTATTCTGACTCAGAACAGCAAAAGGGAAATAAAAAGGGGAAAAGAACGGAAGTCCAATGAAGGACACGACGACTGCCCTCGTGACCCGCCCAAGGTCACGGCCCTCGCCCCGCGGGGCCCGTCCACGCGGCTGCTCCATGCGCATGCGTTCCCCGAGCTGTGCCGCAAGGCCCAGTGCGCACGCGCCCGCGGCCCCATTTCTGCGCAGGCGATAGCGCCCACGTGACGCGCGCCCGGGCAATCCCCGGAAGCCGGCGGCGCGCGGACAAAGCGGCGCAGCCTCCCGCTTCCGGTGCACGCGGCCTGCCCGGCCCGTTGTCCCCGCGCCCCGGACCCTCGCACCTCGCCCGGCGTCCGCGTGTGCGTAGCCGGCTCCCACCTGTAGCAGCAGCTTGACCCGCTCGATCGGGGCCACGGCCGTCTTGGAGATGGCGGCGGCGATGCCTCCGGCCAGGAAGTCCTTGGCGAATGAGATGGCCTGTTCCGTC
The DNA here is from genome assembly GCF_039906515.1 of Pseudorca crassidens. Taxonomy (NCBI): domain Eukaryota; kingdom Metazoa; phylum Chordata; class Mammalia; order Artiodactyla; family Delphinidae; genus Pseudorca; species Pseudorca crassidens. The sequence goes on from NC_090318.1 coordinate 1,298,501, forward strand.
ATGGTGGCGAGGCGGGCAACGCAGCGGGAAGAGAGTGGAGGGAAGGCCCGGAGAGCCAGAGCGTGGGCACCGCTGGTCTGCGCTGCCGCCGCCGGGACCGAAAAGATGGGGTGGCCAGCGCGCAGCCGCTAAGGCGCCCACGCCCCGCCCCGATCCCCCGCGCGCCGAGCCCATTGGCTGCGCCATCGCACAAGCTCCGCCCCTTCCCGCTCGTCTCGCCCCCACGGGCTGCCGGGAGCAGCTTGCGCCCCGCCCCTCGCCCTCGAGCGCCGCGCCCATTGGCTGAGCCGCCGCCGACGTCCCTCCCCTTCCCGCTCGCCGCGCCCGGGGCATGTAGGGAGCCGGGCCCCGCCCATGCGCCTTGCGGGCTGGGGGGCGCGGCGGCCGCCTTGACCTTATGAAGGTCACGCCGGGCCAGGGGGACGCGATAGACGGCGGTTATGTAAGGGGAAGGCCAGGGGTCGCTGACTCCGACGCCCGATGTTCATCCTGCCCCGGCCCCGGCATCGGACCCTCGGACCCTTGGGGTCGTCCCGGTGATTCCCGAGTCCCGACCGCGACCCCCAGTCTAAGTCCGCTGACCTTTGAGGACCGGCGGCGACCCCGGACTCGTCTTAATGACTCCTGTAGACTCCCGAGTCCCGGCCGCGACCCCAGGGATCACCCCGCGGGAGGAGCGACAGGTCGCGGGGTCAGGGCCGGAGTAGGAGGCCGCTCCGAGCCCCCCAGGCCCGGTTTCTCGAGGGCTTGCCTGTCCCCTGCCCGGTAGGCCCCGGGTCCGCCCGTAGGAGCGCCCCCGGAGGACCCCGCCCTGCCGTGGGGTCCCCCGACCCTGACCCCGAGACTCCGGGTGCACTGGGCGCGCCGGGCACTGGGGGGTCCCGGGGGTCCCTCTCCACCCACCCGGCCGCTTTCCCTGGGCCCTGTCCTCCCGGGGCCCAGTGGGCCTCAGACTCGGGTCCCCCTGCCATGCCGCGCGCTGCGACGTGGCGGCTCCAAGAGCGACAGGGGCACATGTGCTGCCCGCACACGCTCACTCACACATGCATCCACGTGCGCATGCCTAGACACGTGCCCACACATACCCACGCACACCTGCACGCACACCTGCATACACACGGAGACAGGCACATATGTCACCCGCAGGAGCACATCTACCCCCCTCCCCCCCAGGAAGTCTGAGACCTAGGTGTTTTGAAATGCTGTGAACTTTTTATTGAATTATAACTAAATGGCACAAGTCGTAAGTGTATTGTTCTGTGAATTTTCACTAAGTGAGTGCAATGGTGTCTCAGCACCCAGGTCAACAAAGTATCCTTTTCTTGGTGCAAGGATGCGTCCTTTCATTTATTTCGCTCCCTGCCTGTTTCTTCTTTCTCTCTTCCTCTTTTTTCTCTTTGCTCCACCCCCCATATTTTCATGAGGGGCTTTCCTGCATCCCCTCCAGCCGGTGACGCTGGGTGGATGGATGCCAGGGGCGGGCCCACCAGAGCCCAGGGCACCCGGAGCCTGCCATTCGTTTCCCCGGTCCCCGGTGTCCTTGCAGGGCCTTGCTCTGCCCTCTCATGACTTCCGTGGAGAAGCAGGTAAGAGGCGGGACGTGAGGCTGGTGCCGCTGCAGAGGGTGGGGCGGCTCAGGGCAAGCACTGGGCGAGGAGAGAGAGAGAGAGAGGGACAGAGAGTCGGGGGGGGGGGGCTTGATGTTGTGGCGCTTTCTGAGGCTTCACGGGACTGGGGGAAAGAACAGAGCTAGGGGGCCCTGCCCGGCTCCCGCTGGCAGCAACCGCAGGGCTTTGGGGTAGAGGACAGGGCGGCCGTGGGTTCTGGGCAGGGACAGGGTGCTGGCGCCGTCTGGGCACTCCCAGGTGAAGAGAGCATCTCTCCTGTCTGCATTTGTACGCAGGCGCCACCTGTCTGGGCGTGCAGGGAGCCTGTGATGGTTATCACTGCCCGCTGGGCCGACAGGGGCCAACCAGCCGAAGCTGGTCCTGCAGGCTCCGGCTGTGAGGCTCTGGAAGTAGGCGCTTCTGTTGGAGAGCCTCTCCCGCCCCGGTGGGAGCGGTTAACCTCTGAGCGACCCGCTCTCCTCCCCCAGGCAAGGGACACCCCTCCCTGTGCCCCACCTGCATTCCCAGCGCCCACCCCCCACCCCCCGCGCAGGTCAGCACCTCGCTGTTGGGAGGAATGAATGGCTGTGACCTCTTCCCCATTGCTAACGGGTTCAGAACGCGTTTCTCTTTAAAAAGCATCTCATGCGGGCCTTAGACGCAGACCCATCTGTCTAACCAGTGCATATGTGCCTCTGTCGGGGTGGGACTGAGCGGGGGTGACCCACCCCTCGTGCTTCAGGGAGGCTGACCCGGGAGGGCGGCAGGACCACGCACAAGAATACCGTGTACCTGGTGAAGGAGGTAGACTGCGCACCGGGGATTGGAAAGGGAAAAAGGGGGCTGAGAGGTGGGGTTGCGGCGGGGAGAGGAAGGGGTTATGTCCTAGGATCCCCAGGGGCAGGGGTGGGGAGGCCGAGGTATGGCCCCCCGTTCCTCACGCTGCCCCAAAGTCTTACTGCGACCTGGACAGTATTAGAAGCTGGGTATCTGAAAAACGGGTGGCCTAACGAAAGGTAAAGGAGGAGGTGCTTAAAGATGATCGGGTTTCCACTGACGGCTCAGAGTGAGTCACAGAAGGGATGAGGGTGGCATTGGGGGGCGTGGCCTTTAAGTGAACTGGTCTGGTGAGGGGCCGGGGGCTGCTCAGGGAAGGCGCCTGCCTGGTGGAGGGACCCTGCAGGGGGGACCTGGGGGGGACCACACGCTGCTGTCTCGGGTGTCATCCTTATCGTCCCCTATGCCCACTGCCCGTCCACCCCAGACAAGTGGAGAGGACAGAGGTGTCACCCAGTGATGCATTCAGACAGGCCCCGTCTGCAGTGGGCACTCGGACATCTCCTGAGTGAATGGATGAATGAATGAATGTGACCCGGAAGGCGGGGGTCGGGTCCAGGGCAATTCCAACCTAGAAATCCCTGTTGATTTAAAGACACAGGCACGTGCGGGCAGCCACGCCCGTGTGCTGTTTTACGCCAGCTTCCCTAAAAGTCCTGCTTTTGCATGTATTTCTAAGAAATGAAGAGACAGGTTGTGTGGAAGTCACCCTTTCTTTTCTCACCTTTTAGTTTCTTATCTTTTTTTCTTACTGCAAACTGTTCCAACACAAGGAGAGGGAGCGGTACAAGGAAGCCATGGGCCCTTCGTTGCTTCCACAAGCGTCATCTGCCCGTTAGTTACTCTTCCAACTGGGCGTGGCCCTCGGGCGCATCCTTGGTTTACGGGAACAGTCGTGGGTCAGAGCCCTGCCTGTAGCAGCCCCCCTGCCCGCAGCCCGCAGGGCTCCCAGTAGCCAGGAGTAAGGGGGGGTCGGGTACCACCCCCCTTCCCCCGGCCGAGGCAGGCGCTCTGACACCTCTGGTTACAAGCGCAGTTTCTTCTAGCAAACCCAGTGTCAAGACGGCTGGCTCCCTGCCCGGCCAGAGCACGGGCGTTCCACATGCCCTGTACCCGTCGCTTGGTATTGGGGACCCAGCCCTGCTGCAACACGGTGCCCTTGGCTGACGCAGGGTCACCTGCAGGGATGCACCTCTCCTCCCGGGTAGGAAGCGGGTTGAAGGGAGTGGCCCCCAGTGAACAGGGTCGGCGTCACCCCGGGTCCACCGCGCGGGGGATGTGGCCCTGCCAGCAGCCAAGCACCGCCCTGCCCAGGTGAAGGGACGCGGCGGGCAGAGGGGACCCGGTGGGCGGTCTCCTGCGACCCTAGCTGCAGTTTCACTGAGGCTGCAGGTCCACCCCGGGGCCAGACGGATGGAGGGGCCGTGGCCCCTCTCCTTTGTCCCTCTCACTCAGGAGAGCTGCCGGCGCTCCATCGGGATGGCACAGCTCCCTTTATAGCCAGTGTCTCATTTCCTCCCTCCTCTGTCTGTGTCTCACATGGAGACACAATCTGTGATTTTTTAAAACTTGGAGTCCGTCCAAAATTATATACTAGTGTGTGTGTATATATTATACGTTACAAATATATACTTATCCATTTATATATGACATACATAGTTTATATGCTCTAAATATATAAAATATATTCTTTTTATAAGGGATTTTTAAAAAATTATTTATTTTTGGCTGTTGGGTCTCCGTTGCTGAGCGCAGGCTTTCTGTAGTTGCGGCGAGCGGGGGCTACTCTTCATTGCGGTGCACAGGCTTCTCACTGCGGTGGCTTCTCTTGTTGTGGAGCACAGGCTCTAGGTGCATGGGCTTCAGTACTTGTGGCACACGGGCTCAGTGGTTGTGGCTCACAGGCTCAGTGGTTGTGGCTCACGGGCTCTAGAGCGCAGGCTCAGTATCTGCGGCCTACGGGCTTAGTTGCTCCATGGCATGTGGGATCTTCCCGGACCAGGGCTCGAACCCGTGTCCCCTGTGTTGGCAGGCGGATTCTTAACCACTGCGCCACCAGGGAAGCCCCTAAAATATATCCTTACACCTAGAAAATTATACATACGTCTCTCTTCTTGGAAGTTATGTATCTAAGAGTCTGTGGTGGTTTTAGCTGGAAAGCACAGGTGAATGTCAACACTCACAGGGGGCCTGTTTGAAAGGACCCCATCTGACATTCGGGGCATTTTTTCCTAACAATAATGGTGTACACGTAACAGACAACGTATACATTGCTATGCAGTCACCACTGTACTCGCCTAGTCATTAAGAGAAGAGACACAGCCTCACCCAGGTACCTGGAGAACGTTTGCAGTAAACAAGCATCTTGACCCCATAAACCTCCCACCGCGTGAGCTCCTGTACGCGGTTTCACCATGGACGGGGGCAGAGGTAGGTTCCGCCGCCCTGAAGGTAAGAGAAGGTGCACGCGGCCGGGAGGGCAGAGGACAAATGCACTGAAAATAGGAGTGAAACACTGGGAAGTAGGGTCTAGGTCCGCCAAGATCTAGTCACCAGCTAAGAGGGAGCGAGGGAGATGCTGACATCACCTGGGGACCTGGCCTGGCCTGCGCATCCCTCGCCGGCCCCGGGGTCCCCCCGCCCACGCATCCCACCACCCGGGCGCGTCACAGATGCGCGGAGACAGCCGTGCTTTCCGCCTCCTTTAATGTGTCCGGTGACACCTGCTCTCCAGGAACCCTTCACTTCCGGGTGCTGGGCCCCGCCGGGTTCCCGGTGACCCTCAGGGCGCAGCTCGGGTGCCCAGGACCACGCACAGCAGGTCCCCCGCGCGCGCCACCCGCACGTCCTGGAAGCCGTGTCGCTGCAGAAGGCGCCGGTGCTCGTCGGGGCTCCGGGGCTGCCCGGCGCTCAGGGTCCGCAGCCGGGGGCTCTGCGACGCCCCCTCCTCCTCTGCCGCCGCTTCAGCCACCAGGAGGCCACCGCCTGGGGAGCCAGAGACACAGAGACAGAGAGAGACGGGGTGGGGAAAGAGTCTCAGGACCCAGGCTGCGGGTGCCCCGAGCTCCCCACTGAAGGGATTCGCTGCAGGAAGACACGGACGGCAGGGATTCTGAATGTAGGGACACAGCTGCAGCCTCCCTGATGCCATAATGAACCGCACCAGGACTTCCCTGGCAGCAGTGTCCCTGGCGGACCTGCGTGGCACAGGGATAGCACCGGCCACGACGGTGCCAGGAGCACGGTTTGTTTTTTTCTGACGTTTAATTGGTTCAGCGAGATTATCTTTTTTTTTTTTTTTTGAATTGATTTGCAACGTTGTGTTAGTTTTAGGTGTACAGACAAGTGATTCCGTTATACATTATGTATATAAATATATATTCTTTATATTCTCTTCAATTATAGGTTATTCCAACGTACTGGAGCAGAGTTCCCTGTGCTGTACAGTAGGTCCTTGTTGGTTCTCTGTTTCATATAGACTGGTGTTTATATGTGGACCTGCACTGTTGGTGGGAACAACCTACATGAGAGCCTTGAGAAGTAGAAAGTGCATGTGTGCGTGTGTACACACACCTGTATCTGTCCAGCTCTCTGTGTATGTATTTTCAGAAGTGCTTGTGAAGAAGGGGGAACCAAGCCGGGAGAAGACAAGCCTTGGGACAGAAAGCAGAGGGGCAGGAGGTAGCTCGCGCTTGCTTCTTCCTTTTGTTTGGGTTACGGGGGAGACCCCGAGAAGAGACACAAAGCAGGTGGTGGCACACGAGCCCCAGCTCTGCCTGCCGGTGACGGTAACTGGGAGAATTTTGGTGCAAAATCTCATTGGGGTTCTAGGCATTTAAGTAAACGTGAAGTTAGCAAAACTGGGGTCATAGCCCCACACTATTAGGCATAACGTCAGCTGCGAGGATGTATGGCGCAGCACAGGGGGCAGAGTCCATATTTTATAGTAACTATAAATGGACTGTAACCTTTGACCATGGCGAATTACTATACTGTACACCTGTAGCGTGTAACATTGGCAGCAGCTATACTTCAATAAAAAGAATTGGGATCGGGCTTCCCTGGTGGCGCAGTGGTTGGGAGCCCGCCTGCCGATGCAGGGGACGCGGGTTCGTGCCCCGGTCCGGGAGGATCCCACGTGCCGCGGAGCGGCTGGGCCCGTGAACCATGGCCGCTGAGCCTGAGCGTCCGGAGCCTGTGCTCCGCAACGGGAGAGGCCACAGCAGTGAGAGGCCCGCGTACCGCAGGAAAAAAAAAAAAAAAAAAAATAAGCGGGATCACATGGTGCGCTCGTTCTGTCAGTTTTTATGTTTTTCAGACTCGTGGATACACGGGTTTATTAACTCAGCGGCTCCAAAAGCCCTATATTGAGGGTTTGTTTTTTTTTTTTTTGGCCTTGCCGTGCAGCTGGCAGGATCTTAGTTCCCTGACCAGCGGTTGAACCCGCGCCCTCGGCACTGAAAGCGCAGACTCCTAACCACTAGACCGCCAGGGAATTCCCAGGAGGTCACGCTCAGTTCTTATCTGTGACCCCCACTGTCCCCAGGGTGCAGGCAACCTTTGCAATCCCAGCTACGGGGGTGGAGGGAAGGCCTGGTTCCCCGTGCCTGCCAATTTCTGAGCTCTAAGGATTTCCTCCACTGCCAATTTCACGCTGACAGCTTGGTATGAGCTGGCTGGCAGGAGTGCTGAACATTTAACAAGCGGTTCTAGCCAGCAGGTCTAAGCTCCAACACACCCATGCCCACCCCCCCACCCCCGCCCCCCAAAACCCTTCGCAGCATAAAGGCAACTTGGAACTGACTGTCCCCAGGTTCAGTGCCTGTCTCTGAGGCGGGTGAGAATCCAGCTCTCACATCTCCTGGCCCTTCCTCGCCCCCGGGGGCACCCCTGTTTCGTGATTCCTTCCTTCTCAACTGTGTTCCATCCATTATGTGGGGACTCTGTTCTCGGGCTGGGGCACAGCAGGGAGCAAACAGGAACCGGCCCTCCTGGGGCCACATTCTTGGACAGGGTACCCCGAATGTCCGTGTGATGCTCCTGTGACCACACGAAAACCTGCATCTCACAGGCTGCGTGGGTGTCCTGGGGCGGCCGGAACAAACTACTTAAAACCACAGACCTCCATCCTCCCCCAGTCCTGGAGACCAGACGTCTGAGGTCAAGGTGTCCCAGGGCCGCGCTCCCTCCAGAGGCTCCAGGGGAGGGTCCTTCCCGCCTCTTCCAGCTTCTGGGGGCTCCAGGCGTCCCTGGGCTTGTGGCCGCGTCCCTCCCGTCTCTGCCTCTGTCTTCCTGGGGCTTCTCCTCTGTGTCTGTGTCTCTCCTCTTCTGTCTCTTGGAAGGACCCTGTCATTGGATTTAGGGCCACCCTCATCCAGGAGGACCTCATGTCAGACCCTTCACTTCATCACATCAGCAAAGACCCTGCTTCCAAGTAATATTCTAGGTGGACGTGAATTTGGGGGGGGACCCTCTTCATTGTGCTACAGGGACCAACAAGAATGCCTTAACTACACTGTTGTTTGGGGGACTAAAACTGGCTCATTTAAAAAATTTACTTAGCCTTCCACGCTTTTATTAATATTTTCCTAGGCATTTCCCTGGCGGTCCAGTGGTTAGGACTCCACGCTTCCAATGCAGGGGGTGCGGGTTTGATCCCTGGATGGGGAGCTAGGATCCCGCATGCCGCGTGATGCAGCCAAAAAGTGTATATAAAATTAAATAAAATAAAAGAGGGGATATATGTATACATACAACTGATTCACTTTGCTATACAGCAGAAACTAACAAAGCATTGTAAAGCAACTACAGTCTAAAAAAAGAATAAATAAATCTAACTAAAAAAAAAAAAGAAACGGCCCTTTGGGTACCCCGGATGGAGATGCTCGTCACAGCTTGCAGGGCTCAGACCCCAGGGGAGGGGCTGCAGTCGTACTGAACCGCACGGGTCCTGGGAACAGGTCACGGCTATAGGAGACGGGGCCCGAGGACGGCTGCCACGTGGTTACTTCCTGTAGACACCGCCTGCATGGACTCGACCCTCGCTCTGGTTTTTGTCCCAAATAAAAGATCGGGAATGGGGGTCGTTTTCCTGGGAGTTGAAGATGACCCCGGATTGTTGAATATTTTGTTTCATAACCGCACAGAAGAGGCAGTGGAGGTGCCCCGGGAGACGCCAGGGTCGCAGGATGTGGAAAGAGAGCTCGTCTTGCGCCGCTGGACGTGGGGACCCAGGGAGGGGCCCGGGCGGCTTGCTGCCCTCGACTCCACGAGCCCGATGACCCACGTTGGCCCCGAGCGCCGTGGGGAGAGGCTGGGTACCACAGAGCAGCCCGGAAAATCATCATCATCGGAGGAGGGAGACCCTGAGCCCGGTGGGGCCTGGGGAGGGACACGGCTAGGGTGGGGGGGGGGTGTCCATGAGCCCAAGCCCCAGACGCTGGCACCATAAAGTTCCGAAACGCATCACTGACACCCGAGAATCGGGTACGTCCTCAGGGAGCCGGTAAACTGAGCACCAGACGGCGGGCTGGAGGACGGGGAGCTTCCTCTATAAAATGTACGCTTTTTTTAACATTGGAAACTGTCTTTACGTGTTGAAAAAGGCAAGTACACGATGTGGTCTCACCTGGTTTGCAGCTGCTTGAGATCCGGCTCAGTAGCTTGTGGAGTTTGTCATCCGGCCAGTCCTGCAGGATTCTGGAAAGGACGTACAGATCTGCTTCCGGGAGGCTGTCTTTGAAAAAGTCACCTGGTTTAAAAACAAATGGCATTGAACCGTTAGGGCCACAGGAACTGGTCCTGCACCCGACAGAAAGGAGTTGCACCACGTTCTACAAGGGATGAAACCGAAAGAGACGCTGCCTGCAGTGGGGAGATCTGTGTTCTCCAAAGAAGAGACGTTCAAGGGCTGACCTGGGGACGGGCCCTCTGGAAATAGGGTCTTTGCAGATGAAATGAAGGGAAGGGTCTGAGATGAGGTCCTCCTGGATGAGGGTGGGCCTACATCCAATGTCCTTCTAAGACACAGAAGAGGAGAGTCACAGACACAGAGGAGAAGCCCCGTGAAGACGGAGGCAGAGACGGGAACTAGGCAGCCACAAGCCCAGGGACGCCTGGAGCCCCCAGAAGCTGGAAGAGGCGGGAAGGACCCTCCCCTGGAGCCTCTGGAGGGAGCGTGGCCCTGGGACACCTCGACCTCAGACGTCTGGTCTCCAGAACTGAAGGAGGATGGATTCGGGTCATTTTAAGCCCCCAGTTTGGGGTCATTTGTCCCTGCCATCTACCAAATGTGTATCTGTAACTGTGGACACAGCACCTTTGCTATTTGTGACTCCTAACCCTGCCTCGTTCCACAAAGGGTTAGATGCAGCTCACATTTACACACACAAAACAAAACAAGAAAGAAAGCAAACACTTCGAATTGGCATGAGGGGAGAGTAAACACGGGGGTGCAGACAAGTCTACACGGGGCGGCCCCAGACAGCTGCACAGAGGTGGGCAATATGCACTTCCTTTTCTTTTGCTTTCGTGGTTCCCCTTCCTATACGTGGTGAAGCAGCAGCACAGCTCCCATCGTGCTGCTCCTGGATCTGAAGCTCTAGGGTGTGTCTCTGTCAGCTCAGGCAGAAGCAACAAAGTCCCACCGACAGGGGCTTCAACGACACACGCTGGTTTCTCATGGTCTGGAGGCTGGACATCCGAGATCAAGGTGTTGGCAGGGTCAGTTCCTGCGGAGGACCCTCTGCTGGGCTTGTAGGTAGTGGCCTACTCGCTGTGTCCTCACAGTGGGGAGAGATGGATGATAGATACATACATACATACATACATAGAAAGAACAGGTAAGTGATAGGTGAATGGATGGACGGAGAGATGGATGATAAACAATAGAGAGGTAGACAGATGATAGATGTGTGATTGATATAAAGACAGAGGGGTAGACAAATGATTGATAGATTGATGAATATTGAACAGATACAGATAATAGATAAAGGACGGACACACAGATGGTACGCAGATTGATAATAGGTACGATGGATGGAGAGATAGACACAGACATGTGACAGATAGATGATAGATATGATGGACACGCACATGATATAGACAGATAATAGACACTAGAGAAACAGGACAGGACAGACATGATAGGTGGATGGATGCATAGAGGATAAATAATAGATGATACATAGATAAATGATAGATGAGTGATATAAAGACAGATAAAAGATAGACATGACAGACGGATAGATAGCTACATTGATAGTCACATAGATGATAGATGAATAAATGGATGAATGGATGGAGAGACAGCTAGATGGTAGATATAATGCACGGACAGACAGACAGATGATAGATGGATGGATAGATAGATATGGATGGACAGATAGATACACTGATAGATGACTAAGTGGATGGATGGATAGATGATAGATAAATAAACGATATACAGATAGATGATGGATGGACAGATGACAGACAAACGCTACATACATAGATAGATAGATGATGGATAAACGATAGATAGATAGATGTTCCTGGTGTCCCTTCTAAGGACGCAGTCTTGCGGGATTAGGACTCCACCCTTGTGACCTCCTTCACCTTAATTACCTTCAGATAAGAGTCATGCTGGGGGTGGGGCTTCAACATAGGCACTTGGGGACACAATTCAGTCCACAGCAGGGTGACTGGCTCTTTTTTTTTTAAGTAGGAAAGTATCAGGTGGTCGTGGGGCACAGGCCCGTCTAGCACATCCACCCTCAGGCCGGCCGCAGTGTGGATGAGTAACCAGATGCCAAGAGTTTCCTTTCAATCCGGCCCCGCCGGGAAGTCCTTCCTCACATCCACCCCAAGGCCCTCCTGCTGTAGCCCCCGTGTCACTTCCCTGTGAGGCCTGGGTCGCTGGTCGACATCTGCAGACGCTGATCTTGGCCCGTGCCCATCCCCACCTGCCCTCCCGCCCGGCTACTCCCCTCGCTGAGAACTTCAAACTCCTGTTCTCGGGGTTTGCAGATGCGCCCCTGTGTGCAGATGTGCAAACACGCACCAAGATACACGTACACACACAGACACATACGCATATACAAACACATCGACACACAGATACATACATGTATAGAGACAGACACACAGAGACACTGAGACACACACAGACACACAGACACACCAGTATATATACACACACAGACACAGAAACACACAGAAACATGGATATAAGACACATACAGACACACAGAGAATACACACAGATATACAGATACACAGATACAAACATATTCAGACACAGGAACATGGATACAGACACACAAAGACAGAGCTACACACAGACACACAGATACATACATATACATGTACATAGACACAGAAACACACAGAAATGTGCATATATACACATACATACACACAGACACAGATACATACCCACAAACCCAGAAACACACAAACAGAAATGTACACACTCAGACATACAGAAACACAGAGGAAGATGGATACACACACACACACACACACACACGTATACCGACACACACACACACACCCGCTCTGCATACGAGATAAATAAGGTCACCCAAATGCTGACGCCCGGCGGACACGAAGCCACGCTAACCTGGCACAAAGTGGATCCGCTCTGTCTGTCGTCCGCCACGCTGAAAGCCCCCAGAGAGCTCAGTGACCTCTGGGAGGTCAAACACCGTCACCTGCAGACGCGGGTACTCCTGGGCGAGCTCGCGGGCCAGGATGCCCGTGCAGCCTGCGGGAAGCAAAGGCAGACTCTGGACCCTCCTGGCATGTGTGAAGCCCTTGGAGTGTCTCCAGAGTTCAGCTCTGGCAAAACCAAAACGATGCTCTCAGATGCGGCCTGAGCTTGTGCCCTGAAATGAGGTCAGCCAGTGGGGAGATCACTGGTGTCTCAAAGTCAGGGCCTCGTGGGCGGGTGCTGGCCCAGAGCAGGTGAGTGGGGTGGGCACAGACTCGTGGGGAATCCTGGCAGCAAAGCTCTAGGGAGCCGTACTCTTCCCTGCCCCTTTCTGCTGCGGGAATGCCGACGCAATGGCTGGTGCCACAGCAGCCACTCTGGACCACCAGGAGGACAGGAGAGCAGAGGGTGGGGAAACGCAAGCTGGCAGCTCAGGAGCCCTCCTGGACACCAATCCCACTACACCCCTTGGGCAGGGCAACTACTCCTCCTCCGTCCACTGTCCTGGGGAAAGGATTGGTTGCGATGGGGTGGAGGGTGTGTGTGGCATAATTAGACCTGACGCAATGGCAGCAGACGGGCTCCACAGGCCCTCCCCTACTTGGCAGCCACCAGGAAGGGTCCCATAACCTCTACGGGGGTCCTGGGCCATCCCCGGGACCTCCCAGCACTTGGGAATATCAGCTCAAGCCCCCGCACCCACCCTGGATATATTTAGGTCCTCAGATGGTTTGTAGAGATAAACCCATTCTGCAAGTCTCATTAGCAGGTAAGGTGTCCTAGATTTAATACAAAAGAAAAGCACGTAGCCCTCTGCACCCGACTCCTGGGGGGGGGTGAGTGTACCTCCCAGGTCGCAGGCAGAGGCGAATCGGGACAGGTCGAAGGCCGTGGCCACGTGGTGGGCGGTCAGTTTGCTGAGGCTGTGCTTGGCCCTCATGAACTGCAGCGTCAGCTCCCTGCTCTGGTGGTGGAAGCAGGTCTGAGGAGACCCACCCGGAGCGCAGGCCGTCCTGCACCCGGGATGAGGTTCCACCCTGCATTCGTGTGGGTGGGGAGCTCAGCAGGGATCATGGAGAGGGGTCTGGGGTAGAGGAGGGTGGGAGGGGCCTGGGTAGAGCAGGGTGGGAGGGGTCTGGGTAGAGGAGGGTGGGAGGGGCCTGGGGTAGAGCAGGGTGGGAGGGGTCTGGGATAGAGGAGGGTGGGAGGGGCCTGGGTAGAGCAGGGTGGGAGGGGTCTGGGTAGAGGAGGGTGGGAGGGGCCTGGGTAGAGCAGGGTGGGAGGGGTCTGGGTAGAGGAGGGTGGGAGGGGTCTGGGGTAGAGCAGGGTGGGAGGGGTCTGGGTAGAGCAGGGTGGGAGGGGTCCGGGATAGAGGAGGGTGGGAGGGGCCTGGGGTAGAGGAGGGGTGGTTTGGGTCTGGGGTAGAGGGGGGTGGGAGGGGTCCGGGGTAGAGGAGGGTGGGAGGGGCCTGGGGTAGAGGAGGGCGGGGAGGGTCCGGCGTAGAGGAGACGAGGGCGAGAGGGGTCTGGGTAGAGCAGGGTGGGAGGGGCCTGGGTAGAGGAGGGTGGGAGGGGGCACTGGGTCTGAACTGTGTCCACCTAGGCGGTGAGGCTGGAGCGTTGCCAGGAGGGCAGCTCCACTGCACCCTGACACTCTCTGGGTCTGATTTCCAGTTTGCAGGGGGTCTCCTCCTGGGAGACTGCCGACTCCCCACTCGGGTCTCACTGGACCAAACCAGGAGGACTTAGGGGGTAACGACCCCCTGCCCCCTCAGCTGTCACCTCACTGAGGATGATCTGATCTGACCGTTTACAGAGACCAGGGCTCCCCGCCCAGCTCCCCGATGGGGTCCACGTGTGCTCGGGCCCCACCCGGGTGGGAGGGAATGAGTCCCTGGGGCAGAGAAGGAGGCCGGCAGGACAGCGTGCAGGGGACCCGCCTGGGCCTGACACTCTTAGGGCTCCTGAGGGTGGTCAGGAGGCGAGGGATGGGCAGGGAGTCAGCTGAAATCCCAAGGGGCGGGGGGTGCAGACCGGGGCCCGAGGGGGCCGGACTCGTTGCCTGAGACCACGATGGTGCTGCTGCCATTTCACCCAGATTTCGGGCCTGGGGACCTCAGCATCTCCCAGGACACTGTCCTCTATGACCCCTCGAGGCCCTCCAAGACCACCCAAGATCTTCCAAGACCCCCCGAGACCCTCCAAGACCCTCCGAGACCCCCCAGACCACCCAAGACCCTCAGATTATCACCCAAGACCCTCCAAGACCCTCTGAGACTCCTTCCCTCCCACACAACGGTGAACAGGGGTCGTGGGTGCCAGGGGGCGGGGGAAGGGCTGGGAAGCCCTTTGCACACCCTGCGCTGAGCTAAGAACCAGGAGTCTGTGCAATGCAACTCCACGTAGGAAACACGGTGCCTTGAGTCAAGGCAGCCCCTTCTTAGAAAAGCCCTCTTTTCAGGAGCTGTGACCAGCCAGCCGCACCCTCCCTGCCACGGCGGCCTCCCGCAGGGATTCCCACGTCGGCCAGAATCTGAGATGTTTCCGCGCCCACTGGTCCTTTCGCAGCACAGACGGGGCGTGAAAAGGAACACGGGGGTTACAGTACCTGGGACAGGCGTTCCTCCTCCATCGCCCCCAGAGCCCCGCGGGTCTGGTCTGCCCCCTCCCGCACGGCCAGGCCCAGGCGTGTGAAGACGCCCCAGACGTGGGCGTCATGGTACTCGGCCACGCCCTGGAGAGAGTGTTCGCCGTCTGACACTAGGTGCAGGGTCGCCACCTCCGTGTTGCTGTAACCTGAAAGGACGGGGCGTCGTGTGACGGCTCAGCTGACCGCGGGGCGAGCCACCGCCCAGCGTCATCGGGATGTCTATCTGACTAAGTGCCAAGCGCACGGACGCCCAGAGGCGGCCCAGAGAACGACGCAAGGGTGTTGCTCTTCCTCGAGGTGACCCTCCAAGCCCCTGGGATGGTCACTTGGCCGGGCTACAGTCCCCAGTGAGACGTCCCCGTCGGGGAGAGGGCGCGGTTTGGTCATGTGCTTCGCACCTGCACGTCAGCAGACTTCGGGTAAAGGAGGTGACCCTATGTAACGTGGGTGGGTCTCATCCCATCAGCTGACGGCCTTGAGAGCAGAGAAGCACCGAGCGGCCAGCCGCAGGGGTTCAGACGCGCCGGAGCCCAAAGGCACGGACCCATCTGTCCATATCCCGCGGGGTCTGCCTCTCCGGAGCCCTGAGGGGTACGGGGCGGCCCGCTCTCTTCCCACTTCCTGGCGGGCTGTCCATCCGGCCCGGCCCCCAAGGGCCCTTCCGGGACACCCCTACCTGCAGAATTGGAGGCTGCAGGCAGAGGGGACGGTGGCTGAGACCCCCTGTACCTCCACAGCCCCACGTAACACCGTCTGTCGTCGGACGGACAGAACAGCATGGTGTCTACGGTTTTCCTTTTCTGAACTTTTAAAAAGTTTATTGAAAATAACTGTCCATTTGACATTTTCTTTTTTAATTAATTAATTAATTATATTTACGTTTGGCTGCGTTGGGTCTTCGTTGCTGCACGCAGGCTTTCTCTAGTTGTGGCGAGCGGGGGCTGCTCTTCATTGTGGTGCGCAGGCTTCTCATTGCGGTGGCTTCTCTTGTTGCGGAGCACGGGCTCTAGGCGCACGGGCTTCAGTAGTTGTGGCTCGCGGGCTCTAGAGCGCAGGCTCAGTAGCTGTGGCACATGGGCTTAGTTGCTCCGCGGCATGTGGGATCTTCCCGGACCAGGGCTCGAACCCGTGTCCCCTGCATCGGCAGGCGGATTCTTAACCACTGCGCCACCAGGGAAGCCCCATTTGGCACTTTACATGTTGTCTTTGTTTGTTTGTTTTAGAAACTGGATTTTTACTGCTGCTTAATTTTCTTTTTTTCCTTTTTGTGGCGGTACCACACGGCACGCGGGATCTTAGTTAGCGGTGGAACCCAGGCCCCCTGCAGTGGAAGCGTGGAGCCTTAACCACTGAACCGCCAGGGAAGTCCTCACACGTTTTTTTTTAAAGACTATTATCTTTAATTATATAAATATATATTTAAAAAAAACTTTTTATTTTATATTGGAGTATAGTTGGTGAGCGATGTTGTGTTGGTTTGAGGTGCACTCAGAGTGATTCAGTTGCACGTAGACACGTATCTGTGCTTTTTCAAATTCTTTTCCCATTTAGGTTGTCACAGACGCTGAGCAGTGTTCCCTAATGACCGAGAGCTCTGAGTTCTGAGGCCTGGGGTCCTCTGACGGGCAGCACCCACCCCGCCCGCCCCACCCCAGGCCCCGTGCAGAGGCACAGGAGTGGCTGGCAGGGCTCAGCTGAGGACCCTGCAGGGCGTCTGCCAGGTAGCAGGGACTGGAAGTCCGGACCTTGGACCCTTTCTCCACATTTGGTCATTATTTTCAGTTGAGGAGAGGGGATTCCCTGGTGGCACAGAGGTTAAGAATCTGCCTGCCAATGCAGAGGACACGGGTTCAAGCCCTGGTCTGGGAAGATCCCACATGCCGCAGAGCAACTAAGCCCGTGCGCCACAACTGCTGAGCCCACGTGCCACAATTACTGAGCCTGTGCTCTAGAGCCCGCGAGCCACTACTGAGCCCGTGAACCACAACTACTGAAGCCCGTGCGCCTAGAGCCTGTGCTCCACACCAAGAGAAGCCACCGCAATGAGAAGCCCGCGCACCACAATGAAGAGCAGCCCCCGCTCGCCACAACTAGAGAAAGCCCGCATGCAGCAACAAAGACCCAACGCAGCCAAACGTAATAAATAAATATATATTTTTAAAAATGGAGGAGAACATTACTAAGATGCTCTGGCTGGGGGGATGTTCGGCATCCTGCGACCCAAATCTTTAGCGTGTACTTGTCCGCCTCTCGTATGAGGGGTGGCTCTGGGGGGCTTCCGCCAGCACCCTGCTTCCCTGCTCACCACAGAAGGGATGCTGTGTCTCCTGCTCTGGGGTCTTCTGAGCCCCTGCCTCTCTCCATCTGCTCAAGGACCATCCGTAGCACCCTCTGCTCTGAGAACACCCTCGAGAGCTCTGTGCACCCAGCAAACCCACACTGTCACCCTTCATCCGTCCAATTACCACATATGCCGTCTACTTCGTTTACCTGTCTTTCTATCTATGTATCTACCTATCCATCCATTACCTACCAGTCACCTACATGTATCTCTCTCATCTAGTAATCATCTGTCTTCAACATCACCTATCCGTCCATCTGCCACCCACCTATTCATTTATCATCTATCACCTGTGCATGTATACATGATCTATATACTGATCATTTATCTTTTTATCATCTCTCTGTTCATCTATCATTTATCCATCCACCCATCGATTATCTATTCACCCATCCCTCCATCTATCATGTATTTTCTATCATCTATCTCTATCATCTATCTCTCATTGATCTATGCATCCATCATATCTATTCTGTTATCTATCTAATCCATCATATCTATTCTGTTATCTTTCTATCATCTACCTGTTCATCCATCTACTTATCTATTTACATACCTAAGTATCCACCTATCAAACTATCTATCTACCTACGCATCTATGACCTATCAATCATCTACATGTATCTCTCCCACCTATTAATCATCTATATCCATCATCATGTATCCATCTATGTATCTATTTATTTACTTATCATCTAGCATTTGTGTATGTATCTATGTATCTATATCTATTATCTATCTTTTTATCATCTGTCTATTCATCTATTATTTATCCATCCACCCATCTATTTATCTATCATTTGTCTATCCACCCATCTATTATCTATCATCTCTATTATCAATTTATATCTATTGATCTATCAATCTACTACCTATTTATCCACCCACCCATCCATCCATCATCTATTTATCTATCATCTATCCATCTACTTATCCTATTATCTACCCATCCATCCATTTATTTATCCATCCACCTGTCATCTATTTATGTATCACCTATCAACCTAGCTATCTTTCTATCCTCTACCTCTTCATCCATCTATCTGCTTATCTATCTACATACCTATGTACCCACCTATCAACCAAACAATCATCTATCCGTCATTTATCCACCCACCCATCTATTACCTCCTTGTCCATTCACCCATCCACGTATCATCTGTTCATCTATCATCTAGCTATCCATCCACGTACCTATCTATCATCTCTATTATCAATCGATATCTATCTATCCATCCATCCACCTCATCTGTCTGCCTATCTAAACAAATAAGTAAGAATAAACTGCTATCTATGCTGTGCACACATGCAAACCCTATGGGCTGCTTCTCTCGAGAACCCTGGCTGATACAGGCCCTCTGAGCCCATAAAGAAGCCTGTCTCCTAACACACCACACAAGCACACGCACACACGCACACGCGCGCACACCACACACGCACACGCACGCACGCGCACACACATGCGCACACGCACGCGCACACCACACACGCACACGCGCGCGCACACACGCACATGCGCGCGCGCACACATGCACACGCACGCACACACGCGCGCGCGCGCGTTTCCTCCTTCCATCCATCCTCCGCTCCTGACCCTCTGGGGCATTCTTGGGGCACAGGGATGACGCATGGTCTGTCCTCCCTGCCTCGGCTCAGAAGCCACTGCCACCTGGTGACTTGGTCTCGCAGGCACAGTTGCTGGAAAGACACCCAGGAAGCCCCTCACCTCTGCGCGTCTTCTCCAGTAAACCCAGGGCCGCGCACACATCCAGCAGCTGCTCAGTCCTCCCCGCGCAGGTGCGGAGTTTGCGGGCGACATCCACGGCCTGCAGGGGGCCTTGGTCTTTTAACACATCGAACAGTTTGAGCTTGCAAGCCGTGAACAGAACCTGTCCGTGAAGAACAGTTACAGTTAGACGTACAACGTGACTTATCAATTGCTCTTTATTCCCAGGGATTCCAAAGAGGGACGGCAGGATGGTCAAAAACATCGAGCTCATCAAGGGAAACTTCTGCAGAGGCGAGTGGGTTTAGGCTCCAGGTTGTACAAGGTTTGCTCCAGGTAAGACCAAGTCGATGAACACCAAGCAGAGAAACTGTCTCAGCGGAGAAAGACCAAAGCGCTGCTGTCAGGGGCTGTGTGGTGTCCCCCCAAGGTTCCTATGTCGATGCCCCAAGTCCCAGGACCTCAGGATGAGACCACGTGGAGACGGGGCCTCTGCGCAGGGCACGGACGCTCCACGCTGCTCAGGACACACCCTCACGTGACACCGTAAACCTCCCTGGAGCTCTCACCTCGTCGTAACGCGAACACCTCCAGGGACGAGTAAAGGGGCACTTCGGGAAAGGGCCCTACCTGAGCTGCGTCCAGAACTACCATGACTGACCTTGGGCGGGGGTGGGTGACACTTGCTCCAAGACCCGCAGCAGACCCCGGCTTGGTCAGCCATTGGGAGACCTTTGTAAGGAGACCCGTGTCACACGAGGGTGGATGGACAGATGGGGAGGTATGTAGATAGGTGACAGATACAGACAGGTGATAGATAGGTAAATGGGTGGATGGAGGGATAGACAGGTAGGCAGGTGATAATAATAGACATGTAGATGATATATACAGATAGCCAGAGATGATAAATAAATGGGTGGATACATAGATAGGAATAAAAATAGACACAGAAGATAGATACAGATAGACGTGACAGATAAGCAGGTGGATAGACAGATGACAGATAAATAGATAAACAGAGATAGAGACACAGACGATAGATACAGATAGACATGACAGATAAGCAGGTGGATAGACAGATGACAGATAAATAGATAAACAGATAGAGACACAGACGATAGATACAGATAGATGTGACAGATAAGCAGGTGGAGAGACAGGTGACAGATAAATAGATAAACAGATAGAGACAGACAAATGATAGGAAAATGGATGGATGAACAATGGAGAGAAGACAGATGATAACAGATATAGAGAGACAATAGATATAAATTATACACAGATAAGTAGAGGGATGGATAGACAGATGATAGTTATATAGATAGATAACCACAGGTATGCATACATTGATGATGTAGATAGATAAATATAGATAACAGATAGAAACAGATAGGTAAATGATAGATTAATGGTGGATACAGAGAAGACAGATAATGATATATATATATAATGATGTGTATAGATAGATGATAGATATAAACACAGATACATAGCTGGAGAGATGATTGATAGATTGGTGGAGAGATAAATGATAGGTAGGGAGACAGATGTATGAATGGATGGACAGAAGGTAGACAGATGATAGTAACAACAGACACAGGTAAACAATAGACATACATAGACGACGGATATAGATTACACCTAGATCAGAGGGTGGAGGGACAGATGACAGGTACACAGACAGACGATAATGACAGTATATATAGCCTGATGATATAGACGACAGACAAATGAAATGGATAGACGGATGGATGGACAGATGCTAGAGCGACAGACCGTGGAAGCACAGCACAGCTCCACCGAGCGCCAGCCTGACGGGCTGCAGCAGCGCTGTCTGCACCAGCATCTCCAGGTGGATCAGAGAATCTGACCTATAACGCAGCATAACCACCTTCTGTCCTAGGCACACAGGTCCCCTCTCCTGAGGAGGAGGTGACAGGAAGGTGGCCGGGGTGGAGGGGGGGAAGGTCAGGCCCCCAGTCCTTCCCCAGCCAGTGTCCTGTCTCTCCACGAGCCACTGAGGCTACCCCTGAGGGGCCCTAGCGCGAGCAAGGCCGCCCCCTGCTCCAACCCCCAGGAGCCCAGAGCTGCAGGAGAGGGTCTGGTGGGGAAGGGGGTGGGCCGGGCAACGTGTCACAGCTGGGCGGGTGCACAAGTGCGTCCGCAAGAGCCAGAGAGGTGGTGGAGGCCAGCTGGATGGGCCGCTGCCCAGCCCACTTCCCATCGGGCCCCGGGCCTGGGGCTTCCCTGAAGCACCTGCACACAGCTGCCTTGCACGTGGGCACAGGGCAACCTGTGGTCAAAGGTACCTGGTGGTTCCAGGAAGCATCGAGCTGGCCCAGCACTGCCCCCTCCCCTGCCCAGGACACCCTCTGGCTGGGACGGCTGCCCAGGATCCCGAGGCCACAGGACGATGAGGACACACACACTGACCTGGCCTGCCCTGCAGGCAGCTGGTGTCCTGGGGGCCACCATCCACCTGCTGCCCGGCCAGCAGGGCTGCAGGGTCCCAGAGGCGGCCGCACGGCCGGCATTCCAGCCCCACCTCCCTGGACTGGGGACATAATGTGGCCCCTCGCTGGGGTCACGTGAGGCCTGCTTACCTTCAAACACCCGCACAGACCCCGCCCTGCCCCCTCCAGGCACAGACCACAGTTATGGGCTCAACGGTGGCCCCAAAAGGATATGTGCATGCCCTGACCCCCAAAATATGGGAATGAGGCCTTATGTGGAAACAGGGTCTCTGCAGATGTGAGGAAGTGAAAGGTCTGAGATGAGGTCCTCCTGGAGGAGGGTGGCCCTACATCCAATGGCAGACACAGAAGGGGAGAGACACAGACACAGAGGAGAAGCCCCAGGAAGACAGAGGCAGAGACGGGAGGGACGCGGCCACAAGCCCAGGGACGCCTGGAGCCCCCAGAAGCTGGAAGAGGAGGGAAGGACCCTCCCCTGGAGCCTCTGGAGGGAGCGCAGCCCTGGGACACCTTGAGCTGTGGTCCCCGGCATGGGCGAGGATGGATGCCTGCGGTTTTGGGCTCCCCTGTGTTGGGGTCATGTGGTCATGAACCACACAAGTACCTTGGATGCTTTGAAGCCGTCCATCAGCTCCAGGAGGCCTGTGGGGAACGGGGGCCGGCTGTCCGCCCCGTAAAGGGCTGCATCCAGCGCGCGCGGAACCTGTGACCGGTCTCCATCCGCCTGCTCGCCACCACGGCCGCCCTTGGCGCTCTGACCTGGGTCTGAGCCACCTGCCTCCGAGTCACTCAGGTTCTCGAAGGTGTCGACGGCGGGGATGGAGTCGCGCCTGACCCGCCGCAGGTCCTCGGGGCGGGGCGGGTAGTACAGCCGTGCCAGCTCCTTGCAGAAGTGGTTCAGGGGGAAGCCCACGACGTTGAGGAAGTCCCCATGCACGTACTCCACCAGCATCCCACCCAGCGCCTGGATCCCGTAGCCGCCAGCCTTGTCCCTGGGGCAGGGAACCACAGCGGGGAGGGAAGGAAGGTAGAGAAGATGGCAGCGACGTTGACCTTCCTGGGGTCAGCAGACCTGCAGCCAGGACCCCTGCAGGGGAACCCACCAACCTTGGACCCGGGTGGCTGTGCACTGGGGCGTCCGGGCCCAGATCCCAGTGACCCCTCGGTCCCGCCCCTGGGACGTGACGAGGGGCACCTGGCGGCCACTCAGGAAGCTGCCCCCCACCCCAGGCCTGGCGCATGGCCACCAGCAGGCTCTCTGAGGGGAGGGGGATTGCTGTCAAGGACCCAGGCCCCCGGCCGTACTCTCCTGCCACCTGCATCCCCGTCCCTCGGATGTCCATTCATGTGGGTCCTCGGCCCAGGTCTTCCCCGGGCGCCACTGCTGAGACCTCCTTACGGGGGAAGAGGGGCCCGTGAAGCCCCTCCCTCCGCCCTGACTCCCCCGCCTCTCCCGCTGTGCCAGGCACGGGTCCATAAAGCGACAGGGGCAGTGATCTGGGCGCCCCCCCGGCAGTGAACCCACCCCCACGGTCCTCAGGCCTGCGCTCACCCCCCAACCCTCGCCCGGGCCCTTTCCTGGGGGAGAGGGGACGGGGGAGCTGGCATGCCCTCTGGTTCGGCCTCTTGGTCCCGCTGCAGCTGCAGCGGTGAACGGCCTGACCCTGCCTCTCGTTTTGGTGTGTTGTCCTGATCAGACACCCCGATACCCAGCAGCTCCGCTCTTGACAGCCGTCACCACCCAGAGCCCGGCGCCCTGCGGACTCCTAACCCACAACGCGACGGTGTCAGGAGGTGGGACCTCGGGGAGGTGATGAGGTCATGAGAGTGCAGTGCCCGTGGATGGGATTAGTGTCCTCCTAAAAGAGACCCCAGGGAGCTCCCTGGCCCCTTCCTCCAGGCGAGGACACAGCGAGGAGTCACCATCTATGAACCAGGAAGCAGCCTCACCAGACGCTAAATCTGGCCCCGCCAGGATCTCAGACCTGCAGCCTCCAGGACGGTGAGAAATAAGTCTCTTGTTTACAAGCTCCCTGCCTGTAGCGCTTTCTTAGGACCGCAAGCAGACTAGGATGCCCCACATCTGAGGCTCCTGTGAGGACTCATCACAGAAGATGGTGAGAACAGGGCTGGGCGCACAGCACTCCCTTACTACCCTGCAAAGGGGGCTCCCACGCCCGCCAGAAGGACAGGCCGGTCGGGGAGTTCCTTTGCTGGGGCTGCTTCCACAAGATCAATACCCCAGGGAGACTCTTCTCCCCTGCCTTTACCTTGAGCAGGCCTGAGACCGGCTTTAACCAGCAGAACACACGCTCGGACCCTCGGTTTCAGGAGCCCAGGGCTTCTGCGCTCACCTCCCCACGGCTGTCGGTGCCCGGCCCCTCGCAAGCACCCTGAGTGAGCCGCTTCCTGAAGATACATGGGGAGGCTGGTCCCCGGGGCACCGTCAGACCCGTGGCGAGGCCACCAGCCACCAGCTGGCGCCGAGCCCAGCCCCGGCGGGGGTGGGGAGTGAAGCCAGCGAGGCTGCAGGACGAGCTGAGCCTCCGTGACCTTGAGAAGACAGCTGCCCGGACCCGGCGCGCTTTGGGGCGGTCAGTGACATTGGGGTCATGGTGACCTCTGCCCTCCAGGGACCAGCCCCGGCTGCCCAACCATCATGGGAGCGGGCGTGGCGCCCTGGGAGGGCCGGCTGCGCTGTAGGAGCATCCACGGGACGGGGACCCCTAGGAAGGCATGCTTCCAGCACCTTCCAGGCACCGGGGCACTGGGCTCGTCAGGAGCCCTGGCCCCCAACACAGGCTGAGCCGCGCGCCCAGTGTATCCGCCGCCCACAGTGGGGACTCGGCACCGCAGCTCCCAATAGAGACTCACATGGGCTCTCCGCTGTTGATGTACTCCCACAGCAGCTCCTCTGACAGCTCTGAGAACTTCACCGTGGTCTCCTCGTAGAACTCCGAGACCTCCGTGTCCAGCCGGCCGTCTGCAAGGAAGGACCCCGCAGTGAGGGTATGTGGCCGGCGCCAGGCCCCCGCGCCCCCAGGTTCTAGCCGCTGCCTTTGGGGGAAGTTGGCCTGAGCTTTGCGTGGGATTCACACACGGTCGTTAACGGTTCCTTTTAGGCAAGGGCAAAGAGAAAGAATAAAACAGAAAAGAGGGCAACAGAATTGGCAAAAGCAGGAGAAAAAGCTGCAGCCTGCAGAGCTGGATGACACGGGCCTCTGGTGTCTGTGCTAAGTCGTGGGCAGAGTTACCACAGGGTGATGCTGCAGTCTACACGAGGCTTTCGGCTCTGGGGCTGCAAAAGCCCCAGGCACACAGTACAGTGGCTGTGCATGGCGGCCAGTTGTGAGGGCTCTCCACACCAGCCGTCCTGGCGTGAACGGTGCCCCCCAAACGTCACACCCTCTGAAAACCTCAGAACCGGACCTTATTAGGAAACAGGGTCTCTGCAGATGTGATGGAACAAAGGGTCTGAGATGAGGTCCTCCTGGAGGAGGGTGGCCCTATATCCAATGACAGCGTCCTTCTAAGAGACAGAAGAGGAGAGACACAGACACAGAGAAGAAGACCCGTGAAGACGGAGGCAGAGATGGGAGGGAGGCGGCCACGAGTCCAGGGATGCCTGGAGCCCCCAGAAGCTGGAAGAGGCAGGAAGGACCCTCCCCTGGAGCCTCTGGAGGGAGCGTGGCCCTGGGACACCTTGACCTCAGGCGTCTGGTGTCCAGGATGGGGGAGGATGGATGCCTGTGGTCTCAAGCCCCAGGTAAAGGAACCACACTGTCCAGCAAGTGCTTTCTCCCCAAAGAGCACAGGTTAAAGTCCAGGACAGACCAAGACGGTAAGAGTAACCCAATCACTAATTAGCAGACAGGTGCGTGGTCACCCACCTGTGGGATGTGCTCGGGGAGCCCAAGAGCTCAAAGTCAGCCTCAGGGTCCTTCCTGGACCTAAAATATCTTTTAAGCAGCTTTAAAAATTGTGCATTAAAAAAAAAAAAAAAAAAAGCCCGTTGGGACTTCGCTGGCGGTCCAGTGGTTAGGACTCTGCGCCTCCACTGCAGTGGGTACGGGTTTGATCCCCGGTCGGAGAACTAAGACCCCACAAGCCACAGGGCTCGGCCAAAACACACACAGAGAAAACCCTCGCCAACAGGGGACGAACTCCTCCACCTTCCAGACCAAAAACCTCAGAGAAAGCGTCTGGGCCGGTCGCATGGGACGGGCTTTTAGGACGGCCCCCGCCCCCCAGCACCGTCTCCATCGGGCGCTCAGGGTGCACCCCAGGATTTCCCCGTGGGACCCTGACGTTCCCAGGCAGGACGGGAAGGCAGGGTCACGGGGAGCAAAGACAGAGCCGCCCCCGCGGACCCCAGGCTCTCTTCACGACGCCCGACTCCGGGGGTGGGGGTGGGGACGGGGACGGAAGTGGCCGTGGTACCTTTGCTGCAGCAGTGGACGATGGCCACGCCCGTGAACACACTGTGCTCCTTCCCGTTCAGCCTGCAAGACACGACGGGGCCCAGCAGGCGACCGTGTGGGGTGTCCGAGACAGCGCCATCCCTGCCACCACCGGGCGCGAGCCCCTGGTCCACCTGCCGGCCCTGGCCACGCGGCCTCCAGGGAAACCTTCCCGCAGCAAGCGCGCAGGTCCAGGCGAGAGGGCGCTCGGTGCCCTCGGAGTGGGGGCTGGGGGATGGCCGGGCCGTCTCACGGGATGCGAGGACGGAGCACCTGGGCCACGCCGGGAGGACCCGGGTCCTGGCAGCTCTCAGTGGCTCTTTCTCGGGTCCCTTCACTCTCTTGGGCGCAGACACGCGGGGGTGCTGAGCCAGGAAGACACCCTGAAGGTGGGCAGTGGTGTGGCCCCCGCTCCCGCCCGGGGGCAGGGTTCCGGGACGCTGAGAGGGACAGGGCCTGCTTCCCATGGCGGGAGCTCGGGGGCACTGGGCTCCAGGGGGAGTCAGGATGAGGAAAGTGAGGAGGGGCAGACACGGGGCTCCCGGACGAGCCCGTTAGGGCGAAGCCAGCGCAGCGGACGTTCGAGGCACCGGCCCATCCTCGGACCTGGACCTGGAGGGGCTGCCGGTGGGAGACGGGGGAGGTGATGCACGGACACCCACAGCCCACCCCGAGGAAGCCCGGCCCCTCCACCGGGCCCAGGCTCTGTCGGATGCAGGGCTACTTCCCCGTAGGACGGCCAAGGCCCACCCACCTTGACAGCATGCGGTAGGCGTCCTGCTTGTCCACAGGCTTCTCCAGGATCATCGCTCCCACCGCCTGCAAGAGAAACGGGAGGGAAAGCGTCCTTTTCCGCTCCCTGGGCTGGTCTGTGCAAGCGGCACTGTCCACTGTTTAGATTCACATATATTTTTTTTTTAAAGCAGGAGAGATGTGTATAACATGAATTTCACCATTTTGAACTCAAGTGTGTGGTACATTTCCAGGGCTGGGCGAGGACCACTGTTGAGTTCCAGAACTTTTTCATCATCTGGAACACTCGATCCCCGTGAGCTGTCACTCCCCACCTCCCTCCCCAGCCCCTGACACCCCAACCCGCTCTCTGTCTCTGGGGATTTGCCTGTTCTGGACGTTTCCTATCAATGGCATCACACACTGTGTGTCCTTCTGTGTCTGCTTCTCTCACTGAGCATCGTGTGTTCAAGGTCCATCCACGCTGTAGCCTGTGTCAGGGCTTCACTCCTTTTCACGGCTGAGTCATATTCTACTGTGTGGATGGACCCCATCCGTCCATCAAAGGGGGGATGTCTGGGCTGTTCACACCTTTTGGCTGTTGCGAATAATGCTATGAACATTCACGTACAAATATTTGTCTGGACACCTGTTTTCAATTCTTTGGGGCATGTACCTAAGCGTAGATGTCTTAGCTGGGGCTGCCCGAGAGCAGTACAGACGGGGCAGCTTAAACAGCAGACATTATTTCTCCTAGTCCTGGAGGCTGGAATCTGAGATCCAGGTGTCAGCAGGGCTGGTTCCTCTTGAGGCCTCTCTCCTGGGCGTGTAGACGTCAGTCTCCTCCCTGTGTCCTCAAAGGGTCATCCCTCTGTGTGTGTCTGTGTCCTGATCTCCCCTTCTTATAAGGACCCCAGTCCTGTGGGATCAGAACCCACCCTAGTGACCTCATTTTACCTTCATCCCCTCTTTAAAGACCCCATCTCCAAATCCAGTCATGTTCTGAGGTCCTGGGCACTAGGACTTCAATATAGGAATCGGGTTGGGGGACACAGTTCAGCCCATAACACAACTGCTGGGTCATATTGTAATTCTTCGACTAACATTTTGAAGAACCTGCACCGTTCACTCTTTTACTTCCATGCAGCCTTAACGATGAACCAGAAACGATGTCTGATTCTCACCTGCACACAGGTAGGTCCCATCCACCTGGGCTGCACAGAAACAAATGCCACGTTGAGGGCAAGGCAGACCCTGGGATCACCCCATCTGGCATTTTCCAACCCTGGACTCTTTACAGTTGATTTGCAATATTGTGTAAGTTTCAGGTATACAGCAAAGGGGTTCAGTCATACGTACACATATATATATATATGTACATACATGTATTTCAGATCCGTTTCCATTACAGGTTGCTACAAGATATTGAGTACAGTTCCCTGCTCTACACAGTAACTCCAGACTCTTTCAAACAGGTGGTCCCTCGCCTGGAGACCTCATTGGTCTGGGCCAATGAGGCCCAGCATCCCTGGGAGATGCCTGTCATCAGGCCAGCGAGGGTCCCAGATGGAGGGCTGTCACCAGCATGGCAGAGCTACTGTACCAATCACTGTGACCTCCCACCAAAAAGTCCAACCCTCAGTGGCCAAAACCCCTATCTTAGCGAGAACCGTCTCCCTCCAAAACATATGCCGGGGTCCTGATGCCCGGCCCTGTGAACAGGACATTATTTGGTAATAGGGTCTTTACAGATGTAAGAAAATTTAAGATGAGGTCGTACTGCAGTAGGTGGGCCCTAATCCATGATGACTGGTGTCCTTATAAGAAGAAGGAAACTGGGACACAGAGGAGAAGGCACGTGAAGACGGAGGCAGAGATGGGAGGGATGCGGCCACAAGCCCAGGGACACCTGGGATTTCAGGCAAACCACCAGAAGCCGGTGGGGAGGGGGGGAGAGAGAGAGAGAGAGGCCTGGGACGGATCCTCCCTTAGGTCTTCCAGAAAGAACCAGCCTTGCCGAGGCCTTGATTTCGGTTACCAAGGACATGCCCGCCACACGGAGAGCCAGAAAGCAGACTCACCACGATGGTGTCTGCTCCGATGACAACGTCAGGGGCCCGCAGGTCCTTCTGCAAGAAATCCAGACTCAGCTTTAGAAAGGACGACTCTGCACGTCTTACACGTTGTCATGCCATGACGCACATGACACAGCGTCGCTGCTTACTTGCGAATCCAGTCTCACTTTGGAAAGCAAGATTTCAGTGTCCTCGACACGCCAAGCAAGGAAGACGTGACCCCAAGACACTCACTGGAAACCTGCACACAACCTTCTGCTCTGGCTGCACTTAAATTCTAACCTTTCCACGGCCGGAAATCAGTCCATCAATGTTCATTTATTTATACCAATACTTCTTACAGCATTAACTTGAATATATGGGTCCTATATGTTAACTGCGATTAGGTATTATTATAACACATAGTAACAGGTAAGCTACTCTGCTTCTGTATCATAAATGACACTATTATATTAATTAGTATATTAGATAGTAACACACAGCAATAGAGAAGCTACATTAATTCCATATCATAAATGATACCATTACATTAATTACAAGAGTATATTATATAATAAAACCTAGTAATAGATAAGGTACATTAATTCTATAGTTAGTTCTATATCGTAAGTCATACTGTTATGTTAACTGCAATGATATATTCTATAGTAACACTCATAGTAATGCAGAGGCTGTATTGTTTCTATATCATAAATGACGTTGTTATATTAAATACCATAGTATATTATATGGTAACAGTAATAGATAAGCTACATTGTTTCTATATCGTAAATGATGCTGACGTACTAAATACCATAGTATATTATATAGGAACAGCAGTAGATAAGCTAGATTATTTCTGTACCATAAATGATGCTGTTATATTAAATATCACAATATATTATATAGTAACACTTAGTAACAGATAAACTACATTAATTCTATATCATAAACGATGCTATTATATTAGTTACAATAGCATATGACATGGTAACACCTAGTAATAGATCAGGTAGATCAATTCTTTATCGTAAATGATACTATGATGGGAATTGCAATAGTATGTTACATCCTAGCAAAGTAGGAGGTAAGCTATGTTCTATAAGTGATACTATCACATAAATTAACAGCAGTGCACAACACGAGGACCCTCAGCCGCAGAGACGCTAGACTAACGGCACTTATTGATAACACGTATGTTTAAAACCTGAAGATGCCCTCCTAGCAGGAGACCCAGGAAGAAGCAGAAGCAGGAGCCCTCGCCTGGTGCATCCTGCCGGCCACCTCCAGGGCCTTCTGCTTGGCTGTTTCCACCGCGTATGCGTACGGAGTAGCGAATGAGGCCTTATGCAGCTTCTCCTTGAACCTGGAAGGGACCACCTCGAACCTGAGGCCCTGCAACAGGACAGAAGGGGTCAGGAGGGTTTATGGGAGGAACCTGAGGATGCTGACGGATGTGCAGGCTCTGCAGGAACTGGCCTTTCCCCGTGCAGCCCACCTTCCCTGACTATCTGGTCTAGACACTGGGTGCTGACCCAGCGCCAGCCCCCGGCCGCAGGGGGTGCGGGACTTGCAGAGGACCCGGGGGCGCTGGCGGGAAGACCTCTGCACATGCAGAGGCCAGCAGGGCTGTATTGATTGCGATGCTGGGGCCCGCAGCCCCGAGGGGTCAAAGGGCTCCCAGAGAGTCCCAAAGGCTTTGCCTCCACAGAGGTCAAACTACTGAAATGACACCGCCTGCAGGAAATGCCACAAAAATGCCACTAACGAGGGCTGCGCGAGGGTGAACATGGCTGCTTTAACTTGGTCCCCTAACACGTGTGACCAGGCAGCCCTTGTGGAAGACAGGTCATGGACACAGCGACATCCAGAGTGGGATGGGGGACAGGACTGCGGGTCTTACCCACAGAGGATAAAACTCCCATCCCCACGGGGAACCCCGTGGAGCACCCAGCTGGCTCTTACCTTCCCTGCATCCCAGCGCTCTCCCCTCCATCACGGGCCTCCCGCACCCCCAGGTCCCCCTGGACCACACTGTGAGCCCCCCTTAGCTCTGTACAACCCCAGCCGGCACCCCTCACTCTGCACCTACCGCTCCTCTCCCCGCCCATGTCCTGCCAGGGCCCCCTCCACTCCCCTCTCCCCTACCCTCCCACACCACACAGCACAGCACCCGCCCGTCCTCCCCCGGAGGTACAGGCAGCACCCCTTACCCGGCACCTACCCCTACCCCACCCCACTCCCCCCCGCCAGGCAGGGCCTCCCCACCAAGACCAAGCCTCCGCTGGAGCCTCTGTCTGCTCCCTCCCGGCTCCTGGACAGACACAGCTCAGGCCCACAGACCTGGCCTTGGCCTGAAGGCCCACAGACCCCGGCCGGCAGGGCACCAGGTCTCCAGGCCCTGGCTGGAAGACGCTGGCCCCCAGATCAGGTAGACTCCTCCTTCCCCCCGGCCCACAGGCCTGGACCACGGTCACTAGGGTCCTGCCCCCTGGTTCCCTCAAGGCCCCAGCCTTGCAGAGACCCCAGACCCCTAGTCACTAGGCCCCAGCCCTGCAGACTCTGGACCTCAGACCCTGTCATGAGGCCCCAGCATGAAGCCCCGGCCTGCACACACCCCCACACACTAGGCCCCCCCAGTCACTAGGCCCCGGCCCTGCAGACCAACCGACCCCCGTGCCTCCGCCCCCCACTAAGCCCAGGTCACTAGGACCCTCGGTCACCTGTCTCCAGCCACTAGACCCTGCCCCCCCCATCACTGGACACTCCCAGTTACTAGGCCCCGGCCCTGCAGACACCACCCCGCCCCCAGCTAAGTCCTGGTCACTAGCCCCCGGGCCAGTAGGCCCCTGGTGACTAGGCCCGGGTCACTAGGCCCGCCCCAGACCCCGGCCCTGCAGACCCCGGCCCAGGCCAGGCGCAGGCCGCTCACCGCGTTGCTGAGGATTTCCTGGCGGCGCGGGGAGGCGCTGGCCAACACCACGCGCTTGTGCTGCAGCTTCCCGATCACCGGGCACAGCACCATGGTGCCGCCGCGACCCGACCCAAGCTCGACTCCGCGCCTAGAACCGCACGCCCCAGGCCGCGCACCCAGCGACAGGCGCCTACCACCGCGGCCCAGGCCCCGCCCCGGCTCCGCCCCAACCAAGCCCCGCCCCGGCCACTGGAGCTCCGCCCAGGCCTCACCCCCCCCCCCCCGCCCCGCCACGAAGCCCCACCCAGGGCCCGCCCCCCCCCCACCACGGAGGAAGAGGCTCCGGACCGCTTCCGTGCCGGCCCCGAACGAAGCCCCGCCCCACCCACGAAGCCCCGCCCCCACGCTTGCCCCGTCCCCGCCCTGCGGCCGGCGACGCGAGCTGGGCGCGGGCTGGGGGCCTGGGGCGAGGGCGGTCGCCAGGTCCTCAGAACCCGGAGACCAAGGGGCACCTTGGGAGCACTAAGAGGGCGATGGGGGAAAATAAAGGAGTGTCCGTGTGAATCGGTGGAGGCGTCCCCGCGGGTCCTGTGGGGGACGGAGATGAGGGGTCCCCGGGGCGCGGTGGGGGGCGGAGATGGGGTCGACGGGGCGCAGTGGGCGTGCGGCACTTCTCAGCCTCAGCGCTAGTGCTGTTTGGGGGCAGGTCATTCATTTTTGTGGGGCAGCCCTGGGCGATTGCAGGGTATTTAGCAGTATGTCTGGTTTCTGTCCACTAGATGGCAGTAGCTGCCCTCCAAGTTGGGGACAACCGACCGTCTGCGCATGTCCTAGCCACTGGGGGACCGAATCGCCCCTCGTTGTGTGCCAGGGCTATAGATAGATAGATGATACATAGAGTAGTTAGATAGATAGATAGATAGATAGATAGATAGATAGATAGATAGATAGATAGATAGATAGATAGATAGATAGATAGATAGATAGATAGAGATAGATAGATGATGGATAGATAAGGTGAATAGATGATTGATAGATACAATGGATGGATGGGCAGTTAGATGGATGGATGGCCACAGATACATACATCGTAGATAGATAAATAGATGTTAGATAAATGCTAGATGGATAAATGCTAGAGATAGATTATTTATTAATATAGAGACAAATAGATATGACGGATGGATGGGTGGATGGATGGATACATAGATAGATACACAGATAATTAATAGATAGATGACAGATAGAGTCATTCTAGTCAGAATTCTCAGCCTCACACTACTGACATTGGGGGCTGGTGACTCTCTGATACGGGGCGTCCTATGCACTGTGGGCTGTGGAGCAGCATCCCTGGTGTCCCCCCACCAGGTGCCAGGAGCACCCCTCGCCACCACGGTGACAACCAAAATGACCCCTGACTAATACATCGCACATATATATAAACTAATACATACCTATGTGTACGTAGATGTACATGTGCCTGTATATATATATGGTATATCATGGTATGTGGTATATATCAACATGACATCCTAATGTATGTTTTTTTTTTAATTTTATTTATTTATTTGGCTGTGTTGGGTCTTCGTTTCCGTGCGAGGGCTTTCTCTAGTTGCGGTGAGCGGGGGCCACTCTTCATCGCGGTGCACGGGCCTCTCACTGCTGTGGCCTCTCCCGTTGCGGAGCACAGGCTCCAGACGCACAGGCTCAGTAGTTCTGGCTCACAGGCCTAGTTGCTCCACGGCATGTGGGATCCTCCCAGACCAGGGCTCGAACCCGCCTCCCCTGCATTGGCAGGCAGATTCTCAACCACTGCGCCACCAGGGAAGCCCCCTAATGTATGTTTTGATAGCATCGTAATGTCCTATTTTTTCCCCCTTAACCTTCTGTGCTGGCTGATCCAGGACAAGGCATCAGATGGTCGTGCAAACCAGGTCCCTGTGCACCAAGCCCCCCAGGTCCCCACCCTAACACCCTCTTGGTTAACCCATCAGAGGCTGACCACCCACCAGGAAGCCCCTCCACAGTGAGTTCTGATTCACCGTGTGGACTCACCCTGCCCCAAACTTTACCCATTTGGGGGGAGTCATTTCCTGATTGGTTGAACTTTACGTTTCCCTCCAATGTCTGGAGTTAGAAATCATTCTTCTTTTTCTTCTTCTTCTTTCTAATTCTAGGCATTTCAAGGAAATGTACAAGTTCAACCAGTCAGGAAGCATCTTTATCACTGAGTCATCTTTCCCCCGACAGTGACAATGAATATTTAGCTCGAAAGGTCAGGGTGGAGGCATAAATACTTGTTTTCAAATTGCACAGCAGAAAAGGTGTCAAACTGCTCGCCCTCCAGCCGAGCTTGAGGCCCCCTTACTGGTTCTCCTCTGTCGATGCTGGTGTCACTGAGTTTTATCTGGATGAAGACATCAGAGAAGGTATTGCAAAGGCAAACTGGAAAAACATTTAATGAAGGATCACTGTCCGATGGGGTCAATCCCCCCCGAACCTCCAGAACCAGCCCCGAAGGCTCCCGTTCAGTTCACTGCACAAGCCGAACATCTTGCTTACAAAAATAGACGGTTTATTCTGAGGAAGTTCGAGGTGTACAGGGCGCTTGTCAGTATAGTACTGAGGTTCCTCAGCCACCTCCCCCATCCTTCCCCGTCACGTTAACCCCCAACATCCCCGCCATAACGAAGAACCGACACTGGTCCGTTTCCGAGGAGGGATCAGGGTTGGAATCTCGCCCGTGTTCCCCGTGCTCTTCTGGGATCCAGTCTGCGATCCTCTCATTTTCCTTAGATGTTCCAGCTTCCATCTTTCTCAGGATTGTGGACAAGGAGGGGAGCAGGCTGACGGATGTCTTGATGGTTTTGACTTACGCTGTAGGAAGGTCTTGGTGACAGACAAAATCAACAAGGTGACGAGGAAGGCAAGAAAGGAACGGTGGTTGGCACGGGACACACTGTAAACTAGGGATTTAGCCAGGGATGTCCGGCAGGGGTTACCAGCCAAAGCTGGGTCCCCACGGGTGTGGGATGGGACTCTGAGGCAGGTGCTGGGTTCGACTCCCTGCTGGCTAACTCACCAGCTCCGGGCCACCGTTGTGGCCTTTATCGGTGAGTCCCACAGCAGTAATCTCATCCCACTTAGGAACCCGCCCTGCACGTTTATTTACATCCACTCCTACCCTAGAGGTATTTTAACAACACTAAGGAATCTCATTGGCATTACAGAACCGTATAGGTTTCCAAAGACAGATCAGACGCTGGAAGAAAAAATAAATCAACGTCTCCGTGCGAGAGTTTCCAACAAACCACCTGTTTTGAGCATGGATATTTTAAAACAGGCTCAAGTAAAGAGACTGACATAATGAAACCCCGTGTTCCCTTCACCCAGGCTCAAGTATTATGAGCTATCGGCATTCTGGCAGCTTTCGTTCATCCAGTCCCCAAATACGCGGCACAAATGCACACACGCGCGTGCACACACAGAGACGTGGGTGCATGCACGTGTACACGTGTGTGTGAAGTGTGCATATATGGGTGTGCACGCAGGTGTATATATGCATGCTTGTATCTGCTGTCATATTTTAGAGCAAGCATCAACAATCGTAGCACTCCGCCCAGGACCATTTTCATTTACACCTTCAGCATTTTAGGATCTCCTTCAACAAAGCCAAAGCCCCATCATCCGCCCCAACCAATCCTGGGTTCCACCCGTGCCCCATTCGTGTTCTGCTGGCCCGGTTCACGCCAGGAGCCCAGAACACCATGATTCTGCCATCCTTGAAATTCCAGGGAGCCTGGTGGGAGGGTCATGGGACGGCTCGGCCGTGAGATGGGAGGGTCTTGGTCAGGCAGGGGTCTCAGGAGTCCGAGGGAGAAACCTGTCCGCCCAGCACACGGGGAGAAGTCAGGGATATGGGTCTCTGCGTTTTTCCTCCCACACCCTCCCAAGAGCTGAATCACAGAATCACATCTTGTTTTTTGCTCATGTCTATGTACATGCGAATGTGTTATCCTCTTACGGGAGGCTTAAGAGGGCAACAGATTGAAGGAGTGTGTGGGGAGAACACACACACACACACACACACCATTATTAAAAGGCCGAAAGAGGGGCAAATCCCGCCCTGGGATTTCAGGTGATCTGATGGACCTCTCGGACAGGCTGACGGTCACCTGAAGTTCTGGATGGAAATTCCCAGCAGTTCGAAAGACCCTGTCGGACCTCCTGAACTTCGGTGGAACTGGGGGCCCCTAGAAGGCAGAAGTCATGGGGGCGTCGACAGCCCTGGATGGCGGAGTGGCCGCCAACCAAATAAGGGCTCGCACAGCCCTCTGTGACCCAAAGGCTGGAGGGACGTGACAGCCACTGGGGGAGGGTATTACTACCTAGACTGGCTTCCTCTGAATTCAAACTGTGACGCCTAATCACAAAGCAGCAGGAGAACGTCCTGTGAGGGTGGTTTGAGGTTTTTCACACTTTTGTAGCATCAGACGCTGGAGGCCCACGCCCAGACGTGGGTGCCACTGTCTCTCCGGCTCAGGGTTTCCGCCCCCAGACTGTTGCTCCCTTGACCTGCCTTTCTAGGGTTCGCCTTTGGGACAGTGGGGAAGAGTGGGGGGACAGCACGCCATGCACGGACCATCCAGGTCCCGGACACGTGCCCTTTTCTCGTCCCTTGCACCCATGGGCTCAAGTCCTTCCCCAGGGGCACGTCCGGCTGTCCCTCTGAGGCTCCCGAGGGTGGCTCGCAGCTCCCTGTAAACACAGACGCTGGCTCGGACACCGTCCTCTGTGGAGATGCCCCAGCTGCGTGGCCTGGGGCGGAGGATGGTGAAGGGGCCCTCCAGCCTGCACCTCCAAGCCGAGGGACTGGATTCCACAAAGCAGGTCCCACCCTGGGAGCCAGCACCAGGCATGGGCCCTCCTGCAGCCACCCAAGCAGAAGCCAGAGGCTCAGCCTCAGAATTTCAGAGTGTGTGCGTCTCCTGGGGCAGCCGTGACAAGTTCCCGTAAACTGCAGGCTAAAACCCCGGACAGACTGCACCCTCCCCCAGCCCGGAGACCAGACGGCTGAGGTCAGGGCGTCCCAGGGCCGCGCCCCCTCCAGAGGCTCCAGGGGAGGGTCCTTCCTGCCTCTTCCAGCTTCTGGGGGCTCTGGGCTTCCCTGGGCTTGTGGCCGCGTCCCTCCCGTCTCTGCCTCTGTCTTCCCGGTTCTTCTCCTGTGTGTCTGGGTCTCTCCTCTTCTGCCCCTTAGAAGGACCCTGTCATTGGATGTAGGGCCACCCTGATCCCATAGGTCACACTTTGCGGTTCCTAGCGGACATGGACTTTGGCGAGACACCGTTCACCCCAGCGTGCATATGTCTGCTTCTCTTCCAATGTGACCAGGTGCTTCCAGAACATCAGCTCACAACCCCCATCCGCATCTCTGACCCACGGAGGGGACGTCACCTGCCCCACAGCCAAGCCACCCTGGAGGTCCCTGAGACCCCGCCTGCCAGCCCCTCCAAGGTCTCACCTTATAGGCTGCAGGGCTGTTTTCCTTTCCCAAGAGGGCCCTGAGCTCAGTCCTGTGCATCTCCTCGTGATGTGCAAAGCACCCCAAAGTTTGTTCTTTCAGGCAAATCCCGGCCTCCCGGGAACCTGCTGGTTTAGCATCCTGGGCAGTCCGGGGACTGGGCCCCTTATCTTCCCAAAGCAGCCCAGGTAGTGGGGCTGGCACAGGTGTGTCCCAGGTGCTGAGCAGACCTGCTACAGGCTCGTGTGGTCAGTGCTCTCCCCTGGTCCTCCAAGGATCCCACGGGTCAGGCCAGGAGCCTCTCCAGACCCCCAGGACGACTTGCCGTGGCCCGGGGTTCTCAGCTCGGAGGCGGAGCCAGAGAACGGGCCGGAGGGGCCCCCTGAGGCAAGCTGAACCCCGAGGCGGGTCAGGGAGGTGCAGCTGTAGCTGCGAACACTCAGAAACTTGTCATCCGCCCAGAGACCCTCGGTCCACACCTCCGGGACGGACGACCTTCCGGTCTGGGGGCTGTGGCTTGGGAATATTTAAGGAGAACCTGATCCCTGCCGGGGAGCCCCCGTGTTTGCTTGGCTCCGGGGGGTGGGGGGAACCAGGTGATGTCGGGGGAACCAGGTGATGTCGCAGGGACCCATGGGCCCCGAGAGCACGGGGCCCGAGGTGGCCTGTCCACGGGCACGCGGCCAAATCCCAGTGCCCGGAGGGACCGCGGGTGGATTGTCGCAGGGCGGGGGAAGGACCGCGCCGCCCTCTCCCGGCTGCCCCGCCCCCACCCCCGAGGGGCGCCCGGCTCAGAAGACGCTCTCCTGCCGCTTGACGCTGGGCCGGCCGGCGGCGTCCAGACCCTCCACGGAGCGCACGGACAGCGTGCGTCCGGAGGCGAGGCTCTCGAGGTGCCCCTCGGGGCTGCCGGTGGGCAGGGGCCTGTAGCCCAAGTAGTGCCGCATGTGGAGCTGGAACTCGCGGGACGCGAAGTAGTAGACGAAGGGGTCCAGGCAGTTGTTGAGGCAGCTGAGGCAGAGCGTGAGCTTGTACACGTGGTAGTAGCTGCGGCCGAAGAAGAGCCGACTGACCACGTGCACCAGCAGCACGAAGTTGTTGGGCGCGAAGCAGGTGACGAAGGCCAGAAGCACCACGGCCGCCAGGCACACGGCGCGGGACCTCCGGGCCTCCCCGTGGCGGTCGGCCGAGCGCAGCAGCGTGAGGATGGTGGCCGTGTAGCAGGCCACGGTGACCACGAAGGGAACGAGGAAGAGCACGACGAACAGGGTGAGGAGGAACACCGCCCACATGGCCACGCTGGGCAGCATGCTGGACTTGAGCACGTCGAAGCACGTGACGATGCCCAGCACCTCCACGGCGTAGGTGAGGTCCGTGCGGGCCAGCGGCGACAGGGCGGCCAGCAGGAGAAGCCACGTGCCGGCGCAGGCAGCCACGGCGTAGCGGCGGCAGCGCCAGCGGGCGGAGGCCAGCGGGTACACGACGCCCAGGAAGCGGTCCACGCTGATGCAGGTCATGGTGAGGATGGAGGAGTACATGTTCGCGTAGAAGGCCACGGTCACCACGTTGCACAGCAGCTCGCCGAACACCCAGTGGTTGCCGTTGCAGTGGTAGTAGATCTGGAAGGGCAGCACGCAGGCCAGCATCAGGTCCGTGACGCTCAGGTTGATCATGAAAATGACCGAGGGTGTCTTGGGTCCGATGTGGCGGCACAGCACCCACAGGGAGAACAAGTTGCCAGGGATACTTATCAGGGCCACCAGTGAGTACACCACCGGCAGGACCACCGCGATGGCCGGGTCCCGCAGCATCAGGAGGGTGGCGTTGTCCGGACGCGTCACGTTCATGTCCATCCTGGAGCCGGGGGTCGGGGGGCCGATCTGGAAGAGAAAAGGGGCGCCAGGGGTGAGAGGGGCAGACAACGGGGTCTGCCCGCACAGGGACGGAGAGATGGGAGGGTCCCCGGCGCCCGAGGGGCGGGGAGCTCCCGGTTCCTCCTCTGCTGGCCCTCCCTCCCTTCTGGTCCCTCTTCCCACCCTCCACCTGTATCCCAGACCCAATAGATGCTAAATCCTCAAGGGCTGCATCACCCACAAAAGCTACAAGGAACCATATGAAAACACCCACCACCGGCTGCCAGGCTCCTGACCCAGCATGGGGGTCACAAACCTGCCCCTCCATCCTGCACCGGGTGGTGGGGGGGAAAGAGACCCCACACCAGGACGTGGAGACCCCGTGTCCTGTCCCTGCAGGCAGCAGGTGTGGGCTCAAGTCTGCTGGGGCCAGAGGACACAGGACTCTTCCTGTAACTGCCCACAGCCCAGCTGCACCTGGGTCACTGCACTCCTGCCCCTCCCCTGGCAACTTGCTTCCTTCCTGTGACTTGGAAGCATGGGGAGCGTGCTGTGAGGCACGGTGCGGAGGCTTCAATGCTGGGGCCATGAGGATGCAGGGCGGTGAGGCCGAGGTACAAGGTTACAAAGTTACCAAGGGAATGACTCTGTTTCCAACCTGCAAAGTAGCTTCCCTCGGATGCTCTGAGCCCCGATTTCTTCACTGGCACACAGTGAAGTCAGGGTCCCCCCACCCCAGGGCTGTGCTGGGTATCGCAGGCTGCCCTCCCCGACCACACAGGTGTGCTGTGCTGCTGGCGTCGTGGTCCCAGCAGGATAGTAACTGTCACCCTGCGCCTGGCCTCCTGCCTTTGGCCCATAACCGCTCATCACCCCAACACTGCAGCCCCACTCCCTTCCAAGTTCGGGACCCCAATCCCAGAACACCCGTTGTGGCTGCTCCTTTGGGGCGGGGGTGGTGGTGGATGTTGGGGCCCCTGAGACATCATCCCCACGTCTTCCCTCCCTCCCTCCCTCCCCGGTGATGTCACAATAATCCTCTTATTGTGACATCACCGGTAGCACCAGCAGGACATGAAGATAGAAAAGGGGCTTGGAGGTGTGCTGGTGACACGTTCCCGAACTGCAAAGGGGAGTGGATCCCCTGCCCGGCTCCAGCCCTGATGGGGGGTCCTGGGGGTTCCCCCCGCCAGACCACACAGAGCATCCTCTGCTCCTCCCCAATGATCCCACAGAGGAGCCTCCCCCGGGCTGCTCCCAGCCGAGGGATCCGGGGACCACGGTTGAAGGGAGCGGTGTCTGTCTTGCAAGCACCTGCTTCCAGGTGCCACGTCCCCGCCATCCCCGCCGGATGTGGTTTTGGAACCCCAGCGGCCTCCTTGCCTCCTGGGAAGTGCACAGCAATACAGGAGCCCATGGAGAGGCCCAGGTACCTCGTGCGGCTGGCAGCCCATTCCCTGCAAACCATGGGGAAGACGGAACGGCTGTCGGGCGGGTGTGTGGCATCTTTGTTCTTGTCTTGACCCCCCCCCCCGTGAGCTCCCAGGGCTTTTCCCAAGCATAGGACGGGCTCTTTGTGGGCAAAGGAGGATGCGATCAGAATATGTGTCACAGGAGTGGGGGAAACTGCCCATCAGGTCACGGTCTTAGGAGCAGACGCTGAGGTTTCCCGGAGAAGAAGGAATTCTGAGTCCAGACAGCAGGGTCAGCTGGTGCCTGGGTCTCTAGCCCCGCCCCCTGCCCTGCGGATTGCAGACTCACCAGCCCCACAATCAGTGTGAGCCAATTCCTTGAGATAAATATCTTTCTGTATATATTGTATTCTACATTTGTAGGTACGTATATGTGCAAATATAGGCTTGTGTGTGTGTATACACGTGTACACTTATGTGTATATATATCCTCTTGCATATAGTTGTATGTATGGGTGTGTATATACGTGTGTGTGTATATACACACGTATCTGGTCGCATATATATCATATTGCATGTATACACACGTGTATATACACGTACACACCCTACTGCCTGCATACAGTGGGTTGGCCAAAAAGTCCGTTCGGGTTTCTCTGTACGGTCTTATGGGAAAACCGAAACAAACTTTTTGGCCAACCCAATATGTGTGTGTGTGTGTGTGTGTGTGTGTGTGTGTGTGTGTGTGTGTGTATACACACACAGAGATATATCCTATGGCATATCCATGCATGTGTGTGTATATATATACACATGTATATACAATTGCACGCATGTGCATGTGTATTCAATTGCACAAGTATGTGTATACAATTTATGTGTATATATGTAGACATAAATATGTATATAACTGCAATAGGGTATATATGCCATAGGTTATACGTGTGTGTGTATATGCACATCATAGGATGTCTATGTATAGATATACATACACATCTGTGCAGTAGTACATGTGTACACATACATGCAATTGAATATACACGTGTATAGATACATACTTCTATAGCTCTCCATCCTTTGGTTTCTGTTCCTCCGGAGAGCCCTGATGATACAGAGCCAATGGTCCTGAGGGCCCTCCTGGGGCTGGGGGACCATGACGAGATGCTCGTTACTGTTATGTTGACCCTCCTGTTAAGAGACAGTGGGTTTGCATTTCCAGACCCTTCCATAGAGCGCTCGGGATAACAGAGGTGGGAGGTCCCTGCCCACGGCGGCACCTCCCACCAGGTCCTCACGCCGCGCTTTCTCAGAAACGTTAAATCCAAAACCAGCTGGGAACAAGTGGCTGGGTCTCCTGCCCACGTTCATGGCGTGAAAGCCCCTGTTTTTTGCCTGGAGCCGCTGGGGAGCACCAAGCCTGCCCTTCAGAGCTCACGGAGCAGAGTCTGGAGCCAGAGCCCCAGAGCCCGGCCGGGCAGCCATGCCGATGCCAGGTCCCAACACGCCGGGTCCTTCCTGCAAATATGGGCATAACTGAGGTGTGGGCAGGTGCCCTGGATGCCCTCCGGAGCCAGTGGGCTCTGAGCTGCTGGCACCTGAGCCTCGCACTCCTGAACTTCTGTTTTTCCCGCTGATCTGCCCCCCGCCCCGTGACAGAGAAGTCCACCCAGCTGTCCGCACACCCCACTCCTGACTGCCGGCCCCTCAGACC
Source organism: Pseudorca crassidens (assembly GCF_039906515.1). Taxonomy (NCBI): domain Eukaryota; kingdom Metazoa; phylum Chordata; class Mammalia; order Artiodactyla; family Delphinidae; genus Pseudorca; species Pseudorca crassidens. Next base: position 1,340,486 of record NC_090318.1, read on the forward strand.
CGCAGAGAGGGAGGGCCCGGGCCTGGGCCCGGCGGGGACAAGGGATCCCTGGGGCTGCCTACACCCCGCCTTCTGGGCACAGCGGGTCCCCGTTTCACTTTCTTTCTAATTTCTTATGTAAATGCAAACCAAAGGCGGCGCACTGTTCACTTCTGCTGGTTTTCAAAGTCTGGGTGACGGCTTTGCTGCCCTATCGACCTGGAGGACACCGGAGTTCTCTTTCTTCGAATGCCGGACAAAAGAGCTTTAACACTTAAAAGTAGGAAAAACAGCAACAAAAACACCCCAACAAAACACACAAACAAACACAAAAGGAAGAAAGAGAAGCGTGGTGTGTGCGTTTTCTCACTTTCAAAGATGGCACTCAAGTTGGGCCACCTGACCTGGAGTCCACGGGGTGGGGACAGCTGGTGGGGGTCAAGGACGTGGCTTAAGGATGCTGTAAGGGACCGTTAGGTGTGCTGTTGTGCTGAGGATCTGCCCAGGATGCCATGTTCCTGTAAGGGGCCGTCTGCAAGCCAGGAAGAGGTCCTCACCACAACGTGACCCCGTTGGCACCTTGATCCCAGACATCCGGCCTCCGGGACTAGGAGAAGTAAATGTCTGTTGTTTAAGCTGCCCTGTCTGCAATATTCTGTGATAGCTGCCCGAACTGACCCAGACAGACATTATACTGATGGCCTCAGCCCGTGGCTGCATGCGAGCTGTGGTGGTGACACGGCGGTGGCCACAGGTGTGTATTCCCTGCACCGCACCTCACAGGACCCCGCATCTGGCTCTTAGGTCTCCCTGATGGGTTCACCTGGGTTTTGACTCGCTCCACTTGAATCCAGAGTTTCCTTCTGGCTGGGGTCACCTGGAGAAGCCCTTTGCCCCCGAGGGTTTGGGACTCGGAAACCGGAGCTGCAAGCTTGTGCAAACAGCACGTCGTGTAAAAGTTGGCCGGGTCTTAGCCAGCCTGGGGGTCTTTCCCTGGAGCCCAGCGTACACCCCACGAGAGGAAACTCTGCCATCGGCTTGGGGTTTCGAGGTCTGTGTTTCTCACCGTACCTCTTACTTCTCTTCTCGAGATCCCGCCGGGGATGACCACGTTGCTATTTTGCCGTTGGCCGAGGCTGTCCCTTCTGCATTTGACCGCGAGTGTGTACGATGCCGGGGCTCCTGAAATCAGGGCGTGGGGCTCAGCCGGGCACAGGACCCTAAGACACCCACGGCTCCCATCCGCACTGCAGTTTGACTTGTCCCGACATGGTCACAGGGGCGTCCATCCCTGGATGTCTGTTAGCGGGAAACGTGGTCCTTGAGCCACCGGCGAGGCCAGGACCCAGCCTTCGACTCTGATCTGATTGCAACTCCCCTTTCAAGCCTTCCTGCCCTGGTCTTTCTTCCTCTGCAGGAGCCGTGCCACCTGTGGTGCGTGTGTGCACAACGAGCTTCCGCAAACCCACTTAAAAATGGCCGGGGTTTCGCTTTGAGTGGGAAGCGCTCTGCTCTGCTGGCTCGCGGCCAGGTGCCATCCTATGGTCATTGCGGGGGGTGGGTACGGGCCCCTCCTCACAGCCACCCACCTCCATCCATCCTCGGCTTCAGGAGGAAAAGGGAGCCGTACTTCTTGGGATCCCCGTGGGTGCTGCAGCGGGACCCATGGAAGGGAGAGATGCCGATAATTTACAGAAGACCGGGGGGGGGGGGGGGCGGGGGTGGTGACCTGGGAGGCTGCTGTGTGTCCCCGGGGGGATGGGGGGGGTGGTCTGAGAAGATCGACGAGGGACAGAGCTTCAGACAGAGAACCCATCCCCCTCGAGTGGAATTCCGAGGGCGGGGCGGCATTTGGGAGGCCTTTTTCCATTTCTGCTCAAACAGTTATGAATGCCACCCCCACCCCCCAGGGGTTTTGATCTGTCCTAACCTCCAGGTGGGAGCTTCAAAAGAGTGTGAATTTGCATAACACGCGGCTGCCCTGCATGGGTTGCAGAAAACCCATGTGGATGTCAGGAGGCTCCGGCCACCCTCTGCAGCCCTGTAGCTGCTGCCTTCCCCCCGCCGTGGGCCCCCCCGTGCTTTCACCTGTACCATCTCAGGGGAGGGCAGGCAGCCCCCTTGGGGCTCCGGAAGCCCAGCCTGCCGCCGGCTGCAGAGATCACGGCTGATTAATAAAGAAATCACCTCTAACAGATGCCGGCTTCTCTGAAACCCACGGCGTTTGTGGTTTGGACCTGGAGGAGGTCTGGGCGGTGACAGGATGGAAATTTTGTGAAACGAGCAACGAACAGCCACTGGTGGCCGCCAGACGCTCCCCAGGCGCTGGGCGAGCAGAGGTGGCTCTTGCAAAAGGCACCGGACACAGGGCTGCCCGAAGCAGGCGGCCTGGAGGCGGCGGGTGGGAAGTTCTGGCTTGTTCTCTGCAGGAAACCGCAGGCTGTTCTGAGACACAGACTCAGCTGCGTCTCAGGTGTCCAGGGCTCCCGTGCATCCCCCTGCAGGCCCCCCGCCCCCCGTCTTGGTCTCTTTTTTCTTAATAGTCTTATTGAGCTGTAAGTTATAGATCATCAAGTTCCCCCATTTACAATGGGCACTTCAGGGCTTCCCTGGTGGCGCAGTGGTTAAGAACCCGCCTGCCAACGCAGGGAACATGGGTTCGAGCCGCGGTCCGGGAAGATCCCACATGCTGCAGGGCAACTAAGCCCGTGCGCCACAACTACCGAGCCTGCGCTCTAGAGCCCGCGAGCCACAACTACTGAGCCCGCGCGCCTAGAGCCCGTGCTCCGCAACAAGAGAAGCCACCGCAATGAGAAGCCCGCGCACTGCAACAAAGAGTAGCCCCTGCTCGCCACAACTAGAGAAAGCCTGTGCGCAAAACAACGAAGACCCAACACAGCCAAAAATAAGTAAATAAAATAAAATTTTTTAAAAAATGCACACTGCAGCAGTTTTTCATAGATTTGCAGATGTGCACCCACCCCCATCACGTGATCCCAGAGCATTTTCATTGTCTCGAAAAGAAACCTTGCACACCACGGCCATCACCCCACACTCCCCTGCCCCAGCGCACATGGATACAGGTTTACAAATTAAGTTCAAATTCACGTGTCGCACGAGTGACCACGTTTAAAGTGGACCGTTTGGTGGCACGGAGCACATTCACATGGTTTTGGGACCATCGCCTCTATCTGTTTCTAGAAAGTGTTTATTATCCCGAAAGGAGACCCCATCTCCATTAAGTGTCTCTCCCTATCTCCCTCCCCCAGCCCTTAATCTGCCTTCTGTGTCTGTGGATTTGCCTGTTCTGGACGTTTCCTATCAACGGAATCACACACTGTGTGTCTTTCTGTGTCTGCTTCTCTCACTGAGCATCGTGTGTTCAAGGTCCATCCACATGGTAGCCTGTGTCAGAGCTTCACTCCTTTTCATGGCTGAGTCATATTCTACTGTGTGGATGGACCCCGTGCTGTGTATCCGTCAATCCACCCGTCCATCCATCCATCCATGGACACTTGGGTTTCCACTTTTTGTTTGTTGTGAACCAAACTGCTTATCAGTCACCTGGGACCACTCCCGACGTGAAGTTTGGAGATGCTGAGTACAGTGGTCCTTCCATCTCTGTTGAGGTAGGTCTTACTCAGGTGGGGAGGTGAAAAGCACCCCTGAGTCAAAGGGATGAGTGCCGTTTGGGGACCGCCCCCCCATATCCTTTCAACCATCACAGCCAGTGTTTCCCGAGTGCGGGGGCTAAACTCACAGTGGCGGGGACTGGAGGGTCTGGACCCTGGGAAGCCGCGACCCGGCCCTGTGCAGCGTGGACTAGGCTTCCTTCTGGGTTTCTTGGGGTTGTGGTGCTCTGCTACGGGAGCCTCAGCCCCGAAGCGTTCAGGGGCCACGGCTTCGGAGAGCTGGTGATGTCGGAGCCTCCAAGTGGATGGCGCCTCGTGGTACGTAGAATATTCACTCCTGAGATGCACATGGGCTGAGCAGCCCTGCCCGGCTGATCGCTGCAGGGACCACTGGTTCCTCTCGTACCCGGGACAGCTCCCGCCCCACAGATTTTGTTCAACAGACTCAGGATGACGGAGCCACGCTGCACTAACAGCTGAGCGATGTGGGAAGTGCTGGGAAAACGAGTGGCGTGGGGTCTCCCCACCCAAACACTCAAGTGTCCTCCTGTGTCACATCGGGGATAGAGACTCATCCTCTGAGGGTTGCCAGGGTACCAAGTGACCCAGGGATGGTGAAGCATGTCATAAACTGGGGTGTGCCCATAAATATTAACTAGGTCAGTAACTGGGGGTGTCCTGGGTTGTCCTAACAAATGCCCGCAAGCTGGGGGCTTTGCAATAACAGGCATCCGTCCCCCCCAGTCCTGGACACCAGACGTCTGAGCTCAAGGTGCCCCAGGGCCGCGCTCCCTCCAGAGGCTCCAGGGGAGGCTCCTTCCCGCCTCTTCCAGCTTCTGGGGGCTCCAGGCGTCCCTGGGCTTGTGGCCGCATCCCTCCCGTCTCTGCCTCTGTCTTCATGGGGCTTCTGCTCTGTGTCTGTGTCTCTCACCTTCTGTCTCTTAGAAGGACCCTGTCATTGGACGTAGGGCCACCCTCCTCCAGGAGGACCTCATCTCAGACCCTTCACTTCATCACATCTGCAAAGACCCTGTTTCCAAATAATACCCCTTCCCGAGGTTCTGGGTGGTCGTGAATCTTGGGGGACACCATTCAATTCACCACACCCTCCCACTGGGCAAGAGCCCGATAAACAGCTCAGCTCATAACAGGGGAGTTTCTCCTGGAATTTGATCATGACATTTGATGCACTTGTCTTTCCAGAATCCTTACATAGGTGCCAATAATCAGTACTAATCAGTAGGCTTTTAAAGAATAGCTCAGGGTCACTGACTGCCTGACACACTTGTGGAAGGACCCTGTCGTGGGATGCAGGGCCACCCCAGTTCCAGGAGAACCTCATTGCAGATCCTTCATTTCATCACATCTGCAAAGACCCTGTTTCCAAACAAATCACACTCATAGGCTCTGGAGGCCAGGACGTGGAGATGTTTTTTGCAGACCCCCACTCAGCCAACTTCAGGCATCAAGGAGATTATGTCTAAGAGCTCTTTGACCTCAGTGCATCCCAGGGTGAGGGTTCCAGTTTTAGCCACATCCCTTCCAGCACCAAGGCTGAGGCCTTGGTTTTTGGAGAGAAGACCCCCTCCGCCCACCCCGGGCACCCATGCTGCAGAGGTGGAGGGAACACAAGGCTGGTCTGGAATCTAACCATCACGCCCAGGATGTCTGGCCGTTCCCTCAAGGGTCGGGACGCCAGGAGGCTGTGCGCCCTCACCACCAGCCTCGTGTGGAAGACCCCCTTCTTGCCAGCGACCCCAGGACCTGGCTGATGCTTCTGGAGCTGCCCGGCAGAGGAAGCTGCATTGGGTTTTCTGGTCGACCATGGGCAACTCACAGAAGACATAGGAAACTCTGTGGTTGTTGCGGGTGAACTCCGTCTCCCCCCAAGTTCATAGGTTGAAGTCCTAACTCCCTGTAGGTCAGCATGTGACTTTAGTTCCAAGGAGGGTCTTTGCAGATGTAATTAGTTAGATTTAGCTGAGATCTCACTGGAGCAGGGTGGGACCTGAGTCCACTATGACCGGTGTCCTTAAGGGGACATTTGGACACAAACACACAGAAGGAGGGAGACAGCCAGGTGGGAATGGATGCAGAGACGGAGGTGATGTTTCTGTAATCCAAAAAATGCCAAGGGTGGCCAGGAAGCACCAGAAGTTGGGAGAGAGGCGTGGAATAGAGCCTCTCCGACAGCTTCCAGGAGGAGCCAACCCTGCAGACGCCTTGACTTCAGACTTCAGGTCTCCGGAAAGGAGAGACGCTGAATCTGTGTTGTTGAAGCCCCCCAGCAGCCCCAGGAGAAAAATGCACAAGGGAAAAGAGAAAGGATTGAGCTGACAGACTTCAGAAAGCCAAAGCAATGATCCTGCAAAATAGAAGAGAGGGAGGGATCTCGAAGACACAGCCGACAGCCTCAGGGGTGACATCGCTAGCGGGGAGGAGGGATAGAAATAGCGAAAGATGTAAAAACTTCATGGCAAGCAACATCAACATATATTGATGTGACCTCTCCCCCTTTTTTGGCCAACACTCTCAGGGGGAGGGCATATAAATGAGCTTTGCTGAAGCCCAGGATGAATGGAAGCTCCAGCCAGCGTGGAGCTGCGCCCGAGGACTAAAGAAATACTCCAGGCTCTCCCGGTCAGGTCTCCTGCCCACAGTGGGTGAGCTTCCCCCCAGCACCCCTTATTCCAGAGACCCACAGGGCTGGGGGACACCCCCCAGGACCCAGACACAGCATCCCGTCCAGCCCTGGTGGGGACAGGGGTACAGGTGTATGTTTGTAGGCAGAGTCACACTGGCTTCAAGGAGAATTCAGCTTCGGGCCAACTTACTGGCATGGCCAGTAAGACATGGTCCCGTGGTCCCCATTCACACACTGAAACTTGTTGGAGCAAGAGTCTTGGTTGACAGGTCATCTCGATATATGAGGGGTCCTGAGGGGGGCAGAGATAGTGGACGGACCCCAGGGGTTCTCACCCAGTCAACATTGTCATCCCCGCCAGGGGACACGCAGCAATGTCTGAGGACATTTCTGGTTGTCACAGCTGAGAGAGGGGGAGCTCCTGGCACCTGGCGGGTGGAAACCAGGGATGCTGCTTCACACCCCACAATGCCCAGGACGCCCCACATCAGAGAGTCATCCAGCCCCGATGTCAGTAGTGCTGAGGCTGAGAAACGCTGACTTGCATGAGAGACTCTCTATCCATCTACCTACGTACCTATGTATCTATATATCTACGTATCTATCTGTCTATTTACCTATCATTTATCTATGATCCCTCCAGCTATCCATCTATCATCTAAGTATCTATCAACCTATCATCTCTCTCCTATCTATCTATCCATCCCTTCATTTATCACCTGTCTACTATATCTATCTATCTATCATCTATTTATCCATCTATCTGCTTATCTATCATGTATCTATCATTTATCTATCTATCTATGAATCATGTATCTCATCTATCTATGATCTCTCTCTATATATATATCTCTACCTCTCTATCTTTGGGGGAGAGAAACCCCAAGAACTAGAGAGACTGCAGAGAAATTATAGGCCAAGAGAGAAGCTTGACCAGAGAGGGCAGGAGCTGGAGAAGCAGAGGGGCAGGGAGGAGGTTGAGGACAAGATGCCTTTGAGGTACATACCAGAAGCCTCCCACCCTGCACCTTCCCCCGTACAGGGCTCCCTTTGCATTCCTGTTGGTCCTTCCCCACTGGACCCCAACTCATCCCAACAAGACCAGGGTCAAAGCTGTCTCTTCTATGCAGCTTCCTGAGTTCCCACAGCCCAAGAAGGGGCAGAGGTGGGCTCTACTGAGCTTCCAGGCTCCAAAGAGGCACAACATTGCTTAAGCGTTTAGACATTCCAATTATAGAGCAGCACATATTTGCTCCGGGTCAAGGAATAAAAAGAAACAGCAGTATTTGTGTCTGACCTCATGCTTTTCCCCTGCAGGACAAGGCCCCTCCCTGCTCCCCCCGCCCAGAGGTGACCACTGGGGTATGTTTGCTGTGTCGCATCCTTGCAGACACGTCTCGGTGTACATGACACACACACACGTGTATGTGCATGCACCCACACAGGTAGGAGTTTTCACCTGCATGCTGTACATATCACCTGTCCCAATGTTCCCACTTCGAACTTACATAGAGTTCCTCTCTGCCATTTTCCACGCTGGAATGCTCTGTGGGTATTTCACCCTGCTCCCCAGGCTGTGGGCGTTCGGAGGGATTCCCTGAACTTCAGCCTGTGCTGACTCACACCTCTGCAAGCATTTCTGTGCGAGCATGTGGTAACGTCTTCTAAGAGAGATTCCTAGGAGTAGTGCTGCTGAAACAAAGGGTGTGCACTTTTTAAATTGCATGCATGTGTTGGAAAGGAAGAAAGATCTAAAACCTACCCTCTAAGCTTCCTCCTTAGAAAACGAGAACAAGAAGAGTCTTTTAAATCCCAAGCGAGCAGAAGAAAAGACATAATAAAAGCGAGAGCAGAAATCAATGCAATTGAAAACAAAATCAACGGAGGAGAAAAAAAGAAATCAAAAGCTGGTTCTTTGAAGAGATCAATAAAATCGATAAACCTCTAGTCAGGCTGACTAAGGAAAAAAGGGAGAAGACACAAATTACAAATATCAGAAATCAACGAGGGGACATCACTACCGATCCCACGGACGTTAAAAGGAGGTTCAAGGGATAACATGAACAATTCTATGCCCACAGATTTGATTACCTAGATGACATGGACCACTTCCTCGACGTAATATGCCAGAAGGCACCCGGAGAAATAGGCCATTTGAATAGGTCTATATCTATGAGAGAAATTGAATCCATAATTAATTAATAACCTTCCAAAGCAGGAAGCACCAGGTCCAGATGGGCTCGTGATGAATTCTACCAAAGCCTGAAGGAAGGAATGCTACCAGTTCTCTACAGTGTCTTCCAGAAGATTGAAGCAGAAAGGCCATCACCAAATACCCTTCCCACACACGGTGCCAATTTGAATTTGCAGAAAATAGAACAAGGGCAGGGGGTGGAGGTGGGGAACTCATTCCTCAAGTTGTCACCGAAAATCTGTCAGCGGCCTGTCTCATCTTTTCCATCTGATGGGTGATAAGTGGCATCTGACTGAAGTTTCAAGTCACACCTTCATAACGGCCACAGAGGTTGAGTGCCTCTCTCATGCTCTCACACTGGCGTTTCCTTTTCGGAAACCAAGACTGACCCGCCATTGGGCCACTCAGAACTCTGTCTTGTTAGCATGATAGTAGCAGCTGTTGATATGTGATGGGAATTCTGGTTGGTTTGTTTGTTGGCTGTGCCGCGAGGCATGTGGGATCTTAGCTCCCTGACCAGCGATCGAACCTGAGCACCCTTTACTGAGGGCGCAGAGTCTTGACCACTGGACCGCCAGGGAAGCCCAATGTTTGTTATTTTCTGTGCCCCAGGCTGTATTGTCACTATTCCTCGTGTGCCGTCACACACAGGGATTGTCAGTACGTCTGCTCTTTGCAGAGGCTCTGTGTCTGCCGAGCAAATGCATGATGGGATCCAAGAAAACACAACGCAAAATCCCAAACTCTTGTAAAGCAATTGTATCTGAGACGCCGCTGGGCTCACTCACCCACCCGAACCTGACTGTCTCCCCAGCTGGGGCTGTAAGCCTTGCCTTAAGGGGCTTGTTTGGGGCACCGCAGAGACACCTGCCATCCTAACACCGCGTTACAAGAGGTGGATTTAGACCAAATGATTCTGGAGTCTATAGGGAGAGGCAAAAAACCCAGAATAGGCAACACACGATGGAAGGAGAAGAACAAAATTGAACGACTGACACTGCCTGACTTCAAAACTTACTCTAACGCTACAGGAAGCAAGATGGGGGGAGAGGGAAGCGGGGAGGGGCAATACAGGGATGGGGGAGCAAAAGGTACAAACTACGATGTATAAAATAAGCTGTGGTGGCGACATCCCTGGTGGCGCAGTGGATAAGACCCTGAACTCCCAATGCAGGGGACCCGGGTTCGATCCCTGGTCCGGGAACTAGATCCCACATGCATGCCTCAGCTAAAGATCCCACACACCGCAGCGAAGGTGCCGCAACTATATAAATAAATAAATAGAAAAAGACAAAAAAAAAAAAAAAAGATAAGCTATGGTGGGTTTTCCTGCAGCAGAGAGAAGTAAAGTTTCTCTAAGCCCTTAAAAAAGTTAAAAAAAATAAAATAAGTTGCAAGGATATACTGTACAGCACAGGGGATATAGCCAATATTTTATAATAACTATAAACGGAGTATAGCCTTTAAAAATTGTGAAGCACTAGATTGTACACCTGTAACATATAATATTGTACATCAGCTATACTTCAATTAAAAAAAGAGAATCATGACCTTTTAGGAATATTCTAGGTAATTTTTTTGTTTAAGGCAGTGTGGTGTTGGTGAAAGAATAGAGAAATTTATCAGTGGAACACAATAGAGAGTCCAGAAGTAGACACCATAAATATGGTCAACTGATCTTTGACAAAAAAGCAAAGGCAATACAATGGAGTGAAGAGAGCCTCTTCAACAGATGGTGTTGGAACAACTCACATCCACATGGAAAAAAAAAAAAAAAGGAGTCTAGACACAGACCTTGCTCACTTCACAGTAATTAACTCAAAATGGACCAGAGACCTACATGTAGAACACAAAACTATAACACTTCTACAACGTAATGCAGGAGGAAACCTACATGATCTTGGGCATGGCAATCTGAATATCTGATTGCATATTTCAATCAGATATTTTTAGATACAACACCAAAGGCACAATCCATGAAAGAAATCACGGATAAGCTGGACTTTGTCAAAATTTAAAAAAAAGTCTGCTCTGCAAATGACCCTGTAAATAGAATAAGAAGACAAGCCATAGACTGGGAGAACATATTTGCAAAAGACACATCTGAAAAAAAAAAAAAGACTGGAATCCACAATATACAAAGAGCTCTTAAAAATCAACAATAAGAAAAACAAAGAACCCAATATAAAAACGGGCCAAAGACTCCACTTCATCTGAGACTATGTACAGATGGCAACGAGGCACAGGAAAGGACGCTCCCCGTTGGTAGCCTCTCAGGGAATTGTAAATTACCACCACGAGATCGAGATACCATCTGGCAGCTATCAGAATGACTAAGATCTGCAAACACCACCACCACACGCCAGTGAGGATCTGAAATGGGAACTCTCTTCCACGCTGGGCGTTATAAGAGGGTGCTTGCATCCTCTGTGGCCGTCTGCTCACTTGGAGGCGGGAACCACACTTTCCTGAGTGGGACCTGATGCCTTCAAGCTTCCACACCCTCCAGATTCCCCGTCTTTGTAGCCACAAGACTCCCATTACCGCTGTTTCGCCCCTAAAGGGATGCTAGGTTCTGCCAGCTTCAAAGTGAGGACGGAGCAGCAGAGACGAGGCAGCTGTGGGCGACGGAGGACAGATAGGGCATCTGTCCCTCTGTGCTCTCGGCAGAACCCTCAGACCGCAGGGCGAGGACGCTCCCCGCTAAGCGCAAACACACAAGCGGAGCTCTTATCTCCGTCCCTCCGTTTATTTTCCCTTTGATTACACAATCTGCACACAGTCCATCACAGGTGATTTGCATGCCGCTGGCCGTCTACACACAGGTGATTTTCATCCACCTCCTGCACGCTCCAGTGTTCTTGGCCTCCTGTGTCTCGCTGCTCTCCGAGCTCTGGGTGACACCAAAGTAGCCAGAGACCACGTTCTGCCCAAAGCAAGAAGCCTCTGCTTTCCTTTTGCATGACAATGGGGTTTTTGGTTTGTTTTGTTTCCATTTTCAAGCTGCGCCTCTCCGCCGTCTGGGCTGAGTCACACCTGCACAATTAGCCTACGTCTGTGAGGCAGGAAGCAACCTGACGCGGATGCATTAATTAAGCGGTAATGAACGTGAAGTGACGATGTAAAGAAGAGAAAAGAGCCGGCCTGGGGGGTGTTGGCTGGGGCCCTGCTGGGAAATAGGAGTTTGCAAGTGGCACGTATTGTGAGATTCAAAAGCGCTTCTTTCGTGGGTGAACCGGAACGCCAGCTGTGTGAACAATGTGGACAGACTTGCTTAACAGATCAGTAGAGACAGAGGGTCAGAGAGATAGAGACAGACCTACAGAGAGAGAGGTGTACACCCTTGATTTACTAATAGCTCTCCTCTATTTAAAGGTGGTCACTCAAATGCCTTCTCTAGGTTACTGGCTAGCCATACAACCGTTTAATCATTCACGGTGATTCCTTTCATCCAACTGCTATCAATGTGACCTGCCCAGGTGCCAGGGAGAAAACCATCTAAGGAACCTTTGAGAAGGGACCAAGGTACCGCTGTCATCTCGCTCCTGCCTGAACCCCAAGAGGGGCTCCATCCTTGGTGTCTCGATTCAGACCCCTGGTGACCAGAACCCCGAGGTGTGACATATACTTTTTCCTGCTCTGGAGATGCCGTGGAAACGTCTCTCTTGGTAAAGTGGAAAAGCTCCCCTAAAATGGCGATAAGCACAGACACCGATGCATGTCAGGGCGACTTTTTAGGAAGTGCTTTGTGCCCCCCTGCAAAAGGGATATTTTAAATGAAGTCACCATAATAAGCCCTCTTGGACAGTCAGCTGCATCACACATGAAACTTCACAGACACGCCTCCCACTTGGGTTCTCTGCCCCCAAGCCCCCAGGCACAGGTGGAGAAGGTCAGAGATGGGGGTCTTCCGGGCTGAGCAGACCACACACCAAAACCTACGAGGGTACCCGGCGAATCAGAGACGGCCTGGAGAGAGGGTCTCCAAGGAAGAAGCCCATCCTCCAGAGAGGGTCCAAGATGACCCATGGGGGCCTGAGAAGAACATTTCAGGGCTTGCAAACTGAATTCTGGTTTTCATCTGGAACATAAGAAAGACGTTGCACTTTGCTAAGCATTAGTAGAAGGATTGACCACCCGTGTGTGTCTGGTTCATAAACGAAATGAACGCACATGTTTTGAGATGCACGGTCACACATTGACCCACCCCTCCCCCCGCAAGGGTTAGGTCTGGAAATGAGTAAACGGAAAACCAGGTCGGGCTTGGAAGCTGTTTACTGGGGAAGAGATGAGGTCAGTGGGGTACCACCTTTCCATAGGAGAGCTGAGTCACCAACCCCAGAAGGAGATGCAGGGCCCGAGGGTGACAACTCAGGCTCAGGAAAGGGCTAATTCCAGGCTGAGTCACGGGTGCAGGGAGTGGCAGTGCCCACGAGCCTGGGATTCCTTGCTGGGCCGGACAGTTAAAGATAGATACATCAGTGGTGCAGGCAGGGGCTCTGGTTTATAGTAGACAGTGCGAGCTGGCGACTGGATCCCCAGTGTCCATGGAGAGAGTGGAAACTTGTCAATATGTGTCCGTGTCCTGGGGCCACCAGAATAAAACACTCCAAACGGGGGACTTAACGCCTCCATCCTCCCCCACCCTGGAGACCACACCTCTGAGGTCAAGGTGCCCCAGGGCCGCGCTGCCTCCAGAGGCTCCAGGGGAGGGTCCTTCCCGCCTCTTCCAGCTTCTGGGGGCTCCAGGCGTCCCTGGGCTCGTGGCCGCGTCCCTCCCGCCTCTGCCTCCGTCTTCCCGGGGCTTCTCCTCTGTGTCTGTGTCTCTCCCCTTCTGTGTCTGCCATTGGATGTAGGGCCACCCTCCTCCAGGAGGCCACCTCATCTCAGACCCTTCACTGCATCACATCTGCAGAGACCCTGTTTCCAAGTAAGGTCCTGTTTGGAGGCTGTGGGCAGATGTGAATTTGGGGGGACATGTCTCAACCCAAGAAACGGGTGGTGATAAGGCAAAGGACCGTTCTGAGATTGATGGGGTCACCCACACACATAGATTTATGTGGTCCTTCCTGGGACAAACTACTTAATACATCGATTATTATGGTCAGCATTTCAATACAAGTCTGGGGTCTGAGAGCCAGGCTAGAGTGAGGGGTGGCCCAACAGTTCCTAGTGTGAAGGGTGGCCCCAGATGAGGTGGGAAGCCGGGGGACTTGGACCGAGGATAGAGTTCATCCTGTCCCCTTCAACTCCTCACTGTTTACAAATCGCCTCGTAAAAACAGTCTGGTGTTTCCTCAATTAGTTAAATGTACAGTTACCATGTGATCGAGCGCTTATCCTCCTAGGTAGAAGCTCAAGAGAAATAAAAGCATATGTCCACGTGGAAACATGTACACACATGTTCGTAGCCATAGTATTGACAACGAAGGGTGGAAACAGCCCAAGTGTCCGTGGGTGGATGGATGGGTGAGTGGATGGGTGGATGGATGGGTGGATGGATGGATAGATGGATGGGTGGATGGATGGGTGGATGGGTGGATGGATGGGTGGATGGATGGGTGGGTGGATGGATGGATGGGTGGGTGGATGGGTGGATGGATGGATAGATGGATGGGTGGATGGATGGGTGGATGGATGGGTGGATGGATGGATGGATGGGTGGGTGGATGGATGGGTGGGTGGGTGCATACACAGCATGGGTTCCATCCACATGATGGGATATGACTCAGCCACGAAAAGGAGCAAAGCTCTGACCCAGGCTACAGCGTGGATGGACCTTGAACACACGATGCTCGGTGAGAGAAGCAGACGCAGGAGGACACATATTTTATTATTCCATTTATGTGAAATGTCCAGTATCATCAAATCCACAGAGACAAAAAACAGATTTTTGGTTGCCAGAGTCCGCAGGGAGTTGGGAATGAGGACTGATTACTCAGTGCGGACAGGGCCTCCTTTTGGGGGGATGAGAATTTTCTGGAACTGGACAGAGGTGATGGTTGCACAATATTGTGGATGTGCTAAGTGCCCCTGTATTATTGACTTTAAAAGGGTTAATTGTATGTTGTGTGAATTATAGCTCAATTTTTAAAAATGCCTCATAAATCGCAGGGAGAAGCCTGAGGACGCCTCTGCTGTGCTTCCCTGTGTGTAGTTGGCCCTTTGCCCCGTGAACTCCTAGTTCTGAGGCTTTCGTCCCTGTACCCCAGCGTCCTCACCCCTCGGGTCACTGCCAGCGTATCTGGAGTTGACCGCCCACGTCTTCAGCTCTGTGGTCCCCACGGCTGAGTGAATCCCAGCCACGACCTGAACAGGAGGAAGGGGTGGCCTGAACATCTTCGCTGATTACGCAAAGCTTCGTCCTGGAAGCCACCGTGGATGGACCGAGGTTCCCAGGGGCTGCCATTGTTCTCATTTCCTTCTGTACCAAGGCCACAGACAGCATCCTTCCTGGCCCTGCACCCGGGGGGTGACGTGGAAGGCTCGGGCCACCGTTCCCTGAGCCCTCGGGCTGCGTCTCCCGCTCCTTGGAAAGAATCATCCTGCACGTGTGCAAACGTGTCCTCCTAGACCCTTCCTCGGAGACAAGCCCCTACTGGTTTCCGTTTACAAATGGGGAAACCGACGCACAGAGGGATGAAGGGCCTTGCGTGGGACATGGACAGCTCTGTCCTGAGTTTAAGTCGGACACAAGGACGTTCCTGATAAATGAAGAGTGAGGGAATAGATGACACGAGGACGGTCTCCATAAATGCAGAGTGAATGGACAGATGGAGGCGTGATGGACAAACAGAAGGAAGGGGGTGGCGTAGAAGGTGACCAGCCCTAGGCCTGTGACTTCGGACAAGTTAACCAGCCACCCCTCCTGTCCCCCCACTGCAGTGAACCTGGTGTCCAGAACCCCCCTCACGTCCCCCCCTGCAGTGAACCTGGTGTCCAGAACACCCCTCATCTCCCCCCGCCCGCCCCGCAGTGAAACTGGTGTCCAGAACCCCCCTCACGTCCCCCTGCTGCAGCGGATGGGTGTCCAGAGCCCCCCATGTCACTCCCCCCTGCAGTGGACCTGGTGTCCAGAACCCCCCTCATGTCCCCCCCGCAGTGAACCTGGTGTCCAGAACCCCGCTCACGTCCCCCTGCTGCAGCGGAGGGGTGTCCAGAGCCCCCCATGTCACTCCCCCCTGCAGTGGACCTGGCGTCCAGAACCCCCCTCACGTCCCCCCCTGCAGTGAACCTGGTGTCCAGAACCCCCCCCCAGCATCCCCCTGCTGCAGGGGACCTGGTGTCTACTATTCCTTCTTCCCCTGGAACCTGTCCCACTCCGAGCCCCTGGTCCGAGGGACTGTCAATCACACAAGAGTGAGAAGTGGCTGAAGCCTGGTACATCACGGATCTCCCTCACTCTGTCCTTAGGCATCAGTCCAGGGCTGGTCATCCGACCCTGGCAGGGCCAGTCAGAACCCTCTAGAGGTGCTGGGAGAGAGAGGCTGTCTCCTTTCCCTGTGAGTTCTGCTCCGTAAAGATGGGGGTTTGGGGCTGCCGGGACCCTCTTTCCCTCCATGGAGTGACTGGCCTTTCCTCCAGGGCCACTAACGCCTGCCAGGGAGACAGAGGATGGCGGAGCTGAAATCTGGGACAAGAGAGAAAACGGGAGCGGACAACCACTTGAGCCCCTGGATCCAGCCATGCCTGAAGCTGCCCTGACACTCCTAATTATCCAATTCGACAATTTCCACGTTGGCCTCGGCTAGCATGAGCCAAGTTTCTATTGTTTGCCACCAAGAGGGACGACTCACCCACCAGGAAGCAGCGCGTCCCCACTCGGGACGGAATTCCAGAGGAGGGCGCCCACGGAGCCCCCACCTCGTGCCTCAGCCAACGCTTGGACATTCCACGGTAGCCACGTGCGTGCAGCCACCGGCACCCGCCTCTGCGGCTCTCTGGATCTGAGTCTTGGACAAGTTCCTTATTAACGCAGACCCTCAGTTTCCATATCAACAGAAATGACAAGAATAGCACCTTAGGATGTGGAAGAATGGGGGTTTTCCATGGAAGTCTCAACCATTGCCAGCACCGCCACCCTAGTCTCATGACTCCCCTGCAGCCTCTGTCCTCTCTCGGCAAACCCCACAAATACTTTTAGGACTTTGGGGTGCCCGGGTTAAAATAACACAGCCCTAAAGTGAGCTGATGTGACGTGAGCCCTTGGCCCGCAATTAAATGGCACCGTTAAAATGGAGACACGCGTCCCCCTGCCTCCCGGCTCACCCCTGGGGGACGCTGTACTGTCTTCCCCCCACCCCCACACCTTGTCCCGTGACTTACGGTGGCTGCTGGGAGGGTGGCGGTGTTGGGTGAGCAGGCCCCTTGCAGCTTGTTTGAGCCGGGTGCTGGGGACCCTCGCTCCGGGGCACGGGAGGTTGCCCCTTCGGAGAAAGGTCCACACGGAACAAGACAGCTCCCCACTCTGCTGGTGACCCTCCTGTCTGTCCCCCAACCAGCCCTGCAACAGACACAGTCCCCAACCCTCCAGGGACGCAGCAGACTGCCTCTAACGGTAACTTGTCATCTGCAGATGTAATTAAGTGCACAAAGGTTACGAAACTCGGAGCCCGAGGGCAGAGCCGCCGTGGATGGAAAAGGTTCCTCTTTTTCACGGTGGGGTCCCTGGGGTTGGTGGTGGAATGGGTCACTAGACTGGATTTTACATATTTTTATAATATGTCTTTTTAGAAAAACAAGTTTTAAAAAAGTCTCACCCAAATAGATTCAGGAATCACTTCCTAAGAGCTGTTAGTTTATGTGGAGAGACTGTAATGAGTTGAAGTGTGGCGTCCTTTCAATATATTTAATATTAGTTTATTTTTCAAAAACTGCTAATATTAACTATTTAAAAGCCTACTCATTGCACTGGGATAAGAGGGCTCCTGGTTGTCAAGCAGTGGGATATATTCTCTGAGGTTCCCCCTGCCATGGACTAAATTGTATTCCCCCCAAAAATTCGTATCTTGGCATCCTGACCACCAGGACCTCAAGATGTGACTGTATTTGGACACGGGGTCTTTAAAGAGGGGATGAAGGTACAATGAGGTCATTAGGGTGGGTCCTGATCCCATAGCACTGGTGTCCTTATAAGAAGAGGAGATCAGGACATAGACACACACAGAGGGACGACCCTCTGAGGACACAGGGAGAAGGCGGCCGTCTACACACCCAGGGGAGAGGCCTCAGGAGGGACCAGCCCTGCCCACACTTGGATCGCGGACGTGGAGCCTCCAGGACTGAACGAATAAATGTTTATTGTTTGAGCCGCCCTGTCTGCTTCATTACAGAAGTCACCAGACGTTCTACAGCTGGGACTAGTTCCTACTCAGCCTTGAGTCTACAATCACTGTGTCTTTCTTCTCTGCTTCCTGTTCTAACCTGTTATTTCTCAGCAAGAGTGACCAGTCCCACGGAGGAGAGACCGACACCGTTGTCTGCTAGAGGACGCCTTCTGTCCGGAGCCACCCTCGCTGGCCTCCTAATGAAATGTGGTCTGCGCGTGGCTTCCAGGAGGACCTCCTTGTATCCACGGCCCCTGTCAGCTGGAGCCTTCTCCGGAGCAGACGGACATGGACCACTGTGTAGAGTTCTCTCTCCCGTCAGCTACTGAAGCCGGGCACCCCAGGGGACAGAGACCATGGAGAACAGTACGTGGACAGCCCTTGGCCTCAGGCCACCCAGGATTTCCGTATCTGTGCTCTGGACCCCACAGACATAACGATCATCTCCACACAGCCCCCAAACAGAACATCTCCTGAGTCTGCAGGAAACCTCACACGTTTCAAAGGATGAGACACATTCAGGATACACTCTCTGACCTTCATGGAATTAGGCTGGAAACCCGTGAGCTAAAAGATGACTGAAGATTCTTCGACTGCTGGACATTTCTGAATAACCCAAGGGCCAAAGAAGGAATCATGATGAAAACAGAAGCGATTTTTCATGAATGGTATAGGTCAGCCCCCTGCGCCCAGTACCAAAACATACCCTCAGGCTCTGGGGATTATGGGACGTGGACGCCTCCGGCGAAGGAGGCGCGGTATGGTCGGGGCATCTTGCCTGGAGAAGGGGCTGTGATCAGGGATGCCCCCCAAGGCTAGCAGCCTGCATCTCCTGGGTTGCCATCGCTTTTGAGAGTCCACGGTGAAGACCAAGAGGAGAGAGTGTCCGGCGGGCCCAGGAGAGCAGCAGGCGGCCGTGGAAGTGGCCGGCACAGGATGAGGGTCTTGTGGGTGGGGAAGGATGGGGGTGGGGCCGCATGACAGAGTTTAGGGAAGTTGGAAGCCAACGCTGGTGCCCCTGTTGGCCGTGGGAACCACGGACATTTCCCATGGCCGTGGGTGGAGTCCAGCCTCCCTGCTTCCCTAAAGTTTGTAGGACCAGCAATGGGGTTGACCGTCCTGCCCGGGAGCCCAGGGACAGCCGGGATGCGCAGGGCACGCGTGTCACCCAGGGATTACTCAGAGGTTGAGAACTTTGACACGGGTTCATCCTGGAGGGACCCTTGGGGCGTCTCCACGTCTTAGCTGCTGTGAGTCCTACCACTGTGAAGATGGGGGTGCCGATCTCTCTCTGAGGTTCTGATCTCAATTATTTGGGATATAGAGCCAGACCTGGGATGGCTGGACTACACAGTAGCTCTATTTTTAATTGTTTGATGAACGGATATACACAGAATGGGGTCCTTGTATACTGTGGAATATTATACAGCGTGAAAAAGGAAGGAGATTCTGACACAGGCTACGAGGATGAACCTTGAGGACCTGACACTCAGCGAGATAAAGTCACAAAAACACAAATACTCTGTGATTCCACTTATTAGGAGCTCCCTGGAGCCGTCAGATTCATAGAGACAGACAGTAGGATGGTGGGGGCCAGGGCCTGGGGGAGGGGGATGGAGAGTCAGTGTTTAATGGGGACAGAGTCTCGGTTTGGGAAGATGAACAAGTTTTAGCGACCTGCTGTACAGCACTGGGCCCATGGATGACGATACTGTATTATGCACTTAAGAATCTGTTATGAGGGTAGATGTTAAGTGTTCTTTCCACAGAAACAAAATAAAATAAGATCAAATAAAGCAAGGTAAAATTTAAAATTTTAAAGTAAAGTACAGCGTGGAGGGGGCGGGATAAATTAGGAGTTTGGGATTAGCAGATACACACTCCTCTATACATTGTAAAATAGATAAACTACAAGACCCTGCACAGGGAACTATATTCAATATCTTGTAATGACGTATCATGGAAAAGAATATGAAAAAAGAAAAAAAAGTAAACTAAAATAAGATACAATAAAAAAGAAGATAAACTAAAATGGAGCTTTTCAGATTTGGTGAGGGAAGAGAAAGGGAATTTCTGCACTGATTCCCGTGTAAGCCCTCGGTCAGCGGTGCACAGCCTGGAAACAGGATGCAGCTGCCCGAGCACATGTGGGCCTTGCCTGGTCAGGGGCGGCCGAGGCTGGGACATGACCCCGGGTTGTCTCGGTGGCCCCGTGTCAGCACAGAGTCCTTCTAAGGGTGATGGGGAGGCAGGAGGGAGACACCCTAAATGCTGTGGGTGCTGCTGTATGTTCAGGAGTTTCCGGATCCAACCAGGCTCAGAGGCAGCATTTGGGGTCATGACGGCATCCGCAGAAGGCGGCTGGGGGTCTGAGGGTCAGCCCCTCCCCAGCCTTCCCCGACCGCCCCAGAAGGTCCATTGCTCCCCGTGTGCCCGGCGAGGACACTCTGCGTGTGTCTGTGTCTCTGGCCCCGCCGAGCTCCCTCAGCCAGGATGCAGGGTTTGCAGGGGCTTCCAGGGAGGAGCGACTTTTAGGACTAACCCGGGAGAGTCCCCAGTGTCAGGAGGGTGAGCTGCAGCCGGTCCACCCTCTGGGTGGCAGCCACGGGCGTGTGGGCCCAAAGTGGCCCCCGTCTGCAGCCCGGGCTGTTCTGTCCTGTTGAGGTGGGGATTTTTTTTTCCATTATTACTTTTTGATTGGACTGTAGTTGATTTCCAATGCTGTGCCCACGTCTGCTGTATAGGAAAGTGACCCCGCTGTACACATATATACGTATATATGTCTGCATATACGTTTTCTTTTTCATATTCTTTTCCGTGATGGTTTATCTAAGGAGATGGGATACAGTTCCCTGGGCTCTACAGGAGGGCCTTGGGGATCCATCCCATATACGACAGTTTGCACCTGCTAACCCCAAACTCCCAGGCCTTCCCTCCACCGCCCCCCGCTCTTGTTTATCGAGGTGGGGATTTTTAACCCTGACCTTTTCCCGTGACCACGGGGCAACATGGCAGGGTGTGGGACTGTCCTCCAGTGTCTGGGTCTGGCCCAGGCTTGTCTGTGTTGGGAGGTGACTCCTACTAGAGCAAAATGTCTGACCCCGGAGCCGTTGGTAGCGCTGCTGGCCGGGAGCCGCAGGCCTTCGCGCGTCTGTGAGTTTCCGTTCAGCTTTCACTTTTGGATTTGGAAGTAAAGCCATTTCCAGACGTGTGATGGGTGGAACTATGTCCCCATGTGTACCTTGCAAAGAGAATGGGTTTATTTACCCTGCTTCTAAGCCCCTCTCCCTCGGTCCCTCCCTGCTGGTAACATGGAGCTTGTGTTGGTGACAGCCGGCCGGGGACGAGCCCCGCTGGGGACACAGTTCCTCTTTCTTGTCACTCTCAGTGGGCCCTGCCCCCTTCCCCTGCAGACATCCTGCTGGGGCCCCTGTGCCAGCTGCCATGCCCACCCCCAAGGCCCCTCCGGGGGGTCCCCGCTGTGGGACAGCCCTGTCCTCAGCTGGCCCCTCAGCAGTGAGGCTGGATCAGTAGCCTCCACCCAGCAAAGCGGGGTTCATAGCCTCCAGTGGTGGGGTGAGCTGAGTGGTGACCCCCCAAACGTGTCCACATCCTGACCCCTGGAACCTGGGAACGGGACCTTATTTGGAAACAGGGCCTTTCCAGATGTGATGCAGTGAAGGGTCTGAGATGAGGTCCTCCTGGAGGAGGGTGGCCCTACATCCAATGACAGGATCCTTCTAAGAGACAGGAGAGGAGAGACACAGACACAGAGGAGAAGCCCCGGGAAGACAGAGGCAGAGGCGGGAGGGACGCGGCCACGAGCCCAGGGACGCCTGGAGCCCCCAGAAGCTGGAAGAGGCGGGAAGGACCCTTCCCTGGAGCCTCTGGAGGGAGCGCGGCCCTGGGACACCTTGACCTCAGACATCTGGTCTCCAGGATGGGGGAGGATGCATTTCTGCGGTTTTAAGCCCCCAGTCTGTGGTCCTTTTTATGGCCCCCAGGGAAGTAGCACGAACAACGTTCTCTGCGCATGCTAAAAGAATTTCAGTGTCGACAGCTAACATTTTAAGTTTTAAAGGATGCAAACAATTTCTGACAAATCATGAACCATGCTATTTCAAAATACAACTGCTGGGTGACAATTGTGAGGGTATGCAGTGGATTCTAACTGTATCGGTGCTATATACTCCATCATCCATTGAAATAGCCCATGGAGAAACTCTATTTAAAGATTGGGGCATTTCACAGTATTCCTTTCTTTCTTCTTTAAAATTTTTTTTTTTTTCAAAAATTCACATCTTTCCTTTTGTGAAATTGTCTTTTCATTTCTACCATTTTTAGAGTCTAATTTTAGTATTGTCGAAATCTATGTCGGAAAATCTTTTGTATATCACCCCATCCAACTCACGGCAACAAAAATAGGTGTAAGCGTTGGCACATCAACACGGGTTTCACTTCCTGTACCATCAGGGCCTACGTGCTAAAAGGTCTCTTCCGAGCGAGTGGTCCTCGGCTGAAAAGTGATCAGAGCAACAGAAGTGTATCATGGACCTTGATGCACAATAATTAAACAATAAAGTTAGAAAAGAATGTATGGGATTTTACTTCCTGAATGAGGTGCATTACAGTCAAGATCTTCCTACACACTGAACGAAAAGGAACATTTGTACAGCTAAGGATTTATAAAACCCTGCAGCTAGTATGTCATTTTTTTTTTTTTTTCCGGTACGCGGGCCTCTCACTGTTGTGGCCTCTCCCGTTGCGGAGCACAGGCTCCAGACGCGCAGGCTCAGCGGCCATGGCTCACGGGCCCAGCCGCTCCGCGGCACGTGGGATCCCCCCAGACCAGGGCACGAACCCGTGTCCCCCACAGTGGCAGGCGGACTCTCAACCACTGCACCACCGGGGAAGCCCCTAGTATGTCATTTGATTTTACTTTTTTGAATTTTTGAATTTTTATTTATTTTTTTTATACAGCAGGTTCTTATTCGTTATCTATGTTATACACATCAGTGTATACATGTCAATCCCAATCGCCCAATTCATCCCACCACCACACCACCCTGCCGCTTTCCCCCCTTGGTGTCCATACATTTGTTCTCTACGTCTGTGTCTCTATTTCTGCCCTGCAAACCGGTTCATCTGTACCATTTTTCTAGGTTCCACATATATGCGTTAATATATGATATTTGTTTTTCTCTTTCTGACTTACTCTACTCTGTATGACAGTCTCTAGATCCATCCACGTCTCTACAAATGACCCAATTTCGTTCCTTTTTATGGCTGAGTAATATTCCATTGTATATATGTACCACATCTTCTTTATCCATTCGTCTGTCGATGGGCATTTAGGTTGCTTCCATGACCTGGCCATTGTAAATAGTGCTGCAGTGAACATTGGGGTGCATGTGTCTTTTTGAATTATGGTTTTCTCTGGGTACATGCCCAGTAGTGGGATTGCTGGATCATACGGTAGTTCTATTTTTGATTTTTTAAGGAACCTCCATACTGTTCTCCACAGTGGCTGTACCAATTTACATTCCCACCAACAGTGCGAGAGGGTTCCCTTTTCTCCACACCCTCTCCAGCATTTACTGTTTGCAGATTTCTTGATGATGCCCATTCTGACTGGTGTGATGTGGTACCTCATTGTAGTTTTGATTTGCATTTCTCTAATGATTAGTGATGTTGAGCAGCTTTTCACGTGCTTCTTGGCCATCTGTATGTGTTATTTGGAGAAATGTCTATTTAGGTCTTCTGCCCATTTTTGGATTGGGGTGTTTGTTTTTTTAATATTGAGCCACACGAGCCATTTATATATTTTGGAGATTAATCCTTTGTCTGTTGGTTCATTTGCAAATATTTTCTCCCATTCTGAGGGTTGTCTTTTTGTCTTGTTTGTAGTTCCTTTGCTTTGCAAAAGCTTTTAAGTTTCATTAGGTCCCATTTGTTTATTTTTGTTTTTATTTCCATTACTCTAGGAGGTGGATCAAAAAAGATCTTGCTGTGACTTATGTCAAAGTGTGTTCTTCCTATGTTTTCCTGTAAGAGTTTCATAGTGTCCTGTCTTACGTTTAGGCCTCTAATCCATATTGAGTTTATTTTTGTGTATGGTGTTAGGGAGTGTTCTAATTTCATTCTTTTACATGTAGCTGACCAGTTTTCCCAGCAACACTTATTGAAGAGGCTGTCTTTTCTCCATTGTATATTCTTGCCTCCTTATCAAAGATAAGGTGACCATAGGTGTGTGCGTTTATCTCTGGGCTTTCTATCCTGTTCCACTGATCTATATTTCTGTTTCTGTGCCAGTACCATATTGTCTTGATGACTGTAGCTTTGTAGTATAGTCTGAAGTCAGGGAGTCTGATTCCTCCAGCTCCGTTTTTTTCCCTCAAGACTGCTTTGGCTATTCGGGGTCTTTTGTGTCTCCATACAAATTTTAAGATTTTTTGTTCTAGTTCTGTAAAAAATGCCATTGATAATCTGATAGGGATTGCATTGAATCTGTAGATTGCTTTGGGTAGTAGAGTCATTTTCACAATATTAGTTCTTCCAATCCAAGAACATGGTGTATCTCTCCATCTGTGTCATCTTTGATTTCTTTCATCAGTGTCTTATAGTTTTCTGAGTACAGGTCTTTTACCTCCTTAGGTAGGTTTATTCCTAGGTACTTTTATTCTTTTTGTTGCAGTGGTGAATGGGATTGTTTCCTTACATTCTCCTTCTGTTCTTTCGTTGTTAGTGTATAGGAATGCAAGTGATTTCTGTACATTTATTTTGTATCCTGCAACTTTACCAAATTCATTGATTAGCTCTAGTAGTTTTCTGGTGGCATCTTTAGGATTCTATGTATAGTATCATGTCATCTGCAAACAGTGACAGTTTTACTTCTTCTTTTCCAATTTGTATTCCTTTTATTTCTTTTTCTTCTCTGATTGCCATGGCCAGGACTTCCAAAACTATGTTGGATAATAGTGGTGAGAGTGAACATCCTTGTCTTGTTCCTGATCTTAGAGGAAATGCTTTCAGTTTTTCACCATTGAGAACGATGTTGGCTGTGGGTTTGTCGTATACGGCCTTTATTATGTTGAGGTAGGCTTCCTCTATGCCCACTTTCTGGAGAGTTTTTAACATAAATGGGTGATAGAAAGATTTATAAAGCTTTATCAAAAGTTTTTCTGCATCTATTGCGATGATCACATAGTTTTTATTCTTCAGCTTGTTAATATTGTGTATCACATTGATTGATTTGCATATATTGAAGAATCCTTGCATCCCTGGGTTAAATCCCACTTGATCATGGTATATGATCCTTTTAATATGCTGTTGGATTCTGTTTGCTAGTATTTTGTTGAGGATTTTTGCATCTATATTCATCAGCGACATTGGTCTGTAATTTTCTTTTTTTGTAGTATCTTTGTCTGGTTTTGGTATCAGGGTGATGGTGGCCTTATAGAATGAGTTTCGAAGTGTTCCTTCCTCTGCGATTTTTTGGAAGAGTTTGAGAAGGATGGGTGTTAGCTCTGCTCTAAATGTTTGATAGAATTCACCTGTGAAGCCATCTGGTCCTGGACTTTTGTTTGTTGGAAGATTTTTAATCACAATTTCAATTTCATTACTTGTGATTGGTCTGTTCATATTTTCTATTTCTTCCTGGTTCAGTCTTGGAAGGTTATACCTTTCTAAGAATGTGTCCATTTCTTCCAGGTTGTCCTTTTTATTGGCATAGAGTTGCTTGTAGTAGTCTCTTAGGATGCTTTGTATTTCTGTGGTGTCCGTTGTAACTTCTTTTTCATTTCTAATTTTATTGATTTGAGTCCTCTCTGTCTTTTTTCTTGATGAGTCTGGCTAAAGGCTTATCAATTTTGTTTATCTTCTCAAAGAACCAGCTTTTAGTTTTACTGATCTTTGCTACTGTTTTCTTTGTTTCTATTTCACTTATTTCTGCTCTGATCTTTATGATTTCTTTCCTTCTACGAACTTTGGGTTTTGTTTGTTCTTCTTTCTATTTCCTTTAGGTGTGAGGTTAGGTGGTTTGAGATTTTTCTTGTTTCTTGAGGTAGGCTTGTATTGCTGTAAACTTCCCTCTTAGAACTGCTTTTGCTGCATCCCATAGGTTTTGGATTCTTGTGTTTTCGTTGTAATTTGTCTCTAGGTTTTTTGGGTTTTTATTTTTTTTTTTTTTGCGGTACGTGGGCCTCTCACTGTTGTGGCCTCTCCCGTGGCGGAGCACAGGCTCCGGACCCGCAGGCTCAGCGGCCATGGCTCACGGGCCTAGCCGCTCCGTGGCATGTGGGATCAGCCCAGACCAGGGCATGAACCCATGTCCCCTGCATCGGCAGGTGGACTCTCAACCTCTGCACCACCAGGGAAGCCCTCTAGGTACTTTTTGATTCCCTCTTTGATTTCTTCAGTGATCTCTTGCTTATTTAGTAACTTACTGCTTAGCTTCTATGTGTTTGTAGTTTTTACTTTTTTTTTCTTTGTGATTGATTTCTAATCTCATAGCATTGTGGTTGGAAAAGATGCTTGATATGATTTCAGTTTTCTTAAATTTACTGAGGCTTGATTTGTGACCCAAGATGTGATCTATCCTGGAGAATGTTCTGTGTGCACTTGAGAAGAAAGTGTAATCTGCTGTTTTTGAATGGAATGTCCTATAAATATCAATTAAATCTGTCTGATCTACCGTGTCATTTAAAGCTTGTGTTTCCTTATTAATTTTCTGTTTGGATGATCTGTCCATTGGTGTAAGTGAGGTGTTAAAGTCCCCCACTATTATTGTGTTACTGTTGATTTACTCTTCTATAGCTGTTAGCATTTGCCTTATGTACTGAGGTGCTCCTATGTTGGGTGCATATATATTTATAATTGTTATATCTTCTTCTTGGATTGATCCCTTGATCGTTATGTAGTGTCCTTCCCTGTCTCTTGTAACAGTCTTTATTTTAAAGCCTATTTTCACTGTTATGAGTATTGCTACTCCAGCTTTCTTTTGATTTCCATTTGCATGGAATGTCTTTTTCCACCCCCTCACTTTCAGTCTGTATGTGTCTGAAGAGGGTCTCTTGTAGATAGCATATACATGGGTCTTGTTTTCGTGTCCATTCAGTGAGCCTGTGTCTTTTGGTTGGAGCATTTAATCCATTCACTTTTAAGGTAATTATTGATATGTATGTTTCTATTACCGTTTTCTTAATTGTTATGGGTTTGGTTTTGTAGGTCCTTTTCTTCTCTTGTGTTTCCCACTTAGAGAAGTTCTTTTAGCATTTGTTGTAGAGCTGGTTCGATGGTGCTGAATTGTCTTAGCTTTTGCTTGTCTGTAAAGCTTTTGATTTCTCCGTCGAATCTGAATGATACCCTTGCCGGGTAGAGTAATCTTGGTTGTAGGTTCTTCCCTTTCATCACTTTAAGTATATCATGCCACTGCCTTCTGGCTTGTAGAGTTTCTGCTGGGAAATCAGCCGTTAACCTTATGGGAGTTCCCTTGTATGTCGTTTGTCGTTTTTCCCTTATTGCTTTCAATAATGTTTCTTTGATTTAATTTTTGTCAATTTGATTACTATGTGTCTCGGCATGTTTCTTCTTGGGTTTATCCTGTATGGGACTGTCTGCGCTTCCTGGACTTGGGTGGCTATTTCCTTTCCCATGTTAGAGAAGTTTTCGACTATAATCTCTTCAAATATTTTCTCTGGTCCTTTCTCTGTCTCTTCTCCTTCTGGGACCCCTATTATGTGAATGTTGGTGCATTTAATGTTGTCCCTGAGTTCCCTTAGTCTGTCTTCATTTCTTTTCATTCTTTTGTCTTTATTCTGTTCTGTGGCAGTGAATTCCACCATTCTGTCTTCCAGGTCACTTATCCGTTCTTCTGCCTCAGTTATTCTGCTATTGATTCCTTCTAGTGTAGTTTTCATTTCAGTCACTGTATTGTTCTTCTCTGTTTGTTTGTTCTTTAATTCTTCTAGGTCTTTGTTAAACATTTCTTGCATTTTCTCCATCTTCACCTCCGTTCTTTTTCCGAGGTCCTGGATCACCTTCACTATCGTTATTCTGAATTCTTTTTCTGGAAGGTTGCCTATCTCCACTTCATTCAGTTGTTTTTCTGGGGCTTTATCTTGTTCCTTCATCTGGTACGTAGCCTTCTGCCTTTTCATCTTGTCTATGTTTCTGTGAATGTGGTTTTCGTTCCACAGGCTGCAGGATTGTAGTTCTTCTTGCTTCTGCTGTCTGCCCTCTGGTGGATGAGGCTATCTAAGAGGCTTGTGTAAGTTTCCTGATGGGAGGGACTGGTGGTGGGTAGAGCTGACTGTTGCTCTGGTGGGCAGAGCTCAGTAAAACTTTAATCCGCTTGTCTGCTGATGGGTGGGGCTGGGTTCCCTCCCTGTTGGTTGTTTGGCCTGAGGCGACCCAACACTGGAGCCTATCTGGGCTCTTTGGTGGGGCTAATGGTGGACTCTGGGAGGGCTCACGCCAAGGAGTACTTCCCAGAACTTCTGCTGCCAGTGTCCTTGTCCCTTGGTGAGACACAGCCACCCCCCTCCTCTGCAGGAGACCCTCCAACACTAGCAGGTAGGTCTGGTTCAGTCTCCTGTGGGGTCACTGCTCCTTCCCCCTGGGTCCTGATGCGCACACTAGTTTGTGTGTGCCCTCCAAGAGTGGAGTCTCTGTTTCCCCCAGTCCTGTCAAAGTCCTGCAGTCAATTCCCACTAGCCTTCAAAGTCTGATTCTCTAGGAATTCCTCCTCCCATTGCTGGACCCCCAGGTTGGGAAGCCTAACGTGGGGCTCAGAACCTTCACTCTAGTAGGTGGACTTCTGTGGGTATAAGTGTTCTCCAGTTTGTGAGTCACCCAACCAGCAGTTATAGGATTTGATTTTGCTGTGATTGTGCCCCTCCTACAGTCTCACTGTGGCTTCTCCTTTATCTTTGCATGTGGGGTATCTTTTCTGGTGAGTTCCAGTGTCTTCCTGTCGACAATTGTTCAGCAGCTAGTTGTGATTCCAGTGTTCTCACAAGAGGGAGTGAGAGCACGTCCTTCTACTCCGCCATCTTGAACCGATCTCTAGTATATCATTTTAGCTTCTATTTATTTATTTATTTTCTTTCTTTTTTTTTAAATTGAAGTATAGTTGATTTACAACGTTGTGTTCATTTTAGGTATATAGCACACTGATTCAGTTATACACATATAGCTCTATGTTTTTTCAGATTCTTTTCCATTATAGGTTATTACGACATATTGCATAGAGTTCCCTTTGCTATAACAGTTGGTCCTTGTTGTTTATCTATTTTATATATAGTAGTTTGTATCTTTTAATCCCAAATTCCTAATTTATCCCCTCCCTTTCCCCTTTGGCAACCGTAAGTTTGTTTTCTAAGTCTGTGAGTCTCTTTCTGTCGCATAAATAAGTTCATTTGTCTCACTTTAGCTTTTAATAGGCATTGAATGTATTGCACAGTTTATAGGCTCATAAAGGATGAGAACTTCATGTACCAGACCTAGTAGACTGTAACTTGTTCAAGTAAGTGGTTGCTAAGTCTTGGGGTAACATGTAGCAGATCTGAAGGAGATGGTGCAAAAGTTTCTTCCGAGATTAACCCATGAATCTTGAAAATCACAAGGAGATGAGATGATCCCGCCATGTTGAAATGAGTTGGTGTGTCCAACTGGCACCTCTCCATTCTTTGCAACGTCATGGAGGGAGGAGGGGAGCTTCCGCTGCCTGGGGCCCTGAGCACCTGCGTCTGAGTCAGCCCCCCAACCCTCAAAACACAGGTACCTCCAGGAGTGTGGATGTGGGGCCCTCTGGGTTTGTGACACCTGGGTTGGATGTTAAGAAGGTGGGCATCTCCTTTGCTTGTTGTTGTTCTACATCTGTCCTGGGGGAGGGCTTGCTTTTTCATATTCACCCAGAATTCTACAATTTTCTTGGACTTGCATTTGTTTTTTTTTAATTGAAGTATACTTGATTTACAGTGTTGTATTAATTACTGCTGTACAGCAACGTGACTCAGTCATATATATATATATATATTCATCTTTTTTTTTCATATCCTTTTCCATGATGGTTTACTCTAGGATATTGAATATAGTTCCCTGTGCTCTACAGTAGGATCTTGTTGTTTACCCATTCTGTATATAAAAGCTTACATCTGCGGACTCCCACTTCCCATTCCATCCCTCCCCCAAATTCCTCCCCCCTTGGCAGCCACCAGTTTGTTCTCTATGTTGGACTTGCACTTGAACTGTAGAGAATCTTGATTAAAACAAAACGATTTTGCTTGTCACGAGTCGGATGAAGTGATGAATTAAAGACTTTCCAACATAGGTCTGTACAATACTAGTATCATCCTCTTGGACTGTACAGGATCTGACCTTGATTGTTCTAAAAACCAAGATGATCTTTGGTGCTCTGGGTATCCCAGCATGAAAACTCCACTGCCCTAAACCTTCATGCAGGAAGAGGCAGGGGATAACCCAGGACTCAAGGGGTGCCGGCCTATGTGCAAAAAGGCGTTCCTAAATGAAATTATTTTGATTTGTATGGGATTGTAAATGCATGTGGAAATGTTGAAAATGTTAAGTGAGGGAGTGTGATTTGGGGGCATTTTTCAGAAGGGACATAGAATCATTCAGCTCAGAGCCTCAGGAACCCTGCATGGATCTGGACAGCTGGAGACGGACATCCATCCCAGCTGAACAGTATCTGGAGAGGGAGAGAATATTAATGAGAATGTTTCTGCTTTCCACTGACCAGCTCAAACTCCAGCAGAGAGTGGGAGTGAAAAGTTGCTCTTGGGACAAGGCTGATTACTTCAAAGGACTAGCTTTACTATTTACTAAAAAGCTCGATGACTATATGGTATTACACTGAACACAATAAAAACACTAGAATAAATAAAATTAGTCTTTGAGCCTGGGTCTCAAAAGTGTTTCAGGGGTTGTCTGTTATTTTTTTCTTTCTGGTTTTAATGGGTGTAGACAGAAGGCAGATGCTTCAGAATGTCATTGTGTTTGTGGCAAACATACGTTTTTGGAGGGTGTCACATGAAGCAGGGTGGTGATGTACCCTTGGAGAACTTAGGTGTGGCTTTCTTTGGAACTTCTCACTCTAAAGAGTGGGTGTCCATCAGGCTTTACTATCAGCCAGCATCCAACAGATGCATCTTGTTCAACTCAAAAGGACCCCGTGGTGTAGATACTATTCTTGTGGGCTTTTCTCTTGTGCACATTTTTCTTTCTGTTATACTGATCTCTGATCTTTTCTTTTTTTAAAAAAAAATATTTATTTTTTTAATTTATTTTTGGCTGCATTGGGTCTTCGTTGCTGTGCACGGGCTTCTCATTGTGGTGGCTTCTCTTGTTGTGGAGCACGGGCTCTAGGCACGCGGGCTTCAGTAGTTGTGGCATGCAGGCTCAGTAGTTGTGGCTCACAGGCTTAGTTGCCCTGCAGCATGTGGGATCTTCCCAGACCAGGGCTTGAACCCGTTTCCCCTATATCGGCAGGCAGATTCTTAACACTGCGCCACTAGGGAAGCCCTGATCTCTGGTCTTATCTTCATCATTTCGCTCCTTCTACTTTCTTTGGGTTTGATCTAAAAAGAGAAACTCTTTCTAGATTCTTAAGATGGAATCTTAGGCCATGGCTTTGCAATCTTTCTGCTTTTCCAGTGAATGCATTCAAGGCCATGAATTTGCCTGTTTTCCCTGCTTTGGTTTCATCCCATAGGTTTTGATTTGTTGTATCTTCAGTATCATTTCTGTGAGTTTTCTGTGGCTGCTGTAATGAATTGCCACAAGCTTAAGACAACCGAACTTTATTTTCTTTACAGTCCTGGAGGCCAGTAGTTTGAAATCAGTTTCACCAGCTCAAAGTGTTGGCAAGCCTGTTCCTTCCGGCAGCCCTGGGGAAGAATCAGTTTCCTGGCATTTTCCAGATTCTAGAGGCACCTCCATTCTTTGGCTAGTGGCCCCTTCCTCCACCTTCAAAGCCAGAATAGCTTCTTCTCTCCTCTCTGATTCTCTCTATTCTGAACATCTTCAAATATCTTTTTCTCTGTTCCTGTCATCACATCTCCTTCTCTGACTTTGAGAGTCACACCTCCCTCTTATAAGAATCCTTGTGATGACATTAAGGCAGCTTAGATAATCCAGGACCATCTCCCATGTCAAGATCTTTAACTTAATCACATCTGCTAAGGCTCCTTTGCCATGTCAGGTTACATATTCACAGGTTCTGGGGCTTAGAACCTGGACATCTTCGGGGAACATTATTCTGTCTACTGTATCATTCATGAAAAATCTCTTCTGTTTTCATCATGATTCCTCCTTTGGCCCTTGGGTTATTCAGAAATGTCCAGCAGTTGAAGAATCTTCAGTCATCTTTTAGCTCACGGGTTTCCAGCCTAATTCCACGAAGGTCAGAGAGTGTATCCTGAATGTGTCTCATCCTTTGAAACATGTGAGGTTTCCTGCAGACTCAGGAGATGTTCTGTTTGGGGGCTGCATGGAGATGATCATTATGTCTGTGGGGTGCAGAGCACAGATATGGAAATCCTGGGTGGCCTGAGGCCAAGGGCTGTCCACGTACTGTTCTCCATGGTCTCTGTCCCCTGGGGTGCCCGGCTTCAGTAGCTGACGGGAGAGAGAACTCTACAGGGTGGTCCATGTCCGTCTGCTCCGGAGAAGGCTCCAGCTGACAGGGGCCGTGGATACAAGGAGGTCCTCCTGGAAGCCACGCGCAGGCCACATTTTATTAGGAGGCCAGCGAGGGTGGCTCCGGACAGAAGGCGTCCTCTAGCAGACAACGGTGTCGGTCTCTCCTCCGTGGGACTGGTCACTCTTGCTGAGAAATAACAGGTTAGAACAGGAAGCAGAGAAGAGAGACACAGTGATCGTAGACTCAAGGCTGAGTAGGAACTAGTCCCAGCTGTAGAACGTCTGGTGACTTCTGTAATGAAGCAGACAGGGCGGCTCAAACAATAAACATTTATTCGTTCAGTCCTGGAGGCTGCACGTCCGCGATCCAAGTGTGGGCAGGGCTGGTCCCTCCTGAGGCCTCTCTCTTGCGCGTGTAGACGGCCGTCTTCTCCTTGTGTCCTCACAGGATCATCCCTCTGTGTGTGTCTGTGTCCTAATTTCCTCTTCTTCTAAGGACACCAGCACTACTAGATTAGGGACCTCATCTTAAAAGACCCTATTCTGCAAAAGGACCTTAAAAGATCCTCCTCGGCAAAGACCCTATTTCCAAAAAAGTCATATTCTGAGGTCTTGGGGATGTGGCCGTCCACAACTGGATTTTCCAGGGACACAGTTCAGCTCATGACACCCTCCCACATTTAAGGCAGAGATTTTCTGGCATGCACACATCATCAGCAGGATGCATAGCTAGGTAGACGGTTATTCTGTCGGTTTCCCACTGAATGAATTACATGAAACTTTGCTTCAGGCTCTCGCTGTTTATCTGTGTCTGTGAACCCTTGGAGACTTGTGCTGTGCAGACACAGAATCTGAGGCCCCATCTCCTACCATGCAGAGGCACGGCCTCACGGTGGAGAAGGGCTAGGTTTCCTGTGTGACAAGTGGAGACCAGGGGGCTGATCGTTGCATAATTGGTAAGATCATACGAAGCAGATCTTTATCTTTCTGTGAACGGAGTGATGAGTATCCCACAAGGTGCCTTTCCATTTACCTTGGGGTGTTCACGACCAGACAGCCTATCCCCTTACTGAGTTTCCCAGCGTTCACCATGGCGGGGATCAAAAGATTGACCCTCTCTGTCTCGATACAGCTGATGAATCTCCAAAGGCATAAATAAAGGTTTCTTCACTTTGGCTCTGACCACAAAATTCAGAGGGTTCTCAGTGAGATTAGGAAAAAAAAAATAAAGAAGACTGGTTTGCAAATGAAGGGGTTGTAATTTTTCTCCATTTCTTCCACTGTGGGGTGGCTGTGTCTTTTTGATTTTAATTTCCCTAAGCTATAGGACCATAAGTGGAAGTGCCCTAGGCTCTGTTGCTTTGTTTTTTAGATGTTTCAGGAAACACCATACACTTCTCCAGAGTGGCTGTTGGCAATTTACATCCCGCCCATCAGCATAACAAGGCTCCCTGTTTTCCATGTGTAAAACTTCCCTTCTGTTTCTGAGGTCCAAAAGAAGTATGGGCTTCTTTTATTGTTTCCCATTTCTAAACTTCATAACAGAAATCCATGTTGATTGATACTGAACAAAGCATCTTTGTTTCCTTCTTAAACTCTGCTCCCTCACACTGGTACCCCAATCATCGTGTTGTGCACCTGGGACTCAGACAATGTTATATGTCACTTACATCTCAATAAAGTTTGCGGGGATAACTCCTACATCCTAAACAGTTTAAATATTTATGAGAAGCAAACCCTATGTGTAGGGCAGCTATTGGAGTGAGAGACTTTTCAACATCTTTCTTGGGGACTCCATAAACTGCAAGTGTTGCTTTTCCTTTGGTAGAGGTCTGCCCATCAGTTTACATACAAAATGCCTTTCTGTTATTAAAACAAAGCAGTTTCTCAGGAGCTAGATTTCTGTCTTTGAGGTGATTGACATCATGGTTAAATGTAATGGTGTCCTGAGTTTTGACATCCTTTTAGAACTTAAGTCTAGAAGTTCAGAAATGTTAACTACTGTTTGTATTTGTGTCTTTTGCATATTGTTTGTAGCCAGTGTTGGCTCTTTCTCTCCACTCTAGTAATAGTTTAAAAAAAAAATGTTGGAGGGATAAAGAAAGGAAAAAAACACGTCCACACAAGGACTTGTATAAGACATCAAAACACATGTTCCCCATGCCCTTATCCCCTCTACAGTGAGATGGGAGGTTTGTCACACAGAAAGGAGAAAAGGGCTCACCTCCTTAGCGAGCAAAGATGCCCGTTGGGTGAATGTGAGGCTGTCGCCCACCCCAGATCCCCAAGGACCCTTGAGAGACCTCTCCCCATTGCTGCCATGGTGACCAGAAGCTCAGCCATGTCACCATGGCCCAGTGACTTATGAGTGTTACACTTGAGTCCTTGATATTTCTGTTTTCTGGACACTTGTGGTTCCCTGGGACATGGGTAGGCCCTGTGAGTTCCACAGCTACAGAAGAGGATTGGGAAGGGGCAACTGAAAGGAGACCTGGGGGCCCAGCCTGAGGAGTAAGGAGCTAGTCATAGAAACCCAGGGTGGATATCAGATCTGGGGGCCTGATGGAGGACACAGAGGAGACTTGGGGGCTGGTCTGACCCCGGGACCCAGGCCAGGCTGTGAGAGGCAGGGTCAGCCCTGAGCATGGCCCCACGGACCAGACATTATCCATGTGGATTGCTACCAAACCAAGATGCTGAATTTTGTGTATCGGTGTGGCTGGGCTACAGTATCCAGATACGTGGTCAAATGCCAGTCTAGATGTTGGTGTGAAGGTATTTTTTTTTTAAAGATGGAATTAACATTTAAATCGGTGGACTTTGAGTACAGCAGATGACCCTCCATAATGTGGGTGGGCCTCATCTAATTGGTTGAAGGCTTTTAGAGAAAAGAGACTGAGGTTCCCCGAGGAAGAGGGAATTCTACCTTCAGACACACTTCAGACTCAAGCTGCAGCATCGCCTCGTCCCTGAGTCTCCAGACTACTGGTCTACCCTACAGAATTGGGACTTGCCAGGCCCCACAATCACATGAGACAGTTCCTTAAATCTTTCTCTGTCTCTCCTATCTATCTATCTAATCTGTAGATAACTATAGATGTATACATCGATCATGTATCTATCCTATATCTTCTCTATCTATCCATCCATGATCTATCTATCTATCTACCTCTCGCTCAATCTATT
The DNA here is from genome assembly GCF_039906515.1 of Pseudorca crassidens. Lineage (NCBI taxonomy): Eukaryota > Metazoa > Chordata > Mammalia > Artiodactyla > Delphinidae > Pseudorca > Pseudorca crassidens. The sequence goes on from NC_090318.1 coordinate 1,376,107, forward strand.
TCTATTATCTATCTATCGATCATCTGTCTAATCTATAGATAAATATACATCTATCTATCATGTATCTATCATCTATCTTGTCTATCTATCCATCCATGATCGATCTATCTATGTATCCAACCATCCATCCTTTTGGTTCTTGTATTAGCATTCTCCAGAGAAATAGGGTGTGTATAACAAGGAACTGGCCCCCATGATGACGGAGGGTGAGAAGTCCCAGGATATGCCATCTACTCTCTTACAGACACCCAGGAGAGTGAACGATGTAAGTCTCATTCTGAGAAGACTAAAGTCCATCTCAGAGATGGTCAGGTAGAGAGAACTCCTTCTTCCTTACCCAGCCTTTTGTGCTATTCAGGCCTCCAGCTGATTGGAGGATGGGACAAGGCCCACCCACCCTGGGGAGGGCCATCTGCTTTCCTCAGTCCATTCATTCAAATGCTCATCTTGTCCAGAAACACCCTCACAGACACACCTGGAATAACACTTAACCAAATACCTGGGCACCTTGTGGCCCATCAACTTGACACATAAAATTACCCACCTGAGTCTGTTTGTTTGGAGAACCCTGACTTATACCTGAAAGTTCACAGAAGCAAGACCCTGGACGACCTTCCTGATTCCTCCCAGTGCAGAGGGAAAACACATATCTCTCTCTGACTTCTGAGACCCTTGCCTTCAAGAGAACCCTCCCACCTCCCACCAGAACACCCACATTACCCTCCCGCCATGCCCCCTAGGACTCCAGTGACAAGACTCTCAATCAATGGCAGAACCAGGTAACTTCAAAGCAACGGCGTGAATTGGGGCAGCGGAAGGGACAGGGTGACCAAAAGATGCAGTTTTCCTGGAAGCATCATAGACTCAGGGGCCCCGGGAGTCAGGCAAAGCCAAGATCTGTCCTGGGGAAGGTTCAAACCAGAGGCCATGTGGGTCCAAGGAGCCCTGTCCCACCATCACGAGGCTACTGGCGACCCCTTCTCATGCACAACCTACCACCTGCCTCTGAGCAGAGCCAGGAAGGTTTAGAAAGTGGGGAGTTGGAGGAGGTTATCCTGGATGGGGGAGCTGGGCTTATCCCAGAAGCCATCCCGTGATCGTGGAGGGTGAGAATTTCCAGGATCTGACGTCTACAATCTACAGACCGATCACTCATGGACCAACATTGGGACCCCACCAAGCCTCAACACCAGAAAATCGTCATTGAGCTGATAATCAACGTTGCCTAATCTACCGTGTGTCCTGGGATGGAGGCACGGAGCTGATTCAACTTTCAACACCAAAGAGTGCCGGTATACCCATTGTATGGATTGCTAAACCGAGGCTCGGAGGAGCTGAGGACACACCATCGATAGCCGGTAAACCTGTTTCATGGGTGGACACCTCTCGTTTGTGGAGTTTTATATCTATAGAGGCTCGTTTATTAGTACAGCGTCCTTGTGCTGAGAAAGTGGTGTTTTTCTTCTTTAACAGAAGAGGAAATTGAGGTTAAGTCATTAGGTCATGGGGTGGCCGTGGTCAGACATACAGCTGGGGTTGTGTCAAGATCTGCATGGAAGATGCAAAGCCACACGGGTCCCTGCCACACACACACCTCCTCACGGTGAGGCCAGACCATGCATGGTCCATGTCATGATGCTAGAGGTGGCCCCGTGGTTCTCACCTCCCACCACCACGGCTTCACACAGGGCCAGAGGGAGCCGCTGATTCAGTCTCATGGCAGAGCCCCGGACAGACTCCCTGTGGGTTTGGGGGAAGGACCAAGGGCTGGTCATGGTCAAAGTACATTGGATTCGGTCCAGCTAACACTGATTTTCTGGTCAATATTAGAAGTCCTGGCATCCCTCAAAACCGGGGGCAGTCAGCCCACGAGATGCAGCTGGTATTGCGCTTTAACTAGGCTGAGTACCCATCGAGGGCTTTCAGCAATCTGGTCCCCCAGGGGACACTTGGCAACGTCTGGAGTTGTTTCCAGTTGTCACAAGTCTGGAGGGGGAGGTCCTACCAGCAGCTGGTGGGTGGAGACCAGGGAAGCTGCTCCGCCCCCCACAGGGCCCAGGACGCCCCACATCAGAGGGCCACCCAGCCCCACATGCCAGGAGTGCCGAGACTGAGCAGCCCTGACCTAGCATGAGAGACTCTATCTGTCTATCTGTCTGTCTACCTACCTACCTATCTGACATCTATCTATCATCTGACTATCTATCTATCCATCATGTATCTATCATTCATCCGTCTATGTATCATCTAAGTATCTACCTATCATCTGTCTCTCTATCCAGCCGTCTATCCATCCGTCTATCCGTCCGTCTATCCATCCGTCTATCCGTCCGTCTATCCGTCCGTCTATCCGTCCGTCTATCCATCCGTCTATGTATCATCTAAGTATCTACCTATCATCTGTCTCTTTATCCATCCGTCTATCCATCCGTCTATCCATCCGTCTATCCGTCCGTCTGTCCGTCCGTCTATCCGTCCGTCTGTCCGTCCGTCTATCCGTCCGTCTATCCGTCCGTCTATCCGTCCGTCTGTCCGTCCGTCTGTCCGTCCGTCTATCCGTCCGTCTATCCATCCGTCTATCCATCCGTCTATGTATCATCTAAGTATCTACCTATCATCTGTCTCTTTATCCATCCGTCTGTCCGTCCGTCCGTCCGTCTATCCGTCCGTCTGTCCGTCCGTCTATCCGTCCGTCTGTCCGTCCGTCTATCCGTCTGTATTTGCACCCATTTATCTACCTACCCATCCATCCATATCTCGATGTCTAACCATCCGTCCATCATTTCTCTCTACACCCTTTCATCCATCCACCTACCCACCTACATATTCATCCATCTATCCATCTGTCTCCCTATCTATCTATCTCAGTGGTTGATAACTGGGGGTGACTTGGCCACCCAGAAAGACACTTGACAATGTCTGGAAACATTTTTGGTTGTTACAACTTGGGAGAGGGTCCATCTGGGGGGTGGAGACCAGGGATGTTTCTCAGCACCCCACAGTGCACAGGACGCCCCACATCAGAGCACCATCTAGCCCCAAATGTCCACAGTGCTGAGGACAAGAAAGCTGGCCTGGGTCATAATTCACTGGATTCGATACAACAGACTCTGATTTTCCATGACAACACTGTTGGGTGTTCCCTGAAACGTGAGGAAGCCCCAGTGTCCCTCAATGTCACCGACGGTCAGCCTCTGAGATGGAGTCATGTTCCTGTTTACCCAGGTGGGCGTCCATGAGCTGCGGTTAGATAGATCCCCTGCGCGGGGTCACCCTGACCATGGCCGGGCCATCCTGGGCGGGAGGGCAGGAGTGGCTGGTGGTCCGATCTTCATTATGGCCCCCAGGTGGCGTGGGCATCTCAGGATCAGTCTGCGGTCACTACCGTTAGGACTGAGTGTAGGACGGCGGGGCCAGGAGCAATGGCAGAAAGACTCAAGACCACGGTGCACAGGGAGGGAGGGGAACTGAGGCCGGGAGGCGCAGGGACCCTCCCAAGGGCACCTGAGTATCTCAGGGCCGGTCTTCTCCTCCAGCCTTCCTTTTGGACCCTCTCACTCAGGGCCCATCATAGGACATGAGTAAAATCAACAGGACGCGCCAGGAGGCTTGGTGGTCACAGGCCTTGTAGGTCTCCTTCCAGGGTACAGTCTAGAATACGAGTGTCCTGGGGCTGCTCTAGCAAGTGACCCCAAACTAACTCCCTCCAGAGGCTCCGGGGGAGGGTCCCTGCTGCCTCTTCCAGCTTCTGGGGGCTCCAGGCGTCGCTGGGCTTGTGGCCGCATCCCTCCCGTCTCTGCCTCCGTCTTCCCGGAGCTTCTCCTCTGTGTCTGGGTCTCTCCTCTTCTGCCCCTTAGAAGGACCCGGTCATTGGATGTAGGGCCACCCTCCTCCAGGAGGACCTCATCTCAGACCCTTCACTGCATCACATCTGGAAAGGCCCTGTTTCCAAATAAGGTCCCGTTCCTGGGTTCTGGGGGTCAGGACATGGATGTGTGCTTGGGGACGTCCTTCAATCCCTTACACCAGGGTAATCAATTAGTTCCATTTCTCAGGACTGTCCCCATTTTAGCCCCCAAAGCTCTACCCCCCTGGAGCTTCCTGCTTCCCGGGCAAATCGAGACAGCTGGTGACCGCACACCTAACACGCAGACTGTAAGGGGATGGCGTGGAGACCGTGGGCTGGTGCTAGGTGAGCGGCGAGGAGGTGGCGTAGGGGCTCCGTGCACACCTGGGGGACAGGTGAGTGTGGCGGTGTTGAGTGGGAGCTGGCTTGTGCTTGGTGGGTGTGAACCTGGACATCCGGGGAGGCAGAGACCTCCAAGGACAAGCTGTAAGCACCACAGATGTCAGCCCTCACGTGGGGGAGCAACCAGCCCCCGTCCCTCCCCTACGGGAAGCCCCGGCACGTGGCCTGGGGCTGATGGGCCCCCGCCCCCCAGAGTCCGAGGACAAAGGATAGGCACTAAGGAAGTTTTCTGATGCTCTGGGTAAAATGGAAACCACTTTCGGTGGAAAATGAGGGTCTGTAGCTAATCCGTGCGCTGCGCTCGGGCAGAGATCAAATCCTCCAAGTTGGGGTCACTCTGCACGGGCACGGCCTTTTCATGTTCTCAGGGGAAAGTGTGCTCTGCTGTCTCAGAGACCCAGGTGAGATCCCCTGATGGTGGGGCATGAGGCCAAAATGTTCGCAATGTGTCCCCAATAATCTCTTGCCCCCAGTAATCTTTCTGAGGCCCAATATTTTCTCTGGTCCTCTAGTAATCTCTGGTCCCCAATAGTCTGTCTGGTCCCCCAACAATCTCTCTGGTGCCCAATATTTTCTCTGGTCCCCCAATAATATCTCTGATCCCCAATATTCTCTCTGCTCATTGATATTTTCTCTGCTCCTTAGGAATCTTCCTGGCCCCTAATCTTCTCTCCTGTTCCCAGCAGTGTCTCCGGTCCCCGATATCCTCTCCGGTCCCCCATCATCTCTCTTGCACGGTCCGTTTTAATCATTGGCAACGTGGACACAGATGTTTTTACAGAGCAGCCAGCAGGGAACCTGGCTGTGAGGCACCTCAGGAACCCGGAATCAAAGCCACGGCTGCACAGAGCCCCACGTGCAGAAACCTGGCCATCCATCATTTGCATGACTGTTTAGAAATGGCAACAGCCGCGTTTATTTAGAAGGGAGACGAGTGAGCTCAGTGAAGGAAACCAGCCAGCCGAGGCCGGGGAAAGGCACCTTGTGGTGGGGATCTCAGCAACGCCCCTTTACCGGCTTCCTGTGAGTGTGACTCAGAACCTTCCAGAGCTCTCGGAAGCTCAAACCCCCCTTCAGAGAGTTTATAGCCCGGGATGAGGAAGTAAGAGCAGGGCTAACGTAGCGGACAGTTATTTTCTTTCCTCTGTCTGTTTTTTTAAACGCAGATACAACTCACCATTTCAAAGGGAATCATTCAGTGGTGTTGGCTGCATTCGCCACGTTGTGCAGACACGACCCCTACCTAGCGCTAGCACGCTACCCGCACGCCCAAGTGGACGGGTATTTTAGCTTTAAGTACTGTCAGCAGACAGAATGCTCAGAATCCCCGTGCATGGAGGAATCATCATCATCATCACAGGCAGAACGATAGCAGGCAGTGTAGCCCACGGCCTGGGTGGCTTTGAGAAGGCCACGAAGCCACCTGGTGCATCAGTGTCCCCATATGTAAAGGGATTTAGACAGTGCTCTCTGAGGGACAACATGAGGGCTCCACGAGTCCATCTGAGCGCCAACAATGGCCCTACTGGGAATCCCGCATGATTTGGGATGAACTCCCCAAGGAGAATGACATCTGTCAGGGCCTTGCTCGCCACCAGTGTTGAACAGTCTTCACAATGACCCCATGAGGCAGTCTGCGGCCAGGGGTCCGTGAACTAGAGAGGGACTCAGAGTGGGGGCCGCCTGAGCGGGGCCCCGGGTCTCCACACATCCAACGCACCCTCTCTCCTCCTCTGGTTAGGATGAGTAGCACAGGGTTTCGTGGAGAATTTGTTTGAGATGTATTGAAGCCCAATACCTGAGAATGTGGACCTATTTGGAAATAGAGTCTTTGAAGATGTAATTAAGATGTTTACGATGAGGTCATTAGGGTGGGCCTTAATTCAATATGACTGGCGTCCTTGTAAGACTAGAAGACGCACAGAGAGACACAGAAACACACAGACAGAAGAAGGCTGTGGGAAGACAGAGGCAGAGATTGGAGGGAGCTGATCGTAAGCCAGGGACGCCTGGAGCCTCCAGAGGTCGGAAGAGTCAGGAAGGACCCTCCCCTGGAGCCCCGGAGGGAACGCAGCCCTGCAGAGACCTTGATCTTGGCCTCCAGAACGTGAGAGGATAAAATTATGTTGTCTCAATCCGCCCAGTGTGTGGTAATTTGTATGGCTGTCCCAGGAAACTAATTCAGGGGAATTCATGGGGAACCAGTCTCATCTCCTGTTTTATCTGTCCACTCATTCATCATCCATCTATCCATCTGTCTATCTACACACCCATCCATCCATCCCTCCATCCCTCCACACATCCACCCATCTATCCATCCATCCATCCATCCATCCATCCATCAGTCCATCCACCCATCTATCCATCATCCATCCACCACCCATCATCCATCTACCCATCCATCCATCCAACCACCCACCCGTCTATCCATCCATCCATCCTTCAATCCATCCATCCATCCATCCATCCATCAATCCATCCATCCATCCATCTACCATCCATCCATCCACCCATCCACCCATCCATCATCCAACAAACCATCAGTGAGCTCATGCTGATTTATGCTGGCCCCTCACCTACAAGGTCACAGCTCATGCAGGCACCCAGCCCATTTGTTTCCTGTGGCTGTGCCTGAGGGGTTATCTCTGATCCTATCCCACCACGTGCCTGCTGGCTGGTCTGCCCCGTCCCGAGTGCAGAGATGGCCTTGCCCATCCCACCGCTGGCACACGTGCATGTTTCACGTAAAAACCTGGAGACCGGCGCCTCCAGTGGCAGGGTACTCGCAGGAGAAGATGCGAGTGGCAGATGGGCAACGCCTGCGGCAGGGAGTGACCAGGCAGCTGGGAGCTGCATCACCTAATCCACCCACTTCCTCTGTTCCCTTTATAGCACAGGATATTACAAAGAGTCTTCCTACTGGTCCTGGTTTGTCAGAAAAATGCCACTTGTTGGAGCCCACGTTTGGTTCTTGGGCAGATAATCCCACGGGACGGGGATGACACATGCTCAAGCCGGGGCCCTTCCTGTGGACTGGTGGGGATTAAATCCTGACCCATTTGCCCTGGGACGTGGCCTGCCAGAGGGATATTTGTTTATCCTATACACATGATCTCTGTGCCTATCACAGGGTCTTTTTAACTTTAATTATTATCTTATAGGAACAGGAGCGCACAGATAAGATTGAGACAAGGGAGAAAGTGGCCCAGGATGCCCTGACCCAGCCCGGTTCTCTCCCTGAGACCCGGGAGATGGGACCTGGCCCTGCTTCTCCCCCCAGCCCTCTGGCTGCACTGTCCCTTGACCCTTCTTGTGTTTTTCCGGGTCGTCCTGAATTGGGGGCAATTCTGCCCCCCAAAGGACACCTGATAATATCTGGGGGCGGTTTGGGGGTGTCATACTTGTGGGGCTGCTACTGACATCTGGTGGGTAGAAACCAGGGATCCTGTTTAATACTCTACAGTGTGTAGGACACCCCGAGAATTATCCTGTCTAAAATGCCAGTAGTGTGAGTTGAGAGCCTTCTATCTATCTATCTGGCTATCTATCCATCTATTATCTACCAATCAATTAATCAAACTACCATCTGTTTATCTATCATCTATCTATATTTTTCTATTATGTATGTATCTATATTTATCTGTCTATATAATTTATTATCTATCCATCCATCTGTCAATCTATCATCTATGTATCTATCATTTATTTTCTATGTATTTATCTATGAATCAAAAATCTCCTACTTGTCTATCTACCCATCTATCAGCTGTCAGTCTGTCTACCATCTATCTATCAATTATTTATTATCTACCTAATTTATTTATAATCTATTTGTCTATCTACCTAACATCTACTCATCTGTCTATCCATCAGTCATGTCAATTGATGTATCATCTATCTATCAATCATCTGTCTATTTATCGATCATCTAATTTATCTATCTATTTACCTGTCATTTATCTGTCATCTATTCATCTATCAGTGGTGAGTGATCAGGGGTGACTTTGCCCTCCCACCCGGGGACATATGACAATGTCTGGGGACATTTCTGGTTGGGGGAGAGGGAGCTCCTGGCACCTGATGGGTGGAGACCGGGGAGGTTGTTCCACATCCCACACTGCGCAACAGGACCACCCAGCCCCAGGGTCACTCGTGCCACATCACAGAAGATGGGTCCTGACCCTGTAAATGTGACCCTTGATTCTTCCCCAAGACCCCCTCGCCCCTCTCTTCCTGCACCCCCTCCTTCTGTCAGGGGTCCCATGCTCATGCTGCGCCCCCATAAACAACGCCCAGCCACCCCCATGACTACTCAAAGCCCAGGGTCCACACTCTCAGCCCCCTGCCCATTCATGAGCCTCCCTGGGGGTCAGGCCAGCACCACCTGGAACACACACAGCCCGGCCCGCCCCTCTGCCCTGCCTGGTCCACACCACCCTCTCCCCAGCCATGCGCCACCTCGGTCCCTACCTCCTGTCTGGCCCCGTCATCGGTCAGCAAAGCACAGATTCCACCCCTAAGTTGTTTTCCGTTCAGGACACCGTTGACCCCATTGACACCCCTGTTCCGGCACAATGGCCCTGCCCAGAGCTCTTTCCAAAGCACAGTCCAGCATCGCCAGCCATGTCGGAAGCTTCCACAGCTTTTCTGGGCCAGCCGCTAAAGTCTCACCATCCTCCCGGGACCATTCTGTCCAATGCGCCCCAAGCCTCCCTCCACCCAGAACACCCCCCCATTCCCCCCCCGGCTCCCATTCATGACATCCTTTCTGCCACAGCCCTGCTCTCCCAGCTGTCCCACTCAGCCCCGGCAAATGCCTCCTCTTCCAGGAAGGCCTCCTGGATTCCTTCCCGCCCTGAACCTTCGTGGCCTGCATCTCCCTGTGTGGTCTTTCTATTCCCCGGAAGTGCTCAGCACCACGACAGGCACAGGGTGCCTAGTCCACTGCCTGCATCAACTGTCCAGTCCAGCGGCTGGACACTGAGTTAGGTAAAAGGGCCCTGGAGGGCAAAAGTCGGTGCAAGTTTCCCATTCGGCCCCTCAGAGGCGCCGTGGGCTTGGCCGAGTTCCAGCCTCAGTTTCCCCACCTGGGATGTGGGGATGATGACGGCGAGGTTAGGGTTGGAGGAGACGGTCCACGGGCAGCGTGTGCATTGGGGTCGATGCACACACAGTTCTGGTTCACAGCACCCATCCACAGACGCCCTGGCTCTGGCATGTTGCCCTCCTTTTGCCAAGGAGCCTGGGACGGAGAGAGCCAGCTTCTGCCCCTCAGGCCTGGCCACCTTCCCCCCAGCAGGAAAACTTGCACAGAACGGCAGGCGTTGCTCCCTCACCCAGGCGCCCACACTGATATGGCCCCCAGGTCCCAGCATGGACACAGCCCCCCAAGGTCCCGGCACAGACGAGGCCTCCTGAGGTCACAGCAGATACACAGTCTTCCGAGGGCCCAGGACAGATGTGGCCCCCCAAGGTCCTGGCACAGACGTGGCCTCCAGAGGTCACAGCAAGTACATACCCTCCCCCAGGTCCCGGCAGGAACATGGCCACCCGAGTTCCCTGCATGGCTCAAAAGCAAACCCAGTCACCAGCTGCCTTTCAAAGCATGGCTTTCCCTAGAATAAGGCAGACCCTGCATCCATGGGTCTGTCTGTCCAGCCAGGAGGGTGTGGACACGGCTGCAGAATTTTCCCTGGGGGTTCCCAGTGCTGACCCCAGGGGACGCACTGGGGGAGCCCACCCTGCAGCCCCTCTGTGTGCTCATTCGCCAGGTCATGCCTCCCCGCGGTGCAGTGTTGGCCCTGGGGCGCGTGGGTCTGTGGCTGGCGCCGGGGGCCTGGACAGCTGCCAGCGGTCAGGGAGCAGGGCGAGGTGTCAGGGGAGCATGGGGCTCCCCGTATCCCGCACGCCCAGCCCCTTGCCTCCGGGCCAGAACAGGGGTGTGGGCGGCAGGCCCCCGCTTCTGCCGGCTGGTGGCCACACCTACGGGCGGGGAGCAGACAGGTACAGGGCTGGGTGAGAAGCCGCACCCTGGGGACCGCCATTCTGTCGCTAACCCGTCACTACCCATACCCCCTGCCCTGTCCCTAAGGTGACAGCACAGGCCTCCGTAGGGTTGCCCGGGGGTCTCAGGTGGCCTGTCGAGGGTGGTCCTGCCCCTGCGCCCTCCTCAGTCCGTGTGGCTGAGCGGGGATATTTCAGAAACTACAGCCCAGGTCTGGAGGGTCCTCCTGGCTCTTCCCACGGCCCGCTTCCTCCTGGAGGGGGAGGGGGTCGCCGGGACTCAGGGACAACGCCCAGGGATTGAAGGCCCCTCCCTCCACCAACGCTGGCCTTGGCAACGCCCCAGCAAATGAAAACACCATTCTCGCGCCGTGGAAGCATCTTAAACGGAGAATACAGGCGCACGTCCGGCCCAGCTGCCCCCTTCAAATCCAGCCGCTCAAAGGGCTTCCTACGCGGCCATGCGGGGGCGGCCCTCCGGGTCTTGGTTCCTCCTGGCTCCTGTCCGGGGCCCCGCTTCTGACCGCACACGCTGAGCGCACGTGACACCATGACAGACGGCAGACAAAAACCCCACCTCGCTTTGGAAGCGGAACCACACGCTCCGTAATTCCTCTCCGCCGGGCGTGATCCGAAGGGTGCAGACGGCTGGTGTGCACGGCCGCGAATCCCCGGGGCCGCCGCCAGCCCGCGCGTGCGGCGCCCCTGCTTCCCAGGCTCGTCTGGGACGGTTTGTAAAATGCACCTAGAACTCGGGTTTCTGGGTGAGCCGGGGCCTGAGAGCTGATCCGAGGTCTCACGGGGGGCCCTCAGCGGCCGGAACCGTTCCAGGCTCAGCCTCCCGTCCTCCCTCGTGCCTGGCCGCCTTCAGCGCTCACCTGTACGCAGGTGCGGTTTCCTGAAGGAGTTTGCACAGGAGAGCGTGTCCCGAGCGTCTCCCCGCCAAGTGGCCGTGCGTGTCTTTCTACAGGTTTTCCTGTTCTGTCTGCACCGCGGAGACGAGAACGCACGCAGCCCGCCTCCCAGGCTCTCACCCCGTAAGACCCCCCCCCCCTCCGCGACCCTCCCTGTTGCAGACAACGCACGTCAATAAAGAGCAGGCATTGAACGCACCTGGAGCGGCCGGGGCTGCTGTAGCGGTGCGCGTCTGCAGTGTAGACGCCGCCGGGACTGGATCGGAAGACGCAGCAGCTGTGCCTCAGGGCCTGGTGTCAGGAAGCGGCGTCCCGCTGCCCACGAAGGAGCCGGGGTGGGTGTCGGGGCGCAGCCCCAGTGCCAGCATCCCCGCCGTCTCTCGGGCTAGGTGCGCGCGGGGCATGACGCGCCGGCTGCACCCTCGCCGGCTGCAAATCCTCCAAGGTCCCCCTGCCGGGCTCCGGAGGCTGCTGTGGAGACCCAGGGCAGGTGGAGAGGAAACCCGTTTTGAAATTTCCTGTGTAACGTCTGTTTGTCTGCTCGCTCCCGTAGTCCAAACCCGCCGGTCCCCGTCCTATCAGCGCGCGCCCTGCCGGGGGCGGGGTGCCGGCCCCCAGAGCTGCGACCTCAGGGCTCGTCCTGTCCCGAGGCGGCTGCGGGGAGACCCTGCCTCTCCGAAAGGGTTCGCTGCCTGCAGACCGGGCCGGGAGGGAGGGCCCAGTCCGATGGTGTAGCTGGCGGTGACCTGAAGTGGATTCCCAGACGGAACAAATAAATGCCTGGGATTTTAAATTTTTTTACGTTTTAAAAATATGCTAAGCGAACTGACTTCCTCTTGCAGGCGAAAGCTGGGTGCCTGGCGACCTCTTTTGGTCTTGCAGCCAGAAGGTGACCCGCCCGGTGACCCTTGCCCGGACACTGCCCTGGGGGGGCCGGGGGGGGCGTGCCCCTAACACATGTTCCCCATCCACCCACCCACCCCCGATGGAGCGGGGTTCACGCCTCCCGGGCCGCGTCCTCTAGGGCAGATAGGGAGCTGGGTGGCCGGCGGGGCGCACGTGCGCAGGTGAGGATGATGACTTCACAGCCAGGCGCGCTGTCATCGGAAAGAGGCAGCTGCTCGAAAGCCCACCCCCACACCCCACCCCCGAACCAAGGTCCAGCCCTGGCGCCCCGGGGTCACTTGGAAGGGGGAAAGAGGGTGGTGATTCTCAGAGGTTGTGTGCCGGGAAGTCATGGGGATGGTGAATTCGCGAATATGGAAACGCTGTTCCCGGGGAAATCCAGGATCATCTATTTACAGAGTATGGAGGATGTATGTACCCCTAGGCATCTGTTGTCTGTCGATCAATCATCTATTTACATTCTATACCTGTATCTATGTTTATCTATCATTTAATTATATTTTTCTATCATGTATCTATCGTCTATATCTATATATTGATCTATTATCTACCTATCAATTCTCTACTTATTTATCTTCTATCTCTCTATCTATCATCTATTATCTATCTATATCTATCCATCAATACGCCTGCCTGATGACATATATCCATCCATCCATCCATCTTTCTATCTCTATATTTATCTATTATCTACCTATCAGTGATCTTTAGATATCAGATGATATTATCTACCTATCATCTGTCTTCTGTCTTTGATATCTATTATCTATCTATCCATCCGTCATATCTATCTATTATCTGTGTTTCTATTTGTCATCTATCTGTATCTATTTATGTATCATCTACCTATTATCTCACATGTATGTATCAGTCACTTTTCTATCAATCATTTATTTATCTATCTGCCTGCCCATGCACACACATAACCTTCCACCCATTCTTCTATCTGTCTACCCACCCATCCATCAGTCTGCCTACCTACCCATCCATCCATTCATGCATGCGTCCATCCACCCTTGCATCTATCACTGCTTATTATCTATCTGTCCATCTATCCATCCATCTGTCTGCTTACCTATCCATCCATCATTGTATCTATCACCACTTATTAACTATCCATCTATCTACCTACCTATCTACTATCTATCTATCCATCCAGCATCTCACTGTGTATCTATCATCTATCTGTATCTACCATCCATCAGTCCATCCATCGATTTATACATATCGTCCTTCTATAGACTGTGGTTCTCCCATGTTGCAAGTTCACAGCTAATGGTGGTGGGTCGGCCCCTCAGAGAGGACCTGGCCCCGGGCTGCTACGGTTCTGGGCACCACCAGGGAAGTCCCTGTTTCTTTTTAAATGGCCCAAATGTAAAACGGAAGAAAAGAAAGGACAATGGTGCACATGTGCTGGGCATGTGTCAGAGGAGAATTTAAAAGGTCAGTAAGTTGTGGGTAATGATTGGAACTGGGTGAAGGTATATGGGCTTCCGTGCGCTATTCTCTGGTTTGTGTTTGAAAGCGTCTGTGTTAGCTCAGCTCAGCTGCCATAACAAACACCACAGACGGGTGGTGGCTTAAACGTTAGACATTTATGTCTCCCAGTCCTGGAGGCTGGAATCTGAGATCCAGGCATGGGCAGGGCTGGTTCCTCCTGAGGCCTCTCTCCTGGGCGTGTAGACGGCCGTCTCTTCCCTGTGTCCTCACGTGGTCGTCCCTCTGTGTGTGTCTGTGTCCTGATCTCCTCTTCTTATAAGGACACCAGTCCTATGGGATCAGGCCCAACCTAATGACCTCATCTTAACTTGATCACCTCCATAAAGACCCTGTGTCTGGAGTTCCCTGGTGGCGCCGTGGTTAAGAATCCGCCTGCCAATGCAGGGGACACGGGTTTGAGTCCTGGTCCGGGAAGATCCCACATGCCGTGGAGCAACTAAGCCCATGCGCCACAACTACTGAGCTTGTGCTCTAGAGCCCGCGAGCTACAACTGCTGAGTCTGTGTGCCACAACTACTGAAACCCACACGCCTAGAGCTCGTGCTCCACAACAAGAGAAGCCCCCACTCGCTGCATCTAGACAAAGCCCACACACAGCAATGAAGACCCGACACAGCCAAAAATAAATAAATAAAATAAACAAATTTATATTAAAAAAAAAGAATTTGAGGAGGGGGACACAATTCTGCCCATCACCCCTGATATCTAAAGTTTCCACCTGGTGAGTTTGCACATGATTTCTATTTTCAAAACCATCCTTTCTCATCAAGGCTGAGGAATCCAAAGTAACTTTTGGGAGGTGGGGCTGGGGAGGACAAAGTTCAACCTCTAAGGGGGCTGACTCACTGGAAGGCAGATTCGAGAGGAACTGTTCCCTGGTGTCCATGGCTGATTTCAGGAAACCGTTACAAGGTTCCTGCGGAGGTGGTCAGGTTGGAGGGGCCATGATGGAGTTCCTCATGGGAAATGGGCACCGTGCGTGGGAAACGGGGCAGGTGGATTGGGCCACAGGGCTCAGGTGTGCCCAGGTGTGGCCGTGAGGTGGAGAGGTCCTATGAAGTCGTGTGGAGAAAGAACCACCTGGTCCAGGAGATGGTGGATGGGATCGTTATCTACAGGATGCTGCCCCGGCCATACAGAGGATGCTGAGTGATTAACTTCACCATCCTAAGGTCAATTCTATCATCTCTAAACAGACCAGGTGGAGTTTACCTGAATCCGCTGTCCCATCAGCTCCAAAGTATGCAGGTCTAAGGCAGACCCATGCCAAGAAAGAAGTTTTTTAAATGATGCAGCCAATACCTCAGAATCCTGATGGGCTGAAGAATGGGCTGAAGGCGTCAGAGACCCTGCCCTGGAGTGTAGACCTGTGGTGAACACACATTGGAACATTTTGTCTGTAGCGGGGAAGCAGGTACATATTTAAGCTTTGAGCCCCATGTGGTGTCTGCTGAGATCACTGGACTCTGCCATTGTAATGAACAATGTGGTGCTGACACCACAACAGTGTGGTGGACCCAGCACTGTTCCAATAAAACTTTATTTACAAAAGCAAGTTGAGGGCCAGATCAGGTCTGAGGGCTGAGTTTTGGAGCCCTGTTCTGTGGCCCCTGTGGTGGAACGGCGAAGTCCCCTGTGCAGAGGCCACACGCGGGGGTTTAACATAGGGCCATTCGTGAACCCCATGTGTTGGTGGGACGTGGTCTGTGTGTGCCTGGTGGGGCAAATGGACTCATCTTCCTGAGGATCTGCTGACTGTTTTCCCCAGTGGCTGCTCCATTTCGCCTTCCCACCCACTGTACATGAGTGTTCCGATTTCTCCACATCCTCAGCTTGCTTCTTGGTTTGCCTCTAACACAGACGGACCCCAGGACTGGCCGCAGTGTAGACAAGGTACCAGCTCTGGGAAGTTCAGAGGCTCCATGACAAATGGCCCCTGGTGCCCCTTAATTCCCAAAAGGCATTAGGAGGGTGACAAACAGCCCCACTGGAGCCACCTGCATGCCTGATGCTGGACCCCCCCTGGTTGATCTTCATCTTCTAGGGTTTTCATCTGAGAGGTGTGCCCCATCCTGTCCCCAGCGAACAAAACTGGGGTCCAGTCGCCTGCGTGCAGTGAAGCCAATCTACTGACCCTGGGTCGTGGTGAAGGAAAGTACAGCGTGCATTGCAGGCACCAAGCAAGGAGTCCAGGCAGCTGGTGCTCAGAAGACCCAAACTCCCTGATGGCTTTCAGGGAGAGGGTTTTAAAGACAGTGAGGGAGTGGAGCTGTGGGCTGTGTGATCAGCTGGTGGACCTTCCTCTGAGTGGTTGGTGGCGAGGTCATCGGGAGTCCACATCATCAACCTTCTGGTCCCAGCTGGTCTGGCGTCTCCATGCTGGCGAGCAGCATATGAAGGTAACTTCTCCCACCTGGTGGAGGTTTCAGTATCTGCAAAACAGCCCACAGGATACAGCTCAGAATATGACCTACAGCCCTTGAGGAGGAACTAAAGTCCTTGACTTTGTTTTATGGCCCAACTATTATAATTTTGTCTTGCTTGACTGTTTTCCTTTCTTCCTGCATTTTCTCATTCTCTGATTAAATGTATTCTTTGGAACTCGGACGGCCTCGGAGGCTAAAGCTTTTCTACAAATGAGAAGGCATGCGGAGGACATTGCAGGGTGGTGGTGGTGGGGATCTGTTCCCCTACAGGGCCCTGTTCGGTTAGAGTGGGGAGAGAGAAGTCCATTCTCCACGTGGTGTGACATTATTTAGTTGCTGAAAAACACTCTAGGATGACAGGATGGCAATGTGGCAGCCACCCAAGCCCCACAAACCCCCAAACCCCAAGACCCATCCTCTTGGGGTCTTTCCAGCAGGTGAAGGGTCTGCGCTCCATCCTGGCTTGCTGGGACAGCGGTCCTGTCTCCAGCAAACAAACATGGGGTGCAGGAAGAGAAGGGTGATCTGCCACTGGAGAGGGTCAGACCCCCCAGGGTAGACGCTGATGCCATCTGGGTTGAGCGAGTGCCCTGAGCATGTGTTGGGGGAAATCCAGTTGCCCACACTTCCTCATCCAAACTACAGAGATCAGACCCACATGCCGGGTCACAGCCCCAAGCCTGCACTTTTTTCCCACCCCCACTTTCAGAGCAAAGCCGACCCCAAGAGGCAATGAAGCGAGGCCCCGGTTCTACAGAAACCATGATTGGTTTCTCAGGAAGGTGGGTCCCTGCCCCACGGCCTCCTGGTCTCTGTGCAGCCCTGGGTGGACCGAATGGTGCTGAGAATCTGGTGAATGCACAGGAAAAGGAAGGGACACACCCTCCAGCTCACACCACAACATCAGGTCCTCAACTTCTGGGCCGGTTGTTTCCCTCCAGAGGCTGGTACTGACAAAACCTCAAGAGAAAAAACAAGCTCATGGGTACGGGAGGCCCAGGGAAACTGTTTCACTTCCCCATAGCCCTGGCGTGAGGCCAGGCTGGGCGGTCTCGGTGTGTGAGTGATCCTCCAGCTTTAGGGGGTGTCACAAAAAGCTCTCGGCCCCATTAACTGGGACCCAGGAGGCAATGACTCTGTGTTGTTCAAGCAGCATGATTCACAACAGCCCAAAGGTGGAAACAACCCAAGTGTCCATGGATGGATGGGTGGGTGGATGGATGGATGGATGGACGGATCCTTGGATGGATGGATGGATGGATGGATGGATGGATGGACGGATCCTTGGATGGATGGATGGATGGATGGGTGGATGGATGGATGGACGGATCCTTGGATGGATGGATGGATGGATGGATGGATGGATGGATGGATGGATGGGTGGGTGGATGGATGGGTGGATGGATGGATGGGTGGGTGGATGGATGGATGGATGGGTGGGTGGGTGGATGGATGGATGGATGGATCCTTGGATGGATGGGTGGATGGATGGATGGATGGATGGGTGGATGGGTGGATGGGTGGATGGATGGGTGGGTGGGTGGATGGATGTTGGATAAACAGCACGGGGTCCATCCATACAGTAGAATATGACTCAGCCATGAAAAGGAGTGAAGCTCTGACACAGGCTACAACGTGGATGGACCTTGAACACACGATGCTCAGTGAGAGAAGCCAGACCCAGAAGGACACACAGTGTGTGATTCCACTGATAGGAGACGTCCAGAACAGGCAAATCCCCAGAGACAGAAAGTGGGTTCGTGGTGCTTTCTGTGGAAGGGGAAGGGGGATGACTTAATGGGGACAGAGTCTTCTTTGGGGGGGATGAGAATGTCCTAAAACTAGATAAATGTTGTGGTTGCACAGCACTGTGAAAGTGCTAAGTGCCTCTGGACTGTGTGTTTTAAAGGGATTACTTGTATGCTATGTGGATTTCCCTGTAATTTAAAAAAAATAAAAAGAATCAGACGGACTGGCCTCCGTTCATGGGAATGTCAGCTGCACCAGGACATTCAGGTCTCCCACTGGGCCCCCTCCCACCCCGAGCTGAGAGCCCAGAGCCCACCGTTGGGATGGGGGAGTGTTTGATTCGGCAATAAGGTCCCTCTGGCATTCGTATGGTCCTGCAGAGCAGAGCCAGGCTGCACACAGAGCTGATGGGACCCTGGAGGTCGCTCTCTGGAAACAAAAAGTAAAACTGACAATGGATGGAAAATAAATAACCTGCTTTTGACTCACCCCAGTTTTAGTTTCTACGGCCCCATCAGCGTGAGCTCCCCATGAGGGTTTGGGACATTGCAATGCTGATCTTGAAACCAAAAGCAAACACCAGGCTCTGTGGGACGCCCAAGGCCCACCTGCACTTGGCTGGCCTATCGGGATGTGTGCGGGCTCCCAGCCAAGGACACAGCCCCGAGAGAGCAAACCCTCACCTGCCAGGCCCGTGCGTGCCCTCTGGGTCTCCTGGCCTGGGGTCTCCAGACCCCAGATTTCTCTACATGTCCAAAAGACCCGAAATCTTGCACGTTTTAAATAATACCGGTGTGTGAGTCTCTTGGGGCAGCTGCCACAAATGACCATAAGCTGGACACCTTAAAATGATTGGAATCCATCTTCCCCCAGTCCTGGAGACCAGACGTCTGAGGTCAAGGTATCCCAGGGCCGTGCTCCCTCCGGAGGCTCCAGGGAAGGGTCCTTCTTGCCTCTTCCAGCTTCTGGGGGCTCCAGGCGTCCCTGGGCTCGTGGCCGCGTCCCTCCTGTCTCTGCCTCTGTCTTCCCGGGGCTTCTCCTCTGTGTCTGGGTCTCTCCTCTTCTGTGTCTTAGAAGGACCCTGGCATTGGAGGTAGGGCCACCCTCCTCCAGGGGGACCTCATGTGGATCATTGCATGAATTACCTCTGCAAAGACTATTTCCATTACGTCCCACAGAGAAGTTCTGGAGGTTGACATGAAGCCTCAGCTTCCAGGGCTCACCTGCGGTGGAGGGGCCATGGGGTTACGCCGGAGTCTCCCCTGGACCGGGGCTTGCTTTGTGGTTGTGAATGGGTTAATTCTGAGGCAATCCGGGGGTTGTGGACCCACCCACAGAAAGCACCCACTCCTGTGCGGTTTGGGGTTTTCCTCTGGGGCAAGTGCTGGGCCACTCTTCATCTGTCTGATTCCCTCTCATCAAGGCGAAGACAGAACTGCTCAGAGCGAGGGACCCCTCCCTGACTCCTCGTCAGACTCCTGGCTTTCGGCAGCTCAGAAACTGAGCAAAGAACCTCATCTACCTGCCTGTCTCTCTATATCTATCTACTACCTATCTATCTATCTACGGCTGTGGTTCTCACCCAGGGATGACTGCCCCCAGGGGACATATGACAACGTCTGGAGACATTCCCGGTTGTCAGCACGGAGGGGAGGGGATGCTCCTGGCACGTGGTGGGTGGAGACCAGGGAAGCTGCTGCACACCCCACAGAGCCCAGCACGCCCCGCATCAGAGAGTCCTCCAGCCCCAGATGCCAGGAGTGCTGAGGCTGAGAAGTCTGCCCTAAGAGGGCGAGTCTGCCCGCACTGTCCTTCCTGGTCTGTCCCGCACTGATCTCCCGGCACAGCGTGCTTTTGGGGTCGCTGAGCTTCCGTGCGGTCACCATCGCTGTGAATGGAGGTTTGGAGACCAGCCGAATAGAGAGACCCTGGCTGTGGCAGATGCACTGGAGGGCTCCTGCCGGCCCTTCTGTCCTGTGACCGGGGCCATACCACCCCCGGGGGCCCTGGCCTGGTCCCACTTGGCTCCGGGGAGGGTCACACTTCACTCACACTCCTGCCGTCCCCGTCTGGGGAGCGGCTGTGACCCCAGAGAGGACAGTCGTCTCCCGGGATTCACAGCCCCCTGGAGGGTGCACATCAGACCCAGTTGGCAGGGAAGGTGTAAGAAACAGCCCCAGGCCCCCAGGTGCCTTATGGACAAGACACCTGGTCTCCAAGGATTCTTCGGTTTCGGGACCAGGGCACTGACACTCCCCCTTGTTTTGCGGGTGGCTCTTCCCTATCAGGGAACAGTCACCCTATTGGGAAGATACGTGCTGTTTAGTTTCTGTAATAACGTGGTGTCATTTCTCAGGATGTTTTATGGGGAAGGAGACCCTGAGCGTGTGTGTGGCTGGAGTGTGGAGGGGTAAGGAAGCAGGAAGATGTCAAGGGCGAGACATTTGGGGTTGATCCTGAGGTTGGATCTGCAACGCAATTAGGAAGGACATTTGGGTCAGGAATTCCACCTGCAAACACCATATACTTTTTTTTTTTTTAACATTGGGAGATAATCCAATAATGCTGGGATGATGGGATGTATTCCTTCAACACCGTGTGGCAAAGGGACCTTTCTAAGTTGGCTGCACACCCCGTGAAGTGGGGCTCCCCCCACCCATGACATCAGCAATCTCTGCGGTCAGCCGAACTTCACCCCACTCATCCATGGGAAGCAGGTCCAAACTCATCCTTCAGGGAATCTTTCTGAATTCTGAAACCTCCCTGGGACTCTCTCTGTTTTTCAATACAAGGAAGGAGGAGTTGTGTATCCTTTTATGTCATCAAAGTGAAATACAAGGGTATCTATATTAATTTACTATAATAAAGCCAGGAGGGAAGATCTATGGTGTTACATTAGACGTTGCATAACCAGTTTTTAAAAATTTTTATAGGGGTATAATTCATTTACAATGTTGTGTTAGTTTCAGGTGTACAGCAAAGTGAATCTGTTATAAAAAGACATATATCCACTCCTTTTTAGATTCTTTAAAAAAATAAAATAGAACTTGTATAACTAACACAACATTGTCAATCAACTATACTCCAATATAAAATAAAAACAAAAACATAAAAGCATAAAAAAAGAAGCTGTATAAAGTTTGTGGTATTTTCCAAGTACGTGGGGCAACAAGTGGAAAAAATGATTCTTTCTAGTTATAGTTGCCATTTTCTAAGACTTTCACATCAATTGTGCCTTTCCAAAATTGTTTTCTTCCCCTGTTGTGGGCTTCACCTTTATTGCCTTGTTGCTGCCTCTGCTTCAGTTTTTCTTAATCACTTTTCTTCTAATTGTAAAAAGAACGCCCACTGGAGAAAATTGGCGGTAGGAATGGAGATAAACTTCCCTGGTGGCGCAGTAGTTGAGAGTCCGCCTGCCGATGCAGGGGACACGGGTTCGTGCCCCGGTCCGGGAAGATCCCACGTGCCGCGGAGCGGCTGGGCCTGTGAGCCACGGCCGCTGAGCCTGCGCGTCCAGAGCCTGTGCTCCGCAACGGGAGAGGCCACAACAGTGAGAGGCCCGCGTACCGCAAAAACAAAAAACAAAACAAAAAACAAAACAAACAAACAAAAAAAACCAGTCTGGGCTCCTAGAATGGAACATCTTTGCATTTACTGTTGAAAGGATTATTACTTTGTTTCATGCCCTCTATTTCTCATGCTACACTTGCTTGAATTATGTTCAGGAATTATTATTTCAGTGTTTTGCAAATATCAACCTTTCCCTGCTGACAGTTGCATTTGCAGTGAGAAGTAACTGTATGGAATCCTGTTTTTAAAAAAATTATTATTATCATGAAAAGCGGACCCCAGTCCACTGTGGACCCCAGTCTGTGGGATGAGAATACAGTCGGGTATTCCAGAGCTAGATCCTATATTTCTTGAAACATTTTACATCTTTTATTTCAAAGTCAGTGTTTTCTATATTGTACTTTAAAAATACATTGTGTTCTAAATTAGGAGTTTGGGATTAACAGATACACACTACTATATATACTATATATAAGATAGACAACGAGGACCTACTGTATAGCACAGGGAACTATATATTTTATATATATATATATAAACTGAATGAGTTTGCTGTACACCAGAAATGAACACAGCATTGTAAATTAGCTATACTTCAATTTTAAAAAGGTTAAAAATATATAATGTTCATATTAGTTCATAACAACTAATATGTATAATATTACTCCATTACCATTAATTACTAATTACAATGTAATTATGCCAATGCATTGTGTATTTTTATATATTACACATTTAAAATGTTTTTTGTTAAACTCTTTATTTTTTATGGCAAACTGCCAATTATTGTGTACCAAAGCTTTTCCACTCTAAAATTTTAGATTTCACTTCCTCTCTTCTTTGGCCAGAGTTAGTTTTATGAGATTTTTTTTTTTTTTCCAAAAAGGGAACATTAGGAGCATGTTTTGAATCATGCCTGCAATTTTGTGCTTCCAAGATGACACCTTTTCCAGCACAGGATTTTGGGGTGGAAAACCTTTCCCTGTCAAAACTAGATAGACAGCCCCTGCCCCCTGCCCCCCCCCCAAAAAAAACTGGAGAGACCTGGTGCTTCAGATGTTTGGGTATTTGGTTCTGGGGATGACTGAGGATTTGTTTCTGTAAAGAATCTGTTTATTTTTCTTGGGTTCTAGACGATGTTCTTTATCTTCAGTATTTAAGAAAAAATACCAAGAGGAATTTCTGGGTCTCTTTTCCCTTGGGGGAGGGGTGCTTTGCTTTGCACAGCTGTATTCAGTACAGGGATATTTTTGTTTATTTTTTTTTTTTGATTATTGTTTCTGCTTTATTGGTTTTCTTCATGGAATTTATGTTGCAAATATACTATGTGTAGAGATATGAAATAATAAATATGGCATGCACATAGATAATGTAATCTATGTATACACCGTATGTGTGTATATACACAAACACCATATGTATACTATATTCATATACTTTATATATATTCGTGTAACTCATACATATGTTATATCACATTCATGTAATAATATATTCGGTATTAAATTATCTTTTAATCCTTTTACCTCACTATTCCGCCGGAGTTTGACCCTTCCTGATGGATTTAATGATGGGTGGCCTCCCATCTTTACTGCCCTGGCTCTTGATTTTAATTTGCCTGTTAAGAATTCTCCATGCTGTCCTTCCTACTCGTAACTTTTCTGATCACTCCAGTCCCAAGGACACCCTTCCCCTGGCACTTAGATAAGAGGCGGGGATCTCTGACCACCTGTCCCCCATCTTCGTGCTGGATCTGCAGAAGGAGCAGCTGCTGTGGGGTCTACCGTGTTTCTGAACAATCAGCAGTCGCCCTGCAGGGCTTCCCCGGTTCTCTGGGTTCCCTGTATGTCTGCATCTTTCAGGCAGGGTCTCTGCTCACAAGCAGGTAGGGGGTGGGATTAGGGGGTGGGGGGCAAGCAGAGGATGCTGCCCTGCTCATCGGGGTGACACCAAGGATTGGCCCCCACCTCCCAGAGCAGGAACAGTCAGGGCTGTCCTGTCATCTCCCGACAGTGCTTTCCAGGATCCTGCCCCTGGAAAGGGGGCAGGACCTCTGGCTAGACCTACCGATGGCATCAGGGCAGACGCTGAAGTGAGACACGTGACTTGAACTGGGCCCATCAGATGTATAGGTATGGAGAGAGATTCATTTTAAGGAATTGGCTCACGCAATTGTCGGGGTGCAAGTCTCAGATATTCAGGCTGAAGACCCCAGGGAAGAGCTGAGGTTGGAGCTGAAGCCCAGAGACCATCTGCTGGCAGAATTCCTTTTTGGCTCAGGGAAGATGGGTTTTCATTCGCTTGAGGGCTTCAACTGATTAGATGAGGCCCGCCCACACCGGGGAGGGCAGTCTGCTTTACTCTAAGTTCATCTCACTCACAAAATAGCTTCGGAGAAACATCCAGGATAATATGTGGCCCCATATCTGGGCACTGTGGCCCAGCCACGTGGGTACATAACAGTAACCGTCACAAATAGATAACCTTGTATGCTGAGAGGTGGAGGGATTGCCTCTTTGCTCCACATGGAGAATGGAGAAAACCTGCCTGCAGGGAGCAGATCACAGCAGGACCCAAGAGAAATGCAGAGATGCAAAGCGAAGCACAAACGCTATCTGGTCCCTAAAAATTCCCCAGCTCCCATCCCTAAGAAGGGCCCTTTCTCTTTTGGGTGGTTAGAGGGATAGCTCTGAAACCCGTGGTAGTCCCCAGTGATAGTTAACGCACTGGGCAGGTTTCTACACCTGGAAAGATTGTACCGTCCTGCCCCACAGGTCCACGGGCCCATGCTAGTTGAAAGTGTGTAGGCAGATGCTCTCTGCTCTGACCTGTTCCCAGAACATCTACTGAAAACAAACCCAGTTTAAAAAACCAGAAGAATGCCCTGCTGCTCTCTTTAGAGTAAAAATAACTGGCTTTCTTTCCTTGGGGTGAAAACTCAGCCATGAAAAGGACTGAAGCTCTGACACAGGCTACAACATGGATGAACTTTGAACACAGGATGCTGCGTGAGAGAAGCAGACACAGAAGGACACACAGTGTGGGATTCCACTGGTAAGAAGTTTCTAGAACAGGCAAACCCACAGAGTTGGAAAGTAGGTTCCTGGTTACCAGGGGCTGGGGCAGTGGGATGGGGAGTGACAGCTCATGGGGACAGAGTCTCCTTTAGGGGGATGAGAAGGTTCTGGAACCAGAGAGAAGTGGTGGTTACACAACATTGTGAATGTGCTGTACGTTTTACATGGTGAGTTACATGTTCTGTGGGTCACCGCAGTAAAGAAAAATACCTGGTTTTAAATTAAGCTTCTTAGGGACCAGGGTGGGGAAGGAGGGCCGTTGTCTGCACTCCTAACACGCCTTGGGCAGCCGTCCAGCGCTTCTGCAAATGGTCACTGCGGCAGTGAACGTCGCAAGACCATGCAGGTGGTCCACGTGATAGAACCACCGGGAATGAGCCTGCGAATATTTACAAAAATCCAGCAGGTCCTGGGACCAGCTCGTGTGGCGCGCTGTGCCCTGAGTCCGTGTTCTTCCTTTCCACGTCGCATCCGAAACGCAGACCCACAAGTGGCGGCCATTCGGTCAGCCGCCACGAGTGAATCCACAGCCTTATGAGGTGGAGTCTTGTCTGTTTTTATCTACTGGCGTCGGCTGGTTTGCGTAGACACTGATGGAATGCAACGGGTTCGGGTGACAAACTGCGGTGGGGTCCAGGCTTGGTCACAGGGGGGACATCTGTCCCACAGACAGGCTGTTTCTGGGATGCGGACCCTGTGGTGTTTGTCCGGGGACGCAGTCACCCCTGGAAGGTGTCAGGGAAACACGATGATGACGTTTGCTAAAACGGGACGTTGGACCAGGGCAGGTGGCTGAGTTCTTGCTGCTGCCTTTGTGGAGAGGCAGGCAGGCTTGGGGCTGCTGTCTGTTTCATACCCAGGCTGGTAGGTGTTCATTACCAAAAAGGCTCGCTCTTCTGAGCTTCAGGAAGGTGCTAACTTTCCGTGGACAAGTCTTCCAGTGAGAAGGTGGTGCTCAGCTTTCGGTTTGCCGACAAGAAGATTGAGCAGATACCATTGTTCCTGCGTCCAGGCTAATCTTACCCTCACAGCTTTCCGTGCGCAAGGAAGAAAATCATAAAGCCAGCTTGCGTTTCTGCAGCTGCCTGGGACCAGAGGGTGGTACAGTGAATGCTAGGGAACTGGCTGGTTTATGGAGAGAGCCAGGCGTGGTGGTCCTGGCCACAGTGGGTAGAGGGAGAAGGGGAACGCGGCGGGTAACACTTTCTCCAGCTCTAAACATCCCTGGAATTCTGCATGTCAGTCGTGTCCACAGGATGTCCAGTGAGCAATGAGGTGCAAATGGAACAGAAAAAAGGCAGGAAATGAAGAGCCGGCCCGAGCTATCCCCTTACCTTGGGGAGCCCCACCTCTGAGCAAACCTGGGTGACTGAACAGGGCTGGCAACCCAGCTGTGCGGGGGAAAACCCAGCACTACTGGTGAGAGTTTCCCTGGGTTTGTTGATTGCACGTCCTGGGGGGGGCAAAATAAAAGAAAACTACTGTGCCCCAAATTCAGTCTTCAGCGTAACGATGCTCATGTCATGTGATCACTGACAACAATAAAAATTGATGCAAAAATCCACAAGGAACAAAACATTAGCGTTTTAAATAAGGATGGGACCCATGAGGTGAAGTAAAACATTATGAGAGGTTGATGGTCCCTTGGTCAAGAGAATTTTGTCAAGTGGGGCAATTCTCTCAACCTAAGATGAGATGGGTGAAGAAGGAGACTTTGAGAATATTTTTGATGAGCATTCATCCATCGAAGTTGGGCCAGTAGAAATGTAAGAAGGATGGGTGGGTGGATGGAGAGGACAAAGGTGGCCAGTGCTCTAACACTGGACCCTCGTTCAGTTCACTGGTCGCTGGGATTCTTGCAACCGTGAATGAAAAATATTGCCTGCCCTTTCAGTAAATAAAGGATGTTGCGGCCATGAGGCCACAACAGCCACTCCCAACGGTGCACCCTGGGGGGACTCAGGATGGAGAAAAACAGGATGCTGGCCCCGGACAGCTAAGGTGCACATCAGAGGAATGATTTCGATGAGCCCAGACTCTTGCATCTCCCCATACATAGAAACGCGCTAAATTCATGCACTTGAAATGCCTGATTTTCTTTAATTAACTGGGACCTTCTAATGTTCTGACCACCTGGTCTTCGTTGCAAAAACCCCTAGATACCCTGGCCCCTCCCCGACCTCTTGCAAGCAGTGCCTCAGAGCCTTCTGAGACGCTGTCTCCCGGACTTAAGTCCTCAGCAAGTCCACCAAATAAAACATAATTCTCAACTTTTAGGTTCTGCATTTTTTTCAGTCCACACAATGCTTACCCACTCCCCCCGTCGCCCTCAGGGTCCAGCTCCAGGAGGCGAGAGCCCAGTCCCCGAGGATGAGTCCTTCTCTCGCCGACCTCTCAGGACTGGGCCCTGTCTGTGAGTCTGTCTGGCAGCCCTCACTTGTTGGGGGCCTCGTGGTGTGGACCACAGTCCTGGGCCTCCCCCACCCCCAGCTGTCACCTGCCACTGGAAACTTCCAGTTGACCATCGCTACACAGTTGGCTCTGGAGCCCATGCTTTTTCCTGGTTCTGTTCATCCCGGACAAATACCTTCCACTCTGTTCTGAATTACACCCCAGTTATCCTAAAGAGAAAAGGGAAGGCCCGCACGTTGGTGACAGACCTGAGGACGTCATTTCTGTGAAAGGAGGGACTCTCCTTTATCTCAGTTTTGTACCTTTATCTCCTGCTCCGAGACTGCCCTCTGCTCTGATCTTCACAACATCTGATTTTCTCCTCCTCACACAGGAAATAAGACCCCCCCATAGCATATAAGACCCCACCCCCCATAGCATATCTCCTTAAAATATCACTTGCACATCAACAGCTAATGAATTCCCGGACTCTGCAACACAGGAAGCAGCATTTTCTCATCAGTCTATGTTGTCAATGAAATCTCCCCACTCCCCCTGTTCCTAAGCAACCTTAGGTAACCTGTCGTGGTACCCTGGGTCCTTTCTCATGGAGTGTATTTGATTCTTGTGATCTCATCATTAACAGGGCTAGACACGGATCATCTCTCCTGGTGACCTCACCTCCAGACCACTTCCAGTGACTGGGGTGGTGTCTGTCTCCTGTCGACCACCCCTTAGGTCTCTGTATCTGCAAACCCAAGCTCACAGATGATTAACGTGTTGTAGTGCAGTCGGGGGAAGAGAAAGGGACGGTGGGAGAAAGTCTCCGAGAGAACCACACACATAATACCTTTCCTTCCAAAGACTTGGAGAGGTGAGGCTGGTACCGTTTACTAAAAAAAAGAAAAAAAAATTCCAGCTCTAATTATGCAGATCTGGGGAGGAAATAATGTAGAGGTTTAAGGAACGTTCTTGAGAAATAATGGGGAAGGCACCAAACCATGAAGACACTTTACTCATGCCTACAGACTGGGAACAACCACCCTGAAAATATAGTCCATCTTTGCACAGAGTGAGGAGGGAGAGCCCTTGCTAAACCAACCTTCTGCTCCAGGAAACACTGTGTGTCCCTCTGCGATCGTATGATGGACCACACAGGCGAGGGGAAGTGGGAGATGAAATCGATCTTAACGCAGCAAGATATAACCGCAGCCTCCACTTGGGTGCTGACGGCTGGTGTATGGTTCAGCCTCTCCTGGACCCGCCAGGATCTCGTTGTCCTGGGGACCCCACCGGAGGGCTCTCTGATCTCCCCCAGGGAAAGTCCCATAAGGACATTTGGCCACTCCTGCCTGGGCTTGTGCAGAGGGTGCCTCTTTGCACCAGGAGGCCACGTTCCCTTCAACTACCTTCCACAAGCCCTGCTGTACTGCCCTTAAAGCTCTCGCCCTGTTCTCATGAGGGGACCCCACCCTCGCCCTCCCCAGGCTTTATGTCACCCTTTCTCATCTTCCTTCAAAGCACTGCCATAAATTGTAGCACTCCTGTGCTTTGCTTGTGCGTAGTGAAGACTTAACCTGACCCAGAGACAGGCCTGTCTTTGCCCTCTACTCCCGAGAGGTGACCTCCAGGCCCCTGCAGTGTCCTGCTTCATAGGCGTGTCTTTGTCTGCTTGGGGACGTTGGCTGCTGGACCCTTTAACGATGCGATTTATGATGGGGACTTTGGGACATGCCATATCAGTTCCAAACTCCAGGAGAAGATGGAGACTACAAACATTAGTATCCTGAACGTCTGGAGGGGGCTGGAGACTAAAGGACAGCCACGTGGTTGAGTACCAATAATACTGGATGCTGAGGCTCAGGTGAGTTTCCCTAGTGGACAATATTCTGTGCATATTGTCACACATTGATGCGTGCATGCAAGGATGGGTGGCTGGCTGGCTGGCTGGATGACGGGTGGGTGATGGATGGGTGATGGACGGATGACGGATGGATGGATGGATGGATGGATGGGTGGCTGGATGGATGATGGATGGCTGATGGATGGATGACGGATGGATGGATGATGGATGGATGGATGGATGGATGGATGAATTGGGGGGTGGATGGTTGAATTGTGCCCAGTATCTTCTCCTGTACCAGGGATGCACCTCCAACATCATGGTTTTTCCTGCTCTAGACTCACCCGGGGCTCCTGAGTTTACAGGACAGCTCCCTTAAGGCTGCAGGCACCTCCAAGCTAAGTCAACCCTCCTGGACCCACCTGCCTCCTTCCTCTTCCAAACTGCACCTTCTTCTGTTGGTTTCCCCTCAGTGCATGTCATTGACCTCACCCGGTGGCCAGAGCCTGGGACCTCAGAGTCATTCTTATCCCACCACCCCTGACCCTTGTAACCCAACCAGACACCCTTGATCAATCCCTGAGTCCTTTATCCCAACCTAATCCCCTTTCTCCATCTTCGACAGTGATGCAGTCACCCACCCCAAACTACTGATCCCACAGTCTGACGTCACCGTTGAGTACCACCGTATCATCACAACAGCAGGGGCGTGTAACATATCTGCAGCATGAGGTCTTCATGTAACACTCAGAGAGTGAGTGGGTGAGTATATCTGTGCCTGACTCAGCATAGAGGTTGCTGTCACGGCTTACCCAGCGTCCTGTGTGTGTGCGTTAGGGCTGTTTCCAATGTCAGGTCTTCTAATGCAGCCAGAAGTATTAATTGCACATATGCCTTTTATACCTACAGGGACTACATATATATATATATATATACACACACACACATATATATGTATATACACACATATGTACCTTATATACGCATACTATATGTGTGTGTGTGGCCACACGCGCACGTATGCAGAACTTACACATATGCTTTTGTATATCTGTGGGGAATAATTCTACAGTCTGAATTACCCACACTGAGCCTGGAGACTCAGAGAATGTGAGCACTTTAAACATGGTACTTGAGAGATTTTGTGGAATTTACTTTTGAACATCAGGCTAATTTGTACCGCCAGCACCAGCAGAGGTGAGAGTGCATTTCTGCAGAGTCTTCAATGGTGGGGTGCCTTTTTCTTTCTATTGTGCTGCTTACGGCATGATACATTGCGTAGAAAGTTCTGGAATAAATAAGAAATGATCTAACAGGAGACTGAGTGGCAGAAGGTGGACTCCATAAATAGGGGAATGTTCATGGGAAATGACTACTTTGCTGAGGATGGATGACCCTTCAGACCTTGGCTTCACATCCAGACCAGAGGATTAATATGGTGGAGCTCTTGCCAGTGTTCATTAAGGAGGTGGGTGCGCCACCTGGTGGAAAGGGGTTGTTTTGAATAAAGTCTTGAGAGGCATGGATCTGTGAGGTGGATGGAGAGAGGGATGGCTGGATGGGTAGGTGGATAGATGGGCAGATGGACAGTTGGGTGAGTGGGTGGATGGAAGGATGGGTGAATGGATGGGTGAGTGGACAGATAGGCTGATGAGTGGGTGGGTGGGTAGACCAGTGGATGAGTGGATAGACGGATGAATGGATGGATGGATGGATGGATGGATGAAGAGACAGACAGATGGAGTGTAGAGGATGAATGGACAGATGAATGGACACACAGGTGGATGAATGGATGGATAGCCAGACAAATGGTTGGTTGGATGGATGGATGGATGGGTTGTTGGATGAAAGGACAGATAGGTCAATGGATGGATGGATAGATGCGTAGATGAATGGATGGATGGGTGGGTGGGTACATGGATGGATGGGTGATGGACAGACGTATGGGTGGATGGGTGGAGGGTGAATGGACACACAGATGGATAGGTGGATGGATGGATGGATGGATGGATGGGTTGTTGGATGAGTGGCTGGATGGGTCAATGGATGGATGGGTAGATGGGTAGATGAATGGATGGATGGGTGGGTGGATGGATGGATGAACAGATAGATAGATGTATGCATACATATATACATACATTTATAGATGCCCATACTAACACCAGGCACTTTTCTCGAAGGAATGGATTAACAGGGTCCCTCGATATGGCTCAAAGTGAAAGGAATGCTGATACAGAGGGGGGAAGGTGTCTAACCTGGAGGGAAGTATCCGAATCTAGATGGAAGCCAGAATTGGAGTAGCTCTGGGTTCAGAAACAGGTGTCCAGCTTACTGTTCTCAATTCTCGCAGTACCTCATTGAATGCCTACATCCAGCATGAACCTGAGTACCTCTGCATCAGCTGTAATTAGTTACATGAAGATGAGGGCACAGCGGAGGAGGGTGGGTCTAATCTAATGTGTACGGGGCCCTTATGAGAAAAAGACGGAGACACACACACAGAGGGAGGACGATCCTTTGAGGATAGAGGCAGAGATGGCAGGGAAGCTGCCACAGGCCAAGGGACACTGGAGATCGCCAGCAAACCACCCAAAGCCAGGAGACGGACCTGGGACAGATCTTTCCTTGGAGCCCTCAGAAGGAACCCACCCAGCCCACACCTTGATTTCAGGCTTCTGGTCTGAAGGGGGTACATTTCTGTGCTGTCTGGGGTAATGTGTTACAGCAGTCCTAAAAACTGAATCGAGTGATGATAAGAAAATCACTGCTTATTTAAGCACGAGAGGAGGTCATTTTCTGCGTGGGGTAAAGAGGCATGTTTTTCTGTGATTAAGGAGGGCTGAGGATCCATATGTTGATTCCAGATGTAGTAGTCATGTATGGCTGGGTAACAAAGGGCTCCAAACGTAGAGGCTATAAACAACAGATGTTTACCATCTCCCAGTTTCCCTAAGTCAGGCGTCCAGGCCCCGGGCTAATGGCGTCCTCTGCTCAAGGGTTCACCGGGCTGAAATCAAGGTGTCAGCCGGGGCTAGGGGTCTCACTGGGGGCTTGGGCTCTCTTCAAAGCTCAGTGCTTGTTGGAAGAATTTCAGTTTCCTGTGTTGGGGCATTAAGACCGTCATCTCCCAGAAGCCACCTGCCAATCCCTGCCAAGTGGTATTTTTCCACCAGGCAGTTTGCTCCCTCGAGGCAACCAGGCAGTTTCTCTGCTGTTTCAAAGCTCTCCGACGTCTTAGCCCTGACTCCGACACCTGATTAGGTCAGGCCCATCCAGAATAATCTCTCCTTCCATTAGCTCGAATCAGTGGATTATAGACTTAAATTACAACCACAGAATTCCTTCACCATTGCCATATAATCCTGGGAGCGATATCTCATCCTATTCCCAGGTCCCCGTCACGCTCAACGAGAAGGATTTATATACCCACGCATATACCATGCCAGCACAAAGGATTCAGGCTACAGGTAATTGGGAACTTTGTTTTTCTGTTTCTGGGGTACATCCCCTGGAGGAACATTTTGCTCAAAACTGTAAAAGGATTTTCCTTGAACATTTCCCAAATTATTACAATCATCTCTTAGTCTTGCCGCTCCCGAAGAAGTGAATACCTCATTTCTTAATTCACTTTGCAAATTGCTTGGTAGAACACAGCGGAAAAGCAGTTTCCAAATTTAACAGTTCTCCAGGGAAATAAGCAAGCCATCCACATGCAAGCAGCCTTTGGGAGAACGGCTTTCAAGGGAACACCAAACACCTTTACGTTCTCCAGAAGAAGACAAAAGAAAGCAGAAAAGATACATACCCCACTGAGAAGCCTGCCTGTGTTCAAAGAGGGACCCCCCTACCTGGGGGGACCCTGGAGCCTCCGTTTCCTCCTTGTCAGGTGGATGTCATGATTATATTTGACTATATGGGTAGCATTTAATTCGACTACATATCTCACCCATAGCAGACACCCAGCAAAAACCCAGGAGCCTCTTTTCAAAACTCCACCTGACATAGGGTGGAGTTACCCACTCTCGCCCCTTCTGAAGCAAATGCTTTGGCACTTTCCGTGTTGAAAAACAGAGGGTCTGTGCTCTTGTTCTCCGACCCTGGGTTGTTTATTTTTTAATAAACTTATTATTTTTATTTTTGGCTGTGTTGGGTCTTCGTTGCTGTGCACTGGCTCTAGGCGCACGGACTTCTGTAGTTGTAGCACGCGGGCTCAGTGATTGCGGCTCATGGGCTCTAGAGCGCAGGCTCAGTAGCTGTGGCGCAGGGCTTAGTTGCTCTGCCGCATGTGGGATCTTCCCAGGCCAGGACTCGAACCCGTTCCCCTTGCATTGGCAGGCGGATTCTTAACCACTGCACCATCAGGGAAGCCCCCAACCCTGGATTTTCAATGTGGGGACTTGTGACATATTTGGGGCATCAGAATCACATGCCTTGTGCAGCGCCTGGCACAAAGTGGGAGCTTAATAAATTGTCATTTGTTAATTTATATCATAAAATTATATGTATATTATTATGCATAAAATATATGTAACATGTAGTTATGCAAAAGTTCATTACATATGAAATACGTTGCATATAACGCCTAAAGCATATTATTACTTATTTACATTTAAATTTTAGATATTATTAGGCTTCACCTTAAAATGATAAAATACATAAAGTATATGTCAAGTAAGTAAAAATAATCGATATGTAATTTGTGTCATTTTCAGATATTAAAAATAAATATTATAGAAAAATAAATGTTAAAATGTAAAACATTCAAAATGTAAAAATACTATATGTTTACACTAACATTGTATTACATATGTAGATGTAATTACCTTATAATATAATAACGTTATGCAACGAATCAATTCCTATAGTAAATAAAATAATCAATATGTAATTAGGTAATAGTTTATAACGAAATTATATTACATATTATGTGCGATGCATAATTATAATAGAAATTTAGGCCCAAACACCTGGTCCCGGTCCTAAGGCAGGTGGCCTCACACTCCTGCCCCAGGTGTGGCCTCCGCCTGGACCTGAACACAGGTAGCGGCCTGGGGGCGGGGTGGGCTCGCGCATGAGCAGTGCAAAGCCCGGGGGGGGGAGGGGAGGCCCCGGCCTGCACCACCCCGTCGTCTCCGGAAGTCCCGCCTCTGAGGGCGGGACCAGGGCCTGGAGGAGAAACAGGGAGCCGCCGCGCGGCCGTTTCCGCGGGCCCCGGCGCCGGAAGCGGATATGCGTCACAGGGGCGGGCGGCGGCGGCGGCGGTGGCGGAGGGTCGCGTTGGGGTTGCCTCCGGTGGACGGTCGCGACGCCGGGCGGGGAGGCCGCGCCTGCCAGGGTCGTCGGGGGCCCGCGGAGAGCTGGGGCCAGGGCGGCGGCGGCCTGGGACGCAGGCGGAACCCCGCTCCGGTGAGCGCCGCCCGCAGCCGCCTCCGCCCGCGAGCCGGGCGGGGGTCTGGGAGCGGGGACCCAGTGGCCGTGGTATCAGAGGGCCGGGGTCTGCGGGGCTCTCGGGAACAGGGACCCAGGGGCGGAGGACCCAGAGGTCGGGAGTCTGCGGGCGGCCTGGGGGCGGGGGTCGTAGGCCTGGGGACCTGGAGTCTGGGAATCGAGGGCCTAGGTCTGTGAGGAGCCGGGGGAGGGGGACCTGGGGTGACGAGGTAGCAGGGGCCGAGGTCTGCGGGGATCTTGGGGCCGAGGACACTGGGGGCTGGGAGAAGAGCCAAAGGCGTCCGGGGAGACGGGGGTTCCCAGGAGGCCACTGGTACCGGGGGGTGCGGTGCGGGGGGTGAGGGCAGGGCCGGTGACAGAGAGGGAAGGAGGCGGGGCCGGGAGCTGGGGGTTCCGAGGTTAATGGGGTTGGCGGGGGTTACAGGCAGCGGCCCGGGACAGGGAAGGCGGGAACTGAGGGGCGGGGGGGACAGTTAGAGGGGCTGGAGGTACTGGGCACCGCGTAGGGTTAGCTGGGGGTATCCGGGCAGCGAAGGGGCTGGGGGTCGCGCCCAGGATGCAGGAGAAGCCAAGCAACAGGGAAGCTGGGAGTACCAGGGCTCCCGGCAGGCAGGCGGGGGAGGGGGGTAGGGTGTCTGGCGCTCTGGTTCGGGCCCTCCCTGCGGCCTTTGGGGTCCTGTGGAGCGGGGAGTCACAGGTCTCAAACCAGGCCAGAGCTCCTCTGCAGTGCCCCTGACCCTGCCACGTGGCTTTCCTCCAGCTGGGACGCCCGCACCCCTGGGGTTCCTCCTGGATCTGGGGCGGGAGCTCCGAGAGCTAGCGGGTGGGCGGGCAGACCGGCTGAGGCTGCCACCTGTAGGGCTTGGTGTCCGTGGGTCAGGCTTTCTGGAAGCAGGCACGTCTCCCAGCAGGTGGGAAGAGCTGGGGGAGGAGGGTAGGAGGGGCTCCCTCCCCTCCCCCGGTTTCCAAAAGGTCACTTTTTATGCTTTATCTGGGAACAGAGAGGGTGCCTCTGCCCACAGTGGGGAAGTTGAAGTCGATGGCCCTTGGCTGTTTTTTTCAGCCTGAAACTTCTTTCCTGTTTCTTCCGTGGAAACACAGGGCCACCTCCTCCACAGACCCTGCCAGATGCCTGTCCTGGGCCGTCCCTTCCCTCCCCCGTGAGGTGTGTGCACCCTCTGGTGGAGGTGGCGGGTGGAGCCGGCCTGCCCCGTGTTTGCTGAGGGCAGCGACCGACCCCGCCGAGCTGGGCTCCCACTGCCTTGGCCCCGGGAGAGCTGCCTCTGGGTACTGGGGGCAGGTCAGCGCTGCTGGAGGAGTCGGGCTGCCAGCTGTGCCTAAACGTTTTGTCGGCCCGTTTTCTCCCCTGCTTTAGTGTAATCTCATTAAAAGCACCAACGTCTCGGGCCGAGGGCCTTTCCCTCTGTAGAGGCCCGTGTGCCTGACGTACAGAGAGCGAGCAGACTTGCCTCCCTGCTCCGGGCCCGCGGCACCGGCCAGCCTGGGACACCTCGGCCCGGTGCCCGGCCCTGACCCGTCGCGCACGGTTGTTTTTCAGGCCCGAGGTCCCGGCTATGGCTGCGGCTACCATCGTGCACGACACGTCCGAGGCGGTGGAGCTGTGCCCTCCCTACGGCCTGTACCTGAAGCCCATCACGAAAATGACCATCAGCGTGGCGCTCCCGCAGCTGAAGCAGCCGGGCAAGTCCATCTCCAACTGGGAGGTGATGGAGCGCCTGAAGGGCATGGTGCGCGACCACCAGTTCTCCGCGCTGCGCATCTCCAAGAGCACCATGGACTTTATCCGCTTCGAGGGCGAGGTGGAGAACAAGAGCCTGGTCAGGGCCTTCCTGGCCTGCCTGGACGGCAAGACCATCAAGCTCAGCGGCTTCTCCGACATCCTCAAGGTGCGCGCCGCCGAGTTCAAGATCGACTTCCCCACCCGCCACGACTGGGACTCCTTCTTCCGGGACGCCAAGGACATGAACGAGACGCTGCCGGGCGAGCGGCCCGACACCATCCACCTGGAGGGGCTGCCCTGCAAGTGGTTCGCCCTGAAGGAGTCGGGCTCCGAGAAGCCCAGCGAGGAGGTGCTGGTCCGGGTGTTTGAGCGCTTCGGGGAGATCCGCAACGTGGACATCCCCATGCTGGACCCCTACCGCGAGGAGATGACGGGCCGCAACTTCCACACCTTCAGCTTCGGGGGCCACCTGAACTTCGAGGCCTACGTGCAGTACCGCGAGTACGCGGGCTTCATCCAGGCCATGAGCGCCCTGCGCGGCATGAAGCTCATGTACAAGGGCGAGGACGGCAAGGCCGTGGCCTGCAACATCAAGGTGAGGGAGGGGCCCCTGCAGCGCGGGCAGGGCCCCGTGGAGAAGGTCCCCGCGGCAGGCCGCGCCCTGCAGGACGGCAGCCGCGGGCAGGGGAGCGGGCGGCCCCGTGCTTCTCTCACAGAGCCTGCGTCTTCAGGGCGCGCGAGGGAGCCGAACGTCCTCCCGTGGCTGCCAAGGTGACGGTCGCCCTGGGAGGAGCTCCAGCCGGGCCCCCAAACGTCCCTTGAAACGAGGCGACGGTTCTTTTACGGCCGCGCACTGTGCCCCGTGCCGCCTGGGCGGGGGAGGCGCGGCAGCCGGCCTCGGGGCCCCGGGGCCCTGTGGCAGGAGGGGAGAGGGGCGCGTTTCCCGCCGGT
This sequence comes from Pseudorca crassidens, assembly GCF_039906515.1. NCBI lineage: Eukaryota > Metazoa > Chordata > Mammalia > Artiodactyla > Delphinidae > Pseudorca > Pseudorca crassidens. The sequence goes on from NC_090318.1 coordinate 1,412,875, forward strand.
ACCGGGGCAGGGCGTCGGGCCTCCGGGTACGCTCGTGCTCCTGGCGCTGTCCCTGTGGTTCGTGGTCCCCTTCCCCTCTCGGGAGAAGTGGGGTCCTGAGCGCTGACCGTGAGGCTCGGGGCCCGTGGCCACGCAGGGGAGGGCGTCCCGGGAGCCCCTTCCCTGCGCTGAGTCTGGGGGAGCCGGCCTCGCGCGGGCGGGGCTGTCGCCCTCAGGGAGGCTCTCCGGTCGCCGGACCCGCCCCAACCTGCCCCGTTCTCCCTCTGAAGGTTTCTTTCGATTCGACCAAACACTTGAGCGACGCCTCCATCAGGAAACGGCAGCTCGAGCGGCAGAAGCTTCAGGAGCTGGAGCAGCAGCGGGAGGAGCAGAAGCGCCGGGAGAAGGAGGCGGAGGAGAGGCAGAGGGCCGAGGAGAGGTGCGTGCGGCCCGGGCCGCTCGGGGCTCCCGCCTGGGCCCCGTGCGCGCACCCGTGTGCGCATGTGCGGGCGGCGGCGGCGGTGGCGGTGGCGGGGCCAAGCCCCCTACCCGCGTGGCCCTGCCCAGTGCCCTGGACGGGCCTTCCCCCTCCGAGCCTCCCTGAGTGCCATGCGCGGGTCCTGCTGACACAGGCACGGAGTCTTGGCTGTTTTGCAGGTTTTTGCGTTCAGGCTGAAGCTGCTTTTAAGTGAAGTAGAGAACTGATGACGTTGGCGGGTTTTTGCAAAAACGCCTCATTTAGGTCTGTAAAGTAACTGAGGTTCACGTGTCTAATGGCAAACTCGGGGGACGACCTTTCCCCCTTTTATCTTTTGCTTTATGAGTTATAAGAGCAACCTAACGATACTACCTGGATTTTAGAAAACAAGGAAAGATTCTTCTTGGTCCATCACGGCTGCTGTGCGCTTGGTGTTTCTTTCCAGCGTGTGTGTGTGTGTGTGTGTGTGTGTGTGTGTGTGTGTGTGTATGTGTGTGTGTGTGTGTTACAGTCAAGGTGTCGTGTGTTTTGCAGAGTGTTGTTCAGTCTTAGGTGTGCGTGATCTGGGCAGTTCATTGTTCACCAGTCTGTTTATCTGTTGCCTGAATTGACTTACCTCTTGCCCTGGCTGTCGGGTTCCTGTTTTGTTTTCCCTTCTTCACCGACAGCACTAACACAGATGCGGAGATATCTCGGCGGGTAGCAGTTCCTTTGTCTGCACCGGAACCCAGTTCCAGGGTAGTGCGTCCAGACCATGCTGCTGTTCTCTGCTCAGCCCCACGTGGCTCCCGCGGGGAGGCGGGGATGCCTGGGCTGCAGACGAGGGTGTGGCCGTTGGTCGGGGGCCAGGAGCCCCGGAGTAAGGCCGTGGGTGCAGAGAGAGGAACGGGCGTCCGGGGAGTGTAGGCTGTGCTCGCTGCGTGGCTGCCCTCAGGAGGCGGCCCTTGGCGGGGACGGTTGGGATCGTGCAGTGAACCGGGCCGCAGCGTCAGCACGGCCCCCTCAGGCAGAACCGGGAAGCGCAAGTGGCGTGCGGACCACCCACCCGCCCTTGTCCCAAACGGGCCTTGTCCTCCCTCTTCGAGGTGGGCCGTGACCACAAGCCCCCGAGCTGGGGGGTGTAGAAGTTCCCCACGGCCTTCCTAAAGCAGCTCTGAGGTCTCGTTAAAGGCAATTTGCTTGACCTTACGGCAGGAAAAGCGGGTGGGGAAACGGGACTGAGAGTGGCCTTGGAGGACACAGAGCAGGACACGTCCTGGTGAGGACCCGGCCTCGCAGCCCCAGGGCGGCGCCTCGGCTGTGGCCACGGAGCGTGGCAGGGCTGGCCTGGCACGAGCGGTGGGCCTGGGAGGCGCCCAGGGTGAGCAGTGGTGGCCAGGGCTGTGGGGCGGAGCCTCGGCGTCTGTGCCGCATCACGGGCGCGCGTCTCTGGGTCCTTCGGTGTTCATAGGAACAGAGTGCAACTGCCCAGTAGCGGTCGCGTTCCTGGTCGTGGCACGCCGTGGGCCATGAGCTCCACAGTTGAGAGCTGTGGGCACTTGAGGCCCGTGAGGCAGCTAGGACCCGCAGCTCTTGACGGACACCTGCTGCGGGAGGCCTTCAGGTGTGTGTGGCCTCCTGGACGCCGGCACCCTCGAGCTGTCCTGCTTCCCCGTGTTAGCTCGGCCTCGGTGCCCAGCCCGCCCCCTCCTCTGCGTCCGGATGAGCTTGGGTCCTCCCGCCGCCTCCTCCGGGCCTGGCACCCTGGGAGTGATGTCGGCTCTTCTGCAGACAGTCCGCCTTCTGGCCTCAGGGGTCTCCTCTGTGTCTGGTCCTTCCCGCAGCGACCTCGCCTCTCTGCTGTGCCGGCCCCACCGGCAACTCAGCGAACAAAAGCTCGCAGGAGATGCGGGTGTGCCGGGTGGACACATCCGTTGGTCTTCAGACCTTCCCTGGGGGTCTGGAGCCATCCTGCTTTCGGTGGCATCCTCATTTCCGAACGAGGAAGGATGTTGTTAGGGTCTAGGCTGGCGGGTGTGGTGCGGGGGTGTTTATGGAACAGTCGCTGTCTCCAGGGAGTGTGTACGCAGTGATCTCGCAGGGTTTCCCCAGGCAGTGCGTCCTCTCGGGACCCCTTGATCGGGGTACACCCCAAGGCAGACCGGGTCGGGTTTGCGTCCCCGTGCCTTTGTCGTTTCCACTACTTCCTATGAAAGGCCATGCGGTACAGTCTCTCGTGTTTGGTCTTGCCCTTAGCTCGCTGCTTCCGGAACCTTCCTGCGGCTGTGTACGTTGCCGATTCCCTCCCGCTCAGGGCCCGCGGGTTCCCAGGGTGTGAAAGCCCGGGCCGGGTGTCTCCGCTGCCGCTGGGGCTGGGGACGGTGCAGCACGCTGGCTCTAAGTTCAGGGTGCGTGCGGCCAGCGGAGGGGCCTCGTCGCTCTGCGTCGCAGCCCTTTCCCCGTCCGTCCGTCGTCGCCCCTCCGCCATCCGGGTGCCTCTTGTTCAAAACTCAGCGGCCGCTGCGTCCTCCCTGGCCATCCATCCCTTTCTTCACGATTCCGGGCTGGGGTCGCACTCAGCGAGACTCTCCCGCGGATGACGCCAGAAAGTCGCAGCCCCTGAGCGCCGCGCTCCTCGGGGTCCCCGGATGCGACTGAGGTTTCTCCGGGGAGGAAGCGCCGCGATGCCGAGCCCCGCGGCCGCCACCCGGGTGCCCTGTGGATGGCGCGCCCTCGCGCATGCGGCCCGCGGCCTCACGGAGCCCGTGTCTCGCTCGCGCAGGAAGCAGAAGGAGCTGGAGGAGCAGGAGCGCGAGAGGCGGCGGGAGGAGAAGCTGCGCAGGCGCGCGCAGAGGCAGCGGGAGCGCGAGCTGCGGCGCGGCCAGCGGAAGCTGGAGAGGCTGCAGGCGGAGGAGCAGCGGAAGCTGCAGGAGAAGATCCGGCTGGAGGAGCGCAAGCTGCTGCTGGCGCAGCGCAACCTGCAGTCCATCCGGCTCATCGCCGAGCTGCTGAGCCGCGCCAAGGTACCACCTGCCGCGCCTGCGGGACACGGCGCCCGGCCCGCGGGTGGGGCTCGTTGCGCGGGACGACGCTTCTGGCGTCCCCGGGTCGGCGCTCCACATCCGCGCCCTGTGCTGAGGGAGCCTGCGGAGCTGTGGGTCGGCCTCCCCACGTCCAGGCCTCGCAAGGGCCGGCCTGACGGGGAGGGGGGCGGGGGTTAGGTGGCGGGAAGTGGGGGTGGGCAGAACCCGCCAAGGGCCGCCCGCCCACCCCTGGGGCTCACTGGGGCCGCGCTGCTCAGGCCCCGTCAGGTCAGCCGCCCTGGGCCGGGGCCTGCCGGGGGTCGGGGCGGAGGCCGGAAGATGCGCGGTCCTCGCCGTGGCCCCGGGAAGCCAGGCGCCTGGAGCCGGGCCGCGCCCCCTCGGTCCGCAGCTGCAGAGCTGACAGGTCTCAGCTGCGCTGTGCGGACGGCCCTCCCGGTTCCCGCACCTGCTTCTCCTGGAGGCCAGGCCGGTAACTGCCGCGAGCCGGGCCGGGGGCGTGGACGGACCTTGCTGGGCGCGCCTGGTGCTCAGGCGGGCCACGGAGTCAGGCGCGGGGCGACCCTAACCTGTTGTCTGGTTACAGTTGTGATCAGTCCGCGGGAAGGAGCGTGGCGGGCGCGCTGAGACCTGTGGCAGCGTGTTCTTGTTTCATGGTGAATATTGAAGACCCTGAGCAGGCCCGGCCCCGCGCCTCCGCGCCGTAATCTCAGTTCCCCGTGGCCGGCGACCTTCGCACCGACAGCAGGCGCAGAAGGCCCGCCCCGGGGCTGCGGCGAGGAGCTTTGCCAGGGCTTTCCTCCGCCGGCTGGGCAGGACGCCCGGGCGCGGGCAGGTGCGGCGGGCCGGGCTCCAGCCGGCCGCCCGCCCGCCCGCCCACCCGCCGGGTCCCCCAGGCCGGCGTCTGCAGAGCCGCGCGCCGCGGAGCGTCCGTGCGGGTTCAGAGCCCAGCTCAGGCGCGGCCCCCTCTGTCCCGCAGGCCGTGAAGCTGCGGCAGCAGGAGCAGCGGGAGGAGACGCTGCGGCTGCAGCAGCAGGAGGAGCGCCGGCGGCTGCAGGAAGCGGAGCTGCGGCGAGTGGAGGAGGAGAAGGAGCGCGCGCTGGGCCTGCAGCGCCGGGAGCGCGAGCTGCGCGAGCGTCTGCTCAGCATCCTGCTCAGCAAGAAGGCGGACGGCGCCCGCGCGCCCGCGGGTCTGGGCGCCGCGCACGCGCACCTGCTGCAGCCGGTGCTGGACATCCTGCACACCGTGTCGGCCGGCTGCTCGGGCGCCGCCCCGCCCACGCCCACGCCCGGCGCCCAGCGCGAGGACCCGCCCCGGCCGCCGGCCGCGGGTCCCGCCCAGAACATGAACGGCGGTGCCGCGGACGAGGCCCCGAGCAAGGAGGGGCAGGATCCTCGCCGTGTCGCCCCCGACGACGGCCCTTCCGAGAAGAGGTGCCCCGGCGTCCTCGCCTGCATCCCCGACAACAACCAGCAGCCCAAGGCCGCGCCCGCCGCCTGCGAGCAGAGCGCGCCCAGGAAGGACGCGCGCTCCGAGCAAGACAAGTGCAACCGTGAGCCCAGCGGGGGCCGCGGCCGGGCCAGCGGGGACCGGGGCAGCGATGACGGGCCCAAGCGGGAGCGCAGCCGGCCGCGGCGGGCGGGCAGCCGGGAGGACGTGAGGCTGCCCAAGGAGCGGAGGTCGCACAGGAAGCGCTCGCACCAGGACGGGAGCCCCCGCCGGCGCAGCGCCAGCCCCGAGCGCGAGCACGAGCACGAGCACGAGCGGTCGCGGAGGTCCCACAGCAGAGACCGGCATGGCCGGCGGGAGAGGAGCCGGGACCGGGACCGCAGGGGCAGCTCGGGCAGGAAGCGCAGCCGCCACCGACGCAGCGAGAGGTCGCGCTCGGGCTCCCCCAGCCGGCACCGCAGCACCTGGAACAGGTAATGCACGGAGGGCCCAGGCAGCAGCTGTCCCGGAGGACCAGGACGGGGGGAGGGGGGGCGCACGTCCTGCTGCTGCTCGCTGCCCCCCACGCCACCCCGCCACCCCCCCCAGCACACCCAGGGAGCTCCCTGGTGAGGAAGGCACCGCCTCCAGCCTCCTCTCGCTCGTGGCCGTGGGTCTAGTTCAGAGGCATCGTCCCCGGTGACGAGCTTTCGTTTCCCTTAAAACTGTTGATCCAATAGCTTTAACGTCAGCAGTCCTCTCTGAATCAGGAGGAACACGTAGGCCGCCAGCCGTGAGAATTGCAGACCACCCCACCCTGGGCACACAGGCTGGCAGCGCCGAATCCCGCACCTGCTCGGAGACGCCTCTCATAGTCACTTCACGGGAGCTGCCTGTCGCGTCACGGGGATGGACTGTCCGGTGTGGCGGCCACAGCCCCATGGGGCATGGAAAAGAGGAAGCCTCGCCCTGCGGGTGTTTTTTTGTTTTTTGGTTTCTTCCCTCTTTTGTAAGTTTAACGGACTGGGAACAAAGTTTGGGTGGGATGCCAAAGGAAAATGGCTCTGGTGCATTTAAGTCATCGGCGGGGAAGCTGTACGTTCTGCAACGCGGAAACTCAGACGTGCCGTCTTTTTAGGTGTGGGCAGGTGCGGAAGTGGTACAGAGGGTCCCAGAAGCTCACTTTTCTACAAATTCAAGTAATTCAGCGTAAAAAAAAAAAGGTTGATTAAAATTAGTTTTGGTTCCTAGTCAAGGTTAGCCTGTGTGGTTTTTTTAAGAAACCGTTTTGCTAAATTATTTTTACTTGGAGCGTTTCAGATTTAATGCTGCAAACATGTTAAATTTTATAATCGTTGGCTTCTCTGAGTGAAGCTCAGAAATACTTAAAAATAGCTGTTATCGTCCGCCTTAGGAGAGATGGTGTTTATTCCAGTTTGCCTTTTTATGGTGAAATAAAATCCTTTTCCAATGAACTAATGTTTCCCATACTTAATGTGTGTTCGCGTTTTTAAGTTCTTTGGGCTGCCTCACTGACCTGAGCGTGATTTGGCGTATCTGAAATCGCTGGTTTCTAAAGATTCATTTCACATGCTGTCACTTTTGTAAAGTAACTCCCTGGAGGAGAACACGGCTCCTGAGACTCCTTCAATTTGCTTGCCGGGAACATAAAAGTGTAGCAAGTTCACGGAAGCAGTCTTTTTAAAGCTACAGTGCCATTAAAAAAAAAAGACTTCAAGTGGTTCTCTCCTCACCTTGAGTTGGGGTAGCAGGTAGGTGTCAGTGCCCCTGCTGGGACCCCGAGCTGCAAGTGATCCCTCCGTCTGTCTGTGTTTTAAGTCAAACGCAGATGTTCTCAGCACGTGGAGGGCAGTTATATGCTTTCTCCACCCTAGTCACATCATCGTCAAGATCTCAGGTCGGCACAATAGACTTGCACTTTCCTTCTCTGCGCTGACATTGGTCTGGTCTGTCACCAGTCGAGGTGTGCGTGCAGGACGTGCTCAGATGCCCAGTGATTGGAGATGCCTCTCAGAGGTGCACACGGGCAGCTGTGTCAGGATTCCTGCAGCCTGGCATTAAGTGTTTTTTGCCCCATCAGCAGCTCTGAGAAAGTCGGAGGACTGGGTGTCACTCTGGGTGCCCAGGATATGTTGCTGGATGAGACAGGCCCCCTGAAACATGGGAATCTTGAAGGAGCAAGTACAGGACTGAGGAGCAGGCCACGTGGCATCGTGTGTGTATGTAGGGGAGGTCTCTGAAGTCAAGGGAGATCTCCGTGAGGTCAGAGGAGGTTTCTCTGAAGTGAGGGAGAGTCAGATCAGCACACATCTCTGAGGTCAGGGGAGGTATCGCTGTGGACGAGAGTCAGGCATCTGAATTCTAAACCTGTTCCACTGATCATGCGTATTCCACCTCCAAAACCACTGAGCTATGCAGCAGAAGGTAGAGGCATAATCAGTGCTGCCCAGGCCAATCCTCCCTTACCGACTGGTCCTCCGCCTGCTGGGTCTGTCAGTTCCTGAGACAGGGGTGGCATTGACATCTCCAGCCGTAGCAGCAGATGCATCTTTTTCTCCTCAAAGGCCTAACAGTTTGTGCCTTTTGTGTTTGACACTGTGTTATTAGTTGCGTACAAGTTAAGGATTGTCACGTCTCCTTGGAGAACTGGCTCCTTGGTCATTTGCAGTGCCCTTCTGTACCTTGATAATTTTCCTTGTCCTGAAGTCTGTTTGGTGGTAAATGGGGAGGAAAGGAATTTGATGGAAAGGGATGTCCGTTACGTGTATGTGTCTCCTAGACACACACACAGCATCCGAGGGTGTCAGGGGAAAAGAAGGTTTTGGCGTAAGCCATGATTGTTCTCTCTTTTCAAGCCAAGCTCCACAGAGGAGAGGACAGTAGTTTTTTGTTGTGACACAGCAGATACTTTTAGAGGCAACGTGCCTAAGAATGAGGATTCGGGAGCCTGGCTTAGAACCGTTTGACCCAACAGCCCCTCTCCTGTGAGGCTGACGGCAGTGACTTGCGTGGGGACCAGGTGAAGAGCACCCATACAGCCCGTTGGGATCCTGCTGGTTTGGACTCATCTTGGGTTTAAGGCACTTGTCGTCCTTATGACTTAGGGTGGGATTTCCCAGGTTACAGTGCAACCAACCCTTATCCACGGGTTCCACATCCATGGATTCAGTGAACCGCAGATTGAATACTATGTTTACCACCCGCGGTTGGTTGAAGCCGTGTGTGCGGAACCATGGATCCGGGAGGTGGACTCTGGGACTGCAGCATCGGCGAATTTTGGTACCGGCGGTGAGTCCTGGAACGGATCCCCGTAGATACCGAGGGACAATTGTGCTTTCGTTTATTTTCTATAAGTTCTCTTGTTTTCTGTAGGAGTTGTTAGCGATAAAAAATAGAGATTAATTGAAACACGTCTGTTAACTAATTCGATTTTATCTTCACAAACCAGGATTTTTCTTAGTTCTGAGGTGACTAGACTGTAATCAAGGGCGCTGTGAGTAAGGAACACGTTCATTGAGGAAATGGAAGGTTTCCACCCTAGAAGCGTTGTCCTGCCAACTTCTGGGGTGAATGAATGGGAGGTTTGCTTCTCCTTTTCTGTCTGTCTCACAGCATTTTGTCCTGAGCCTCGTTCTAGCCGAGTGGGCTCGTTATCTCATTGTAGGTAAATAAAAACCACGCCCAATTTATCCGTTTCACCCGGCGGAGATGTTCTCCAGACCTGAGGGCCTGGGGGTCACCAGGTGTTCTGGGATTTGGGACTTGACTGTGGCTCTTGTGTCCTCTGGAACCTAGCGCCCTGCATTCGAGGAGAGACTGGGACATGAGGGAAGGCGAAGAGCTCTCAGGGAGGGACGGGGCTGACGTGGCGTCGCGCAGTTGTCTCACCCCTGTCACTGCCATCTTCACTCCTGCAGACCCTGCATCTGACAGGCGACTATCGATGCAAAGGGATTTTTGACCTGCTTTCGTTTTGTAGTTGCTTTTACTTATCTGGATTTTTAAAGTTCTGCCAAAGAGGAGGGTGTCACCACTGTAACCATGCCTCGCTACTCCAGGCACCTGTGCTTTTCCTCACCATGCCTATCCCTGCTCAACACACACGGCGGAAACCCCGCCGACTCACCTGAGTCACCTAGGCTGCTGTCTTGCCAGCTAGAGTCCCCACTTCCTGTCTTTGCCCTGTGATCTCCCACGTGGGGCTTCATGCCAGCTCACGGGGTCCTTGATGCACACACGGTTTGAAGGGGATCGGGGCCATTTCTCAGTCCTCGGCTTCGCTCTAAACTTGTTCTTGTAACTGATCGTCCTGGGAATGTGCCTGGCTCCAGCGTCCCCCTTCTCCTCCCTCTCGCGGCCCCCGTGGAGGCACCGTGCCTCCTCCTTCCTCATACTTGGGCTCTGCTCCCCAAGGTGACACGGCTTCTAGGGTCCCAGTGTCACCTGGAGAGGTGGGTCTGGGAGCGACACGGTGACAGCGGAACGGAAGAAGGGCCTCCTGGAGGTGTGTGCTGGGAGATTGTTAAAAAGGAAGTGACACCCTTCTGTCCATGTTTCTGCTCCCACCAAGTACATGAACCAGGTTCCCCCAGACCCCAGGAAAACCGGGAGAAAGTTCACTCTGAGCCATCATGAGAGGAAGCCCTGTCCACCTCGTTTAGAGGACGCATTTCCAGTCGAACATCAGTTATTAACATTTGCAAAGTTTTCATTTATACACCTGCTCACGATGAGTCAGAGCACAGAAAACACATAAAACCTGTTAACAGTAAAAAACCCAAAAAACGTAAATTCTCGTACAATTTCAATTTATATATTTTATTTTTTCTAGTTTTATTGAGATATAATTGACATATTGGTTTGAAATTTGTGTATACTGCAAAACGATCACCACGAAAAGGCTAGTTAACCTCCGTCACCTCGTGTATAGACATCTTACTTCACAAGTATGATGGGATGACCAGGTACATTTCTAAGCACAAAACATAGAGCCCAGAACCCTGGCGGGGAGAGAAGTGAGTTGAGAACGTGGATAGAACTAGAAAAGGAAACCGCACGACATTATTTTAAACACGCTGTCTTGTGGGTTTAAGTGGATGGATATAGTTATTAAATCGCTAGGGTGTTCGGGGTCTATCAGACACTCCAAAGAACGCAGCAAATTGGAAAAACGTCTGTTATATGCCAAGCATTGCGCCGTTTGCATTTGCATTTAGATGATATTAAAAAAAAAAGCGTAGCGGGCACCTGAAAGACCCCTCCCCCGGGATGGCGGTCTGGTTTCAGACTTCCAGGTGTTCTGGGCTCACCTCGGGGTGAGAGGAAAAGGCAGGATTCCACGCGGCAGGTGTGTGGGGGGGTGGAGCTCCTGTAACAGCTGTTTTCCAGGTGATGCTCTTGCTCTGTCGGAGGAGGGGGTGCACTTTGTGGAGCGTCCCTTCCAGCCCCTCCCACCTGCCCCACTGCCCACACGCACATGGCGTGCCCGAGGCCCAGCCCCCTCCTCCGGGCAGGCCCTTCCCGGGTGCTATACGTACCCGCCTCTCTCATCAGGCCCCTCCAGTCAGCGCGCAGACAGGCTGACGTCTCCATCCCCGAGCTGTGTACGTGTCTCCCCACACCCGCTTCAGCCTGAGTCCCCCCATCTCTGCTCTCGTCCATAAAACCCCTGCAGGAGGGTCTTCTCTCCTGCCCTGCAACTCAGGCGCTGCCCTCACACTCCCACCACCCTCACCGCCCCGTCAGAACGCTCGCACCCAGGCGCTGTAGACGGAACGTTCGTGTCCCCCCAAATTCAGACATGTTCTGGGGGGCCCCTTACCCCCAAGGCGATGGTGTCAGGAGGTGGGGCCTCTGGGAGGTGATGAGGTCATGAGGGTGGGGCCCCCGTGGATGGGATTAGTGTCCTTAGAAAAGAGACCCCAGGGAGCTCCCTCACCGCTTCCTCCATGTGAGGACACAGTGAGAAGACGTCCATCTAGGAACCAGGAGGAGGGTCCTCACCAGATGCTAAATCTGCCCTCGCCGGGATCTCGGACGTCCAGCCTCCAGGACCGTGAGGAATCAGTGTGTGTTGCTTATAAGCCCCCAGTCTGAGGTATTACAGGAGCTGCAAGTAACGAATACCAGGTGGTCTCCAAGTACGTCTGAACTCGCCCTTCTCTAATCACGTTCCCTCTTGCTTTAGGGCAGCAAGTTAAAGCATCCTGCGGCCCCAGGCTCCAAACTAAAAAGCAAACAATTTGCTCAATTAAAAAACCCACTAGAACGGCAGTACTACTACAACTACTAGTCACCCCCACTGATAGTAATAATAAAAGGGAAATAAACACTGACAAGGATGTGGAGAAACTGGGTCCCTGTGCACAGTTGGTGGGAATGTAAATAGGGCAGCTGCTGTGGGAAGCAGTATAGCAGTTTCCTAAAAAGTTAAACATAGACGTACTGTGGGACCCAGTCATCCCACTGCCAAGTGTACACCCAGAGGAACTGAAAACAGTCATCTAAGAAAAGCTTGTACAGGGATATTCATAACGGCAGTATTTACAACGGCGACAAATGTGGAAACAACCCAAGTGTCCATGGATGGATGGATACACAGCACGGGGCCCATGCACACAGTAGAATATGACTCAGCCGTGAAAAGGAGCGAAGCCCTGACACAGGCTGCCACGTGGATGGACCTTGAACACACGATGCTCAGTGAGAGAAGCAGACACACAGTGTGTGGTTCCGTTGGTAGGAAACGTCCAGAACAGGCAAATCCACAGAGACAAGAAAGGAGATTCATGGTTGTCGGGGGCTGGGGGAGGGGGAGGGGGAGTGACTTTTCATGGGGACGGGGTCTCCTCGGGGGGATGAGAAGGTTTGATAGAGGTGATGTTTGCACAACACTGTGAAAGTCCTAAACGCTTCTGAGCAGTTTACCGGAAATGGTTAAAATGGTCAGTTTTAGGTTACGTGCACTTTACACGACTGAAAACCTAAGGATCTGGTGTTCTGGCTTTTTGTTTGATTTCTCCTTTCCCAGCTTCTTGGTCTAACTCAGTAACGGAGCCAAACTCGGGTCCTGTGTGCAGTAAAGCCAGTCTCCTTCACCCCTGTGGCGAAGGAAAGTGCAGCCTTACTGCAGGGCCCAGCAAGGAGAACGGGGCTGGTGCTCGAAAAACCCGACCTCCCCGAAGGGCTTCGGCAAAGCATTTTTAAAGGCGAAGCACGGTAGGCGTGTCCCAGGATGTGTGATCAGCTCCTGCACAGTTCTCTGATTGCCTGACGGTGAGGGACCAGGACAGGGTCACAGGGGTTCACGTCATCAGTCCTCAGCTGCCAGGAGGTCTGGGGGCTGTGTGCTCATGATCATCAGGTAGTTAATTTCTTCCACTTGGTGGTGGTTTTAGCCTCTGCAGAGCAACTCCGGAAACGTGCACCAGATACTGTTATCTAAGTACTTCAGGGAGGAGCTACGGCAGAGGGCATGGGGGAGGGGTCTGTCCCGGAAGGCCCCAGAGGCTCCTACTCGGTTACAGTTCCCTGGGCGCCTCGATCTTTGAAAAGGTTTAGAAGGCTGGTTTGGTTCAGGGACTGGAGGGTGTACAGCTCTCCAGACATCGGCCAGCCCCGCCCTCCTGGGCCGCGGCGGGGAGCAGAGGATGGTGTGGCCGCCGCCCACCCGCCATGCTTCGGCCTCTCCAGGCTTAGGCCCACGCGGCTCACAGCCCGGGGCGTCTCTCCTGCTCATGCGTCGTCCTTACACCAGCTCGGTATCTCCTCGGCCTTGGACCCCACCCGCTGCAAGGCGCAGAGTGAGGGGTGCACCTCTGAAACAGGAACGCTGCCGTCCAACACTGATCCGTGACTCGCCGCTACTGGTGAGAAATCTGTATGGGTTTTCTGGGGCGTCTGTGACAGATGGACACAAGCTGGGGGCTTAAAATAACAAACAGTCATCCTTCCCCAGTCCTGGAGGCCAGGCATGTGAGGGTCAAGGTGTCCCAGGGCCGAGGTCCCTCCAGAGGCTCCAGGGGAGGGTCCTTCCCGCCTCTTCCAGCTTCTGGGGGCTCCAGGCGTCCCTGGGCTTGTGGCCGCATCCCTCCCCTCTGTGCCTCTGTCTTCCCGGGGCTTCTCCTCTGTGTCTGGGTCTCTCCTCTTCTGTCTCTTAGAAGGACGCTGTCATTGGATGTAGGGCCACCCTCCTCCAGGAGGCCACCTCATCTCAGACCCTTCACTGCATCACACCCGCAAAGACTGCATTTCCAAATAAGGTCTTTTCTGAGGTTCCAGGAATTTTAGGGGGACAGTCTTCAACCCAGTGCAACATCCCAATTTCAGAGATGTTAAGTGTTTGGGTTTTTTAAATGTACATTTTGGAATTGATACAACCATTTCTCACCTAATGACTAGATCACGTTGAATCTCTGATTTAACATCTTCCTTGCACGTCAGCCCTGGGAGTGTTTAAAAAGCCGGAAGCTTTTTACATTTGTGCTTACGTTTAAGTTAGAGATTTAAAAAAAAATTTATTTTATTGAGGCAGAGTTGATTTACAATGTGTTAATTTCTGCTACAAAAGTGTTTCAGTTATACGTATATATGTATTTTATTCATATTCTTTTCCATGATGGTTTATCCCAGGATATTGAATATAGTCCCCTGTGCTCTACAGTAAGACCTTGTTGTTGATCCATCCTAAATGTAATAGTTTGCATCTACTAACCCCAGACTCCCACTCCATCCCTCCCCCACCCCCCTCCCCCTTGGCTACCACAAGTCTGTTCTCTACGTCTGTGAGTCTGTTTCTGTTTCATAGGTGTTTGTGTCATGTTTTAGATTCCATGTATAAGTGATATCATATGGTATTTCTCTTTCTCTGGATGACTTGCTTCACTTAGTATGATCACCTCTAGGTCCACCATGTTGCTGCAAATGGCATGGTTTCATTCTTTTTTATGGCTGAGTAATATTCCTTTGTGTATGTGCGCCACATCTTCTTTATCCAGTCCTCTGCTGATGGGCACTTAGGTTGCTTCCGTGTCCTGGTTACTGTGCATAGTGCTGCTATGAACGTTGGGGTGCATGGATCTTTACCAGTCAGTGTGTTACTGGACCATATGATTTAGAGATAGTTTTAGAAGGCGTATGGTTGTTTGCAGTGAAAGCAGAAGAGGCTGTTTGCAAGCTCGTGTACTGAGAAGCAGAGGAGCAGTGGGGATAGCCGTCTCTGTCCTGCACGTGTGTGTCTTCAACACTGATGTGCAGGGACCCCCGGAGACAGAGGCAGGGCAGCCACGCAGCCCAGAACAGGCCGTGCATTTTCATCCGGCCTGTACGTGCGATCACCTGAGGCTGCTTTGGTGTTCTGGTTCTTCCTAAGTTTCCACGGATGGGCAGACCTTGTTTCGTCATGCTTTGCTTTGCTGCATTTTACAGATGGTGGATGTTTTAGAAATGGAAGGTTTGGGGCCCCCCTGTGTCGAGCAAGTCCGTTGGCGCCATTTTTCCAACATCATTTGCTCACCTTGTATCTCGGTGTCACATTTGGGTCATTCTCGCAGCGTTTCAAACCTTTAAATTATTTGTTATGGTGTCTGTGGTTTTTGATGTTATTACCATGACTCACAATATTTGTTTTATTGGGGTGGCCTGGAACCGAACCCGCAATCTCTCCAGCGGATATCTGTGCTTTTTTCTTTTATTTTCTTTGGCCTCGCTGCACGGCATGTGGGATCTTAGTTCCCCAACTGGGGATCGAACCCACGCCCCCTGCCGTGGAAGCGCGGAGTCTTCTTAGCCACTGCACTGCCAGGGAAGCCCCTAGGCTCATTTTTAAAGAACACTCGTCCACATAAATTCTTTCCTGGCCGATGAGAATAGCCTTCTGTCAGGATGCCGTCTTCCTTCTTCCGGTATAAATGGGGACCGTTGAGGGCCTGGCTGTGCAGGGCAGATGCTGATCCAATGAACAGCTCAGCACGGCCAGGCACCTTGGGGCTCTCGTGGCCTCTAAGTCCTTTTGAGACAGGCTGGGACCTGGGACCCTTCGCTGCAGGGCTTGCACCTGGACACACCTCTCCTGGAGCAGCAAAATACAAAGAAACTAAGGGACGAAAAATAACTGCGTGCATGCGCAGTTGGGGCAAATTCTGGACAAAAGATACAAAGAGACCAAAAACCCACCTGTGATCTCTGAAGAGCCGGGAGCAAAGGCGGGTACTGCGCACGCCCCCTGCACTCACACCACCAAAGCAGGGCACTGCGCACGCCCCCTGCACTCACACCACCAAGGCAGGGCACTGCGCACGCCCCCTGCACTCACACCACCAAGGCAGGGCACTGCGCACGCCCCCTGCACTCACACCACCAAGGCAGGGCACTGCGCACGCCCCCTGCACTCACACCACCAAAGCAGGGCACTGCGCATGCCCCCTGCACTCACACCACCAAAGGGGTGGGCAGACCCCCTAAGCCTCCCCTCCGGCCCGACCCCTGGACACACCCCTACCCTCACGCCGTAGAAGGACCCAGCTGCCCCCGCCTCGGGGAGCGGGGCAAGGGCACCTGTTACTTGTTCTCGCTCCCCGCCTGCTGCAGCAGGGACCTCAGTAAAGCTTTGCCTGAATTTCTTGTCTGGCCTCTGATCAATTTTTATTGATTAAGGAGGCCAGGAACCCCGGTCGGTAACACTTTCTGCCCCTGGAAGAGTAAATCCAAGCCCCGACCTTGAATTTCATAGGTTCCTTCTCGTCACTCAATCTCGTTACTAAACTAATCACCTTAAGTGAAGATGCCGGATTGATCCTGCAGCCGAGGGGGATTTGGCTAAAAAAGGGCTGCTTGCGTTTTAATCAAGCAAATGGTCTCCAAGGCCAGTCCCTCTGGCCTCCTGTGGGTCCCTCCCAGGGATCCCCCCGTCGCTCTCGCCTTCAGGCTGTGTCCACCGTGGCATGGTCAGCTGACACTGAGGTCCTGCTTGCCGGGGTCCAGGGTGAGAAAAGGAGGGCCACCACGGCGGGGGCAGGTGCGGGGGGGAGCTGCAGCCCCCATCTGGGCTCTGAGGGTTTAAACTTGAGTGTCAGAAATGGCTGGAAAAGGGGGGAGCAGCTCCCCAGCAGGGCTGGGCCATGGCAGGACCCTGTTCAGGGCGGGTTCTGGGCTTCCTCTGGGATTAGCATGGCTCACCATGGTTCATTGGTGATTGAAACGCCTTCAGTGGAAATAATTGATCACCCTGGTGTAGCGGATTAAATGATGGCCCCCCAAAACATATGTCCTTGTCGTAACCCCCAGAACCCAGGAACGGGACCTTATTTGGAAAAGGGGTGTTTGCAGATGTGATGTAGTGAAGGGTCTGAGATGAGGTCCTCCTGGATAAAGGTGGCCCTACATCCAATGACAGGGTCCTTCTAAGACACAGAAAAGAAGAGACACAGACATAGAGGAGAAGCCCCAAGACAAAGGCAGAGATGGGAGGGATGCGGCCACGAGCCCAGGGACGCCTGGAGCCCCCAGAAGCTGGAAGAGGCAGGAAGGACCCTCCCCTGGAGCCTCTGGAGGGAGCACGGCCCTGGGACACCTTGACCTCAGACGTCTAGTCTCCAGGACTAGGTGAGGATGAATGTTTGTGGTTTACAGCCCCCCAGTTTGTGGTCATTTGTTACAGCTGCACCAGAAAAGTGATAGACCCCCTCTCTCCCCATATGAAGGGCCCAGAGCCTGTTCAGTCCATCCAATGGGTTATCAACGCCAGGGATTAGTGGGCATACGGGTTTGGGACCAGTTCCACAGCTGATGGTGCAAGGGCGGGCAGGGGCTGGGGGTGCAGGTGATTTTAGGGCTGTGTGCTCATCAGGGACAGAAGGAGTGAGCGGAAACCCCGGGGGTCCCCATAAGCTTTGTCATCCCCTTAATCAGGCTGATGGAATTTTCTAGAATAATCCATCTTGGGCTCACTCCTGGCCCAAGCAAAGAGCTTGGGGCATCAGCACTGAGCCCCTGGCCGTCCCCTCAGCTTGCTCAGAGACCCGTGATTCTCGAAGCCAGGACGTTGGGGTCCTCCAAGCCAGGCTGGCCTGGAGGGAAGACGGGTTCCCCCTGGGGAGGAGAACTGCGGTCTCCTGGAGGAATATTCCAGCGCCTTCGTGGTCGCCCAGGTGGGGGGCTCTGAGAGCTAGCGGCTGGGCATGTAGACAGCCTGAGGCTGTCACCTGCACTGTCTGCTCTCCTCCAGGGGGATGAGAATGTCCGGGAACTCTGGACAAGACTGTGTGCAGAAGCTTGGCCATCGGGGCCTGGGGCCCTTCTGGGGATCTGTTGACCCCAGTGGACTCCATCTCAGAATGATGTTCATGCAAGCTTAACCTGAACTAGATAAGATTACAAAGGAAATGGTGGTTATTGGAATACAGGTATCAACTTATTTCAAACACTTGGTGATCGAGGAATACGGGTGCTCGTCTGCTGCACCCTAAGGTGATGCGTTTAAAATCGAGGCAGCTTTGAAAGGTTCACCCAGGAGGTAGGAGACGTAAGTGTTTCATCCCTTCTCGTGGCTGAATATTATGTGCAGTGAAAGTGCCAGACACAGAAGGTCCCAGGGTGTGTGACTCTGTTTATAGGAAACGTCCAGGACAGGCAAGTCAGACGGGCAGAAAGTGGGCTTGTGGCACCAGGGGCTGGGGAGGGGGATGGGGGTGACGGCTCGTGGGGACGGGGTGTCCTCTGGGGGGGTGAGAAGGTTCTGGAACCAGATAGAGGTGGCGGTTACCCAACGTTGTGGATGTGCTAAACGCCGCTGAGCTGTTTAGTCTAAAATGGTTAAAGGTGATTCTTGTGTTACTTGCATTTTTGCTTCAATGAAAACTGGAGGGAAGTTGGAGCTGGATTTTGTGTTGTAGAGAGACAGGGGTGGCAGGTGTGTTGAATGAGGTTGTGAGCGGCGGGTGCAGCCCTTCGGCCAGATTCACTGGGAATCCAGTCCGTCCTCGCTTTGGGGTCCAGGTGGTGCAGCTCGCCGTGCGCAGTCGCTCGGAAGCAGGTAGGGGCAGGCCAGTCTCCGCTTGCTTGAGGGCGAGGCTGGGCCTGTCTCTCTGAAGAGCACGAGCCCTCCAGGCTTTCTCGAGTGAGGCTCCGCCGTTGAGAACACACAGCCTCACCACGTGGCAGCTGACTGTCCTTGAGGCCTAGAGATGCCCCAAGCTTGGCCACGCTGGCGGGAGGGGAGGGGTGTGTGGGTCTGTGGCAGCAAGACGGGGCGCTGTCTGCAGCTGGTGGTCCATCCAGACCCCCGGCTTCAGGGAGGGCACTGCCCGCCGGCAGGGTCCCACGGTCTCTGCGGCTGCTGTCGTGCCCCTGAGGACAGTGTAGCACCTCCTGGCCACGTGGTCACACATGCATGGTCTGGGCGGACTTCGTCCTCGAGGGGGGTGCTTAGATTCAGGAAGGGTGGACCGAAAAGGGGAGTGAAGCATCTTCCCCATCCAAGGTCCGGATCCCCCGAACACTACCCGGGGACCCCCCTGGGCTACGACGCCTATCTTAGCGCCACTGAGATATAGGGAAGAGGACCTTACAGAAAACAGAGTAACTTGCTGCCTTCCCCTGGCTTGAAAACGTGACCTGGCTGTGCTCCCATCCCGTCCCCAGCCGGCTGGGGCTGCCCGCTCTTTACTCAGTGCCAGCTGCGTGCTCACAGGGTGTGCGGTGGCTTATAACTCTTGGGAGGAAAGTCGCTTTGGTACACGCAATTTCATGCCGTGTACTGTCACCTGTAACAGAATCAGAGCAGATGCAATTTTAGTTTTAGAATAAAACTTAATACAGCCTGAACGGAACGAGAGAGTTAATAAACTCTCCGTAGAAGAAAGCTGAATGCAAGCTTGAAAGAATAAGTCAGTAACCTCTCAATAGAAGAGTGATTACAGCTCTACTATAATAAGAGTTAATACAACCTCACTACATAAAAGCGAACACCGTCTTAACCAGATAATACAACCTTAATAGGACAAGAGTTAATAGAATCTCAATACAAGAGGTTCATCCAACGTTAAGAGCATAAAACTTACTACAACCACATAGAATAAGAGTTCGTAAACTCTTCACACACAAAGAGTGAGTACAGCCTTAATACAGGAGCTCATACAGTCATGACAGGGTAAGAGGTAATGCAAACTTCACAGAGCAAGAGTCAACACAACTTTAACAGAAGAAGAACTAGTACCATCTTTAGAGAATATACCTTAACACATCCTTAATAGAATGAGACTTAATAAAACCTTAATAGAAAAAATCTGAATACAACCTTCGTGGAATGAGAGTTGATAACATCTCAGTAGAACAAGAGTGATTGCCATTTACTATACCAAGAGTTAATACAACCTCACTGCAAGAGCTAATACCATCTCAATAGGATAAAACTTAGCACCTTAATACAGCAAGAGTTCATGCGACCTTAATAGGATAACAACCAATAGTACCTTTGGAAGAGTAGATTCAATCTTAATAAAATAAGAGTTAATGCAATCTTAAGGGAATAGGAATGGATACAATCTTAACAAGAGTTAATATAAAATATAATCTTAGTAGAGTGAGAGTTGATGGAACTTTAATATAATGGTTCTCAAGTGGGGACTGTGCCCCCGGGGGCACACTTGTCAGTGTCTGGGGACATGTTTGCTTGTCACAGCTGGGGAGGGGGGAGGGGAGCTCCTGACATCCGGTGGGTGGAGACCAGGGCTGCTGCTGCACACCCCGCAGTGCCCAGGACGCCCCACATCAGAGGTTGATCCAGCCCCCCACATCGGTAGCGCCGCTGCCTTAATAGAATAACAGTTACTAGAACCTTAATAGCAGAATTAGGAATTAACACAATAGTATTACACTCCCCTCTCGCACATGCATTTGGAGGGCTTTCCAGTGTCATCGTGGGTCGGGAAGCAGCAACTTCCCTAGTTAACGTAGACACAGGTCTTATTTTTATGCTGTTAAAACAAACCTAATCGTAAGTGTGGGAAACACATTGTCTCAAGAAACCATCTCTCCACTGCACACCTGAAACTTAAGACAACACTGTAAACCAACTACACGCCAGTAAAATTTTTTTTTAATTTTTAAAAATGAAAAAGAATAGATAAACAATAAGGACCTACTGTGTAGCGCAGGGAACTATACTCAATATTTTGTAATCTATATGGGAGAAGAATCTGAAAAAGAATGTACACGTGTATTCTTTTATATATAACTGAGTCACTTCGCTGTACACCTGAAACTAACACGACGTTGTAAATCAACTCTACTTCAAAAACAAAGAAATAAAAATTGTACCCGAAATCTAGGGTACAATTCTGGAAAAAAGAAAAATAACTGTCTCTCCTCGTGGGGCGTTAATGGATCCACCTCTCATGGCCAACGTTATCCCGAACCTTGTGTGCGAGGGAGAAAAATGCATTGATGGTTTATTCATTATTTTTACCCTTTTTGTATTATTTGGAGACACCCCATTCACTTCTTTAGATGGAGAGAGAAAAAGAGAAAATAAACCGTCTTAAGACTCTTGACACCAGCAGGTAGGGAACACCACTGACACCTTAAGGAAAAAAAAAGGACTGCGTATATTTCCTTGTTTGGAAAATGCAAACAATGCAGAAGGAAGGGCGTGGAATGAAAACGCAGAAGGCCCTGTCTGTCCCCCATCCCCCGAATTTCTGCTCCCAGGTGACCAGTGTGACCAGCGAGGGACAGAGCGAGGATTATAGGATTTTGAAAACTCACGCGTGGCTTCCCGTGGTTGCACGTGCCCCTCGATATCCCTCGGGCGTCCCCTTTGGGGACCTCAGGGTCCCTCACGGGGGGTGTGCATTTCCCAGGACAGGTTCTTGCTGTTCCGGGCAGGTTCCATGAAGAGCTTCTGTGGACCGACAGGGCGGGGGCAGCTGCTGCAGACGCCTGGACCTACCAGGCTCCTGCCCGGCTGGCCAGCCCATGAATGACCCCCTTGGCCCCTGCCCCTAGGGGGACAGCCCCCCCCGGGCCCTGGCGCCCACCCTCCCTGGGGACCGATCCATCCACTCCCGTGGGGCAGGATTAGGGCTGAAACAGCAGGAGCGGTCTCTTCGTGGGTGCAAGGTGGAAGCGTCATTTAAAAACTGTTTTTATTGTGGTAAAATAGACGTACTATAAAATCTACCATTTTTAAGGGCACAGTTCATTGGCATCAAGTCCATTTATATTGCTGGGCAACCATCCCCACCATCATGTCCAGAACTCTCCCATCTTCCCAAACTTTGTCCCCATTAAACACTGACTCCCCCTCCCCCAGCCCCTGGACCCACCATCTACTTTCTGTGAATGTGACTCTTCTAGGGAACCCCGGTACGTGTCCTTCTGTGTCTGGCTTCTCTCACTCAGCATCATGTCCTCAAGGTTCATCCACATTGTACCTGAATCAGAATTCCCGTCTTTTCTAAGACTGAGTCATGTTCCATTGTTTTTACACGGTATTTTGTGTATCCATCCATCCATCAGTGGACGCCTGGGTGGCATCCACCTTTTGGCCATTTTGAAGAATGCTTCACGTGAACACACGGGTGTCCACGCTATCTGGCCCCCTACTTTTGGTTCTTTGGGGTCTACACCCAGCAGTGGAATTGCTGGATCCTGTGGTCATGCTACGCTGAATTTTGTGAGGAACTGCCCTGTTTCCCTGAGCACTTGCAGATGCACGCTCCCTCCCCATGGCGTGTGCGTCTGGTTCTTAAGAGAATTGAAGCTGAGTCTGGTTTCTGCCGTTGCCCCGAGGTTCTCTTCGCCGCCTGTGAGCTGGGAGTCTTTGACCTTCTGGCCGAGGTCCTGGAGGCCCTGGGCTCGGCTGCAGTGGCTGCACGTCTGGGCGTCAGCTCCCGGGGGACAGAGCTACTGCTGCATGCCTGTGTGTCCCTGAAGCTGCTTCAAGTGGAAGTGAGGAGAGAAAAAGGTAAGCATCCTGGCTAGTTCGAAGGAGGCATTTTAAAGGTGCACCCTCAGCACTTTTTTTTTTTTTTTCTGTAAAGGGCCAGAGAGTAAGTATTCTTAGCCTTGTGGGCTGGCCGTGTGGTCTCTGCAGCTGCCACCCATCTCTGCCCTTGGCGCACCCAAGCAGCTGGAGACAAATGGGAGGGGCTGAGTGCCAATAAAACTTTATTGACAAGACAGGTGGTAGGCCAGGGTTCCAGTAAAACTTTATTAACGAAAGAGGTGGTGGAACGGGGTTCTAGTAAAACTTTATTGACAAAATTGGTGGTGGGCTAGGGTTCCAATAAAAGTTTATTGATAAAACAGGTAGTGGGCCAGGGTTCCAATAAAACTTTATTGACAAAAACAGGCAGAGGGCCAAAATCAGAGAGCAAAGGCGGGATGTCATTTACCAGCTCTGGATCTAGAGGTTTCCTCAGGCTGGTGTATGCACTGGAACCCCGATGAAGTATCCAAGGAACAAGATAAAAATGTGAAAAAAAGAAATCTCAAGGGAGTAATTTTCCATCAAGCTGAACTGATTCAGTTCAGGGGTTGCCATTTATGAGAGTATATTATTTTGGTGTTGAAGCTGCTTTTCTCTTATGGAAGATGGTGATGGTAGGGTTTTTTTTTCTTTTTTTTAATGTCCTTCCTTTGCAAAATTCAAAACTGTCAACCCTATGTCGGTCATCCAGATGGTTTTTTAGAGTTTTGTCAATCCGAGAAATTGCAAAGTGTAGGGACTATCGCTTGATAGAACAGGAGTGGGTGGACCAGAGGTGTCGGGGGGTAGCTGGTGGGCTTTTTTCTTGCAGCCAAAGGACTTGTGTACCTGTTGGATTTCCGGGGTGCGGCCGAGTTAACTTGAACAGGGAGACATCATCTGAGGGGTTGGTGGTGCTCAGATAGCCCGGCTTGGAAATCAAGCAGGTACCAGCCACACCACGGGAACAAGCTTTGCAGGTCCCCCTCCCGGCCACCACTGGCAACACTGCCCCTGAATGCCCAGCCCATGCTGAGACCCAGCCGGGATACACCTGTGGAGGATGCTGGCTGTTCTATGGGAAGCACCTGGGGGTGGGAGGAGCCTGTGGTTCCCGCTGACATGCGGCCCAGGCAGGTGAGGATTTGGGCAAGCGCACAGGCTGGAAAGCCCCGTGACGGCAGCGTCCACTCCGGCTGTGCCTCTGGGGTCCCCGTGGAGACCCACAAACATTGGGCAGGTACGCATTGTGCAGGAGAAATGAAAGGCTAGATCCTTCCTCCTCGTGAGTGGGACAAGGCCCTCCTGTCCTAGGAGGGATGCCATGACCAAGAACAGGACCACGCCGGACCCCAAGCACCACAGCTGGGCCCCCAGGACAGGCCCAGGCACCGGATGAGCCGTTCGGACATGTGGCCCCGAGATGCCCAGGGCCGTCCCCCCTTGTCGGGGGCTGGAGGGATGGAGTGGCTTAGGGTGCAGCCGGGGAGCACGGTGCCGTCTGCCCCGGGGGGCTGTGGGCATCCTGCACCTTGTGGAGATGATGGCCCCACCAGGCTCGGGTCCCTGCTGCACAGCTGAGCTCACCCAAAAAGCGCCCCTTTCTCCCCTGATCTTTGTTTCCTCTGCACGAGTCGGGCTGTTGCCCCCATATGTCCATTTTAGAATCAGGTG
Source organism: Pseudorca crassidens (assembly GCF_039906515.1). Classification (NCBI taxonomy): domain Eukaryota; kingdom Metazoa; phylum Chordata; class Mammalia; order Artiodactyla; family Delphinidae; genus Pseudorca; species Pseudorca crassidens. The sequence continues at coordinate 1,436,442 of NC_090318.1, forward strand.
TTGCTTAAAGGTCCGCAGACTGTAATATACGTTTCCCTCGGGCTCGTTGGCTGTTCACTGCTCCGCCGGATCTTCCCATGGGATTTGCCGAAGCTGAACCCAGCAGGTGCGCCTGCTGCCCACAGGTCAGCCGGCCCTTCGGGACGAGGGTCCAGCTGTTGGGACTTCCGTTGTCCCAGGCAGGAATCGCGTTTCCATCAGGGTGTTCCCAGTGCTGGTGTCAGCATGTCGGCGGTGCCTTGGTATCTAATGCGTTTTTGTTTTTTTTTTCCTCTGTTCTGTGTGTTTTCAGCTGTGTATGAAAACACAGAGCTCGCCAGCACCTACCTGGCCAGAGCCAGCCCCAAGTCCCAGCAGGACATGCTGCTGTACGCGGCCAGGACCACCTACCTGGGCTGGGGCCACCTGGCCGCGCGGCTGTCAGGTGCGTGCGGTGTCGGTGGCGCTCCTGAGTCCCAGGGCTGCCTGGGGGCTGGTTTTCAGGGCATCCGAGGAATCGAAATGCCGGGTTTCTTGTAGAACCAAACGCGACATCATTAGATTTGGGAATCCGGAGCAGATGTGTGAGGTCACCTGGTGTCGACCGACGGGATTACTCTAATGATGTCGTGATGAGAATCCTTGTGCTTCAGGAGTCTCCAGGGGAAGCGGGGGTGCCCCAGGGCAAAGCAGGAAGATAATCTGGAACATACGGTGGAAAACCCTGCGTGCTGCTCTCTGCATGTGATGGCTGTGCCGCACACCGGGCTTCTCAGCCTCACCCCACTGGCTGGGTGGGGCTGGGTGACCCTCTGATGTGGGGCGTCCTGGGTCCTGTGGGGGGCGGAGCAGCTTCCCTGGTCTCCACCCGCCAGGTGCCAGGAGCACCCCCTCCCCCCAGTGAGACAACCAACAATGTCCCCAGACATTGACAGGTGTCTCCTGGGGGCAAAATCAGTTGTAACTGGGAATCACTACGGTAGAGACAGATGGATAGAGCTATAGTTAAGTGATAGATATTGGTAGATCAATATTATTAGATAAATACTGATAGATAAGTAATGATACATTATAGATGATAGATGATTGATAGACAATATTGACAGTTTGATAGGTGATTGATAGATATAGATAGATATTGATAAAATGATAGCTATTGTTAGGTATGGATAGATGATAGGTAGATAGATGGATCTATAGATAGTGAATCTATAGGTAGATGTTAATGATAGATAAATATTGTTAGATAAATGCTGATAGATAAGTACTGATAGATAGTGATCAATAGATGATAGATATTGACAGATGATTGATAGGTAATATGCATAGTTTGAGAGATAGATGATGATGGATGGACATTATTGGTAAATACTGATAGAAGATGATAAATATTGATAGGTGGGTCTAGATAGATGATAGAGAGATAGATGAATACAGCAGTCCCCAACCTTTTGACACCAAGGCCCGGTTTCATGGAAGACAGTTTCTCCACAGACGGGGCGAGGGGGCTGGCAGGATAATTCGGGCAGTAACGCAAGCGATGGCGGGATGGTTCAGACGGTAATGCGAGCCGTGGGGAGCGGCAGATGAAGCTTCGCTCGTCTGCCCCCTGCTGTGTGGCCCAGTTCCTGACAGGCCATGGACCGGTACTGGTCCGCGGCCCAGGGGTTGGGGAACCCTGGCTGAATAGATAGATAGATAGATAGACAATAAGCGACAGCTAGTGGAATTATAATAGGTGACTGATAGAGAGAATCTCTGATGCTAGGTCAGGGTTTCTCAGCACGACTGACATCGGGGCTGGGTGACCCTCTGATGTGGACGTCCCGGGCCCTGTGGGCTGTGCAGCAGCTTCCCTGGTCCCCACCCGCCGGGTGCCAGGAGCTGCCCCTCCCCCAGTTGTGACAACCAACTGAAGACATTGACATTGTTGAGAACCGTGGCTCTCCATTTTCTTTCTTAATTATTTTAACTTAAACCCCATCTTGAGCCTCCGGTAGCTTAGCCGTGAGAACCCGAGGACCCAGTTCTGCCGCTGGTTTTGGAAAAGGTACAGCTCATCAGATTCACTCTTATCGTCACTGTTTGATTTCACGTTTCTCTTCCAAGATCACACCCACGTGAGACTCACCGCGCACGTGGCGTCGATGCTGTTCTGAGCGTCCCCAGGTGGCCCAGGGCCGGTGCACAAAGTGCGTCAGGGTCGGGCCCACAGCTTGGAGCCAAGGGGACTCTCAGTGAGTCTCTGAGGGAGACCAAAGCGTCAGGGGTCTCGTGTCACAACCAGACAAGAGGGCACAGTAGGGGCAGTGGCACGGCAGAGCGTGGACGCCCGTCTAAGGGATCAGCCCCCCGTCAGCTCCCACACGTTGTGCCCACGCGGCCATGGGGTGACAGCCGCCCCAGCTTCCGAACTTTGTGTTTTACGAGAAGCAGGATGTCGCGATTTCAAGGGGACGCCCCCTGAGCTTTTGACCTTGGGGCCCATTCAGTTAAAGAAGGAAGCCGTGAGGAGCTGGACACAGCCCAGTGGACTCCGCCCGAGGGTGCGAGTAACCAGCGGCGCCGCCACATCTCCGCAGCCCTTGCTGGACCCTCTGGAGTCGGTCCGAGGGACTTCAGTGCTTTGCCCCACGGGCAAAAGGAGCCTCTGGTTTCGGAGCAACGGAGAGTAACAGGCTCCTTCCTCCTGCCTCGTGCTGGTGTATCTGGGTCCCACGCGGAGGCACGTATTTCTGCTGCTGTGTAATTTTCATCAGTGTCTCCCGAAGGTCAGGTGGAAAGAGATGCCTCACCTGACCGAAGGCTGGGTCACCTCATATCCATGAAAGGAGCAGGGGGCTGACTGCAGCCAGACTAGATCCAGGATGGAAGGAGGACACACCGCGGGGAGCCAGCTCACCTGTACATCAGGCAGCGGGGCCCAGGAGGACCCAGAAATCCCCCCCCACCGGCCTCAGGGGAGTAGCAGGAAGCTGTGGGTAGACCCGCTGGCCCTCCAGCTACAAGGACGGCCCCATCCCCAGGTGCCAGGGGCTGAGTCCTCCTGGACCGAGGCATCGCCTCATTTCACGGCATCTTTACACTGTCTTTAGACTGTCCCTCGTTTCTTCTTTCCTCACATCAGAGAGGCCTGCAAGACGGGTAACGTGCAGCTCTGAATGTGGAGTTATTTTTTGCAAACTAGAAATGAATTCGTGAGTGTCTTGGGTTACTTGTTTCCTGTTTGCTCTGTCTGCGATGTAAGGATAGGGTCTGAGAGCACCAGTGTGTGGTACCTAATGTGCAGTAAAGTCTCAGAACCCGAGTGATGCGCGCCCCCGATTTCCGAGACAGGAGGAACCGGTATCTGAAGGCCTTTGGGGTTCCCTCCGAGGAGCTCTTCACTGCCATCTACAGGTAACGCCAAGCACCTGCTTTTTTCTTTTTTTTTTTGGCCTCGCTGCGGGCTCTTAGCTCCCCAGCCAGGGGTTGAACCCGAGCCCCCTGCAGTAGAAGTGCAGGAGTCTTAACCACTGGACCGCCAGGCAGGTCCCAAGCACCTGCTCTGATAGGGTTTTGCTTATATTTTATAATTTTATTGGAGTGTAGTTGATTGACAGTGTTGTGTTACCGTCTGCTGTGCAGCAAACCGACTCAGTTATACATATTTATACAATCTTTAATATTCTTTTCCATGATGGTTTATCCCAGGGTATTGCATGTAGTTAGTTCCCCGTGCTCTGCAGTAGGACCTTGCTGTGTATCCATCCTATATATACGAGGCTGCATCTGCTAATCCTGACCTTCCCTCCCCCACCCCCTCCCCCTTGGCAACCACTAGTCTGTTCTCTGTGTCTGTGAGTCTGTTTCTGTTTCATACATAAGTTCATTTATGTCATATTTTAGATTCCACGTAGAAGTGATATCATATGGTATTTGTCTTTCTCTGACTTACTTCACTTAGTATGATCATCTCCAGGTCCGTGCATGTCGCTGCAAATGGCATCATTTCATTCTTTTTTATGGCTGAGTAGTATTCCACTGTATATATGCACCACATCTTTTTTATCCATTCCTCTGTCAGTGGACATGTAGGTTGCTGCCATGTCCTGCATGGAAACAGTGCTGCAGTGAACATTGGGGGTGCATCTTGGGATCTTCTCAGATTATGGTTTTCTCCGGACACACGCCCAAGAGTGGAATTGCAAGTTCATACGGCAACTATATTTTGTAGTTTTCTGAGGAACCTGTGTACTGTTCTCAATAGTGGCTGCGTCAATTTACATCTCCACCATCAGTGCACAAGGACACCCTGGTTTTAATAGTTCCCGGTGACCCAGCGAAGGAAGAAGATGGATATCCCAGTAGGACAGTGGGGAGCATCTTTCTGTCACTTCCCAAAGGCTGTTGTGGTCCTAGCTCCTTTCACTGCAGCCAACTAGCACCGGCTCCAAGGACGAGGGCGTGGGACACAGATGTGGTTCTCCGTGTAGACAGCAGTGAGAATCCTCTGGGCGGGGTTGCAGGCTGGTCTGCTGAAACTCCGAGAGCAGAGTCTTCTCACGCTGCCTTCCTGTTGGAGGAAAACACCGTGTGAGCCTGCAAGGATCAGGAGAGTTTACTGGGGTCCTGGGGGGCAGATGTCACTCCTCCGTTGTGATGCTGGCGGGGATGAGAAGGAAGGCCGGCCAAGCCTGCACGTTGGACACTGGGAAGCTCCCAGAACAGACGCAGGACTGGGTGGGTGGTCGTTCTCCCTGTCTTACGGGATAAGGGGGTGGGGCTCGGTTGAGGGCAAAACGGCAGCGGTGAGCACCAACCCTCGGTCTGGTTTCAGGAGACCCCGCAGCTCCCTCCTGACCCAGCACTGCCTTCCCATAGAGGAGGGACGGAAAGCACGGGTCGCCCTTCGGGTAGGGATGTGAGGCTTCAGAAAATCATCTCTGGTGCACAAGGGGTGTCTTTGCCATGTTCGCTGGTAGCAGGCTCCTCTAAGCAAGAGCAGGCTTGCAATTGCTCTGCCCTGGGGCCAGCTGGGCATGAAAACACAAGACAGGAGGGTCTCCAGGACCTGGGACGTGCATGCCGTTGGCTGGGAGGGCCCCCCTTGTTTCTCACTGGGGCGTCCCCTGGAAATGTCCCCCACAGGGACCCACGGGCACATCTCACTCCAGCATTTGCCCAGGGCTTCCTCTGCTTGGCTGTTGTCTTCGGGTGGACAAATTCCCTGGCACGAGAGGACACAGTCAGGTCAGAGTCTGTGTGGAAGGTTGGCATGCGGGTTGGCCCAACCAGGAAGACCCCCTAGATTCCAGGGCCCGTAGGTGAACCTGTAACTATGGAGACCAGAGTGTGGGTACCACCCAGGTCCCCACCCTGTCACGTCCTGTGTCCGCTTGCAGGTGGTTCCGGGGCTGTGGCCAAGGTGTGCATGTCTCTGTACCCGGGGTCTCAGGTCACCGTGTTTGACATCCCGGACGTGGTCCAGATGGCAAAGAGGCACTTCTCATTCCCGGAGGATGAACGGATCGGCCTCTGTGAAGGTGGGTTTCCAAGCGCTGTCTGTGTCCACGGGGAAACATGCGTCCCGGGGGGGCGTGGGAGAAGGCGGCAGTGGATGGTCAGAGTGGGTTCCTTCACCCTCCAAATATACTTCCCCTCAACCTAGAACTGTGAGTCATGACAGATGGAAAACTCTGGGAGGGTATATTGTTTTCTTACAATTAATTCTTTCTTGAGTATTGTACTGGGTTCAACAGTGTCCCGTCAAAATTCATGTCCACCTAGAATATGTGAATGGGACCTTATTAGGAAATAGGGTCCTTGCAGATGTGATGAAGTGAAGGGTCTGAGATGAGGTCCTCCTGGAGGAGGGTGACCCTACATCCAATGACAGGGTCCTTCTAAGAGACAGAAGAGGAGAAACACAGACACAGAGGAGAAGCCCCGAGAAGACAGAGGCACAGAGGGGAGGGATGCGGCCACAAGCCCAGGGACGCCTGGAGCCCCCAGGAGCTGGAGGAGGCAGGAATAACCCTCCCCTGGGGCCTCTGGAGGGAGCGCGGCCCTGGGACACCTTGACCTCACATGTCTGGTCTCCAGGATGGGGGAGGATGGATTTCCTGGTCTGTGGCCATTTCTTACGGCCACCGCAGGGCACCCACACAGGTGTCTAATCCAGGTCACTTATGAATGACAGTAAATGACATGGGTTGAAGGTAGGGTCAGGGGTCAGTTCCTGACTCAGAAGCTTGAGAAGCTTCTCGGGCTTTCCAAGGCTCAGAGACCACAGCAGCTTTGCCGAGAGCTGGAAGGGACTTCCTCTTGCTTTGGAAATGCGGGGTGCGGCTCCCAGAGATGCTGTCCCAGGAACTAAGGTCTTACCAGCAGACGCCCTGTACCTCCATTTATGGAGGAAACTGGCCTTTCGTGCTTCTATTTTTCTGCTCGCTCAGAAGAAAAACACCAGGTGGGGGTATCATTTCCATCCACTCTTAGATCTGCTGTAAATTCACTATGATGATGATGATTATTTTGGGCCACACCATACGGCTTGCGGGATCTTAGCTCCCCAGCCAGGGATGGAACCTGTGCCACCTGCAGTGGAAGCGTGCAGTCTTAACCACTGGACCGCCAGGGAAGTCCCTCGCTATTATGTTTTTTTTAAAAAAAATCACCTGCACGGGACTTCCCTGGCGGTCCAGTGGTTAAGATTTCATCTTCCAATGCAGAGGGTGCGGGTTCGATCCCTGGTCGGGGAGCTAAGATCCCACATGCCTCATGGCCAAAACACCAAAACATAAAACCGAATCAATATTGTAACAAATTCAATAAAATGATCTACAGCAAAAGATCTTTAAAAAAAAATCACTGCCAAGTTCATGGCATCTCATGGGACAGGCCATCAGCGTTGCATCTGGGGCCAGATGTGGGGTAGACATTCCCGAAATGTTGACTGATCCAGACGAAGGATCATCTCCTTTTGAGTAGCTCTGGATCCGATAGGCTGATTTCAAGGTGACAAGAATGTGCTGAATCGTGTCCTTCAAGGGCTGGATACCATCTTTATTGAAAATTCTGAAATTTGGGGACGTCCCTGGTGGTCCAGTGGCTAAGACTCCACACTCCCAATGCAGGGGGCCCAGGTTCGATCCCTGGTCGGGGAACTAGACCCCGCAGTTAGACTAGCTGCAACTAAAAAGTCTGCACGCCACAACTAAAGATCCTGCGTGCTGCAACTAAGACCCGGTGCAGCCTAAATGAATACATAAATAAAAATAAATATTTAAAATTCTGAAATTTTGACCATCAGGAATTTGTTGGGGGGTGTGGGGGGCTTAATGCTGATTTTTTAAAAATTCTTTTTAATTTTTATTTATTTTTGGCAGTGCTGGGTCTTCGTTGCTGCGTGCGGGATTTCTCTAGTTGTGGCGAGCGGGGGCTACTCTTCGTTGAGGTGCGCGGGCTTCTCATTGCGGTGGCTTCTCTTGTTGTGGAGCACGGGCTCTAGGCGTGCGGGCTTCAGTAGTTGTGGCTCGCAGGCTCAGTCGTCGTGGCTCGCGGGCTCTAGAGCGCAGGCTCAGTAGTTATGGCGCACGGGCTTAGTCACTCCCTGGCATGTGGGATCTTCCCGGCTCAGGGCTCGAACCCGTGTCCCCTGCATTGGCAGGTGGATTCTTAACCACTGCGCCACCAGGGAAGTCCTTAATGTTGATTTCTAAAGCCATTGTATTAAAATACATTGAACCTCAATGCCCAAGTTTTGGGGCCCCTTAGATTTTGTGCGCAGAGGCAGCGCCTCACCCTGATCTTAAGCCTAATCCCACCCCTGGGGAGTCTTCCTCCTACTTCTTGGAGACACACGATCAGTGTTACTTCGGTGCCTCATTTGGAAAATGGGGTGAAGAAGCAGACTCTGGAGGTTGGGGAATTAAGTGAAATTCTACTTTATTTTGTGCTGTTACCCCGTTGAGGCTGGGTGTCTGCGATTGGTCCCCAAGGGCAGCTGGTAGAAGGTGCAGGCATGTCTACCTTCATTCCTGGGTCTGCATTCTCTCCAGGCTGTAGGCAAACAGACGCCTGACCGAATTTGGCCCTTGGGCCGTAGTTTTCTAAGAAAAACCCCTGTCTTTCTTCACTGAGTGGAAGAAAACCCATTTGGAGGAACCTCCTTCTCCGTGCCCTGTCTCATGGGGGAATATTCTGGGGTCCATGTTTCCTGGGATACTCAGCACATGAAAGAGATCCAGGGGATAGCATCTATGTCATCCAAGACATCCTCCCCAATTCCCGTGAATTTGCAGAGCATGGACCACACAGGTCAGCTGAGGTAACCCTGTACGGCTCAGGGCTATCCAAGCTCTCTTCCCACATTGATACTTCTTGCAGGAAAAATGGGAGGAGAGTTGAGTGTTGGCCATCACCTACAGATAAGAGTCTCGTGGGCATCTTTATTCAGTCAGGGAAACACGTATGGACCTTGTTGGTCCAGTTTGACTCATCGGAATGGAGCTTCTGATCCATTGCCAGGGACCTCCTGAAATCCATGGCTTAAAGGATGCTGTCTGTTTACACGAGACCTTCGGAAACAAAATAAAAATAAAACAATTGTCCAGATCTGATGGAGGGAAAGGGGCCCCCAAACATCGTTCGGAATGGTCCTGTCTTCACTGAGATTTCTTTTTGTTCAGGGGCTGGTTGAAGGGTCACCAGCTGGGAAGATCTGGGAAAGCTCGGTCCATACAGGTGGCCTTTCCCTGCTGGGTGTTGGTGTGGTCCAACGGGATTGAGATGCAGGCTGACCCCAGGGCACTCGCCCTGGGTCGCAGGAGATTTCTTTAAAGACTGCCTTCCAGAGCCGGATCTGTGCATCCTGGCCAGGGCCCTGCATGACTGGACGGATGAGAAGTGTTCACACTTGCTGGTGAGAATCTGTCAAGCCTGCAAGACAGATATGTGGTAGGGCTGGGTGTCGCTGTGCTGTCAACTCGGGGCAGGGTTGGCAGACTCTCCTTGGGGTGCCGGGGACTGAGTTCATGTCACAGGTAAGGGGAGTCGTCCAACCAAATGGCTCTCCTTCCACAGCAGTAATTAAAACCGACAAAAAAATGGCATTGATAACCATCCTGGAGCGTATCCCAACGAAAGATGGAGGTAGCCGCTGTGTGTGATGGGGACAGTATCCTGTGAGGTCACGATGCTGCGGGTCCACGAGGGAGTGGGCACAGCCTCTGTGTGTGATGAGGTCACAGTCACAGCCGACTGCTGAAGGTTTCCTTGCTTTCGGGACGTCACCATGCCTCAGGCTTTTGCATTGCTTCTCCCTCTCCAGAATCGTCCATTTTCCCCAGAAACTGTGGTTCTGTTGGTGGAGAATCATTTTCAGAGGCGGAGTTGCCCTTGCTGGGAGGGCAGTGTTTCTAGACCCCTTCCGCGGAGAGAGCTAGGAAATGGATTGAACACGCTGAATTATTTACATTTCCATCCATAGGGACGTTACCGGGCAGCTACTCAGTGTTTCTAACCCCGTCCTTGTGTGGTGTCCTACGCCCGGAGCCATGCTCCTAAGATCATCAATAGTACTTGTTTGCCTGTCCTGATCTGTACATGACGTCATCCCAAAGGAGCAAAACCAAGGTTACTGCAAACAAGAGAACTGCCAGGCCGTGCTGTGCCTTGTCTGCAGTTCTTCTGTTTAGAATATCCACGAATTGGTGCGTCCAGGGTCACAGAAACTGCAGTTGTCGCCCGGAGGTGATGTCGCCGATGGATCGGCTCCTGGTCTTTGGTTTGCTTCCAGTGTTTAGGCTTTGCCTCTGCTTTTTATGTGTTAATTCTTGGAGGACTAACACATTTGCATGATTCGAAAACCAAATGCTGATGAAAGGTCCAGGCAGAGAAGTCCAGCTTGTAATCTGACCCCCTCACACATATTTCTCCCCAGCTCTTGTAGGAGAGCTGATTTAGGCTCTTTAAAAAAAAAAAAAAAAATTACAAAAATAAATAAATAAAGCCGCCGTGTTTCCTGGGTGAAGCCACGCCCGGGAGGGACCTGGCACCGGGGCCGCTGCCCACAGCAACCACGGTCACCTTGCCGCTCACCCCCCTTGTGTCTGAGATGCAAACACAGCGCCTGCCGGTTTGCATATTTCTCTGGATGTGGCCGGAACTCTGCAAGGGAAGCCGTCGATGGTGCTGAAGCCGGGGGCAGCCCTCGGAAGCGGAGGAGCACGGCTTTGCAGGCCCGGAATTTCTAGCCAGCAGGAAGCTGACCTCGGGCACGTCACCTACCTTCTCTGCACCCTCACCCTTCAAATTTAACAGACGGGACTGGGTAATCTCCAAAGTTCGTCTTAAATGCCCTGCGATTCTTTGACTACGTCCAACCAATGCTTCTCAGCTGGGGTGATTTTGCCCCCCGCCCCCCGCTGGGGACACACCTGGCAGTGTCTGGAGGCGTCTTGGGCTGTCACGCTGGACTGGAGGACGCTGCTGGCAGCTGGTAACTGGGTACCAGGGATGCTGCCCGACACCCCACAGTGCACAGGGTACCCCACATCAGAGAGTGGCCCAGCAGCCCCCAGTGCCCACAGTGCCGGGCTAGGGAGACTGGGTTAGGATGTGGTCACACTGCAGCTTCCCCGATACTCGTGGCAGTAACGACAGGACTGGCTCTTAGGGGTGCGTAAATTTCTTAAGAGTCCTCCTGAGCTGAGGGCTCTGGGAGGGTCACGCTGTCTCCTTGGGGGTAGGAAGAGAAACAGGTATTGGAAAGACCTTCAGAAGATGATGGAAAGCCAGCTGCTGGTCCCAGACTGTGCTCCCCAGCGTTGGTCCAGCTCCGTGGCCTGGGGAGGGACCGGGTGGACTCAGCAGGAAGGACCCTCCAGGGCACCGGGAATCACCTGCTCTGACTTCTTCCCAAATACCTCTCAGGACAGCCTGGAGCCTTGGAGGGAGACATCCTCCCGTTGCCACGGCGACGCCGGATCACTTGGGGCAGGACCGGGATGCCTGTCTGCCAGCAGATGGCGCCGTTGGGTGGTTTAATGGACGTTGGCTCCACGGACCAGGCAGTCACCAACCAGAGGAGGCTGGGGTAGCCGTAAACGGAGAAGACACACACACTTTATGCCTTTGCCCCCGAAAATGTTAGGTTTCACGAAAACAAGTACCTTTTCATCATTTTCCCCCGTGAAGGGCGATTACAAAGTAAGAATAAAAGGCATCGTTCTCCAGGTTCTAAGTAAGGGAGGGGACACTGCCCCCCGCCAACACCCTGTCCCGTGGAGAGACACCCTGGGCCTGGTGCACAGTAGGGCCGGCTGCATCTCTCGCAGGAGGGCCCTGGAGCCATTGCCGGAAACACCACCTGTTTCTGGAGGGTTTCTGCCCCAATAAGGAACTTGCGTGGTCAGAGGTGATATGGAAGCCCCCGGTCAGCTTGTGTAGAAGAAAAGCTGCTGAAACATAGCACGGCACGAACCCTTTGGACTACAAAACACACACACGCGCACACACAGTTCTTATACAAGGTCGTCACAGAAAACGAAAACCCCTCTCTTTTGTTTCTCTGACGTATTAGCCTCCACGGGGGACGACGATGTACGCTGAACGGATGAACATTTCCCAAAGAACGTGTTTGCCGCTGCCTGGGTCATTGCAATGCCTCCTGCATCCTCCACGTGGGGCCCCAAGTCTGCACAAAGTGGAACCCCTTTATGTGCAAGGGCCGAATGCATCCATCCATGTAAGTTAACGGCTCCTTACAGCAGAAACTAACACAGCATTGTAAAGTAACCACACTCCAATAAAAAGTCATTTTAAAAATTTAAAAAAGGGACTTCCCTGGCGGTCCAGCGGTTTAGACTCTGGGCTCCCAATGCAGGGGGCTCGGGTTCGATCTCTGGTCAGGGAACTGGATCCCACACGCCGCAGTGACGATCCCGCCTGCCGCAAGCTAAGACCCAGCGCGGCCACATAAATAAATATTTTTAAAAAATTAAAACAAAAGTTTGCATTTTTGGCTTTCATCACTCCTGCAGAACGACCGTGTCTATGGGAAGAGCATCGAAGGGAAATATGGTATTGAAGGGAGACGTCAGTAAGCACACCCCAAACCCTCCTCTTTTACAGAGCTTTCACGCCTAGCATCTCATGGGACCCCTGGGGCTGAGTGTGCAAAAATGGACTTGCCGGGCTTGTGCAAATGCATGCAGGGAGATGTTTGCTAAGCAGCGGAGTCTGTCCTGTTCAGAACGATGCACCAGGGTGGGACTGTCACCCCCAACCCCTGCCCTGTGGAGATGCTGGTGATGAAACTGTGCTGGAGAAGGCTTACGGGGTCCTCCAGATCGACTGTGGTTCATCTCTGGGCTGCCCTGTGCCCATGTGACTGACACCTGCCTGGCTCTCTAACTGCCTGATTTCGGGGAGGGGGCGTCGGCCAATGGGTGAGAAGGGGCTGCTGCCTAGCGGGTTTCTCCTGGGTTCTTCTCCCCAAACTGAGCAGCTCTTTCCTTTGGTCTTCGAGACCTGGGGGGGGGGTGCATCCCCCTCCCTTGGGGATTCCCCTTGGCCGAGCCCACGCTGTAGGAGTGTCTCATCTATGATCTCCAAGGCGCTGACCCGTACAGGAAGGAAGCAAGTGGCTTCTTCAGTGCCAGACTGTACAAACGGGTATTATTCGGACGTTATCAGAGTTTCAAAGGGCCACCCTCGGCTAGACAATACCTTGGCACCGTTTATTTTAAATTTTCTAATGTGATTCTTTAACAAATGTAAATCCGTATAGCAGGGTTTTTTAAAAAAAATATTTATTTATTTATGTATTTGGCTGTGCCAGGTCTTAGTTGGGGCACACGGGATCTTTAGTTGCGGCATGTAGGATCTAGTTCCCCGACCAGGGATCGAACCCCGGGCTGCCTGCACTGGGAGTGCAGAGTCGTAACCGCTGGACCTCCAGGGAAGTCCCTGTGCCATATTTTAGATTCCACAGATAAGCGACATCATAGGATATTTGTCTTTGTCTGACTGACTTTACCTCATATGACAGTGTCTAGCTCCATCCACGTTGCTGCAAATGGCATGATTTTATTCTTCTTTACGGCTGAGTCATATTCCATATGTACCACATCTTCTTTATCTCTTCCTCTATCGATGGGCATTTAGGTTGCTTCCATGTCCTGGCTATTGTAAATAGTACAGCTATGAACATTATTTTACTTTTTAGAATAATAAGTGATCTTCATGATGCTTATAGATGGACATGGCTACGAAATGGTTAGCTTTGGAAAAGTAGAAATTGCTTTAAAAATTTGTCATTAATAGTAAAGCCATCCTCCAGATACCTGACCCGCCACCCAAGTCATCAAGCTACCAGCAAATCAAAACCTAATTAGTATAGGAGACTTCAGTTGGGAAAATAGATTCTAAAATTAATCATAAACAGGTTCACATCTCTCAGGATGGCTACTATCAAAAGAGACTCCAGAAAATAACAAGTGTTGGCGAGGATGTAGAGAAACGTGAATGCTTGTGTGGTGTTGGTGGGAATGTACAATGGTGTGTCTGCTGCAGAGAACAGAATGGAGGTTTCTCAAATAGTTAAACACCGAACTACCATAGGATGCAGGCTTTGAGTATTTACCCAAAAGAATCAGAAACTCGGAGAGGTCTTTGCACACCCACGTTCACTGCAGCGTTATTCACAACGGCCAAAATATGGACTGTAAACGTCCATAAACGTAAATGTTCATGCATGGGTGATGGACACACAGAATGGGGTCCATGCACACAGTGGAATATTACTCAGTCCTAAAAAGGGAGGGAAATTCTGACGCAGGCCACGACGTGGATGGACCTTGAGGACGTGAGGCTCAGTGACACAAGGCAGTCACAGAAGGACAAATCCTGCAGGCTTCCACTTATATGAGGTCCCTAGGGGAGTCAAATCCATAGAGACAGAGAGAAGGAGGGTGGGTGCCTGGGGCTGGGGAGTGGGTGTTTAATGGGGACAGTTTCAGTCTGGGCAGATGAAAGAGTTCTGGAGGTGACGCTGGAGATGGTTGTGCAACATGAATATGCTCGAGACCACTGAGCTGGACACTTAAAAATGGTCAGTTTGATGTTGCGTCTTCTTTCCATCATTAAAACAAATCCCCTATAAAGAACTGCAGGCACATTCCCCTCAGCGCAGACGCGATGACCCAGGCCGCAGAAGGAACCTGCTGGCTTTGGAGGACAGGTGGGTAACCCGTGCAGACAGAGGATCGAGAACAGGGGACAGACAGTTCCACACCCACCCCCCCCACCCCGGGAGCGGAAGCTAGGATTCCTGCTACCTGCCTCGGGAGAAGCAGCAGGAGGGTGAGGAACCTGCACTGGTAGGGGTGGCAGGGAGCTGGAGGACACAGGTGTCCTATCCGGGAAGCCGCATTCCAGGTGGGAGCGAGCAGGTGTCCCGACGGACAGCAGGGGGCGCTCCTGCCTCATCATCCCGTCCAGCTGCTCTGTCGACCAGAGTCGTCTCTAGAAATTCATCACGGAGGGAAGGCTTCGATGAGTGTTTGCAAACAGATGTTCCGTTGATGAGGCCTGCCGTGTCGGCAGCCTCCCCCTCCCCTTTAAAACGTCTGTGCCGAGATGGTACAACCCCAGTTAGCCAAGAGGATGCTTCCCTGTTTCCCCGCCCCTGTCTTTCCTTTCCTCTCCACTGAGCTGTTTACCTGAGATTTTCGAGCGTGACAATTTCCGGATAATTCGTTCGGTGGCGTCGAGAATTGGGCCACAAAGCACAACACGGATTCCTTTTATTTGTTTTTCTTCTCTGATTGCTGTGGCTAAAACTTTCAAAACTATTTTGAATAAGCGTGGTGAGAGTGGGCAACCTTGTCTTGTTCCTGATCTTAGTGGAAATGGTTTCAGTTTTTCACCATTGAGGACGATGTTGGCTGTGGGTTTGTCATATATGGCCTTTATTATGTTGAGGAAAGTTCCCTCTATGCCTACTTTCTGCAGGGTTTTTATCATAAATGGGTGTTGAATTTTGTCGAAAGCTTTCTCTGCATCTATCGAGACGATCATATGGTTTTTCTCCTTCAATTTGTTAATATGGTGTATCACGTTGATTGCAATAGCCAGGACATGGAAGCAACCTAAGTATCCATCAACAGATGAATGGATAAAGCAGATGTGGTACATATATACAATGGAATATGACTCAGCCATAAAAAGAAATGAAATTGAGTTATTTGTAGTGAGGTGGATGGACCTAGAGTCTGTCATACAGAGTGAAGTAAGTCAGAAAGAGAGAAACAAATACCGTATGCTAACACAGATACATGGAATCTAAGAAAAAAAAAAAAAGGTCATGAAGAACCTAGGGGTGAGATGGGAATAAAGATGCAGACGTAGAGGATGGACTTGAGGGCACGGGGAGGGAGAAGGGTAAGCTGTGACAAAGTGAGAGAGTGGCATGGACATATACACACTACCAAACGTAAAATAGATAGCTAGTGGGAAGCAGCCACATAGCACAGGAAGATCAGCTTGGTGCACTGTGACCACCTAGAGGGGTGGGATAGGGAGGGTGGGAGGGAGGGAGACGCAAGAGGGAAGAGATACGGGAACATATGTATATGTATAACTGATTCACTTTGTTATATATTCACTTTGTGGTCTGTCCCGAAGAAAGATGCCTGGTGGTGGTGCTCGGGGCGTTCGCTTTGCTGGGGATTCTGGGTCGGAAGTGGCTTCCCATCTACTCGTGTCTGACTTATGACTTCTAGTAATTGTCCTGCTGTTTTACGTGGAGACTGGACCAGTGTATGACTACATGTATTACTTCTGTAATTGTACAGCATCTGTTTATACCTGGTTCTATAATATATAATCCAAGGATGGCGCCTGTCCGTAGATATCTCCGGGTCTGTATTTATGACCCTGCGTGTGTGTCTACACCCGTGTGTGTCCGGGATGATAAGACTATGTCCGTGTCTTTAATCCCCGGTCACACTGCTTGTCTCTGTATAATCTGAAAGCTTATTCTGTGGTCTGTCTATAAGTATAGGCAACTTACGTGTTCTAAACACTTTTGTTTTTTACAATGTTACAATTTATTCAAATACTTGGCATCTCTGTGCATTATTTTTACAACTACGGAGACACCTCATTTATTCCAGGTGGCCATGGAAAGAGGTATTCCGCACAACTGAATTAAAGTCTGAATAAAAGAAAAATTTTGAGTATAAATCTTCCTAAATTGGGTATGAATTTCCCCTACATTTTCCAATGGAGTTTGCCAATCCTGACTCAACTTTCTCTCTTTCTCTCTTTTTCTTCTTCCTTCCTTCCTTCCTTCCCCTCTCTCCCTGTTCTGTTTATTTCTCTCTTCTTGCTTTCTTGATTTGTTTTGGCTTTTAATAACACAGGGTTCAAAACACCTGATATACTTCTTTATATTCTTTTCCATGGTTTATCACAGGGTATTGAGTAGAGTTCCATGGGCTCTACAGTAGGACCTCGTTGCTGATCCAGCCTATATATAATTGTTTGCATCTGCTAACCCCAAACCCCCAATGCTTCCCTCCCCACCACACCTGCCTTGGCAACCACCAGTCTGTTCTCTATGTCCACAAGTCTGTTCTCTATGTCCACAAGTCTGTTCTCTATGTCTGGCTAAACACACATTGAGATATGTAATCTCAGGAAGCCATTTTCTCCCTTGTGTTTATAGAATTATTGTAATAATGATTAATAATGATAATAATATTTTTTTAAAGTGCTAACAGCCATATGGCATGCAGTCTGTGCGGGGCACCATCCTGCATGCTTTCCGCATTTCGTTCATTATTTTCATTATCAACCTTCCCCCAAGGCAGGCATTCTTATACTCACTTCCTGGATGGGGAAACGGAGGCACAGACCATCACTGACTTTCTGGAAGTGGGCATCAGCACGGAGCTTTGAGCCCGGGAGTGCTGGGGCTGGGGCTGGGGTCTGATGGTCATTGGATGACTAGAAGTCACCCGGTTGCTACGTGGAAGAGGGATGATGTGTGGACTGTTTTAAGGGACATGTCACAGTCCTTTGTTTTTCCAAATCAAGCCAGCTTGGGCTCTGTGTCCCCATTTGAGCTTAGGTGGAAGGGGGAATGAAAATTCTGTCGTGGGGATACCGGGGTCCTGCGACTAAGACAGACAACTCCAGCTTTTATTTAAAGTCTACGGCCCCCAAACCTAATGTCAAGTGTGTATGGAAAGGAGATAAAAGGCTGTGGACAGAGGGATTCAACTTCCGGTTTCCATGGAGTTGGTCCAGCATCAGAGGGACAGCTTGTGAAAAGGTACTATATAACCCTGGGGAATATTTTGGCCCTTTGGATGGGAAGGCACTAGTAGAAATGTTTTGTTGAAAGCGTGGTTTTCCAGGAAGGAAATAAACATCACTGCTCCCCTGGAGAGACGATAAATGAGGTGTGGACACAAGGTCCACCCTCAACGCCCCCCCAGTCTCAGAAAATCAGGTCCTCCTGGCTCATTACGTGGGGGGAAGCTGAGTCCCCCGCTGCTTCTAGGTGGAATGCGTGAGGAGGGAGGGCCTCGAGAGCACGTGGCCTTGGTGTAGACAGGAAGAAACATTTCCGGCCAGGAAGTCGTCTGGCGTGGCTGAAGTTACGGATGAGGGGGGAAGAGAATTTGTAAGTGGGGAGAACAGGAAACAGAGCCTCAGACGGGACAGCTGACATAGCAATGGAGCCAGACATGGGGGAGCGGGGTGCAGGGCACACCCACCCAGGCTGCCTGCTGACTGGCCCACCTGTGGCCCCCCGGGGACAGGACATGCGGAGATGTCAAGGCCAGTTCTTGTATAACGTAGGCATCAGATAAATTTCAGTTACTTAATGCAAGAAACTACAAAACCGCTTTGAAAGTGCATGGTTTTTTTCTTTATAATTTAACACAAAACTTGAGGATTTTCAATAAGAGTTAGGAAAAAGATAGTATGCTTAAAAGTTGCACATCTTGGTGATATAACCGCTAGTTATGATTGGTGTATTTCTTTGCTAGGCACCAAACATTTAAAAATAGACTGATCATGTCTGTCTACTATTTCATTAGGGTCTTTCCTCCACATTCTGAAAGTTTCCTTAACCATGTGGTTTTTGATGGCTGTGTAAATACATTGAATGGCTTCTGTTTTGGAAGGACATTTAGGTCATTTCTGACTTTTTTCACTGTAGATAACCTATGGATGTCCTCACTCATTGAATCATTAATGGACGGATTGATTCATTCAGCAAACGGGTTCCAAGCCAGACCCCAGACTGGGCCCCAGGAGGGGATGTGGGACCCTCAGGTGTGGTCCCTGGGGATGACTCAGGGATTAGACTTTTCATCCCACAGGCAGACGATAAATCCCACAGCGTGTGCTGGTCCCAGAAAGCCACCGACAGTGACCCTGGTTTGATCCATATGGGGTCGAGAAATAACTAAAATACTGATTTCCGACTCAGATCTGAGGACCCAAGACTCATGTATGTGGGCAGACTTCCACCCAGAAAGACTGTGCCGGTCCAGTCGGAGGGACTGTTCCACCGAAGAGCGCACCTTAGTCTTTATGACACGTGGACTCCCATTCGCGTTTCTGCCACAACCAGGAGACCTAACGTTTTACAGGATTGTCGGCCCCAGGTATCTGTTTCCTCAGATGAATCCCCAGTTCCTCGGCTCTGCTTTGGCTTCCGTCGGATGCGTTGGCCGCTTCCGCTTAATTTGTCCCGTGAAAAGAATCAACTCCCTTTCGGCTTTTATCGCTTTTTATGCTTTTTGAAGGAAAAGGGGACAGGTCATTTGTATGACGATAAACGTGACCCTGCTTATCCTAAGGACTTTGGGAAACCGGGAGGATCTGTAAAAATAATAGGAGTTGGATCCCTTCCGCCCAGAACACACTCCCGATGCCTTTTTTGTGAGATGCTTTCACACCCCCGTGTGGCTTGTTGGTGCCGACGCTGGCTTTTGGGCTAAGTGATGCTTCCCGAGAGGGGGTCCTCTCCCCATGCCAGCTGAGTAGGGCTGCCCGTCCGACCCCCATGCCCCCGCCCCCTCCTCTTTATCTGCATCATTTAGGCCCCGGGCTGCTTGCAGCCTTGCTGGACTTTTCCCTGTCGCGTACCGGAGACCAGGCTGCACCAAGAGGAAACCACAGGGACTTCCCTGGTGGCGCAGTGGTTAAGAATCCGCCTGCCAGTGCAGGGGACACGGGTTCGAGCCCTGGTCCGGGAAGATCCCACATGCCGCAGAGCAACTAAGCCCGTGTGCCACAACTACTGAGCCTGCGCTCTAGAGCCCGCGAGCCACAACTACTGAAGCCCACGTGCCACAACTACTGAAGCCCACGCACCTAGAGCCTGTGCTCCGCAACAAGAGAATCCCCCGCTCGCCACAACTAGAGAAAGCCAGCGCGCAGCAGTGAAGACCCAACGCAGCCAAAAATAAATAAATAAATAGATTGATTAATTAATTGATTAATTAAAAAAGAAAGCGGAAACCACAGCCTTGGACCGCCGGCCACTGCTAGCAGTCACCTTTCCCCAGATGCGTTTTCACGTGCAGAGACATCCCACTCCAATCCCGGCTGCCCACCTCCCGAGCTGATGCTACACACAGAGCTCTTGATACTCCGGAAACCGTCCAAATTGTGCCCGGAGGAGAGTGGCTGGACATGACAGCCAGGTCCCCAGGGCCGCCTGAGAACAGAGTCTCCGTTGACAAGAAACGAGGCTCTCCCGGAAATAACACAAGTGGCTTCAAACAGCAAAATTGAAGACAGTCCCTGTGGAAAACAGCAGGACGTAGAGAAAGGAAGAAAGGATCGGAAAAGTGTCAGTTACCCTCCTCGCAGGGCTAATTACTGTGCGTTTCTGAGGCACTTTTCCTATTGATAAATACTTGAAAGGGGGGGGGTTTCAGCTGGAAAAATATGAGTCCTGGCCTGCATGCAAAGCGTGATGACTTTGTGCAAAAAGCCCGTTTGCCTGCTTTGCCCGTTTCCAATCAGTTTGTAATTTGCCACTTAAGTTTTTTTAACCTTTTAAAAATTAATTAATCAATTAATGGCTGTGCTGGGTCTTCGTTGCTGCGTGCAGCCTTTCTCTAGTTGCGGCGAGCGGGGGCTACTCTTCCTTGTGGTGCGCGGGCTTCTCATTGCGGTGGCTTCTCTTGTTGCAGAGCACGGGCTCTAGGCGCCCGGGCTTCAGTAGTTGTGGCACGTGGGCTCAGTAGTTGTGGCTCCCGGGCTCTAGAGCGTAGGCTCAGTAGCTGTGGCACACGGGCTTAGTTGCTCCACGGCATGTGGGGTCTTCCCAGGGCAGGGCTCGAACCCGTGTCCCCTGCATTGGCAGGCGGATTCTTAACCACTGTGCCACCAGGGAAGTCCCTAACTTATTTAAAAAAAAATTTTATTGGAGTAGAGTTGATTTACAGTGTTGTGTTAGTTTCAGGTGTACAGCAAAGTTAATCAGTTATACATATACATGTATTCACTCTTTTTTTAGGTTCTTTTCCCATATAGGTCATTGCAGAGCACCGAGTAGAGTTCTCCATGCTGTACAGTAGGTTCTTATTAGTTATCTGTGTTATATATAGTCCTGTGTCTATGTCACTCCTAGTCTCCCAATTTATCCCTCCCGCTTAAGTTTTTTTGATTTGCCATTTTTAATTTGGTAGGAAAACAAATCATCCAGTCTCTGTTCACCGTGTCCACCTCTGTCCGTCGTGTTTAGAAAGGCATTCCTTTATAAAAGCATACACGTAGCTTCCAATCTCTTTTTTAGGACAGGATTTTATTTTTTACGGTTAAAGACGTGTGGGATTAACTGTGTGGCATTGATGGGGGGATGTATTCTAGGGATCTACCTCTTTGATTCATTGAAATGGGCCGTTCAAGAAAAAAGAAAGCAAAAGCAAAAAAAGAAAAAAAAGAAGCCTGGCACGAAAGTGTAAGAAGGAGAAGGAGAAAGGTGAAGGAATCTCCAAACAACGATGCAGAGTAAAAGCAGCTAGAACCCCAAAGAACACACGGTGTCCTTCCATTTCTAGGAAAATGTAAATGTCTGGAAATCCCCTGCTTAGAAAGTTCTAAGCGGTGCGATCAATGCCATAGTGACGGGAAGCAGGTCAGTGGCTGCCTGGGGCTGGGGGTGGGGGCGCGCAGGGTGGAGGAGGGAATTCAGGGAGCGATGCTCAGGGCATCTTCTTGCTTGGCCCTTTGTGTGTCATTCCCTGGGGGACGGCCACACGGGGTCCACGGAGGGCAGGTCCTGCACTTTTCAAAGGCCGTGACGTTTGCTGACCACGAAGGGCCAGGTGAAAGGGGAGGAGAAGGTCGTGTATGTCTAACTGCACAGGCTGGTTTTGATCCCCTCCCGGGTTCAGTTGAGAGCCCTGGGTTCCCCACAGCCTGTGTTTCCTGCCTCCTCAGCTGTGGCTTCTGTTGCCTGTGGCTCACGCCCCCCGTGTTCGTTTTCAGCAACTTTAACGAGGCTTCCTGAGCCGGTGAGGCTGGACCAGGTGAACCCCGGCTTCCCCGTGACACGTCACAGACCAACATCTCAGCTGCACCGGGAGGCGCCCTGCATCCTCGCTTCCTGCTTTGAATTAATACACGAATCCACGCCGCCCGCTTCCCGGCGTGGTTGCTCCCCTGAGCCTTCCGTTCTGTTCCTCGCTCTTCTCCTGGCCTTTTCGTGTCCGAGTTGTAAACCGTCTTCCTCCTGAAGTCAGCCATCCTCTTCCAATTTCACATTCCCACCCACCTCTGCGTTTTCCCGTTAAAAGTCTTTTCCTGACAAGCCGGGCATGTGCGGCCTTTCAGGTGCCAGATGTCGTTGGTACCAAGTCTGGGAAAGACTGAGAGAAAAGAATGTTTTGAAAATTCATGGTGGTAGGACTTCCTTAGAGCAGTTTTAACGGCTGACATGTGGGGCTGGGTGACTCTCTGAGGCGGGGCATCCCGGGCCCCGTGGGCTGTGCAGCAGCTTCCCTGGTCTCCACCCATCAGGTGCCAGGAGCACCCCCTCCCCCCAGTGTGACACCAAAAACGTCCGCAGACATTGTCATATGTCCCCCTGGGGGCAAAGTCATCTCTGGTTTAGAACCACAGCCATAGACAGATAAATGGATGGATGGATGGATAGATAGATAGATAGATAGATAGTCTCTCATGCTAGACAGGGTGTCTCAGCCTCAGCACTGCTGACATCTGGGGCTGGATGACCCTCTGCTGTGGGGCGTCCTGTGTCCTGTGGGCTGTGGAGCAGATTCCCTGGTCTCCACCCGCCAGCAGCCAGTAGGATCCTCCCCAAAGTTGTAACAACCAAAAATGTCCCCAGACATTGTCAAGTGTCCTGGGTGGCCAAGTCATCCCCAGTTATGAACCACTGAGATAGGTAGGTAGATAGATAGATAGATATGGATGGATAGATGGATGAATAGATAGATAGATGGATAGATAGATGGATAAATGGGTGCGGAGAGAGGTTATGGATGGATGGATAGATACATAGATACATAGACATGGATGGATGGATAGATTATATATAGAGAGAGGATATATGGGTAGATAAGACAGGATGGATGGGTGGATGGATAGATAGATACATGAGATGATAGATAGATGATAGATAGATACATGAGATGATAGATAGATAGATAGATAGATAGATGATAGATAGATAGTCTCTCATGTTAGGTTACAGTTTCTCAGCCTCAGCACTACTGACATCGGGGCTGGGTGACGCTCTGATGCGGGGCGTCCCAAGCCCTGTGGGCTGTGCAGCAGCTTCCCTGGTCTCCACCCGCCACGTGCCAGGAGCATCCCCTCCCCAGTGGTGAAAACCAAAACTGTCCGCAGACATTGCCAAGTGTCCCCTGGGGGCACAGTCACAGTGTTTGAGCGCTACTGTATTCAGTTAAAATTCCCTGGTGACCACATTTCACACATGTGGTCACAGCTCGTTGCTTGAGGACTTCAGTGCATCCTGTGCGACTCCACAGGGACATGCCCCTGGAAGCTTGCACCTGGCTCCCCCCAGGATCCACCCCACACAGCTTTCCCTTTGCTAATTTTGCTCTGTATCCGTTCACGGGACGAAACCACCACCATGAGTTCCACCTTGTAACGAGCCTGAGTCCTTCCAGACACTTGTCAATCCTGGGGGGTCTTGGGAACCTTGATGCAGCGTCCAAACCCATATCCAATCCCTGGTTTACAGAGGAGACTGGTTGGTCCGGACGACCTTCCCCAGGTGAGGCGGGTGATGATGGGGTGGGGGACATCCCCTGCTTCCACCTGTGTTGGTTCATGATCCCCCCCTCCCCGCAGCGCAGGCGAGTGCTTCTTCTTCTCCCACGTGCTTATTTCCAGAGCAGACTGTTTCTTTTGTGACTGCACATGCGCTCTTTCAGGTTTTTTGCCCACAGTTTGTAACCTTTGGAGTCTGCTTACCCCTGAATAAGCAGGTTATTTATATACGGAGATGCTGAGGCATATTCTTTGGAAAAGGAACTCTATGACCTCCGACCTAGGTTCGGGAATTTATAAAAATAAGCAGAAAATGAGTGTCTCGCCGCACCTGCTTATACGGAGGTTTCATGCAGTCACGAGCTTGTCACTTCCAGGAAGGTATCCGTTCAGGGGCAGCTGTGTTTCTGAGATTAATTTCCATTCTGGGTCCTTGCAGGAAGGGTTGTCCATCTTGTGTGCTGGCCGTTTGGGTTGCTGTGGACAACCCCCATTCATGGATTGATTATGTGGTTACAACATGGCAATACTAGCGTGGCCTGGGTTCCGTGGGGGTCCCCCCCAAATGTGCTCACATCCTTATCTCCAGAACCTGTGACTGTGACCGTGTTTGGAAACAGGGTCTCTGCACATGGGATGAATTGAAGGATCTCAGGATGACATCTTCCTGGATTACCCGGTTTGGGGTCACCAGGGGTAACTGCCATCTTCATCTCAGTCTTGCCTACAAACCTGGGTTGGATTTCAGAAACATCCGAGGACGAGCAAAGCGGAAGGAAGAGGACTGTTTGCATCAGATGTGCTTTACTGAGCGGGAAGAGCATCCTCCGTTCCCTTGTGAACACCAGGCAGCCAAGGTCGTCCCAATTCACCTGCAAATGCGACCCCTTGTTTATAGGAATTCTAAGGATTCTAAGGATTTCTGCGGAGTGCAGTAAATAGGAAGGGACCCCAGGAGCTGACCCTGAAGGTCTTTGTTTCCCTCGGCTGCATCTCTCCGAGGGCAAGGAGAATGATTTCTGTTGAATTCTGCCCGTTGATATAGTCGGGGTGAGCCCCCGTGAGGAAAACGGGTTCGCATCCAAGCGCCCAGATGAAACGGCTTCTTTCCTTCTGGTGGGGACTTATTACCGTCAGGCGTTTGGAACAGGCCACACGGAGAGAGGAACGACAGAGGTTTCCTCAGCTTCCTGCCAGCTTGGGCGATGTCTGTATGGGGGGCTCGCAGATTCTGTCGAGACAGGAGGGCGTGAGCGCCCTGACCTCTCCTTGCAGGCTGATGCTCCCAAGAAGAGCCCCAGAGCCGCGAGCCCTCTCCTGGCTGGCTTTGCAGAGAGACGTGGGGGGTCCACCCTGTTTCTCCCCCTCCGCACGGGTATTGATGCTGCTTCCCAGCTGTGATGGTTAATTCTGTGTCAGCTTAACTTTATAGATCACAGGGGCCCAGACAGCTGGTCAGATGTGATTCTGGGTGTGTCTGGGAGGGTGTCTCTGGACAAGATGAGCATGTGAATCAGTGGACTGAGTGAAGCAGGTGGCCTTCCCCAGGGTGGGTGGGCCTCATCTAATCAGTTGAAGGTCTGAATAGAACAAAAGTGGAGGGAGGATATATCATGGCTATCTATCTATATGTATCTATATCTATATGTATCTATCTATCATCTATCTATCATCTCCATCTATCATCTCTGTCATCTATCTATCAATCTATCTATCATCTATCCATCTGTTATCTACCTATCTTCTTTCCATCCACACATCCCATTGGTTCTGCTTCTCTGGAGAGCCCCACGGATACAGCTGGGGAAGGGACCTGGGAAAGAAGACAGGGGTGTGTGTGGATGGGGTGGGAGTCAGGACGCAGGGCCCGTCCGGCAGGAGTGCAGTGAGTGGTGGGGTTGCTGTCCTGGGCAGAGCTGGTTCTAGGATGAGTAGGGAAGGGCAGGTGGGGCCTTGGGAGGAATGGGGTCGGTAGGAGGAAGGAGAGGAGATGGGGGTCAGGGAATGGGCAGGGGTCTGGGGTCACAGGTGAGGGGCTGCCTGGGCGAGGAGAGAGGGGCCGTCCTTAGTCGGAGGAGCTGTTGCACGGAGCCCAGGGGCTGCGGCTCCCGGAGTCCACACTCCTTGCGACTGGGCACCCAGCGCGCAGCCTTCACCACCGCCGTGCTCACGTCCCAGGCATCGCGTGAGGGGCCAGAAGGTGCCTGGGGAGACGCCACCTTTCTTCCCCAGTTTTTGAATCCTATCTCCCGTCTTGCTGAAACTCCGTAGAGTCTGTTAAAGAAAATTATGCATTGGGGTCTCAAATAACATTTTTGCGTCTCCACTGTGCATGATATGTTAACTACAAATTGTATAAGATTCATGAAAACATAAATGTAATGTATGATTTGTATATAAATTATATACATATAAGTATATAAAATATAATATTCATTGTATATACTGTTAGAGGCTGCACTCTATAATATATATTATACTGTATACAATGATATATATTATTACCTTATATATTGTACTGTATATGATTATACGTATTATACTGTATATATTGTATGGCAATCATATTATATATTATGATAAATTTATATTATGTTAATTATAATTTTTATATAAATTACATATAAATTTACTATATATTGTAACATAATTATATACATGGAAATAATATATATTAATATCTTATTAATATAATTATAATATATAATATAATGTATATTATATATTATATGTATAATATACATTTAATACATTTTATATTATATAAGGAACAAAATTAAATACATAGCATGAATATTAATTAATATATATTAAAATATAAATATAATATACCATATTATTTATAGCCATATAATCATATACCTATTATAAATTATAATAGTCATCTTTAATCACCTATAATTATAGATGTAAGTATAATTCCATATGATTATAACATACAGGTAACACTATATCTGTTTATATATAACATATATCATATAGTTTATAAATGTATATAATGTGTACAATCTCTATATAATTGTATATGTGTGTCTCATATATTGTAATTTATGTATAATTAAAATTATAATCATATACAAAATTATATATAAACCATACTATACAATATTCTACGTATAAGGACGCTTACTATTGGATTTAGGGCGCACCCTAATGCACGGTGACCTCCTGGCTCCTGGCGCAGAGCTCCCGACACCCTAGGAGCTTCCTGAGTGACGCAGGCCAGAGGAGCATCCTGCGACCCTCGGAACGAGCCGCGCCGCGCCCGAGTCTGCGCTGAGGCGTAGCCCTGCGAGGTGCGGGCCGGTTGCCCGGAGGAACCAACCACGTGACGAGAGGGTGGGCCCGTCCAGCCCCGCCCCCAGGCGCCACGGAGCGCGGAGGGGGCGGGGCTCGAGAGGCTCCAGGTGCGCGCGGCTTCCGACGGTCGTGCCTGGCGGCAGCCCCGTAAACTCTCTACGTGGAGGGGTTCCGAGATCTTCCGGGTTGGGGAACTCGTCCGCACGTTGGCAGAGTGACGCCCCGCAAACTCCACGGAGACAGGAGCTCCGGCGCTCGGGGACCCCCCGGGCCTCGCCCTCCGCCGCCCTCTCTGGCTGTTCGTTCAGCTTTCTGATAAACGGGTGAGTCAGCCATGTGTTGCCTGCGTTTTCTGAGGAGGGCGTCACGGGGACCCTCCGTGTGTAGCCTTGTCGGACACAAGTGTGGGCGGCCTGGGGACCCAGTCCCTGCGCTTGGGGTTGACGTGGGAGCCGTCCTGGGGCACCGAGTCTTTACCCCGTGAGGTCTGCGCGCCCCCGGGCTCCTATCAGAGTTGAATTGAAGTGGACGGCACCCAGCTGGTGTCCCAGGAGAACTGGAGACCTGCTCGGTGTGGAAGAGCCACACGTTGGGTGTCGGAAGTGCTGTGAGTAGACAGTTTTCTTTGAAGATTTGAAGTTTTCAAATTTACGCCTTTGGAGCAAACACCTCCTCCTGGCTGGCCTCTCTTGCCCTTCCTGTAAGCCATTCTCTGTCTAGTCGGAGAATTCTCTAAAATACCAATTAGATCATGTCCGTACCTGCAGCATCGCCCACCCCCGTGGCTTTCCAAGGTTGTTAGAATAAAGGACAAAGTCTTTCAGCTCTTCTGCTGCCCGACGAGGGGCAGCTGGTGAAGGGTGGTCCCTGATGTACTGAACATGCTTTGAGGCCAGTGGGAATGGTCTCCCACGGCGTACGTCTCGGGGTTTATACTCTGTGTTCTGTTGCTTCAAGACCTTCAAAATGTTTTCTTATTACTTATGTTTGACGTAGAAAAGCGATTAAAATATTTTAGGGCTAAACGTTTTGCCCTACCACCTAAGAGCGGACCCATTGAGTTTTGCAAGGCAGACCGTCACAGCATCTGTAAATACGTGGTGTGAGCCATGCGCCTGTTTGTCAAGACACGTGTGTCTCTGAAATTTAATTGTGCATTTGTTGATTCTCACGTAAGTGCTGTAACCCGGGTGCTTTGCTTTCGTTGCACCGTAAATTGGTTTTCTGGGGTCGTTGTCATAAATGACCACAAATCAGGTGGGTTAAAACCACAGACCTCCATCCTCCCCCATCCTGGAGACCAGACGTCTGAGGTCAGGGTGTCCCAGGACTGCGCTCCCTCCAGAGCCTCCAGGGGAGGGTCCTTCCTGCCTCTTCCAGCTTCTGGGGGCTCCAGGCATCCCTGGGCTTGTGGCCGCGTCCCTCCCGTCTCTGCCTCTGTCTTCTCGGGGCTTCTCCTCTGTGTCTGTGTCTCTCCTGTGTCTTAGAAGGACCCTGTCATTGGATGTAGGGCCACCCTCCTCCAGGAGGACCTCATCTCTGACCCTTCACTTCATCTCATCTGCAAAGACCCCGTTTCCTAATAAGGTCCCATTTTGAGGTACCAGGCTAGGACGTCCAATTAACACTTTGGTCGTGGGACACAATTCCACCAAGAACGCCCTCCAGCAAGCAACATGTGATACACCTTTTATTTGGGTGAATTTCCACGATTTCCACGCTTGGAGTGAGTTAAAACACATGGAAACTTTCGTCCCTAAAGCCTTGGTTCTCCCTGTAAGGGAGTAGAGAGTATTTACGCATTTTCTGCGGTGCAGGTGAGACCCTCTCCCATTTCAAGTGGCCAGCCCCTCGCACCCAACACTGCGATTGGGCGTGTTTTGGGTAAAATCCATCGGGGATGGATTGAGGAAGCTCCCCTTGTCTGGAAGGGTCTGCCTTTGAGAAGCAGCCCGTGCACCCTCGCCGGGATGCGGGTCCCCTTAACCACCATGGCCGTGACATGCAAAGGGCTGATAATTCAGGGTTGGGGACACTTGGACCCTGGAAAAAAGAGGCACGTTGTTCGCAGAAGGCTCTGGGCGTGTTCCTGGTGAAGCCAACGCCTTGTGCATTGGAGGAATCGAGAAAAAGTGGGGGGTAGGGGGTGTCCTGGGACTCAGGTCCTGGAGATTCTTGGACGTCCAGGAGAAAGTCAGGACCAGGTGCTATTCTTCACGCACCTCATTTGGCATCTTACATCCTTTTTCATGCGCCTCGCTGGGGAGGAGCTCCGTTTCTCCTACAGTAGGGAAGCCGTGAGGGCGTCTTGGGATGCGTGGCCGGTCAGTGTTTTACTTCCTTACCTCGGCGTTGCCTGGAATTTGCTCAGCCTCAGAGGAGCCGTGTCGTATTGTCTAGTTAGCTCGCAAGCTTTGCTTCCAGCGGACACGGCGGTGGACCTTCTGTGTGCACGGTGCAGGCGTGGTTCCTGGAACACCAGGAAACTCAGGGCTACGTTTTCTTCCCGTGTGACGAAGTCGCTGTCGGGGGTGGGGATGCTGAGTGGCTTTGTCCCCTGCGTGTCACCCCAGACGGCAGGGAGAGTCCAGGCTTCTAAGCAAATGCTCTTCGAGGGATGAGGTCCTCCTACTTTGTCGTGAAAGCCTGTGTGGTCCCTGATGCTGTGTGTGCGTGTGCATGTGTGTATCCAGGTTTATGTGTGTCTGCATATGTGCACGTGTGTCCGTGTGTGTGTGTGTAGCTGTGTCTGTATAAGTTTACATGTATGCGCATCTTTGTTCCGCATCTGTGTGTGTCTCTGCAGTTGTATGTCTTTGTGTGCCCGTTTACTCCTGCGTCTGTGTGTGGACGCCTGCGTGCATCTGTATTTATTCCTGCGTCTGTGTGCATCTTTTTTTGTCCTGCATTTGTGTGTCTTTGGTTATGTATCTGTGTGTCTGTATTTATTCCTGCATCCGTGTGTCTGTGTCTCTTGTGTCCGTGCGTGTCCCTGTGAGCTCCCTCCGAGGCTCTCACTGCAGGCTCTTACCCCCCGCACCCCCTGTGGCTGTGTTCCCCGGGCCGGTTGTCTTTCTGTGACCATAAAGCTTGATGTAGGGGGGTGATTATGCCTTTCGTCGGCTCTGTCAGCCCTGTTTCCTACCGTGCGGGGTCATCGAAGTTCAGGGATGAGGACACACGTGGCTGAGATCCAACATTCTCTGGGATTCAACATGCTACCATTCTCGGTAGGACGCCAAGAGCAAAGCGGTCTCACCTCCTAGGAGACCAGGAGGCCCAGAGACACATGCCATAGGACCGCGCGCCCATAAACTGGCACCGGGCATCGTGTTGCTGGGGACACAGGGCTCAGTCTCGGGGGGGCGGGTTGGGGGCAGCAGGGTTTACGAGACTCTAAAGCCGCCAGGGCCCCATGCTTTGCATGGTTTTTATCGCAACGTGGCCACTCTCTCGTCCCTAAGGACTCTATTCTCGTGCACGAGGATTAGCCGGCAGAGTGTCATAAACTGGAGACCGCACCTGTCTCGAAGAGGAATTTTATTCTGTTGGTGAATAGACCTGGGCCTGAGCAGCGCCTTGGGATCCTGCATTAAAACATGAACCACACACTCATTCCATTTCTTCTCCGCTAAATGCACGATTCCATTTTTTGGTACAAATGTGCATTGATTAAAGTGCGTCTCACGAGGCATTGAACTAAAACCTGTGAACGTGTTATGGAAACCTACAACCTGCATGTCTGTATAAAAGTTTCCGTGATCTGAAAGCGGGAATGAAACGATTTATTCGTCCATCGCTGCGATGGATTGATTCTGGGGGATTCACGGCGAACCGTCAGAGAGTTGTGATAGCGATTCTTTGTGATCATGACTCGGTGGATGATTATTTTATTCTCTGGCTTTTGGCTCCTTGTGGGTAGATGGAGGACTGTTCTTGAATGATCATCGAGGTCAACTAGCAGCTAGAAGCTGGTCGCTGTATAACCAGTGCACCGAAAGAAGTATCTCTAAGTCAGAACATCAGAACTCTCTTGCTCCGCGGAATTCAGTGAAAGAAGGTCTAGTTCTGAGGGTGTTCACTTATTTTTGACTAGAGAGGATTTTTTTTAAATTGAAGTATAGTTGTTTTACAGCGTTTTGTTCATTTCGGGTATACAGCGAAGTGATTCAGTTATACATATGTACATATTTATATCTGTGTGTATATATATATATATATATATATATATATATATATATATATATATATATATATTCTTTTTTAGATTTTTTCCATTATGGGTTATTACAAAATATTGGGTATTGTTCCCTGTGCTATACAGTAGGTCCTTGTTGTTAATCTACTTTACACATAGTAGTTTGTATCTCATGATCCCAAACTCCTAATTTATGCCTCTCCACCTTTCCCCTTTGGTAACCGTAAGTTTGTGTTCTATGTCTGTGAGTCTCTTCCTGTTTTGTAAATACGTTCATTTGTGTCATATTTTAGATTTCACAAACAAGTGATATCATATAATATTTGCCTTTCTCCTTGTTGCTCATCCATCCTATATATAATAGTTTACATCTACTAACCCCAAACTCCCAATGCATCCGTCCCTCCCTCCCCCTTGGCAACCACATGTCTCTTCTCTATATTTGTGAGTCTTTTTTTTTGGTAGCTAAGTTCATTTGACTTGTATCTTAGATTCCACATATGAGTGATATCATACAGTATTGGTTTTTCTCTGACTTATTTCACTTAGTATGATAATCTCTAGGTCCATCCATGTTGCTGCAAATGGCATTATTTTATTCTTTTTTATGGCTGAGTAGTATTCCGTGTGTGTGTGTGTGTGTGTATGTGTGTGTGTATGTATATGTATATATACCACAAGGAGATGGGTTCTTTTTTCTGTTTAATATGGATTGACTGGGACACCATTTCATCGTAGGGTCCTTGGAGACTGGTAGGGCCGCCAAGGAGGGCGAGGTAGTGGGTGCCAGGGCTCCAGGAGCCCTCTCCCTGGAGCCACATGGCGTGGAGGACAGTGGGCTTCCAAGGTGGGCCCCCAGGGTGCACTGCCCTGTGGGGGAGTATCCGATGTGTCCCCCTCTGTCCTGGGTTCCAGACACTGTCCCGAGGGTGGGGGCCAGCAGACGGCTGCTGTGGGTGGTCCCCGTGCCCTGTGGTCACTGTGCCCCTGGGCTGTGGCAAGAGTTTCCCAGAGGGTCCATCTGGTCGACCCAGCCCTGCCATCCCTGGTTCACTGGTTCATTGGTCCTCATTCCATTGATGTGATGTTCTCACCAGGCTGCCACTTGACCTCTGCTGGGGGGCTTTGAGGACTTGGGAAAGAGCTGATACTACCCGTTTGTAGTCCCCAAATACCAGTTTGTAGCCTTAGACCCATGGGTGATTCCACCCTGCTGCCTGAGATATAGAAGCTAGGACACCCTTGTTCCCCCACTCAGGACCAGAGTCCGGGGGGTGAGGGGCTCCTGCCTTGATCCAAAATGCTGATATGTTATGCGATGTTTGTATTCATTTCGATTTTTAAAAATCTTCCACTAGACATTATTTATCTTGCTTTCTGGTTGTTGTTGTTGTTGTTTTGGTGTCATCATCAGTTCTCCGCCTGAGAGCAGTGCCTTGCTTTCCTCACCCTAATCCTGACCCTGCTTAGCAGCGAGCTTTTGTCTCTGTTTACCTGCACAAACAGGATGCAGATACCCTCCTTCTGGGGCGTTCGTGAGTTATGTGCCCAGCAGAACATCTGGCCACAAAACAAATTCAAGTATCGATGTTACCCTTTAGGGCAACTAGTAATAATACCAGCACAGAGAAAGAAGAGAGCGCGGGGGTCTGTGGAGCCCTGGACAGGAAGGGGACCATCAGTCAGTCACTCGGATGCAACACGAAACAAAATCTTCTAATGACTTGATCTGCCCCCTTTGCCATTGTTTTTTTCAATTTTTTTAAATTGAAGTGTAGTTGATTTACAATGTTGTGTTGCTTTCAGGTGTACAGCGAGATGATTCAGTTACATTTACACACATATATATGTATTTTTCCAGATTCTTTTCCCTTATAGATTATGACGTGTGGGGTAGAGGTGAGATTTTCAGATGTTGCAGGTGCTGATGGAAATGTGTCTGCATCGGATCTCTTCACTTCACATTTCTATTTAATGGAGTATTCCATTCCTTTCTTGGTGTGAACCAAGGGGTGTTTTTGGAAGCCTCCCGGAGAGGGAAATAGAAAAACTCTCCCTCTGTTCCTCTCACTTCTGGTGGGAGGGACCAAGTGAATTAAGGACCTTTGTTCTTTATTTTAAAATTTAACTTAATTATTTAAAAAAAAATTTTAACTTTTTTATTGAAGTGTAGTTGATTTACCATGTTGTGTTAGTTTCAGGTGTACAGCAAAGTGATTTTATATATGTGTTACATATATAATATGTATATTATTTATATATATTATTTATATATTCTTTTTCAGATTGTTTTCCATTATAGGTTGTTACAAGATATTGAATATAATTCTGTTATACAGTAGGTCCTTGTTGTTTATCTATTTTATATACAGTAGTGTGTACTGTTAATCCCAAATTCCTAGTTTCTCCCTCCCCCACTTCCCCTTAGGTAACCATAAGTTTGCTTTTTATGCCTGTGAGTCTATTTCTGTTTTGGAAATAAGTTCATTTGTGTCGTAGTTTAAATTCCACATATAAGTGATATCATAGGGTATTTGTCTTTCTCTGTCTGGCTTACTTCACTTCGTATGATCATCCCTAGGTCCATCCGTGTTGCTGCCAATGGCATTATTTCGTCATTCTTTTTTATGGCTGAGTAGTATTCCATTGTGTATATGTACCACATCTTCTGTATCCATTCCCCTGTTGATAGACGTTAGGTGCTTCCGTGTCTCGGCTGTCGTGAATAGTGCTGCTGGGAACACTGGGGTGCACGCATCTTTTGGAATTAGAGTTTTGTTCGGGTATGTGCCCAGGAGTGGGATTGCTGGATCGTATGGTCAGCTTTCTCTTTCTTGGCTGCATTAATGGTGGAGCCTCTTCAAAACTAAAATAAGCACATCTTTTTCTATGCGCTGCTTCCTAATGCCTTTTTTGGGGGGCGGGGCACAGGCGGGGCCAGTTCATGAAATGTTCTGCCTTTTCAGTGCGCTCCTCGTCATCGTATTTCCCTTGCCTTCCTTCCCCTCCCCCTCCCCCTCCCCCCTTTCTGGTGTATCCACTTCAGTCACCTTCTCCAGTCTCC
Source organism: Pseudorca crassidens (assembly GCF_039906515.1). NCBI lineage: Eukaryota > Metazoa > Chordata > Mammalia > Artiodactyla > Delphinidae > Pseudorca > Pseudorca crassidens. The sequence goes on from NC_090318.1 coordinate 1,470,269, forward strand.
ACTCTCAGGACCCAGAGTCTGATGTCCTGGATTTCATGGAATTGCATATGCATGTGTCTCTGCCATTTTGCATCTGATTTCAAAGTGTAGGGAGTACGCTTTGTAAAGAACCCAGATGATGTAAGTGCTGTGTGCTTGATAAGGGATCTGCTTCTTGAGTGCCTGGGCCTCTGTGCTGCGGTTCCACCGGGAAACATACATGTTATTGTTACTGTTTTGTTTTTTAAGATTTTTAGCTAAGCCTCTTTGGGGGGGGCGGGGGGCAGAGGTGATAGGTAGGTAGGTAGGTAGATACATAGATATAGATGGATACTGATGTACATATAGGTAGATAGATGGTTAGGTAGATGGACAGATAGATGGATGGACAGAGAAAAGTGATAGGTAGATACGTAGATGTTAGGTAGGTAGGTAGATAACAGAGATTATACATATAAGTGAAACTGTGGACAGTATATTGTGGACTTTTATTATGTCATGTTCTTCTGAAGAGTGTTTAGTTTTGTTTCAAGAAGCGGGTGCAGCATCACCTTGAGCTTGAAGACACCTGTTTTTGGGTTTCTGTGGGTGGATTGATTTTCGTTTTGCCCTTGGTCCTAGGGCGTATTCTCTCTACCTGGGTCGTGGTCCTTACTCCTCAGACGTGGTCATTCCGGGGGCTCCGTGGAAGGTCTCCGGTGTCCGTCAAGCCTGTCTGACGGGCAGGATGAAAACTGCAGACTCTTGCCCATCAGGGAGCAGCTGCAGAAATGGCGCCTGCTGACCTCAGACTCCCAGCTGCCGCATGCCCTGGGGTCTTTGGAGCTGTGTCCCCACCCCCCTCCAACGTGGAACGGGGGAGTCGGCCACGGTGTGAGCAGAAATTTGTTCTGCAAACGTTGGTGTTCCACAGTTCCTTTCTTTTCTTTTACTTCCTCAGTTTCCACCCACGCTAAGCTGCTCAGCAAGGCCGTCCCTTGCTTCCTGACCTCCGACCCCCAGAAGCTGTGGACCATGGCAGGGGGGCTGCCCTCAGACAGCAGTGGATGGATATCAGTCTCACCCTTGTGATTCCTTTTCCCCAAGGACCCTTGCTCCACCAGCTTCTGCTTTTGGTGGTCCCAGCTCAGTGCCTTCAACACACATTTCTCTATTTTATCCAAAGTTCATCGTGGCTCTTAGCGTGAGGTTTTATCTTTCTCCAGCAAATACGCCGTCACTGGTGTCCTGACATCGATGGCACTCTATTTTTTTTTGCACTTTGTAATTATGGTAGTTTGGCCAAAGATAGGTACTAAAATAGAATAACAGCCAGAAGCTTTCATTTTTGCCGTTCTGCATTGATGATTGGATGGAAACGTAGAAGTTGGTCATTTTCCCATAAGAATACATAAAGAAGAATCACCTTAGCAAACATAGGGTTGCCTTTTTTAAAATACAGATTTGATTAACAGCTATTTTGCTTCCGGTTTTATTGAGCTGTAATTGGCACACAGCCCTGGGTCAGTTGCAGGTGCTCGACATGATTTGAGCGCCTGCGCCGTGAAATGATGACCTCAGTAAGTTTCGTGACCATCCATCATCCCGTATAGATCCAGCGTGACAGCGCTAGAAATGTTTTTCCTTGTGGCGAGAATCCTTCGGGTATATACTTTTTTAACAGCTTGCATCCACGGCACAGAGCGGTGTTGATTACATTTATCACGCTGTGCCTCACATCCCTAGGACTTACCGCTGAACATCTTCCAGACCTCAACAGTCATCCAATTCCTCCACCTCTGGCGGCCACAGATCTGACCTCTTTTTCGATGATGGCTGTCTTTCATTTTGCTGACTTCTTTTCCTGGCTGTCATTTGTAAGAGTGCGGTTTCTTCCAGAGCGCTGGGACTCTGTCAGGAGGGATGTACTGCCCTGCCCGTATCCTGAGACGCCGTCTGCAGACCGTTTCTACTGGGGCTGTGGGTTCCTGTGTCCCTCTGACCCGTTTAAACTCATGCGTGGTGAAGCAAGAGTCTGGGACATAATAGCATCGGGTGAACACCCAGGAGGAGCAGGAGGGTGAGACCGAAGGACCCTGCTTTGTCCTCCTGCAGGGCGAAAATTCTGGGCGTGCTCCAGAAGCCACCCGAGCAGGGCAAGCCCCTCCCCACTCCAGTGACCTGATAAGAAATGTATGCATTTAGTCTCTGCCCCTGTCGTCCGAAAACCCTCGGAATCTCCGAAGCCATAAGGTCTTTTGTAGGCTAACCGGTGGCTCCTGGATGGCCTCAGGGTGGAGCTCGTTGCCATGGAGACCAACCCTGACTAGACAGTTGGAACTTTCAGGCCAGCCCCCTGACCGTCATCTGGGGAGAAGGGAGGGGCTGGGGCTTGAGTTTAATGCCCCCCCCCACAGTGATTTAATCCGTCATGCCTACGTACTGTGGACAAAAAAGGTCACCTGTGTCGACTGAAAAAAAAAAAAAAAAAGCAGAACCTAAAAGTTGAGAATTACGTTTCATTTGGTGGAGAAAACTGAGGACTTCAGCCCAGGAGACAGCTTCTCGGATAGCTTGGAGGGACAGCTCCAAAGAAGTCCAGGCGGAACCTGGGTGTATAAGAGGTTTTGCAACAAAAAACCCGGGTAGTCTGAACTCAAAAGATTACTGCTGATTAAAGAAATCAGGCATCTCACGGTAATGAATTCAACGCTTTTCTTTGTATGGAAAGAGGCAAGAGTCTGGGCATCCTGTGTGCTCCCTCCTGAGTCCCCGCAGGGCTCACCTTCCAGGGCCGAGGCAGTGGTGGAGGGCTTGATGTCTGCAGCATCCTTTGTTTGTTGATACGGCAGGCGACATTTCCCATTCACACCTGCGTATCAGTAAACGGAGGATGTTGAGGCCGTCAAGCCCTCGGCCCCTGCAGCGCCCCCGGCGGTGCACCCTGGGGGCACTCAGGTTGGAGAAAAGCAGGATGCTGGCCCTAGGTAGCTAAGGTGCACATCAGAGGAATGACTTGGGTGAGCCTAGACTCTTGCATCTTCCCATACGCAGAAAAGCACTGAATTCATTCACTGGAGACGTCTTTGTTTTGTAATTAGCAGTAATCTTTTGATGTTCAACGAGGAGTTCTTTTTTCTCCAGCAAAAACTCCTATATAACCGGCCTCCTCCCTGACCTCTTTGGAACCATCCCTCAGCTCTGTGAGAGGCTGCCTGTCAGGCTTAAGTCCTCAGTAAGTCACCGAATAAAACATAATTCTCAGTCTTTAGGTTGTGCATTTTTTTCAGTCAATAGTGTGAAGCCTCCGTAAAAATCCCTGGACTGTGGGTGTCAGCGAGCTTCCGGGTCGGTGAGCGGTTTTCCACACACAGCTTCCGTGGGGCTGTTCCCGAGTTTCATCGTTCCGTAGCAAACCTGTACTCCAACAAGTGCACTGTTTTTCTAAGTTCTGTGAGCCCCTCTAGCAGATTATGGAACCTAGAAATGAGATCACGGGAACCTCCGTTGCATACCTGGTCGGTGAGAAGCACAGGGGACGTGCTGGGGCTTTTGGATGGGCGTCTGAAGTGGGGGCAGTTTTGTAGGGCCGAGTCCTCAACCTGTGGCATCAGACACTCGCCCCACGATAGTATCTGGACTGAATTGCATGGTAGGACACCCAGCTGGTGTCTTGAAGTTTGGTTGAGAATTGGTTGATGTGGTGGCCAGAGGTATTGAGAGTAACGTGATGTATAAATAGAGAAGCCCCCCCGTCCCCTCCAAAAAAACACGCTTCTTTGGACCACCTCTCAAATAAATTCCTTGTCCCCTACCCTTTGTCGGAGGGTCTGCTTTGGGGGAGCGTTTTGGGGTGGGGGAGCCCCCTTCCCCCCCCCGTGCTGTTGAAGAAGCATGCAAGAAATCTAGGAATCCCAGCCCCCAAATAAGCTCGCTTTGCCTGTTCTTTCCGCTGCTTCTAGTGTGTGGACGGAACGGGGTCCTCCGTGTGTGAACGTGCGGTCATGCACTGCCTCAGTCAGAAGCTGGTTCTTTGCGACTAGAGATGATCATACTGCGTGAAGTAAGGCAGACAGAGAAAAACAAATACCATATGACGTCCCTTACACGTGGATTCTAAAATATGACATAAATGGACTTATCTGTGAAACAGAAACAGGCTCACAGACGGAGACAACAGACTTGTGGTTGCCAAGGGGGATGGGAGGTGGGGGAGGGATGGTCTGGGAGTTTGGGATTAGTGGATGCACACTATTATATATATAGGATGGATGGACAACAAGGTCCTACTGTAGAGCACAGGGAACTCTATTCCATGTCCTGCGATAAGCCATCATGGAAAAGAATATGAAAAGAGAAGGCGATTCTTGTTTTACAGAACGTTTCTTTCACCCCAAGGCATCAGGAAAAGGGTGAGGTCTGGGCCAACCCAGGTCCCGAAGAGCATGTGTTTGATGCGTCCTTTGAAGGGGACAGGAACACTTATGTGGAGGTGACACGAACATACCCTGAGAGACAACCATCATTATTTTATACCAATGACCCACGTGGTTTGCTCTTCTGACCACAGATAATGAGCCCCTTGCTGGGTCATCCTGCTGTGTAATTAAGTGTCCTCCAGATCTCTTCAGTTGGTCCCTAAATTTCCAGGTGGACTGTTTTATTCTATGAAAGGTGCTCAAAAGACTCCCTGGGTATTTCTACCGAGTGTACATTCCAGACGAGCAAAGACGCAACAAAAGCAAAAATAGTTACTATTTCCGGTTCTGTTCACCATATCACAAACCCTTCCCTGCAGAGAGGCAGAGATGGAGGCAGTGAAAGAGCCTTCGCTTATGAACCAAATGTTTCCATTCTTGAGAAAAAGGAAACGTACACTGTTGACATCTGTGCATGTATCAGCTCCCTCCACTCAACGCCACCTTGTTGCCGGGCGTGTGCTTTCCCATAATTCTCAGGTTGGCCTCCGTCGTTGCGGTTAACATGCAAATCTACTCACTGAGGATGGTTTTTGGTTATTATTCCAGCCTTGATGTTCTGGAGCCTAGAGTAACAGGAGGTGCAGAGGACCACGGGGATGTGCATCTTCCCTCATTCAAGGTCATCTCAATGTCACAGAGCTGGCAGGGGCACAGACAGATCCCCCTCCTCCCTGTCATTGGTTCTCTGTTCCCCTCCACCCTCACCAGATGCTTAGGCAAAGGCATGAGGAATGAGCACAGACCCTTTTCCCGAGACGACACCTGTCTGACTCTGGGTTCCATCCTCTGCTTTGCCAGCTCAGGACTCCACCTTCCTCCCGGGAAACATTCCACGAACTTGCCTGGTGGATGCTTTTTCCTGAGACACCCAGGCAGGGGTGGCGGCCCACGGGGATGCCCCGGGACTGAGCCGGCGGGACAGACAGAAGCCTCGCCCCTCCTGGATTCATGGGGACCCAGTTGAAGCCCCCTAAACAGCCACAGTCTGTCCCAGAGAAAGAGGGGAAGCCGCCCTCGTGTGCATTCTCTTTCAGATGGAAGTTCTTCACACGCGAGCAGCTCTTTCTTCGGATTTCTAGGAACAGGCCTGAGTGGGTTTATTTCAAAGAAGAAATTTAAGGGTTTTTTTTTTGCTGGGGAACTTGTTCAAGATATAGCCAGAAAGCTCAAAAAGGAAGAAAATATCTCATATCTTTAAGAATTAAAAAAGAGACATATTGTTTTGAATTATTTAGCATTTATTTACAAATTTGTAGGGTTTTTGATATAAAAATAAATGAAATGTGCTAGTAGTAATGGGTGAGTCGAGTATATAAAATGTCACAGTATTAAATGAAGATATAGACAAATAAAGAAAAAATATAAAATATCACAATATTAAATGAAGATACAAAGAAAATATATAAAATGTTACAGTGTTAAATGCAAATATAGACAAATAGACTATATAAAATGTCACCACATCAAATGCAAATATAAAGGAAATCTATAAAATGCTATAATATGAAATGCAAATATAGACAAAGAAATATAAAATGTCACAATATTAATGCAAATATAGACAAAGACAGTAGGTAAAATGTCACGACATTAAATGCAAATACAAAGACAGTATGTAAGATGTCACAATATTAAATGCAAATATAGACAAATAAAGACAGTATATAAAATGTCACAGTATTAAATGCAAATACAGGTGAATAAAAATGACTTCATATTTACTCTGTCTTCTCCCTCCTAAACATGGTATATCAATTCCGTTGCAGAAACAGTGATGCTTTAAGGAAACCGTCCCTTATGGACTAAGTGGCCCACTAGCTTGCTATCGTTATAATGAGAACCTGGAATGATTCAGTTGCAAAAAAATGTACAGATGTTACACTGGGCAGAATGACGCTCCCCACCAGAAGGATGTCCACATCCGAATCCCCAGAACATGAGAATAGGTTACCTTGTAAAGGAAAAAGGAACTTTGCATATTTGGGGGAAGAAGCAGCCTGAGATGGGAGATGACCCTTGATTATCGGGGTGGCCCCGAATGCCATCACAAGGGTCCTTATAGGAGGGACACAGGAGGGTCAGCATCAGAGAAGCAGATGTGACAATGAAAGCAGAGGTCAGAGTGATGTGTCCACCAGCCAAGGCTGCAGGCGCCTCTGGAAGCTGGAGAAAGCAAGGACCTGATCTCCCCTGGAGCCTCCCGGAGGTCCAGCCCTGCCCACACCTGGATTTCAGCCCCATGAGACCCACGTCAGACTCCTCACTTCCACTGAGCATAAGACACGCGTGTGTTCTGAGCCGCCACGTGTGTGGTAGATTTTTACAGCGGCCGCAGGAGACTAACACGGAGCTACGGAAACCACAGGCGCCTGCGCAGAACACGCATAAATGTGGGAAAGGATGAAATTCGAGAAGTTTGCCAAGGCGGCTGTTAAGATGGCTTGTTGTCCTCTTCAGCCTGGAGGTCCTGCGTGCCCTCAAAAGCACTTTTATTGATGCTCATCACAGTGATTTCCCAATAACGAGACAAAGAACAGGACAAGACAAAGGCCACCAACACGGTGCGTGCAGGGGTGTCCTGGGGTGGCCAGAGCAAATAACCCAGACCAGGAGGCTTTAAACTACGGGCATCCATCCTCCCCAGTCCTGGGACCAGACGTCTGAGGTCAAGGTGTCCCAGGGCCGCGCTCCCTCCAGGGGCTCCAGGGGAGGGTCCTTCCCGCCCCTTCCAGCTTCTGGGGGCTCCAGGCGTCCCTGGGCTTGTGGCCGCATCCCTCTCGTCTCTGCCTCTGTCTTCTCGGGGCTTCTCCTCTGTGTCTGTGTCTCTCCTCTCCTGTCTCTTAGAAGGACCCTGTCATTGGATGTAGGGCCACCCTCCTCCAGGAGGACCTCAGCTCAGACCCTTCACTGCATCACATCTGCAGAGACCCTGTTTCCAAATGAGGTTCCATTCACATGTGTGGGGGTTAGGCTGTGGGCATATTTTGGGGGGCACCACCTTTGTCTGGAAAGATAAGAGTCGGTTCTCTCAAGTCCTCCGGCCAGCACCTCCCCATCCCTCCCCGGAGTTCATCGTCCCTTTCTTTCCTTCGCGAGTGGCTCAGAGCTGCTCTTGCAGCGAGATGGACAACAAGGTCCCTGCTGGCCGCTGCCCAGCTCGTCGTTCTCAGGACCACATCCTGCCCACCAGCTGCTGCCATCTCCTCTGTGTGCTCAGAGCAGGTGCCGATGTTTCGTCCGAGGCTGACCAAGGGCTGTGTTGATTGTTTGGGAGAATCACATGCGCTGAGCTGATGCAGGGCACTGGCTTGGGGAGAAAGTCAATATTTGCTCATAAAGTGTTACCCTTGAGGAGTCCCTGGTTGTCGCTGCCTTTCGTGCATACTTTCCGGGCGTCTGGAACTCTGCTTGGCGTCCTGTGTAAATCCTGGTGTGACCTTTACAAAAATGCTGGGGACTTGTCTTTCCCTTTCAAGAGGGTACAGGAACCACCTCTGACAAGGCAAATATCCCAGACAGTTTTGTCTTCGAAACTCACACTCAGGGTCTCCCTTGACGCCTTCTAAAGGGGCCGGAGACCAGGAGAAGATGGGGGCCAGTGTGGGAGAGTCACTGAGGACAGCAGGATGGAGGGCAGCAGGAAAGGGGCAGAAACAGCTCTGCGTGTTTTGTAGGTTTTCTCAGGTGGCATATGCTCTCATTGTGGGGCTACTGAAGCTGAATCGTGTTCCCGCCCAAATCCATACATTGGAGTCCTAACCTCCAGGACCTCAGAATGTGGCTGTATTTGCAGATGGGGCCTTTAAAGAGGGGATTGAATTAAAAGTAGGGTGGGACCTGATCCCATAAAAAGAGATTAGGACACACACACACACACACACACACGCACACACGCGCGCGCGCACACACACACACACACACACACACAGACGGATGACCCTGTGAGGACACAGGGAAGAGACAGCCGTCTACACGCCCGGGAGAGAGGCCTCAGGAGGAACCAGCCCTGCAGACACCTTGGTTTTGAATTTCCAGCCTCCAGGACGGGGAGACATAAATGTCTATTATTTAAGCCCGCCCACTCTGGGGTACTTTGTTATGGTGGCCCCCAGGGAAGTCATATACTCCTTTAGAGCCCAGTTGGAGATTTTGAGGGTGTGGTTGGCAATCGGGACCTCAGTTATTTTATATTTCTATTTAAAGGTGCTCGTTGGCAGGGAACCCACTCTCCCTTAAGTGAATGTCACCAATTTCAAGCACGTGTCTTTAAGCTACGAATTTCTTGGCCAAGGATATAAAAAGTTCGAGGCGTTTTTATGAGGCTGGTTTAATTAAACATTCATGTTCCTCCTGACGTTTTAGTAGAAAAGAATTAAAATATGGGGCATTAAAATTGTTAACAACTTGGGATTTTGAGGAGGGATGTTTTTTCATACGTACTATTGACCTCTGTTGGGTTTAGCGACTAATTGTTTTAATTTTTTAAATTATTTTTTAACATCTTTATTAGAGTATAATTGCTTTACAATGATGTGTCAGTTTCTCCTTTATAACAAAGTGAATCAGTTATACATATGTCCCCATATCTCTTCCCTCTTGCATCTCCCTCCCTCCCACCCTCCCTATGCGACTCTTGTGTTTTTATCATGGAACTGTGGTGGGGAATTCTTTGGAGACACATTGATTACCTTGGATTTTATGTCCCACGTGGAGTAGCATATTTTTATTGCCCCCAAACCCCATAGAAGCCAGTGATTGAATTTTCACAGCCTCTCCTGGTACAAAGCTACCCTTGAAAATTCTTGATCAAGAGCCCGTTAATTTCTTTCTTTTTCTTTTTTATTATTGGAGTTGATTTATGTTGTGTTACTTTCTCCTGTACAGCAGAGTGACTCAGTTATACATGTATGTATACATTCCCTTTTATATTCTTTTCCACTATGGTTTATCTCAGGGTATTGAATATAGTTCCCTGTGCTATACAGCAGGACCTTGTTGTTTATCCATCCTATATATAATAGTTTGCATCTGCTGATCCCAAACTCCCAATCCATCCCTCCCCTCTCCTCCCACCTTGGAAGCCACAAGTCTGTTCTCTATGTCTGTGAGTCTGTTTCTGTTGTCTAGCTAAGTTCATTTGTGTCTTTTTGTTTTTTTTAAGAATTTATTTTTTGGCTGCATTCGGTCTTCATTGCTGCCCGTGGGCTTTCACTAGTTGTGGCGAGCGGGGGCTTCTCATTGCGGTGGCTTCTCTTGTTGTGGAGCACGGTTTCTAGGCACACGGGCTTCAGTAGTTGTGGCGCGTGGGCTCAGTAGTTGTGGCTCAGGGGCTTTAGAGCACAGGCTCAGTAGTTGTGGTGCACGGACCTAGTTGCTCCACGGCATGTGGGATCCTCCCGGACCAGGGCTCAAACCCATGTCCCCTGCATTGGCAGGCGGATTCCTAGCCACTGAGCCACTAGGGAAGTCCCTGTGCTGTATTTTAGATTCCATATATAAGTGATATCATATGATATTTGTCTTTCTGTGTCTGACGTACTTAGTAGGACAATCTCTAGGTCCATCCATGTTGCTGCAAATGGCATTATTTCATTCTTTTTTATGGCTGAGTAATATTCCGTTGTATATATGCACCACATCTTCTTTATCCATTCATCTGTCGATGGACACTTATGTTGCTTCCATGTCTTGGCTGTTGTAAATATCGCTGCAGTGAACACTGGGGTGCAGAGCCCATTAATTTCTGATGCCGTCTTGCTCATGTTCCTGGATTCGTCCTGGGCGCTCCCATCTTTTACTTTCTGTTGGTGGATACAGTGAGTACTAGAGTAGTACTCTTTTGTTTTCTTCTTACAGCAGATTCTGCGATCACTTACAAATATAGCTGCCCCGGTGGGGGAAGATCACGGGTTTCCACGGAGTTGACCTCAGGCACCACCTGAACTTGGGTAGTAATGAAGTGTGTTGTTTCTGAAGTTCAGTGAGCTGGCTCCTGGTTCCCTACGTCTCTTGCTCTCTTCCTCTCTCCCGTCTGAGACTGGCAATGTTTCAGGACTGAGCTCCTCCATCACCCTGGGTCCCGGCCCTAAGAAGACCGGGAGCCCCAGTGATGGGCAGGTAGCCTGAGTGTATGTGAGCCCCTGAGATTGCGGGGCTGTTTGTTACAGCAGCATCACCTAGCCTATCGTGACCCATACCTCCATCAGTGGTTCACTTTCCCCTGGGCTGTTTTGCTCAGCTGTGTACTTACAGGATGAAAGGGCCCCTTTGTGCAGGAATACAAACAAAATGGACTTTGGGTTCCATTGCCCTTTCTACTTGCATTTCTGTGTGCAGTGGTTAACCTAATCCATTGCCGTTTGTATCAAAGCTATTTACGTAAGGTGGCAACAGCTCCATTTTACTTGTGTTTCCCAACCATTCCGCTTAGAGTGGTCTAGAAGCAGAGTGGACAGAGCAAAGCCACCCCCCCCCGATGAGGTGACGCTCAGAGGGTGCCGCACGGGTGACCACTTTGACGTCAAATGAGACAAGAGAGATGGGAGCTGAAAACCACTGGGACTTGAGGGCCCCTCCAAGAATTCCGGGTGGAGAACATCCCACCGAGAGACCCAGGGTCTTGCCACACGAGCAAAGGAAACATCTGCTTTGGAGGGGACTGGATGAAGCAGCTCATCCCAAGATGCTTTCCTGCTGCCTGTTTGTACCGGCAACCCCAGACCCCTGTACTTTCTGATGGAAGGTTGAGCAGAAAAGGTGATCAAAGGGAAGAAGTTCCCAGGGGCGGCCACCAGGGGTCAGGCCTCCGTGGGTGCCGTGGCAAGCGATCTCCGTGGCTGGGCCCAGACGTTCGAAGCGCTAAAGCGAAGGGAGCCCATGGAGTACCGAGGAGGGAGAGGCAAGGATGGTCCCAATTTTTGTTGACCCCCCAGTTTTACCCAGTATCATTCCGAGATGCTGATTCTCTTTGTGGACACAACTTGGATGCCAGAGGCCCCTGGGTTTTACGGTTCAGACTGGCTTGGGTAGCTGGTGGCCAAGCTTTTCTCGTTAATAACTGAAAGAATGACAGCGGTAGCTGACCAAGCTGTCGCACTGCCTAAGGGCCCATCCCAGGAGTTCCATTTCGGTGCACTGCCTTGTCTGATCTTACCACCCCTCCATCGTGGGTACGCTGTGAGCCTCCAGGGTTGCAGGTGTGCAGACTGAGGCTTGGAGTTTCCTCACTAGCTGTGTGACCTTGGAAAAGTGCACAACGGAGCTGAGGTTCCAGCTTCAGGCTTTTTCCCTGAGAGCTTGTGATCACTGGGGCTTTGGGCGTCTAAAGGAAGCAGGACGATTTCCCCTGGAATTCAGGGACTGGGCTAGAGGATTACCTTGATTCCGCATCTTCAGGGGCAATTAAACACGCATATGGCCGAGGGGCAGCTGTAATACTGGCTGTAGGGCTCAGCTTTTTACCCGTGTCTCTGCAGCCCTGGAAATAGATTGTGTTGTCGGAAACCTTGAGTCACCGTCCACCAGTCAGGCAGCTAAGACCTTCAGAGCCGCTCTGGGGAGTGCGGCCAGCTCGGCTGGCTCTGTTTCCCTCCCGGAAATGTCAGATGTGGAGGCTCAGCGCGTTCGTCAGGGGCACTTGAGGCATCTGTCGGATGGCATCTCTTCCCGGTGTGCAGACACGCTTCTCTGTTCCTGAAGGTCGCGGTGAGCCTGGCCCCGGTCCAGGGGTCACCCCGTGATGCCAGCCGACAGGATGCCCCCCCGTGTCAGGGCTGGGGGACCTGGCTTTCAGACCGGTGGCCGTTCCGCGCTGCCAGGGAAGAATTTGGACATCGCCAGACCTTAAGGTCACAGCACACGGGTGCCTCCAATTTAGTTTTAATGATGTCTTTGGGCAAAAGCAACTGGTAGAAATACGTGACAGGTATAAATGTAGTCACTGCATCTATATGGAAGAGTGACTTTTCCTGCAGTATTGTAGGGAGGGGGCAGCCCCCAACCTTGTGTCAAAATATCCTACATAAGAGTATAGAATTTACCAACAACAGATGTGGGGGGGGTGTGTGTGTGTGTGTGTGTGTGTGTGCGCGCGCGCGCGCGCGCGCGTGCTGTGTCTGCCCTGGTGATAAATGCTATTGTTGGCATCAGCTGGGTTGTTTACGGGTTTTAAAATTCACAAATCGTGTCAAAAGGGATCTCAGTCAAATGCCGATGCTTTCCGTGGCCGTTTATCTGAGCTTCTGTTAGAACAGGTGCCATCGGGGGACCAGGAGGGGGTCTCAAGGTGGGGTGGCTGTTGTTGGGTGGTGACTGCAGAGTGAGGCTCGATCCTCCATCCGCCTCTGCTCTGCGTGCTGCCAGCCCAGCCACTCTGGTCACCCCCGACTGGACCCAGCGCCAAGTGCACAGTCCAGTCCACCGCAGGCGCTGGAGGAAACGCAGCGCGGGTGGGCTTTCTCCTCGGGACCACGTAGAAGTCAGACGAGCCGTCACTGCGGCAGTGGATGCAGAAGGCGGGACGGGGCCGAGCCCCCCGCCTGTAGGATCACACTGGTCTCTGGTTTCATTTACTTAATTGCCCACTAGGGTCATCTTACCTTGGATGCGGGAGCTGTCCTTCCTTTATTTCGCAAACCAGTGATAACCCATTGGTGGGAGCGGCCTGGAGAGCCCTTTCATGACTTGATATCAGCATTCAACACACGCAGAAAACGTCCTCGGGTCCCAGGAGCACATAAAGTTATTGGTGGAAATTAGCTGGAAATAGGGGAAATAATATTCCATCTCGGTGTCTGCATTTGGGAGGACTTAGACTAACATACCCCCTTTTCAGAGTTCTGCTGTGCAAATTGTTCTCGTAAATATAAGGGGGGCTCATTTAAGTGGCGTCAGAGCCACCAAGATGGGATATTATGTTCCGTCTTCTATCCACAGACGGAAGCGACCCACACACGCAGCAGCTCCCAGACGGAGACCAGAGCTGAGCAACTCCGTCTGGGGTCCTGCTCACGCTGGTGGAAGGTCCCTGCCGCCACCCTGCTCTGACTGCTGCCCACGGATGGTTTGGGCCATTTTTGTGCTCTATATAAATACATCATAATTTGTTTTCTTCTTGGGGTGGTGGAAGCTGGCGTCTACCGGTCAGCGTTGCTTTTCTGAGATTCCTGCAAGTCTCTGTGTGTCACCGTAGCTGCTTCGTGGTCACCGTTGGTGATGGGGATTCCTGATTTCTCCACCCTGCTGCTGAGGGGCGTTGAGGAATTCTCCCACCTGATGAAAGGGTGACTGAGGCAGCTCGCGGGGCTCTAGTCCGTGCCCTTGGCTGTGCTTGGGTTGGTGTTTCTGTGGGGCGTCCACCCAGAGGTGGGGTTGCCAGGTTGTGGGGTGGGCGTACCTTCCTGTCCAGGTGGGCGGGACCATGTTGAGAAGGACGCTGGGGAAAGAGAAAATGATTGGTTGGGAGAACTCCCATCCTGTTCCTCGGTGCCCCCCCCCCCGCAAACCCAGCCCCACTACCCATACGACACACTGGAGGGGGGCAGGAAGCAGAGGCCCCCTTGCCCAGAGTCACACATACAGGAACCTGAGACCCCCTCCTGGTCCCCGATGTCACCTGTTCTAAGAGAAGCTCAGATGGACGCCCACGTAAAGGATTGGCGTTTGATTGAGATCCCTTTCGACACGATTTTGTGCATTTTGAAACTGGTAGCATTCCATCAAGGCATCTGAAAGGGCCGGGGGCTTCCCCACGGAGGATGCAGTCCAGCCGAAGGGCATGAAGGGTGGATAGGAACTGAGCCCCACAAGGCAAATCGGGACCCGGGCAGAGGCCGCCGGTGCTGAGCTGGACTCCAGTCCCCAGATCCTGTCGCCTGGCGCAGCCCAGTCCTGCTGCCGGAGAGGCTGGTGGCACGGCTGCGGTGTGGAGGGCGACAGGTGCTATAGCCAGCACCAGGGCGCGGAGCGATGGCTCAGGGCGCCACCTGCCATCAGCACGATTTCATGTTGAGTAGAGCAGTCGGCACAATGGAATCTTTGGTTTTTTAATTTATTTATTTTATTTATGTTTCGCTGCGTTGGGTCATTGTTGCTGCGCGCGGGCTTTCTCTAGTTCTGGCGAGCGGGGGCCACTCTTCGTTGCGGTGCGTGGGCTTCTCATTGCGGTGGCTTCTCTTGTTGAGGATCACGGGCTCTAGGCGCGTGGGCTTCAGTAGTTGTGGCTCGCGGGCTCAGTAGTTGTGGCTCACGGGCTCTAGAGCGCAGGCTCAGTAGTTGTGGTGCATGGGCTTAGTTGCCCCGCGGCATGTGGGATCTTCCCGGACCAGGGCTCGAACCCGTGTCCCCTGCATCGGCAGGCAGATTCTTAACCACTGCGCCACCAGGGAAGTCCCCACAGTGGAATCTTAAAAGATGGGTATGTTCCACGGGTCCTGCGAGAAGCAGACAGCATGACGGGGTTAACTGTGGAAGAACGGGGAGGGGCCTGCAGGGGGGTGCCTGGGAGCCACCATGTGGGTCTGAACCTGGGAAGAGTCATCGGGAAGAGGAAATGCTTGCTCAGAAGCTCTTGCCTTGGAGCTGGGGCAGGAAGGTCAGCTCGGCAGGGCTGTTTGCGGACAAGCTGCAAGGTTGCCAGGCGGCCCCAGAGCCAAGGTCGAGCGTGTCCTGCTTCTCCCAGGAACGCGTCTGCCTTCTGATTCCTACTTATGGGGTCAGGGGGCAGCAGCCGTGGGAGGTGTGGCCTCCAGGGACAGTCTGAGATCTGAGAAGAATCTTCTAGAGACACAGCACTGTTGCATTTTTTCATTCAAAAATAACCCTTTTTCTTCTATTGCTAAAAAACAAATGTTCTCCCCTTACACCCGTCTTCCACAGCCTACGCTCAAGAGAATAAGAATGAGAAACGGTGAGCAAATGCTGTTGGAAACGTGGTGCTGATAGACTTGCTTGTTATGTTTGTGAACAGTTTGGCAAACACGTGAAGAAGAGTCATAATGCACACGGGTTCGAGGGAATGAGGAAAAAGTATTCTCCGTTCGGGATGGAATTTCGGTGAAATTAAAAACGCACGAAGCCGTTGAGTCCTAGTTCAATTGCTAAGACTCTGGCCGACAGCTGGAAGACGCACACACACACACACACACACACACACACAATCGTGTAAAGGGATCTTGCAAAAAAGGATTTATTTACAGATCATCGGAAACAAGTCAGAATCCCACGTACAGGGGCTGGTTCGGAAGATCTGGTTTTGATGAGTGTAGCTCAGAAAGAGTTTCGGTACAGAAGGGGAATTTGTAGGGTTGGGGGCCCCGCCTGCGGGGTGGTTATTCTTGAGCCTTAATCATATGGGGAAAGGGGTTCTTTGCAAAAAGCCGTTTCCCGAGCACAGAGAAGTGGAGGACGTTCAAACCTTCCGTGTTTCTAGGCACCGGGCGCTCAGGCAAAGTTCTTCCATGTAAGAGGCAAGACGTGGATATCATTCAGGGAGGCTTGTTACCAAAAGAACAGAAAATTACAGACACAAATTTGGGGATGAAAGGGAACTTTCTCTTCAGAATAAAATAAGACACTTCAAATTTTGAAAAGCTGACCACTGTTCCCAAGCATCCAGAAAGGGACTGTTTTTATTAAACAGCTGCTCGATACCGTCGTTGTTTCCCTCCCATTTCTGGGGGCGTGCCCTTTGACCTTCTCTTCGTGGGAAGACGCATTTGATCTATAGGCAGTCATTCCTCCAGCCCCGCTGATTGTTTGTTTATGATGTGAGAGTTTAGAAATGTTCCTTCAGGGGCTTCCCTGGTGGCGCAGTGGTTAAGAATCCACTGGCCAGTGCAGGGGACATGGGTTCGAGCCCTGGGCCGGGAAGATCCCACATGCCGCGGAGCAACTAAGCCCGTGAGCCATGATGGCCGCTGAGCCTGCGCTCTAGAGCCCACGAGCCACGACTACTGAGCCCACGTGCCACAAGAACTGAGCCTGTGTTCTAGAGCCTGTGTGCCACAACTACTGAAGCCCGTGCGCCTAGAGCCCGTGCTCTGCAACAAGAGAAGCCACCGCAATGAGAAGCCCGCACACTGCAATGAAGAGTAGCCACCGCTCGCCGCAACTAGAGAAAGCCCGCGCGCAGCAACGAAGACCCAACGCAGCCACAAATAAATTAATAAATAAATTTAAAAAAAAAAGAGAAATGTTCCTTCAAGCATCATCATTCCTTATTGACCGTGTGTGGCCACTGTCTTAGGACTGCTGTCACTGTTGGGAAGGTCTCCATCCATTTTCTGTTCTACAAGAACTGTAAGATGTCAGAAATGCTCCTCCACGACGGTTCTGAACTGGCGCCTCTCATTAACGTGTGTGCTCTCCACATGCCCTGTGTGGCAGTTTACATGCACCTCACCTTCTTTACAGAGATGTCCGTAATGTGTGTGAAATCAGCGAGGGACAGAATCCTTTTCCCAATGTAATTATACGACCCATTCTTTATTTACCAGCTCATCAAACAACCCAGGGGCCTATGAGTGACGTCTACTTTATCTTTTCCTGTTGTTTTTCTTTTAAAAATTGAAGTATAATTTACAATGTTGTCACTACTTTATTTTTCATATGCATTTTATTTAAAAAATTTTTTATTGAGTGGAAGATTCTTTAAATTCTGTAGTGCTTTACAGTTTTCAAAAGTTTCATACACGTGCTTTCATATAATCCCACAATAACCCTTTTTTTAAAGTCCCCTATCCCTAGGTTGCCCCTCCCCCCTTCCCTCTCCCCACTGGGAACCACTAGTTTGTTCTCTGTACCTGTGAGTCTGCTTCTTTTTTGTTACATTCACTAGTTTGTTAATTTTTTAGATTCCACATATAAGTGAGATCAAACAGTATTTGTCTTTATCTGAAACGACGTCTGCTTTAAAAATGATCTTTCATAGAAGTGAGTTAGTTCCTCCTTTTGGTAAGACAGGAACAATGTAGTTACAGTTGATTCTCAATGCCAGAGCAATTTTGTGGGTTCATCTTTATCACTTTTCTTTTGTCCTCCTTTTCCCCCTAAACTGAATTTACTCTCGGTTCTTCTGTAAATAAACCTCAAGTTGTTCAAAGAAGGTGGCTTCCCTACGTATAAATCAGAAGTCAGTCATTTCTTTTTTTTTTAAATGATAGCTCATTTTTTTCAATTAATTTTCTTTATTTTTGGCTGCGTTGGGTCTTCATCGCTGTGCGCAGGCTTTCTCTAGTAGAGGCAAGCGTGGGCTTCTCATTGCGGTGGCTTCTCATGTTGCGGAGCACGGGCTTGAGGCGCATGGGCTTCAGTAGTTGTGGCTCACAGGCTCAGTAGTTGTGGCACGCGGGCTCAGTAGTTGTGGTGGCTCACGGGCTCTAGAGCGCAGGCTCAGTTGTTGTGGCACAGAGGCTTAGTTGCTTTGTGGTATGTGGGAACTTCCTGGACTAGGGTTCGAACCCATGTCCCCTGCACTGGCAGGTGGATTCTTAACCCCTGTGCCACCAGGGAAGTCCTCTTCTGGGGGTCTTGAGTGTCTGTAATTGAGGTAAGTCACATATGTACTGTTTGCTGAGTGACAGACCCCACCCCCCCAAAATAACTCTTTGCCTAGTGAAAGACCACCCCCGCCCCAAAATAACTGCACACGAGGCACCCAGGCTCAGGGGAGCTTTCTGTGGTTGCCATAACCTCCCATGTGTGTTGCCACATCGTTGCTGGGGGAATTAAGCATGTTCTGCCGGACTGCATGGGGAGAAGACCCTCAGCGCTTGCGTCTGGGTCCCCCTGGGCCTCACCCCATGCACACTCTCTTTGTTGACTTTGCTGTGCCTCCTGTTGCCGTGACAAACCATAACCATGAGGTTAACAACCTTTGGGTCCAATGCGTCCCTCTAGGGAATCGTCGAGGCTGAGGGTGGTCTGGAGGACCCCCAAGCTAGTAGGGTAAATGTGAGTTTGAGTCAGATTAGGGAGCATGGAGGGGGACATCAGTGACATGACCTTCTCTGTCCCCAGAAGAGCCAGGGCTGGAGCTCTTCAAGCTTTGAGGAAAGGAAGCTAGTTTGAAATCGCTGTTCCTCCAAGGAATGTTTATGCCCGTTCCATGAATAAGAAAACAAAGGTACTGGAAGGCCACACAGCCAGCACAGGGCAGGCTTGGGCTGTAAGTCCAGTGGATGCCTGAGACCAGATTCTTACGCCTTCCTAGTTACGCCTTCCTGGGTGGCTATGCCCCCCACCCATCCAGGTGGTGGGATTCTGGGTCTTGGATGTTAAATCTCAACCTTTCCTGAGCCTGGGGGGTTGACTTGATACGTGGCCCCTGCTCTACCTCTGGTGCTGGGTCCCCAACCCTCATGGTTTTTAGTGTCTGGGAGTCCTGGGTGAAGGTAGATACATTCAAATGGGCTTCTCTTGGAAGCACAGCGGGTAGGTCAGCGCTGGGGAGTTAATTCCATCAGTTCAGTGGGAGAACAGGAGTTGGTGGAGAAAGGCCCACAGCCTCTCCATCCTTCAGAAGGGCTGTGGTCCCCCAGTGGGTCCCCAGCAAGATGGAACACCCATTGCTCATAAGAGTCGCCAGCACCCCTAGCACACCTGCCATTGGAGCTTGTTTCCCCTGTATGGCTCTCCCTACTCCCTCATTTCTGCTTCCTGCAATCACATCCCCAAAAACTTACTGGCATCCGAGTGAGCTCCCATTTCTGTTTTTGAGGGACCCCAATCTAGGACGTGTTTCCCAAAATGTTATGTTCAAGTCCTAACCCTTGGTGAGCTGTGAATGGGACCTTGTTTGGAAATAGGATCATTGCAGCTGTCATTTGCCAAGTTAAGATGAGGTCATGACACTATTATATCTATATTGTGTGTGTAGTGTTGCGTACAGCAAATGAGAAATTATGGGATATTCCAGTTAGGCCCTATTGTGGGCTTATGGGAATCAAGATTCTCGGGGTAGAAAAGCAGAAAGATGTCATCTAGAAACAGTTCAGTAAAGTCACACAGTACTATGTTTGAATTGGAAATACCAGAATAAACTCATGAGGTGACGTATACTAAAGAGACAAAAGATGAAGCCATAATGGAGTAGGGTGGGTTTTAATCCAATGATGGGTGTCCTTGGAAGAAGAGAAGAGACACAGAGGTACACACAGGAGAAGCCATGTGAGGATGGAGATGGTGCTTCTGCCATCCAGGGAGGACCGAGGGTCTCCAGCAGACACCATGAGCCAGGAGAGAGGGTGGAACAGTCTCACCTGGAGTCTCCAGGAGGAAGGAACCTGACAACCCCTCGACTTCAGACTTCTGGCCTCCAGAACCGGTAGAAGGCGAATCTCTTATTTTGAGCCCCCTCACTCATGATAATTTGTTACAGCCAGCCTGGGAGACTAATACGAGTGCCAGTCAAAGGTGAACTGTTGAAGCCATGATGTTAGGGAGGGACATTTGTGGCCGCTTGTAGGGTTCAGTGGAGAGACTTGGGTGAGTCTTCAAGGCTTGTTTTAAAGGAACAAGAGGACTTGACGCACCTTGTGTAGAGAATGTTCTCTCCACAGAGGACAGCCCAGGAGAAAACGCAAAATAGCACAGGAATGTTTGCCTTAGTTCAGCTACATATGGGGGTTTCAGTAGTAGTTGGATCTTTCTGAATACGGCACTAAAGCAACTTCCTTTAATGAGTGTGTTCGGAGTTGCCAAGGCCGAGAGCTGTAGCAGATCACATCTGGATGTTGTTGCTAGCTCCACGTGCTGTGAATGCCTTTGGATAGAAGAGGTCTTGTCAAGAGAGGTTGACCTTGAACCTCCCACAGTGTCGGTGGGAGTGTAAGTTGGTGCAGCCACTATGGAGAACAGTATGGAGGTTCCTTAAAAAACTAAAGATAGAGCTACCATATGATCCAGTAATCCCACTCCTGGGCATGTATCTGAACAAAACTATAATTCAAAAAGATACATGCACCCCTATGTTCATAGCAGCACTAGTTACAATAGCCAGGACATGGAAGCAACCTAAGTGCCCATCAGCAGATGAATGGATAAAGAAGATGTGGTATGTATATATGATGGAATACTACTCAGCCATAAAGAAGAATGAAATAATGCCATTGGCAGCAACATGGGTGGACCTAGAGATTATCATACTAAGTGAAGTAAATCAGACAGAAAAAGACAAATATCAAATGATATCATTTATACATAGAATCTAAAATATGATACAAATGAACTTTACCTACAGAACAGAAACACACTCAGAGGCAGAGAACACACGTGTGGTTACCAAAGGGAAAAGGAGGGGAGAGGGATGAATTAGGAGTTAGGGATTAACAGATACAGACTACTATGTATGAAACAGATAAATGGCAAGGACCTACTGTATAACACAGGGAACTATATTCAATATCTTGTAATAACCTATAATGCAAAGGAGTGTGAAAAAGAATATGTATGTATACATGTAAGTGAACCACTTTGCTCTACACCTGAAACTAACACAACGCTGTCAATCAACTATCCCAACCCTATTTCAATAAAAGTTATAAAGAAAAAAGAGGTCGCCACTCAGTGAATAGGGTTCGCAATACACCTGCACATCCGCTTTCCATAATGATTCCTTGTTCACTCAGAAACAATTGTTGTTAATGACACCATTGATGCCAGGTCTTTACTTCCTTGGGGAACCATTTAAAAAGCCATCTGAGTGGAAAACGTTTGCTGTGCCGGAAAGTCAGTGAAGTTATTAATCCATCGCCGTACATTAATACCTTTCCCTTAACACTGGTTATAAAAGCTCCCGTCAAGGTTTTTGTCCCAAGGACATTTTGATCAGCCTTTCTGCAGGCGTGTGTCAGCTTGAGATCCTTGAGAAATCAACAGAAGTGCTTCCAAACTACAAAGTCGGGGCATCGCTTAGCATAACGAAGGGCGCCGTAGTTTACGATGCAGTTTCTAACCCCCAGTGGTGCCTGCGTGAGTTATGGAAACAGTTCCAAAGTGTGCCACGGAGGGCTTCAGCCAGAACATAGAAGATCGTAAAGCAGACGACCTGGTAGACGCCTGACGAAGGTCGTATTTACACAGATGCCGGGGCTGCTGCATTCGCTAGGGTTCTTTCATTGTTTGGTTCGTCTGTCTCTCTTTGATGAAACAATTTATTTTGCTTTCACAGAATGAGGACAGTATTTTCTAAATGATATAATACCATGTCCCCCCATCTTACGATCAGTGTACAACCTTGATAAATGACCTGGAAGCACAGAAGTGAATAGGACATGTCCCCATCTACACATGGGCTCATCAACGTGGAGGAACACTTGTTGCTTCCAGGTGGAGCTTACGTCATGGGATCCGGAGCTTGGCTTTGATCCCCAGTGCTATATCATCTCCCTGCTGACATTAGCCCTACAAGGATGCTAATTAGTCCTGTCTCCCAAAGCCATAAAACGATTCCACGTTGCTAACTAACCACTTCTCTGCTTTGGTGGCCTTGGAGCGATTAATTGTGCCGACATTCATGCAGTAGTGTCAACCAGGGAAGCTTACCGAAGCCTTGGTGTCCAGCCTCTTTATTGGGGGTTGGTTGTGTAGAAATGGTTGTCCAGCCACATAGCTGACCTTATCCTCCAGCCCCTCCAGAGGTTAAGCTGAGACCGCATCACCCAGGGCCCCCACCGTACATCACATTGTAGATTAGACTCTCTGCAGTGACCCAAGGCCCCCATGTAAACAATGACACTCTCGTCAAGCGGGGCATCCCAGGGGCTCAGAGGTGACCTTCCAAGAGGTGGGGGAGAAAGTAAACGTTTTGGGGGGGCAAAGTCAAGTCTTTACTGCCTACCCCTCTTTCAGAAGCTCTTCTAAGCCTAATTCTGCAGAATATACTCCATTCTGGAGAGAACGCTCAAAATGACATCGTTCAAGCCGGCATCTCCTGATGTGAGAGAGGGAGTGACCATGGCAGACCCCCACTACAAGACGATGCATGGTTTGCAGTGTGTTCTGGGTTGAATTGTCCCCCCAAAAAGACACATTGAAGTCCTAACCCCCAGGATCTCCAAATTTGGAAATAGAGTCATTGCAGATGTCGTTTGTTAAGAGGAGGTCCTACTAGAGTAGGGTTGGCCCCTAATCCAGTTAGGACCCTTGTCCATATAAAAGGGGGAAATCTGGACACAGACAGGGAGAGGGTGGCCATGTCACAAGGGAGGTAGAGAGGGGAGGGATGTATCTACAAGTTAAGGAAATCCAAGGATTGCCTGGGGCCACCAGAAGCTGGAAGAGAAGAAAGGACCTTCCCCCAGACCCTGAGGACACGTTACAGACTTGAGTGCTGCAGGACTGAGAGACAATAAATGGCCTGTTGTTCTAAGCCACCCAGTTTGTAGAGCTTTGCCACACCCACCCTAGGATGCTGACGCAAAGTGGTTTGTTGACATGGACCTGTATAGCCACCGTGGAAAGCGGGGGGACCAGAGGTGCCCACACTGGGCAGATTTCAGACATTTGCCCGCGCAGCAGGAGCCACGGTCCTCCACTGCTGTTCTGTGAGACCGAGAAATCCTGGGCTCCTGACGCCCTGGCCCTGCTGGCAGTGAGCCGTCCTATACGCGCAGCCATGATGGAACAAATGCTGGAGACTAGGGTGCCCCTTCCCTGAGGGACCTTCCATCCCATGCATCAAATATGGCGGAGTCAGAACCTCACACGGGTCTCAGCAGGTTCAGGGGAAGACCCCGTAGGCATCTATATTGATGTACATTTATACCGAAGCTCTCCCTTAACCAGTGAGTCCCTACGGACACAAGTGATGGAACTGTCCCCGGATAGAGTGTTCTCTGTGACCACCCAGAGACACCATTTCCGGCTCTGTCAGGAGGAAAGAAAGAGGCGCTGGGAACTTGAACTGGGCTCTGGAGTTCTTCCAGGTGGGGGCGTTTGTGTATCACAAAGTGCTGACGCGTTGAGTGTAACGGACACGTAAGCGTCCCGTCCTGAGGCCCGGCATTCAAAACGCCACCTCCGGAGAGTCCAACCGTTAAGTAAAAAACTAAACAGTCAGAAAGGTCACTGCGTCGGCACCCTGAAGTCAGCCTCCCGCCAGAGGCAGAATGAGCCTTTGAGCAGAGAGTTTTCTCTGTGAATGTTGACCAGCGGTGTTCCCCGGGCTGGCGTCGATGGGGAGTTCCGAGTGGACGGCGGGGCCACACTCCCTGTGGCGGCGTGGCACTCGGATGACTCGTAGCCGGGCTGATTTCAGGAGGCGCTGCTGCCTTAAGGGCTCATTGAACACAGGAAGTGTGTCAGCACCAATAATTCTTTCAACCGCAGGGCTGTCTATTTGCAGCAACGTGGATGGACCTGGAGATGATCATACTAAGTGAAGTAAGCCAGACAGAGAAAGGCAGATATCATATGATGTCACTTATATATGGAATCTAAAAACATGATACAGATGAATCTGTATACGAAATGGGAACAGACTCACAGATTTCAAAAACAAATTATGGTTACCAAAGGGGAAAGGGGGAGGGATACATTAGGAGCTTGGGATTAACATACACACTACTATGTATAAAATAGATAACTAATAAGGACCTGCTGTAGAGCACAGGGAACTGCACCCAATACTCTAATAACCTATAAGGGAAAAGAATCTGAAAAAGAGTGAATACATGTGTACGTATAACTGATTCACTTTGCCGTACACCTGAAACTAACACAACATTGTTAATCAACTGTACTCCAATATAAAAAACAGAAACAAAAACAAAACCGTAAAGCTGTGTGATTTTCCTGAACAGCATCTGGGTTGAACAAGCTGTGGGACCTTGGGTCGGGGTGGGGCGCGGGAAGCCTGGGACCTCTCCGAGCTTTGGTTTCTCACCTGTACAAGGATTGCATGATGATCCCCGTTGAATAGTTCCAACGAGGCAAAGCTTACACCAGTGCTTTGCCAACTTGAACACGCTTTACCCACGTGAGTTACGCCATCGTAGGGCTCATTACCTGAGTCGGCGCTTCCAAAAGGGTTCAAGTGCCTTTGACCTAAGACACACCTCCGTGAGAAGTTCAGATGTATGAACTTTTCCTTCACGCACGCCACGTCATAGGATTGAAAAGGAAGTATGCACTTTGTCAAAATGAGTCGCAATTACTTCTTTGCAATAGGGGACATGAAAGGTGGATTTTCAGACATGTCCCATCTCGTTGCACAGACTTTGTTAACAAAGGTGTTGCTGTTTTCTGTGCTTTGTTTGCTGACAGTGAAAGAAGAAAAGTGAGGGGGGGTGTTATAAAAAGAAAGTAAAACAGAAAATCCTGAGAACACCTGTTTTCATGAGATAAGAACTCTGTTCTTGCGCTGGAAGCAT
This sequence comes from Pseudorca crassidens, assembly GCF_039906515.1. NCBI lineage: Eukaryota > Metazoa > Chordata > Mammalia > Artiodactyla > Delphinidae > Pseudorca > Pseudorca crassidens. The sequence goes on from NC_090318.1 coordinate 1,495,077, forward strand.
AATCATCATCATCTTCATTATCGTCATATGAATGAAAACAGAGAGTGAGGCAGCTCATTCTCATTGAAATTCCTGACATCTTCATTCTTTCCTGGTATTTGGTTTGAAAAAAAAAAAAAGAGTAAGTTTATCTCATTCTTCTCCCCAAAGTATAGGCCAGGATTAAGAGCCTAGATCCACAGCCTGTATGCATAATGAGGGCATGTTATTAGTTGGCTTGGAGGAAAGTCAGTCTGACTTGATATCATTATTTTATTTCACTTGCGGTAGAAGCAAACCTTCGCTCTTCGATAATAAAGGTCTGCCTGGTTGCTTCACATACAGTTACACCTCTGCGATTATTGCAGGTTCGGTTCCAGACCACAGCAGCATATCACAGTATCACATGAAGTTTTTGTTTTCCCACTGCATATAAAAGTTATGTTTACCCTAGACTGTATGCTATTAAGTGTGCAATAGCATTGTCTCTATAAAAAAGATATGTACGTGCCTTAACTTAAAAATACTTTATTGCTAAAAAATGCTCACCATTCTTTGAGCCTTCAGCGCGTCATAGGTATAAAATCAAAGATCACTGGTAAACAGATACCATAACAAATATAATCGTGATGAAAAAGTTTGAAATACTGCGAGAGTTACGAGAACGTGACACAGAGACACGAAGTAAGCAAATGCTGTTGAAAAATGGCGCCGATAGACTTGCTGGATGCAGGGTTGCTACAAACCTTCAGTCTGTAAAAAAAAAAAGCAATATCTGTGAAGCACAATAAAACGAGGTATGTCTGTTGCTGGGTGCACCCAGCAATCCTGTTTTTAAGCTTTGCTTTCAGGGTGCCCCAAAAGTGCCCTGCTTTTAAAAATCCCCTTCCTATTGCACCCCTGTTGCAAGGGTTCGAGACCTCATTGTAGGAGAGTCTTGGGTGAGCTATCGACCTGAACATGGAAATGCGCCTGCAGTTACGCTCTCCCGCCACCAGGAGGTGCCATGTGCCTGGATTCCTTTTGGGTTGACCTGCAGAGAAGGACAGGTGTAGGGCCAAGAATTGACCACGATTTTCTAAATGGAAACTTCATGGAAACTGCTAGAAATCCTCGAGCATTATCATTAAATGGGATGCACAGTGTTTGATGCTAAAATTGTGTTTAAAACAACACATAGAAATGCACTGGTTATGATGACCCTGCCCTCCTGCTTACCTAGCCTTAGCGACATTGAGCCTGGGGGTTAGGGTTTTATTTATTTTTAAATTTAATTTTAAATAATTATGGTAAAATACACATCACATAGCATTTACCATTAGTGATACTGAGAACATTCACAGTGTGGTCCCACCATCCCCATCCTTGAGTTCCAGAATATTTTCATCCCCCCAGATGGAAACCATGTGCCCATTTAACAATCATCTGCAATTCCCTCCACCCCACCCCCTCCTTGGCCGCAATGAACCCACTTTCTGTCTCTGGGGATTTGCCTGTTCTGGACGTTTCCTGTTAATGGAGTCACACACTGTGTGTCCTTCTGTGTCTGGCTTCTCTCACTGAGCATCGTGTGTTCAAGGTCCATCCACGCTGTAGCCTGTGTCAGAGCTTCACTCCTTTTCATGGCTGTGTGATATTCCACCGTGTGGAGGGACCCATGCTGTGTATCCATCATCCCTTGGTGGGCACTTGGGCTGCTTCCACCTTTTGGCAATTGTGACTAGTGCTGCTGTGAGCATTCGGGCATGTATTTTTGTTTGAACCCTAATTTTCCTTTCTTTTGGGTCTATATCCGGGAGTAGAATTGCCGGGTTTCAATATCGAGTCGAGGTGCCAAACTGTTTCCACATCGGCGCCACCCTTTACATTCACACCAGGGGTTGTACAAGAGTCCCCATCTCTCCAGATCCTGGTCAACTTGCTGGTTTCCATGTTTTGGATTACCCATCCTAGTGGGTGAGGGGATTAGCGATCTGACGTGGCGAGGCCATTGTGGACCAGTTTCATGAGTTTCTAACCCATCTTTTGGGATGTGGGGGGATGGGGGTTCTCCTCATTGGTCAGATTCTGGGCACAGCTGGGCAGTCCCTGGAGGTGGCGCCACACACCCCTCTCCTTCCCATGTATCTGGGACCCTCATCAGCTTTTGAATTCACGATGGCGTTCTCCACACAGGACACACGTATCCCTCACAGGGATGGTCCATCACATGTTCTGGTTTCTGGTCACCCGGCAGGAGAAACTGCTTTGATGACCCCGCTTTTGTTAAAAGTCTCAAACCCTTATGACAGCGTCAGGGGTGACCTCTCCCAGGAGGACGTGTATTTAAGAACCCGATTCTGTGAGACCATGGTGCCTTGCTGAAACATTCACTCTGTCATGGTCAAATTGTGGGGGGAAAACTGCCTGGTCCAGAGGGTTTAGGGGGGCTCCCAAGATCTCATCAGAGAGGCGTCCCCTGCGTTCACCTACGTGTGAGGGCAGATCTGCGGTCCTGGCCGGGATGCCCTGAAGGGGATTCAGTGTCTGGACGGACGCTTGGATTCTGTCTGCTTGAGCGCAGCTGGGACTCTGGGTGCCCCACAGAGATGAATAAGGCTGAGCCCAGTGTAGGGGTGGGGGAAGGACCGCCGGCTCACGGCTGAGCGTGGGAGGGGAGCACAGAGCCCTCAATGCACCCAGGGACTACAAAAGGCACCGGCCCGGTGGGGGATTGGAGTATTTCTGCACGAGCCGGAAACGCCCCCCCGCTCAGGGGGCTGCTCGGGCTGGGGCTTCCCTGCATTTGGCATTTGCAGAACTCTTTGGTACCTAAATACGCTTGAATTACAAGCCCGTGCACAGACACCCCAGGGCCACGAATCCAGTCAAACGGTGGTCCTGATGACTCCCCCTCCCCCACCCCCACCCCCAGGCCCAGGCAGTGGTCTTCTTGCTCACCCGGGCAGCCCTGGCTGCGTAATTGTAGTGGTGGGCACAAGTGCGGAGCCCGCCCCCCTGGCCGATGCTCTTTGGGGTGGATTGTACCTCCAAGACCCGGCCAGAGGCTGAGACTCTCCCTTCCGGAGTTCACGCTGCCCCGGGGGATGCTGCTGGTGTGATGTGATCCGGATCTGAAGTTTGTATTTGTGAAACACCGTCGCACAGGGACTTCTGGTTTCAGGAGCAAATAGGGATTTTCTTCTCACGTGTGTTCTAAAATTAACGTGAGAATTTGTTGAGGGATGGTGTGTGCGTTTGTGAGTGTGTGGGGGTGTGTGTGTGTGTGTGGGTGTGTGCGTGTGTATATATACAGAGAGAGAAAGTAGATGCATAGATATATAGAAATTAGATTAGATAGATTGAGGATACATGATGACAGATAATGATAAGTGATAGATACATAGATTAGATACATAGATGCTATAGATAGATACATACATTAGATATGTAGATAGCTGATAGACAAAAGATTGGTAGGTAGGTAGATAGACGATTGATAGATGGATGAATGGATGGATGGATAGATAAAAGATATAGAGAGAGACTATTGATGGATGGATAGATAATAGATGGATAGGTAGATAAATAGAAGAATGGATAGATAAATAGATGATAGATAATAGATAGAATGATGGATGGATGATAGATGATAGATAATAGATGGACAGATAGATGATAGATAAGATAGGTAGATGGGTAGATACCTAGATTGATAGATAGATAAGATAGTTAGATGGGTGGATGGATAGACAAACAGGTAGATAAATAGGTAGACAGGTAAATAGGTAGATACCTAGATTGATAAGGTTTAGACAGGTAGGTAGAGAGGTAGGTAGATAGATAGATAGATGATTGATAGATATTTATTACAAGAAATTGGCTCATGGGGCCTTGGAGGCTGAAAAATCCCAAGATCTGCAGGTGAGGCAGCAAGCTAGAGACCCAGGAAGAGCCGATGTTCCCGGTCAGGTCCGCAGGCAGGAGGAGACCGCTGTCCCAGCTGAGCAGTCAGGCAGGAGGATTTCTCTCTCGCTTGAGGAAGGTCTGTGTTTCCGGGCTAGACAGACCTTCACCTGATCAGACAAGGCCCACCCACGCTGGGGAGAGCCATCTGCTTTGTTCAGTCCACCAATTCAGACGCTCATCTCATCCAGAAACACCCTCCCAGACACACCCAGCATCACATTTCACCAGCTGTCTGAGACTCCCATGGCCATCCAGTAGACACATGTGATTCACTTGGGAACCACCTGGTGGGACCAGTTCAATCCAGATCTCTGAGGATGGTACCCCTGGGACTGTTAATAACTTCCTGGGAGATGCCTCTTCTGTAGCCAGGGTGGAGAAGCTCTGCAGAGGCCCCCATGGAATGGGGTTCCTGAGAACGGTGTTAAATGGAACCCCCACTGGCCTCCTCCCCCTCTGAACCATCTACTTAGCCAAGGGATGCACTTCTGTAAGGACCCTTGCAAACACACCCCCTTCCTCGTTATCCTTTGTAAGTGACGGTTAATTGTTGGATTTCAAAATCAGCTTGTTTCCAAAGAAAACATAAGGGAGACAGTCAGACACGGCATCGCCTTCTTTGGGGATAGACACGAAACTGCCCAGTTGGGGGCATTAGCTGGTTACAGTGGATGTAACAGAAGCCTCTGAACCCAACTGATAACATCACGTGGTGGCACAGGCGTAGAAACTCTTCCCCAAATTGGCCGTTAGAACGATTGCCACACATCTCTGGGCTGTCAGGTGGAAAGGCTCTTTCCTTTAATGACTGAGTCTTTTAAAAATGTTATTTTAAAACACAAGTACGCCTTTCAGGTTCGGAAAGCTTTTGCTGAAAGGCACAGAGCTGAGAGAAGATGCACTCGGATAAACCTGTTACCCCAAGGAATCAAAAGAGGCTATGCTACTCGTGTCAGAAATGTGTGGGAATTTAGAACCAAGTGGCAGACAGCATATAAAACGGAACATTTCCAATTCTTACAGCACATTTAAGTACGTTAAGTGTTTCCAGATATATCCATTTTGGGGTCTTTCCACCTTTGAGAGTTAATTGCCAGTGATGTCCATTAAACCAAACACACATGCGCACAATATATTTGCAGAAGCAGGTTCTGGAAGATGATGGTTGAAACCCATTTGGGGCAAGAAAGTTTTTCTGAACTGTAGCCCCCAAACTTGAGAGGTGATTCTTGTCATCTAAACAGTGAGAGGGATCCATGCACCCCGATATTTACAGCAGCGCTGTTCACAGTAGCCAAGACGTGGAAGCAACTTCGGTGTCCATAAACAGAGGAATGGATAAAGAAGATGTGGTACATACACACAATGGGTTACTAGTCAGCCGTAAAAAAGGAATGAAGTAATGCCATTTGCAGCAACATGGATGGACCTAGAGGTTATCATACTAAGTGACGTAAGTCAGGCAGAGAAACACAAATATCATATGGTATCGTTCATATGTGGAATGTGAAATACGACACAAATGAACTTATACAAAACAGAAACAGACTCATAGACAGAGAGAACAGACTTGTGGTTGCCAAGGGGGAGGGGGTGGGGGAGGGAAAGATTGGGAGTTTGGGGTCAGCAGATGCAAACTATTATAGATAGGATGGATCAACAACAAGGTCCTACTGTACAGCACAGGGAACTATACTGAATGTCCTGTGATAAACCATAATGGAAAAGAATATGAAAAAGAATGTATATGTATATACGTGTTTATACATATATATATGTATAATTGAATCACTTTGCTGAATAGCAGAAATTAACACAACATTATAAATCAACTCTACTCAAAAAAATACAGTTTGAAAAAAGAGTGAGAGGGTCCCAGTGGGGCACCATTTGCCCCTTACCGGTGTTCCCTTAGTTATAGAAGACATAGGTCTAAACGTGAAGTTTGAGGGAAAAGAAAAAGGTTTCTTCTCAGTGTCTGACTTTCTGCTTATAACTCTTCCAGTTAGAGTGTGTGTAAACTTATTCTGAAGAAGTTAAGCGATACAGCATGGACAGAGAAGGATGGTTTGGAAAGCTTGTGCTCCTGCAGAAGAAATACAATATTATGTCTTATCACATTATTGGTTTTTCCAGCCAGACACCTGTGGGCATCTGTTCCTTGGTGGGCGGGCTTTGCACCCGTGACATTCACCCTTGCATTCCCCAGCCTCAGGGTCTTTCAGCGTCTGCAACATTATGGGGTGGGATGTTTGACAGTTAAAATGTATCAAAGCAAATCAAGTGTGATGAAGAAGTTTTAAAAATTTGAATAGAGTTGACGTATCGTGTTATGTTAGCTTCAGACATACTGCACAGTGACTGGACATTTGCCTATGTTACGAAATGTTCCCCACGATGGGTCTAGTCACCATCGGTTCCCGTACAAAATGATTACAATCTTATCGACCACATTCCTAAAGCTGTATAGGAGATCCCCGTCCAGTTATAAAATAAACAAGCCAGTCGGGAACTTGGAGAAGTTTGGTATTTCACAGCGCAGAGGCTGGGACCTGATCCTAAGCCAGCGGTGTTGACACAGCTGTCATTTCCATAGAGCACAGCTCTTCACATGTGGGTGCGTGACGCGGATGTACAAACACACATCCGTTATAAGAGGTCTCTATGTGCACACAGAGGTCCTCCCAGAGCACTCAGCTGCCCAAGATGTGGGAATTAAAGGAACGGGATGACGGGGGCACTCATCAAGTCACGTACCACCTGGGGTTCTTCCTCCCATGAGGATCCTCCATCCTGGGGACCTGGCTGGGGTCCCCTGAGACCCTCAGCTCCCTTTCCGAGCCTCTGGTCCCCAGTCAAGCCTGAGTCAGCCTGCATGTCAGCCTTGCTTCTTCCTTCTGGGGTGAGGGGAGCGTGAGGGTACTGCACACGCAGAGTGCGGAGTGCGGAGCACACACACACACCCAACAACAGTGCTCCAAATGGTACAGTTTTCATGTTTGCTTGGATGTGAAAACGTAAATAACTGTTTCCTGTAAACCTTTTCAAGCTCTGACACATCTTTTTTATTCCTACGGGAGCATAATTCAAAGTATTTTTCATTGATGAAGGTCCTTGCTTGGAGTAACTGCATTTCTTTCCTATTATCGTGCAAACCTGGTTTCCAAAATCTGTTCATCCCCTGATAATTCATACATAGACACTCAGTTCCTTCCTTCTTCATACTTTCAAAGGTGTTTGCAAGAGTGATAGATACATTTTAATCTTTTTCATCATAGTTTTGCTAGGAACCATCCCATCACCTGTTCATGTATTTTTAAACATGTCTGGAGGTGCTTGTCTGTATAAGGGAATTGCTCTCTACTGGAATCCCACACTGTGAAGCCATCGCTCCAAATTCAGAATTCAGGAGCGTTGCTTGTCTTCGACGCACCTTATCCCTTCAGCCGCGAGGGCCTAAAATCCAAAGAATGTTCGCTTGTCTAAGATTTTCAGTGAGATCTGTTGAGCTTTTACTTTTTCTTAAGTCGGGTTTATTGAAAGATGGTAAAATTCTCCAATTCTTAGAGGCCTAGTTCTGTGCGTTTCGACCACGCATGTCTACAGTGGTGTAACACCCACCATGACCAACGTACAGAATCCATCCGTCACCCCCAGATGCTCTCCTGTCCTCGTGGTCGATCAGTCCCACCCATTTTCATCGCCAGACGCAGGGAATTTAGGGCTGACTGCGCTGTGGGCACAAAGTTCGTTACTTGGGCCCCATAATACACTCAGCCTTTTGGTCTTAATTCTTCACAAATGTATCGTTTCTGAAAACTATATAAAAATATAAAAGTTCCCTCCTCTAGTGCCGGGGTCATGGGTTTGTGGGGCTCCCATATGTAATTACATTCACTTTTCTCCTGTTAATCTGTCTTTTTTATAATGGGGCTGGAGGGTCTCAACCAAGAACCTAGAAGGGTAGAGGGAAAATTATTTTTCCTACCCTTCCATCTTCAGGCATCTTTTCATGAGCTCATTTGTCATCTTGGTGTGTCTCTTCTCTGATGAAGTGGTGATGTAGACGGGGAAATCTTTAAAAGCAATGTTTTGTTTTCTTATCACTGAACTGGGGAGAGTTGGTGTATATCCTAGTGTGCTATCATTTATAGACTTTTATATTGTCTCTTATCCTATGTAAACCTATATTCAGATGCATAGATGACAAGATGTGTATATATATATATGATTCAGATGCATAGATGACAAGATGTGTATATATATATATATTTCTCTTTGTACAGATTGTAAGATGGATTCATATATGCATAAAATCAGCTGTGTGTTTAAATTTTTATTTTTCAGTCTAAGGCATGTCTTTTCATTTTCTTAATAGTGTTTTTCCAAGCATAGAAGATTTTAATGTTTTTCTTTTCCTTTTTTAATTGCAGTGTACGTGCTATACAAGTATAAGTTACAGGTGTACGGTATAATCCGTCACCATTTTTAAAGGTTATACTCCATTTATAGTTATTGTAAAAATATTGGCTCTATTCCCTGGGTGATACAATATAGCCTCTTAGCTTTTTTATTTTATACACAGTAGTTTGTACCTCTTAATCCCCTTCCCTGTCTTGCCCCTCGCCCGACCGGTAGCCACTAGTCTGGTATCTGTATCTGTGAGTCTGCTTCTCAAAGCCTAGAAGATTTTAATTTTGAAGAAGTCCCAATTATCAGCAGTGTTTTCTTTTACGGACCATGTCTCTTGGTGTCCTGCCTAGTAAGTCTTGGCCTAACCCAGTGTCACAAAGATCTTTCCCTGTTTTTCCTGTACAGGTTTTACACATTTGGGATTTGCCCATGGGTCTATAAGCCGTTTTGAGTTAATCTTCCGATGAGGTGAGGTATACATGCATGTTCCTGTTTCTGCATATGGATGGTCCCAGGGTTCCAGCACCAGTTGTTAAAAAGGTGATCCTTCCTCCTTTGAATTACCTTGGCGTCTTTGCCCTGCAATTCACCCTACAAGCATGGTTGTGTTTTCAGACGGTCTCTTCTCTTCTGTTAATTCCTGTCTACCCTGATGTTAGTCCCACACTGTTTTGACTCCTGTAGCTTTATAGTCAGTCTTCACATCAGCAAGTGTAATTCCTCCAACTTGCTTCTTCTCTTATATGATTGTTTGGGCTATTCTGAATCCTTTGAGTTCCCATATTAATTTTACAGTCAGTTCAATGTGTCTATTTCTACAAAAATACCTGCTAGGACTTTGATTGAGTTTGAATTGAATTTACAGATTGCTTATAGATTACTTCCCTGTGCTCTACAGTAGGTCCTGGTTGTTTGTTTTATAGAGAGTAGTGTGTATCTGTCGATCCCAAACTCCTAATTTATCTCTCCCCTGCTTCCCCTTTGGTAACCATAAGTTTATTTTCTTTCTGTGTGACTATTTCTGTTTTGTAAATCAGTTCATTTGTATCATATTTTATTTATTTATTTATTTATTTATTTTTTGCGGTACGTGGGCCTCTCACTGTTGTGGCCTCTCCCGCCGCGGAGCGCAGGCTCAGCGGCCATGGCTCACGGGCCCAGCTGCTCCACGGCATGCGGGATCCTCCCAGACCGGGGCACGAACCTGTGTCCCCTGCATCGGCAGGCGGACTCCCAACCACTGCGCCACCAGGGAAGCCCTGTATCATATTTTAGATTCCACATATACCTGATGTCATATGGCATTTGTCTTTCTCTGACTTCACTCAGTATGATCATCTCTAGGTCCATCCATGTTGTTGCAAATGGCATTATTTCGTTCTTTTTATGGCTGAGTAGTATTCCACTCTGTGTGTGTGTGTGTGTGTGTGTGTGTGTGTGTGTGTGTGTGTAAATATATATATATGATACCTACATGTATATATATCTCACATCTTTTTTATCCTAAATAGTATTTTTAAAAACTTTAATCGTTCACTGATAGTCTATAAAAAACACCATTGACTTTTGTAAATTGATCTTGTTTTGTGATGCGTTCTTGCCAAGCTCACATTACATCTTCCAGTAGCCTTTTTCTAGGCACTTTGATGTTTTCCATGTAGACAGTCTTTTTTTTTTTTTTTTTGCGGTACGCGGGCCTCTCACTGCTGTGGCCTCTCTCGTTGCGGAGCACAGGCTCCGGACGCGCAGGCTCAGCAGCCGTGGCTCACGCGCCCAGCCGCTCCGCGGCATGTGGGATCCTCCCGGACCGGGGCACAAACCTGTGTCCCCTGCATCGGCAGGCGGACTCTCAACCACTGCGCCACCAGGGAAGCCCGACAGTCATTTTTTAAAATAAAGTTTGCTTTCTTCCTTGCAGTCTGCATTCTCTTCTTTGTCTTCCCTAGTTTCACTGTAGGATGTTCAGCTGGATGAGGGAAGCAGTCTTGCACCGTGAAGGATTATAGCTGTCAGTTTTGGTAGATGCTCTTTATAGGTTTCAGACGTTTTCTCTATTCCTAATTTGAGAAGAGTTTTTTTTTTTTTTTTTAAACAGAAGTGAATGTTGACATTTGCCAAGTGTCTTTTCTTGCATCTGCTGAGATCATAGACTTGTATTTTTTTCTCCTGTTGTCATGGTGAATTACCTTGCTTTATCTCAAATGTTGAACCAACATCCCATTTCTGGGAGAGAGTCCTGCTTCCTTCTACCGTTGCTCATGGAAATTATTCTCTTCATACTGATGATTTTGCTTTTTAAACATCTGATGAGGCCAGCATTACTCTGATTAAAAATTTAAAAAACAGACTAAGACATGACGAGCAATTAAAACTCTTGGCAAAAGTTCGTCAACGGCAAATGTGCCAAAATTCTTAACATAATGAATTGAGAAGTATTTCCTGTACTTCTGTTTTCTGGGAATGTTTGTACTGAATAGAGTTTTGGGTTTTTTTTGTTTTTTTTTTTACCTCCTTAAATATTTGGTAGAATTTGCCTGTGAAGCCATCTGTGTTTGGAGAGTTTTTTTGTCTGAAGAAGTTAACCATACATCTAATTCCTTTAGTAGATATATGACAATTATTCGTTTCTTCTTGAGTGAACTTTGGCCATCTGTGTATTTTGAGGAATTTGGATATATGTATCTAAGTAGTGAAGTGGGTGAGCATGAATTTGTTTATAATGTTTTCTTATTAATCTTTTAACGTAATCCATCAGGTCTGAGGGATGTCCATCCTTCATACCTGGTATGTTATTTTTCTCTCTTTTATTTCTTGGATCGACTTAGCTAGAGGTTTGTCAATTTTACTGACCACTCAGAGCACCAGTGTATGATTCAGTTGATTATTGGTTTTCTGCTTTCAGTTTCATTGATTTACACTCTTTACTGTTTCCTTGCTTCTGTTGATACTTGCTTTGTGTTTACTATGGTTTTCTTTAATTTCTTAAGGTAAGAGCATAAGATATTGATTCAAAACCCTTCTTCTTTCCTCCTACAAGCATTGAGGACTGCAAACACCCCTTTAAACACTGTCTAAGCTGCACCCCACAAATTTTCTTGTGCTGTGTTTGCATTTTTAGCCAATTCAAAGTATTTTCCAGTTTCCCCTCCCACTCACCTTTGGTCTGTGGGTTATTTTGAAACGTGCTGTTTAACTTACCAATATTGGCAGATGTTACATAACTTTCTGTTACTGATTGCCAGTTTAGTTCCATCGTGGTCAGAGAACATATACTGCAGAGTTTCAGTTCTTTCAAATATGTTGGCTTTTGCTTCGTGGCTCAGAATCGGTTGATTTTGTGAATATTTTGTGGGCACTTGAAAATTATTCTGCCCTTGTTGGTGCCAAGTTATAAATAAACATCAGTTAGGTCGTACCGGGTGATGGGCTTGCCACAGAAGCCATGGATTAGGTAGGTATGTATGTTTCCTTCCAGCATCTTCCCATCCCGGCTTCTCCCTAAAAGGAGGAGGAGGTTCTCCCAGCAGGACCAACAAAATCCCTGCACAAACAGATGAGTTTAAACCGCTCGTTCCCAATCTGGGGTGATTCTGCCCCCCAGGGGACCCTTGGTGATGTCTGGGGGCCTGTTTGTCACAACTCGGGGGGAGGGTGCTCCTGGCACCTGGTGGGTGCTCCACAGCCCACAGGGCACAAGACGCCCCACATCAGAGCGTCACCCAGGCTCAGATGTCAGTAGGGCTGAGCCTTAGAACCCTGACTTAGCATCAGAGACTTTATCTATCATCTATGTATCTGTGTATCTATCTATCCGTCATCTAGCCACCATTCATCGATCATCTCTATCGATCATGCATCTATCCATTTATCAGGCTGTCACTTCTCTGTCTGTGGCAGTGGTTCCAAACCAGAGATGACTTTGCCCCCAGGGGACAAATAACAATGTCTGGAGACATTTTGGCTGTGACAGCTATGGGGGAGGAGAGCTCCCGGCACCTGGTGGGTGGAGACCAGGGAAGCTGCTTCACACCCCACAGGGCACAGGACGCCTCACATCAGAGAGTCACCCAGCCCCAAATGTCAGTTTTGCTGAGGTTGAGAAACTCTGGGAGAGACAATGGGCTGATTACTCAGGCTGGACCAGAGATCTTTTGGCAGTTTTCCTGAGTGAGTTTTGTATCAGTCAGCATTCTGCCTGCGAAACAGAACCCCGGCCTCATTATATATATACGTACACACGTACATATAAATATACTGGTTATATACATAGTGTATACAGATATATACTGTATATCAAATGACTATAGTATCTATATTTACAACCTATAATACATATATATACACACACACATATATAATATGTAATACACAATATATTAATATATTTTACATAGCACTATATAGAGATTTATTTATTTTTGAATTTACCTACATGGACATGTAACATTGTGTAAATTTAAGGCACACATGTTGATTGGATCCATTTATTTATCGTAATATAACTGTCATTGTGGCAACAGTTAATTCCTCTACCAATTCCCGTAATTACCATTTCCTTTTTGTGGTGGGAGTAATTAAGGTCGGGTCCCTTAGCAAGTGTGGTGTTTCTAATACAACATTGCTGTCTGCCTTCACTACACTGTGCGTTAGATCTCCACGACTGATCCGCCTCCTGGCTGCAATAAGAGATTTATTAAGATATGTATCTCAAGGAATTGGCTAACTTCGTGATGGGGGCTGGCGGGTCTGAAAACCTGCAGGGCGGGTGGGCAGGCTGGACACTCAGGTAGAGGCTGTGGTCTTGGGATAGAATTCCTCTTTCCTCTGGGGAACCTCCGTCTTTGCTCTGAATGCCTTAGACTGGTTGGACGAGGGCCAGCCACCCCAGGAAGGATGCTATCCGTTACATAAAGCTGGCTGCTTGTAGATATCAGTCACATCTACACAGTACTTCCAACCGGCTGCTCGTAGATATCGGTCACGTCTACACAATACATCCAACCGGCTGCTCGTAGATATCGGTCACGTCTACACAGTATGTCCAACGGTGACATCTAGGCTCATGTTTGATTAAACGACTGGGGACTAGAGTCCAGAGAAGTGGACGCAGAAGGACCAGCCGTCCTTTCTCCCTGGTGGTGGGTAGAGGGCCTCTGTGTCCCCTGACAGACGGGGTGCAGTTAGTGCAGGGAATGGAGCCCACTTACAGGAAGAAGCAGCGACAGGGAAGGGGAGAGACCCTGGCGGGCAGTCGCGCCAGCGGTACTTCACTATCTGTCCTCCCCTCTTTGCGGGAGATGCCAACACACCACTGCCTTTGCTGGAACTTCTTCCGTTGGGTTCTTTCCCCTGCGTCTTCAAGCCCAGAGTCAGGCGGGCAGTGGGCCTCGGGGGTGGTCACCAAGGGTGCAGGGCAGGCTGTGAGGCACGGCGTCCCGGCTGCTAGAGACCCTGGGAGTAACTCACGCGGGGATGCAGAGCCCGGAAGAGACCGAAGGAGGCAAGCTGAGGATGCGTTTTGTTTCCAGGTTCAGAACACTGAGAATCAGGCAGCATCACAAACCTTCTCCCAGTGTTTTCATGTCCTGACATAACGAATGTCCACAAACCGGGGACCTTAAAGCAACAGAGATGTATGCTCTCAGCTCTGCAGACCAGAAGTCTGATTGCCAAGTGTCGGCGGCTTTAGGGGAGCAGAGACAGGAGGGATGCAGCCACAAGCCCAGGGACGCCTGGAGCCCCCAGAAGCTGGAAGAGGCGGGAAGGACCCTCCCCTGGAGCCTCTGGAGGGAGCACAGCCCTGGGGCACCTTGCCCTCAGACGTCTGGTCCCCAGGCCCGGAGGAGGACGGATGCCTGCTGCTATAAGCCGTCCGGTTTGGGGTTATGGCTGTGGCGGCTCCAGGAAACTCACACAAGTCCCTACTCGTCCTCCGACTGGCAGTGAGGATGGATTTCAGGGTAGGACCTGTCCCCGTGGTCCCCTGCCCCCAGCCAAGCATCATCTCCCCAGGCCATCACCTTCCCTCATCCACATCGCCACAGGGGAGGATAAATAGTTCCATTGCACTTTCTGTTTCTGAACCTCAAGGAAGAGTTTCTTGTCCCTCAGGCCACACTCTCTCTGTGGTCTTTTCCACGGGTTTATGACTCTGTCATTTCCAGTCACCCACTTGCACTTTTTTTGGCTGTACCTCCCGGCATGCAGAACTTCCCCAACCAGGGACAGAACCCGCGCCCCCTGCAGTGGGAGGGTGGAGTCTTAACCACTGGACCGCCAGGGAAGTCCCCCACTTGCACTTTGACCACAGTTTTGACTTTCCAGTGTCGCGCCTCATGATGTCAGGACCTTGGTGGATGTTTTGTTGACCTGGAGAGCGGAGATCTGGGACGGATCGTTCCAGGGTCTGCTCAGAATCTAAAGACGAGAATTTCAAATCTAATTTTGGGGTTTGGGTCAGAGAAGGGTCAGGCTCTGGGCGCTGTCCTCCGGGGCTTGCTGTTCACCGTTTCACAGGTTAACATTTTACGTAGGAGGTTTTCTCCACCTCAGCACGACTGACATCTGGGGCTGGAGGGCTCTCAGATGCGGGGCGTGCTGGGCCCTGCGGGCTGTGGAGCAGCTTCTCTGGTCTCCACCCACCAGGGGCCAGGAGCTCCCCTCCCCCCAGTGTGACAACAAAAAGTGTCCCCGGACATTGTCATATGTCCCCTGGGGGGCCAGGTCATCCCAGGTTGCAAGCCACAGCCATAGGTAGATAAATAGATGGATGGATGGATGGACGGATAGAGAGATGGATGGTTTATATTAAGTCTCCACGCTCGGTCAGCGTTTCTCAGCCTCAGCACGACTGGCATCTGGGGCTGGAGGACTCTCTGATGACGGGTGTCCTGGGCACTGCAGGCTGTGGACCAGCATCCCTGGTCTCCACCCACCAGGTGCCAGGAGCATCTCTCCCCACCCCTGAGTTGTAATAAATGTCTCCAGGCATTGCCAGATGTCCCTTGGGGAATAAAATCACCCCATTTGAGAACTGCCAGTCGATAGCAAAGAGCAGACGCTTTGCTCCCACCAGGGGGCATGGTGCAATATTTTCTGGGCAAAACAGAGGGAATGGCTCAGGGAAAAATGCAAAAACCCTTTTCTTTTTTTTTTGCGGTACGCGGGCCTCTCACTGTTGTGGCCTCTCCCGTGGCGGAGCACAGGCTCCGGACGCGCAGGCTCAGCGGCCATGGCTCACGGGCCCAGCCGCTCCGCGGCACGTGGGATCTTCCCGGACCGGGGCACGAACCCGCATCCCCTGCATCGGCAGGCGGACTCTCAACCACTGCACCACCAGGGAAGCCCTCCAAAAACCCTTTTTAATTGAGGAATTGGGCAAAGCTCCAGGGCAGAGCCAGGCCATTAAAATAACCCTTAGTGTAGGTGACATTTCTTTCACCGGAACCAATCGTTTCAGGGCCTTAATTCTTTTACAGTTGAGAAGTTTCAATATCAAGATGTTCCCAGACTAAACACACTGTCCCCGGCGCCACCTGCGTGACCAGAATTTGCGATCAGCTCTCGGACGGGCATTTCTTTTTCCTTTTGCAGAAGTGTCTGCGCCGGGCTATGATGGTGTCCTAACATTTGGGACCACGGGTTGGCATCCACTTCTGGTCTCTTTATTGGATCAGTAGGTGGTTTTCCCCAGCACCTCGTGTGTTTTCCCATCTGTAAGGACAGGACTCTGTCCTCAGGGGGCTGCCAGTGGACGCTCACGACCATGGGCTCCCCCGGGGCATCACATTCGCGTGGCATGGGTCTGCTGGTGTCGGAAGACAAGCACGGTGCCTTCTTTTCTCCCCTTCCTGCCATGAGTCCAAGGCACCTTTCGGGGGCGCCAGTGTCTCCCAGAAGCACCTTGAAAAGCACTGCTCTGGAGGTAGCCTGATGCAGAGGTCATCAGTTGTCTAACCCAGGGCATCGTAGGTGCAGATTAACACAGAGATTCCCACCCTTCCTCTGCTCATGGTACCCTTGGTGCCTTGGCCTTTCTTTCACGGCTCCCATGGGGCCAAGAGAAATACCCAGTATTTCTATCGACGAAGTTTCTGGGCCCCAAATGGCATAATAATGCTTGGACAGATTCTGTTGGGTTTCCCTTGAAAATTTAAAACAAGCCCAGCGCCCCTGTGAGTTCCCTGTGGTAGCTGGGGGTGCCTTGGCACAGTGTTTGGGAACCGCAGGATCAGGACACCCTGGTTGGTTTGCAGAAGTTGGCCCGTGGACAGATGTCCCATGTTTTCTGCCCTACATTAGGAACTGCCACCCCCACCCAAGCAGATCTGATTTAGGGCCTTGGATGAATTCAAAGGCTTGTTTTATCTGGTGCCTCTGTGCATCTTTGGGTGTGTTTACCTGAGGGTAGAATTGTTCCTGTCTGAGGACCCAGTTCCTGTCTGAGGACCCAGTACATGGCAGATCTTAGGGGCCGGTCCTGGTATTCGTGCTGGAGGAATTTTCACTTCAAGGTCTGCCAGGTTTAAGACCCATGTCTTTGTGGTGAGGGATGACCACGTCCAAAGGGTGAACGTTTTGGCCAAGAAATCCCTTTGAGTTTGCAGTGTGGGGTCTTTTCATGGGAGGAGCCCTGAGTCCAGGCTCTCCTATTGCACTGATATCTGTGGTTTGCCACCAGGTAGATAAAACAGAGCAGAGAAAATGCTAATCTAATAGAGGAAACGTGAGTGCCAGCGTCCAGCCAAACCAGCATTCAGCACTCAGGCTGCCCACCCCTTTCCCCATCCTGTGCAGACATTACTAACCCATTACAGAGCTCCCTTCCCACCCAGCCCAGGGGTCACTCCAGACTCTTCTCTACTTGGTGGTACAGGGTGGAGAAAATGCCAATCTAATAGAGGAAACGTGAGTGCCAGCATCCAGCCAAACCAGCATTCAGCACGCAGGCTGCCCACCCCTTTCCCCATCCTGTGCAGACATTACTAATCCATTGCAGAACTCCCTTCCCACCCAGCCCAGGGGTCACTCCAGATTCCTGTCCACTGTGTGATGCAGGCAGCCTTCACCCATGCACTGTGCTGGCCAGTGAGTGGGAACTCATTTAAGATGACTGGTCTGGAACAAAACATACCAAACATGCAAAGTGTGAGTGACTCTGGCATCTGGGGGAGGAGGAGCATTAGACTGATGGGGGGTGTTTTCCTGGAATGACCTACAGGGAGGCTGGGCATGTCCAGGCAGAGACCCAGGACACATTTCAGCTCCCCCCCTTTCCGAGTCTGATGTCTCAGACTATGAGACTCCACACTCACCATCTTCAGATAGTCAGAGGCACGTTTCAGGGGTGGCACAACCTCGCCAGCTGCAACGGGACGGCCCTCAGACCCCGCCCCCTTGCTCTCGGGCTTTTGAAATCCATCCTTTCACATTCAGCTCTACAGCAAAGGAACCTGCACCCCAGACCCCAGGACCCCAGGGACATCAGTGCACCCATGCTTCTCCACAAGTAACGCTCAGTACTGTACCCGTGTAGCTTCCATCACCACCACTCAGGCTAAAAGAACTTGTGAGCCAGGCTGGCCACGGCCCCTGTGTCCCGCCGGCCGGCTCCCGCCACCTCCGGACAGCTTCCCATTTCCATCCAGCCGAGGGTGTGGCAGCGGGATGGTGACTGTGGCATCAGCCCAGCGCTGCCCGGGGAGCTCCTCTTGGCTACACAGACATGAAAGCCCCCTTTCTGAGAAAAATGGGTGAATTCCTGGACCTGGTACTGGTGGTCAGGATCATCTGTATTTTTTCGGTTATGGGGAAACCCATCAGGGGAACCGGAGGGATCTCAGTAATTAACAAACCTAGACACAGGCAGAGGCGGACCCGGCAGGGATCCTAATGTTCAGATGAACTGTGCAGTTAATACATTTCTCATCGAGTTCTGGTGGCAGGGAAGCACCATGTCACTTGTCCGTCACTTGCTTGGTTGAAATACTCTGTCTGCATAGTCAGTGGCGTTGCAGGAAAATTAAATTTAGGAGAGTTTGCCGTGACCTTGGATTATTAAACAGCCCTGAGTGGATAGTCCTATGTCGATGAAAACAGGTCAGAAGAGTGAGATGGAAAGAGTTAGGAGCAGCGTCTCCAAGAGATATTTGCACACGCACGTTCACCGCAGAGCTACTCACAACAGCCAAGACGTAACAGCAACCCAAGCGTCCATGGGTGGCTGGCTGGCTGGCTGGATAAACAGAATATGGTCCATCCACTCCGTGGACTATGACAGCCACGAGCGGGAAGGACATCCTGACACAGGCTACAGCGTGGGTGGTCCTTGAGGTCGTGATGCTCAGTGATAAAAGAAAGTCACAAAACGACAAATACTGTGTGCTTCCATTTATCGGAGGTCCCTGGAGTTATCAGATTCATAGAGACTAAGAGTGAGGTGGTGGGGGCCAGGGGCTGGGGGAGGCGGATGGGGAGAGTGTTTAATGGGGACAGTCTCAGTTTGGGACAGTGAGACCTGGGGGTGGGTGCACAACAGTATGAATGTTCCCCTGGGGGGATGTGATTGGCCTGTTTGCCTGGTAGCACTAAGCACCTGTGCCTGGTGTCTGGCATCAGGAGGGCTGTTTGGCTTGGGGACCTTAATTTCAGGGGCAGCGTAGGGAGAACTTGCGGTTTGGGGCCACAGAGACCTCCCGATTTGAGCACCTCTCAAGGAAGCACATCACAGGGGGCCGTCACTTTGTGTCTCGCACCCCAGTCTTCCCTCTGTGTCCAGCTCGAATGGACAGGGTGTGAGGCAGGCACACAGTGGTGTGAACTGGGGGGGCGGGTGCTACTTCAGGGATGGATGGAACAGGAGACACACCGGACTTGGTGAGCCGTGGCTGCCAGAGGAGGCGGAAGGTGTGTGTCCACCGGGATGGGTCCCGCACGCACCGTCTGAAGTGCAAAGGTGCATCGCCTGCTGCAGGAGCCGGGAGTTGGGCGTGGCGGCTACCAGCGCCCGGTGCAGAGCAGGGATCTTTTAACAGCGTGGATTCTCAGAGTGGACGGCATCTGTAGACGCCGGTCGTTTGCTGAGGCTGTGGCTCGTGGGTTGGCCCGCGGAGGTGGGCATATTACATTGTGTGTTCTTCATGGGCTGGTGTTCCGATGCGAGGGTCACATCTGGTCAGGGAGCTGCAGGAGCACGTACACGGATGAACGGCGCAGCGTCGAAACCTGGTTCTGGTGGGGACTTGTTGCCACGGCGACAGAGGATTTCCCCTTCTCCTAAACATGTGGGAAGAGTTTATTGTGCTCACTCGGAAAGCTCAGAGCTTGGGAGATGGGATGCCTGACAACATTTATGGGTGACAGAGAGAATGCGGGAAAGATCACGGGTTGGGAAGCGTGCAGGGGCGGTTTCGGCTTTAAATTGGTTGGATTTAAGATGTGTAAGAACATCCAGACAGAGAGTTCTGCTGGGCAGCCCCTGGGAAGATTGGATTTTTTTTTTTTAACATCTTTATTGGAGTATAATTGCTTTACAGTGGTGTGTTAGTTTCTGCTTTATAACAAAGTGAATCAGTCATATGTATACACATATCCCCACATCTCTTCCCTCTTGGGTCTCCCTCCCTCGGAAGATTGCATTTAAACGCAGTTGGTACATTGAGGATTGCATAAGACCTCAAATGAGAGTCTCCCAACAGCAGCACATAGATCGAGACACATGTTCACAGAAACATGCAATCCGTCAGATGAAAACTAAAATTAATGGGAGGGTAAAGGAAGAGGGAGCAACAAGAGAAACAGAAGTAGTGAGAATATCAGAAGGCCGTTCAGGACGCAGAGCTTCATGGAAGTAAAAAGAGGAAAGAGTTTTAGGAGATGGGTGGGGGTCAGAATCATCAAATGCTGGGGGTGGTGACACATGGACAGAACTAAAGATGCAACCCCGGCTCCATCATCAGAAGGTGACTTTTTTTTTTAGCATCCTCTCCTGTGCTTGTGGGCCATTTGTGTATCTTATTTGGAGAAATGTCTATGCAAGTTCTTTGCCCATTTTTTTTTATCGAAGCAGAATTGATTTACAATATTGTGCCAATCTCTGCTGTACAGCAAAGTGGCCCAGTTATACATATACAGACAGTCTTTTTTATATTCGTTTCCATGATGGTTTATCACAGGATATTGACTAGAGTTCCCTGGGCTCTACAGTAGGACCTTGTTGTTTATCCATCGTATATATAATAGTTTGTATCTGCTAACCCCAAACTCCCACTCCATCCCTCCCCCACCCCCTCCCCCTTGGCAACCATCAGTCTATTCTCTGTGTCTGTGAGTCTGTTTCTGTTTCGTAAATAACTTCATTTGTGTCATATTTTAGATTCCACATATAAGTAGTATCATATGGTATTTGTCTTTGTCTGACTTACTTCACTTAGTATGATCATCTCTAGGTCCATCCATGTTGCTGCAAATAACATTATTTCATTCTTTTTTATGGCTGAGTAGTATTCCATTGTATATATGTACCACATCTTCCTTATGCATTTCTCCATCGATGGACATTTAGGTGGCTTCCATGTCTTGGCTACTGTCAATACTGCTGCTGTGAATACTGGGGGGCATGGATCCTTTTGAATTAGAGTTTTCTCTGGGTATATGCCCAGGAGTGCGATTGCTGGATCATATGGTAGCTCTAGTTTTAGATTTTTGAGGAACCTCCATACTGTTCTCTCAAAAATGCTGTGATAGGGCTTCCCTGGTGGCGCAGTGGTTGAGAGTCCGCCTGCCGATGCAGGGGACACGGATTCGTGCCCCCGTTTGGGAAGATCCCACATGCCGCGGAGCAGCTGCGCCCGTGAGCCATGGCCGCTGAGCCTGTGCGTCCGGAGCCTGTGCTCCACAGCGGGAGAGGCCACAACAGTGAGAGGCCCACGTACCGCAAAAAACAAAACAAAACAAAATAAAAATGCTGTGATTAAGAGGATGGAAAGAGGGGGGAAAGTCAAAAAGGAACAGCTGGGGATGGCATTAAAAGTGGTACCCACCTATCTTAAGCTGTTATGAGTTCCAGGTGTGAATCTAAGGCACATCCTAGCTACGAACACTTTTGTTACTCCTTTCTTCCTTGCCTTGTGGAAGCCACCGTGGTGATTCCCACTTGGAGATGAAGGGACCGAAGCAAGAGAGGTGACGGTACCCAACCCCAGGTCACACAGCTGGTAGGCAGCTGAGCTGGGATATGCACAGGTTCTTTTCTTTTTTAAAAAATATCTTTATTGGAGTATGATTGCTTTACAGTGGTGTGTTAGTTTCTACTGTATAACAAAGTGACTCAGCTATACGTATATGCCCATATCCCCTCCCTCTTGCGTTTCCCTCCCACCCTCCCTATCCCACCCCTCTAGGTGGTCACAAAGCACCGAGCTGATCTCCCTGTGCTATGAGGCTGCTTCCCACTAGCTATCTATTTTACATTTGGTAGTGTGTATATGTCCATGCCACTCTCCCACTTCGTCCCAGCTTACCCTACCCCTCCTTGTGTCCTCAAGTCCATTCTCTACGTCTGCGTCTTTATTCCTGCCCTGCCCCTAGGTTCTTCAGAACCATATTTTTTAGATTCCGTATATAATGCACAGGTTCTTAATCGATGGATTGAATTGGAAAACCAAGAAATTAAATGTGATGCTCTAACACCATTCCCTCCAGAGCTTGCCTCTGGAAACGAGGTGAATGGATCCTCGCCCAGTTCCTTGTGCTGGTGGCAGGAGGGGGTGGTACTGGGCGGGCACTGTGGTCAGGGAAAGCCCTGGGACGAGGGGCAGCAGAGAGAGGTGGGCAGAAGGATGTGGGCACGACACCAATAGCTGGATGCTCTTGGGGAACAGAGAGAAGAGAAATGGGCTTTGTGGGGAATGGGTTCACTCCAGTCAGCTAAGAGGGGTGTGTAATGATGAAAACAGACGGGGCATGTTTTTTTTTTTAATTTTATTTTATACTGAAGTAGAGTTGACTTACAATGTTGTGTTAGTTTCAGGTGTACTGCAAAGTGATTCAGCCATATAAATATATATATATATATATATATATATACACACATACACACACACACTCTTTTTCAGATTCTTTTTCCATATAGGTTATTACAGAATATTGAGTAGAGTTCCCTGTGCTATACAGTAGGTCCTTGTTTATCTTTTTTTTTTTTTTTTTTTGTGGTACGCGGGTCTCTCACTGTCGTGGCCTCTCCCATTGCGGAGCACAGGCTCCGGACGCGCAGGCTCAGCGGCCACGGCTCACGGGCCCAGCCGCTCCGAGGCATGTGGGATCTTCCCGGATCGGGGCACGAACCCGTGTCCCCTGCATCGGCAGGTGGACTCTCAACCACTGCGCCACCAGGGAAGCCCTATTTATCTATTTTATATATAGTCGTGTGTATATGTTAATCCCAAACTCCTATTCATCCCTCCCTTTCCCCTTTGGTAGCCCTAAGTTTGTTTTCTTTGTCTGTGAGTCTGTTTCTGTTTCATAAATAACTTCATTTGTATCATTTTTTTAGGTGCCACTTGTGGTGATATCATATGATATTTGTCTTTCTCTGACTTAGTATGATCATCTCTGGGTCCATCCACGTTGCTGCAAGTGGCATTATTTCATTCTTTTTATGGCTGAGTAATATTCCATTGTACATATGCACCACATCTTCTTTATCCACTCCTCTGTCGATGGACACTTAGGTTGCTTCCATGTCTTGGCTGTTGTAAATACTGCTGCCATGAACATCGGGGTGCATGTGTCTTTTCTAATTATGGTTTCATCCAGATGTATGTCCAGGAGTGGGCTTGCTGGATCATATGGTAGCTCTATTTTTAGTTTTTTAAGGAACCTCCATACCGTGCTCCATAGTGGCTGCACCAAGTTGCATTCCCACCAGCAGTGCAAGAGGGTTCTCTTTTCTCCACACCCTCTCCAGCATTTGTTGTTTGTAGACTTTTTGGTGATGCACATTCTGAGAGCGTAGGAGGGTTCCAGGTGGGCCATGTATGAAGTTTGTGGGGAAACTTAGGTGCGGGCAAAGGATGAAGGGTTGGGGTTCAGGAAATCCGCCTCGGGCGCAGTGGAGAATGCCACACCTGTGCTGCTACCTGCTCCGGCCAGACGTCCCCAAACCCGCCGGTCAGCCAGTCATTCGCCTGCATGTTACACGCACCCTGAACACTTGTCACGGTGTTTCTTGTCTCTGCGCTGCATGCATTCAGGTAGCAGTCTCCCTCCAGGGGGTCTCCCTGCTCCTACGCATGTGCTCAGTATCAGTTAGGGTGGAAGACGCTTGCCGCAGTAAGAAGTAGCACCAGTGTCGGCGTGGTCTAAAGCAACGGCTTATTATTATTATTATGTTTTGTCGGCCGCACTGTGTGGCATGTGGGATCTTAGTTCCCTGACCCAGGATCGAACCCGTACCCCCTGCAGTGGAAGCACGGAGTCCTAACCACTGGACCGCCAGGGAAGTCCCAAATGGGGGTTTATTTCCTGTTCACACTGCACGTCCACTGACGGGGTGTCAGCTGGGGGCTCTGCTCCATGTCATCGCGACCGTCCAACACACAGGCTGGCGAGGCAGCTGTGAGTCTGAATGAGAGGAAGGAAAAACGAGTGTCCAGGAGGGTCTTGCTTTAGCGTTTAAATGGTTTAGCTCAAACGGGAAACACGTGAAGTCCACTCAAAACTTGCTCTTCAAAACTCATGCTACGACTCCATCCAACCAGGAATGGGTGGGGCTGGACCATCCTCCCTTTTGTCGGGACGAAGGGAAAATGGCCCTGCCTTCTCCCAGCATCTTTGCACCCATGAAACGTGTGAAAGTGAGATGTGTCTGCCATCCAGGAACTATTTATAATAGGGGCAATCATTGCTGTAGTTGTCCTCCTTTTCTAGAGCATCATTAGTGATGGTAACCTTGAATCATCTGAATTTACAGTAAGCAAAAGGCGGTAGATATTCGAGAACTCTTGGATGTGTGGGTGCTTCGTTTGTGGAATGTTGACAGCTGGCTGCATTACGTGGTTGGCGTTAAAGCTCTGTGTATAATCGTCAGGCTTGTTTGTTGTACTTGGTCAGCTTTCATTGTTCTGTATTCTGTAAAGATAAGTTACTCAACAATAAATATACAGAGAATTGTTTTTTAAAAAGGAAGGTTTGTGGGAATTCCCTGGTGGTCCAGTGGTTAGGACTCTGCGTTTTCATCGCCGAGGGGCCGGGTTCACTCCCTGGTTGGGGAACTAAGATTCCTCAAGCAATGCATCGCGGCCAAAAAGAAAAAAAAAAAAAGAAAAGAAAATAGTAGAAAACCTTTAAAAAAAAAAAAAAGGAATGTTTATGGTGAAAAGCATTGCCGTTAAAATACATGATTAGGTTTTGGTGATCCTGAAAGATTTCTCTAGCTGGATTGAAATAGTATATTTTAGACCAAACCTGGGGGCAAGTCAGCAGCCTTATAACACCCTCCATGGCACAAAATACAATCTAAATACTGTTGTCTTCTTAGCTTCCATATTAGTGAAATTTATTTTTTTTTATGCCATTGATATTCTTTATTTATTTTTTACTGGAGTATAGTTGATTTACAATGTTGTGTTAATTTCAGGTGTCCAGCACAGTGATTCAGTTTTATAAATATATATCTATATATATAGATCTATAAGTCATATTAGTGAAATTTAAATGACTTTCTGTTAACAGCTGTTGAGTTCTCATATTTTTCATCTTCTGTCCTCCCAGATAGTAACTTAGAGATACACACACACGGACACACACACACACACACATGCATGTCTTTCTCTCTCTTTCCTTCCCCACCTCCCTCTCCCCCTCCCCCACCTTCGTCATCAGCATCTGTTCTTCTGCCTCCTTCACAGATACTTTGATGTTGACCCTTTAATAAGCCCCCAAAACTATGTTTGAAAACTGAGACTCTTAGGGTCTTATGCAGAACCCTTAAGATAACAGCAAACCTCCACTATCCACCCCTGCAATGAAACTGCTCCTTGTTGAGTGGATGTGCTAATGCCTCCTTATTAAATGCACTGGCTAGGAAAAACAAAACAAAACAAAACTCTCAAAATAGCCTCGCCCCGGGGCAGGGGGATGGGTAGCAGCCTCAGATCTGTGCTATTTTGGGACATCTTGCAGGGGCAACCGGTCATTCCACATATTTTTAATCAGGCGCATTTGCAAAGGAGAAACAGGGTCCCTGGGGCACCTAGATTTGTGGGTTTATGGGTTGTGTTCACGTGTGCAGGGCGGAAGCAGAAGTGGGTGACGGGCTTCAGGGGGAGCGGGGTCTGGAGCGCGGTAGCAGGGGGGTCTTGTATGTGGCCATCATTCCCTCAAGTGCGTTTCTCTACCTCATGATCTTTGAGCATCTGGCCTCGCTGAATGCTCTGATTCTCTCAAGAGTTCTTGCTGTGGACTGCATGTGTGTATCCCCCCAAATTCAGATGTTGAAGCCCTAACTCTCCAAGGCGATGGTGTTAGGAGGTGGGGTCTTTGGGAGGTGATGAGGTCATGAGGGTGGATCCCCCATGATGGGATTAGTGTCCCTAGACTAGAGACCCCAGAGAGCTCCCTAACCCCTTACTCCATGTGAGGACACAGCGAGAAGACGTCCATCTAGGAACCAGGAAGCAGCCTCACGAAACGCTCAATCAGCCCTCGCTGGGATCTCCAGCCTCCAGAACCGTGGGAAATACACGTGTTGTTGATAAGCCCCTAGTTTACAGTATTTTGTTACAGCAGCTCACGCAGACTAAGACAGTCCAGCATTTGCAAGGGAGAGAATCCATCCTGCTCTGCGTGCCACATGGGGAGATGCCAGGGGCCACTGGTGAGATGTGGATTGCCGTCCTTCAGCTCAGGTGCCCACCTGCAGTGGGAGATGCAGACAAATGAATGAGATGTGGCCACCCATCCCAGGAGGACTGTGGGTACTGTGGGGATCGGGGCACAGCTAGGACACACGCCCTTTTGTTTTCCTGGAGACATGTTTGTTTTTCCCTCTGTACTGATGGGTAGTTTGGATAATTTTAGGACGAGGAGATCGGACAGTCTTCAGTCCATCCTCTGAACTCTGGGGATGTAGGAAGAACTGTAGAAAGAGCAATCAGTCATGCTTCCAAAGTTTTGAACCTCAGGTGCTGGGGAAAGTTGGGTCACTCTGAGCTGAGTGACCTTGGGAAAGTCACTTAACCTCTCTGTGCCTCAGTTTCCCCATAGAAAGTGGGAGTGTTCACCACACCTACCATGTAACGTTGTCAAGAGGATGAAATGAGTAAATCCTTGTGAGATACTTGGTAGATCTCATTCAGTGCTAACTATTTATTACTATGATTTGCAGTAGAACTGCCACATGATCCAGCAGTTCCACTCGTGGGTATCTATTCAAAGAAAGTGAAAACCCTAATCTGAAAAGATACACGCACCCCAACGTTCATAGCAGCGCTATTTACAATAGCCAAGATATGGAAGCAACCTAAGTGTCCATCAGGAGAGGAAAGGATAAAGAAGGTGTGGCACATGTATGCAATGGAATACTCCTCAGCCATAAAAAGAAGGAAATAATGCCATTTGCAGCAACATGGATGGACCTAGAGATTATCTTACTGAGTGAAGTAAGCCAGACAGAGAAAGACAAATACCATATGGTATCACTTATATGTGGAATCTAAAAAAATGATACACATGAACTTCTTTGCAGAGCAGAAATAGAGACGCATACGCAGAGAACGGACGTATGGATACCAAGGGTGGGGGGTGGGATGAACTGGGCGACTGGGATTGACATATGTACACTACTGTATATAAAATAGATCGCTAATGAGAACCTACTGTAGAGCACAGGGAACTCTATTCACTGCTCTGTGGTGACCTAAATGGGAAGGAAATCCAAAAAAGAGGGGATATATGTATACATGTAGCTGGTTCACTTTGCTGTACGGTAGAAAGTAACACAACATTGTAAAGCAACTCTACGCCAATAAAAATTAGTTTAAAAAAAGGAATCTAAAAAATAAAACAGACTAGTGAATATAACAAAAAAGAAGCAGACTCACAGATACAGAGAACACACTAGTCGTTGGCAGTGGGGAGAGGGAAGGGGGAGGGGCAAGATAGGGGGAGGGGAGTAAGGTACAAACTACTAGGTATAAAATAAATAAGCCAGAAGGATACATTGCACAGCACAGGGGTAATAACTTTAAACAGTGTAATCTGTGAAAAGAGTGAATCACTGTGTTGTACGCCTGAAAGTAACAGAGTGTAAATCAACTACGCGTCAATAAAAAATAATAAATAAATGTATGATTATGGTTTGTGGCGAGTATGATTCCTTGTTGATCCTTCAGCTGGAACAGAAGCCACGTGGATGCAGGCGGTGTGCCTTTCTGGAAGAGACACGCCACCTACTAAGTGCTTGATTGAAATGTGTGTTTTGTTTGGACCAACACCTGTTCTCCAAGAAGGGACAGTGGAGAGGTCTCGGGGGTGCTGGGGTGAAGGTGCGGACGGCTTGAGAGGCCCCTGTGGGATCTGTAAAGGGGTCCCTGGGGACTGAAGAAAGATTAGCGTAGAGCAGTAAGGACATCGGTGACAGGCTGATGCTTCCACACTCTAGTTCTGCTCTGAAATTTAGGTTTAGAAACTTGAAGTGACTGTCAGCCTCTAAAATGTCTATGAGGGGGATGGCTCTTTTTTTTTTTTCTTGCATTCTCTGGGATAGATGGGAAGGGCCCTCATTTCATCTCCTTTTAGTAAAAATTACTCTGGGGCTGGCACAGGTAGGGTCCAGCCAATAACCTACCCGTCTTTCTCTTTGCCCCTGGACCCCTGGTAGTTGTAGTGGGGAGGCTGGCCGCCTCCCCAGCCCCTGGGAAGTGGTGGACTTTGTTTTGTCCTGTGATAATGGTGATTCCATTTGCTGCTAGTACTTCGTTGAGGAATGGACCTGCGTCCCATCCTGGGGAGGGAGATGAGGGGGTGGGAATTCTGACGACTCGGCAGGGAGAACTGCTCAGGGGCCATTGACGTGGCTTGGTTTTTGCAGCCGTGGGTTGCTGTTTGTATAAACTGATTCTCTGGTTACCTCCTGTTATGGACTGACTTGTGTGTCCCCCAAACGTATATGTTGACGCCCTGAGCCCCAGGACCTCTGGATGTGACGGTATTTGGAGATGGGGTCTTTAAAGAGGGGACGAAGGTACAATGAGGTCACTAGGGTGGGTCCTGATCCCATAGCACTGGTGTCCTTGTGAGAGGAGGAGGTCAGGACACAGACATAGAGGGATGACCCCGTGAGGACACAGGGAAGAGACGGCCATCTACACGCCCAGGGGAGAGGCCTCAGGAGGGCCCAGCCCTGCCCACACCTGGATCTCAGACTCCAGCCTCCAGGACTAGAGGCTATGGTTTAAGCCTGTGGTTTAAGCCACCCCGTGTGTGGTGCTCTGTTGCGGCCGTGCCCCACCTCTGTCCAGGGAGCCCTTGCCATGGGCCATCCTCTCTCTCCTCCCATTCGGGTTCCATTCTTTCTGGGAGCGTCACACCCCCCAGCCACGTGCTTTGAGCTTTTTATAAAGTCCCCACCCCCTAATAAAACTGGGAGTGACATGTACACACTGCCGTATTTAAAATGGATAACCAACAAGGACCTACTGTAGAGCACAGGGAACTCTGCTCAGTATTATACAACAACCTAAACGGGAAAAGAACTTGAAAACGAAGAGATACGTGTATCTGCATAACTGAATCGCTTTGCCGTACACCTGAAACTAACACAACATCGTACATCAGCTCTGTTCCAATATAAAATAAAAAGTTGCAAAGAAGTCTCCACTCCCTGACTCAGCAGGCCCTGAGGCTGCTCCGGCATCATCCTCTCTGCCTGTAACGTATTTCAACCCTGGATGAAGCTATCCGTAACAGGACGCAAGGCACTGGCCCTGGCGCTGGGGGATCTGATGATTAGATGCTAAGCTGCCTTCACATCCATCAGACGCGTGTTTATTCACCGGGACAGGCTGGCTGCGTCTGGAGATTACAGTGGTGCTGCCGTTGGCTGGTTAGGGAAGGGAGGTGGGAGGTGCCTGGGGCTGGGTACTGCCTAACGCCAGGGGTAAATCTAATGACAGAGTCACCATTTCTTTTTTTTTCTTCTTCTTTTTTTTTTTTGCGGTCCGCGGGCCTCTCACTGCTGTGGCCTCTCCCGTTGCGGAGCACAGGCTCCGGACACGCAGGCTCAGCGGCCATGGCTCACAGGACCAGCCGCTCCGCAGCATGTGGGATCTTCCCGGACCGGGGCACGAACCTGCGTCCCCTGCATCGGCAGGCAGACTCTCAACCACTGCGCCACCAGGGAAGCCCCGAGAGTCACCATTTCTTGATCTGAGCAAATCTCGGAAGAAATGGTCCAGGTTCACGCTACGAGGACGTGTGATTGTTCTTCCCACAGTGGGTCCAGGTCCTTCCCAGGAATTCCGGCCCTTGCTTTGATCTCAGCATTTCCAGTGTCCCTCCAGGAGCTGGCCACTCACGTTCCACAGATTGCCTAGGGTTTAGGTATAAATACCTTTCGTCCTGTCTTCTGCAACTACCCAGTTTTACAGACAAAGCTGCTTCTGCTTTGCATTTACCCGTTTCGGGCTCTGAGTCTTGGGTTTCCTTGCATGGAAGACGCAAGAATGATCCTGGGCTGGAGTTCTTTAGTTCTGCTTTCTTTGGAGTATGTGGTCAACCATTGCTGTGAACTGGCCGAGTGTGACCCTGGCCTGTCACTCCGGGGCAGTGACTCTCAACTCTGACTGAATCTCGACACCCAGACCCCTGGGAGCTTTAAAAATGACTGATGCCAGGGCTCAGCCCCAGACACTCAGATTCATTTGATCCGAGGTGGGAGCTGGGCAGAGGAATCCGAAACTCTCCCCAGGGGGTGGTGAAGTGCAAAGAGGAACCCCGGAGCTAGCTGGGCATTCCTCACCTCACAGTCTCTCCTGGTAGCTTGGGGGCTGCCCCCAGGAGCCCCCAGGAATACGAGGCTTTGTTGCCCGAGCCCTGATCACCCTGGCTTCGACAGTGGGGCCCCAAGACGCGTCTGTCTCAGGCGACCCCCACCGACAGAGACTCAGCAAGGAGAGGGGGCAAGGAGGGCAAGAAGGTGACTTCTGTTTTTTCCCTTTTCTAAAATTAAAGTATATTTGATTTGCAATGTTGTGATAGTTTCAGGTGTACAGCAAAGTGATTCAGTTATATATATTTTTTTCAGATTTTTTCCCTTATAGGTTATTATCAAATAGTGAACAGACTTCCCTATGCTATACAGTAGGGCCTCGCTGTTTATATATTTTATATATAGTCGTGTGTATATGTTAATCCCAAACTCCTAATTTATTCCTCCCCCCTTGTCCCGTTTGTTAACCATGTCTGTTTTCTATGTCTGTGAGTCTGTTTCTGTTTTGGAAATAAGTTCATTTGTGTCATATTTTAGATTCCACATATAAGTGATATTGTATGGTATTTGTCTTTCTCTGTCTGAGTTCACTCAGTATGATCATCTCTAGGTCCATCCACGGTGCTGCAAATGGCATTATTTCATTCTTTTGTGTGTCTGAACAGCAGGATGATTTCTTTTTTTTTTTTTTTGCGGTACGCGGGCCTCTCACTGCTGTGGCCTCTCCCGTTGCAGAGCACAGGCTCCGGACGCGCAGGCTCAGCGGCCATGGCTCACGGGCCCAGCTGCTCCGCGGCATGTGGGATCTTCCCAGACCGGGGCACGAACCCACGTCCCCTGCGTCGGCAGGCGGACTCTCGACCACTGCGCCACCAGAGAAGCCCGCAGGATGATTTCTTAAGGTCAGTCCAGCGAGAGCATTCCACAGTCTACTGTTCTGTAATATACGTATATCAGAATACTGTATATCATATGGTATATATTGTATAATACATGTTATATACAGTGTAGACAGTAGAGCTATTGTCTTACCTTGCTTATAGATGTGCATGTGTTGTATTATATATTATCTAAAACATGTGGCATATATAGCATTATATATGCCACATGTTATATATAATGTATGATATATGTGCTTGCAAATATCATAGTGCAATTTGTATGAAACATAGGATTTTCCCCACCTTGTAATATAGATACAATATAGTCTATGCTATATTATTAAATTGTATACAATAGCTATAATATTGTTATAATAATGTATGTAATATTATACATAATAAATTATATTAGGTAAGTAATGTATGGTATATATTGTATTATAGAACAATATATAACAGTGCAATTCGGTCATATAGGATTTCCCACTTTCCATATAGTTATGCTTCTATTCTACTGTATATTTTATTATCTATAATAGTTATAATATTATACCTTGGCCCAGATGGAAAAGTGCTGAGTATTGAGTCAGAGGGGAGAAAACTTTGTTCAGGGTCTCCCCTCTCACCCCCGAGAAGGTGGTCTCGACAGAGATGCCAGGACATGCTTGGTCTAAGGGCCCCCAGCAGAGAGATGTCTGGAAGAGGTGCCTGGCCGGAAATGCAGAGACACGTAAAAGTGTGGCCAGCTTGCGGGACCGAGTCCTCGACTGCAACGTCCCCCGCCCCCGGGACTGCACTGGCCCGGCACCAAGTCTGGTGCAGGGGGTGGGGACAGCTGCCCCGGGAAACCTGCTAGGGAAAGCTTTGCTGATGCCTACAGTCAGCTCTGAGGGACACACACAGGGATTCCAAAGATGACGGTGACGGCAATTCCCAGAAAAAGAAGTCTGGACAGCAATCCCTCCAGAATAGGGTAGGAGGGTGTAAGGGTCCAAATATTAAATAGAATGGACTGATTTTCAGAAACTCTGTTTTCTGTCCTGGCTCCACCACCAAGTTTGATCCTTGGCTGGCTTCTCACTGTCAACATCTTGTTAGCAAGTGCAAATCTATAGTGTCTTCCAAGTGGAGGGCATGTGCACTGCCTCAATCAGGGTTCTAGCAGAATATGGAAAGTGCGTCCACTTAGGGTTTTTAAGAGTCTGCAGAGATGAATGGGAAGGGTTAAGGAAAGTCCTAAAGGGTGCAGAGGCTCCCAGACCCTATCAACATAGAAGAGAAACCGTTACCCCTCTGAGCCTGTGGGTCAAGAAAGAATAAGTCAAGATGCTCCTGGAGTTCAGCTCAAGAGCTGTGGCAGAGAGGCTGCCCTACAACAGCTGGAGCTGATGGAGAACACAGCTAAACGGGCAGCAACCAAACAGGGAAGTTTCCAAGGCAAACGATCCTAGACTCTTGTGTCCCTCCCTCCCATCTCCTGCCAGTGCCTCCCACTGTCTGAACTCACCTGGAATCCAGAGGACCAGACACCCTGGGCAATGCACACCATGTCCATCGGCGTCTCAGGGTGCAGAGTTGGGAAGGAAAGGATGGAGTTTGGATCCGAAGAGGGAAATGGGAAACAAGTCCCCTCTTACCAGGCTTCAGGTTAGAATGTGTGGTTGACGGCATGAGTTGCTCACAAGTTCTTTCTTCCTTCCTGCCTTTGCCCTGGCTCATCTTTCACGGGAGGACCACACCTCCCTTCTCCATGGACTTTGGAGTTTCCATCCATTTTGCTTTATCTTGTGGGATGTCAGCAGAAAATGCTGCAAACCCCAATGGTTCGAGTTGCCCTCTGTACGATGTTGCCCACCTACATTCCAACATTACAAAAATATGCCCAGGATAACCACTAGTTCCAAAATAATGAAACCATGTAGAGCAGACATGAATCTAAGTTGTTACATTGGGTTCTGCTCAGCATGGTGTGTGTGTGGGGGAGCCCAGTCTAGGTCAACCCAACAGTCACTGACTCAGACTCATAGGTCTGAAAAGGAACTCTGTTGTGGTAGGGCTTTGTGATCTAGGACTGTTTGTTATGCAGCATAGTTTAAGTCAGAGCTGACTGATAAAGAAAACAAGCGTCTTCTAGGGTGGGGAAAGTTTCTCAGCACCACCTCTATTTTAAGAAAATCTCCAGCAGGTTGTCTAGATCCTTTCATATTTTCAAAGGGAGATGGGATCAAGGGTTAGGGAAGTCGTTCCTATACTTTTCTTTGTAATCAAGCATAGGACAATGTGTATCTCCCCTTGAAGTTTCAAATCCATTTTGGTGCCTAGTGGATGGTTAAATTTTAATATTCTGTTGCCAGGAATAGTTGGATGGATGGGATGGGAATGTGTGTGTGTGTAAGATATTTAAAGACCCCAGTCCTCCTTTGCCCCTCTTCTCTTTAGGGGTCATTACTACTGTGAAGTTAGAATTCATCCTTCACATTGGCT
This sequence comes from Pseudorca crassidens, assembly GCF_039906515.1. Classification (NCBI taxonomy): domain Eukaryota; kingdom Metazoa; phylum Chordata; class Mammalia; order Artiodactyla; family Delphinidae; genus Pseudorca; species Pseudorca crassidens. The sequence continues at coordinate 1,528,770 of NC_090318.1, forward strand.
TTCTCTTTATATATGTACATATCTCTACAAATATAATGAAATTTATTGCACAAAGAACCCACGAATATGGCAATCTGTTCTTTTATATACTGACTAGACGTCACAAATAATAATTCAAAATATTTTTGCCTTTCCTGAAACTGTCGCTATGATTCCCACGCTTTCCAAATGCCTATTTGATAAATAGCATTTTTATCGGCTAAAAGAAAAATAGACTAAATTTACCACAACGTGTGTTTCCATGCGGGAAATTTGAGGCGTTTATGTCTCCTTAACAGATGACAATTTTCCAACTCCAGAACGAAGTTGTTTTCCAAAATGATGTTTTTCCTGCTAAAGCCAGACTTCCACTAATTAAAACCAAACAAGTGACTTGATTTAGAGGCTGACACCATCCAAGCTGTGCACACAGCTCTGTTTGTTTGTTTTTGACTTTCTGGATATTTGGCTGAAGAAAAAAAATGAGACGTTTTGAAAATAAATCCTACTGCGTACATTTGTAATTAAGGTCTGAAGAAAGACTTGTGGCATCAGAGTTAAACCTTAAATGCCTTAAAAGGATCCAATTAGTTATGCATTTGAAAACATTCATTTTGCAAATGCAGAAATCTCTGTTTCGGTGATACATCTGCTAGAGAAAAGAAACTTAATTTCAGCAGTATCCCTCCGTAGCGGATGAAGCTGTATGTCTGGGCAGAAGGTTGCTGGTTGCCTTCGGAATCCCCCCCAATCCCCGCCCCAACTCCTTCTTCAGAGATGTCTGATTTGTTCGCCCTTCCTCTGCTCCCCTCCCCTGAACCCATACCCCAGGACAACCTCCTCCACCTGCCCTCCAAGACTGGTGCCTTGATAGGGATTGTTTGAAGAAGGAGAATGCAACCCATCTGTGCAATCCCATAGGAGATTTCTCCCGTGAGTTTGGCTTCTGGGGCATGTGTCCTCCCTCCTAAGAGTAGACCAGAAAGCAAGATCTTCTTCTTTTTCCTCTCAATGTGATGGCATGTAGAAGTCTTGCCTCCTAGGTTCTGGTTTACCCAGTGGGACTTCCTGAAAGAGGTATTACAGGACAGGTCAGGTTCAGGGGGTTGTTTAGAGACCCATTGAGGAGACTCAACCCGTCTTCCTGAGCTGTTGAGTAGATGCTGGGTTTATATGGAGGTAGAGATGAGAGAAGTCTGAGCAGCGATGCCATTGGAGAGTGGTTAGTGAGCAAAGATGAGATTGTCTAGTAAAGAGACAGGGAGGAGGATGTAGGGCTGGAGAATGGAAAATGTAAGAACTTCATTCTGAAGTAATGAAGAAAATAGGGACTTCCCTGGTGGCCCAGTGGTAAAGAATCCGCCTTGCAATGCAGGGGACGTGGGTTCGATCCCTGGTCGGGGAACTAAGATCCCACATGTCACGGGGCAACTAAGCCCCCGCACCACAACTATTGAGCTCGTGTGCCTCAACTAGAGGCTGTGTGCTGCAAACTACAGAGCCCCCCTGCTCTGGTACCCACGCACCACAACTAGAGAAGAGAAAACCCGCACGCCACAACTAGAGAGAAGCCTGCGTGCTGCAATGAAAGATCCCGCGTGCCGTAACTAAGACCCCATGCAGCAGAAAATAAATAATTAATTAATAAATCTTAAACAAATAATGAAGAAAATTAAAAGTCAGAGAGAGGAAACTGGGTCTTCCAGAAGGATGAATAAGGAGTTGTGGAAGAGAGAGATGGGAAATTAGGACAGCGATCAGCTCAGAAGAAGGTAGTCCCCGATTCTGCTGAGATTCACATCGGAGGAGGGAAGGAAAGGCAGCCTAAGTTCGTCAGAGGCAAAGCGAGAGCAGGCTCCGTGGACAGAGAGGCTGTATCAGTTTGCTGTGCTGTGTAACAAACGAGTACAAGTTTATCGGCTTTAAAAAAAACGATTCATTATCTCATACTTTCCGTAGATCGGGAGTCTGGAAAGATGTGTGTTCTCTGGTCAGAGCCTCACGGGACTGAAATCAAGTCACAGGTTGGGACTGTAATTTCATGAGGGTTTCAGGACCCTCCTCTAATTTCACTGGTTGTTGGAAGAATTCAGTTCCTTCCCAGGTTTTCCGTGTGGCCCCCTCCATCCTCAAAGCCAGCAACAGCAGTCAAGACCTTCTCATGCTTTGAACAGTTGAATTCCTCTTCTGCCCTCAGTGGGTAGAAAGCTCTGATCCCAAGAGCTCACGTGATCGCGTGGTGGTGACCTGGGTCATCCAGGACAATCTCCCTGAGGCCAGCAGAGTAGTGACCTTCATTACTTCTGCAAAGGATCCTTTGCAGAGGTAAGTAACTTACATTCACAGGTGTGACTCCAGGGGGTGAAGTTCTGGGAAGACGAAGATCTACCTACCCCTTCAGAAAAGGAATAAATTAAGGAGTAAGTGGGAGGCAAGGCTGAGAGGACAGGTGGAAGAAAAGGAAGAGAGGGAGATGGATGGCAAAGAAGGCAGGTGCCAGGTTGTTTTGGGGACGGGGTTCTCCATCTGGGTTCATCCAAGCTGCGGGGTGGGGGGTTAGTGCCAGCTCTGAGAAGAACATGCCAGGGTGTGATCCGGCTACACCGCCTCCTCTCTGGGGGACCTTGGGGAAGTTCCTTAACCTCTCTGTGCCCCGGCGTCTCAATATGTAAAGGAGGATGAGGATAAGAAATTCCTCTCTGGGAATCTGAGCGTGAAGTGAGTTATTACAGGTACAACATGAACAGTGGTGTCTAGGCTGTGGCAAGAGCTTGGGCAACATTAGCTGGTGCTGCGGTGAGAGTCATTGCCATTCCGCTACCGTGAGTCTGATCATACCACTGCCACGAGCGTGGGAGGAGGAGGAGTGATCCTGCTACCATGGGAGGAAAGTAATACAGCTACCGTGATGGTAATAATAGTGATACGGCCACCGTGATACATAATGGTAATACAGCTACCATGATGGTGACGACAATGATACGGCCATCACGATATGCAGTGGTAATACAACTACCGTGATGGTAAAAATAATGATACGGCCACCGTGGTACATAATGGTAATACAGCTACCATGATGGTAGTAATAGTAATACAGCTATCATGCTAGTAATAATAGGAACATGGTTATCACGATAGTATAATAGTTATACAGCCATCATGATGTTATAATCGTAATCCTGACAACATGATATTATAATATTAACACAGCTACCATGATGGTAATAATAATGATATGGTCACCATGATATTAAAATAGTAATGCTGCTACCATGATAGCAGTAGTAATAATATGGCCACTATGATATTCTAAAAAGGAATACTGCCACCTTGATAGTAATAATATGGCCACCATGATAGTATAATAGTAATACAGCTACCATGATAGTAATAATAAAAGTGTGACCACCACAATAGTATAATAGTAATCCTAACACCATGATATTATAATATTAACCCAGCTGCCATGATACTAATAATAATAATATGGCCACCATATTGTGATAATTAGGCTGCCACCATGATATTATAATGGAACTTGTGCTACCGTGATATTATAATAGTAATGCTGCCACCATGAGAGGAGGAGGAGTAATAATACTGCTACCACGATAATAATGGCAATAATAATAAGGCAACCATGATGATGAGGATAACAATAATATACTGCTACCGTGACAGTTATAATAAAAATTTAAAAAATAACAACACTGCTACCAGAATGGTCATATCTATTATTTAACTTTTACATATAATTTTATATTATATTACATGTTATTTATTATTCACATAATAAACATAAATGATTTATTTCTGTTAAAAATAATATTAATCGATGGGACTTCTCTGGTGGTGCAGTGGTTAAGAATCCATCTGCCAATACAGGGAACAGGGGTTTGAGTCCTGGTCCGGGAAGATCCCACATGCCATGGAGCAACTAAGCCCGTGTGCCACAACTACTGAAGCCCGTGCACCTAGAGCCCGTGCTCCACAACAAGAGAAACCACTGCAATGAGAAGCCCGCGCACTGCAACAGAGAGTAGCCCCCGCTCACCACAACTAGAGAAAGCCCGCGTGCAGCAACAAAGACCCAACACAGCCAAATAAATAAATTTATTAAAAAAATAATATTGAGAAGTAAAATCTTATTATATCAATAATGTGTATTAGCATAACTAGTGGGTAATATCGTTCATGAGAAGCCTCCCCAGGAGCAGAGAATCCAGTTGTTCGAAGCCTGTGGTGACAGGAAGGAAAGCTGTAACTGTGGAGTTGTGGGCTGGGCAGTGTGATGATCTGTTTTATACATACTAGTGTGTATATGTTAATCCCGAACTCCTAATTTATTCCTCCCCCGCTTTCCCCTTTAGTAACCATAAGTTTGTTTTCTGTGTCTATGAATCTGCTTCTGGTTTGCAAATATTTGTATCATTTTTTAATAGGTTCCACATATAAGTGATATCGTATGATATTTATCTTTCTCTGACTTACTTCACATAGTATGATAACCTCTAGGTCCATTCATGTTGCTGCAAATGGCATTATTTTGTTCTTTTTTATGGCTGAGTAACATTCCATTGTATACAGGTACCACACCTTCTTTATCCACTCCTCTCTTGATGGACCCTTAGGTTGATTCCATGTCTTGGCTATTGTTAATAGTGCTGCAATGAACATAGCGGTGCGTACATCATTTTGAATTAGAGTTTTGTCTGGATATATGCCCAGGAGTGGAATTGCTGGGTCATATGTGATTTACAATATGATATCATTTTCAGGTTGTACAACATAGTGATTCAATGTTTGTATAGATTATACTCCATTTAAAGTTATTCTAAAATCTCAAAACCATTTTAAAGCAGAATGAAGAGACTCCTAGCACTGGCCTCAGTGGAGAGAGCCCACAGTAGCCTGTTTCTTCAAGGGATTACACCAACAAACGTTGGATAAGACACAGAATGCAGTGGCCTGAGGACCCTGGATTGGGTGGAAAGTCAGCACTTCAGGAATGACACCACCGGGTTGAAGAGTGTTCCTCCCTAATACCCGTGTCCATCTGGACTCTCACCTTATTTGGAAACAGGGTCTTTGTAGACGTCATTAGTGAAGAACAGGTCCTACTGAAGTAGGGTTGGTGCTTCAGCTTTTTAAGAAAGGGAAACTCTGGACACGGAAACAGACGAGGAGAGAGTCATGGGATGACAGAGGTTGGAGTGGTACATCCACCAGGCGAGGGACACCAAGGACCCCCAGCAAACACGGCAAACTGGGAGAGGGGCTAGGCTCAGATCCCCCCTGGAGCCTGCAGGAGGAAACACCCCTGTAGACACCTTGATGTCAGACTTTTGGTCTCCAGAACGGAGAGAGAATCGGTTTCCATCAGTTCAGCTGCACAGTTGGTGGGCATTTGTTATGGCCACCCTAGCACGCTAATACAACGGTCAATGATGTGGGGTTGAATTTCTTGGAGTTTCTAGTGTCCTTTCTATTCTGGGCTTCACCCGTGAATAGGTGGAAAGTGGGCAGCAGGCATGGGCAGCAAAAACTCCAAGAGATAAGCCCACCCAGCTGAACAGATAGCTGTGGGAAGGGAGTCTGAGTCAGAACAGACGCGAAGATTCTGGTTTTTAATCCGTTTTTCCTCTTCTGGCTCAGCCCCAAGCCCGGCTCCGGTTGTGAAATTACACGACCAAGGTGACAGTGTCGAGGGCACCCGAAACCCCAAGTGGATCCCCAGCGCTGAGTACAAAAGCCAGAAAAAGGGGCTTTTTCATGGAGTGAAAAATATAGGGGCCCCAGTATTTTTCCTCTTCTCTTTCTGAAGCCACCTCACGCTGCTATTTGATGTGAATGGCGTCAGCATACCAAGGAAAGGACAAAGATTGTCCATTGGGTAAAAATCAAGACCCAGTGACCCATCACCTAAAAGGAACCCACTTTATTTTTTATTTTAATTTAATTTTATTTTATTTTTGGCCACACTGTGAGGCATGTGGAATCTTGGTTTCCCGATCAGGGATCAAACCTGCGTCCCCTGAAGTGGCAGTGTGGAGTCTTAACCACTGGACTGCCAGGGAAGTCCCGAACCCACTTCATTATTTTTCTTTGAAATTTATTTTTATTTATTTACTTCTGGCTGTCTTGGGTCTTCGTTGCTGCGCGTGGGCTCTCTCTAGTTGCGGCGAGCGGGGGCTACTCTTTGTTGCGGTGCGCGGGCTTCTCATTGCGGTGGCTTCTCTTGTTGTGGAGCACGGGCTCTAGGTGCACAGACTTCAGTAGTTGTGGCTTGCAGGCTCAGTAGCTGTGGCTCGCAGGCTCTAGAGCACAGGCTCAGTAGTTGTGGCACACGGGCTTAGTTGCTCTGCGGAATGTGGGATCTTCCCAGACCAGGGCTTGAACCCGTGTCCTGCATTGGCAGGTGGATTCTTAACCACTGCACCAGCAGGGAAGGTCCCCCAAACCCACTTTAAATAGAAAGATACAAACAGATATAACGTATCAGGATGGAAAAAGATGAACCACGCAAGCAGTAATCAAAAGAAAGCTGGAGTGGGTAAATTAATAATCAGACAGAGGAGTCTTTGAAAAAAGGAGGCATACCCGTGATAGAGGAAGATTACACAACGATGAACAATTTGCCGAGAGTCATAAAAATGCTATTTGTGTCTGCGCCTGAAAGTAGGGATTCAAAGTACACAAGGCGAGCAGTGATAGGACGAAAAGGAAACGCAAACAAATCGGCAGTAATCACTGGAGGCTTCCACACTCCTTTCTCAATAGTCAATAGAATAAGTAAACTGGAAATTGGAGAGAATATACAGGACCCAGATGACATTTACAGAGCACTTCACGGAATAACGGCCCAGGACATACTTTTTCAGCGTCACGGGGAATACAGACCCTCTGCTGGACCATAAGCCATACCTTAAATAATGTTATAGAATTTAAATCTCACAGGATATGTTGTCTAACCAAAGTGGCGTTGACCTTGAAATAGGTCACTGAAAGACAGCTAGGGAATGACCAAATATTTGGGAATTAAATAATACACTGCTAAATAACCGTGGCTCAAAGATAAATTCTCAAGGGAAACTAGAAAATGTTTTGAACTGAAGGGAAAAAATAATAAACATTTCTGGAATGCAGCTAAAGCAGTACTTTGAAATTTGGGGCATTAAATGCTTGCAGTAGAAGAAAAAAGAAACTTCTCAAATCGTTCATCTAAGGTTCTCCCTTAAGAAATTAGAAAGAGGCAATCAAATGAAACCCAAAACGATCAGAAAGAAGGAAATAATGAGGTGAGAGAAGAAGTGATTAAAATCGAAAAGGGAAGGACAACAGAGGGGGACTTCCCTGGTGGCACAGTGGTTAAGAATCCACCTGCCAATGCAGGGGACACGGGTTCGAGCCCTGGTCCGGGAAGATCCCACATGCCACAGAGCAACTAAGCCCATGTGCCACAACTACTGAGCCTGTGCTCTAGAGCCTGTGAGCCACAGCTACTGAGCCCACATGCCACAACTACTGAAGCCCGTGCGCCTAGAGCCTGTGCTCCACAACAAGAGAAGCCACTGCCATGAGAAGCCCACGCACCGCAACGAAGAGTAGCCCCTGCTTGCCGCAACTAGAGAAAGCCCACGTGCAGCAACAAAGACCCAATGCAGAAAATAAATAAATAATTATAAAAACAAAACAAAAAACTAAAAACCTGTGCTTCCTCCATTAAAAGAAAAAATAGGAAAGACAACAGAGAAAATAAATAAAGGCAAAAGCTAGTTCTTTGCAAACATCAATACAACTGAGAAACTTTTACCCAGGCTGACCAAGGAAAACAAGATAAGGATAGAGATACAGATATAGATATATCCTCTCTCTATATAATATAGATAGATGATTGATAGATAAAAGAGAGAGAGACACAGAGAGACAGAGAGACAGAAATAATACAATAAAAACCTCGGGAATAAAATACAGGACATCATTACAGACCTGAGAGACATTGAAATGATAATAAGGAAATAACAAAAAACTTGACCCGTATATTCAACAGTTTCCATGAAATGGAGCATTTCTTCACATATTACCAGAACTCACCCAAGAAGAAATAGAACTTGAATTGCTCTATATTTATTTTTTTAATTCTTTCTTTATTTAACAAATTGAATTCATTGTTAAAAACATCCAAACAAGAAAACTGAAGGCGTGGATGGCTTTAATGGTGAATTCGCTCAGACATTTAAGGGAGAAACAGCATCAATTCTACAAAACGTCTTCCCTACATGGAAGGGTATGAAACACTCTGCGGTTCATTTAGATGCCAGGATTACTTGGATACAAAAAACCCCACCAAGACCTTACAAGGACAGTGAACTACAGATGGTATGCTCTGGGGACATAGCTACAAAAATCCTTAACAAAATATAAGCAAATCCAAATCTAGAAGTATTTTAGAAGGATGACAGATCCTGGCCAAGTGGGGTTTATAGGGGGCATTTCCAGATCCTTCATTATTTGGACATCAGTCAATGTACTTCTCCATCTGAACAGGCGAGAGAAGAAAAACCCATTCGCTCATCTTGATAAATGCAGAAAAAGCCTTCGACAAAACTCAAGGTCCATCCATGACCCTCCACCACCCAGGATTAGAAGGGAGTTGCTTCATCTCGGGGAGAAAGATGCCCACTCTCACCGCTACAATTCCCCACATCGTACGGGAAATCCTAGCCAATGTTAAGTGATTAGAGGGATGAACAAAAGGCGAACAGATTGAAAGGGAAGAGATAAAAATGCTATGGACCGACTTCCCCGGAGGTCCAGTGGTTAGGTCTCCGCGCTTCCACTGCAGGGGGCTTGGGTTCGATCCCTGGTTAGGGAACTAGGATCCCTCTTGCCGCGTGGCACGGCCAGAAAGAAAATGCCATGGATGACTCTGAAGCAGATGGGGCTGTCAGAAGAGCAAGGTGGGATACCAGAAAAACATTATGTCTATGTGTATGGGGCCGGGAGAGCGACACCCACCCCTCCCTCACTTGGCCCAAGTCCCTGTCTCTCTCTAAGAGCGTCAGGCTCTTGCCCTCCACAGCGAGTCCCGCATGAGATGATCTACAAGAATTCTCCCATCTGTGATTCTGCATCTTGAAATCATAGATCTACAGGCCGAGAGTCAGCAGCTAAGTGTGGGAAAGGGGCTGTAATATCCGACTTTAAAATTAGGATTAAGATGGGCAGCCGTGGGACATCCATCCCAAGCTCTGTTCCTGGCCCCATTTCCTTTATTTTCTCCTTTCTTTTAACCTCGTAAATAGGAACTAAATTAGGACCTAACTGCTCTGTTAGGTTTTCCGTGAGAAAACTGCTAAGAATGCTTCTTGTTAAAAAATTGTTATTTTAAACTGGAGTATAGGTGATTGACAATGTTGCATTAGCTGCAGGTGTACAGCAAAGTGATTCAGTTATCCATATACACGTATCTACTCTGTTTCAGATTCTTTTCCCATATAGATGATGACAGAATACTGAGCAGAGTTCCCTGCGCTCTACAGTAGGTCCTTGTTGGTTCTCTGTTTCATAGGTAGCAGTGTGGACATGTCAGCCCCAAACTAAGAATGCTTCTAAACACAAACTGAATCTCGACGGCGAGGAACGACTTTTCTATGTGGGGTCTTAAATACCAGTCAAAAAAAAAAAAAAAAAAGACAACTTCAGCTATTACTGCAAAAATTCAGTTTGGTGTCACACTACCACTGGTGAAAAGAGGCTATGGGTGCAGTAATTCAGAAGAATAAAGTGCCTTGAAAATCCACAGCAACGTGGCATCTGCCCAGTGCGACAGCCCTCATCTTAATAAGGAATGGAAGCCCTTTTAGGGTTGGCAGTTCACATCCTGCCTTTCCAGAGGGTGGTGGTCTCAGAAGTGGGGGAGGGACCTTTGCAGAGGAGGGACAAGCAAGATTCCAAAAGATCAGTGGCGTTGTTAACCGACTAAACGTGGTTTCCTTCCAAGAGGGAACAGATTCCTGGTCAATCGCCCAGACTGCTCTGCATTCTGCCAAGAGCAACGCAGATCTTTACGGCGTCACTGTGGGCAGATCCTGGAAACACAGGAGCCGTCATTGCCAGGCAAAATAGAGACAGAGTCTACAAGGGCGATACTAGGGGTTTAAAAGGTCCTCGATAATAACCTATGAGGGAAGAGAATCTGGAAAGGAATATATATATGTATAGCTGAATATATAATATATATATAACAGCATCACTTTGCTGTACACCTGCAACTAATACAATATTGTATATCAACTGTACTTCGGTTAAAAAATTAAAAGTCCTTGATATAATCCGTTGTCCAGTAGCTCACGCCTGTTACCAGCATGTCACGCACTCATCCCTCTGTGTCCTGATTAGTTTCCACGGGTCATGAGGTCATTGGATACTGCTCAAGACTAAAGGTGGGCTGCTGGATGGGTCTCCCAATGAGGAAGGCACGTTGCATGTTCCTTAGAAACGTCTTAGTGCGTGAGGGCACAGGAAACTTCTGTTGAACGAAAGGTGATGACCCAAGGATATCTGAAAGTCCATCCCATCATCGGAAGACATAACAGTGAGACGGGAAAGGCCAGATGCACAATGCAGCAGGAAGACGGCTGCCCCTCGTGGTTTAACAGAGGAATCGCCGTGCCAGGCATGGTCCCGGCCCCATGCAGACGTCTGAAGATGATGGTGCTTGACCTTGTGGGGTATGGGTTCAGTTTGACCAGAGTGTTTTCTGCCAGGTACAGAACACTGTGTTCCTCGTAGCCGACCGAGCACCTTCATATATTATGATTGCAAACTAGGGATCCAGCGCAGGAGTCTTCCCGTGACTTTGTTTATTGCCCAGGAATGCAATTAATAAACTTTATGAATATGGCATAAAGCCATCAGTGTTTGGCAGATTCATTAGGGCTTTTAAAAGGCTTGGAAAGCAGATTTAATGCCTCGAGAAACCATTTGAAAGGAAGAGTAATAGGTTTATTATATCTACCCATAATATTTTACCAAAGATGCTCAGCATTGCAATATACATCACTTTCTGTTTACTGCAATAAAAATCAGATTACAGGGAGAGCAGGCACAGAAAAATACAAACCCACGAGAATTTGTGAATGGAAGAAACAGCTGGAGGAGGTTAAGATCTTATGATGAATTTTCTTAATTTTCCACTGCTTTCTATTCAGAACAAATCCCTTCAAAATAGTTCTGTTTATCTCCTTACCTTGCTAGAAGGTAAAACAAAACAAAACAAAGTAAAAACTTCTTGTTTTTATATTTTAAATTCAAGAGTTCCCCATTCAATTTGGTAAAATAAAGTAATATTTTGGAAATCATATATTTGATAAAGGACATGTATCTAGAATATATAAAGGACTCTTATAAGTCCTTTATAAGAGGACTTAGAAGAAGATCGGAAGAGATATTGCTCCAAAGAAGATACACAAAGGCCAATAAGCACTTAAGAAAAACGCTCAGTGACTATTAGTCATTAGAGAAATACAAACCAAAATGACCGTGAAATATCACTTCACACCCAGTCAGATGGCTAAAATCAAAGTCAGGTAATCACAAGTGTTGACAAGGATGTGAATGGAAATCAGAACTCTCCTACATGGCTGGCGAGGATGGAAAAGGGCACAGACACTTTGGAAAACAGTCTGGCAGCTCCACAACATGTTAAAAGTAGAACTTCTGTATAACCTAGCCACTCCACTCCTGGGTGTATATATTGGTGAATATACCCAGGAGAAACAAAGACATATATATATAATGTATATCTCCATGAAAAATTTTGTACATGGATGTTCATAGCAGCACTAATCACAACAGCCAGAAAGTAGAAACAACCCAAGTATCTGTGGGTGGTTGGATGGATGGACGGATGGATGGATGGATGGATAGACAGAACGGGGTCCATGCACACAGTGGAATATGACTCAGCCAGGACAAGGAGTGAAGTTCTGACACAGGCTACCACGTGGATGGACCTTGAACACAGGACGCTCACTGACAGAGTAGACACAGAAGGACATACAGTGTGTGATTCCATTTACAGAAAAATACAGAACAGGCAAATGCACAGAGACAGAGGGAGATTCGTGGATGCCAGGGGCTGGGGGAGGGGGTGGAGAGTGACAGCGAAGGGGTGAGATGTTTCTTTTTGTGGCGATGGAAAAATGTTAAAAAAAGAAACTGTGGTAGTGGTTGCTCAACTCTGTGAAAATGCTAAAGCCAACCTCATAAATACACCCAAAACTACTGAATTGTATGCTTAGAAGGGTGAATTTACCATATGTGAATTATATCTCAAGAAAGAAAACCAGAAAGGATAGCAAAAAATAAACTAAGTTAAAACACTTTTTAAAAGCCAATGGATTAATTTTTAAAAAGCTATAGAAGTAAATAATTTTTTTAAATAAAGCACTTCTGCTATATTAACAAAATATGATAGTTACTGTGAAGCAGAGTGCTTGTGCAGATACTGAGCTGTGAGCTGAACCAGCTGCTCTTTTCGTGGAACACCATTTTTGGCTTCTTGGTTAGAAGATGCCACGTGGAGCAGAGTATCCTGGCTTATTGCTAAACCGGCCCTAGGAAAAAGCTTTAGAATTGGTTCTCCAAGCCAGCTAACAGGTACATGAAAAGGTGTTCAACGTTGCTAATGATCAGGGAAATGCAGATCAAAACCACAGTGAGACATCACCTCACACCGGTCAGAAGGCCATCATTAAAAAGAACACAAATAACAGATGTTGGAGAGGGTGTGGAGAAACGGGAGCCCTCCTGCACTGTCGGTGGGAATGTAAGTTGGTGCAGTCCCTATGGAGAACAACACTATGGAGGTTCCTTAAACTAAAACTAGAGCTACCATATGATCCAGCAATCCCACTCCTGGGCATATATCCAGACAAAATTAATTCGAAAAGATTCATGCACCCCAAAGTTCATAGCAGCACTATTTACAATAGCCAAGACATGGAAGCCACCTAAATGTCCATCAACAGAGGAATGGATAAACAAGAAGTGGTTCATATATACAATGGAATACGGCTCAGCCATGAAAAAGAATGAAATACTGCCATTTGGGGCAGTGTGTTCCTGTAGCTTATTTATACATAGTAGTCTGGACCTCTTAATCACCTACCCCTATCTTGCCCCTTCCCCCCACTGGAAACCACTCGTTTGTTCTCTGTATCTGTGAGCCTGCTTCTGTTTTGTTATACAGTATTCACTACTTGGTTGTATTTTTTAGATTCCACATATAAGTGAGATCATACAGCATTTGTCTTTCTCTCTCTGACGTATTTCACTTAGCATAACACCCTCGAGGTCCATCCATGTGGCGCAGATGGCATTATTTCATTCTTTTTCAGGGCTGAGTAGTATTCCATTGTATAAATGCACCACATCTTCTTCATCCATTCCTCTGTTGATGGACATTTAGGTTGCTTCTGAGGGTGGGTCTTTAATCCAGTATAACCGGTGCCAATATAAGAAGAGGAGACACAGAGAGACACTGAGAGGAGAAGCCATGTGACGATGGAGCAGAGATTGGAGAGATGTGTCTACAAGCCAAGGGCCAGCAAGGAAGGCCAGCAGCCCCCAGATTCTGGAGAGAAACCTACATCAGTTTCTCCCCTGGAGTCTCCGGAAGGATCCAGCCCTGCCCACACCTTAATCTGAGACGTCTGGTCTCCAGAACTGAGAGAAGATACTTTTCTGTTGGTTTCAGCCATCTGGTGTGTGGTCACGTGTGATGGCGACCCCGGGGAGACTAATACAGGTGTACGCACTCAGTGGGTCATCAAACTGCATGGCTTGGCCGCGTTGGTGTTCAGGGCAGTAATGTTACGTGAACGACATCCAGTGAGTGCTCGCCGTTTCTCTGTGTTCTCTGGGGGAATCCGCTGCGTTGCTCTCCCAGACACACCGTGTATGATATTTGATGTTGGCTGTTAGACTCACTGGGCTGAAATGCTGACCCTCCATCATCCTCCGACGACCTTCCATCTACAGAGCAGGCTCAGGTTGGTTAGCGGGATGCAGCGTATCCGGGGTTTTCAGGTCTGTCTTCTCACTCAGTTCTCTGCAGATGTTGAGAGAAAGGCCCTGTTAATATCCCACTTTATCAGCCGTGGGAACTCTGGGGCTCCTGTGATGATGAATAAGGGAGTGGGCTTTTATACCCAGATCTCCTGCCCTCCCTAATCAACAAGTGCTTCCTCAACCTGCCTGTGCATCCAGTTCAGTCCAGACAGCCCATAAAAACACACATTTCTGGGCCCCGTCCTCTGAGAGTGACCTGGGTAGGTATCAGGTCGACAGTATTTTTAAGAAGTTCCTCCAATGATTCTATCGCTGGCCCCACAGAGAGGCGCTCAGGGAAAACACTGAGATTATTTGCAATTTCGTCATCACCTCTCTGGGTTAACGAGAGCCTGGGTCTCATTTCTGGAAGAAGGAAAGAATTCAAGGACCGTTTGCCCGTGCACTATGCCCGATATTCAAGCACAATGTTGCAAAAAGTAAGATGAGGGTTTCCCCGATTGCGCCGTGGTTGGGAGTCCACCTGCCGATGCGGGGGACGCGGGTTCATGCCCCGGTCCGGGAAGATCCCACATGCCGTGGAGCGGCTGGGCCCGTGAGCCATGGCCGCCGAGCCTGCGCGTCCGGAGCCTGTGCTGTGCAATGGGAGAGGCCACAGCAGTGAGAGGCCCGCGTACCGCAAAAAAAAAAAAAAAAAAAACTAAGACGACTTTCTTTGCATGTCCCGTGACACATCACACACGGTTTCAGGAATCAGTTTCCAACGGCACAGAAATCTTGGACCAGTTTAAACTGGCTTTGCCTCGTTAAATAGGTTGTTGATTAATCAAACTGAAACAGCACCAGCTTCACCTGGTTTCGCCTCATTTAATAGGTCGTTGATCCATCAATACCTGAGTTATTTTACATAGACAGCACTGCACATGCTCAAGACGGGAACCCATGTTTCTAGGGTGACCTCGGAACCAAGAATCTTCAGGCCCCAAAACTTAAGGAGTAGAAATGTTACCACTGGAGCCCTTTACGAAGCGAGAACCCCTTCAATAAGGAAAATCTGGCCTCCAGCTGCAGGAGTAGCTCATATGGCCTGATTGGAGACTAGCCAATCAGCTTCCAAGCTTGAAACTTCCTGACCCCTTAAAGTTCACTCCGGACGCTGAATCCTGGAGACGCGTTTGCGAGCCCGGGCTGCTGCTGGTTGAGCTGACGGTGAATCTCTTAGTCTTCTGGGAAAGCTTGTGCCATTGCATTGGCTTCTGTGCACGTCGGGCGGTGAGCCTTTGCTCGGTGACAAGTCTTGGGGCGCTCATCACATGCTGAGTCACCTAAAGATACTGCATCTCGGTCAGTGTGCCCCCCACCGGCCGGGTGAGAGGTCTGAGACGTGTGTGCAGGAGGGATGACAAGGCGCTGGTGCCGTTTTTCATGACGCTGTTGAGTAGGATCCTGTACCGTCAGTGGGATGCAAAGGTAAGAGCGCGGGTGCCTTTAGGTGTGCAGCCTGGGCTGGATTTCCACGTGCTTTCTACAGAGGCACGTTCAATCCTGTTCAGCCTCACGGAGGGAAGGGAGACTTACACTCTCCCTAGTTCAAATAGGGTCACCCCGGGGGGAAAAGCAAGAACAATTAAGACTCCAACAGCAGTCTCCACGAATTGTTGCCAAACTTGAATCTGGTGGAGCTGGATGGAATATGACACCCCAAAGCTTCCTGCACCCACCTGCCCATCTTTGTTTTGTGCCCCATCTTTTCCATCCAGCCCAGGCTGTGGTCACCCATGGACTTGGTCAGACAGCCGTGGGAGAGAAATGGGCTGAATTCTTAATGAGTTTGACCATTGTCAGAGCAAGGTGGGGAATCCAGGCTAAATACCATCTGGAAATGAAGATGCAGTTTTCTAATTACTGGAATTGTATGCCTTTCGATGTATCAGTTTGAGGGGAAATTGTGATGTTTTTAGCTCACTTTGCCATTTGTGCTGTTTTTGGAAATCTATAAAAATACTGAATGAAGTTCACCTGAAGCTAATAGACTATACAGCAACTATAGTTCAATTAGAAAACCCTGTAGCTTTTAAAACCTAAAGGTAAGTGATTAAGACCTGAACCTTTCCCAAGACAGTGAGTGTATAATCCCAGCAGAGTAGCTGGACTTAACACTATCCTGGTGCCTGTATCATAATCTTATATGGGGCCTTTGGCTGCGTGTGTTAAACATTTCCCAAACGATGGGTCCCATCTGCCCTTCCTGCCCCTCCCCCCGCCGAAAAGCCATTCTGGTTGAGTATCTGGTGAAAATCTGGCTTTGAAGCAAGGCACTGCTCTTCTCTTCCATGCTTCCAAATCCCTATCAGAGCCTCAGCCCACTGGCTGTGTTCCCCAGCAAGTAACTAATAGACGATTCTCCATGACTCAGTTTCTCCGAGTCCAAATCTGGTCACCCCAGACCTTCTCTGCAGATGCATTTAACCCGGAGAAGACTCTACCGTGTTTCATATTTTATGTCCACGTGGCTTCTCCTGTGTAAGTCCCCTGAGGGCAGGGTCTGCGCCCCCTGGGGTACACGGGGAAATTCAGAGGATGCCCAGCTACCCAAGCCTGTTCGCTAGCCACGTTGAGGGCGGCGCTTGCAGATAATTGTTACCAAAGCGAACCCGAGTCCCGTGCTCAGCAAAGCCCAGCTCCTGACCCCGGGTTGTGCTGAAGGGAAGAGCAGCGTTTGTCTGCAAGACGCCCCACGTGCGGCCAAGTCTAGAGAAGGGCGGCTCGCGCTGAAGACGCGAACTCCCCGAGGGCCTTCAGGGAAAGGCTTTAAACCAGGGTAGAGGGAGAGGGTTTCGGGTGCGAGGTCAGCTCGTGGACCTTTTTCGGCTTGGTTGGTGGGGGACCAGGCGTCCGCGTCGTCAACCTTCTGATTGCAGCCACCTGGGGTCTCCGTGCTGGTGGGCGGCACGCAGGTAACTTCTCCCACCTGGCGGGGCTTTCAGTCTCTGCAAAGCAACGCAAATGACGTGGCTCAGAACATGATCTGTAGCCCTTAAGGAGGCACTGAAAGTCCTTGACTCTGTTTAATGGCTAAACTATTGTCTTGCGTGACTGTGTTCCTTTGTTTGTATATTTTCTCACTTCTCTGATTAAATTTGCTCTCTGGAGATCCCGGAAGGCCTAGGGGAGGGTAAAGCTTTTCTTAGAAACAAGAGGCAGGGGACATGGGGGAGGGGTCCATCCCCCGGTCTGTGACAGCGTCCATAAGTTGTATATTCATGTTCTCATACTCAGGCAACATTAGCTGCTTCCCCAGCCAGTGCTCCCAGAGAGAAGGTGCCTTTTATCCCATGAAGAAAAAGGGGACTTTTTTTTTCCCAGTACAGTTTAATTTTTTTGCCGTTTTTTCTTCGTAGAGAGTGGTCTCTGTTCCTTTTTGTCAGCTCCCACCACCCCCAGTCTTTTACTTTTTTTGCTGTGTCCCCTGGAGTCTCTGTTTCATCCTTGATTTGTTTCCTCTTGCAGTTGTATCCCCTGCCTCAGATCAGGGTCTTCCTCCTTCCATGGCTGCCTCTTTGTTTTCCCTGAGTTCTGTTCTTGTGTTTCATGGGTGGAAACATGGAGGGGTGGATTAGCTGCCCTCATTTCCGTTCAGGTAAATGCCACTCCTGTGTCCAGTACGCTTTGTCAGCAGAGACGAGATGGCATTTGGCTTAAAAATGCCTCATGAGTTCAACATTTCCCTGCTACAGAAGAAGCGTTAATCACCATTACAGTGTTCTCCAGAGTGGCCAGTGGAATCCTCCCCGTTTGCCCAATTATTAACCAGAACATCACTCCTTTTTTGCCTGGCACGACAACAAAAGCCATAGTTCTATTGAACGAGATTTTAAAATCAAGACGGGAATAAGTTACACAGTTAATGTGACATAGGCTAAGGGAGCTATAATATGACACAGAAGGGTTTGTTACAGTGGAACACACTTAGGTTTTGTTTAATAAGAGAGAGAACTGATCAGAAGGAACTAGGAAGGAAAAAAATCATCAAAAACCACCAGGTGGGGCTTGTAGACCCCACGTAACAAACCGTTCTTCAGGGTTGGGCTCCCTCTGCAGACACAAGGCCACTCCGTTTCTGGGCCTGCAGCGTCCCTCAGAGTTAGCAAGGATGCTGACTGAGGTCGGTAGGAAACATTCCTTAGAGTTCTGCATGTCCACGATGAGGATACCCTTTATTCTTCCCTGGGTATAAAAGGGTTGTGGGTTTCTCTTGGCCAAAGGTCAGTTGTCCGCTCTCCACCTGCAGAGCTCCTTGTTCAAGAAATAGGTTTAAGGGGGGGGTCTTCCCCAGGGGTCCAGTGGTTAGGACGCCACGCTTCCACTGCAGGGGGCAGGGGTTTGATCCCTGGTCGGGGAGCTAAGATCCTGCAAGCCACGGCCAAAAGAAAAAGAGAAAAAATTAGGTTTAAAAAATACAAGGTGATTTCATTCTGCCATCATGGGCTCATGACAGGCACTCCCAAGTCTCATGAATCATCCGAAATTGTGTGCGTAAGTTTGTGTCTTGCAAGTAAATATAATGCCAACTGTCAAGGCATGGGTGGCTTCCGCTTAGGAGTAAACGGTTGTTTACGCATCATCTGTTAGTAACATACAGTACACAAGCCAAATGAGCATCTTCCGAGAGTCTTCAGGAAAGATGGTGATTCTTTACTTTATGAGAACTCGGCTGCAGAGGTAGCTGGCAAGGGTCCTGACCTTCAGCTGTGCCCTCAGGCAAGCAGGTCACTGTGTTCCCTGCCCGGGTCCTTGGTCTGTCTAATCAATAGAAATTGATTAGAAGGCAGATGAGGAATTCAGGGGAGGCTGTCTTGGGACTTGTCCTGCAGCGGGAGGGAGTGAAGACAAGTAACAGGTGCCTGCTCATTCCCTGAGCTGGTTCCTAATGCGCTGAGGGGGGGAGTAGTTGGGTGGGTTGGGATGGAGGGACGGCTTAGGGGGTCTGCCCACCCCTCGGTGGTGCTGTGCGCAGGAATCACGCGCAGGACCCTGCTTTTGCTCCAACACCTCAGACATGGCAGTTGGGGTTTGGTCTTTTTGCATCTTATTGTTTGTAATTTCCCACAGCTGTGTGCGGTTATTTTTAGTCCCTTCTAGTTTCTTTGTATCTTGCTGCTGGAGGAGAGGTGTGTCCAGGTGCAAGCCTTGCAGCAAAGGGTCCCAGCTCCCAGCCCATCTCAGCTGCAGTTCCCCCAATTTCAGGAAGGGGCGTCATGGGTATTGTATACAGTCGGTTCTGGATGTCAGTGCGGTGACTGTATACAGCCGGTTGTGGATGCCACCGTGCTTATTCTCACCTCCTGGTTATAGGTCACGGCTGGTTTTGCGTCGTCCTTTCCCACTGAGTTTGCCATGTGATGTCGGTTAGTGATGTTGCAAGCTGTTAGCATTTGTATGGATATTTTGGGGCCAAAGGATACGAATGCTTTTTGATTCAAATACAGATCACAGAAATGTGACCTTAGCATGGGATTGCTTGCAGGGCATGTACCTGTGCAAATGTATTCTATCGTGTCTTCACGGTGCTTTAAAACTTTATTCTGTAGCTCAATTTTCACACTTAAATCGCAGTTTGTTTTTTATTGACCCTAAAATGAAGTTTGCTGGTGTATTCCACAAATTGTTATATGGGACCTGCAGGTGTGCTGATTGCTATGATTTTTAAAAGCGTTTGTAAAATCGTGATGTATCTGTTTGCTCTGGCTGCCATAAAATGCCCCAGACTGGGGGCGCTTTTAAATATCAGGCATGTGTCTCTCTCCCAGTCCTGGAGGCTGGAATCTGAGATCCAGGTGTCAGCAGGGCTGGTACCTCCTGAGGCCTCTCTCCTGGGCTTGTAGACGGCCTCTCCTCACAGGGTCGTCCCTCTCTGCGCGTCTGTGTCCCGATCTCCTCTTCTTGTAAGGAAACCTGTCCTTTGGGATCAGGACCCACCCTAGTGACCTCATTTACCTTCATCCCCTCTTTGAAGACCCTCATTTCCAAATACTGTCACATTCTGAGGTCCTGGGGGCTAGGACTTCAACACGTGAATTTGGAGGGGACAGTTCAGCCTATAGCACATAAAGGGACAATTTAACACAACCAGATACAACTGCACCCCTGCGTATGTATGTAGACCCCTCTTTTCACTATGTCCACTTCTCCATTGGGGATGCACTGGTCCTCATGTGCTTTCCCCAGTGAACCTGAATTTATCATGCACCTCAATTTTATAGCCGGCATCAAAGGTGTTACCAGAATCCCAATGAAATAACTCCTGAAACCTTAGTTTTTCCTACGAATTGGGCGTTTCTATTACAGGCCGTTCTGTTCATCTGACTTGGTTTGCTTTTCATGGGTCTGTGCTTCTGTCTTCCCCTGATCTGGTCATTCATGGGTTATGCGTAGATTATGGGGAAAGAGGACCATCACAGAGGAGAATCAGATTATTCCGTGCTCCCGGACTGGCAAAGCCAAACTCACCTCGTTCCATCCTTTATTAGGGTCATCCTTGTGAAATCCCTACATCTCATGATTCAAAACTAATCGTCGGTGGATTGTTTATGGTTTTTATCCTCCTTAGTATTCTTTTATGTATGGTAGTCATTTCTGAATATATTCTCCTTGGAAAAATGTAGTATATATCATAATGCTCCATTTCACTGTTTCCATCCAGCTTTTTTTAAATAAATTTATTTATGTTTGGCTGCATTGGGCCTTCGTTGCTGCATGCGGGCTTTCTCTAGTTGCAGCGAGCGGGGGCTACTCAAAATACACCCAAAACTACTGAATTGCATGCTTAGAAGGGTGAATTTACCATATGTGAATTATATCTCAATAAAGAAAACCAGAAAGGATAGCAAAAAATAAGCTAAATTTATAAATTAAAACAATTTTTTAAAGCCAATGGATTAAATAAGTAATATTTTAAAAGCTATAGAATTAAATATTTTAAAATAAAGCACTTCTGCTATATTAACAAAATATGATAGTTACTGTGAAGCAGAGTGCTTGTGCAGATACTGAGCTGTGAGCTGAACCAGCTGCTATTTTCGTGGAACACTATTTTTGGCTTCTTGGTTAGAAGATACCACGTGGAGCAGAGTATCCTGGCTTATTGCTAAAGCGGCCCTAGGAAAAAGCTTGAAAATCGGTTCTCCAAGCCAGCTAACAGGTACACGAAAAGATGTTCAACGTTGCTAATGATCAGGAAAATGCAAATCAAAACCACAGTGAGACATCACCTCACACCGGTCAGAAGGCCATCATTAAAAAGAACACAAATAACAGATGTTGGAGAGGGTGTGGAGAAACGGGAGCCCTCCTGCACTGTCGGTGGGAATGTAAGTTGCTGCAGCCACTATGGAGGCCAGTATGGAGGTTCCTTAAAAATCTAAAACTAGAGCTACCATATGATCCAGCAATCCCACTCCTGGGCACATATCCAGACAAAATTAATTTGAAAAGATTCATGCACCCCAAAGTTCATAGCAGCACTATTTACAATAGCCAAGACATGGAAGCCACCTAAATGTCCATCAACAGAGGAATGGATAAACAAGAAGTGGTTCATATATACAATGGAATACGGCTCAGCCATGAAAAAGAATGAAATACTGCCATTTGGGGCAGTGTGTTCCTGTAGCTTATTTATACATAGTAGTCTGGACCTCTTAATCACCTACCCCTATCTTGCCCCTCCCCCCCACTGGAAACCACTCGTTTGTTCTCTGTGAGCCTGCTTCTGTTTTGTTATACAGTATTCACTACTTGGTTGTACTTTTTAGATTCCACATATAAGTGAGATCATACAGCATTTGTCTTTCTCTCTCTGACTTATTTCACTTAGCATAACACCCTCAAGGTCCATCCATGTGGCTGCAGATGGCATTATTTCATTCTTTTTAAGGGCTGAGTAGTATTCCATTGTATAAATGCACCACATCTTCTTCATCCATTCCTCTGTTGATGGACATTTAGGTTGCTTCTGAGGGTGGGTCTTTAATCCAGTATAACCGGTGCCAATATAAGAAGAGGAGACACAGAGAGACACTGAGAGAAGCCATGTGACGATGGAGCAGAGATTGGAGAGATGTGTCTACAAGCCAAGGACCAGCAAGGAAGGCCAGCAGCCCCCAGATTCTGGAGAGAAACCTACAACAGATTCTCCCCTGGAGCCTCTGGAAGGAACCAGCCCTGCCCACACCTTAATCTGAGACGTCTGTTCTCCAGAACTGAGAGAAGGTACTTTTCTGTTGGTTTCAGCCATCTGGTGTGTGGTCATGTGTGATGGCGACCCCGGGGAGACTAATACAGGTGTACGCACTCAGTGGCTCATCAAACTGCATGGCTTGGCCGCGTTGGTGTTCAGGGCAGTAATGTTACGTGAACGACACCCAGTGAGTGCTCGCCATTTCTCTGTGTTCTCGGGGGGAATCCACTGCGTTGCTCTCCCAGACACACCGTGTATGATATTTGATGTTGGCTGTTAGACTCACTGGGCTGAAATGCTTACCCTCCATTGTCCTCCGACGACCTTCCATCTACAGAGCAGGCTCTGGTTTGTTAGCGGGATGCAGCGTATCGGGCTTTCAGGTCTGTCTTCTCACTCAGTTCTCTGCAGATGTTGAGAGAAAGGCCCTGTTAATATCCCACTTTATCCACCGTGGGAACTCTGGGGCTCCTGTGATGATGACTAAGCTAGTGGGCTTTTATACCCAGATCTTCTGCCCTCCCTAATCAACAAGTGCTTCCTCAACCTAGCTGTGCATCCAGTTCAGTCCAGACAGCCCATAAAAACACACATTCCTGGGCCCCGTCCTCTGAGAGTGACCTGGGTAGGTATCAGGTCGACAGTATTTTTAAGAAGTTCCTCCAATGATTCTGTCGCTGGCCCCGCAGAGGGGCGCTCAGGGAAAACACTGAGATTATTTGCAATTTCGTCATCACCTCTCTGGGTTAACGAGAGCCTGGGTCTCATTTCTGCAAGAAGGAAAGAATTCAAGGACCGTTTGCCCGTGCACTATGCCCGATATTAAAGCACAATGTTGAAAAAAGTAAGATGAGGGTTTCCCCGGTGGCGCAGTGGTTGGGAGTCCGCCTGCCGATGCGGGGGACGCGGGTTCGTGCCCCAGTCCGGGGTGGGGATCCCACATGCCGCGGAGCGCCTGGGCCCGTGAGCCATGGCCGCTGACCCTGCGTTCCGCAACGGGAGAGGCCACAATAGTGAGAGGCCCGCGTACCGAAAAAAAACTAAGACGACTTAATTTGCATGTCCCGTGACACATCGGACGTGGTTTCAGGAGTCAGTTTGCAAGGCATGGAAATCATGGACCAGCTTAAACTGGCTTTGCCTCCTTAAATAGGTTGTTGATTAATCAAGCTGAAACAGCACCAGCTTCTCCTGGTTTCGCCTCATTTAATAGGTCGTTGATTCATCAATCCCCGATTTATTTTACAGAGACAGCACTGCACATGCTCAGGACGGGACCCATGTTTCTAGGGTGATCTCGGAGCCAAGAATCTTCAGTCCCCAAAACTTAAGGACTAGAAACGTTACCACTGGAGCCCTTTACGAAGCGAGAACCCCTTAATGAGGAAAATCAGGCCTCCATCTGCAGGAGTAGCTCATATGGCCTGATTGGAAACTAGCCAATCAGCTTCCAAGCTTGAAACTCCCTGACCCCTTAAAGTTCACTCCGGATGTCGAATCCTGGAGACGCATTTGCGAGCCCGGGCTGCTGCTGCTGGTTGAGCTGACGGTGAATCTCTTAGTCTTCTGGGAAAGCTTGTGCCATTGCATTGGCTTCTGTGCACGTCGGGCGGTGAGCCTTTGCTCGGAGACAAGTCTTGGGGCGCTCATCACATACTGGGTCACCTAAAGATACTGCATCTCGGTCAGTGTGCCCACCACCAGCCCCACCGGCCGGATGAGAGGTCTGAGACGTGTGTGCAGGGGGGATGACAAGACGCTGGTGCCGTGTTTCATGACGCTGTTGAGTAGGATCCTGTACCGTCAGTGGGATGCAAAGGTAAGAGTGCGGATGCCTTTCTGTGTGCAGCCTGGGCTGGATTTACACGTGCGTTCTACAGAGGCACGTTCAATCCCGTTCAGCCTCACGGAGGGAAGGGAGGCTTACACTCTCCCTAGTTCAAATAGGGTCACCCGGGGGAAAAGAAAGAACAATTAAGACTCTAACAGCAGTCTCCACGAATTGTTGCCAAACTTGAATCTGGTGGAGCTGGATGGAATATGACACCCCAAAGCTTCCTGCACCCACCTGCCCATCTTTGTTTTGTGCCCCATCTTTTCCATCCAGCCCAGGCTGTGGTCACCCATGGACTTGGTCAGACAGCCGTGGGAGAGAAATGGGCTGAATTCTTAATGAGTTTGACCATTGTCAGAGCAAGGTGGGGAATCCAGGCTAAATACCATCTGGAAATGAAGATGCAGTTTTCTAATTACTGGAATTGTATATCTTCGATGTATCAGTTTGAGGGGAAATTGTGATGGTTTTAGCTCACTTTGCCATTTGTGCTGTTTTTGGAAATCTATAAAAATACTGAATCAAGTTCACCTGAAGCTAATAGACTATACAGCAACTATAGTTCAATTAGAAAACCCTGTAGCTTTTAAAACCTAAAGGTAAGTGATTAAGACCTGAAACTTTCCCAACAGTGAGTGTATAATCCCAACAGAGGAGCTGGACTTAACACTTTCCTGGTGCCTGTATCTTAATCTTATATGGGGCCTTTGGCTGCGTGTGTTAAACATTTCCCAAACGATGGGTCCCATCTGCCCTTCCTGCCCCTCCCCCCCACCGAAAGCCATTCTGGTTGAGTATCTGGTGAAAATCTGGCTTTGAAGCAAGGCACTGCCCTTGTCTTCCATGCTTCCAATTCCCCATCAGAGCCTCAGCCCACCGGCTGTGTTCCCCAGCAAGTAAGTAATAGACGATTCTCCATGACTCAGTTTCTCCGAGACCAAATCTGGTCACCCCAGACCTTCTCTGCAGATGCATTTAACCCGGAGAAGACTCTACCATGTTTTATGTCCACGTGGCTTCTCCCTTGTAAGTCCCCTGAGGGCAGGGTCTGCGCCCCCTGGGGTACACGGGGAAATTCAGAGGATGCCCAGTTACGCAAGCCTGTTCGCTAGCCGCGTCGAGGGCGGCGCTTGCAGATAATTGTTACCAAAGCAAATCCGAGTCCCGTGCTCAGCGAAGCCCAGCTCCTGACCCCGGGTTGTGGTGAAGGGAAGAGCAGCGTTTGTCTGCAAGACGCCCCGCGTGCGGCCAAGTCTAGAGGAGGGCGGCTCGCGCTGAAGACGCGAACTCCCCGAGGGCCTTCAGGGAAAGGCTTTAAACCAGGGTAGAGGGAGAGGGTTTCGGGTGCGAGGTCAGCTCGTGGACCTTTTTCGGCTTGGTTGGTGGGGGACCAGGCGTCCGCGTCGTCAACCTTCTGATTGCAGCCACCTGGGGTCTCCGTGCTGGTGGGCGGCACGCAGGTAACTTCTCCCACCTGGCGGGGCTTTCGGTCTGTGCAAAGCAACGCAAAGGATGTGGCTCAGAATCTGATCTGTAGCCCTTAGGGAGGAAGTGAAAGCCCTTGACGCTGTTTAATGGCTAAACTATTATTGTCTTGCGTGACTGTGTTCCTTTGTTTGTATATTTTCTCACTTCTGATTAAATTTGCTCTCTGGAGATCCCGGAAGGCCTAGGAGGGTAAAGCTTTTCTTAGAAACAAGAGGCAGGGGACGTGGGGGGAGGGGTCCATTCCCCGGTCTGTCACAACGTCCATAAGTTGTATATTCATGTTCTCATATTCAGGCAACATTAGCTGCTTCCCCAGCCAGTGTTCCCATCGAGAAGGTATCTTTTATCCCATGAAGAAAAAGGGGACTTTTTTTTATCAGAGTTTAATTTTTTTACCGTTTTTTCTTCATAGAGACTGGTCTCTGTTCCTTTTTGTCAGCTCCCACCACCTCCTATCTTTTATTTTTTTTTTTTCTGTACCCTGGAGTCTGTCCGTTTCATCCTTGATTTGTTTCCTTTTGCAGTTGTATCCCCTGCCTGACATCAGGGTCTTCCTCCTTCCAAGGGTGCGTCTTTGTTTTCCCTGAGTTCTGTTTTTGTGTTTCATGGGTGGAAACATGGAGGGGTGGAGTAGCTGCCCCTCATTTCCGTTCAGGTAAATGCCACTCCTGTGTCCAGTACGCTTTGTCAGCAGAGACGAGATGGCATTTGGCTTAAAAACGCCTCATGAGTTCAACATTTCCCTGCTACAGAAGCGTTAATCACCATTATACTGTTCCCCAGAGTGGCCAGCAGAATCCTCCCCCTATTTGCCCAATTATTAACCAAAACATCACTCCTTTTTAGCCTGGCACGACAACAAAAGCCATAGTTGTATTTAGCGAGATTTCAAAATCAAGACGGGAATAAGTTACACAGTTAATGTGACATAGGCTAAGGGAGCTAAAATATGACACAAAAGGGTTTGTTATAGTGGAACACACTTAGGTTTTGTTTTATAAGAGATACAACTGATCAGAAGGAACTAGGAAGGAAAAACATCAAAACCACCAGGCAGAGCTTGTAGACCCCAGGTAACAAACCGTTCTTCAGGGTTGGGCTCCCTCTGCAGACACAAGGCCACTCCGTTTCTGGGCCTGGAGCGTCCCTCAGAGTTAGCAAGGATGCTGGCTGAGGTCGATAGGAAACATTCCTTAGAGTTCTGCATGTCCACGATGAGGATACCCTTTATTCTTCCCTGGGTATAAAAGGGTTGTGGGTTTCTCTTGGCCAAAGGTCAGTTGTCCGCTCTCCACCTGCAGAGCTCCTTGTTCAAGAAATAGGTTTAAGGGGGGGGTCTTCCCCAGGGGTCCAGTGGTTAGGACGCCACGCTTCCACTGCAGGGGGCAGGGGTTTGATCCCTGGTCGGGGAGCTAAGATCCTGCAAGCCACGGCCAAAAGAAAAAGAGAAAAAATTAGGTTTAAAAAATACAAGGTGATTTCATTCTGCCATCATGGGCTCATGACAGGCACTCCCAAGTCTCATGAATCATCCGAAATTGTGTGCGTAAGTTTGTGTCTTGCAAGTAAATATAATGCCAACTGTCAAGGCATGGGTGGCTTCCGCTTAGGAGTAAAGGTTGTTTACGCATCATCTGTTAGTAACATACAGTACACCAGCCAAATGAGCATCTTCCGAGAGTTTTCACGAAAGATGGTGATTCTTTATTTTATGAGAACTCGGCTACAGAGGTACCTGGCAACGGTCCTGACCTTCAGCTGTGCCCTCAGGCAAGCAGGTCACTGTGTTCCCTGCCCGGGTCCTTGGTCTCTCTAATCAATAGAAATTGATTAGACGGCAGATGAGGAATTGAGGCGAGGCTGTCTTGGGACTTGTCCTGCAGCGGGAGGGAGTGAAGACAAGTAACAGGTGCTTTGCTCATTCCCTGAGCTGGTTCCTAATGCGCTGAGGGGGGGAGTAGTTGGGTGGGTTGGGATGGAGGGACGGCTTAGGGGGTCTGCCCACCCCTCGGTGGTGCTGTGCGCAGGAATCACGCGCAGGACCCTGCTTTTGCTCCAACACCTCAGACATGGCAGTTGGGGTTTGGTCTTTTTGCATCTTATTGTTTGTAATTTCCCACAGCTGTGTGCGGTTATTTTTAGTCCCTTCTAGTTTCTTTGTATCTTGCTGCTGGAGGAGAGGTGTGTCCAGGTGCAAGCCTTGCAGCAAAGGGTCCCAGCTCCCAGCCCATCTCAGCTGCAGTTCCCCCAATTTCAGGAAGGGGCGTCATGGGTATTGTATACAGTCGGTTCTGGATGTCAGTGCGGTGACTGTATACAGCCGGTTGTGGATGCCACCGTGCTTATTCTCACCTCCTGGTTATAGGTCACGGCTGGTTTTGCGTCGTCCTTTCCCACTGAGTTTGCCATGTGATGTCGGTTAGTGATGTTGCAAGCTGTTAGCATTTGTATGGATATTTTGGGGCCAAAGGATACGAATGCTTTTTGATTCAAATACAGATCACAGAAATGTGACCTTAGCATGGGATTGCTTGCAGGGCATGTACCTGTGCAAATGTATTCTATCGTGTCTTCACGGTGCTTTAAAACTTTATTCTATAGCTCAATTTTCACACTTAAATCGCAGTTTGTTTTTTATTGACCCTAAAATGAAGTTTGCTGGTGTATTCCACAAATTGTTATATGGGACCTGCAGGTGTGCTGATTGCTATAATTTTTAAAAGCGTTTGTAAAATCGTGATGTATCTGTTTGCTCTGGCTGCCATAAAATGCCCCAGACTGGGGGCGCTTTTAAATATCAGGCATGTGTCTCTCTCCCAGTCCTGGAGGCTGGAATCTGAGATCCAGGTGTCAGCAGGGCTGGTACCTCCTGAGGCCTCTCTCCTGGGCTTGTAGACGGCCTCTCCTCCCCGTGTCCTCACAGGGTCGTCCCTCTCTGCGCGTCTGTGTCCCGATCTCCTCTTCTTGTAAGGAAACCTGTCCTTTGGGATCAGGACCCACCCTAGTGACCTCATTTACCTTCATCCCCTCTTTGAAGACCCTCATTTCCAAATACTGTCACATTCTGAGGTCCTGGGGGCTAGGACTTCAACACGTGAATTTGGAGGGGACAGTTCAGCCTATAGCACATAAAGGGACAATTTAACACAACCAGATACAACTGCACCCCTGCGTATGTATGTAGACCCCTCTTTTCACTATGTCCACTTCTCCATTGGGGATGCACTGGTCCTCATGTGCTTTCCCCAGTGAACCTGAATTTATCATGCACCTCAATTTTATAGCCGGCATCAAAGGTGTTACCAGAATCCCAATGAAATAACTCCTGAAACCTTAGTTTTTCCTACGAATTGGGCGTTTCTATTACAGGCCGTTCTGTTCATCTGACTTGGTTTGCTTTTCATGGGTCTGTGCTTCTGTCTTCCCCTGATCTGGTCATTCATGGGTTATGCGTAGATTATGGGGAAAGAGGACCATCACAGAGGAGAATCAGATTATTCCGTGCTCCCGGACCGGCAAAGCCAAACTCACCTCGTTCCATCCTTTATTAGGGTCATCCTTTCTTGTGAAATCCCTACATCTCATGATTCAAAACTAATCGTCGGTGGATTGTTTATGGTTTTTATCCTCCTTAGTATTCTTTTATGTATGGTAGTCATTTCTGAATATATTCTCCTTGGAAAAATGTAGTATATATCATAATGCTCCATTTCCCTGTTTCCATCCAGCTTTTTTTAAATAAATTTATTTATGTTTGGCTGCATTGGGCCTTCGTTGCTGCATGCGGGCTTTCTCTAGTTGCAGCGAGCGGGGGCTACTCAAAATACACCCAAAACTACTGAATTGCATGCTTAGAAGGGTGAATTTACCATATGTGAATTATATCTCAATAAAGAAAACCAGAAAGGATAGCAAAAAATAAGCTAAATGAAAACAATTTTTTAAAACTAATGGATTAAATAATATTTTAAAAGCTATAGAATTAAATAATTTTTTTAAATAAAGCACTTCTGCTGTATTAACAAAATATGATAGTTACTGTGAAGCAGAGTGCTTGTGCAGATACTGAGCTGTGAGCTGAACCAGCTGCTATTTTCGTGGAACACTATTTTTGGCTTCTTGGTTAGAAGATACCACGTGGAGCAGAGTATCCTGGCTTATTGCTAAAGCGGCCCTAGGAAAAAGCTTGAAAATCGGTTCTCCAAGCCAGCTAACAGGTACACGAAAAGATGTTCAACGTTGCTAATGATCAGGAAAATGCAAATCAAAACCACAGTGAGACATCACCTCACACCGGTCAGAAGGCCATCATTAAAAAGAACACAAATAACAGATGTTGGAGAGGGTGTGGAGAAACGGGAGCCCTCCTGCACTGTCGGTGGGAATGTAAGTTGCTGCAGCCACTATGGAGGCCAGTATGGAGGTTCCTTAAAAATCTAAAACTAGAGCTACCATATGATCCAGCAATCCCACTCCTGGGCACATATCCAGACAAAATTAATTTGAAAAGATTCATGCACCCCAAAGTTCATAGCAGCACTATTTACAATAGCCAAGACATGGAAGCCACCTAAATGTCCATCAACAGAGGAATGGATAAACAAGAAGTGGTTCATATATACAATGGAATACGGCTCAGCCATGAAAAAGAATGAAATACTGCCATTTGGGGCAGTGTGTTCCTGTAGCTTATTTATACATAGTAGTCTGGACCTCTTAATCACCTACCCCTATCTTGCCCCTCCCCCCCACTGGAAACCACTCGTTTGTTCTCTGTGAGCCTGCTTCTGTTTTGTTATACAGTATTCACTACTTGGTTGTACTTTTTAGATTCCACATATAAGTGAGATCATACAGCATTTGTCTTTCTCTCTCTGACGTATTTCACTTAGCATAACACCCTCAAGGTCCATCCATGTGGCTGCAGATGGCATTATTTCATTCTTTTTAAGGGCTGAGTAGTATTCCATTGTATAAATGCACCACATCTTCTTCATCCATTCCTCTGTTGATGGACATTTAGGTTGCTTCTGAGGGTGGGTCTTTAATCCAGTATAACCGGTGCCAATATAAGAAGAGGAGACACAGAGAGACACTGAGAGAAGCCATGTGACGATGGAGCAGAGATTGGAGAGATGTGTCTACAAGCCAAGGACCAGCAAGGAAGGCCAGCAGCCCCCAGATTCTGGAGAGAAACCTACAACAGATTCTCCCCTGGAGCCTCTGGAAGGAACCAGCCCTGCCCACACCTTAATCTGAGACGTCTGTTCTCCAGAACTGAGAGAAGGTACTTTTCTGTTGGTTTCAGCCATCTGGTGTGTGGTCATGTGTGATGGCGACCCCGGGGAGACTAATACAGGTGTACGCACTCAGTGGCTCATCAAACTGCATGGCTTGGCCGCGTTGGTGTTCAGGGCAGTAATGTTACGTGAACGACACCCAGTGAGTGCTCGCCGTTTCTCTGTGTTCTCGGGGGGAATCCACTGCGTTGCTCTCCCAGACACACCGTGTATGATATTTGATGTTGGCTGTTAGACTCACTGGGCTGAAATGCTTACCCTCCATCGTCCTCCGATGACCTTCCACCTACAGAGCAGGCTCTGGTTTGTTAGCGGGATGCAGCGTATCGGGTTTTCAGGTCTGTCTTCTCACTCAGTTCTCTGCAGATGTTGAGAGAAAGGCCCTGTTAATATCCCACTTTATCCACCGTGGGAACTCTGGGGCTCCTGTGATGATGACTAAGCTAGTGGGCTTTTATACCCAGATCTTCTGCCCTCCCTAATCAAGTGCTTCCTCAACCTGGCTGTGCATAAAAACACATTCCTGGGCCCCGTCCTCTGAGAGTGACCTGGGTAGGTATCAGGTCGACAGTATTTTTAAGAAGTTCCTCCAATGATTCTATCGCTGGCCCCGCAGAGGGGCGCTCAGGGAAAACACTGAGATTGTTTGCAATTTCGTCATCACCTCTCTGGGTTAACAAGAGCCTGGGTGTCATTTCTGGAAGAAGGAAAGAATTCAAGACCGTTTGCACGTGCACTATGCCCGATATTCAAGCACAATGTTGCAAAAAGTAAGATGAGGGTTTCCCCGATTGCGCAGTGGTTGGGAGTCCGCCTGCCGATGCGGGGGACGCGGGTTCATGCCCCGGTCCGGGAGGATCCCACATGCCGTGGAGCCTGCGCGTCCGGAGCATGTGCTCCGCAACGGGAGAAGCCACAACAGTGAGACGCCCGCGTACCGAGAAAAAAAAAGTAAGATGACTTTCTTTGCTTGTCCCGTGACACATCAGACGTGGATTCAGGAGTCAGTTTGCAAGGCATGGAAATCACGGAGCAGCTTAAACTGGCTTTGCCTCCTTAAATAGGTTGTTGATTAATCAAGCTGAAACAGCACCAGCTTCTCCTGGTTTCGCCTCATTTAATAGGTCGTTGATTCATCAATCCCCGAGTTATTTTACAGAGACAGCACTGCACATGCTCAGGACGGGAACCCATGTTACTAGGGTGATCTTGGAGCCAAGAATCTTCAGTCCCCACAACTTAAGGACTAGAAATGTTACCACTGGAGCCCTTTACGAAGCGAGAACCCCTTCAATGAGGAAAATCTGGCCTCCAGCTGCAGGAGTAGCTCATATGGCGGAGACGCGTTTGCGAGCCCGGGCTGCTGCTGGTTGAGCTGACGGTGAAGCTCTTCGTCTTCTGGGAAAGCTTGTGCCATTGCATTGGCTTCTATGCACCTCGGGCGGTGAGCCTTTGCTCGGTGACAAGTCTTGGGGGCGCTAATCACATGCTGAGTCACCTAAAGATACTGCCTCTCGGTCAGTGTGCCCACCACCAGGCCCACCGGCCGGGTGTGAGGTCTGAGACGTGTGTGCAGGAGGGATGACAAGACGCTGGTGCCGTTTTTCATGACGCTGTTGAGTAGGATCCTGTACCGTCAGTGGGATGCAAAGGTAAGAGTGCGGGTGCCTTTCGGTGGGCTGGATTTCCACGTGCTTTTTACAGAGGCACGTTCAATCCCGTTCAGCCTCACGGAGGGAAGGGAGGCTTACACTCTCCCTAGTTCAAATAGGGTCACCCGGGGGAAAAGCAAGAACAATTAAGACTCTAACAGCAGTCTCCACGAATTGTTGCCAAACTTGAATCTGGTGGAGCTGGATGGAATATGACACCCCAAAGCCTTCTGCACCCACCTGCCCATCTTTGTTTTGTGCCCCATCTTTTCCATCCAGCCCAGGCTGTGGTCACCCATGGACTTGGTCAGACAGTCGTGGGAGAGAAATGGGCTGAATTCTTAATGAGTTTGATCATTGTCGGAGCAAGGTGGGGAATCCAGGCTAAATACTATCTGGAAATGAAGATGCATTTTTCTAATTACTGGAATCGTATGTCTTTCGATGTATCAGTTTGAGGGGAAATTGTGATGTTTTTAGCTCACTTTGCCATTTGTGCTGTTTTTGTGTAAAAATACTGAATCAAGTTCACCTGAAGCTAATAGACTATACAGCAACTATAGTTCAATTAGAAAACCCTGCAGCTTTTAAAACCTAAAGGTAACTGATTGAAACCTGAAACTTTCCCAAGACAGTGAGTGTATTATCCTAGCAGAGGAGCTGGACTTAACACTCTCCTGGTGCCTGTATCTTAATCTTATATGGGGCCTTTGGCTGCGTGTGTTAAACATTTCCCAAAAGACTGGTCCCATCTGCCCTTCCTGCCCCTCCCCCCGCCGAAAAGCCATTCTGGTTGATTTTTCTGGTGAAAATCTGGCTTTGAAGCAAGGCACTGCTCTTCTCTTCCATGCTTCCAAATCCCTATCAGAGCCTCAGCCCACCGGCTGTGTTCCCCAGCAAGTAACTAATAGACGATTCTCCATGACTCAGTTTCTCCGAGACCAAATCTGGTCACCCCAGACCTTCTCTGCAGATGCATTTAACCCGGAGAAGACTCTACCGCGTTTCATGTTTTATGTCCACGTGGCTTCTCCCTTGTAAGTCCCCTGAGGGCAGGGTCTGCGCCCCCTGGGGTACACGGGGAAATTCAGAGGATGCCCAGCTACTCAAGCCTGTTCGCTAGCCGCGTCGAGGGCGGTGCTTGCAGATAATTGTTACCAAAGCAAACCCGAGTCCCGTGCTCAGCGAAGCCCAGCTCCTGACCCCGGGTTGTGGTGAAGGGAAGAGCAGCGTTTGTCTGCAAGACGCCCCACGTGCGGCCAAGTCTAGAGAAGGGCGGCTCGCGCTGAAGACGCGAACTCCCCGAGGGCCTTCAGGGAAAGGTTTTAAACCAGGGCGAGGGAGAGGGTTTCGGGTGCGAGGTCAGCTCGTGGACCTTCTTCGACTAGGTTGGTGGGGGACCAGGCGTCCGCGTCGTCAACCTTCTGATTGCAGCCACCTGGGGTCTCCGTGCTGGTGGGCGGCACGCAGGCAACTTCTCCCACCTGGTGGGGCTTTCAGTCTCTGCAAAGCAACGCAAAGGACGTGGTTCAGAATATGATCTGTAGCCCTTAGGGGGGGAGTGAAAGCCCTTGACGCTGTTTAATGGCTAAACTATTACTATTTTTGTCTTAACTGTGTTCCTTTGTTTGTATATTTTCTCACTTCTCTGATTAAATTTGCTCTCTGGAGATCCCGCAAGGCCTAGGAGACTAAAGCTTTTCTTAGAAACAAGAGGCAGGGGACATGGGGGAGGGGTCCATCCCCCGGTCCGTCACAACGTCCATAAGTTGTATATTCATGTTCTCATACTCAGGCAACATTAGCTGCTTCCCCAGCCAGTGCTCCCAGAGAGAAGGTGCCTTTTATCCCATGAAGAAAAGGGGGACTTTTTTTTTATCAGTAGAGTTTAATTTTTTTACCGTTTTTTCTTCGTAGCGACTGGTCTCTGTTCCTTTTTGTCAGCTCCCACCACCCCCAGTCTTTTACTTTTTTTTCTCTGTCCCCTGGAGTCCGTCCGTTTCATCCTTGATTTGTTTCCTCTTGCAGTTGTATCCCCTGCCTCACATCAGGGTCTTCCTCCTTCCAAGGCTGTATCTTCGATTTCCCTGAGTTCTGTTCTTGTGTTTCATGGGTGGAAACATGGAGGGGTGGATTAGCTGCCCCTCATTTCCGTTCAGGTAAATGCCACTCCTGTGTCCAGTACGCTTTGTCAGCAGAGACGAGATGGCATTTGGCTTAAAAACGCCTCATGAGTTCAACATTTCCCTGCTACAGAAGCGTTAATCACCATTATACTGTTCCCCAGAGTGGCCAGCAGAATCCTCCCCCTATTTGCCCAATTATTAACCAAAACATCACTCCTTTTTAGCCTGGCACGACAACAAAAGCCATAGTTGTATTTAGCGAGATTTCAAAATCAAGACGGGAATAAGTTACACAGTTAATGTGACATAGGCTAAGGGAGCTAAAATATGACACAAAAGGGTTTGTTATAGTGGAACACACTTAGGTTTTGTTTTATAAGAGAGATAACTGATCAGAAGGAACTAGGAAGGAAAAAAATCATCAAAAACCACCAGGCAGAGCTTGTAGACCCCAGGTAACAAACCGTTCTTCAGGGTTGGGCTCCCTCTGCAGACACAAGGCCACTCCGTTTCTGGGCCTGGAGCGTCCCTCAGAGTTAGCAAGGATGCTGGCTGAGGTCGATAGGAAACATTCCACAGAGCTCTTCATGTCCACAATGAGGATACTCTTTATTCTTCCCTGGGTATAAAAGGGTTGTGGGTTTCTCTTGGCCAAAGGTCAGTTCTCTGCTCTCCACATGGAGAGCTCCTTGTTCAAGAAATAGGTTTAAGGGGGGGGACTTCCCCGGGGGTCCAGTGGTTAGGACTCCACGCTTCCACTGCAGGGGGCAGGGGTTTGATCCCTGGTCGGGGAACTAAGATCCTGCAAGCCACGGCCAAAAAAAAAAAAAAGAAAAGAAATAGGTTTAAAAAAAGGTGATTTCATTCTGCCATCATGGGCTCATGACAGGCACTCCCAAGTCTCATGAATCATCCGAAATTGTGTGCATAAGTTTGTTTCTTGCAAGTAAATACAATGCCAGCTGCCCAGGCATTGGTGGTTTGCGCTTAGGAGTAAACGGTTGTTTACGCATCATGTGTTAGTAACATACAGTACACCAGCCAAATGAGCATCTTCCGAGAGTCTTCAGGAAAGATGGTGATTCTTTACTTTATGAGAACTCGGCTGCAGAGGTAGCTGGCCACGGTCCTGACCTTCAGCTGTGCCCTCAGGCAAGCAGGTCACTGTGTTCCCTGCCCGGGTCCTTGGTCTCTCTAATCAATAGAAATTGATTAGACGGCAGATGAGGAATTGAGGCGAGGCTGTCTTGGGACTTGTCCTGCAGCGGGAGGGAGTGAAGACAAGTAACAGGTGCTTTGCTCATTCCCTGAGCTGGTTCCTAATGCGCTGAGGGGGGGAGTAGTTGGGTGGGTTGGGATGGAGGGACGGCTTAGGGGGTCTGCCCACCCCTCGGTGGTGCTGTGCGCAGGAATCACGCGCAGGACCCTGCTTTTCCTCCAACACCTCAGACATGGCAGTTGGGGGTTGGTCTTTTTGCATCTTATTGTTTGTAATTTCCCACAGCTGTGTGCGGTTATTTTTAGTCCCTTCTAGTTTCTTTGTATCTTGCTGCTGGAGGAGAGGTGTGTCCAGGTGCAAGCCTTGCAGCAAAGGGTCCCAGCTCCCAGCCCATCTCAGCTGCAGTTCCCCCAATTTCAGGAAGGGGCGTCATGGGTATTGTATACAGTCGGTTCTGGATGTCAGTGCGGTGACTGTATACAGCCGGTTGTGGATGCCACCGTGCTTATTCTCACCTCCTGGTTATAGGTCACGGCTGGTTTTGCGTCGTCCTTTCCCACTGAGTTTGCCATGTGGTGTTCTGTTAGTGATGTTGCAAGCTGTGACTATTCGTATTGACCTTTTGGGGCCAAAAGATACGAATGTTTTTGATTCGAATACAAATCACAAAAATGTGACCTTAGCATGGGATTGCTTGCAGGGCATGTACCTGTGCAAATGTATTCTATCATGTCTTCACGGTGCTTTAAAACTTTATCCCATAACTCAATTTTTCGCACTTAAATCGCAGTTCTTTTATTGACCCTAAAATGAAGTTTGCTGGTGTATTCCACAACTGGCTCTATGGGACCTGCAGGTGTGCTGATTGCTATAATTTTTAAAAGCGTTTGTAAAATCGTGATGTATCTGTTTGCTCAGGCTGCCATAAAATGCCCCAGACTGGGGACGCTTCTAAACAGCACGCATGTATCTCTCCCAGCCCTGGAGGCTGGAATCTGAGATCCAGGTGTCAGCAGGGCTGGTCCCTCATGAGGCCTCTCTCCTGGGCTTGTAGCCGGCCTCTCCTCCCTGTGTCCTCACAGGGTCGTCCGTCTCTGCGCGTCTGTGTCCTGATCTCCTCGTCTTATAAGGAAACCTGTCCTTTGGGATCAGGACCCACCCTAGTGACCTCATTTACCTTCATCCCCTCTTTGAAGACCCTCATTTTCAAATACTGTCACATTCTGAGGTTCTGGGGGCTAGGACTTCAACACGTGAATTTGGAGGGGACAGTTCAGCCTATAGCACATAAAGGGACAATTTAACACAACCAGATACAACCACACCCCTGTGTATGTATGTAGGCCCCTCTTTTCACTGTGACTATGTCCCCTTCTCCATTGGGGGTGCACTGGTCCTCATGTGCTTTCCCCAGTGAACCTGAATTTATCACGCACCTCAATTTTATAGCCGGCATCTAAGGCGTCACCAAAATCCCAATGAAATGACTCCTGAAACCTTAGTTTTTCCTACGAATTGGGCGTTTCTATTACAGGCCGTTCTGTTCATCTGACTTGGTTTGCTTTTCATGGGTCTGTGCTTCTGTCTTCCCCTGATCTGGTCATTCATGGGTTACGCGTAGATTATGGGGAAAGAGGACCATCACAGAGGAGAATCAGATTATTCCGTGCTCCCGGACCGGCAAAGCCAAACTCACCTCGTTCCATCCTTTATTAGGGTCATCCTTGTGAAATCCCTACATCTCATGATTCAAAACTAATCGACGGTGGATTGTTTATGGTTTTTATCCTCCTTAGTATTCTTTTATGTATGGTAGTCATTTCTGAATATGTTCCTCTTGGAAAAATGTAGTATATATCATAATGCTCCATTTCCCTGTTTCCATCCAGCTTTTTTTAAATAAATTTATTTATGTTTGGCTGCATTGGGCCTTCGTTGCTGCATGCGGGCTTTCTCTAGTTGCAGCGAGCGGGGGCTACTCAAAATACACCGAAAACTACTGAATTGCATGCTTAGAAGGGTGAATTTTACCATATGTGAATTATATCTCAATAAAGAAAACCAGAAAGGATAGCAAAAAATAAGCTAAATGAAAACAATTTTTTAAAACTAATGGATTAAATAATATTTTAAAAGCTATAGAATTAAATAATTTTTTTAAATAAAGCACTTCTGCTGTATTAACAAAATATGATAGTTACTGTGAAGCAGAGTGCTTGTGCAGATACTGAGCTGTGAGCTGAACCAGCTGCTCTTTTCGTGGAACACCATTTTTGGCTTCTTGGTTAGAAGATGCCACGTGGAGCAGAGTATCCTGGCTTATTGCTAAACCGGCCCTAGGAGAAAGCTTGAAAATCGGTTCTCCAAGCCAGCTAACAGGTACACGAAAAGATGTTCAACGTTGCTAATGATCAGGAAAATGCAAATCAAAACCACAGTGAGACATCACCTCACACCGGTCAGAAGGCCATCATTAAAAAGAACACAAATAACAGATGTTGGAGAGGGTGTGGAGAAACGGGAGCCCTCCTGCACTGTCGGTGGGAATGTAAGTTGCTGCAGCCACTATGGAGGCCAGTATGGAGGTTCCTTAAAAATCTAAAACTAGAGCTACCATATGATCCAGCAATCCCACTCCTGGGCACATATCCAGACAAAATTAATTTGAAAAGATTCATGCACCCCAAAGTTCATAGCAGCACTATTTACAATAGCCAAGACATGGAAGCCACCTAAATGTCCATCAACAGAGGAATGGATAAACAAGAAGTGGTTCATATATACAATGGAATACGGCTCAGCCATGAAAAAGAATGAAATACTGCCATTTGGGGCAGTGTGTTCCTGTAGCTTATTTATACATAGTAGTCTGGACCTCTTAATCACCTACCCCTATCTTGCCCCTCCCCCCCACTGGAAACCACTCGTTTGTTCTCTGTGAGCCTGCTTCTGTTTTGTTATACAGTATTCACTACTTGGTTGTACTTTTTAGATTCCACATATAAGTGAGATCATACAGCATTTGTCTTTCTCTCTCTGACGTATTTCACTTAGCATAACACCCTCAAGGTCCATCCATGTGGCTGCAGATGGCATTATTTCATTCTTTTTAAGGGCTGAGTAGTATTCCATTGTATAAATGCACCACATCTTCTTCATCCATTCCTCTGTTGATGGACATTTAGGTTGCTTCTGAGGGTGGGTCTTTAATCCAGTATAACCGGTGCCAATATAAGAAGAGGAGACACAGAGAGACACTGAGAGAAGCCATGTGACGATGGAGCAGAGATTGGAGAGATGTGTCTACAAGCCAAGGACCAGCAAGGAAGGCCGGCAGCCCCCAGATTCTGGAGAGAAACCTACAACAGATTCTCCCCTGGAGCCTCTGGAAGGAACCAGCCCTGCCCACACCTTAATCTGAGACGTCTGTTCTCCAGAACTGAGAGAAGGTACTTTTCTGTTGGTTTCAGCCATCTGGTGTGTGGTCATGTGTGATGGCGACCCCGGGGAGACTAATACAGGTGTACGCACTCAGTGGCTCATCAAACTGCATGGCTTGGCCGCGTTGGTGTTCAGGGCAGTAATGTTACGTGAACGACACCCAGTGAGTGCTCGCCGTTTCTCTGTGTTCTCGGGGGGAATCCACTGCGTTGCTCTCCCAGACACACCGTGTATGATATTTGATGTTGGCTGTTAGACTCACTGGGCTGAAATGCTTACCCTCCATCGTCCTCCGATGACCTTCCACCTACAGAGCAGGCTCTGGTTTGTTAGCGGGATGCAGCGTATCGGGTTTTCAGGTCTGTCTTCTCACTCAGTTCTCTGCAGATGTTGAGAGAAAGGCCCTGTTAATATCCCACTTTATCCACCGTGGGAACTCTGGGGCTCCTGTGATGATGACTAAGCGAGTGGGCTTTTATACCCAGATCTCCTGCCCTCCCTAATCAACAAGTGCTTCCTCAACCTAGCTGTGCATCCAGTTCAGTCCAGACAGCCCATAAAAACACACATTCCTGGGCCCCGTCCTCTGAGAGTGACCTGGGTAGGTATCAGGTCGACAGTATTTTTAAGAAGTTCCTCCAATGATTCTGTCGCTGGCCCCGCAGAGGGGCGCTCAGGGAAAACACTGAGATTATTTGCAATTTCGTCATCACCTCTCTGGGTTAACGAGAGCCTGGGTCTCATTTCTGCAAGAAGGAAAGAATTCAAGGACCGTTTGCCCGTGCACTATGCCCGATATTAAAGCACAATGTTGAAAAAAGTAAGATGAGGGTTTCCCCGGTGGCGCAGTGGTTGGGAGTCCGCCTGCCGATGCGGGGGACGCGGGTTCGTGCCCCAGTCCGGGGTGGGGATCCCACATGCCGCGGAGCGCCTGGGCCCGTGAGCCATGGCCGCTGACCCTGCGTTCCGCAACGGGAGAGGCCACAATAGTGAGAGGCCCGCGTACCGAAAAAAAACTAAGACGACTTAATTTGCATGTCCCGTGACACATCGGACGTGGTTTCAGGAGTCAGTTTGCAAGGCATGGAAATCATGGACCAGCTTAAACTGGCTTTGCCTCCTTAAATAGGTTGTTGATTAATCAAGCTGAAACAGCACCAGCTTCTCCTGGTTTCGCCTCATTTAATAGGTCGTTGATTCATCAATCCCCGATTTATTTTACAGAGACAGCACTGCACATGCTCAGGACGGGACCCATGTTTCTAGGGTGATCTCGGAGCCAAGAATCTTCAGTCCCCAAAACTTAAGGACTAGAAACGTTACCACTGGAGCCCTTTACGAAGCGAGAACCCCTTAATGAGGAAAATCAGGCCTCCATCTGCAGGAGTAGCTCATATGGCCTGATTGGAAACTAGCCAATCAGCTTCCAAGCTTGAAACTCCCTGACCCCTTAAAGTTCACTCCGGATGCCGAATCCTGGAGACGCATTTGCGAGCCCGGGCTGCTGCTGCTGGTTGAGCTGACGGTGAATCTCTTAGTCTTCTGGGAAAGCTTGTGCCATTGCATTGGCTTCTGTGCACGTCGGGCGGTGAGCCTTTGCTCGGAGACAAGTCTTGGGGCGCTCATCAAATACTGAGTCACCTAAAGATACTGCATCTCGGTCAGTGTGCCCACCACCAGCCCCACCGGCCGGATGAGAGGTCTGAGACGTGTGTGCAGGGGGGATGACAAGACGCTGGTGCCGTTTTTCATGACGCTGTTGAGTAGGATCCTGTACCGTCAGTGGGATGCAAAGGTAAGAGCGCGGGTGCCTGTCGGTGTGCAGCCTGGGCTGGATTTCCACGTGCTTTTCTACAGAGGTACGTTCAATCCCGTTCAGCCTCACGGAGGGAAGGGAGGCTTACACTCTCCCTAGTTTAAATAGGGTCACTCGGGGGAAAAGAAAGAACAATTAAGACTCCAACAGCAGTTTCCACGAATTGTTGCCAAACATGAACCTGGCGGAGCTGGATGGAATATGACACCCCAAAGCCTCCTGCACCCACCTGCCCATCTTTGTTTTGTGCCCCATCTTTTCTATCCAGCCGAGGCTGTGGTCATCCATGGACTTGGTCAGACAGTCGTGGGAGAGAAATGGGCTGAATTCTTAATGAATTGGACCATTGTCAGAGCAAGGTGGGGAATCCAGGCTAAATACTATCTGGAAATGAAGATGCATTTTTCTAATTACTGGAATTGTATATCTTCGATGTATCAGTTTGAGGGGAAATTGTGATGGTTTTAGCTCACTTTGCCATTCGTGCTGTTTTCGGAAATCTGTAAAAAATACTGAATCAAGTACACCTGAAACTAATAGACTATACAGCAACTATAGTTCAATTAGAAAACCCTGTAGGTTTTAAAGTCCTAAAGGTAAGTGATTAAGACCTGAACCTTTCCCAAGACAGTGAGTGTATAATCCCAGCAGAGGAGCTGGACTTAACATTTCCCTGGTGCCTGTATCATAATCTTATATGGGGCCTTTGGCTGCGTGTGTTAAACATTTCCCAAACGATGGGTCCCATCTGCCCTTCCTGCCCCTCCCCCCGCCGAAAAGCCATTCTGGTTGAGTATCTGGTGAAAATCTGGCTTTGAAGCAAGGCACTGCCCTTGTCTTCCATGCTTCCAATTCCCCATCAGTGCCTCAGCCCACCGGCTGTGTTCCCCAGCAAGTAACTAATAGACGATTCTCCATGACTCAGTTTCTCCGAGTCCAAATCTGGTCACCCCAGACCTTCTCTGCAGATGCATTTAACCCGGAGAAGACTACCGCGTTTCATGTTTTATGTCCACGTGGCTTCTCCTGTGTAAGTCCCCTGAGGGCAGGGTCTGCACCCCCTGGGGTACACGGGAAATTCAGAGGATG
Organism: Pseudorca crassidens; assembly: GCF_039906515.1. Lineage (NCBI taxonomy): Eukaryota > Metazoa > Chordata > Mammalia > Artiodactyla > Delphinidae > Pseudorca > Pseudorca crassidens. The sequence goes on from NC_090318.1 coordinate 1,571,029, forward strand.
CCCAGCTACTCAAGCCTGTTCGCTAGCCGCGTCGAGGGCGGCGCTTGCAGATAATTGTTACCAAAGCAAATCCGAGTCCCGTGCTCAGCGAAGCCCAGCTCCTGACCCCGGGTTGTGGTGAAGGGAAGAGCAGCGTTTGTCTGCAAGACGCCCCGTGTGCGGCCAAGTCTAGAGAAGGGCGGCTCGCGCTGAAGACGCGAACTCCCCGAGGGCCTTCAGGGAAAGGCTTTAAACCAGGGTCGAGGGAGAGGGTTTCGGGTGCGAGGTCAGCTCGTGGACCTTCTTCGGCTTGGTTGGTGGGGGACCAGGCGTCCGCGTCGTCAACCTTCTGATTGCAGCCACCTGGGGTCTCCGTGCTGGTGGGTGGCACGCAGGTAACTTCTCCCACCTGGCGGGGCTTTCGGTCTCTGCAAAGCAACGCAAATGACGTGGCTCAGAACATGATCTGTAGCCCTTAGGGAGGCACTGAAAGTCCTTGACTCTGTTTAATGGCTAAACTATTACTATTTTTGTCTTAACTGTGTTCCTTTGTATATTTTCTCACTTCTCTGATTAAATTTGCTCTCTGGAGATCCCGGAAGGCCTAGGAGGGTAAAGCTTTTCTTAGAAACAGGAGGCCGGGGACATGGGGGGAGGGGTCCATCCCCCGGTCTGTGACAGCGTCCATAAGTTGTATATTCATGTTCTCATACTCAGGCAACATTAGCTGCTTCCCCAGCCAGTGTTCCCAGAGAGAAGGTATCTTTTATCCCATGAAGAAAAAGGGGACTTTTTTTTCCCCAGTACAGTTTAATTTTTTTGCCGTTTTTTCTTCGTAGAGACTGGTCTCTGTTCCTTTTTGTCAGCTCCCACCGCCCCCATCTTTTATTTTTTTTGTGTGTACCCTGGAGTCCGTCCGTTTCATCCTTGATTTGTTTCCTTTTGCAGTTGTATCCCCTGCCTCAGATCAGGGTCTTCCTCCTTCCATGGCTGCATCTTCCATTTCCCTGAGTTCTGTTCTTGTGTTTCATGGGTGGAAACATGGAGGGGTGGATTAGCTGCCCCTCATTTCCGTTCAGGTAAATGCCACTCCTGTGTCCAGTACACTTTGTCAGCAGAGACGAGATGGCATTTGGCTTAAAAATGCCTCATGAGTTCAGCATTTCCCTGCTACAGGAAAAGCGTTAATCACCATTATAATGTTCCCCAGAGTGGCCAGCAGAATCCTCCCCCTATTTGCCCAATTATTAACCAAAACATCACTCCTTTTTAGCCTGGCACGACAACAAAAGCCATAGTTGTATTTAGCGAGATTTTAAAATCAAGACGGGAATAAGTTACACAGTTAATGTGACATAGGCTAAGGGAGCTAAAATATGACACAGAAGGGTTTGTTACAGTGGAACACACTTAGGTTTTGTTTTGTAAGAGAGATAACTGATCAGAAGGAACTAGGAAGGAAAAAAATCATCAAAACCACCAGGCGGGGCTTGTAGACCCCACGTAACAAACCGTTCTTCAGGGTTGGGCTCCCTCTGCAGACACCAGGCCACTCCGTTTCTGGGCCTGCAGCGTTCATCAGAGTTAGCAAGGATGCTGGCTGAGGTCCATAGTAAACATTCCTTAGAGTTCTGCATGTTTATGATAAGGATACTCTTTATTCTTCCCTGGGTATAAAAGGGTTGTGGGTTTCTCTTGACCCAAGGTCAGTTCTCCGCTCTCCACCTGCAGAGCTCCTTGTTCAAGAAATAGGTTTAAGGGGGGACTTCCCCGGCGGTCCAGTGGTTAGGACTCCACGCTTCCACTGCAGGGGGCACGGGTTTGATCCCTGGTCGGGGAACTAAGATCCTGCAAGCCACGGCCAAAACAAAAAGAAAAAAATAGGTTTAAAAAATACAAGGTGATTTCATTCTGCCATCATGGGCTCATGACAGGCACTCCCAAGTCTCATGAATCATCCGAAATTGTGTGCGTAAGTTTGTGTCTTGCAAGTAAATATAATGCCAACTGTCAAGGCATGGGTGGCTTCCGCTTAGGAGTAAAGGTTGTTTACGCATCATCTGTTAGTAACATACAGTACACCAGCCAAATGAGCATCTTCCGAGAGTCTTCAGGAAAGATGGTGATTCTTTACTTTATGAGAACTCGGCTGCAGAGGTAGCTGGCCACGGTCCTGACCTTCAGCTGTGCCCTCAGGCAAGCAGGTCACTGTGTTCCCTGCCCGGGTCCTTGGTCTCTCTAATCAATAGAAATTGATTAGAAGGCAGATGAGGAATTCAGGAGAGGCTGTCTTGGGACTTGTCCTGCAGCGGGAGGGAGTGAAGACAAGTAACAGGTGCCTGCTCATTCCCTGAGCTGGTTCCTAATGGGCTGAGGGGGGGAGTAGTTGGGTGGGTTGGGATGGAGGGACGGCTTAGGGGGTCTGCCCACCCCTCGGTGGTGCTGTGCGCAGGAATCACGCGCAGGACCCTGCTTTTGCTCCAACACCTCAGACATGGCAGTTGGGGTTGGTCTTTTTGCATCTTATTGTTTGTAATTTCCCACAGCTGTGTGCGGTTATTTTTAGTCCCTTCTAGTTTCTTTGTATCTTGCTGCTGGAGGAGAGGTGTGTCCAGGTGCAAGCCTTGCAGCAAAGGGTCCCAGCTCCCAGCCCATCTCAGCTGCAGTTCCCCCAATTTCAGGAAGGGGCGTCATGGGTATTGTATACAGTCGGTTCTGGATGTCAGTGCGGTGACTGTATACAGCCGGTTGTGGATGCCACCGTGCTTATTCTCACCTCCTGGTTATAGGTCACGGCTGGTTTTGCCTCGTCCTTTCCCACTGAGTTTGCCATGTGATGTCGGTTAGTGATGTTGCAAGCTGTGAGCATTCGTATGGACATTTTGGGGCCTAAAGATACAAATGCTTTTTGATTCGAATACAGATAACACACATGTGACCTTAGCATGGGATTGCTTGCAGGGCATGTACCTGTGCAAATGTATTCTATCGTGTCTTCACGGTGCTTTAAAACTTTATCCCATAACTCAATTTTTCACACTTAAATCGCACTTTGTTTTTAATTGACCCTAAAATGAAGTTTGCTGGTGTATTCCACAAATTGCTATATGGGACCTGCAGGTGTGCTGATTGCTATAATTTTTAAAAGCGTTTGTAAAATCGTGATGTATCTGTTTTCTCGGGCTGCCATAAAATGCCCCAGACTGGGGGCGCTTTTAAACATCAGGTATGTGTCTCTCCCAGTCCTGGAGGCTGGAATCTGAGATCCAAGCGTCAGCAGGGCTGGTACCTCCTGAGGCCTCTCTCCTGGGCTTGTAGACGGCCTCTCCTCCCCGTGTCCTCACAGGGTCGTCCCTCTCTGCGCGTCTGTGTCCCGATCTCCTCTTCTTGTAAGGAAACCTGTCCTTTGGGATCAGGACCCACCCTAGTGACCTCATTTACCTTCATCCCCTCTTTGAAGACCCTCATTTTCAAATACTGTCACATTCTGAGGTCCTGGGGGCTAGGATTTTCCGTGAATTTGGAGGGAACAGTTCAGCCTATAGCACATAAAGGGACAATTTAACACAACTAGATACAACCACACCCCTGCGTATGTATGTAGACCCCTCTTTTCACTGTGACTATGTCCCCTTCTCCATTGGGGGTACACTGGTCCTCATGTGCTTTCCCCAGTGAACCTGAATTTATCATGCACCTCAATTTTATAGCCGGCATCTAAGGCGTCACCAAAATCCCAATGAAATGACTCCTGAAACCTTAGTTTTTCCTACGAATTGGGCGTTTCTATTACAGGCCGTTCTGTTCATCTGACTTGGTTTGCTTTTCATGGGTCTGTGCTTCTGTCTTCCCCTGATCTGGTCATTCATGGGTTACGCGTAGATTATGGGGAAAGAGGACCATCACAGAGGAGAATCAGATTATTCCGTGCTCCCGGACTGGCAAAGCCAAACTCACCTCGTTCCATCCTTTATTAGGGTCATCCTTGTGAAATCCCTACATCTCATGATTCAAAACTAATCGACGGTGGATTGTTTATGGTTTTTATCCTCCTTAGTATTCTTTTATGTATGGTAGTCATTTCTGAATATGTTCCTCTTGGAAAAATGTAGTATATATCATAATGCTCCATTTCCCTGTTTCCATCCAGCTTTTTTTTTTTAATTATGTTTGGGTCTTCGTTGCTGCGTGCGGGCTTTCTCTAGTTGCAGCGAGTGGGGGCTACTCTTCTTTGTGGTGTGCGGGCTTCTCATTGTGGCGGCTTCTCTTGTTGCAGAGCACGGGCTCTAGGTGCGTGGGTTTCAGTAGTTGTGGCATGCAGTCTCAGTAGTTGTGGCGCACAGGCTTGCTCTGCAGCATGTGGGATCTTCCCGGACCAGGGCTCGAACCCGTGTGCCCTGCATTGGCAGGCAGATTCTTTACCACTGCGCCACCAGGGAAGCCCCCATCTAGCTTCTTGATCTAGTAGGAAATGCTATTTTGAAATTGTGCACACGTAATGTGTGTACAGACTATATGTGCATATAATTATATATAAATAACTATATATACAAGTGGTGGTTTATATATGTGTACATCAAGTAATATATGTGTGTGGTTAGTGGCAGATTTCACATTGTCATTTTTCATCTTTTTAAAATTTTTATTGAAGTATATTTGCCATACGGTATTGTTACACAATAGAGTGACTCACAATTGTTAAATGTTATAGTCCAGCTATAGTTATTACAAAATATTAGCTGTACTCCCTGTGCTGTACAGTATATCCTAGTAGCTTATTTTATACGTAATAGTTTGTATCTCTTAAAGCCCCGCCCATCTTGCCCCTCCCCGTTCCCTCTCCCCACTGGGGACCACTAGTTCTCTGTAGCTGTGAGTCTGCTTCTGCTTTGTTATATTCACTAATTTGTTGTATTTTTTTAGATTCCACATAGAAGTCATATCGTGATATCTGTCTTTCTGACTTCACCTAGTCTGATCTCCTTTAGGTTCATTCGTGTTGCTGCAAATGGCATTATTTCATTCTTTTTTTTTTATGGCTGAGTCATATCTCATTGTGTATATGTACCACATCTTCTTTATCCGTTCATCTGTTGATGGACACTTAGGTTGCTTCCATGTCCTGGCTATTGTAAATAGTGCTGCTATGAACTTTGGGGTGCATGTATCTTTTCTAATTAGAATTTTCTCCCAGATAGATGCCCAGGAGTGGGATTGCTGGACCATATGGCCACTCTCTTTTGTAGTTTATTTTCTGAGGCATCTCCATTCTGTTCTCCACAGTGGCTGCAGCACTTTCCATTCCCACCCACAGTATATACATGTGATGTGGTTTTTACCACAAACATCGAGCATCTAGTGAGTTTCTTCCAAACCTGTCATGTTACTGATGAAGAATCCGTTTTTGAGGCAGGTAGAGACTAGAGGCTAATCGTCTTTCGATATGTGGGCATAAAATAATAGAGATGACATTTCTATTCCATTTGTTTGATGTTTTCCAACACTGCACCTGGTGCTAGGGCTGTTGGTGTTGCTGAAATAAAGTCATTCACAGTATCCAGAATTATTTTAAACAGTGACAACTAGGGAAAGGCAGCTCTATTTACTTCCCACGTGGCCACTGATGCGTTTTCAAACAAAATAATGGGGTATGACTAAACTCCGAATGCATCGTGTCCAAGTACGTTTTGCTCAGTGATGGAAACAGCCCTGGGGAAGATTAACATGGAATGAAGACCTTCTGGTCCGTGTCTCTTGGCCCATTCGTTTTCAACATTTGGTTCTCCTTGAGAAAGCTACCGAACAGAAGAAAAACACCAAATTAAAGTAAATATTTGGAGATGGAGGAAGAACACGGTGTTCCGACGGCTGTGCTTTTTTTTACTGAAGTGTCGTTGACTTACAAATGTGTTTCAGGTGTACAGCAAAGGGATTCCGTTAAAAATATCTTTTTCATTTTCTTTTCCATGATGGTTTATCACAGGATATTACATACAGTTCCCTGTGCTCTACAGTAGGACCTTGTTTATTTTATATAAACAGTAGTTTGTCCAATGGCTGTATTTTTTCACGGAAGGCTTTGAGGACTCACCTGGCAATAGCGTCTTGGGTCGTCCACCCTTCTTGTTCAGACAGTATTACTTCCTCTCCAGAGGCCAGATGGCAAATGCGGGGGAGAAAGGTAAGTGCAGCCCCCATGGGGCACAGCCACGGGAGCAGCTGAGAACTGCAGAGAAACGCACCCCGTCAGCTGGTGGGCTGGCGTCTGCACCCCGCGAGGTGGTCTCGGCATCAGGGGAAGCGATGGGCCTTCAGGAGCCGGAGGGCAGGCCGGCTTCGAGCCTGTGTCAGTGCCTTACTGAGCCTTCATGTCCTGTTCCTGGTTCGACCCCGGATGGATGACCCAGGGGTGTGTGGCGTTGTCTTCCTGAATCCCGGAATCCCTTTTGGAGTGTTTTAGTATTTCATTGAAAAATATGTTTTCTGTAAGGGGTAGGAATGCGTGTCAATCAGAGTCGAGTAGCTGCGACAAATAGATTCCAGTCTCATGACAGCAAAGTTGCCAAGGGGTGGGGCAAGGCAGGCAAAGTGGGAAAAGTGTAGGAAGGGGCACGTGTGGACACTTCCAAGGTCTAGAGGGGCATCCGTCATGTTCCTGTATGTGTCATTGGCTGGAACAGGGGCCTCCCTTCCTGCACGTGAGCCCAGGAAGACGAGGGGATTTGTTGGGTCACGCGTGAGCTGGCCGTCCCTTTGCCGCTTCTGCTCTAGAGCTGCCCAGCTGAGAGCTGCTGGTGAGTTAAGACCATCAAAGGGGAGAAGGAAGCACACTGAAAGAGCAAAAAGGGAAAGACAGCAGGACACAAAGTGAGAGGGGCAGCGCCCTTGGCCCACGGGTGGCGCTGGGACCCGAAGCAGCCCCGGTCAGGCGCCCAGCGATGCCAGCTCTGTGCTGAGAGACGATCAGCAGAGCCACGTGACCGTCGGGAAACCCCCTCTACTGCAGTCTCTGCGCTCAGGGGCGGGACCGTCATCACCTGTAGCAGAGATGCAGCAATCGCTCCTACTACCTGATGGGTTTGGCCAAAATCTGCCAGCGTAGGACACGAGACAGGTTTTCTGTCATGTCTGTTCTCCTGAAGGATCTATGACAAGTGTGTTGGCGGGGTCCCCTCCTTAGAGAAAGTGGGGCAGCTGAAGACGGGATCAATGGACTGCATTAGGACGGGCGACATACCAGATATCAGGAACCGGGAACTGCAGGGCGTATGAGAGGTTTCACGTGTGTGCGTGCAATTGTCTATCCCTCAGACAATAGTCCACGTTTGGGGATCGGCTATTGAGATTATTTGCATTCAGGAAAAGTGTGCGTGTGCGTGTAGGTTTGTGTGTCGAGCAGATTTAAATCTATGTGATAGTTGCTTCAACTGACTTTAAAGGTCAGTTGATTAGCTTACAAAAATGAACTGCATTACATCTCTCCGGCTTTCTTGTTTGGCGTGTTAATATTTACAGAACGTCTTTGTCAGCGGTAATTAAGAGGCTTGTAAGTTAAATTGCTGTTTATTCTTTGAAAACTATTAATACATTGGAGTAAAAAAAAACAACTCAGAGCCCAAGGCTACTAATATGAAAATTAAAAGTGGGTCCCAGGACACACCTGTGAGCCCACTACCCCACCCGTGAAAGACATTTGTTCACAGGTTTTGGGTTGTCTTTGCAGAAATTGTCCGCGCGTGTGTTTCATGTTAAATACACGGCAGTTATCCCTGGACATGATATGGGCAGTGGATGCCAGAGTTCTGGCTTGGTTCTGGGTTTTTCCAGCACAGGTCATGTGGACGTGGATAGTTGTGTCTTGGAATGTGTGTGCGAGCCTGCTTCTGGGGTGCAGACCTGAAACGGAACTCGTTTCCAGGGTGTGTGAATGTAAGCTTTGCACCTGTGATTCTCAGGATTGGGTCTAAGTTTACACCCCCGCCGGAAGTATATGCAGGTCGAATTCATTCACGTCCTGACCGACAGGTGGTGTCGCGGCTTTTTGCTGATCTCATATGGTACCAATCTTATTGTTAATTGGTATCATCTTTCCTCCTCTTATACCAATAAGCATGGGCATTTCATCTCGGCCTTAAGATGTGTCTCTGTGGTATCTTCTCAAATATGCATGAGTTGTTTCACTAGTGGCTGCCGACTTGCCTTTGCGGTGCCCGTGGCACCCATGAGCACTGTCGGTAAAGAGGTACTAAAATGGCCCCTTTTCCCACATCTCCCCCAGACCCGCACATCACCAGATGGTTAGACCTTTGGCGATCTGATAAATGAAACGTAGTATTTTGTCGTTTCCGTCAGTGTTTCTTCAGTTACAGCAATTAGTCAAATATTTGCAAGATGGAAACATTTTAAGGCATCTTCTTTCGCTAAAATATTTGAACGCTCCACCTTACCAGGGACCCCGCCATGAACAGCTGATGCTTGGAATATCTGTTCTCTGTTATTTTACTCCTCCCTCCCTCCCACCTCCCTCCCTTCCTTCCTTTTTTCCAGATAATGAGCATCATTTTGCCTCACCATGTTCAAAATACGGGCAACTATCTGTATCAAGAAAGTGGCATTCATTAATGCAAAGTAAAATGATTTTAGCAAGTAAAACACCCCCCTTCCACATAAATGCTTTACTTCCTCACACGGGCATCGCCCAAGCACAGCACGGAATTGTTCATTCCAAGTGACACTGCTCAGTCCAGAGAGCGCGGCTGTAGTCCTCCCTCATGTCACGTCTTTGAATTAAAAACTGCTGCGTTTTGTGCACTGCATCCTCTTGAATCGGGCTCTAGTTAACAGTGCTGTATTACGTAATTAAGATCTACTCTCTTTAGCAATTTCTAAGTGTTCTCACCAAGAAAACGAAATGGTAATTATATGAAGGGTTGGAGATGTTAAGTGTTATCACAGTAATTATTTCAGAATATGCATGTATCAAATGATCTTTTTTATAACATCTTTCTTGGAGGATAATTGCTTAACAATGGTGTGTTAGTTTCTGCTTTATAACAAAGTGAATCAGCTATACGTATACATATATCCCCATATCTCCTCCCTCTTACGTCTTCCTCCCACCCTCCCTATCCCGCCCCTCTAGGTGGTCACAAAGCACCGAGCTGATCTCCCTGTGCTATGCGGCTGCTTCCCACTAGCTATCTGTTTTACATTTGGTAGTGTGTATATGTCCATGCCACTCTCTCACTTCATCCCAGAAATGATTGTTTTAATGTGACATAGATTTAATTGACTTATAGCAAATGTTATGTCATGTTATATCTCATAATATGCCATTGTTACCATGATGTTATGCTTGACCTATAACATATCTTATAATTGCCATTATGAGATATAACATGACATGATAACTGACATAACATATGTCATAACGTGTAAATAACATACGGCATGACGTACAAAGTATATGTCGTATCATAGTTGCCATTATTGATACATAGGACATTATAGCTGACATAACACGCAGTACATACCATAACATGTAATTGACATATAACACGACACTCAGTGTACGTCATAGCATACAATTGCCATTATATATAAATGACATGACTGGCATAGCATAACATACACAACAGCATATAATATATAACATAAAATCGTCATATAGCATATAACCTCTTCCCCCCCGCCCCGGTACGCGGGCCTCTCCCGTTGTGGAGCACAGGCTCCGGACGTGCAGGCTCAGCGGCCATGGCTCACGGGCCCAGCCGCTCCGCGGCACGTGGGATCCTCCCGGACCGGGGCACGAACCCGTGTCCCCTGCATCAGCAGGCAGACTCTTAACCACTGCACCACCAGGGAAGCCCTAGCATATAACCTCTTAAATTATCCCTAAAGCACTGAAACTAAATACCAAAAACCCAAAATTTCGATATTTAAAACCAAGCAGGGAACTCCCCGGCGGTCCAGTGGTTAGAACTCGCTGCTTTCACTGCTGAGGGCCCAGGTTCACTCCTTGGTTGGGGAACTAAGATCCCACAAGACGCGCGGTGTGGCCAAAAATAAATAAATGAATAAACATTAAAAAAACCAAACCAAAAACCCAAACAAAATAAAAGAGCGTGTCTTGCAGGAAACCCTGGTAGAAGTAGGCGTGACTCAGTTCCCTGGGAAGCACCTTAGCTCCTTGTCTGTGAGGAGATCACAAAACCACGTCAAGGGCTCTGCTCCCGGCATCACAGCCCGAGGTGGGCGCCAGGGCTGTGGATTCCAGGAGAAAGTATCCCGGAGAAGAGCAATTATCTAGGCCTTATTTCCCCCCCCACACCGTTTATTTTTAGTGGCGTGAGTTTGTCTGAATCTATGTTTTAGAAGAGAAATTGTGCTTTATCATCTTTGATTTTGTGACAAGACTCTAGGTTTTATTTTATTTATTTTAGAAAAACAAAAAGCCCAGCTGTCTGTCAAGCCTTGTTCAATTCTTTGACGTGCCCACCGGGAGGAAGGAGGGAATCACGACCGTTTCTAGAAAACTTTGGTGGAAAATTAACTGCGACGTGAATTCTGTCGGAGGATACGGGTCTGGGTCCCCACTACGTCCCTTTTTGACCGTGTGTGGCCAGCAGAAAAATGACCCCCGAAGATGTCCAATCCCTAATTCCTCATCCCCAGAGCAGGTGGGCGTGTTCCCTTACGTGGCAAAAGGGAATTACGGTAGCAGGTAGAGCTAAGGTTGGTCATGAGCTGACCTTAAGATGGAGATGATCCTGGATTATCCGGATGCGCTCAGTGTAAGCACAGCGTCCTTCAAAGCGGGCGAGGGAGGGAGAACGAGGGGCGGAGTGATGTGATGTGAGGGAGGAAGGACCACCCTCTGCGGCACTCGAGGATGGGGGAGGGGACCACGGAGCCAAGCAATGTGGGTGGTCTGTAGAAGCCGGAAAATGCAAGAGACAGGTTCTCCCTTGGCGCGTCGAGAAGGCACCAGCCCCGCTGACACCGGGGTCTTAGCTCTGTGGGGCTTCTGACCCCCCAGACCTGTGAGATAATAAATATGCATCATTTGAGCCTTGAGGGTGCGCTGTCGTTACAGCAACCGTTGGAAAGAGACACGCATATAAATGGCTCGTTAAATCTTAACTCGGGTCTGTCCTGTTGCTCAGAAACTTCCCAGGGTACCCACAGAGCGAAAGCCATGGAATACAAGGCAAATAGCGCTTTTAGTAAGACGTGATCCCTGCCCCCGGGAGGAGAACCTCGGGGCGGGGGGCGGGTTGCCCACGCACACATTAGTGTTCTTCCCTCTTCTTTCTTTCTAGTGTGTGTCATCCCTTCTTCATTTTTTCCCCCTTCTTTTTTACTCGAGGTTGAAGAAATCATGCCAACTTTCAGTTTTATTGGAGCAAAGGAAGGCCTAGGATGTGTGTTTGAAACTTTTTAATAAAAACCATTCTATTGTGAAATAGACAAAGCATGAAATGCACCCTTTTAACCTTTTTTAAGTGTTTAGTGGTGTTAAGTCCATTCACACTGTCGTGCAGACATCACCACGATCCTCTCCGGAACTCCTTGTGCAAAACTGAAACTCTGTCCCCGTGAAACACTAAATCCCCTTTTCCTCTCCCCTGGCCCCGGCACCCAGTTTTCTTTCTGGCCAGGAATTTGCGTGTTCTGGGCATTTCCTGTAAATGGAGTCACACACTATGTGTCTTTTTGTGTGTGGCCTCTTTCACTGAGCACGACGGCCTCAAGCTTCGTCCATGCCGTAGCCGGTGTCAGCGTTTCCTGCCTTTTTATGACTGAATACCATTCCATTGTGTGGATGGGACCACACTTTATCCATTCATCCGTGGATGGGCGGTTGGGTTGTTTCCACCTTTGTGAATAAGCCTTCTATGAACCCGGGTGTGCAACTATCTCTTCAAGACCCTGCTTTCCATTCCTTTGGATAAATACCAAAAGTGGAATTGCTGGGTTGTACGGTAACTGTTCTTAGCTTTTTAAGGACCCTCCATACTGTGCTCTAGAGTGGCTGTATCAGTTTACATCCCCACCAACAGCGTAGGAGGGTTCCTTTTCTTCACAGCCTCACCCACACTTGTTATTTTCTGCTTTTGTTTCTGTTTATAGCCATCCTAGTGGGTGTGAGGTGGTGTCTCACTGTGCTTTCGATTTGCGTTTCTCTAACCATTAGTGATGTTGAGCATCTTTTCATGTGCTTATTGGCCATTGGCATATCTTCTTTGCAGAAATATCTGTTCATGTTCTTTGCCTATTTAAAAAACTCAGTTTTTTCCCCTCAGTGGGCTCTCTTTATTAATTCCGTTTTTAAATTTTCTTTTTATTTATATATAGATATTGTAATTTTTTACTGGAGTAGAGTTGCTTTACAATGTTGTGTTTCTGCTGTACAGCAAAGTGAATCAGTCATACGTATACATATGTCCACTCCTTTTTGGATTTCCTTCCCATTTAGGTCACCGCAGAGCAGTGAGTAGAGTTCCCTGTGCTATACAGCAGGTTCTCGTTAGTTATCTATTTTATACATAGTAGTGTGTATATGTCAATCCCAATCTCCCAATTCATCCCATTCCCCTTTTCCCCCCTCGGTGTTCATACGTTTGTTCTCTACGTCTGTGTCTCTATTTCTGCTTTGCAAATAGGTTCCTCTCTACCATTTTTCTGGATTCCACATATATGCATTAATATCCGATATTTGCTTTTCTCTTTCTGACTTCACTCTTTATGACAGTCTGTAGGTCCAGCCACATCTCTGCAAATGGCACAGTTTTGTTCCTTTCTGTGGCTGAGTAGTATTTCACTGTATGTATGCACCACATCTTTATCCATTCCTCTGCTGGTGGACACTTAGGTTGCTTCCATGTCCTGGCTATTGTAAATAGTGCTGCTATGAACATGGGAGTGCATGTGTCTTTTGGAATTACGGTTTTCTCCGGCTGTATGCCCAGGAGTGGGATTGCTGGATCATATGGTAGTTCTGTTTTTTATTGTGGTTGTTAAGAAATGTTTCTGAAGCAGCTGGGAGAGAAACAAGAAGGTGTGCGAGTCCCAGTAGCCTCCCAAACCCTGCGGGAACCAAACCTCATTCGGAAGCTCATTGCTTTCAATGCCCTTGGCTTGTAAACCATCACTGCTTTGGGGCCGCCTGGAAGCCTCTAGGGACTTCCTGGGAGGACCTTCCACATGCAAGTGGCTTTCAGAAAAAGTGGGGAAAGTGAAACAGAAGAGGTCGGTTGGCTGCCAGCATGATATAAATACGCATATCTCTACACTTGTCACAGTGAAAGTCTAAAAGTCCAGGAAGGGGGCCCTGATGCTGTGATAGCTGGTCAAATCGCACACGTTGGAACTGGGGTCTCCCATGCCGCAAGTGGGGTGGACTAGACTTGTTTCTATGGGAACCAGGCATCCTGGGCAAAAAACGACCCTACAGGACATTCACTTTGTATTCCAGAGTTTCCTGTCTTGGCCTGGAGGCCCGTTGGCAAAGTAGAAATACTTGCGAGCATATTTCCACGAGGGTTGCTCTCCTCCGTGTGAATCTCTGAAAAGACATTTGTGAGCCTCTGAGAGCTTGACTTTGAGCGTTCAAAGCGGTTATGGGAATGGTGGTTCTGGCCGTAGCTGTTGCGATGAACAGTGTAACGTGCACTGAGGAGACTTCACAGAACATTGGGGGTTGGAAGGATTTGCGGTAAGGAACACACCTTCCACGGAATGGTAGTAGCCAAGTAACATAGAATTCAGCCGCGGAGGACGTGTTGGGAGTCTGGGTGAGACTGTTGATGCTGACGAGGATAGTTCACGGTGGACACAGCATCCACTTTGAAAGGTATAAGTAGATTCCGGGAAGACGGCTAAACGTAATTCTGGATAACCAGGTGCAGCTTGGCCCTGCTGGATTTTGAACTGATAAACAGAGAAACGAATATAAAAATGAAGAAAACAAACACAACCTTGTAAATCAACTGTACAACAATAAAAATTAATGTAAAAAAATGAAGAAAGCACTGAGTGTCCTAAGGCGGCTTTTGGGAACCTTAGATTCCAAGGGAGATTCTTGGAGGTGTAATTCCACCAGGTGTGCTGTGGAAAGTTTGGCCACATCTGCCTGCGGTTAGCTGAGTGTAGAGAGTGTGTTCAGCCAGGCATCCACCCATAAATCTTCAAAAAAATTTTATTTATTGACGTATAGTTGATTTACAAGGTTGTGTTAGTTTCAGGAGTACAGCAAAGTGATTCAGTTATAATTATATGTATTTTTTCATATTCTTTCCTATTTTGGTTTATCACAGAATATTGAGTAGAGTTCCCTGTGCTATACAGGAGGCTCTTGTTGTGTATTCATCCTATATATACTAGTTTGCATCTGCTAATCCCAACCTTCCACTCCATCCCTCCTCCACCCCCCTGCCCCTTGGCAACCACAAGTCTGTTCTCTACGTCTGTGAGTCTTGTTTCTGCTTTGTAGATACGTTCATTTGTGTTCATATTTTAGATTCTACATATAAGTGATATCACATGCTATTTGTCTTTCTCTGGCTTACTTCACTTAGTATGATCATCTCTGGGTCCATCCGTGTGGCTGCAGATGGCATTATATCATTCTTTTTTATGGCTGAATAATATTCCATTGCATGTGTCTTTTTGAATTATGGTTTTCTCAGGGTATATGCCCAGCAGTGAGATTGCTGGGTCGTATGGTAGTTCTATTTTTAGTTTTTTAAGGAACCTCCACACTGTTCTCCATAGTGGCTGCACCAACTTACATTCCCACCAACAGGGTAGGAGGGCTTCCTTTTCTCCATACCCTCTCCAGCACCTATTGTTTGTAGACTTTTTAATGATGCCCATTCTGACCAGTGTGAGGTTGATACCTCCTTGTAGTTTTGATGTGCATTTTTCTAATAATTAGCAATGTTGAGCCTCTTTTCCTGTGCCTGTTGGCCATCTGGATGTCTTCTCTGGACCTATATGTCTATTAAGGTCTTCTGCCCATTTTTTTTTAACATCTTTATTGGAGTATAATTGCTTTACAATGGTGTGTTAGTTGCTGCTATATAACAAGGTGAATCAGCTATACATATACATGTATCCCCATATCTCCTCCCTCTTGCGTCTCCCTCCCTCCCACCCTCCCTATCCCACCCCTCTAGGTGGTCACAAAGCACTGAGCTGATCTCCCTGTGCCATGCAGCTGCTTCCCACTAGTTATCTGTTTTACATTTGGGAGTGTATATATGTCCATGCCACTCTCTCACTTTGTCCCAGCTTACCCTTCCCCCTCCCCGTGTCCTCAAGTCTATTCTCTACGTCTGCGTTTTTATCCTTGTCCTGCCCCTAGGTTCTTCAGAACCATTTTTTTTAGATGCCATAAGGTCACAGACACCCCAAAACACACCACTGGATGTAGTCCTGCCCAGCAGAAAGACAAGATACAGCCTCATTCACCAGAACACAGGCACTAGTTCCCTCCACCAGGAAGCCTATACAACCCACTGAACCAACTTTAGCCACTGGGGACAGACACCAAGAACAACGGGAACTACGAACCTGCAGCCTGTGAAAAGGAGACCCCAAACACAGTAAGTTAAGCAAGATGAGAAGACAGAGAAACAGCAGATGAAGGAGTATGGTAAAAACCCACCAGACCAAACAAATGTAGAGGAAATAGGCAGTCTACCTGAAAAACAATTCAGAGTAATGATAGTAGAGATAATACAAAATCTTGGAAATAGAACGGAGAAAATACAAGAAACGTTTAACAAGGACCTAGGAGAACTAAAGAGGAAAAAAGCAACGATGAACAACACACTAAATGAAATTAAAAATACTCTAGAAGGAATCAATAGCAAAATAACTGAGGCAGAAGAATGGATAAGTGACCTGGAAGATAAAATAGTGGAAATAACTACTGCAGAGCAGGATAAAGAAAAAAGAATGAAAAGAGTTGAGGATAGGCTCAGAGACCTCTGGGACAATATTAAACGCACCAACATTCGAATTATAGGGGTCCCAGAAGAAGAAGAGAAAAAAGAAAGGGACTGAGAAAATATTTGAAGAGATTATAGTAGAAAACTTCCCTAATATGGGAAAGGAAATAGTTAATCAAGTCCAGGAAGCACAGAGAGTCCCATACAGGGTAAATCCAAGGAGAAATAGGCCAAGACACACATTAATCAAACTATCAAAAATTAAATACAAAGAAAGCATATTAAAAGCAGCAAGGGAAAAGCAACAAATAACATACAGGGGAATCCCGATGAGGTTAACAGCTGATCTTTCAGCAGAAACTCTGCAAGCCAGAAGGGAGTGGCAGGACATATTTAAAGTGATGAAGGAGAAAAACCTACAACCAAGATTACTCTACCCAGCAAGGATCTCATTCAGATTTGATGGAGAAATTAAAAGCTTTAGAGACAAGCAAAAGCTGAGAGAATTCACCACCAAACCAGCTTTACAACAAATTCTGCCCATTTTTTGATTGTTTTTTGTTGTTGTTCTTGCGTTGTGTGAGCTATTTGTATATTTTGGAAATTAAACCCTTGTTGGTTGCATCATTTGCCAATATTTTCTCTCGTTCTGCAGCATTTGTTATTTGTAGACTTTTTTTTTAAGATGTTGGGGGTAGGAGTTTATTAATTTATATTTTTGCTGTGTTGGGTCTTCGTTTCTGCCTGAGGGCTTTCTCTAATTGCGGCACGCGGGGGCCACTCTTCATCGCGGTGCGCGGGCCTCGCTGTCGCAGCCTCTCTTGTTGCGCAGCACAGGCTGCAGACGCGCAGGCTCAGTAGTTGTGGCTCTCGGGCCTAGTTGCTCCGCGGCATGTGGAATCCTCCCCGACCAGGGCTTGAACCCGTGTCCCCTGCATTAGCAGGCAGATTCTCAACCACTGCGCCACGAGGGAAGCCCTGTTTGTAGACTTTTTGACGATGGCCACTGTGACCAGCGTGAGGCGCACACAAGTTTCTCCTGCTCAGAAGACTGTGTCTCTAAGAACACGTTCTCCTTTTATTTGAACTTTTTCTAAAGGTTCCCTGTGCTCTCTCCCACTTCTGAATTCTAATATTGTTGTTCCCTGTGGATACAGGCATTTTTCCTCCATTTACCTTTGTTATGAACTCCGTTGCTTGCGTCACCATGACTGGGAGACGACAAACAAGAGAAGGCTGTGAAATCCTAGAGACGCAGTGGTCTTCACTCATCCACCCAAAGCAGAGAGCACCCCAGATGCATCGGCGGGGAAGGATCCTTCCCTCCCCGCCGGGACTGTGGAGCAGGCGATGGCCCACAGGGAGTGGAAAGTCCATTTCTGCATTAACGAAAGGTTGCTGGGCCGTCACCAATGCCAACCCCAGGACAGGGCCGTTCACTAGGGTGCAAACGATGACTCCCTTATCTGTGAGGTTTCAGAGCTGTGTAAGAGGATCTGGTGGCATGAGAAACCCAGAGGGAGCCCGTCTTAATTGCAGACACTCTTGTTCACAGCTCCTTATAAAAGGTGGTTTGGAGCCATGCTAGATCACGTGGGGAACTGGACCCCCCCCTTAAGTGTCATGAGTGTCTGTCTCCTAGCTGCATAAAGAAGACCCTGTCTCGGAAGCGTGGAATGTTCCCTGGACCCAAGCAGCTTAAAATCAACGTTGGTGGTGGGTGGAGGCTGCGGGCGTGCTGTGGCTGGAGAGGATGCAGGTGTCTCTCTGGTCGCCATGCTGCCCAGAGCTGGGAACACTTAGCCACAGATGGGGTGGGCACAGGGAGAGCGTCACAGGGGTGACCCCTCCATAATTGCGTGGGTTTGTCCCATCAGTGACATTCTGCGGTAGGCGTTGTGTAAATAAAAGCACTTCCCAGTGCTGAGAGCGTGTTCATTTTCCTGATGGCTAAACCAACAGAAGATGGACCATGGGACATTACGTCATCCTATGGCTGGGTGCCCGCCGAACACCTGAGCAGCAGGTGACAGACATCAGGTGCCCCATGGTGGGACCCCTGAGAAGGTTCAGACAGATGCTTGCCTCCCCCTGTGTGACTGAGTTTTACGACCAGAGAAATAAACATAACACTTCTGTGGGTGAGAGATGCTGGCGGGGGGAGAGGCTGTGACAGTAGAGTTTGAGGAGCCGGTTTGGAAGTGCTGCAGGACCTCTTCTGAGAATGGGCACGGATGAGGATGCTTCGGTGAACGGACCGTGGGATTCTGACCTTGCCTTTGTTGCCAGTTCCATTTCCTTCCTCACCACGACTCCCTTGCCCTGTCATATTTGGAGAAAAGAGAGCTGTTGAATTATGGGGACACTTCCTAGCCTTGGGGACACTGCAGGTAGAACCCTAGTGTGCCATTCTTCGGGTGTTTGCATTAGAAAAGGACTGTTCTTAGCTTCCCAGCATCTGCCTCGTGCTGGTTTCAAAGGATCCTGAGAGCGACAGCTTTGAACAGACTCCTAAGTGACGCTGAGGGGATTCTATCCCATTTTTCAGCTGGTTTGCAGCTTCCCTTGATGGTTCAAAGCAATCTCGCCGAAGGAACCTGATTCCCAGGGCATCAGGCAATGCCAGGAAGGCTGCCAGGATCGGTCCTGGTTGCAAAGCAATGTTAATTAAAACTCATGTCTGATCTCCACACCTCTCACTGCATCCTGTCCCCCCACGTACACTTTTAATAATGTGCAGTTCTATTGTACTATCCGCGGTGACCCATTTCACAGCATGTGGTACTCGTGTGGTGTCATTTCTCCGCTGGACGGAAGGAGAAAGTAATAAAACGTTCCGGAGTCGTGGAGAGAGCGTGGGCCTTGGCATCTCATGGCCTGCAATCCTAGTTCTTGCTTTGCTGCCTCTGTAGCTGGGCTGCCTTCTTGGAGACCCTCGACGTCACCAAACGTCAGTTTTCTTGTCTGCAGAATGGAGACAACGGTCATTTGCTTTGGGCTTTGCAGAAAGGATTAGAAGGGGTGGATGTATCAGAGGAAAACCAATGTACCCACGGAAAAGTCCTTATCACTCATTACAACGGAGCGGGGTGACCTCCAGGGGAAATGCGCCTTCCATCGGATGAATTGTTACATGAGCACGTTTGAAGGGGCTGTGATCCAGCTGTACTTAAAAAATTTTTTTTTATTTAACATTTTTTTATTGTCAAAGTCACATAATATAAAACATCCTTTTTTTTTTTTTTTTTTGCAGTACGCGGGCCTCTCACTTCTGTAGCCTCTCGCGTTGCGGAGCACAGGCTCCGGACACGCAGGCTCAGCGGCCATGGCTCACGGGCCCAGCCGCTCCGCGGCATGTGGGATCTTCCCAGACCGGGGCACGAACCCGTGTCCCCCGCATCGGCAGGAGGACTCCCAACCACTGCGCCACTAGGGAAGCCCAAAACATCCTATTTTAACCACATTTAACTGCACAGCTCAGTGGCACTAAGTACATTCACATTATTGTACAATCCTCACCTCCCGAATTTTTGAGCTTCCCAAACTGAAACTCTGTCCCCATCAAACATTAACTGCACATTCCCCCACCCCCCGGCCCCGGCATCTACCAGTGTACTTTCTGACTTCATGAATTTGACTGTTTTAGGTACCTCATATAAGTGGTATCAAACAGCATTGACCTGCACCCAGTGTATATTGGAATGCATTTTTAAGGTTAATATATGTCCTGCAAACATACTGTACCTTCTTTTCTTCTCCCTGTGCAATACAGTAGTCCCTCACTAAACCTCTGCTTCATACACAGTAGTGTTCATATGTCCATCCTAATCTCTCAATCCATCCCACTCCCCCCTTGGTGTCCATACGTTTGTTCTCTACGTCTGTGTCTATTTCTGCTTTGCAAATAGGTTCATTTGTACCATTTTTCTAGATCCCACATATATGCATTAAATGAATATATGACATTCGTTTTTCTCTTTCTGACTTACTTCACTCTATACCTGGAGAAAACCGTAATTCAGAAAGATAACATTCCAGTGTTCCGAAACGGTGATTGCTTTAACTGCCTTTCTTCTTCCCAAAAGACGTTTAAAAGAGTTTTACAATTCCAGTTGGAAACTGTAACCCAAAAAGGTGCATGCACCCCTATGTTCACAGCAGCAATGTTCACAGTAGCCAAGACATGGAAGCCACCTAAATGTCCTTCGACGGGGGAATGGATAAAGAAGATGTGGTACGTATATACAGTGGAATATTACTCAGCCATAAAAAAGAATGAAATCATGCCATCTGCAGCAACATGGAGAGACCTAGAGATCCCACTGTCTTTGATTTCACTCAGAAGCTCTGGGCTTTGTTGGATATGTGGCCGTGCAAATCGCTTTGGGCCGTTCCCACATCGTGCTGTCAAGAGTCCATCCCTAACGCTTACAGTAATCCCTTGAAATCTGCAGCCCTGTTACAACAAAGACCAGCCTCTTCGCTGCAGCTTCCAGAACTTACAAGTCAGTGGAATTGCAAAGTGGTGGGACGGGGGAACATTTTACGTTGGCATTCACGCATTGTCTGTAAACGAAAATGCAAATGATTTGTTTTAGTTTGTGACCATCGGGCACTTGGTAGGGGTGGGGGGCATGGAGCTTTGTCCTGCGGTGTGCATTTTATATAGAAAATGTATGAAAGGAAAAAATCAGTCAGATGGGTGAAAGGAAAAAAATCAAAGCCATACATGCAGGCATCTGTTTTCAGGTTCGTGTTTCGTCACGACACCAACCTGTCGAAAGTTTACTGATTGCACGTTCAACCAATCCTCTTGTGAGTCTGTTTATGTTTCATAGGCAAGTTCATTTGTATCACACTTTAGATTCCACATGTAAGTGGTAACGTGGTATCTGTCTTCCCTGTCTGACTGACTTCACTCAGTATGATCATCTCTAGGTCCATCCAGGTTGCTGCAAATGGCATGATTTCATTCCTTTTTATGGCTGAGTCATGTTCCATTGTACACATGCACCACTGTGTCTTATTTATCCTTCCCTCTGTCGATGGACACGTAGGTTGTTTCCATGTCCTGGCTATTGTGAATAGTGCTGCTGTGAACAGTGGGGTGCGTGTATCTTTTCGAATCAGTTTTGTCTGGATATATGCCCAGCAGTGGGATTGCTGGATCGTATGATAGCTCTATTTTTAGTTTTTTAAGGAACCTCCATACTGTTCTCCGTGGTTTATATTCCCCCCAACAGTGTAGGAGCGTCCTTTCTTCTCCACAGCTTCCCTAGCATTTGTGATTTGTGTTCTTTTTGGTGATGGTCATTTGACAGGTGTGAGGTGATACCTCGTTGTGGTTTTGGTTTGCATTTCCCTGATGATTAGCAGTGTTGAGCATCTTTTCATGTGTCTGAATGCACCTCAGCAATGGCCACCTGGCTGCATGTTGGATGTCTGAACCACAGTTACTCCATTCTGAGTTTTAAATGTATTTTTCCTTCATGGCTAAAGCAGACGTACAGTGCATGTTTAATAGGCCGCAAACATGCTGTTTTGGTTAGCCTGAAGTTCAGATTAAATCATGTAGAAGCCAGGATGACTTCCCTATACCTCAACATGTCAAAATTTCCTCTATCGTTTTCCCCTCTGGATTGCAAATCTTTCTTTTTTATTGAAGTATAGTTGATTTACAGTGTTGTGTTAGTTTCTTGTGTAGAACTAAGTGATTCAGTTATATATATATTCTTTTATATATTTTATGTATACATTTTTATATATAAAATTTTATAATAGTCATATATTTTATATAATCTTTTATATATCTATGTATTCTTTTTCAGATTCTTTTCCCTTATAGGTTATTATAAGATATTGAACATAGTTCTCTGTGATATACAGTAGGTCCTTGTTTATCTATTCTGTATATAATAGTTCATATCTGTTAATCCCAAAGTCCTAATTTATCCTTTCTCCCCTTTCCCCTTTGGTAACCATAAGTCTGTTTTCTATGTCTGTGGGTCTGTTTCTGTTTTGTAGATAGGTTCATTTGTATCATTTTTTAGATTCCACCTGTAAGTGATACCATGTGATATTTGTCTTTCTCTGACTTACTCAGTATGATCATTTCTAGGTCCATCCATGTTGCTGCAAATGGCATTATTTTGTTCTTTTTGATGGCCGACTAGTATCCCATTGTATATATGCACCGCATCTTCTTTATCCACTCCTCTGTTGATGGACACTTAGGTGGCTTCCATGTCTTGGCTACTGTAAATAGTGCTGCTATGAACATAGGGGTGCACGCATCTTTTCGAATTAGAGTTTTGTCTGGGTATATGCCCAGTAGTGGAATTGCTGAGTCCTACGGTCGCTCTGTTTTTAGTTTTGTGAGAAACCTCTCCACACAGGAGTACTGTTCTCCACAGTGGTTGCACTAATTTCCATTCCCACGAATCGTGTAGGAGGGTTCCCTTTTCTCCATATTCTCGCTGACATTTGTTGTGTGTGCTCTTTTTTTTATAGTTATTATTGAGAAAACAATGTGTTTAATTTATCAAAAAAACTATTTCCTTTGATTGAAGAAAATGGTACACACTGCAATAATGTGAAAACCTAGAGGCTCTAATCAGAGCCCTCAAAGTCTAAGAAATTGAGGAACCTGTATTGAAAAACTAGTCAATCCCAGGATTTATATTTCTGTGGACAGCAGGTAGTTGTCGTGTGCTTTCTTATTTATCTAACTTGACAATTTCTTTTAATTGAAGTGTTTAGACAATTTATTTTAATCACCAGTAGAGTCTATTTTTATTTGTGCCATCTGTTCTGTGTTCCATTTTCCTTTTTTTCCTTCCTTTTCTTTATTTTTAATTTTTAAATTGAAGTATAGTTGATTTACAATGTTGTGTTAGTTTCAGCTGTACAGCAAAGTGATTTATAAGTAAGTTCTTTTGTATCATTTTTTTTAGATTCCACATATAAGTGGTAACATATATTTGTCTTTCTCTGTCTGACTTACTTCACTTACTATGGTAATCTCCAAGTCCAGACATACTGCTGTAAATGGCATTATTTCATTCTCTTTTATGGCTGAGTAATATTCCATTGTATATATATATACCACGTCTTTATTCATCTGTCGATGGACATTTAGGTTGCTTCCATGTCTTGGCTATTGTAAATAGTGTTGCTATGAACATTGGGGTGCATGTATTTTTTTTAACATCTTTATTGGAGTATAATTGCTTTACAATGGTGTGTTAGTTTCTGCTTTATAACAAAGTGAATCAGTTATACATATATCCCCATATCTCTTTCCTCTTGTGTCTCCCTCCCACCCGCCCTATCCCACCCCTCCAGGTGGTCACAAATCACTGAGCTGATCTCCCTGTGCTATGCGGCTGCTTCCCACTAGCTATCGGTTTTACATTTGGTAGTGTATATATGTCCATGCCACTCTCTCACTTTGTCACAGCTTACCCTTCCCCCGCCCCGTGTCCTCAAGTCCATTCTCTAGTAGATCTGAGTCTTTATTCCCAACCTGCCCCGAGGTTCTTCATGACCTTTTTTTTTTTGTTTAGATTCCTTATATATGTGTTAGCATAGGGTATTTGTTTATGCATTTCTGACTTACTTCACTCTGTATGACAGACTCTAGGTCCATCCACCTCACTACAAATAACTCAATTTTGTTTCTTTTTATGGCTGAGTAAGGTTCCATTGTATGTATGTGCCACATCTTCTTTATCCGTTCAGCTGTGGATGGACGTTTAGGTTGCTCCCACGTCCTGGCTATTGTAAATAGAGCCGCAGTGAACATTGTGGTACATGACTCTTTTTGAATTATGGTTTTCTCAGGGTATATGCCCAGTAGTGGGATTGCTGGGTCGTACGGTAATTCTATTTGTAGTTTTTTTAAGGAACCTCCATACTGTTCTTCACAGTGGCTGTATCAATTTACATTCCCACCAACAGTGCAAGAGGGTTCCCTTTTCTCCACACCCTCTCCAGCATTTATTGTTTGTAGATTTTTTTGATGATGTCCATTCTGACTGGTGTGAGGTGATACCTCATTGTGGTTTTGATTTTCATTTCCCTGATGATTAGCAATTTTGAGCATCTTTCCGTGTATCCATTGGCCATATGTATTTCCTCTTTGGAAAAATGTGTATTCAGTTCTTCTACCCATTTTTAAGTTGGGTTGTTTCTTTTTTTAATGTTGTATTGTTTGAGCTGTTTATGTATGTTGAATATTAATCCCTGTCAGTCATATCATTTGGAAATATTTTCTTGCTTTTGGTAGGTTATTTTTTTGTTTTGTCGATGGTTTCCTTTGCTGTGCAAAAGCTTTTAAGTTCAATTAGGTCCTATTTATTTTTGCTTTTATTTCCTTTATTTTAGGAGACATAGTAAAAAAATATCGCTGTGATTTATGTTGAGTGTCTGCCTATGTTTTCCTCTAGGATTTTTATAGTATCCAGTCTTACACTTAGGTCTTTAATCCATTTTGAGGTATTTTTTTGTATATGATGTTAGAAAATGTTCTAATTTCATTCTTTTAAATCTGGCTATCCAGTGTTCCCAGCACCACTTATTGAAGAGACTGTCTTTTCTCCAGTGTACATCCTTGTCTCCTTTATCATAGATTATTTGACCATAGGTGTGTGGGTTTGTTTCTGGGCTTTTTGTCCTGTTCTATTGACCTATGTGTCTGTTTTTCTTGCCAGTACCATACTGTTTTGGTGACTGTAGCTTTGTAGTATAGTCTGAAGTCAGGGAGCATGATTCCTCCATGCTGTGTTCTTCTTTCTCAAGATTGTTTTGGCTATTTGGGTTTTTTTGGGGTTTCCACACAAATTTTAAAATTATTCTAGTTATGTGAAAAATGTCATTGTTATTTTGATAGGGGAGGCATTGAATCTGTAGATTGCCTTCCCCAAGGATTCCTGGCCAAGGTTCCAATATACATAGAATTTCAAATGAGATAATTAACCAGCAGCCCACTTTCTGAGATCTGATCCTGGTGACATTCTCCACACAGTGCCTCTCAAATGGGAACATGCACAGTGATTCCCAGAGAAATTTACTGGTGCTGCTGGTTCTGATGGAGCATGTTTAGTGTTGATCCTGAAACCCTGCATTTCTAACAAGTGCCCAGGAGGTGCCGTTGCTTGTGGTCCCAAACCATACTTTTCAGCAGCAACGCCTTAGAGCCGTCTTCCCAAGGCTTGCCCTGTTTTGTGTGTCCCGTGGTGTACTGATTCCCTATGTAGATGTCTCTGCTCCTACCCAGGAGCTTTTGTTTGACCATGTCTGGGAAGGCTTTCTAGAACTGCTTGTAGGATATTGGTTCTCAATCAGGGACCTCTGTACCTCGCAAGAGAGACACTTGACATCACAGTGAGACATTTTTGGTTGTCACAGTGGGAGAGGTGGGTGGCGACCCCTTCCATCTGGTGGGTAGAGATGAAGCAGGCTGCTCAACATCCTACAGTGTGCAGGACAGCACGTCACAGAGAGAATTATCCAGTCATGGGTCAACCATGGGGAGGCTGAGAAATCCTGGTTCATATGAG
This sequence comes from Pseudorca crassidens, assembly GCF_039906515.1. Classification (NCBI taxonomy): domain Eukaryota; kingdom Metazoa; phylum Chordata; class Mammalia; order Artiodactyla; family Delphinidae; genus Pseudorca; species Pseudorca crassidens. Next base: position 1,596,524 of record NC_090318.1, read on the forward strand.
TTAACGTGCTCCTCTGGCCCAGAACGAAGCCTCAGTCCTTAGGGGAACCTGCAGATTCCAGCAGGATTTGCTCCTCTCTCCAGCGTAACAAGCCCCACACTCCCTAACTCCTCTCTCCTCCCCACTTCATGATCTCATTTTCTTCCTATAGGCAGTCCTCATTCACTAATGTGTAACTTCCACGACGTCATGGGCTTTGGACTTGGGTGTTGGCTGCATCCCCAGTGCCAGAGCTGGCTAATCAGTGAGGCGCAGTGTGTGTCCCTGGGGATTTTTGTTCTTGAGGCCGGGGTGCACTGGCCCGGGTGCGTTTAGAAGGAAATGAGTCACTCAGCATCCCGCGCTGTAGGACTGGTTATACCCGAAATACGTAAAGAAATGGAAAGCTAGTCGTGGCAGGTTCGGTAAACGGTGGGGTTGTTTCAAGAAGGAAGTCGCCACCTAGAAACGGATAGAGGATAGGGATTCCTCTGTTAAATGAGTGCCCGGGTTGTACATTTCAGCATAGCTCCCAAGGGTGTCTCGTCAGTCTGACTCGGGAAGGGATCACCGTCTTTCCATTAATGGGCAGGCGCTTTGGAACCACTTGGAGGGGGTACACGGCCCAAGCAAAGAACAGATAAACACTCGATATGAGTAGCGAAGGCAACATATATGCCTTACCTCAAGTTTTCTTGCTAGAAATCCTCACCCCTTGGAGGTTCCTTTGAGCCCATGCTTGCCACTGAGAACCTCTCGAACCCATCCAGGTAGAGAGGAAAAGAGAGGTATTAAAAGGAAAACAAGTGACATATTCCGTGACCTTCCTAATCCCTGTGGAAGCTTGTAGGCACGCAGGTAGATACGGACAGGACAGAATTTCCTACGAATGTCAGAGACGGCAGGTTCCAGAGAGAAAAGGTCCCTTTGTCTCTCGCCACTGTTCACCTTTGCCTTGCTGTTCCCGTATTGGTATTTATCCTTCGGTGTCTGTCTGTCCTTTGTTTTCATTTCAGCCTGTGTGTTTGTTTTACTGAATGGTAGACGCTTAATTCCTGGGTGGGTATTTCAGTCAGTCAGCCTCTGCACCGAATCCTTGATCAAAATGTTTCCTGTCAATGAGATAGGAATTGTTTTTTTCCATCCCTCCACCCTACTCTAGTAATGCCTGGCTGGAAACAAAATCCGACGTGAAGAACAGTGACTCCCAGGCCAGCCCTTCTCCAGGTGTGTACACTCAGGGAGGGAAAAGTCTCAGTTCTCCGTAGAAGGACCCAGCTTTTCCTTGATCTTACAGTAACTTCGTAGAATGTATACAGTATAGTCCAGTATACAGTAACCTTGTATACATATCCACATTTTAAAGAGAGCGCATTCTGTAAGGTTCCTACTGTCCAGTGCTTTGTCTGTGTTGATAAATATGGATGTGGTGCTGTAACAGGTGAACCAGACTGATAACTCGTGAACCAGGCTCAGTTCACCCTCCAGTGAGGTGTCTTCCAGTGAAAGGAGACAGAATACAGTCAAGCTAACTGGTGATTGCCAAATATATCACCTGTTTCTAAGTTCAAGGATGAAAAATAAGGCAAGGCAGGAACGTGGAGTGTGTTTGCAAAATCCATTTCGTGGGAGACGCATTTTCCAAAAGGAAGGGTTTTGAGTGAAGCTCTGATGATAGCTGGAAGAGGGAGTCAAGTGTGTATCTGTGGGTGGGACCTGCTGGGACGCGGGAACAGAAGATACATAGGGGTTTTGAAAGGTCCTTTTGGTTGTAACCGTAACTATCCTAAAGGTGTATTTACTTTGACAAGGCGTTTCCGTTTACAGAAATTTTAAAATGACTGACATGTGTAAGTATGATTCACTGGTTTGTTGTTTGTAATGTTGAAATATTTAAAACAACTTCACAATCTGGTGGCTATAACATATCAGTGTGAGATGGAAAAAATTAATACATTAGATCTCGATGAATCCACATGCAAATAATCTCTAAAAGTGTTACCCTCTGAAAAAGAGCAGAAGCAAGATTCTCCATGTAGTTTAATCCTTATGTACGTGCAAAACAAAGACTGCTCTCCAATATGTTAATAGGTTTGTGTTGTAATAAAAATGCATGCATAGGTACAATGTGTAAATTATACCATTCTGTTGAGAGGACTTAATTCTGTCTAGGGGATTAAAGAACAGTTTAAGATATAGAGATATTTTACTATGAACTCATATGTTTGTGTATATTAAGACGTCTTGATCAGATTTGGGGGTTTTAGGTCATGCTAACCTCCTAAAAGGAGTAGGACAGGCTCCCTCATCCTCTCCTTCTGAAAGCTTTAAGTTTAGTGCCGTCTCTTCTTTGCATGTCTGAGAAGACTCTGCAGTGAGATCTTCTGGACCTCCAAGTTCTTAATGGAAAATTGTGTGATGACAGATTGAAAATCTTTTATAAGAAAAGGGACTAGTCAAATTTTCTGTTCCATCTTGTGTCAGTGTTGGTAACAGATCTTTCAAGAAAAGTGTCCATTTCATCAAGTGTTCATTTGGTTGGCATAACTTTGTTTCCGGTTTTCTTCTACATTTTTCTTCATTTCTGTAGCATTCGTGGTGACTACCCTGTTTTCCCTATTAAGATTGCTCACATCACGAACACATGTACTATTTCACAGTTGCTTAACTTGTTTATGCCAGGTCCTACCTTTCAGTGTTCCTTAAGAGGTTCATCCCATCACTCTCTGTTGCATTGCCCTTGTGTATTTCCACCCAACCAATCCAGCATTTCCTGACATACTGTGAAGACCGGAGTTAGAGCTCCAACTGCATACACCCTACATACACAAGAGAAATAATTCAAGCATTGCCACGGAGGCTTTGTTACTTTCAGACAGAGTCCTTTTAATCTTCAGTGCTGATGTCTCTGACACTTGCCCGTTGTACATTTGGAGTCCGTGTCTGTGGAGGCACCACAACGTTTATTCTGGTAAATGTTGCTTAGGTGTAGCTCTGTTTTCCCGGGGCTTGGACCCATTCCCTGAACTTTAGCCCCACCCTGGGAATAAGTTATGCACGGAGGCTGCTAGATCTTTGAGACCCAAAACACCTTGAGTGCCGTGCAGAGCTGATCACTGTGTGCTCTGCCCATTAGAGTGGGAATGGCCACTCCTTGGGAATACTAGTGTCTACTGCTCTTGGAAGCGTAAGAGGATGGAATACCATCTTTAGATGTTTTGAGCTGTGTTTGCAGGTCCATCTTCCTGACTGAGCTCTCAGTCATCTGGCCCCTCCAAGCAGTACGCGGACTTCACGATCCTGTGGATTGACCAAGTCTCAGCTGCTGCCCCATCTTCGATTACGAGGGATCTAATCGTTAAGAAATATCAGGTCTTCAGCGCAATTTCAGAAGTGTTGGTGCTGTTTCCCCCCAGTGATGGGACGTGGCGTCTTGCATTTTCTGTGCATAAATCTCAGTGATTCAAACACAAGTTCCCCTTCCTGTAATGAATAAGATGCTTTCTGGGGACGTTTTTCTCGACCAGACTGCCCCCTCCCACTACAATATGAGTATCCGTGACCCCGTCCCCTGTCCGGTGATGGTTTAGTCCTTTTTCTCCTTCTCTCCTGGACATCTCTAGGACATCTGTATTTAATCCTCATCAGAATTGTGTCTGATGGAGCATCTATCCTATTAAAAGCACATTTTCCTGGGTACTGAATGTGCATATGTGTGTGTTTTAAATTAGGTGACTTTCTGCACAAGCACACATGTGCAGGGTATATATTAAATCTATTTATTTAAACCCTCAGAAATCAAGTAGCACCAGACGGGACATGAATGGTGACCAGGAGAGATGAAATGGGAAAGGGAGTGTGATGATGAAGAGAGAAGGGGGATTGTTCTGCAGGAACCAGGAACGTTGTCTTCGTGTTGTTGACCTTGATTCCATGGAGGAGATGATGTGCCTGGTTCCCAGTGACACATCCTGCAGGTGAATAAAACAGGACCACAGTTTAGTAGAGTTGACTGTGTGGCAGCCGACAGGGGTGAGCCTCAGGGAGTAGGACGTCCAAGGGTAGAGGAGCTGTTAGTGAATCCAATGGACAGATTCCCGGTGGACACATCTCTGTGCCATGGGAGGATCCATTTGGAATTTTCCTAAGGATGTACATACGGTGGGACCTTTCCCATTTGGGATCCGCTCTAGGAGTTATGATGTCAGGATTCATGCTTGTGTGGCTGTTTCATCTAAAACTGGTTTACCAGTTCTGTGACTGAGGTACACTTCTCTCCTAATTCCAAAAGTTTTGTCTTTTGGGGCTTTGAGAATTTTTTTTTTAATTTTTGTTTTGGAGTATAGTTGATTAACAATATCGTGCTCGTTTCAGGTGTACAGCAAAGTGATTGAGTTATACATACAGGTATATCAATTCTTTCTCAGATTTTCCCCATATAGGTTATTACAGAATATTGTGTATCGGTCCCTGTGCTTGTTGTTTATTTTATATATAGTAGTGTGTATATGTCAATCCCAAGCTCCTAATTTATCCGTCCCCGCCCCTTTCCCACTTTGGTAACCATAAGTTTTTTTCTCTGTGACTGTTTCTGTTTTGTAAGTACGTTCTTTTGTATCAGTTTTTAGGGTCCACATATATGCGACATCACATGATATGTCTTTCTCTGCCTGACTTACTTCACTCAGTATGATCATCTCTAGGTCTGTCCATGTTGCTGCAAACGGCATTATTTCATTCTTTTTTATGGCTGAGTAATATTCCATTGTACATATGTACCACATCTTTCTTATCACATTCACGTGGAAGATAGTGTTTTTATTTGCTTTTTTCCTTCTGTTTTGTTCAAACAGAAAAATAAAAACACACTTTAGCCTAGATCAGTGTCGTTTTCTGAGGCTCTCTTAGTTTAGAAAGTTTAAAGGTTCCGCTAGAACAAAGTCACCTTCTGAAGGGGAATATAGACCAAACGCGTGTTTCAGACAGTGTGGCTGGAAGGCCTTGAGCGGGGCAAAATTAAACATTGTTCTTGCGGGAAGTGTGAGGTCTCTTTAACCCCAGTCCTCCTGGAGTTGGGATGTGTATGGACAGCCATCATGTCAGGCCTGACTGGAACACAAACTAGTTTCCACCAACTTCTGGCCACATCCCTGCTTCTCTGTAATGACTGTGGTTGGCATGATTCCTGCAGGATAAGGCTGTCTCACCAGAACGGCTCAGCATGAATCAACCAACAAATCTGAAATGTAATAGGGCTCAAGAGAAGCGAAATTACCTACTGGAACAGAAAAAGTTCTCTAGTGACAGAATTTAAGTTACTGGGACACAAAATATTACTTACAACATTTGGCACATATGAAATCACAGCATGTGCTTGTTGATTTGTTTCATGAAAGAGCATTAATAACAGGCTGTGTTTACTTAGAATTAGGTGGTGAAGTCACTTTTTTTTTCCACTGGGGAAAATCAAAACGGCAGGAATCAAAGAACCACCGATTACTACCGTTTCTCAGTATTTCCAAAGTTTCTTTTTTTTAAGTGATGGATTTTATAAAAGATGACTCGTGGAAGAGGAAGTTTTAAATCAATTGACTTGTTTCCCGATAGCGTATTTACATGCCAGGTGAAGGATACATTCAGGAAAAAGTATAATTCTGTTACCAGCTTCCGTGACATTCACAGTATTTTCTTCCGGAATCCCCTCTTCTCTCGTCATCTGCTTGAACTTCTCAAAGTCTTCCTCTTTCGTGTTATTTCCTCTGCCTGAAAATCACCATGCAGAAGCAGAATTTTGCCCGTTAGAACCCGGGGAAATGTCTGAATACAGAACAAGGAATTGAATGTGCAAGTCAGATTTCGCTTGGTGTACAATGTAAGAGAGTCTCAGCTGGTTACCGTTTCCCATGACACAGGTGTCTGCTGTCTGTCTTGAGAATGAATCCCAATACAACGCTGCAACTAGGCAGTATCTAGCATCAGCAGCGAGACCCCAAAGGCTGACCAGGAGGTCTATGAATTTGGGGCTCCATGATCACAGTGTGGACCCTACTTGGTCCTTTATCAACCTCCTAGAATCTATACCTGACACTCATGCCTTGTTCTAGACTGACATAAACTGGAAACACAATTGTCCACTTCCAGAGACACATTCACCCTGTCACACAGGGTGATGGGTGATGGGAGAAAATTTATTCTCTAATTACCCCACCATTCTACCCAATACCTCTTCTGAAATAGACACCTATTGTCCCAGTGATACACACATCTCTCAGTGCCCCTGTGCAGGTATTTGGGGTGATGCCAGTATCCCTAACAGTGCAGCAGAACAGTTGAACAAGATGAAGATTTATTTTTAAAGCTTCAGTTCCAAGGCTCAGAATGCATTAGAAAAGTGGCCTGAATGGAGAAATGGAGGTCAGCCTGATTATAACCAGGGCTTGAAATTAGTTGGCATGTTAAACTATTCCTAGTAAAACTCCGTATTTTGCTTTTTAATTTCAGCAGGTGGGAATTATTTTGAAATTTGTGATGATCTGATACTTCCCACCCCTACAAGCCCCTCTTTCTTGATAGATTACTCTCCAGGGTCGTTAACTCAGTAAACATAGAGACCTAGGCCTTGTACCCTGAGTAATGAATATTGTCAGCACTTACTGACTTTCTGAATAAAAAAACTGACGATGGAAATGTTACGTGACAGTGGCAATGGGAATATTAGGATGTAATACATACCAGTCAGTCCAGTAAGTTTCGTAGTCTTGTCTAGTTCATCCATGTTGACATTATACATTCTCAGAGCATTTTCAGAGAGGAATAATTTTGATTTTATTTTTACTTACATCTGTGAGAGAGAATTTACATATATACGACCCTGCATTAATTATTGTCGATTAGATTTATCAGGGCACCTCTAGGGTATTAGCAACCGTACATCCTGTGTTGATCTCAGTCTCACTCCGTGGGTGTGCTGAATGCTACAGCTGATAGTAAAGGAAGGCAAGCAGGGAAGACTTTTCCTCATTCCCACCTTCTTATACAATTAAACTGGCCACACCTTGCTATCTTACTAAGATGTTTTCTAGAAGATGTTTTTTAATGGATCCGACAGTTTTTTTTAAACAACGTGAGCCGTTCATCAGATCCCAATTCTACAGTTCTTTGGTTTTCCATGATCCCAGCCATGGAATTGACTTCTCTTTGGGACCAAAGTCAATAAACCACTCAAAACTGTGTGATCCTGAGTGCCTACCCTGTACCAGGGAACCGTCTGAACGCCGTATGTTAATTATTGCGTTTCCTCTGCCCCTCGGTCTAGGTTATTACTTCACAGATGTGTAGAGACCACCACCATGTCTATTGCTATGAAGACAGTTTTACCTGCTAGGATGTGCAGGCAGGGACCCCCTAACAGTTAACTCACACCCCACCTGGAGGGTTGCACCTTCGTCTCTGGCTCTGCCCGTCCACTCTGCCTTGTTTATCTGGGGAGAAACAAGCAGCGACCTACTTCGCTTTCCTTCTGAACCCTCTAAACGCATTCTCTCGTGAGCCCTGCCTCACACCTTATTGCGATCGCTCATCCAGGTAGGATCTAAAAGTGCCAGCTGTGTTCCTGAAACCCCGGGTACCATTGCTCCTTGTCTGAAACACTGAAAAAGCATCAGTCTGCTTGAGAAAAAGAAAAAAATAGCCGAAACAGCTTCAGAGTCTCACGGCCCCAGACAGGTACACGCGTCTTGCCCGAGCCCACTCTGAGTCCATGAGCTTTGGGTAACATTGGGACAGTTTAAATCAGATTATGCGTCTCTTCAGGTCCTCAGTGACCACCTGTGTTATAGCCGTGGTTTTTACAGAGGTGGACGTTGCAGCATCACTAGATAGGCTGTAGAGGCAATGAAGGTGATGGAGACAGTGAAAGTAAATCTGTCTTCCGGGTCTCACGTCACCAATCAAAGCCACTGCTGTGCGCTGCATACTGTGGGTACACATTAGAGTCCCCAAATCAAAGGGGGGGGTGCGTTTCCAATAGCTAGTTCCCAAGAGACCTGCACAAGAAGGCCAGCTACTCTGTTTTTCTTCCATCTTAAGTTGCCCTTTTGAAATCCATTTAAATGATTTACAGCAGTGGAGAAAAGTGAAGAAGAAAATATAGTAGAAGCATTAATGAATCAGCTAAAGGAAAAATTAATACAGGAGTTAAAAAATATCTCGCAATCTAAAAATTACTGATGAATGTGTAGGGGTACGTTTCAGGCATATGTTTTCCCTACTTGTGTTCATGGTACAGTCACTTTGCTGTTGGTTATGTTAGGCAAGGGTAGGAAGCACAGGTTGATCATGTTTAAATTTTAATCCAATACGTACCCCTTAGACCATTCCAAATTCAGAATGAGTGAATTAAAAAGGACTTAGAGATAGAACTCTGAGCCAGCATCCCCATTGCTTTGAACAGAAGCTGTGTTTATGAAGAACTGTGCTGGAGAATTGAAATCATTTATGATATCCTTGGATTTATATTCATCCACCAGACGTTGGATGGATGAAGATGTTCTAAGATGGTTTTTTAAGAGTGTACTCTATGGAGTGGCACTGATGTCTAAACTCAATATAGACCCATGAGACGTTAGTTCCTAAGGTTGTTTTAGATTACGTAGAAACAGTTTCATATACTGAGCACCTTATGAAATACAAGTTCTCCACACCCGTGCTTAGTCTCTCAATGAGTAACACTCCTAATCGGGACGGGCTGTCCAATTCATGCGATTGAACCCTTTGCTCATGACCAAGTGCTTGGAAGATTTAGGGACTGGTGCCTGGTCACACCTCTGATTGTTAATGGAACGAGAATTCGGATATATGGAGTGGTTGAAGGAAGTTGAGACCAAGATTTCTACCCTGATAGACCTTTACCAGTGAACACTCTCATACTTAGTCAACTGGCCAAACACTGTCTCCTATCTTTCTTCCGTTAGCATATAATTCTGTGCATTTTCCGTGGAACCTTAAAAACAAAAGATCTTCAAGTTGGTTGATTACCGTGATAAAAATGTGACACACAATTAGGATTTTCTCTGATTTACCCTCTTTAGACCCTGTGTCAGGTATCCTTTTAGTGGCTATGAACGATGTGACATTCGAAAGAGAAGAAATACGTTGTCTAACATCAGGCAGCTGTCAGGAGGCAAGGATGTCATGTCTACACATAAAATGTGAGACGTTCCAAAGACAAACTGCAGATAAACAGGTCACGTTTACAGCCAAATAAGCATGAAGAAATCTAGAATTTTAGAAAAGAAGAAAACAAGTCTTCCCTTTAAATACTTTCTGGAAATTGAGAGGTCTAGCCATCATGACAGACCTTAGGGGTTCTCACAACCCTGGCAATGGTTTATTAGATAATATGATAGCCAAAAAAATAAAGACGACAGTGAGTTTAATTTCATCAAAACACAAATGTCTTCTATAAAAAACCTTTTAGAGAATTAAACACTGAAAGCCACACGTGTGTATACAAACACATTCAGACACGCACAAGCAAATGCAGAAATACACATGATACACATCTGACTTAAATTATGTACATGTAACATAAGATAATTACATGTGTCACCTGTATAACAAAAGGCTGTCTTCATGTATCTCTGTGTGTAAGTGTAAGACAAAAACATGTTATTTGTCATATATGAAGATGCACACAACCCAAATAAAAGGGGAAATAAGCCAACAAAAATTGGATAAATTATTGAACAGGACACGTCCAGAAGAAAGGCGGTGTGAAACTGTGTACCCCCATTATTCGTCATTAGGGAAAAGCCAGTTAAAACTACAGTGAGATTCCACTTTACGTCAATGAGACTGGATGAAGTTGCAGACGATGTTCATTCCAAGTTTGTAAAAGGACGTATGGCCGTTGAATGCCTTAAACACTGGTGGTGATCGTGCAACAGGGATTGTTACTGGGTACTTTACCGATTCCTGTAGCTAAACGTACACTTGCACTAGGAAGCAGCCGCTCCACGCCTACCCGAGAGGACTGAGAGTGTACGGCAGCACAAAGGTTAGTACAGAACTACTCACGGCAGAGTTAGAGTCATCACAGGTGGGGAAGAATAACACAGTTGTCCAATGACTGCCGAAGTACGAATATTTATATCCCCATCGTCCTTTCACTGGGCCGTGAAAGATGTGACTCCTTGTGTATGTAGCCTGGTGGATACTTTTTTTTTTTTTTTTTTTTTTGCGGTACGCGGGCCTCTCACTGGTGTGGCCTCTCCCGTGGCGGAGCACAGGCTCCGGACGCGCAGGCTCAGCGGCCATGGCTCACGGGCCCAGCCGCTCCGCGGCATGTGGGATCTTCCCGGACCGGGGCACGAACCCGTGTCCCCTGCATCGGCAGGCGGACTCTCAACCACTGCGCCACCAGGGAAGCCCTGGTGGATACATTTTTAAAGTAATACGCTGAGTGAAAGAACCAGGAGAAAAAGGTGCAGAGTGTGTAACTGTTTGAAGTTCGAGAACAGGTGGGAAAATCAGGTCAGTTGTTACCTCTGGCTAGATCGGTAGACATTTCATGGTCAGAGAGAGAGAGGGAATTTTCTGGGGTGATGGAAAGGTTTTATGTCTTAACTGTGGTGGTGATTACACAGGTGTGCACATATGTCAACACTCACTGAACTTTGCCCTTCACAAGGGTGCATATAATTACAGATAAATAAACTTCCATAAAGTTGATGTTTAAAAGTGTGCCCACATGTAATGTCAATTAAATGGGGCACCAACATTCTAAACATAGCAAACAACCAGGTTATGTATTCTTAAAAAAAAAAAATACTGAGAACTAACAGATACATGTACTGGGATGGGATATGTATGTGTGTGTGTGAGTGTGTGTATAATTATGTGTATACAACCAGTTATATATTTTGTATAATAGATGATCAATCATATATATTTATAAACCAATCTCTCCAAGCATAAATCTCTTAGTTATTTTTTTCTTAATGTTTTTATTCTTCAAAGTATGTGAAAATAGGGAGAGATTGTTGGATTACACGTATATAGTTAGAAATTAGGTCTTCAGAAATAGACTTCATTTTCTTTTATAATTTTTTGGTATCTGTTCTTCATTTTTTTATCATAGGAAAAGCTGCCCTTCTCCTCTATTTCCAATTTCTTTCAGTTCCTAACAGGTTAATAACTTTCTGTCCTTAGTTTCAAGCCTTTATGCTTGACTCTCTTCTGGACAGTAAATTTGCCCTGGTTATTTATACTGATAGAAATATTTCCTTTAGTCTTCTGTCTCCTCCTAGACTTCTTCCTTGCACTTGCCCTCTTCCTTTATACTGCCATTTTTTTTGAATTATTAAGCTGTATTTCTCAATGCCATCATACTTGGATTTAAAGGACAGATAAAAGGAAACATTAACATAAGTTACACCTACAATATAAATATGTATTTTAATCCCATTGACAAGAGATCTCTTTGATGCTTTTGGATACCCTATATTTCTTCGATTTAAATAATTCCTGCTGCTTCATTTCTTTATGTTTGGCTTCTGCTTAAACTTAAATGTTAGTGTGGGAATAACTGTTCTTTCAAGGACGAAATCATCAAATTATGTGTTTACATTTATTACTAATGTAACGTAAAGTTTAGATGTGAGAGAGACAGACACCGAGATCTACAATTCCTAAAATATTCTTATTTAGTTTAAAGCATTGCCGTTGATCTATATGGTGAAGCTGAAACTTCAGAATTAAATTTGAGAATCCAAACCTTGTTTCTTTTATATTTCATGAGTTCATAGGAGAAGCATAATCAGAAAGAAGTGGAATTTGACTGCTTCTGCATAACTCAATAGATACCCATTTCTGTTGTGGCGAAGTTGAAACTGAGAGTCGTTGGGCATATAAGAGTCTTCAGAACGAAGTCTGATATTTCTTTTCTAAATCTCCGCTTTTACAGAGGCCTCCACACATGCTATCCCAGCTCCCTGATGCTATTTGCTATTTCCTGGGTTTTTAAATGAATGGGTGCCTCTGAGGATGGCCGTATTTCTCCCTCTTCCGAGCTCTTTGTTTAGAAATCCCAGTCCCCTTCAAAGCACCCTGTGTGCGTCACATTCCTCATGTAATGTTTCAGACTCCCCGTGTTCCCACCCTCTGCAGCTTCCTGGTGCCGTCTTTCCACCTCATCCATAACATTATTGTAGAATTTCACGTACAGTATTGTTATTAGCATGTGAATCTGTATCCCTCACTCTCCTTTCACCAATGAAGGTCAGAAGCGTGTTTCTTCATCTTCTCTTATTCATTTGAGTTCTTAGGAAACCACCTGCAGTATAGTCAGCATTCCATGGGTAGTACCTGGGGCTCTGAGAGCTCTAATAAATTTGGTCACGATTGAACATCGCCGTGTGCAAGCCTTTCAGGGCAGAGCGCACTGCGTGTCCTCTACCTGCCCACAGCTTCTGGGGCACAGTGGGAACCATCGCTCACCAATTACGCGTGAAGGATTCAAGCCCCTGGGTGGGACTGTCGGGGTCGAGGGCAGGATCCTCTTCCCCCTGCTGTGTCTCTCTTTCCTGTCATGAGTTGATGCCAGTGGAGCTTCTGGGACTCCTCCCTCAAAGCAAAGGCTCCAGGACATTCCCTGGAGGCCTAGAGCGGACCTGATCCCACAACTCCAAGACCCTTCTCAGCCCCATAACTCAGGGAGTCATGCTTTTCGACATATAATCCCGATAATTCCCTGCAAATGTGCAAGCCAGACCCTCCCTCAGGCTTCGGGATTTATATGTGGTTTCCTTCTACGTTATTTTTGCTACTTGACAAAAAAGTTGAAGGCTGCTCTGTCATTTTCATCATCAAGATGAATATTACGCATATAAACCTTGAATGGCCCGTTCTCACTGGTCTTCTCTGGGTTATTGGATGCGACGTAAAGGGTTTTCCATTCTCCTGAAAGGTGAAAGCAAAATTCTCTGCAGAAATTTTAGTTCCTCTCTTTTAATTTTGTCTGACATCATCCCTCAGGAGCTTCCTTTCTCTTTTGCACATCAGCACAAATTATCTAACTTTACTGAACAAAGCAGGATTTATAAGCTTGTGTGACTACCCAAATGAGTGGTAAAGGAAGAAATGGAGATATTCCTGAAATAGCTTACACTCTGTTATCAAATGCAGGAACTGCAGTGCAGCTGGTAATTGGCTGGCTCACCTTCTCTTTTACAAGCAGAGTAGAAATGGACGAGGACCCAATTAAAAGACAATATAAATGCACAGAGACCGTGGAAGACATGTTCAGTAGAAGTGTATATGGACCCAGGTAATGGAGTAATTGTGAGTCGGAGGAGATGGCTAGGCTTTGGGGCAGATAAATTTGGATACACGTGTATAAAGCCCCAAAAGGGACACACACACACACACACACACACACTCACACTCACACGCACATCCATAAAACAGCCATCACACCCCCTTTTTCCACGGAGCCTTTTGAGATCTTTCTTCTTCAGCCAGCCCCACCTCCATGAAATCTTAGTAGCAGAAATAACTGTCTGTCTGGTTACATACACTGTTTGTGTCTGGGCTTTGTAGATACAAGGACGTGATTCTGTTTAACCCACAAGGAATCCCTTTTGGGCCCCCTTTAGGGGCAGTATTGCCACCACTGAGAATGCATGTCCTAGAAAAATGCCCCGATAATTGATTACGTGGATTCCACGGTGCACTGTGTCGTTCCAAGGGGATCTCAGGCATTTGCTGGTGCAGCCAAAGCAGCCCCTACTCGTGCTTCATATTCTAATAATAGTTATTATTATTATTGCTATTATTATGTTTTAGTCTCAACTTTAGCATTGTTAGGGAGAAGTTTTCAGGCTCAGAAAGGGCCGGGCTCAGGTCTCCAAATGGGGATAGCAGGAGCAAGGGTCTTCATCTTGCCACGCAGTTTTCTCTCCAGAAATCTCTCCTCCCCAAGCCTCCTGTGCGCCCCTCGGGCCATCCAGAATCCCACAGATCCATCCATGCAGGTGGGGAAACATGCAAACCCTGGTCACACCTCCAGTGTCTGTGCTAACTTCAAGATACGCGTGTGGCCCGTTTCAATCATGAAAATAGGCATTGACCCAACTAGAGGAGACAGTCCCGTAGTTTGTACAAACGTCAGAGGGGCAGCTTCCCTCTGGAAGGGCAGGGACCACTGTCTCCCCCATTATCCGTGCACTGCTTTTAACGTGCATAGTGTCTGTCTGTTCTTTATTTTCGTCTCGGTGTGTGTATTTATTTTGCCACATGGCGGGTATGGCGTTCTTGTGGGGCCATGGCTCCGAGCTCCGTTGTTTGTCACCATGTTTACTGTCCATGGACTGTGGAATTGCTTCCCCCTTCCCCGTGCCTGAGTTACAGTTCCATATTAGCTAGTCCCGCCTTTGAGGAAAAAGCCACTCTCAGCACAAATAAGTCACGCTGGAAACGTATGAGAGCTTCCTCTCAAATCCTGCCTAGCAGGTTACCTGCACTCAAGGACAGCACTTAATGAACCTTCCTAAATTGTAGCCATCTGGTGACTGTGTTAGGAGACAAATTCAGTGTCTGTGGAATGAATGGGTGTCTCAGATTTTTAAAAAATAACTATTAAAAAGTACAGCAGATGTTCAGTGTCTTGGAATAACCTATAATGGAAAAGAATCTGACAAAGAATGTGTATGTATGAGAACCTGCCGTATAGCACAGGGAACTCTACTCAGTGCTCTGTGGTGACCTAAATGGGAAGGACATCCAGAAAAGACGGGATAGATGTATCCGTAGAGCCGATTCACTTTGCTGTACAGCAGAAACTAACACAACATTGTAAAGCCACTGTACTGCAGTGAAAATTTTTTTAAATGTATGTATGAAGAGTGTATAGTATGTGTATATATATAACTGGATCACTTTGCTCTACACCCGAAGCTCACGCAACATTGTAAATTAACTATGCTCCAGTTTCAAAAAGTACAGCAGAGAGCAGAGTAGTCACTTACCCCATGCACACTGTCCAGAAAGTGGGTATTTTCACAGGTGCCAATACCAAGGGTTCAGCAGGTCTCTGTTGAGCCCAGGCTGGGGGAAGGCCATTGTTCTAGGCTTGCAGCAGAGAAAACAGCGGCCCACACAGGTACAGATCCACCGAGCTTCTGTTCCGGGAGGGGAGACAGGAAACACAGAAATAAACGCACAGTGTAGGAGATTGATGAGGGTTATATAGAAGCATAACACAGGGCACCCGGGCAGAGATCTGATGAGTGGAAGACAGTAAGTCATACAGTCGCTTGAGTGAAAAGATTCCCGAGAGAGTGACTACTAAGTCTAATACCTTTTCTTCTTTTAATTGTTAATTTTGGTGAAATACACAGAACTTGAAATCGATAGAATGAAATTGTATGTAGATAGACAAATAGCTAGCTAGGTAGATAGATCCTATTAAATGTTATATTATAGTATATAATTTACCTAAATTTATCTGTCATCTATGTTTGCACATACATATACAGTAATAAACTTATTTAAAATTTACTATCATCTCCATATAACATACAAAGAGAATCAGACTGTGGAAAATGTACAATGTATGTTCTTTACTAGATACACTTCTTAGATATAAAGATGCAAACACACTGGAAAGGAATATACCATGAAAATCCTAAAAAAAACATGTTGGAGAAAGAAAACTTTTCTGGCTTTTTCAGTGTTTCTTTAAAGAAAACAAAACAAAAAAAAGCTTCCGTCAGTGGGATACGGAATATATATGATATAAAATTAGGAAATGTTACCTTTCACTTATCCTGGAAACATTTTCACATGCCATAAGGGTTAGGTGTGTAGCCATTTGTTTCTCTAATGAAGGAAATACTTGTTCTGATCCAACAGGATAATAAAACTTCTCTTATCTCCACCGAAGATAACTGGTTAGGACTCAGACTTATCTTTTGGTTAAGCCCCAAGGCCCCTAGAAGACTGGTATTCACTTGGGGTATTTACACTTCAAGGAGGAATGATCCCATGACCTTATGGCCATTGGTAGGGATAAAAAAGGCAGGTGTCTCAGGCTCCTGGGGAGGTTTCATTTACGTTCCAAAGGCTGGAGGAAGGAGCGGACTCCTTCAGAGGACAGCTTCCCCTTTGACTTGTCCACACAAAGAAAACTCATTTTTCCTGCCCCCCAGGGCGTCAGGCTCTTTACTTTGAACAATTGACTTGTTTCTCATTGCATCCCCCCTGGGTGAGGACTGGGGCAAACCCCAGGAATGCACTTACTACTTCCTGTGAGATTCTTCACAGGAAATCCACCTCTGAACCAAGACACCTTGTGTGCACATTCAGGATAAAATTAATAAAAACCCAGCAAACACTGAGTTTAAGTAAGCTGTTATGGCTGTAGTAATATCAGACAGAATTAGCAAAACATGCAAGAAAGGGGGGAAAAAAGGAGCAGTGGAGAAGAGTAAAGGATGAAACACACCAGGAAGGTGTAACAGTCCTAAAAGAGCACATGAGGAACACTAAATCCTGAAATCACTGGAGCAGACATCGACAGAACTACGATTGCAAAATTAGAGAGGGAGAGTTCAGCACACTTCTTTCAGGACTCAGAGAACATTTCAATAAACTATCACAAAACATATGAAACATTTGGAAAACAAGATTCATCAAGTTTAATTATTCTAAAACATTTCGCAGAACAATGGGAGAATGCTTGAACTTTAAAAAAGCAAACCAACATTTTCTATTTGCTGAAGCTTCGAGGGAGTCTCACAAATGACACAACAGTAAAATCATACAGGTTATTATGCATTTAACATTGAATTTAGTACAGCATAAGTAAAAAGAACTGGAATGTGCGTATATATTTGGAATTTAGAAAGAATTATTTTAAAAAAGGTGGATCCAAGAAAAAGTAATTGGAAATTTGAAAATATTTTGAGCTTATTGAGAGGATATATATTAAGCTTTGGTCTAAATGTTTTCAGCATATCTCTTGGGATTCTTTTAGCCACCCTCTGAAATAAGGG
Source organism: Pseudorca crassidens (assembly GCF_039906515.1). Taxonomy (NCBI): domain Eukaryota; kingdom Metazoa; phylum Chordata; class Mammalia; order Artiodactyla; family Delphinidae; genus Pseudorca; species Pseudorca crassidens. The sequence continues at coordinate 1,613,557 of NC_090318.1, forward strand.
CCCTTATTATCCTTACATTACAGATGAACTTGACCAAACACAGGTGTTACTTTGGGGTAAGGCATAAATCAAATTACCGTAAGTATTGAGGTAATTTATAAGCTGTTTAAATAACAATTGGTCATAAATTCTCAGGGCTTCCCTCTGTACCGCGCAAGTCACATACAGAATTGTGGAGACACAGAAGCATTTTTGAAATGTGGTCTCTAACGCTTAGCAAAACAGAAAGCCCCCGGTGAGTTTTGAGTGGAGAAAGGTCATGCTGTAACGTTAACTTTAATCAGATTGTGTATTTCACTTCTTAACAGCTGCGGAGCCGGGTGAGACCACTCAGGGGTCTTGTTGGAAATCAGAGCAATGGATGAGAGGGTGGTATTTGTTCCTGGTGGTCCTGGTATTAGTAATGACTTATGTTTGGTTTCTGCAAACACTTTGAAATAGAGCCTCCGTCAGGTGCTTGCAGATTGAGCACAGATCGGGAGAGAGGAGGAACAGCCAGAGATGCAGATGTCTGCCTGCAGGCTTCTGACACTCAGAAGATGGACCTTGGGTCATTTTGGGGCACGTGGTGGAGTCTGTGTGTGGACACGTGATGTGTGAGAACATACCAGACGTCTTCCTCAGCCCGCTTGGCTGGTGGCCCCAGCACCCAGCGTCAGTGGTAGTCGACACGGGTCAGTGTTTATTTCAGCCTCCCCGCCATGCACGCAGCAGCTCGTGGAAGGCTCTGCTCCATGTTTCCTCATTCCAGGACACCAGAGGAGAAATAGCTCTTTCTGTGGGAAGTGCCCATTCTCGGGGCAAAGGGAAAAACAGGAGTTTGCACCGAACCCCACGATGACATTGCAAGTTTCTTCTCAGAGGTGGCATGTGGCATGTCATTAGGTCAGAACTTGACGTGATCCGTCGTACTTCACGGTGTGGAGATGGCTGAAATGTGGGTGCATCCCGGTCACTCATCATGTCGGCTCCTGTCCGTATGACATCCATAAGCCCCACCCTCCCCTTGGCTTTGAGGTGCGTTCCAGAGAGACATGAAAAGGAGAGATAGGGGTACTCTTGTCTAGACAACTCTCTTGAAGAATTTGGCAAGAGAAGGAGAGAGAAGCGTGGCATATTTGGAGAGGAATAGGTGCTAAAGTCACTTTTTTAATTGAGGAATAAATAAGTATCAACAGTATAACAAATAAATGATTCAGAAGAGAGAGCAACAATCAAATATAGCAAATACATGTTTCTCAAACCCCATAATATTGTTTGCAAATCTGGAAAGCATTCTTTAATAATTGCTCATGAAGCTTGTATTAGGGTTCTCCAGAGAAACAGAACGAATGTAAGATATATATAGCAAATATACATTATACGTAATAAACGTCTCTAATATAAATATATAAAATATTTAATATATATTATATCACATATAATTTTATAATAGTATAATGTATACTTTTATATAATGCATAATATACTTTCATGTTAACCATGTTGATTATAAGTATATATAAAATTCAAGTTGAACCAAGCAGAGGATTTTTGCATGCATAGAGAAACTTAGTGAAAATTTTAAATGTCTCCTTACTGGTGTGAAAGCTCACACTAATCCATCCTTTGAAGGTCTCACTTATTCGTATCTTACGGTTGAGCAAAGCAAAACAAAAACACCAGAGAAACTACACACCCCACGTCTCTCTATAAATGTGGGGAAGGGCAGATTTTCAGAAGTTCCAAGGAAACACATCTAATTTTCACCAGTTCTGTGCAAGGGTTCCAGGACATTGCAAGACCCTGATTTTCCTGTATAGCGCTGATAAAAGATAAATAAGTTCCGCTTGTAAGTTGAGTTACAATAGCCTGTTGGCTTTCTATCTATAACATACTTTCAGTGAGAGCTGGTGAATGGCCAAGACAGTTGTTTCCAAGGAGGGAGCAGTTGGTTGAACAGGGTTGTTTATTTTTCTTCAGGGGAGAAAGAAAAAAAGATCGCTTGCCATTTTTAAAATAAATATTTCAGAGGTTTCAATAGTTTGTGCAAAATAGACTAAATTTCCCCCTGCCTTTTCCATAAAGTATTAATGGACAGCTTTGGCATAGGCTAAAATGGAAAGCCTCCGACCCCGATCTTTTCTGGCCTGTTTCTTTTCAAAGCGCTTCCATTTCAACTCATTTGCTGTGCAAAAGTATTGCAAACAAAGCAAGCATCGTGACCACTGAAGAGGTACAAATATTGTGATGTTAGCCACCACTTAGAAAATTCCAAAGTCTTCCCAGGGAAAACTTCTCCCCCAAAGTCCATGTAAATCTTGTAAGGTCACAGCTGACCCGGTCCCCAGACCCTCCATGACCTCACAGGCTCTGTAGCCCTCCACCCGGGACACACACTTAATCTCCCAGTGGCAGAAGCATGGTCATCCCAAGGTGTCTGCCCTTGCCCTTCTTTCTGTGTGGAGCAATGTTCCTTCGATTATGTTAAGGCGTCCTCCTTCAAACCTGTAGTCTGTCGCAGCTGTTCTCTCCGTTTTATTTTGCGTACCACGACTCATCGACATCTGACCTAATAGCCATTTATTTACTTGTTTGCCTGCTTTTCCCAGACGAATGGGAAGCTCCCCAGGAGAAGGAAGGGTCTTCTAAGCTTCCTCAATACTTTATACCAATGTTTATAAAAATGCCCAGTAGACACTTGCAGAAGGACGGCAGAAAGCTGTGGTTTCTAAGAGGTCCCCAGCTCTGTCCCATGCTTCTCTCCACCTTCCCGGTGCCCACACACAAGCCTACTGCTGTGTCACAGGACCATCTTCGTACAGAAAACCTCCTTGGCTGGTTCCCGCAAGGACCCTGCTCCTGTAGGTTTGTCAGGAATCTTAGCAATGATGTTGTGTGTCACCGAGAAGGGTCGTGTCACAAGGTACCCAGTCTTCATCCTGCCCATTTTTTCTGAAACTCATTCTTCCTTTGCTACCTCTTTACTTTTATTAAAATTAGGAAGCAGGGACTTCCCTGGTGGCTCAGTGGTTAAGAATCTGCCTGCCAATGCAGGGGACACGGGTTCGAGCCCTGGTCTGGGAAGATCCCACATGCCGTGGAGCAACTAAGTTCGTGCGCCACAACTGCTGAGCCTGCGCTCTAGAGCCCGCGAGCCACAACTACTGGAGCCCGTGCTCCGCAACAAGAGAAGCCACTGCAGTGAGATGCCCACACACTGCAACGAAGAGTAGCCCCTGCTCGTCGCAAGTAGAGAAATCCTCTGTAAAGCAACAAAGACCCAACACAGCCAAAAATAAATAAATTTAAAAAAAAAAAAAGAAAGCATTTCCCAGATGTCCGGCATCTCTCTAAAGAAATCATAGAGCACTGAAAATTAATCTGAAAGCATATATATTCTGTATTGATTTCTTTCAGTGATTTATGATTTCATATATTCATATATCTACTATTTCCTTCATCTTGTGCTGGGTTTAATTTGCTCTTTTTTTAGATTCTTAGAGAAAAGTACGTTGATTTTAATCCTTTACAAAATCTCATAGGGGCGTATAAAGCCATAAATATCCCTCTAGCTGCTGCTTAAGCTACATCTCATTTTTAATAGGTTGGGTTTTTCATGCTTCTTGTCCTTCTATGACCCATGTTGTACAAAGCAGAACTATGTCTCTTCAATTGCCAGATATTCAAGGATTTCCCAGGTCCTTGTTTTCATTGATTTTTAACTTAATTCTGTTTTGATCCAAGACTACACTTGATAGAACTCCAGTCTTTGAAAACGTGTTATGACTTATTTCATGGCCCAGCATGTGGCTGACCCTGGTGGGTGTTTCAGGTGCCCTTGAGGAGAGGATGTGTTCTACGCTTGGCGGAGGTCAGTTATTTCAAGGTGTCGGAGGGGGCAGCTCCCATCACCTCTACCCTTAGCGATACTTTATTTGTTACACCAGTTACCGAGAGGGGAGGGTTGAACTCGGAATCTGTAACTGTGGGTTTGTCCGTTTTCAACGTTAGATCTCTCAGAATGGTGCTCCCTCTGTTTTGAATCTCTGTTATTTGCAGACATACATCTGTAATACGGTTATATTTTCCTGATGATTTAACCCCTTATCATTAGTGATCCTTGATACTCGTATATTCCTGAAGTCTATCCTGTGTGGGTTTTTTTTTCTTTTTTTTTTTTTTTGCGGTACGCGGGCCTCTCACTGCTGTGGCCTCTCCCGTTGCGGAGCACAGGCTCCGGACGCGCAGGCTCAGCGGCCATGGCTCACGGGCCCAGCCGCTCCGCAGCATGTGGGATCTTCCCGGACCAGGGCACGAAGCCGCGTCCCCTGCATCGGCAGGCAGACTCTCAACCACTGCGCCACCAGGGAAGCCCTATCCTGTCTGGTTTTAACACAGTTGCTTCAGCTTTCTTATGCCTCGTGTTGCATAGTAGATGCTTCCCATCCACTTACTTTGTTTTATTTTTATTAATTAATTTATTTTAACATTTATTTAATCTATGTGGCTGTCCCGGGTCTTAGTTGCGGCAGGCATGAGGGATCTTACTTTCCTGACCCGGGATCACACCCGGGCCCCCTGCATTGGGAGTGTGGAGTCTTAACCACTGGACCACCAGAGAAGTCTCGAATCCACTTCTTTTAAACTTAAGGAATTCTTGTAACTACTGTGCATCTCTTCTAGGAGCGTGATGTTGGATTTTAACCTTTACTGAGTGTATGTATTACACAGATGTATGAATGTGTTTATGTCAACTTGTACTTTTCATCTAATTTGCTGAGGTCTAATGCATACAATGGACTACATCCACTTAATTTTTTTAAAATATTTTTTGTTGTTGAAGTATAATTGATTTACAGTGTGTGTTAGTTTCCGTTGCACCACAGAGCGATACAGTTATACGTATATATGTATCCTTTTTCAGATTCTTTTCCCGTATAAGTTATAATAGAATGTTGAGTAGTGTTCCCTGTGGTATACAGTAGGTCCTCGTTGTTTATTTTATATATAGTAGTGTGTCTCTGTTAGGAATTTGGGACTACATCCATTGAAAGTGCACAGTTTAGTGAGTTTGAAAAAGTTGTATAATTAGCGTAGCCACTTGCCCACCCCAATCAACGCACAGAACCCCCGTAGAACCCCAGACATCCCCGCATGTCCTTTTTCAGACAGAACCTTCTGCTGTTCATAGCCCTAAGGCAACCATTGGCGTGTTTTCTGTCACCGTACACGCTTCAGAATGTCAAATATAGGAAAGAAGACAGCATGTACTTTTTTGTGTTTGTCTTTGTGGCTCAGCAGGTGACTTAGACACTCAACCACGGAGATGCAGGTACTGACGTGTCCAACCGTTCTAAAGCCAAGTCCCATTCTACGTGTGTGTGAAGACTCCACTTTTTATCTCGTCGTGTTTTGTGGGATGTCCGCTTTCTTTCCAGTTGACGCTGTCGGGAGTATACACGAACGGATTCGTGTGTGATTCTGGTTTTCGTTTCTCTTGAGTTAAGGACATAGGAAGGGGATTGCTTGGTTGTTTGGTAAGATGATTTTTTATATAGACGTTATTTTTCAGACCAATTCTAGGGTCACAAGTATCGAGAGGAAGGGACAGACAGTTTCCGTACCCCCACTCCCACCCAGACACAGCCTTCTCTGGTGTCAGCAGCTCCCACAGATGGTACAGCTGTTGTAACTGATGAACCTACACTGAAGCGTCATCATCACCTCAAGTCCCTAGTTTGCATCGGGCTTCACTCCTGGTGTTGCCCGTTCTGTGGGTTTGGACAAGTGTCAAATGACACGTGTCCCCCATTGTAATGTCATCCAGGGGAGCTTCAGTGCCCTCAAGATCCTCTGCGCTGTGTGCTCAGCCCTCCCTCCTAACCCCTGACAAGCACTGATCTTTTTATTGTCCTCATGGTTTGGGGTTTTCCAGAATGTCCCATAGTTAGAAGCACACAGCCTGTACTCTTTATAGCACCATCATTTATAATTGCCCAAACTCAGACGCAACCAGGATGTCCTGCAGTAGGTGAGTGGACAAAGAATCTGTGCTCCATCCACAGAAGGGTCTGTTACTCAGCGCTAAAAAGAAATGAGCTTCCAAGCCATAAAAAGACATGGAAGAATCTTCAGTGAATATACTAAGTGTACGTTTGTTTTTTTTAATTTACGCATACTGTCAGCCTGTTCAAGCCAGCAACAGTTGGCATCTTAATTAGCACTCCCTGCGTTAGAGTTTTCCAGTAAGACAAAACACTATAGATCATTCAGTGTTAATTTTCACACATACATATAAAACTTTCAGCTTCTATCATCTAGTTATCATTTAAGTACCTAGATAATCTTTAACTTTTGCCCAGTTCACTTGTAATCCTTGTAATATCTCACCCTCGTGTTTTTTCAAACAGCCATGCATTTCAAAATACGCATTAGTGTCCAGATAAATTATATCCAGAGATTTAAAGCTGTCAGTTCTCATCATCACAGCTTTCAGGCCACTGATCAAATTAGAAAAGAATGATCTTCCTTTTACAAATGAAGCTGACAGTGTGGCCACTGCCCGTCAGACATGCTGTCCCCACTTCACTTCTGCTAAGGCGTCAAATCTAGGATTTGAATTTCCAGTGGCCAAGGCCATTCTGGGGTTCTGCCTTAATTTAAGAAATTTTATCCACCCACCGTCCAATTATTTCTCTACCATTTTCAGAATTCTTTGCCATAATCGGGATCTTACGGTTGCCCCACATTCTCAGGAATCGACCTCCGCCAATGTTCCCCAAACGTGCTGCTTCAGATCGCGTCCATTTCCAGACCTACAGCGCAGAGCAGAACTGCAGGACAAGCCGTTGTGCGGTGGCCTGGCGTTGAATGTTGTCGTATCCTTCTTCCTTTTCTTGACATCTCATCTCCTAGAGTCATCTCCATCTACTGCTCGCCTTTCTCAACTTCCATTCGTTCCTTAGCCCGCTCAAAATGAACTTCCTTATCCTCTCACAGCTGAAGAGTCTCTTGCCAAAAATCACACATTGTTGCTTTCCACGCTTGCAGTTAAAATCTTGCTTTCTCGTGGTCCCTTGCTATTAAGTGTCGCAGCTGTATTCTGAATCTCTCTGCCATCTCTACAGCTGCTGTTAGCATCCTGCCTTTTCTACCTCTGCGTCCGTCCACTCCCATGCATGTCCGGGGTCCCTGAGTTACTAGCGACTGTGTCCATGAGGTGTGCGGTCTCCAGAGCCTTGGCAAGATACATGCTGCACCTTCTGCCACAAACCACCAGCCCTTACCTAGTGGATGCCTTATCATCCTCAGTGCGTCCAGTCCGATGTCATCTCCTTCCAGAACATTCTCTTACACTTTTATTCCCATTCACAAAGCCCTGTCCTATATGTATGCATCCTGCATAAAAATATACCAGTATTGTAATGAAATAATTCCTTTCCTTTCTCCATCACTTGATTCCTTGAGGGCACAAATGAGGAGCTTGTCAGATTTCCACTTGAATCTCCCTGCCTGAAATAAGACTTTAAAAAAAAAATTTTATTTATTTATTTTTGGCTGCGTTGGGTCTTTGTTGCTGCATGCGGGGTTTCTCTAGTTGCGGTGAGCAGGGGCTACTCTTCGTTGCGGTGCATGGGCTTCTCATTGCGGTGGCTTCTCTTGTTGCGGAGCACGGGCTCTAGACGCGTCAGCTTCGGTAGTTGTGGTGCGCGGGCTCAGTAGTTGAAGCTCACAGGCTTAGTGGCTCTGCGGCATGTGGGATCTTCCCAGACCAGGGCTCAAACCCATGTCCCCTGCATTGGCAGGCGGATTCTTAACCACTGCTCCACCAGGGAAGTCCCTGAAATAAGACTTTAAGGGCTCACATGTTATTGATCATTGAAATGATATTGAATGAGTTACCTCGATGTTAATAAGCTATATTTATTAACTAGAACAGAAGTGTACAGTACCCATACAGCTACCTGGAACCAGGAAAGTGAAGTAGGGACACATCTAATGACCATGGCAAAGAATTGTTACAGTGAACACCAGTTCAGTAAAACACATCAGTACTTCGGAGTGATGGCAACGTAAATTTAACCCAGATTGTTCATAACGAAAGCGAAATTGAACCAAGAGCTCACCCAACCCTGCAAACTATCTCTTTTCCTTTGAATTATTCTAATTCACACTGGGAAAAATGATGATATTTTGAGCAGGGAATTTTCAGAACTATCCCACTAGATTCTGCCCCTGAATCATAACCTCAGTAAGTGTCATGGTAAGAAGTCTGCTCTGACCATACTGCTAGGTCTACATATTTTAGAGTGACAGCAGTAATGATAGACAAAACAGGAAAGAGGTGGAGGAGAAAATTATACAGAATAATGAGGAACTAATACCCAAAGTCTGAAGGAAGCGTATGGGTGTAACATTATAACCTACTTCAGGACAAGGATCTTGGCGTGTATAAAAACAAGGTTGAAGAGTTTTAAAAACAATACATTTTATACACCACTTTCTAGAACACTTACACATCTTTAATAAAGCAATTCACACCCATGAAGGAAGCAAACAAAGTCAAAATACAATCACTCAGAAAAAGATGGCAAGAAGACAGCAGAATGTGGTCATGAACCAACATAACACTGTCATGAAGAGAGAGTAAAAATCACAGAAATGGGAATGAAAAGAAAAACAAGAAAGAATATAACCTGTAGGGAAAATAATGAAGAGACAGAGAGGATAGGTGTAAGAAAAGTCAATGCAATGAAACAGAATAAAAAGACATTAAAAAGACTTTGAGGGATATATCTATCAAAAAGACCAATATAAGCATAATTGTCCAGAAAACAGAAAGCCAAAATTATGATATATATCGGTTATTACAGATTAATCCCCCCAAAATGTCAGAAATAACCTCACACTTGAGATCATTCTTTGGAAAGACCCATGTTATGTCAGGAAAGTTAATCTGTCATAAGTTAGACAAAGTATTGGCCATGGTAGACAAGTAAAGTATTGGCCATGGTAGACAAGTATCGTTGGCAAAAAGATTAAACTGATTTATAAGTATTAAAATTTATATAGGCCTCAGCTTCTCTGTAGTAATATGCAGTCTTATTAATAACTGATCATTCGTGAGTCACAAATCTTCAATATATTCAATACAGTAAAATCCTGATTTTTAAATAGGGAAAATGCATAAATGTCTACCCTAAACAAGGGGCGAAACTAACCAAACAACAACAGAAAATAATGATACCAAATTAAATATGTGTAGCCCAAAGGCACCATGTACTTACAGAGGAAATGCTAAGGGAAATACCCATTAAAGTGAGGAAAAACAGAAAAAATGCTTATTCTCACTGTTATCAACATTTACCATTGCTGAAGTTGGAGGAATCAGCAGTGCAGATAGGCAATACAAAGGCATAAAAGTGTAAGAAATTCCCACAACTCAATAGCAAAAAAAACCCCAAGTAACTTGATTAGAAAAATGAGCAAAGGGGGCTTCCCTGGTGGCTCCGTAGTTAAGAATCCACCTGCCAACGCAGGGGACACGGCAGCTGGTCCGTGGCAGCCATGCGCAGGGGTCTGTAACAGCCCGGTTCGCAAACAGGAAATGAGGTGTGGATTACATTGTGAGACATGAGCCTTCAGACACAGAAAGAACAAGATGTTTACATTTGTAAATGAAACGGATACCTTCATGTGTGACTGTGTGTGTGTGTGTGTGTGTGTGTAGAGTGTGAACACTTGCTTTTCTGTGACCAATAGAACAGAGCGCCTAATGCATTTATGTGATAAAATTGCTAATATCTCTGAGAAGACCTTTCCTTTACTTTTCTCAGTTGCTTTTGCCTCAAGACGATTTCTATATCCTTTCGCTTTCAGAAACTCTACTTGACTGCAACACAGTAATGTTGAACAGAATAGAATTGAAATGAAACAATGATTTTCTTTTTACAAACATAATTTCAGTTAGGAAAAAAAAATCACATTCCATTAAGTATAAGGTCCGAAACCGTGTGTCAGGAGCGTTCATGAAATTATGTGTATGGTTGTTAAGTCTTAGAATCTCTTAGGCAAATATTTGCTGTTTCAGAACAGAGCGCTTTTATGCCCTTTGTTGTGCTGAATAAATGACTCTGACTGTCAATATCATGTGATGAGACGTGTTTATAGGCAATTTGAGGAAAATGGTTGCCTGTTACCTTTAATCTCTTATAATATTGTAGGGGAGGGGGGATTTCCCCTTCTACCCCTCTTGAGTCCTTGTGGCTGGACTTATAATAAAATTAACACAAGACAGCTGAGCAGGAGAAAAAGAAACACATTTTAATTTGTGTGCACAGAGGTCTCCTAGAAATGGGACCTAAGAAGTGGCCAAAGCAGGTGGCTTTTATACTTTTTACACAAAGAAACAATACATTTGTGAGGCATCAACAGGACAAAGGAACACCGGTGTTCAGTTAATGAAGAATCTAATCAGAGTTCGGGCTTGAGGTACTTAGTTATGAACAGGTTTCTCAGCCCGAACTCCCTGTCTCTGGCCGTAAGGGTGTCCTGTGTCCAGATGCAGGGAGGGAACCTTTCACAGGGGGGATGTATTTCCTGCTTCAGGGGGACAGAGAGGAGGGTCAGAGTGTCCCTCCTGCGTCGGCTGTTTCTTAAGTAACTTTAATTCAAAATAATCAGTATGCCAGGGAGGCACATTTTGGGGTGGCCTGCCTGCACCCCAGCAATATCTATTCCTATTGTGGACACTGAGCAGGACAGTGCAGTCCATGTATAAGAGTAGCATTCTTCACTACTTAGCCATGAAAGAGAATGAAATAATGCCATTTGCAGCAACAGTGGATGGACCTAGAGATGATCATAGACAAATACCCTATGATGTCACTTACATGTGGAATCTAAAATATGACACAAATGAACTGATCTACGAGACAGAAGCAGACTCGCAGACACAGAGAACAGACTTGTGGTGGGCCAGAGGGCAGGGGGGAGGGATGCACTGGGAGTTTGGGATTAAAATATACACACTACTATAGGTAAAATAGGTAATCAACAAGGACCTACTGTATAGCGCAGGGAACTGTATTCAATATCCTGTGATAAACCATAATGAAAAAATACAAAAAAAAAAGGTATGTATGTGTATAACTGAATCACTTTGCTGTAGAGCAGAAATCAACACGTTGTGAATCAACTATACTTCAGTTAAATAAAAGAACAGCATCCTTCAAATAAAGGATATCATTACATATTTGCATGCGCGCGCGCGCACACACACACACACACATACACACACACACACACACCCCTTTCTTCCAGGTAATATCATAATTAGATGAATAAAGGCGTCCGCAGACGTTCTGTGACGTGCATGATTCTAATGAAGCCTAACTCACTGCGTGTAGAACGGTGTCTCTTTACAGTCACTTTTTAAAGCACCTGAACGATTTGATGAACATGGAAAGCCTGGAATAAGGAGAGCTTCTATTTTCAGTTATAAAGAATTAACTGTAAAGGAGGGTCATTACCGACCTATTTTTAATACCGAGCAGCAGAAGAGGCAGGTTACTAATTTGAGAGAATCACTACACCTTATCAAAAGGAAAACACATGGCCATCTAGTGCAGAGCCAACAGAAAGCTTGGACTGTGTAGCAAATATTTAAGGTATACCTGGCATTATATTATTTTATTCTGTTTGCACTGTCTGCTTTCCATGTTTCTCCTAAGTCGTCAGAAATGATTTAACAATATCTTGTTAGTACTGTTCTTACTTGAAATGTAACCAATGAATGTAATATGAACTTTTGTGGAAAACTGAGACTCCTTTTTAGACGTGGCGTTATTGGCACCAAGAAAACTGTTTCACTTGAAAACACATATAATGTGGACATTCACTGTAGTCATTTTTTTAAGTGCCAACGAGACAAAATATTTGCTGTCAGGGTGAGAGATTGCATTTCTTATTTTCCACCTATTTTTATATCTTGAAATATACAGTGTGTTCTCTTTAGGAAGCTAGTGATTAAGAAAAGTAAAAACACAGAAACAGAAGGCGAGGTGGAATGTATCATTTCTGTTTATCTGCAGGAAATTATGTATTTAGACAAAATAATAAAAGTAAGCACAATCTCAAATAGCTTTAATTCTGTATCAAGGATTTTTTTTTCTTTTTCCCACAACATCGTTTATTTCATTCTTCACCACTAAATATTGTAAAACTGTGGTGTGTCATTTAAATAATATATATTTTATTGAAGTACAGTTGATTTTCAATGTCATGTTAATTTCAGGTATACAGCGCAGTGATTCAGTTATATACACATAACTTTTTTGGATTCTTTTCTCTTATAGGTTATCACAGAGTATTGAGCAGAGTTCCCTGTGCACTACAGTAGGTCCTTGTTAGTTGTCTATTTTATATGCAGTAGTGTGTCTGTGTCAGTCCCAGCCTCCTAAGACATGTTTATACTTTGAATGGAACTGTTCATTTCTTTAGATTTTACTTTTCTGCCCAATTCTAAGACTGAAAGCACAGCTGGGACAGAGCCTCAGTGTTGTCAAATCTGGGCTAGAAATGGACCTGGGAACGACTGTCAGTGACACCTGTGTTGCTGGACATCCCTTGGGAATTAGAAACAAAGGATTAGGATGAGGGGCCCCTGGGGGAACGCTGGGGACCCAGCTCAGCATTGCCGACTGCACTCTCTAGTTCCTCTTTCGTAACCTCCCATCTCTCATTAGCTGTTTCCTCATCTAACACCTATGCCTCTTGCACACGAATGGGCTCCTACATCTCGGAATCGTGTCTTCTGACTCCACCGAGGCTGCTGTCAGGAACTCCGATACATCCCCTTCTTCCCAAAGGTGTGGTCAGGGTCCCTACGAGTAAATTCTCCTTGACAATTAGTGGCACCCCCAGAAAAAAAAATCATAAGATAAAAATCCCTCCAGATAGCATGAAACATCGCAGACCCAGAGAATTCTCTCTCATCCCGAATCATTTCATTAACCAATTAAATGAATGTCCTACCTTACATGTGAGAATTTTCTCCATTAAAAGAATGTGTACAAATTTTCATAGAAATAGTCGATACTTCATACTTCTTTTGTTGTTGTTCTCTGATGCCAGAGTTATCTATATTTTGTTCAATTGCATGTTGACAGCAAAATGCAAGTCATTATAGATATTGACTATGATTTAGTAGGCGGGGGGTCCTTGGGGGAAGGAATTAGGGGAGAGAGAGAGAGATACACCTTGGAGATTCATTGCTGAGAGAAGAGAGACAAAAACAAAGAAAAAAGCAAGTAGTGAAAACCATCAGTCCTGCAAGATCAAGGCTGTGTCGCAAGTGGCGCTCTCCCTGTAAAACAAAACAAGCAAAAACCAAACAAAACCCACACGAGTTGTTTTTTTAGGATTCATGATTAGGGATCCTCTGAAACCTCTATGACCCAGGGCAATAGCTCTAAATGGCCCAAAGGCAAAGGCAGAATCCGGTGGAGTTGTTGCTTTGTAAGTTCCGGTGGAGTTGTTCCTTTGTAAGTTCCGGTGGAGTTGTTCCTTTGTAAGTTCCGGTGCAGTTGTTCCTTTGTAAGTTCCAGTGGAGTTGTTCCTTTGTAAGTTCCGGTGGAGTTGTTCCTTTGTAAGTTGCCGTGAGTCTAACTTAAATATGCCTTTGTTCTTGGTCTTTTTAGATCTTCCCTTTTGCTATTTTGTCTCACTGTGATGAGTCTATCTACTGCCTTTTTTTGGTTTCCTTTCCATTTTTGTGGGTCCATGTTTTTCTCCAGTTCTGGAAAATCCTTAGCTATTAGATCTTTGAGGACTGCCCATTTCCTGATTTGCGCATTCTCTTCTGTTGTGACTGATGAGATGTGTGTCGGATCTTGACATTTTCTGCTTCCTATGTATTTTTCTCATAATTATATCCCCGAACTGCGTTTTCCAGTCCTTTTCTATTTTCATATTCGTTCCCTTAAGCTATGGATAAATTGTTATCCATCTTTTGGATTTTTAAATTCAAAGATTTTCTAAAATGTCAGTATCGTTCTTTTTGACGTGACACCGATTGCTTTCAAAAGTGATGCTCACACCCTCAGATTTTTCCTTATCCTCTGAATGCTTCTAAACATTCCAGACCTGGCTTTTATATTCTTTGTATGATAATCCCAATTATAGTATGGCTTTGCGTTCCCGAATCCTCTGTTTTTGTCACTCAGAGAGGCTTCTCCTCTTGGATGTAGGTTATTTATTTTGTGATCTCATCTTTGATTCAATATAATTGCAGCATCTGTGCCCTCGGTGGGAATTGCTTTCTTCCAGAGATATTTGCTCTGGCTTCTGCCGGAAGCTAAGATAAATACTGACCTAAGACCAGTTTAGCTCCTGCCAAGAATGCTGCCTGCTAGAGGGCTCCCGGGTCCTGCTCACCCATCTTGTTTGATGGGCCTCAGCCTGAATCGCCAGGTTCCTTCCACAGTGTTCGTATTTAATCCCAAACACACACACACCAAACAAACAAAAAAATCTGACCTTGCCCACAGCCTACGTTTCGGTTTCAACTCATCGGATTTGCTTTTCATTGGTTGTTTCGGTTTCACATTGTTTGGGGTTCTTGGGATTTTCTTTCTTTTTTAAAAACTCTTATTCTATCGGGGTAGGAACACTTCACGCGAGCTCTGTCCTCTTAACAGAAACTTAAGTGGACAGTACTGTTGACTCAAGGTACGCTGTTGGACAGCAGAGCTAGAATTCACCTTGCTTACCTGAAACTCTGTGCCCTTTGATTCCAAACTCCCCATTTCCACCTCCTCCCAGCCCCAGGCAGCTCAGTCCAGTCTGAGCCCATGGATTTGACTGTCTTAGATTCCACACGTAACTGGGATCGTGCAGTGTTCGTGTTTCTGTGACTCGTTTTATTCCTCTTGGCACGGTGTCCTCGAGGTTCCTGCATGTCCCATATTGCAGAATTGCCTTGCTTTTAAAGGCCGAATGGTACTCCGTTGTATGGATCTAGCAAATTTTCCTTTTCTCTTCATCTCTCGGTGGACACTTAGGTGGTTTCCACAACTTGGCTCTTGTGAATAATGCTGCAGTGAACATGGTTGTGCAAATATCTCTTCAGTATCCTGATTTCAATCCTTTTGGATAAATACCTTGGGATTTTCTTTCACTTGTTAGGAGATCTGCTAATTCTTAAAAGGCTTATAGAAACGTATGCAGGGTCCAGGCTGTACCATATTACAAGTCTCTTCAGGAAATCCACTTCTGCACACTTAAGAGTTTCCCAGCACCTTAGTGAAAAGGTTTTGAGGATCATCTCAGGAAAATCAGACCTTAATCTTAAGACTCGTATTATTCCCGGATTCTACTCTGCTTATAGAATACAAGTCAGACTCCTTGCCGTTACATACAAGGGGCTCTGTGATTTTTCCCTTTCACGGATTTCGTCGTCTTGTCATCCTCTGTGTCTACACGTGTATTAGGCTCCAGTCACGTTGGGCTACTTAGAAAGCTTGTAATGCACATTTCACATCAGTCTCCCTCCAGCATCCCTCCACACCCATTCCTTCTACCTTCTCGACACACGGAGAAATCACGTCTGTCATCCTGTCTTACAGTTCGGGATGGCACGTGATCGGGTTCTATCCAGTGACCCGTGGATGGACGCTGCTCACAGAACTAACCAATAAGTACCTCTGACATCACGCTACGCTCTTTCTCTTTCCTGACCTGTGAGTTTCCAGTGACGCGTGGATGGACGCTGCTCACAGAACTAACCAATAAGTACCTCTGACGTCACGCTACGCTCTTTCTCTTTCCTGACCTGTGAGTTTCCAGTGACCCGTGGATGGACGCTGCTCACAGAACTAACCAATAAGTACCTCTGACGTCATGCTATGCTCTTTCTCTTTCCTGACCTGTGAGTTTCCAGTGACGCGTGGATGGACGCTGCTCACAGAACTAACCAATAAGTACCTCTGACGTCATGCTACGCTCTTTCTCTTTCCTGACCTGTGAGTTTCCAGTGACGCGTGGATGGACGCTGCTCACAGAACTAACCAATAAGTACCTCTGACGTCATGCTACGCTCTTTCTCTTTCCTGACCTGTGAGTTTCCAGTGACCCGTGGATGGACGCTGCTCACAGAACTAACCAATAAGTACCTCTGACGTCATGCTATGCTCTTTCTCTTTCCTGACCTGTGAGTTTCCAGTGACCCGTGGATGGACGCTGCTCACAGAACTAACCAATAAGTACCTCTGACGTCATGCTACGCTCTTTCTCTTTCCTGACCTGTGAGTTTCCAGTGACGCGTGGATGGACGCTGCTCACAGAACTAACCAATAAGTACCTCTGACGTCATGCTACGCTCTTTCTCTTTCCTGACCTGTGAGTTTCCAGTGACCCGTGGATGGACGCTGCTCACAGAACTAACCAATAAGTACCTCTGACGTCATGCTATGCTCTTTCTCTTTCCTGACCTGTGAGTTTCCAGTGACCCGTGGATGGACGCTGCTCACAGAACTAACCAATAAGTAACTCTGACGTCATGCTACGCTCTTTCTCTTTCCTGACCTGTGAGTTTCCAGTGACCCGTGGATGGACGCTGCTCACAGAACTAACCAATAAGTACCTCTGACGTCATGCTACGCCGTCTTTCTTTTTCCTGACCTGTGAGTTGAAACCATGATCGTTAAGTGCTGGATTCTGGATGCTGGATCATAGGCATTGGAAAAAACGTGCTGTATGTTTGAGACTGGATTTCCCAAAGGTCCATCCTCCGTACTGTGTTCTAGGTCCAATAATTCTGATGGGTTTTATCTGCTAGTCAGTGAAACCATCATAATTCAAAAGTATCCCTCTGAGCTCATTGTGGACAGGATGAAGAGAGGACATTTAGAGAGAACAGACTCCTAAGTACTGAGATTTGGTACTTAGCAGTGAGGAAGGATGTCTTTTATAGGAGAAACAGGAGAGCTGAATTATCTTCACGTCAGTTGAAAACTAGCGGCTTCCCTTCAAATAAAAAGTGACCAGAAGGAGTCGATGTAAAAAGTCTTTGGACATCCCTGGAGAAGCTATAGTTTGTGTTTTCTTTTAAATATTAGTCGTTAAAGGATATCAGGGTACTTTCTCTGGAGTGTTTCTCTATGTAAGCGCTGTATACTATATCCACCATAATGACTGAGAGATTTCTGGGCTTCACAGATCTGCTGATTCATAATGTGTCGAAGGAAAGCCTGTGATTTGCTTCTTTAAAATCTCAGGCAAGGGACTTCCCTGGCGGTGCAGTGGTTAGGACTCCTGACTTCCATTGCAAGGGGCACAGGTTCGACCCCTGGTCGGGGAACTAAGGTCCTGCAAGCTGTGTGGCGTGGTCCCCCCCCAACCAAAAAAAAAAAAAAATCTCAGTCAATTCTTGTATGTTCTGTAGTTAGAAAACTACGGACCTAACGACATACCTGGCAGCCATGTAGTCATTAAACCGCCCTCACCGCCACCATTATAATCATCCTCCTCATAGCATCATATCCTGCACGTCGTCAGCCAGGTGAGGATGAAGTGAAAGAGTTCGCTTATAAAAGAGGGACAGATCGTACTTAACTTCACAATTCTGCTATGCAACTTGACATGAGTTTTGAACATTTATTTTATTGAAGTATATTTGGTTTACAACGTAGTGTTAATTTCTGCCGTACAGCAAAGTGATTCAGTTACATATATATATATGTATGGAGGAGGGATGGGCTGGGAGTTTGGGATTCGCAGATGCAAACTATTATATAGAGAATGGATAAACAACAAGGTCCTACTGTAGAGCACAGGAAAGTACATTCAGTATCCTGGGATAAACCATAGTGGAAAAGAATATAAAAAATTATCTCTCTGCATATAACTGAGTCACTTTGCCGTACAGCAGAGACTGGCACAGCGTTGGAAATCAACTCGACTTCCATAAAAAAAATTTTTTTTTAATTTAGAAGAAAAGAAGTCTCTTTTGGTAGTTGCATAAGTCATTCAAAGATTGTAACCTTATCTATTTAGATGTGTCATTCCCCACTATTTCATTCTCTCTTTATTGAGGTATGTTCATATTGGATGGTCCGGCCAATAAATCAGGTATCACCAGTGGAATTCTTTTCAGTTAATTCAGTGATGGTGAAAATCAGAATGTTTCATTGTAGTATTTTAAATTAGCTCAGAATATAACGTTAGGGCTGAAACTCCTTAAGTGCTGTTGTTGTTAATTATATATATTTTTTTCTTGTGTTATAGGGTAATCGCTGCATTCAAATCCCAGAATATGTTAGTTTGCTGTCATGTCCATTTTCCTATTCACTTACCTCTAGGGATACTTTTTTTTTTTTTTTTTTTGCAGTATGCGGGCCTCTCACTGCTGTGGCCTCTCCCGTTGCGGAGCACAGGCTCCGGACGTGCAGGCCCAGCGGCCATGGTTCACGGGCCCAGCCGCTCCGTGGCATGTGGGATCTTCCCGGACCAGGGCACGAACCCGGGTCCCCTGCATCGGCAGGCGGACTCTCAACCACTGCACCACCAGGGAAGCCCTAGGGAAACATTTTATTTACAGTACTGTGTTTAAAAATGACATTCACTAAACACAAACCCCTAAACATTTTTGGTTTTTTGATGTTTTGTTTTGTTTTTTTTTTAATTCATACAAATTTTATTTGTCATTTATAGCTCAAGAAAACTTTTGGGAGGTCTGAGGTCTTCTGCCAGCCTTCAGTAGGTGTTCTGTAGGAGTTGTTCCACGTGTAGATGTATTTCTGGTGTATCTGTGGGGAGGAAGGTGATCTCCGCGTCTTACTCTTCCGCCATCTTCCGCCTTCCTGGACCATTGTTTTTTAAAGTCTTTATTGAATTTGTTACAACATTGCTTCTGTTTTATGATTTGGTTTTTTGGCCGCGAGGCATGTGAGATCTAAGCTCCCCAACCAGGGATCGAACCCACACCCCTGCATTGATAGACAAACTCTTAACCACTGGACCACCAGGGAAGTCTCTAAACATTTTGAATCATATCCTTAAAGCATCAGTCTGTGTGTTCTTTTTACTGTGTCTCAGTGGGAAGCAGTGGCTCTTGAGTTGGTCTCTTCTTCCACCCAGAGCTTTCTGGGACAGAGCTTCATCTTCCTTTGCTTTGTTAAGTCACAGGGTGCAGACTCGATTCAGTACATCCTTTGTTTACATTCTTGGTATCTTTGTGGCTCTGTAGGTTTATCTCAGAATCTGTGGGCAACCTTGGGAATGAATTAGGAGAAAGTGGTTTGGGTTATATCTTTATTTTCTTCAAATGCATATTTTATATGTAAATTTCATGGAACATTGATCATTCGTTGGTCAGGCTGTGAATAAACTGCAGGAAACATGCTGAACACTGAGTTTCAGTGTAACTCACATATCTTTGGGGAAGCAGTTGGATATAAATTCAAAGACTCACAGATCCGTGCCCGTAAAGATAGACTGAAATAGTTGAGGTTCGTAACTTGCCTTCCTAAATTCATACAGAGAACTTATGTATCTTGAAACATACACAATAGAAAATGAGCATAGTCCTCTCCTAGATCAATCTGGAAAGAAACCAGATTTATTCTTATCAAGTATGTCTCTATCCATACAGCTAATAGGAAAGCTATCACTTCTCACCAGATACTAATCCACATTTAGATTCCATTTTTAATAGGTGGAATCCACAGCTTTTTTGGTGATTGTTATTTGTATTGAAAAACATTAGGGGAAAACTGAGGAATCTGAATGAAGTATAAAATTTAGTTAATAAAAATGTATCAACATTGATTGATTATGATAAATGTTCAATACTAACATAAGAGGTTAATGATAGGGGAAGCAGTGTAGAGAATGCCAGAATACTGTACTATCTTTGCAATGATTTTGTGAATCTAATATTTTTCTAAAATTGAAAAAGTTATTAAATGTGTATTTACATTATTAAATTTTAAAATAGTATTTTAAGACGTTAGCGTATGTGGAAGCATGGTGTGGTTGACATTTACTATCACTTTAGCCTATCTATCATCATTGTTCCCTAGAATGGATGAAAAAAGGGATCTTTACAATATTTTGAATTAAAATAAACTATCCACATTGGGGGAAAAAAAAAAACAACTGCGATTTCTGACCTAAGACTACCGTTTTGGTGTTTTCAAGATGCACTAAGAAGGGTTCCCGTTGTGTGTGAAATACCAAAACGCCTGGAATCCACCAAACTCAGAATACCAGCTTTGTAGCTGGCAGTGAACGTGCCAGAGAGTCTACGTAATCACTGCTTGAGAAATAAATGAACGAAGCTAAAAAATTACTCTCAACAGTACAGAGGCTGCTGGTATTTACCTGCGATCACAGAAATAATGCACAGTTCCAGAGTAAGGAATCAGACCAGGCGGTGGGCAGAAATACTTCAAGTGCCTTGCTTTCCTCATGACTCTACGTAGAGACGTCTTCCTCGGAGAGGGTTGGCTGATGAAAAGTTTTTGTGTTTTCTTCGAAAAGGGCGAATCACCTTGCAACATTGAACGTGCCAGAGTCTTTGGCCATTTGATTATTTCCAAGACTATCGTAATACTCAAATCTTCCAGCCTGAGTTTCTACAAAACATGTGAATATTTTTAATACACTCTTCAGTCTCTTTGATGGAAAAAGAAAATTCTCTATTTCTTTTGGAGAAACAACTATGAAGACCGTTTACAAAATATGAAAGGTACATTCTTTGGCAACTGCCGGGAAGAACACCGTGCAATCTTCAGTGTGATCGTGAAGATGACAGTTAATATTGACAGAGTGTGAAACAGGAATGCATCATGGCTCCTGGTAGCGTTTTTATCCGAAGAGAGGAATCCAAATGCCACAAAACAATGACAGCAGAAACAAGACATGAGCAGGTGGGAATTTGGAAAACTATTACATTTAGGATGGATAAACAACAAGGTCCTACTGTAGAGCACAGGGAACTATATTCAATATCCTGTGATAAACCATATGGAAAATAATTAGAAAAGAATGTATATGTGGGTATAACTGAGTCAACTTTGCTGTACAGCAGAAATTAGCACAACACTAAATCAGCTGTGCTTCAATTAAAAAATAAAGAAGTTGTGGTATATCTTACAATGGATATAAAAAAAGCCATAAAAAAGAATGAAATAATGCCATTTGCAGTAACATGGATGGACCTAGAGATCATACTAAGTGAAGTAAGCCAAAGACAGATATCATATGACATTGCGTATTTGTGGAATCTAAAACAAAATGATACAAATGAACTTATTTACAAAATAGAAATACACCCACTGAGGGGACTTCCCTGGTGGCGCAGTGGTTGGGAGTCCGCCTGCCGGTGCAGGGGACATGGGTTCGAGCCCTGGTCCGGGGGGATCCCACGTGCCACGGAGCGACTGGGCCCGTGCGCCACAACTACTGAGCCTGTGCTCTGGAGCTTGTGCTGTGCAACAGGGGAGGCCACCGCAATGAGAAGCCTGCACACCGCGGCGAGGAGTGGCCCCTGCTCGCCACAACTGGAGAGGGCCTGCACACAGCAATGAAGACCCAGTGCAGCCCAAAATAAATAAATTAATTAATTAAAAGAAAAAAGAAATAGACCCACTGACATAGAAAACAAACTTATGGTTACCAAAGGTGAGGGATAAATTAGGAGTTTGGGATTAACGGCTACAAACTAATACATATATAAAATAGATAAACAACAAGGACCTCTACTGTATAGCACAGGGAAGTCAGTATTTTGTAATAACCTATAAAGGAAGAGAATCTGAAAAAGAATATATATATATATATATATATATATATATATATATATATATATATATATTGGGTTGGCCAAAAAGTTCGTTCGAGTTTTTCCATAAGATGCTATGGAAACACCTGAATGAATTATTTGGCCAACCCAATTTTTTTTGTATATACACATAAATATTGAATCACTGAATCACTTTGCTGTACACCTGAAACTAACACAACATTGTAAATCAACTATACTCCAATTTTTAAAAAGTGGGACAATAAAATCTTATATACATAAATTAATATTCTCTAATAATAGGGAATTTTAACGAAGAATGAATTATCTCAATCACTAGTAATCTAAAAGCACAAATTAATATCTGTTAATAGCCAACTCAATATCAAATGATTGCTTTTTACTAGAACAATGCAACTATTTTAACTGCCGTATAAGCCACTCAGTTCTTCGAGGTTTTCTCTAAGAGACGGAGCTAGGCTATTCATAAAGAAAGCGATTTCATTGAACACTTTATTCTCTGATGTTCTAACTATTGCTTTGGCAATCTTCATAAGCCGTAATAGGGTAGCGTAACTGCCTTAAAAGTGCCTCGATATCATATTTCATAGGAATGCCCTTCAAAATGGTCCCCTTACGATGATCTGTATCCTTTGTATTTTATGTGTGATGGTTAACCCCCTGCGATTTTAAGGTCTCTGCGTCCAGCAGGAATGCAGAAAGGGAGCGCACTCTATTTCCAAAGTTTTCTTCGTGTGCTTTCTTTTTAATTTTTTTCTTAAAGCTTAATTTCTTTTTTATTTACCACCGTAGCCATTTTTTTTAACATCTTTATTGGAGTACAATTGCTTTACAGTGGTGTGTTAGTTTCTGCTTTACAACAAAATGAACCAGTTTTATATATATATACATATGCCATTTTTAAGTGTACAGTTCATTGTGTTAAGTGTAGACATATTGTTGTTCAGCAGATCTCTGGGACTTTCTCATCTTGCAACACTGAACCTCTGCAGCCATTCAATACCAGCTTCCCGTGCTCCATCCTCCCAGCCCTTGGTGTACACTTTTCTACTTTCTGTGTCTGTGATTTTAACTGTTTAGATACTTCATGTGAGTGGAGTCCTACAGTGTGTGTCCTTCTGTCCCTGGCTTATTTTGTTCAGCATGACGTCCTCGAAGTTCATTCTTGTTTTAGCAGCTGACAGGGTTTCCTTCCTTTTTAAGGCCACATAATTTCTTGGATAGGACACCAAAACCAAAGGCAACAAAAGGAAAAATAGACAGGTGGGACTACAAGAAAACATTAGCACATCACAAGAAACAATCAGGAGTGAAAAGGCCACCTGTGAAATGGGAGCATCATTGCAAATCGTATATCTGATAAGGGGTGATTATTAAGAATATATTTTTTAAAAATATTTTTAAATTAAAAAAAATAAATTTAAAAAAGAATATATAAGGAACTTCTGCATCTCAACAACAATAAAACAAGTAAATTGATTAAAAACGTGCAGAAGGGCTTAAATAGACATTTCACCCCAAAAGACAGTGACCAATAAGCATGAGAAAAGATGCTTACTATTACTAATGATTAGAGAAATGTACATCTCTAATGAGATATCACACAATGAGTTATCACCTGACACCAATGAGGATGCCTACTATAAACACAACATAATCAAAAACAAAAGAAGCAGAAAATAGCAAATGTTGGCAAGGGTGCAAAATTGGAATACTTGTGCACTGTTGGTGGGAATGTAAAATGGTGCAATTGCTATGGAGAACAGTATGGAATTTCCTCAAAAAATTAAAAACTGAATTACCGTATGACCCAGCAATCCCACTTACGAGTATATATGCAAAAGAATTCAAGCAAGATCTTGAAGGTGTATTTGCACACCTGTGTTCCCTGCACCATTATTTACAATATCCAAGAGCTGGAAGCAACCCCAAAGGTGAATGGATAAAGAAGAGGTGTTATGTCAAAGCTTAATTTCTTCATAGGTTTCTTTTCGAGGTTTAGGCCCAGCTGTTTAAGTAAAGTGAATATCTTAAAAGCTGGGTGCAAAGTTTTGAACAATGACCAGACCTCTGAGGCTTGACACAATTTTTGTAGAGTAAAAGGCAGGAACAAAAAACTGGCTCAGTCAGTGCAGAGAAAATTCAAGTGAAACCTCCAGTCTGAAAGTAAGATAAAGAAATTAGCAAGGTAAAAAGAAAATTTATCATATACAACAATAGTTTGATAGCGACTTTCCTCTTAACTTCCTGTGTGCACAAACTAATTCATTCAGAGAAAACTTTGTCATAGACTTTTTATTGAAGTAGAGTTGATTTACAATGTCATGTTAATTTCTGCTGTACATAAAGTGATTCAGTTTTATTTATGTATATAGACACACACACATTCCTTGTTACTATTCTTTTCCATTATGTTTTATCATAGGATATTGAATATAGTTCTCTGCTATACAGTAGGATCTTGTTGTTTATGCATCCTATATATAAAAGCAAAAGTTTTACTTGAGAGATACTAGTGATTATCTACCTATATAATATTTATACCTATATCTTTCTTTTATATTAATCATCACAATCTGCTACATCTATCTATATTTTCTAAAGTGAAAATTAAATATTTCTTGTGAAAACAGTTTATCTCAATTTAATAGTTATCTATGCATATTTATATTTTCAATGAGTTAGTCTTTTTTTTCAAAATAGGTTACATTGCTAATCTGTAGTGTGTGCGTGTGTGTGCGGGGGAATGAAATGACATGGGTCTACGTGAAAATATTTTGAAACCTGTACATCCATAAAGCACCCTGAATCCTCTTAGATGAATGTGAGGCTCACATGTGTCTGGTAAGTGTCTCATGAAAGTGGTGAATGAGACCCAGGTCGTCTTTCAAGGTGTAATTTCTGTCCGTTTCTAAGTAATCACGAGAAAGTTGTTCACGTCCTTTTGGTGTTGTATTTGTACCCTGTTAGTGTATCCGGCAGGTACAACATACAGTACTTCATCTCGTAACAGTGGTTAATGATGCAGTAATCACCGTGGACCCATGATGTCCAGGTATAGATAATAAACGCGTGCATTTCATGTATGAGCGGAAGCAGCTCAGCAGGTGTCCAACCGCGTGTGTTCCTCTTGGGAATACAGAACCCCCATGTTAACGACTTTCATAAATTCTTACCATCACTCCATAACCATTATTAAAATGGTCATGAGTACCGAATTCAATAACAGTTTGATAAGATAAAATATTAGCCTAGAAGAAGCATCTGCTTTCCATCATGCAGATAAGCTCTGTAATGCTCTGAATATCCATGATTAATTATTCTAAGTCATCTAATCAATATGAAACTTTGAACTGCTTATTTTCAATTAGAAGTAACACAAAGTTTCCACAATAACAGAACTGATTTCGAAATATAGCATCTAATCCAATAATGGTTACATGCAGTATCAAATTTAATGTAAGTTGACAGAGAAAAGGGTTGATACCATTTTCTTAGCATTGCACTGTGTGCATCTAATGTCCCCCAATTCTGGAGGACTACCTAATTTATAGTTAATGCCATTTAACATATTCCACTGAGTAAATTAGGCTCTAAGGGAGCTGTGTAAATTAGGTTTTAAAGGATAAACAGAATGGGACGGTTCCGGCAGAAAACAGCTGTACTGCGTCTGTCCACATGTCATAACTGTACTCACGTATGCAATCAGTATGGACTCACTTCCTAGAATTAAAGGAAATCGTAATACTTCACTCCAGCAGTTTAATATGCTTGCACGATTTATTATGCTTTATTAATCAAAAGATTATACTATTGTAGGCAAAGGTGTTATTATTTTAGAATTGAGAAAACTCAGGTCTCCATGCATGAGAAGCATATTTATGGATGGAGGAAAAAGTGCTAGTTTCTGAGAAGAAACAGAAAGGAGTAATTTGGGGGAAGCAGCATCATTTGCTCACTAAGAAGTTTATCCCGTGGTAGGTAAAGGACAGGAACAGCATAGTATAGGAAGAGCAAAGAGCCCGAGACATTCATCCTTGATCTCATGCTGCCCCCGTGACCACGAGCAAGCAGTTCACATCTTCAGTCTAGTTTGCTTGGCTCTTGTTGAGGTTGGGATGTGTTCTAACAACTCCCTTTTGGCTCTAAAATCGTACACTGCTGTGATCACTTCCAAGTAAAGTTATACATGGACATAAACCCTTACGTTCTGTTATATAGGTAGAATATCCCAGCATTAATGGAAATGCTGGCTATTCTAGGGCATCCACGACCAAATTCCTGTTCTGCTTATGTTCTAATTCTACCTGTGTCTGCCTTTTCGTTTTTGGTGTGTTCATTGGATAGAGACAAACCATGACGTAATTCTGTTTTTCAATAGCTCGTGACAGATCAAACAAGGTCCAAAGGGCTGTACAATAATTAGGGCATAACAACAACTTTAACTACTTCCTAAATTCTGAACACATAGATTATTTCGTCAGACGACAGCCCTGAATCTTAAATAGAAGAACATTGAGGTGCCAGAGTTACCGAACCATACTTGGGTCCACTTGGGTCCAGAGGTGCAGTAAAGCCAATCTACTGACCCCGGGAAGTGGCGAAAGAAAGTACAGCGTTTATTGCAGGTGCCAAGCAAGGAGAACGGGCAGCTCGTGCTCAAAGGACCTGAGCTCCCTGATGGCTTTCAGGGAAGGGTTTTTAAAGACAGTGCTGGGGAGAGGGTTCTAGGATGCCTGATCAGCTCCTGGACCTTCTCCTGATTGGCTGGTGCTGAGGTAACAGGGTGGTGTTTTGGGGAATCTCAGTCATCAGCCATCTGGTTCCAACCAGCCTGGGGTCTAGTGCTTGTGGTTAGCATGTGGTCACCATCCTCCACCTGGGCGGGGGTCTTGGTTTCTGCAGAACAACTCAGAGATACGGGTCAGACTGTTATCTCTGTCCTTTCAGGAGGAACTAGGAGAGCTGTGACTCTATGATTCTAAGCCTTAACTACTTGAGTCTGCTCTTTGGAACACGGGGAAGGTCTGGGACACGAAAGCCTTTTTCTACAAACGGGGGACATAGAGGAGATACTGTACCCGGGAGATTCCCCAAACAGTCCTGCTCATTTTCAGTCCCGTCTTTTCTTGGATATCCCTCACACCTTAGGGGAAACGGATGGGACAAGAAAGGCAAGAAGGTTTTGGATGAAAAGGTTAATCCTAAACTCGGCAGGGGAACTCAGTACTGGGGGGCTTGGTTTCGCCAGGAGTCATAACCTCATAGTTCCTGATTGACATTACCAAGGGGAAATGGAAAGTCTAAGAATGGGAATTTTAGGACAGGAATGGAAGAAACGTGAGCAGAAAGAGGTTATGTAAAAGCGGTAATGATGCCCAAAACTCAGCCTCTGCGCGCTGGTGCCGAATGAAATCTCAGAGACGGTTGTGGGTGAAGTTGAAAAGAATAGCTTTATTGGTTTGCCAGGCAAAGGGGGACACTGAATTCGTGCCCTCAAAACTGTGTGTCCCAACCTGGAGGGGGGCTAGTGAGGAGTTCTGTAGCAAAGGTTCAAGGGTGGGGTTGCTGATCAGGGTCAGGGTGTATGCAGGGCCTGCACCCCTTTAATCTGGTCTCAGGTAGTGTCTCTCTCTCTCATTTTTTAAAATATTTATTTGGCTGCACGAGCACTTAGTTTTGGCGCACGGGATCTTTGTTGCAGCATGCAGGATCTTCAGTTGCAGCATGCAGGATCTTTAGTTGCAGCCTGTGGAATTTTTAGTAACAGCATGTGGGATCTACTTCCCTGACCAGGAGTCGAACCCGGGCCCCGTGCATTGGGAGCATGGAGTCTTAGCCACTGGACCACCAGGGAAGTCCCTCAGTTAATCTCTTGATGAACTTCTCTGGTCCCTTGAATCTGGCCTCAGGGGGTCTTCTCTGGAATGAAGAATGGTGACAGCTTCCATTTGTTTGGGGGGTCTTAGTGCTGTAAAGAGCTCAAAGATGTTGTCATGTGTATCCCTCGAGGGGGAGCCAGGACCTGCCCCCAGGCTGCACTATTGTTTCTTCACTGCTCCTCCCTTGTCTCTGCATCCCCATCCTTCCCTGATTGGCAACTGTTTGCATCTTCCCTTTGGGAGTCAGGGAAGGTCCAGGAGGCTGGAGTCTGTTCCCTACAAACAAGAAATGGGGGACAGAAAGGCTTCTATGCCCAGGATCCCCACAGGGTCCTGCTCAGTTTCAGTAACCCAGAGCAGTGGTGACCAGAGATAACATTCTGTTATCGAGTCTGTTGCCCTGAGACCAGGAAGCCATCATGCTAAATCAGTGGAATCTAAGATAAACCTGCAGGAAGCATACACGTTTAATGCTCATTTTCTAGAAATTGAGCACCTGCGTCCCAAATCATGGAGCCCTCGTCTTTATTTCTCTTGCCCTTCACTTTTGATCTACCAGCAAATCCCGTTGGCTTTGTGGTCATCAGATGTCTCAAGTCTGATTCTCACTCTCTCCATTTCAGCCGTGCTCTCTCAGTGATGCCCCTAGATGGGTCTCCCTGTTTCCGCTTGTGTGTTACAGACTCCACTGTGCCCCCCCTGAAGTGCATACGTTGAAGCCGTAACCCCCAAAGAGACTGTATTTGGAGATGGGGCTTTTAGGGAAGTAATGATGGTGAAATGAGGTCATAACGGCAGAGCCTTGATCCCATAGAACTCCTGTCCTTACAAGAGGAGGGGGGCACACCAGAGTGCTGTCTCTGTCTCTCCCTCCCCCCTCCCTCCCTCCCTCCCCCCCTCCCTCCCCCCCTCCCTCCCCCCTCTCCCTCCCTCCCTCCCTCTCCCTCCCTCCCTCCCTCCCTCTCTCTCCCTCCCTCCCTCTCTCTCCCTCCCTCCCTCTCCCTCCCTCCCTCTCTCTCCCTCCCTCCCTCTCCCTCCCTCCCTCCCTCCCTCTCTCTCCCTCCCTCCCTCTCTCTCCCTCTCTCTCCCTCCCTCCCTCCCTCCCTCCCTCTCTCTCCCTCCCTCTCCCTCCCCCCTCTCTCCCTCTCTCCCTCCCTCTCCCTCTCTCCCTCCCCCTCCCTCCCTCTCTCTCCCTCCCTCCCTCCCTCCCTCTCTCTCCCTCTCTCCCTCCCTCCCCCCCTCTCCCTCCCTCTCTCTCCCTCCCCTCTCTCCCTCCCTCTCCCTCCCTCCCTCCCTCCCTCCCCCTCCCTCTCTCTTTTTCCTCCACGGGAGGACACAGCAAGAAGATAGCCGTCCATAAGCCAGGTAGAGAAATCTCACCAGCAGCCAACCCTGCTGGCTCCTGAATCCTAGGCTTCCAGGCTCCAGGACCGTGAGAAAATACATTTCTGTGTTGCAGCCGCCCATCTGTGGTCCTCTATGACGACAGTCCTAGCAGATAACACAGTGTCTCTCTTTGTCCACTGCTCTCATAAAAGCCAGAGTATCTTATAAAAATATAAATGAAAATAGGTCGGGCTTCCCTGGTGGTGCAGTGGTTGAGAGCCCACCTGCCGATGCAGGGGACACGGATCCGTGCCCCGGTCCGGGAGGATCCCACATGCCGCGGAGCGGCTGGGCCCGTGAGCCATGGCCGCTGAGCCTGCGCGTCCGGAGGCTGTGCTCCGCAACGGGAGAGGCCACAACACTGAGAAGCCTGCGTACTGCAAAAAAAAAAAAGGGTCATTTGTGTATGTTCTGTTATATAGGTAGAATATCCCAGGATAAATATTGCAGGTCGAATATAATCTAAGTCTTCAGCACAGCCTCCAAGGTTTTATATGACCCGCTTCCCAATCTTCTCTCCAACTTTACCTTCTACGCGTCTTCTGTGTTCACACAAGCATCCTCCTGTCACCGGAGTTCTTCCACATGTGTCCCAGAGTCCCACGGCACGTTCAGTCGCTTGATCACAGACACAGTGGTGCTAGAACAGGTCTAATGGACTTTCCTGAGCCCATCAGCGGAACCCTTATCTGTATTTTTCTGTCTTTATCACTCAGCTGTTTGCAGCACGGATGTGCGTACTGGGTGTTTCCTCAATCCTTACTTTAGTTCAAGATTTCAAGCAAGAAGAGACCATCACGCTGGCAGGCTTCTAGGTGCTGGGACACAGCACTGATCAAGACAGACAAAAGCATCAACTCAAAGAGCCTATAAGGTAAAAGTAACCCTTTATGCATCAGAAAGGTAACAAGCAGAATGGAGAAGAATCAAATCTGCAACGAGGATGGGAGGGAGACTACAGATGGCCGTGAACGTGGTCAGAATCAGTCTGCCTGTGAAGGTGACTTTTGGCAAATTTGAAGGAGGTAAGAGGGGAAGCCATGGGGATGTCTAGGGGGAAAATTCCAGGAGGAGGGGACCACAAGGGTGTAGACCCTGAGGATGAACATACAAGGTTAACTGGAAGAGCAGGAAGGACACTGGAATGGAGTGAGCCAGGGATAGAGGGTGGGGCGGGGGGAGGAAGAGACCAGCCAGTGCACTGTCTATAGGTCAGGGAAGAATGGTGGGTTTTTTTGTTTCTTTTCCAGTATAGTTTATTACAGTATATCGAGTGGAGTTTTCTGTGCTGTACAGTAGGACCTCGTCGTGTGTGCATCCTATATAAACTAGTTTGCATCTGCTAATCCCACACTCCCAATTCTTGCCTCCCTCACCCCGCTCCCTCTAGGCTGATCTCTCTGTCTGTGAGTCTGTTTCTGTTTTGTACATAAGTTCATTTGTATCTTTTTGATTCCACATCGATATCATATGGTATTTGTCTTTCTCTGTCTAACTTCACTCAGTATGATCATCTCCGGGTCCACCCATGTTGCTGCCAATGGCACGATTTCCTTCTTTTTCATGGCTGAGTAATATTCCCCTGTGTGTATAGGTAGTACATCTTCTTTTATCTGTTCCTCTGTCGATGGGCACTTAGGTTGCTTCCACGTCTCAGCTGTTGTAAACAGTCTGTAACGGGGTCTCCAGAAGGACTCCCTGGGAACGTGGCATGGGGTAAAAGTCAAGTCAGCTCTCAGCCAGGCACAGCCACACAGCTGGGGGCACTCGGGTGAGTCCACGATTTAAAACTAAAGCTGTGGAAGGTAGTTTTCAGGGCGGTGGGAGGGTCCTCTGTGGGTCCGGCTGTGCTACCCTCTCTACTTGGGACTCACAGGGGATTCCGTTTGGATGTCTGTCCTCACCTGTGGTTCAGTTGTACACGTTTTCCTTTAGAAACTGTGCCTGCACATTCCAGATGTGGTGACGGGCATGCTGCTTCTCAGGCACCTGTGGAATGCGGACACTGCTGGCATCCCCCTTGGTCTGCCCCCCTGCCCTTCCCACAGGGCTGCCCCACTTGTCACGACCATCAGCTGTACCCCAGTGGCCGTGCTGAGCGTGGGGAGAGTGCTTACGGCTGGTGGGCAGCACTCTGGTTTACATCACCCACCACCTACCTCTGCTGGACGCCTGCCCGGATGGTGGGAACACATTGCTAGCGGTGCAATTCCATACTTTAATGCTTTCTTTTTTTCATTTTATCTAAGGGTCTTTTTAATAGGCAATGAGGCCAAAACAGATGATGAAAGATAAGGGGTGTGTTTTTACCCATTTTTCGTGTACAGCAGTATCACCAGGAGCAGGGCCACAGGTAGG
Organism: Pseudorca crassidens; assembly: GCF_039906515.1. NCBI lineage: Eukaryota > Metazoa > Chordata > Mammalia > Artiodactyla > Delphinidae > Pseudorca > Pseudorca crassidens. The sequence goes on from NC_090318.1 coordinate 1,644,991, forward strand.
ATGACAAAGGATCCCACCCCCAGATACCATCTCAAAAGAAAGCGCAAATGCAAACAAAATCCTCAAGGAAAGTTGTTCATTTGGACAGTGCCTTAAACGCACACTTTTTTTTTTTACATGAAAATTACAATTAAAAAAATATATATTTTAGGGGCTTCCCTGGTGGCGCAGCAGTTTCCCTGGTGGCGCAGCAGTTGAGAGTCCGCCTGCTGATGCAGGGGACACGGGTTCGTGCCCCGGTCCGGGAAGATCCCACATGCCGCGGAGCGGCTGGGCCCGTGAGCCATGGCCGCTGAGCCTGCACGTCCAGAGCCTGTGCTCCGCAATGGGAGAGGCCACAGCAGTGAGAGGCCCGCGTACTGTGAAAAAATATATATATGTGTGTGTGTGTATATATATATATATTTTTTATACTGTAGTATAGTTGATTTACAGTGGTGTTATTTTCAGGTGTACAGCAAAGTGATTCAGTTATTCATGTATCGCTTTTTTTTTTTAAGATTTAATTTTATTTATTTTTGGCTGTGTTGGGTCCTTGTTGCTACGCACGGGCTTTCTCTAGTTGCCACGAGCGGGACTACTCTTCATTGCAGTGCACGGGCTTCAGTAGTTGCAGCACGTGGGCTCAGTAGTTGTGGCGCGCAGGCTCAGTAGTTGTGGCGCACGGGCTTAGTTGCTCTGCGTCATGTGGGATCTTCCCGGACCAGGGCTCGAACCCGTGTCCCCTGCATTGGCAGGCAGATTCTTATCCACTGTGCCACCAGGGAAGTAAGTCCCTCATGTATCTATCCTTTTTCAAATTCTTTTCCCATATAGGTTGTTACAGAGTGCTGAGTAGAGTTCCCTGTGCTATATACAGTAAGATCTTGTTGTTTATCTATTTTATGTGTAGTACTGTGTATATGTCAATCCAAACTCCTAATTTATCCCTCCCCCCTTTCCCCTTTGGTAACCATAAATTTATCCCTCCCCCCTTTCCCCTTTGGTAACCATAAGTGTGTTTTCTATGTCTGTGAGTCTCTTTCTGTTTTGTACATAGATTCACTTGTATTATTTTTTAGATTCCACATATAAGTGACATCACATGGTATTTGTCTTTCTCTGTCTGACTTACTTCACTTAGTATGATCATCTCTAGGTCCATCCGTGTTGCTGCCAATGGCACTATTTCATTCTTTTTCATGGCTGAGTATACTCCGTTGTACACATGAACCACATCTTCTTTATCCGTTCCCCTCTCGGTGGTGGTTTAGTTTGCTTCCATGTCTTGGCTGTTGTAAACAGCAACAGCACAGATTTTTTACGTAAAAGTGAAAGAATTGCTTGTGCGTATCTTCACCCATCTGACTCGCTGGACTTAGTGCTGCTCATGCAGGAAAGGAATGAAAACGATTAGGCTCCTTTGGTTTTCTGTTCACGTTTACTGAGACGTAATTGTTTTCAGTAAAAGCAGCCCTTTCAGGTGGACAGGTGGGTGAGTGTTGAGCCCTGTGCACGGTTGTGGAATCAGCACCACCGCTGAGTTGTGTACATTTCCATGCTCTCTTGTCATTTTGTTGCCGACATGGTTCCTCCACGGCCAGCCCCTGGCAACCATTGTTCTGCTTCCTGCTTTAATAGCCCTCTTTCTGAAAAACAAATTTTCCTTTTTCATTAGATGTTCCTATTTTTCTTAACACGTCGCTAGCTTTCTAGTATTTATGTGAATTATTATTTATTGTCCTTTTCCTAAGTAGCACACTGGGGAAAAGGAGAACAATTTATGCAGGAAATTGGAGTTCCCTGAAGATCTGGGTAACCCCATGGAAGTGTACCCCATTTGTGCTGGGGTGAGACAAAGGTGAGACCCACTTCCTCACCCACAGAAATCAATTCCCAATGTCTAGATTTCAGGTAGCTTAGCAGCTGTGGTGTTTGATGGGGGAGGGAACGTCGTTAGTGACAGGCCAAGTTCAGGAAGGAAGAGGTTTATAGTTATTACGAAATAGTGGCTCTGTTCGCTGTGCTGTACAATATATCCATGTAGCTTATTTTTTACCTAGTACTTTGTACCTCTTACTCTGCTTCCCCTATAATGCCCCCCTCCCCCTCCCCTCTCCCCACTAGGAACCACTCGTTTCTTCTCTAGATCTGGGAGTCTGTTTCTTTTTTGTTATATTCACTACTTGGTTGTATTTTTTAGATTCCACATATAAGTGAGACCCTACGGTGTTTGTCTTTCTCCACCTGACATTTCACTTTGGAGGGAGGTATTGGAGCTTCCATAACGGTGAGAGATTGCAGGATCCATTGGCCCCATCACGCTGCTCAGGGAGAGAACGCCAGGGTCAGACGTCAGGGACCATCTTCATGCAGGGTCGGGGGGGACGGGGGTCCAGAGGCAGGAGAAAGGAAGGAGCAGCTGATAGTTTCTTTTTTTGTTGTTTGTGGCAGTATGTGGGCCTCACTGCTGCAGCCTGACCCGTTGTGGAGCACAGGCTCCGGGCGCGCAGGCTCAGCGGCCATGGCTCACGGGCCCACCCGCTCCGCGGCATGTGGGATCCTCCCGGACCGGGGCACGAACCCACGTCTCCTGCATCGGCAGGCGGACTCTCGGAAGCCCGGCTGATAGGCGAGTGAAGAGGTTACTGTGGATGTGGAAATCCAGGGTGAGGCTGGTGGTTGAAGGAGCAAGGAGCTCCGCTGCTGCAGAGGCTGGCATGGGGCAGCACAGGTGGCACTTGGGTGCTATCCTGCCTGGTGAGGTGACAGGCAGGCAGGTGGCGAGGGCAGAGGTGACGGAGGGGAACCGGGTGGCACCCGGGGGGGTGGTTCTGTGCCCAAAGCGGGGGCCACAGCAGGCAGCCTCGGGGACATGGAGGAGGTGGGGATGCACTTCCCCAGGGAAGGGAGTCAGTGTGTGCATCCAGGCGCAACGGAAAGTTTAAAGACAATGGAGACAAGCTAGGTAGCCAACAGGACGTCCATTAAATTGTGTATAATATATATTATACAGTTATTATACTGCTCTATTATGTATAACATACACATCATTATAGATTATGTACAATGAACACATAATACACAATATAGATTATAAGGTATATTGTACTATAGTAATATATACTAGTATATACTGTATACTAGTATTAATATACTAGTACATGGTAATATATATACTATATAAGAGTATATATTATATACTAATTTTTGTATATAATATACATGTATCATATCTAGTATTTAAGGTTATACCGTCTGAGTTTTGGTACATTAAATTGTATATTATATATAGTATATTTCATATACATGTCAGATTTTATATTATTATATACTGTTACATATTGTATACAATTATGTCAGTCATTTGTTAGAATGTATATTATATATTCTGTTATATATATGTCTATACATTATATTCATATATACACATATTAATATATAATACATGTTTATACATTACTATTATGTATTGATATACTCATATAATGTATAATATATGCAATTACACCGATTATATTTTATACTATGTATTACAACTTAAAAATTATACCTTGGGCTTCCCTGGTGGCGCAGTGGTTGAGAGTCCGCCTGCCGATGCAGGGGACATGGGTTCGTGCCCCGGTCCAGGAAGATCCCACATGCTGCGGAGCAGCTGGGCCCGTGAGCCATGGCTGCTGAGCCTGTGCTCTGCAACAGGAGAGGCCACAAGGTACTCGTGTGCCTCAAAAACCAAAAAGATACCTTAACTGTCATGCTGTCAAATGTTACACGTTTTATGTTCTATATGCATGTTGTATAAATCATATTGTATGTGTATCATATTATTGCCATATTTATAATACTTACAATGTTTATATTTGTTACATCCACACACACATAATACAGGGTAGTGCAGACGTGAATATTACCTTCTTCGATGCTGCTTCCCTTCAGACTCAAGACGCTGAAGACCACGTATCACTTTCCTTAAGACTCCTCCTCGGGACCTGTCCCTGGAGACCGTCCTGATGGACCGGCTGGACGCTCTTGTGTCACAGTGAGTTAGATCACACCCACCTTCAAGGGGAGGGGGCACAAGAATCAGACAACATCACAGCCTAATTTCAGATGTTCATCCACCCTAAGGATAGGAGGAAATGAGAAACTGGAGATGCTCAGCGGACAGTCTATCACCTTCATCATCATGTCCATTCCCGGGGATCCGTCCACGCAGCTTTTCATGCTTCTTGAAGCCCTTCACTGATAACCCTCTGCCTCCCTACAGTGCTTGGTGAGGTGGACATCCATCCTCGTGGACCCTGAGCCAGCTTGCAGGCCTGAACTCTCCACACCCGTGGATGAGCTGAGCCTCCTCGTGAAAAGGAAGGGACAATTCTGGACACCACCTTCCCCCAAATCCTGGAGCTCCAGGTCTGCAACCTCAGCAAGTACCCTCTGAACTACCCTGACCCCCATGGGCTGAATAGTGACACATGGCCCCAGGGAGGGAGGAGCCAGTTGCTAAGTAGACCATCCTGTGGGGACAGCGTCTGTGCTTCTGTTCCTTCCAGATCCCTTCCTGTTCTAGAATTCAGAATCTGATCATAAATCCACCCTCCCTTGTTTGGTTGGACCGGTAGAGCCATCATAACCCCACTTAACTGTTTTCCCCTCGGGTCCATTTTTAGGTCATCTGCATCCTGTGCTCTGGATCAGTATTTTCTACAATCTCAGGGTCTCCAAGGAATGACTTGTAAGCAGCACCGTGGGAAACCCACCCCCAATAATGCCCTCCCAGGAACCATTACCGTGGGTCCAAAGAGCTGGTTTCTCCTGGGGTCCATATTTACGTCGGGATAACACAGGCCTCTGTTCTGCAGTTATGAGATGTTGTCAGGAAGGGTCGACCACGTACGCTGAGCTGTGACACGCTGTTTCATTGGTGGTGATGTTTCTTCTAGTTATGATTTCACGTCCCTAGTGACTCATCAGGATCCCATAAATCTCAGGCAATCAGAGAGCAGGAAAGGTTTGTGATGGACACTGCATCCTTGACTTATTAAGGGTGTCAGCACTGCCCTGACGTCCTCCAGTGGCACTGCCTTCCTGCGTTCAAGTCCCTTGGTTCTTTCAAGAAAATATCAGAGAATCCGTATCAGACAGTGTCATTGCTGGATTTTTCTACCCCTAAACAGCTGAGACTGTGATTATAAGCATTAGAATATAAGATGGGCACTTACCAGGTAGGTCATGACACGAATCCTCTAATTATTTTGCCTTATTAACTCATGTCCTTGATTAGCACCTGACCAGGCTGGGCTGAGTTGCCTTTTAAGTGATGGCTGTTTTCAATGATACCGGGAGACAGATGGTCTGTTCTAAGAAGGTAATGGCTTTACAGTATTTTTCAGAGATTGCCCAGTAGAAATCACTTGGTGTTTCCATCAAACGGTCGCAGCATTTACTTAGCTGACTCAGATTCCCCTGGGAAGTGGTCTGCTCCTCCTCTCCTGGAGAGAGACAGGAACTGGCAGGTCCTCACCTTGTCGGTGACAGTGACGCAAATATGGAGGTCCCATCTCCACCACTAACCACCTTGCAGGCAAGCTTCCCAGCATGCAGAGAAAGTAAAGAGGCGAGTGACTTGCAGAAGGGTGCACAGAGGCAGGAGGGGGGTGGAGCCTGGCGCTCACAGGCACAAAGTGGAAAGCATCTTTCTCTTGGGCTGGAAAGGCTTGAGGGTGGGCTGCCTCTTCTGCCACCCGAGATCTGAAGGTGGCGATTGCATTCCTGTTGCAGTGCAGAACCCCTGCCCGGACAAAGCAGCAATTCAGCCGCCTTGACCTCGGGGCAAGGCTCCTGGCCGTGCATTCTTTTTCAGGCGTTATTCGTGGAGAGCCTGGCTGGGTGGCTGAAGAAGACCCAGAAGTGATGAGAAGAGGCCGTTCAGGAGCCCACGCTGTCTCTACTGAGATGAAGTAAAACCACGTTGTCTACGCAGGTGCACAAACCATTTCAGCTCGAGCATCTGCTTAAGAGGGAAGGGGTGCAGCGCTGGAGCCATCAGAATTAGACGGTAATGATTAACTATCTCCTTACTGCGTCCCCGGAACGTAAGCCATGGTGCATCTGAATCCCTGCTCCGTGTTCCACATGCCAGGATCTTGGCAACGAGAGGGGAACCCTGCAGAGGCGTGGGGTCGCACCTGACACGGCAACCCTCCTCCCTCTGCTGCTCGCGGATCGAGCCGGATGGGGCAGCAGGTGGAGATACTGCTCCCCTTTGGAAGGTGAGCTGGAGACACTGGAGCCCTTCTTTCCCGGGGTTTGCAGTCTCTTAGGGAGATGAAAATCAATAGGTTGAAAAACAGATCTTTCTCTCTACGTTACTTCTCATCTGTCCTAGTCATCTAATCTTCATAAGTCGTTATTTCCCTGCAAGTGTCAGCTATCCCCCTGCTTAACATCCTTGGATTCTGGCTGAGTTTCTTGTGGCTACTCTAAGAACCGAGGACTTGGTAGCTTAAAAGAACAAAATGTGCTATCTTACCGTTTTAAAGCCCAAAGCTCTAAACTCAAGGGATCCCGCAGGCTGCTTTCTTCTGGAGGCTCCAGGGGAGAATCTATTTCCTTCCTTTTCCACCTTCTGGAGGCGTCTGCCATCCTGAGCTTGGGGCCCCTTCCTTGATCATCAAAACGAGCAGCTCAGCATCTTGTAATCAAATACTCCTCTGACGTCCTCTTTACAGGGACCCAGGTGATGACACTGGACCACCTGTAAGACCCAGGTCACCTGTGCATCTCAAGGTGCTTAGCCCACTCCCTTTTGCCACTAAGTTCACATATTCACAACGTTCGGGTATTAGAACATGGACATCTTTGGGGACATTACTCAGCTGACCACAGCAGGCGTCTCAACACTGATGCCTTATGCTCTTCTGTGCTCTCAGCTCTGGACTTGTTGGTGGATTCCCCCAATCTTCCTCAGTTCTTATACTGTTTTAATGTATCTTTAAATAACAGAGGCCAGAAATAAACCCACACACCTATGGTCAATTAATATTTGACAAAGGACACAAGAATACACAATGGGAAAAAGTCTCTTCAGCAAGTGGTGCTGGGAAAGTTGGAGACATGCATGTAAATCAATGAAGTTTAGAACACACGCTCACACCAAACACAAAAATAAACTCAAAATGGATTAAAGACTTAAAACTCCCAGAAGAGAACACAGGCAAAACATTCTCTCACGAATCAGGTCAGTCTCCCAAGGCAATAGAAACATAAACAAATGGGACCTAATCAGCTTTTGCACAGCAGAGGAAACCATGAACAGACTATAGAATGGGAGAAAATATTTGCAAGCAATGCAACTGATGAAGGCTTAATTTCCAAAATCTACAAACAACTGAACAACAACAACAAATACCCCAGTCGAAAAATGGGCAGAGACCTAAATAGACATTTCTTCAAAGACATACAGATGGCAAACAGACACATGAAAGGGTGCTCAACATCTCTACATTATTAGAGAAATGCACATCAAAAGTACAGTGAGGTATCACCTCACACAGGGCAGAATGCCCATCATCAAAAAGTCTACAAATAATATATGCTGGGGAGGGGGTGAAGGAAAGGGAACCCTCCTGCACCGTGGGTGGGAATGTAAGACCAGGATGGAGGTTCCTCAAAAAACTACAAATAGAACTACCATATGACCCAGCAGTCCCATTACTGGGCATATACCCTGAGAAAGCCAGAATTCAAAAAGACACATGCATGCCAGTGTTTATAGCAGCACTGTTTACAATAGCCAGGTCATGGTAGCAACCTAACTGTCCATCAGCAGATGAATGGATAAGAAGATGTGGCACATACATTACTAATGCCATTGGCAGCAACGTGGATGGACCTAGAGATTATCATACTAAACGAAGGAAGTCAGACAAAGACAAATACCACCTGATATCAGAAGCAGAAACAGACTCACAGACTTAGAAAAGAAACATGGTTACCAAAGGGGAAAGGTAGGGGGGAAGGATAAATTAGGAGTTTGGGAGTAACATACACACACTACTATACATAAAATAGAGGAACACACCACTATATATAAAATAGAGGAAAACGAACTATACATAAAATAGAGGAACACACTACTATATATAAAATAGAGGAAAACGAGCACCTACTGTGTAACACGGAGAACCCTACTCAGTATTTTGTAATAACCTAAATGGGAAAAGAATATGTACGTGGATAACTGAATCACTATGCTGTATACCTGAAACTAACAATGTTGTAGATGAACGATACTCCAATAAAAATTTAAAAAGTGGGTTGCAGAGTAACTTACATCAGCAGATTCTCATTTCTCTGATCAGGGAAGCAACAGATGATCCATTAAATGGGTGAGGAGAGGGGGAGAGTATGGTGGGTGTTCTGATCGCATGCACTCCATCCCTGTCCACCCCTGCTCCTTGCCCCACAGAGCTCACCATGGGTCTGCCTGTTGGATGGGGGCAGAAGAGAAGTGAGGGGCACAGAGGTGAGAGGGCTGTCCACCCTTGGCCCCATCACTTCACCTTTCAGCGCAGGGGTGTGTGGGTTCAACACCTGGTCAGGGAGCTGAGATGCCACATGCCTCACAGCCAAAAAAACCGAAACATAAATAGTTAATCAAATCCAGGAAGCACAGAGGTTCCCATTCAGGATAGCTCCAAGGAGAAACACACCAAGACACACATTAATCAAACTATCAAAAATTAAATACAAAGAAAAAGGGAATCCCTATAAGGTTAACAGCTGGTTTCTCAGCAGAAACTCTACAAGTCAGAAGGGAGTGGCATGATATATTTAAAATGATGAAAGGGAAATTACTCTACCCAGCAAGGATCTCATTCAGATTGAATGGAGAAATCAAAAGCTTTACAGACAAGCAAAAGCTAAGAGAAATTAGCACCACCTAACCAGCTCTACAATAAATACTAAAGGAACTTCTCTAAGTGGGAAACACAAGAGAAGAAAAGGACCTACACAAACATAACAATTAACATAACAATTAAGAAACATAACAAACATAACAATTAAGAAAATGGTAATAGGAACGAACATACATATATGGATTAAATGCTCCAACCAAAAGACACAGGCTCACTGAATGGACACAACCCATATATATGCTGTCTACAAGAGACCCACTTCAGACCTAGGGACACATACAGACTGAAAGTGAGGGGATGGAAAAAGATATTCCATGCAAATGGAAATCAAAAGAAAGCTGGACTAGCAATTCTCATATCAGACAAAATAGACTTTAAAATAAAGAATATTACAAGAGTTAAGGAAGGACACTACATAATGATCAAGGGATCAATCCAAGAAGAAGATACAACAATTATATATGCACCCAACACAGGAGCACCTCAATACATAAAGCAACTGCTAACAGCTATAAAACAGGAGAAATCGACAGTAACACAATAATAGTGGGGGACTTAACACCTCACTTACACCAATGGACAGATCATCCAAACAGAAAATTAATAAGGAAACAAAAGCTTTAAACGACACAATAGAACAGATAGATGTAACTGGTATTTATAGGACATTCCATCCAAAGACAGCAGATTACACTTTCTTCTCAAGTGCACATGGAACATTCTCCAGGACAGATCAAATCTTGGGTCACAAATCAAGCCTCAGAAAATTTAAGCAAATTGAAATCATATCAAACATCTTTTCTGACCACAACACTCTTAAAAATACATAGAAACAAATGACAATGAAAACACGATCCAGAACCTATGGGATGCAGAAAAAGCAGTTCTAAGAGGGAAATTAATACCTATACAAGCCTACCTCAAGAAACAAGAAACATCTCAAACAATCTAACCTTACACCTAAAGGAACTAGAGAAAGAACAAACAAAACCCAAAGTTAGTAGAAGGAAAGAAATCATAAAGATCAGAGCAGAAATAAATGAAATAGAAACAAAGAAAACAATAGCAAAGATCAATAAAACTAAAAGCTGGTTCTTTGAGGAGATAAACAAAATTGATAAACCATTAGCCAGACTCATCAAGAAAAAGAGGGAGAGGACTCAAATCATTAAAATTAGACTCCACAGAAATACAAAGCATCCTGAGACTACTACAGGCAACTCTATGCCAATAAAATGGACAACCTGGAAGAAATGGACAAATTCTTAAAAGGTATAACCTTCCAAGACTGGACCAGGAAGAAACAGAAAATATGAACAGACCAATCACAAGTACTGAAATTGAAACTGTGATTAAAAATCTTCCAACAAACAAAAGTCCAGGACCAGATGGCTTCACAGGTGAATTCTATCAAACATTTAGAGAAGAGATAACACCCATCCTTCTCAAACTCTTCCAAAACACTTCCGAGAAAGGAAGACTCCCAAAATCGTTCTATGAGGCCACCATCACCTTGTTACCAAAACCAGACAAAAATACTACAAAAAAAGGAAATTATAGACCAATATCACTGATGGATATAGATGAAAAAATCTTCAACAAAATACTAGCAAACAGAATCCAACAACACATTAAAAGGATCATACACCAGATCACAGTGGGATTTATCCCAGGGATGCAAATATTCTTCAATATACGCAAATCAATCAATCTGATACACAATATTAACAAGCTGAAGAATAAAAACTGTGATCATCGCAATAGATGCAGAAAAACTTTTGATAAAGCTTTATAAATCTTTCTATCACCCATTTATGTTAAAAACTCTCCAGAAAGTGGGCACAGAGGGAACCTACCTCAACATAATAAAGGCCGTATACGACAAACCCACAGCAAGTATCATTCTCAATGGTGAGAAACTGAAAGCATTTCCTCTAAGATCAGGAACAAGACCAGGATGTCCACGCTCACCACTATTATCCAACATAGTTTTGGAAGTCCTGGCCACGGCAATCAGAGAAGAAAAAGAAAAGGAACACAAATTGGAAAAGAAGTAAAACTGTCACTGTCTGCAGATGACATGATACTATACATAGAAAATCCTAAAGATGCCACCAGAAAACTACTAGAGCTAATCAGTGAATTTGGTAAAGTTGCAGGATATAAAATTAATGCACAGAAATCTCTTGCATTCCTATACACTAATGAAGAAAAATCTGAAAGAGAAGTTAAGGAAACACTCCCATTTAACACTGCAACAAAAAGAATAAACTACCTACCTAGGGAGACAAAAGACCTGTATGCAGAAAACTATAAGACGCTGATGAAAGGAATTAAAGATGATACAAACAAATGGAGATATACACCATGTTCTTGGATTGGAAGAATCAACACTGTGAAAATGACTATACTACCCAAAGCAATCTACAGATTCAATGCAATCCCTATCAAATTACCAATGGCATTTTTTACAGAACTAGAACAAAAACTCTTAAAATTTGTATGGAGACACAAAAGACCCCGAATAGCCAAAGCAGTCTTGAGGGAAAAAAATGGAGCTGGAGGAATCAGACTCCCTGACTTCAGACTATACTGCAAAGCTACAGTCATCAAGACAATACGGTACTGGCACAGAAACAGAAATATAGATCAGTGGAACAGAATAGAAAGCCCAGAGATAAACGCACACACCTATGGTCACCTTATCTTTGATAAGGAGGCAAGAATATACAATGGAGAAAAGACAGCCTCTTCAATAAGTGGTGCTGGGAAAACTGGACAGCTACATGTAAAAGAATGAAATTAGAACACTCCCTAACACCATACACAAAAATAAACTCAATATGGATTAGAAACCTAAATGTAAGACAGGACACTATAAAGCTCTTACAGGAAAACATAGGAAGAACACACTTTGACATAAGTCACAGCAAGATCTTTTTTTGATCCACCTCCAGAGTAATGGAAATAAAAACAAAAATAAACAAATGGGACCTAATGAAACTTAAAAACTTTTGCAAAGCAAAGGAAACTACAAATAAGACGAAAAGACAACCCTCAGAATGGGAGAACGTATTTGCAAATGAATCAACAGACAAAGGATTAATCTCCAAAATATATAAACAGCTCATGCAGCTCAATATCAAAGAAACAAACAACCCAATCCAAAAATGGGCAGACGACCTAAATAGACATTTCTTCAAAGAAGACATACAGACGGCCAAGAGGCACACGAAAAGCTGCTCAACATCACTAATTATTAGAGAAATGCAAATCAAAACTACAATGAGGCATCACCTCACACCGGTTAGAATGGGCATTATCACAAAATCTACAAACAACAAATGCTGGAGAGAGTGTGGAGAAAAGGGAGCCCTGCTGCACTGCTGGTGGGAATGTAAACTGATACAGCCACTATGGAGAACAGTATGGAGGTTCCTTAAAAAACTACAAATAGAACTACCCTATGACCCAGCAATCCCACTACTGGGCATATACCCTAAGCACACCATAATTCAGAAAGAGTCATGCACCACAATGTTCACTGCAGCTCTATTTACAATAGCCAGGATGTGGAGGCAACCTAAGTGTCCATCGACAGATGAATGGATAAAGAAGATGTGGCACGTGTATACAATGGAATATTACTCAGTCATAAAAAGAAACGAAACTGTGCTTCCCTGGTGGCACAGTGATTGAGAGTCCGCCTGCCGATGCAGGGGACACGGGTTCGTGCCCCAGTCCAGGAGAATCCCACATGCCGCGGAGCGGCTGGGCCCGTGAGCCATGGCTGCTGAGCCTGCACGTCCGGAGCCTGTGCTCCGCAACAGGAGAGGCCACGACAGTGAGAGGCCCACGTACCGCAAAAAAAAGAAAAAAGAAACGAAATTGAGTTATTTGTAGTGAGGTGGATGGACCTAGAGTCTGTCACACAGAGTGAAGTAAGTCAGAGAAAAACAAACACCATATGCTAACACATATATATGGAATCTAAAAAAGAAAGGTCATGCAGAACCTAGGGGCAAGATGGGAATAAAGACACAGAACTACTAGAGAATGGACTTGAGGACACGGGTAGGGGGAAGGGTAAGCTGGGACAAAGTGAGAGAGTGGCACTGACATATGTACACTACCAAATGTAAAATAGATAGCTAGTGGGAAGCAGCCACATAGCACAGGGAGATCAGCTGGGTGCTTTGTGACCAACTAGAGGGGTGGGATAGGAAGGGTGGGAGGGAGGAAGATGCAAGAGGGAAGAGCTATGGGAACATATGTGTATGTATAACTGATTCACTTTGTTATTAAGCAGAAACTAACACACCATTGTAAAGCAATTAAAAAAAAAAACCTAAAAATGGAATTACCGTATGATCCAGCAATCCCACTCCTGGGCATACTCAGAGAAAACCATAATTCAAAAAGACACATGCACCTCAATGTTCATTGCAGCACTATTTACATAAGTCAGGTCATGGAAGCACCCTAAATGCCCATTGACAGACGAATGGATAAAGATGTGGTACATATATAAAATGGAATATTACCTATAAAAAGGAACAAAATTGGGTCATTTGTAGAGACGTGGATGGATCTAGAGACTGTCACACAGACTGAGGTAAGTCAGAAAGAGAAGAACAAATATCGTATATTAACGCATGTATGTGGAACCTAGAATAACGGTACAGATGAACCGGTTTGTAGGGCAGAAATAGACACAGATGTAGAGAACAAACGTATGGACATCAAGGGGGGAAAGCAGGGGTGGGTGGTGATGGTGGGATGAATTGGGAGATTGGGAGTGACATATCTACACTAATACGTATAAAATAGGTAACTAATAAGAACCTGCTCTATAAAAAAATACATAGAATTCAAAAAAAAATAGAGCTGACTTTTCTCATAGGTGTTGAATGGATGGAGTTTGACGTACCGAAGGTGTTTGCTTCTTTTTCTCCTCTTGGGGAACTATCCAGGGTGGGTTTTATTTTTCCAGGATCTCTGCTGATTGTCGTGGCTGGGGTCCCACAGCATGCAGACTTGGGAGTATCTGGGGTGAGGGAAAGGGATGGGGGACCAGGGCTGTGAACCAGGCCAGGCAGCACTGTGGGGCATTTGGACTTAGCTGCTCTGGAAACCCCAGTGCCCTGGACAGCACCTGTGAGCGAGCTGCCCTAGGGGGCTGGGGGATTCCTACTCCACCTCCCCTTGGGGGTTGGAGGCTGTGTATTCCCTGCACTGAGCTGATTCTAGTGGCCTTCTGGGACCAGAGGGAGGCCCAGTCACTGAAGCCCAGATCTGGCGGCTGGGATGTGGGCAGGAATTCTGAGGGGCAGGGCTGAGGGGCACAGCAGGGGCATCCTGACCTCAGGGAACTGAAGGGCTCTACAAACGTGGGGAGCAGTGGGGGGTGACTGTTCAACTAGCAGGTTTCTCAGCCTTGTTGGGAAATGTTCCCATTCAGAAACGGAACGAGGTAGGGAGCTGAGATGCCCCTGCTGGGCTGTGACAAGCCTGCCTGCTTATCTCAAGCCATGTTGCTATGGACGGATTTATATCCCCTCACAATTCATATGTTGGAGCCCTAACCCCCCAGAGGAACTGTATTTGGGGTAAACAATTAATGAAGGTGAAAGGAGGTTATAATATGGTATGGGGTCTGTCTCTCCACCACACAAGGACATGCAGATAAGGTGGCATCTGTACGCCAACAAGAGCGCCTCGCCGGGAACTGAGCCTGTCCACGCCGTGATCTCAAACTCCCAGCCTCCAGACGGTGAGAACTAAATTTCCATTGTTTAAGCTGCCCAGTCTGGGGTGTTCTGTTACAGCAGCCTCAGCTGACTAATACCCACATCTGCGTGTTTCAAGATGATAAAGCCCGATGGTAAAATCAGCGGTACTCGGAGAGAAAGAATCATACTGATTGACGAACGAACACAGAGTGGTATTAATATTGCAATCATACAGAGAATTTGTTTGTTTGGTTTTTTTTTTTTTGGCCATGCTGCACCAGAGTCTTAGCCACTGAACCACCAGGGAAGTCCTGTACTGAAGATATTCTATGAGTTGTATATATTTCTCTTAGAGCATCTATTAAATTCCCCCTGAGCACACCCCACCGAGTCCCCGATTTCTCTGCACCTGTCCCGCTCTAGTCACACAGTAAACCTCTTGCGTGCACACACACACCCATCTCATCACACTCCTGTAAAACTCTCTTACAACTATTGTGCTACGGCTTCTGGCATAGTTTCCAGGAGCATTTTACAAAATGCTCTTCCCTTAATCCAATTTTCTTTGGACTGGATTAAATCCTTGCTTTTTTGCAAGACTAATTTAAATTGTTGGCACGAAAGACCCAGATGTCTCTCTTTGGTAAATACTGAGCCGGCTTTGCTCACAGCACTGTTAGGAAGCAGCCCATGACCAGCACTCCATGCTTTTCTGATGTGCCCTCCTGGCCACTGGAACGTCAAGGGCAGGATTATCTTCACGTATTTCCCAGATGTCCATTGCATAAACATCCTACCACAGAGGCTGTTCTGTGTCCAGTAACATCAGCACTCCCCTTTCTACCAATGTCCAGGGATGTGTTCCGGGCCCCCAAGCAGCCTGCAGCACAGCTCTGTGGTGATCAAGAAGGGCCCCTCCTGGGTGTGGAGGAAAGGGGACCCTCCTGCACTGTCGATGGGAATGTAAACTGATGCAGCCACTGGATGGAGGTTCCTCAGAAAACTAAATATAGAGCTCCCATATGACCCAGCAATCCCACTCCTGGGCATATATCCAGAGAAAACTATAATTTGAAAAGATACATGCACCCCTACGCTCACTATTTACAACAGCCAAGACTTGGAAGCAACCTACATGTGCGGCAACAGAGGAATGGATAAAGAAGATGTGGTACATGTATAAAATGGAATATTACTCGGCCATGAAAAAGAAGGAAATCATGCCACTGGCAGCAACATGGATGGACCTAGAGATGATCATACTAAGTGAAGTACTGGTAAGTCCGATAGAGAAAGACAAACATCACTTATATGTGGAATCTAAAAAAGAATGATACAAATGAACTTATTTACAAAACAGAAATACACTCAGACACAGAAAACAAACTTATCGTTACAAAAGGAGAAAGGGAGGGCGAGGGATAAATTAGGAGGTTGGGATTAGCAGATACACACTATATATAAAATAGCTCATCAACAAGGACCTACTGTATAACAGGGAACTATACTCAATATTTTGTAATAATAAGGAAAAGTAACCTGCAAAAAAACCAAAACAAACTGACTCACTTTGCTGGACAGTTGAAACTAATGCATTATTGCACATCAACTAGAGTTCAATAAGAAAACAAGATCTTCCCCCTCTGACGTGAGCCGTCATCCAGCCTCAAGGCTCACTGCCTCTGATAACTGGCCTCTCACTGTCTCTGATAACTGGCCTCTCACTGTGTCAGAAAAATCCTCTGAGAGGCTGGACTTCTTCCTAGGATGTGTGGTCCATGCAGTCACAACAGGGCAAGGCTGAGATACAGTGATGCCCTCGTGGGCACTGGGCCACCCACTCCCATGTCCAGCTGGGTCCCGATGACGGCTTAACATTCCCTTTCCCAGGGGCCTTTACGGGCTGATGGGCTGGAAGCTTTGATCTCATTTACCGGTGATGGTCAATTTGGGATGAGGAATAAAAGAAGCCACAAGCCAAAGCCTGTCTTTCTTTGCTGGCTGGACCTGAGCCAGAGATGGAAAATACGCACTTTAGAATAAACCGGATTTTTAAAATACTGCTTAATAGCGCTCCTAGGCATCCCTCGCGGTAAGCCAGCGCTTTCCAAATAAGACACTTATCCGCAGCGTTTTTACCTGGTGCAGCTGCGTGGTTTTGGTCCAGGTCTGCCCTCGAAGGCCATTGCTTTTATCCTTTCCAACACAGATTAAAAGCAAATCAGATTATGGAAATGGCTGAGCCGCCTTCAGAGTAGTTAGGATGGGGGGTTTGGCATGTGCGTACGATATGGGAGGAGGGGGGTGGTTTGCAGGATCTGTGGAGCTTGAAGACTGCATCAGGATTAGGGCTGGCAGGAACAGAAACCCTAAAACAACAGGGCTCAAAAATGATGGAAACGTGATTCCCTCTCACGTAAAGGTGACCCTGAGGAATGGGGTCAGGGCTGGTGTCAGTCCTCCAAAAGCAGGGTCCTTGCATCTCCCCACTCCTCCACCCCTACTCACGGCCTCACGGTGCAGGAGGGTGGCTCCCCATTTCAGGGGGCAAGTAGGAAGGAGAGGAGAGGAAAGGGCAAGCCGTGTCTGTCTTTGAAGGAAGGTTCCTGGCATGTGGTAGGGGGAGTGGGCAGAGAGCTCTGCTTTGGCAAGGTCTGCGTATGAGTGATGGTGTCATTAGTTATTAGCTCTGTGACCTTGGGTGAGCCTCAACTTCTGTAACATGGTGATGACGGTGAGGATGGTGATGATGAAAATGATGAGGATGATGGTGATTGTGGTGATGATGGTGGTGATGATGTTGATAATTATGGAGATGGTGGTGGTGGTGATGATGACTATGGTGGTGATAAAGGTGATAATTACGATAGTGGTGATGGTGATGGTGGTGGTGGTGGTGATGATGGTAATTGTGATGGTGGTAATGATGATGGTGATGATAGTGATACTATTGGTGGTGATGATGTTGATAATTATGGAGATGATGGTGATGGTGATGATGATTATGGTTGTGATGGTGGTGGTGGTGGTGATGACAGTGGTGAAGATGATCTTGATGATGAAATAACGTAGCCTCATCACAGATGAGTCTAAATGAGACAAATGAGCTAAATTATACAGTCCCTTGAACATGATAATGTGTTATACACATGACAGTTGTACAGGTGATCCATTTCTGACGAACATCTTTATTTTCTTGAAGGCTCACACTGCAAGACTACCTACTTCAGTTAATTAGAAGGCAACGATAATTCGTGTTTGTGTATCAAGAGATAAATATAAATATATACCCATTGCATTTTATATAAAGACAGACATTCAAAAACACTAGTCAGCATGCAACTCAATGAAGTTAGAACACACCCATACCCCATATACAAAAATCAACTCAAAATGCCTTAAAGACTTAAATATAAGACATGACACCATAAAACTCCTATAAGAGGGCTTCCCTGGTGGCGCAGTGGTTAAGAACCTGCCTGCCAATGCAGGGGACATGGGTTCAAGCCCTTGTCTGGGAAGATCCCACATGCCGCGGAGCAGCTAAGCCCGTGCGCCACAACTCCTGAGCCTGTGCTCTAGAGCCTGCGAGCCACAACTACTGAAGCCCATGCGCCTAGAGCCTGTGCTCCACAACAAGAGAAGCCACTGCAATGAGAAGCCCATGCACTGCAACAAAGACCCAACACAGCCAAAAATAAATAAATAAAAGTAAATTTTAAAAAACTCCTAGAAGAGAATGTACACAAAACATTCTCTGACATAAATTGCACTAATGTCTTCTTAGGTCCGTCTCCTAAGGCAATAGAAATAAAAGCAAAAATAAACAAATGGGACCTAATCTAACTTATAAGCTTTTACACAGCAAAGGAAACCATTAACAAAAGGAAAAGTCAACCTATGGACTGGGAGAAAATATTTGCAAACGATAGGACCGACAAGGGCTTAATTTCCAAAATATACAAACAGTGTATACAATTCAACAACAACAAAAAACAACACAATCGAAAAATGGGCAGAAGACTTAAATAGACATTTCTCCAAAGAAGACATCCAGGTGGCCAACAGGCACATGATAAGATGCCCAATATTGCTAATTATTAGAGAAATGCAAATCAAAACTACAATGAGGTATCACCTCACACCAGTCAGACTGGCCATCATCAAAAAGTCTACAAACAATAAATGCTGGAGAGGGTGTGGAGAAAAGGGAACCCTCCTACACTGTAAATTGATACAGCCACTATGGAGAACAGTATGGAGGTTCCTTAAAAACCTAAAAACAACTACCATGTGACCCAGCAATCCCACTCCTGGGCATATATCCAGAGAAAACTAATTCAAAAAGATACATGCACCCCTATGTTCACAGCAGCACTATTTACAATGTCCAAGACATGGAAACAATCCAATCAACAGATGAGTGGATTAAGAAGATGTGGTACATATATACAATGGAATATTACTCAGCCATAAAAAAAATGAAATAATGCCATTTGCAGCAACATGGATGGACCTAGAGATGATCATACTGAGTGAAGTACGTCATAGAAAGGCAAATATCATATGATATCACTTATATGTGGAATCTAAAAAATGACACAAATGAACTTATTTACAAAACAGAAACAGACCCACAGACGTAGAAAACAAACTTATGGTTACCAGTGGGGAAAGGGGAGGGAGGGATAAATTACGAGTTTGGGATTAACACATACATACTATTATATATAAATAGATAAGCAACAAGGACCTACTATATAGCACAGGGAACTATATTCAATATCTTGTAATAACCTATAATGGAAAAGAATCTGAAAAATGTATACATATGTATAACTGATTCACTTTGCTGTACACCTGAAACTAACACGATATTGTAAATCAACTCTACTCCAACTAAAAAAAACACTACTCAGAAAAGACAAGTTTTATTTGCCCAAACTTGTCTTCACATCAGACAGACGTGGTGCAGTTTTACACTGTATCCCGATGATTTGCTGCCTCTGTTCATCACACCTTGGATGGGAAGTACGAACTTCTGTCTCCCTGGTACCTCGGTGGGTGTCTAACGCCTACACCACGCTCCACAAAAGCCTTGCGTTGAATTAAATTCTGCAGTACTGTTAATGATCAAGGTGGTGGGTATGGGGGAGGGCTGGAGAAGGCAAGGCGAGAGAGCGAGAAGGCACAGAACCGTCAAGAACAGGGCAGCCTCAGCAAGGAAAAGAGAAGCCCAGATAACCACGCAGATTCCCTGCATCTATTTATGCCGTTCATCAGCAAGTCCCCAGGGAGCCTGCTGCTCATCACCCCACCTCCATCTCCTGCCTGGTCCAAGGCACTGGACATCTGTCCCTGGACAACGCCAACATCCAGGACCTGCCACCAGTCCCTCCTGCATCACTGCTGTCCACACAGCAGTCAGACTGATCCTGTCTGTACCCAGGTCAGGTTTCGCAACTGACCTTCCCCCAGAAGCAGAGCCTGGGTTGAGGGTTGAACGCAGGGAGGGGCAGGGAGCTCCAGGAGTGGGATGGGGAGGTCACGCAAGGAAGGAAAGTAGCCAAGGAGGGGGGAATTATCAGGCCAGCCACACCCAGGTGACTGGAGCGTAATATCATGGTGATGCTCTGAGAAGCACCTTAAAGCACTTTCCTCGGGTGAGCCGGGCTGAGAGGTGTGTGAGCCGGGGTATTTATACCCTGTGCTCAGTAGTTACCAGCGGGGCTATGTGCCTTTCGCCGATTTGCAGCTTGTCTCTCCCATGGGCCCCCTGTGTTCCAGCAAGCAGGGTAGGTATCCAACAAGAGTCAGGGCTTGCATTGGAAGACAGGTCGCTGTTCATGGAAATGGCAAGGAATTCCCAGCAGTTGTGGGTCGACCACCACCACCATCGGCTCCATCCGAGAAAAACTTCCAGTGGCTCCCATCTCACTCATGACAGACTCCAAAATCCAAGTAAGATAACAAGACCTGCCCCAGTCCCTCTGGCCTCAGCCTCCTGCACACACATCTGCTCGAGCTGCATCCCTCCGTGCCGGACCATCGCTGTTCTACTGTCCACACAGTCTGCTCCTGGCTGGGGCACAGCTGTCCTTTCCCTTCCTCACCTCAGCCAGGTCTCCGGACAAACGTCACCCCGCATAGAAGCCCTCTCCGGCCACAGTGCTGCAAGGGCTCCTCTGGTCAGTCTGTCCTCTCCCTGCTCAACCTCGGAACACTCAACGACCATGTAAAAAAGCACATCGTGCATTTCATCTACTTGCATGTCCACTCACTGTCTGCTTCTTCCCCCGGGATGGACATTAAGCAGGGACTTGACCTGGCTTGTTTACTAGAGCCAGAATGGTGGCCAGCACACAGAACCCCTTGACAGATAAACACGTGTTGAAATAATACATGAAAGAGGGTGAACCATGGAAGGAGGAAGAGAAGGTCTGTGGGACCTCAGGACTTACGAGGTTGATTCTGCCATGCACCGTCTTTGATTTGGAGGCAGGTGGGTTTACACCCTTTGTTCCTGGAACCGTGGTCACCAGGTGATCACAGAAGAGGATTTGGGGGTCTTTCAGGTAAACAGGAGAAGCTCTGCCTCTGATCAGTGGAGGGACCTTGATGACTTAATCTCTCTAAACTTAAGTTCCTTAACCTGTTAGATGGGAGATACCTCATCCCTTTGTCATCAGAGCACTGTCAGCATTTAATGGAGCCACTGGTGCTCCGTGGGCGTGTAATCCACGCTGCTTTTTCACTCTGTTATCACCTCCATTAGCTGCTCATCTCTGCGACTTAGGAGGGGCTGGGGGAGTAGTTGTCTCATGTTGCTTTTGCCAACTACAGATTGGCCCTTGCTGTCACCTCTACAAGGATTAAATCAAGAGCCGCTGCAGTTGCTGACCTTCAACACCCTCTGAAAGGAGCTCAGGGTGGAGACCAGGAATGAGGAACTCTGTGCTCTGGGAAAAACTGGCGGGACAGGTCTTCAGATAGTTAGAGATTTTCAGGAGACGGTTTTATGAGCCCAATGCTTGCACCTCCTCATAACCACGAAAGCACTAAAATCCTTCCTGGTGCCGTCTGTTCTGTGTGGCTAGCAGGAACCTGCAGGAGACTAGCAGAAACCTGCAAAAATATATGCTTGACTGCATGCACTCCCCGTTCACCGAAATCCCACATATATACTGACTGATTGCATGCACTCCCCCTTCACCGAAATCCCACATATATACTGACTGATTGCATGCACTCCCCGTTCACCGAAATCCCACATATACACTGACTGAATGCACTCCCCGTTCACCGAAATCCCACATATATACTGACCTCCCCCCTCCCCTGCTACCTGTTTGGAGCGGTTGCTCAGAGCTGTCTGAAATGCTGTCTCCCAGGCTGCAGTCCTCATTTTGCCCCCAGTAAAACTTAACTCACAACTCTCACGTTGTGCTTTTTTTTTTTTTTTCCCAAGTCGACACTTTCTAAGAGGAATGTGGGCGATCGGGGGTGGAGCGCACAAAGCAATCGGGGTTTGTGCCCGCTGCAGGGGACGAGGGCTTCTCTCCTTGCTCTGTGCACTGAATATCGCACAGCCAACGTCTGGGCGTGGGTCCAGCCGGATGCAGGCGAGGACCCCTCCCTTTCCTTAGCTTCTTAGTGGTTAACACATAAGGCGTCAGGCAGCTCTGGAGCCGTCAGAAATCACAGCACAGTTTCCCACCAACTGTGAGGTCCCGGCGTGGCTTTCGTGAGTGGCGGCTTGCAAACCACACAAGAAACTCTTCCAAAGCGAACCTGTCCGAACACACCCCCAAGCCTCCTGCTGGAAGTACTTCCCAGTAAACACGGAGAAATCTGTATCCTGACTTTTCTTCTATTTCTCATCACAAGCTTTTTTTTTTTTTTTTTTTTTTTTTTTTGCGGTACGCGGGCCTCTCACTGCGGTGGCCTCTCCCGTTGCGGAGCACAGGCTCCGGACGCGCAGGCTCAGCGGCCATGGCTCACGGGCCCAGCCGCTCCGCGGCATGTGGGATCTTCCCGGACCGGGGCACGAACCCGCGTCCCCTGCATCGGCAGGCGGACTCTAACCACTGCGCCACCAGGGAAGCCCTTTCCTTATTCTTAATGTCTGAGCTGTGGCACTTTTCCAGGGTTGGAAGACCCGTGAGGGATAATTTCGTGTTTCAGCTTGACTAGTCCCGGGGCACCCAGATATTTGGTTAAACATCATTCTGGGTGTGTGATACCAAAAGGCGCATTTCTCCCATCCCAGGGGTCTGTCGGCAGGGCTCCGGGGTAAAGAAAAAGACATTACATTGGAAATGGTTCCAAAGGCAAGAACCTGGCCCTTTTGGGGACATGTCATAATTAATCACCGTCCTCTTAATGTCCTGCTTTTGCTACATTGGAACGAAAAGGAATAAGCTTTCTGACCTCACCTGTCTGGGGAAAGTTGTGTATGACAAATATTTCAAAGTACACTGAGACAGGTTGTCCAATGAGTAGATGTAAAACATACTTTTACTAAATGTACTTTGTTATGCTTTTAATAACGTACGACAGACAAAGTATACTAGGGCGTGTGTGTATGTCTGTATAAGTCTGCGTGTGTGTGGTGAAGGCACTGGATGTTTATATACGTATGCGTGTGTGATACACACAGAAACGCACCTACACTAACGATTCCACACGTCAGGTAAGTGCATAAATCCAAGCCCAACAGTCACTGAGATGTTCTTGGCATGAGAAGGTCTCAGACACGGTCATGCTACCGAATGTATCATGGAGCTGGTACGGACTTCTGTTTTTCCATCTGAAAATGGAGGTCCCCAAAGTCCCTTCACGATCAGACCACCTGTCATCCTGGTGGAAACCAGAGAGGGGATCTAAGTCATAAGCGACCTGTATCAGGAAGAGGCAAACTCCCTCAGGAGCCGGCCCTGCAGGACTCATAGCGCCGGGTAGAGCAAACGAGACGAGACCAGGCTCACCTTGTAGAGAGCACACAGGGGAGGGGGTGGGAGGTCTGCGAGCGGGCTGCTTGCAAACACCGGGTACTGAGTTGTGATGCAGACGGGTCTCCCATGAGGTTACAAAACGAGCTCAGCTCCCACGGATGCTGTAACATCCTCAGGCTGCAAAGCTCCCTGGGGCTCCCTGGCTGCGGTCACTGTGGTCACGAGAGCTGTCCAGGGGTGAAGGAAGAACTGCAAAGCTGCACTGAGAGCGCATCTGGATGACAGCCCACTCCTAATGAGGAACGGCTTTCTCGTGGGCTCTCCCTGCCTCTCGAGAAGGAGAGGAATGCATCTGGTGGCATCGGTTTAACCATTTTCTCAATGGTTTCTCACAATCCTTGGATTCAAACATCTCTTTCATAGCAAACAAAAACTGTAGACTTTTATCCTGGACACATGTGTGTCATCCGTAATCTTGAAGGTGCGTGTCTTTGGAGGTGATTTCTTGCCCCATTTCTCCCCGGGCGTGATGGCCCTCAGAGGTGGAGAATTCTTTGAAGACAGAAAGCATGCCTCCTTTTGTGTAGTTTTGGGTTTTTATTTTTATTTTTTAGAAAGTGTGTTTTAATTCCTTATCTCTCCTAAGCAGGGCCAAGCACAGGAGATGCAGGGGTGAGACTGTGCCTGGTACCAGCTGTGCGAGCTTGGGCAGGTCACTCCGCCTCTCAGAGGCCGGGACGGGTCACATAAAGGCACGGCGAGGGTCCACTGAGCTCAGCTGGTGAGAACCCCTATGGCTGCACCCAACCCCCGGCACAGCTTACACGCGGGACTGTTGTTAGTGATGACGGCGTGCAGACTACTGCACGACCACAATGAGTACCGCGACTAGTGCTAGTGTAACTGCTACTCCAACTATCGCATTTACTACTACAACTGTAGCATTTACCACTACGACAACGACTACTACCATTGCTGCTACGATTGTGACTACCGCTACAGTGACTGCAGCAATTAGTGCTGGTGTAACTACTTCCACAACCATGAGGTTTGCTACTACGACTGTACTGTTTACTGCTACAACTGCTACTGCTGCTGCAAAAGTTCCTACCACTATAATGACTACAGCAATGTGTACAACTGCTACTGTTATTATCCTTACAAGTACAGCAATTCCAGTGACTCCAACAATGACTGCCACTACTGTAGTCGCTACTACCGTCACGGCTACTGTCATTTTTGCTACTGCTACGCCCACCGCTATTACAATTGGTACTGCAACTCTTACGGTCACAACTCTTATTACTACAACTACAACAGTTGCTACCGCCATAAAAGGTACCCCTCCTACAACCACCACAACTATTACATTTACTGCTACAGTTACAACTACTACAACTACTATGGTTACAAACACTACTATAATTATTACCAGTGCTGTAACTATTACAGCAATCAGTACTGGTATAATTACTACTACAACTCTTAGGGTTACTCTCACAACTGTAACGCTTACTACAACTACTGCTACCACTGCTGCTACAATTGTGACTACAGCAATTAGCGCCACGACAACTGCTACTATTATTACAAGCACAGCAATTCTGACGACGATCACTAGTACCATTATTGCTGTGGCTACAGCTACTGCTGTGACACCAAACGGTACTCCTAGGACTACGACAGCTACTGCTGTTACTATCACAACTACTACAATTACTGCTACAGCTACAGTGACGGCTACAACTATTAGCATCACAACTCCTATTACTACCACAACTACAACCATTGCTCGTGCTACAAACACTACTATTATTACCACCACTACTACAATTATTGCTACTGCCCCAACTACAGTGATTACACTTAGTGCTACTACAACCATCACTACAGCTATTATGTCTATGACGACAATTTTAACAATCACTACAATACGACTATTACAAACACTACTATAATTATTACTAGTGCTACAGTGACAATTATTACAACAATGAGTGGTACTACAATGGCTACTACAGCTATTACATTTACTACTACAATTATAACAATTACCAGTACCACTGTTACTACTGTTACAATTGTTACTGTGGCTACAACTACAATTACTACAACATCTAGTTCTAGGACAGTGATTACTGCCAGACCTAGTGCTGTTACTACTGCTAAGCTGCTTCTGTAATTATCTCTCCTCCTCTTCCTACAACTATAGGTACTACGTCAAATACTACTACAACTATTTTTACAAGTATCGCAACTACAACTTCTGTAACAACTATCGATACTACTATAACTAGCATTGCTACTACAATGACTACAATTATTGCTACTACAACAATTATTGCCCCTATTGTTACTACGGCTACTACAATTTGCTACTACAACTACTGCCACTCTTGTTACTACTGCTAGGATAACAACTACTACAAGTATTGTTACTATTAATACAACTATTGCCACGATTGTTACTAATGTTACTATGACTGCTACTCCTACTCCAATCATTGCTACAACAACAACTACTACTGCTATTATTGCTATTACTGTTAAAGAAAAACCAGAGCAGGACAGAAAAAGTGGTAAAAACAGACTTGATTCAGGACTATTGCAACAGAGCAAAGAGAGCTCAGTATAGAGCCAGACTCAACTGCAAAGGCAGCACAGGCAAGTGGGGATTTATAGCCACGGAGCAGGTGAGGGTCAGTGGATGGAAAACTACCAACAGGAAAATTAGGGGTGAGGGCATTCTGGCTAAACTGACCCCACAGGATTCCTGCTGAAGACAGGGAAGGGTGACTAGACGTCACCTGGGGGGTGGGGCGTGCAGGATGAGGAATCTAATCAGATATTGAGATGAGCAGATACGAAGCTGACTAGACATGGAGATGACCAGATACGAAGGGGGTGGGTTCTGGTTAAACCGACTAAGCGTGGCTCTTGCTAAAATTGGACAATGCAGAAATGTACACAAAAGTCCAAAAATCAGACCTCACTGAAGAATTTAGGGGAGCCTCACAGAGTCTGGTCGAGGAGACAATTTTTGTCACTACAACGACTACTGACATAGCTTCTGCTATTAAGAGGAGCTCCTACTGCTTCCCGGTGGAAGACCCTCAAGTCAGATACCAGGGAGGTGAGAACCTTGGCTGCTGCTACACAGCGTTCTGTGACCACTTCCCTGGGCACTTCCCAGCAGAACCCAGATGACTCTCCACCAGGGGGTCTGGGTATTTCTTCCCTAGAAGGAATTTCTGCCCTCCATCTCTCAAATGCTAGACCTTAGGGGTTTTCCAATAGATGGTGACCACGTTTGGAAATTAACCATCGGCCCCAACACTTAGATACAAGTCATTTCCTTCTCCTGCACCTGATCCTGTCTGAATTAGCATCCCGACTCTTCCACGTTTACAAACTGTGTGACCTTGACGCTGACTCAAGCACTGTGCCTCAACTTTCTCATTTATCAACATCGGCCAGAGGCTGTCTTCCTTCAAGGGCCGTAGTGAAGGTGCTGCAAGTTAAGACGTGCCCTGCGCCCTGAGCAGGGCTTAAATCCTCGATATCGTGCTCGAGTATTTGACTGCATTCTGTTCTCATTTCGTGCCTGACTCTCACATATAATTCATGTGCAGCAAAGACTCCACGGACTGGCTGAATTGCTCTTGACCCAGCTATGACTCAGACCCAAATGGGCCTCAGGGGGCCCTGCCGTATGGTACCCCCCCTCCTGGTTCTGAGTCCCAGTTGGACCCAAGAAAGTATGTCACAGGGAAATTCTAAGTTGAATCTCTGTCTCGGAAGACCCACTGCAGAGGATGGTCACCAGGATTAATATGGCAGGGGATTACCTACCTCATCCCCTCAACACCTGTAGGTCAAGGTCAGTGTTAAGAATCATATTTTGCACCAAGCAGCTCATGCATACACACACCGTTTACTGACACGCACAAGGGCACTCACCAGGGACGGAGTCAGCGATCCCACAGATGGCACGGGAGTGCGTCTCTGTGGATTTGGACCATCCCACTTCCATTTTCTGCGTATCCAATAGGGTCTTCCAGAAAGTCGAGTGACTCTCCTGAGTGTCTGAAATGATGAAAAGGAAAAAAACATTTCAGCAGATTCATGGATGCCCGGTTCTTAAAATATCCCGTCTTAGATAGATCTCCTTCCCACACAATTGTAACTTTTTCTTTGGAGCACATACCAGTTGAGGATTTTAGCCAATACTTTAATTCTTAGAAAGGTTTTCAATTCCACATTTTCATGTGGGAAGACTTGTCCCCCTCTTTAAGGAGCACTAATCTACAGAGGAAAGGATCAAACACATTACAGTCAACTCATGTTGATTCTGTCCCTCAGAGGAGACTATACAAATTATTTAGTCATCATCAGAAAATCCTATTAAAGGTATTTTATCCCTGTTCCACGGCTTGATAGATTTGAAGACAAGGATGACTTGGCTATGACCTGATTTTTGAAAAACTTTTGAAAATCCTCATCTGTTTTGCTTTCTGGTTTTTGATGTCTTTTTGAAGCGTGGATCAAGAATCATCCCCTCTTTACACTTTCTAACTGCTCTGGAGGCAAATAATTTGCATAACACAAAAAATGTTCGATTTAGGGGGTAAATCTATCTGGCTGCAGGATTCATTCATTTACTTAGAAAGTGGTTTCCTCTCCACCACCTGAGTCTGCAGCACTGCACGGTTACCGAGTAGAATATAGTTAATTGTATTAACGGTATTGAAAATTAACACTACTTTGGGAGCAATAGATAATTTTATAATGGTTTCACTGTGGAATTACTTTTTTTTTTTTTTTTTTGCGGTACGCGGGCCTCTCACTGTTGCGGCCTCTCCCGTTGCGGAGCGCAGGCTCCGGACGCAGGCTCAGCGGCCATGGCTCACGGGCCCAGCCGCTCCGCGGCAAGTGGGATCTTCCCGGACCGGGGCACGAACCCGTGTCCCCTGCATCGGCAGGCGGACTCTCAACCACTGCACCACCAGGGAAGCCCTGGAATTTTTCATAATGACATTTTTCCCCTCATCAGTGCTTGGAGGTCCAATAACATTGTGTTATTTCTTGTGGCTGAGATGAAATGAAGCCAGACCAGTACTGGCTCTTCTGTTATTTTTATCTTTCCATGAGCACTTGTAGAGTACTCTTTATCTTGTTTGACAATGCTACCAGAGCATGTCTAGAATTGGTTTTCTTTCAAATTTTCACTGAGAAGTCAGTATGTAGTCATTTTTCTATTTCTTTCGATTAAAACATTTACCTTCTATCATTTCTATAATTAGTGCTTCTGGTCCGTCTATCCCATATTCCTTTGTAGGAAATCCTTTTTCACAGATTGGCTTTGGCGATTCTTCTTAATGTCTCAAAATTGATCTTTTTTTTTCCCCTTAAGCACTTTTTTTTTTTTTTTTTTTGGCAGTACGCGGGCCTCTCCCGTTGCGGAGCACAGGCTCTGGACGCGCAGGCTCAGCGGCCATGGCTCACGGGCCCAGCCGCTCCGTGGCACGTGGGATCTTTCCAGACCAGGGCACGAACCCGTGTCCTCTGCATCGACAGGCGGACTCTCAACCACTGCGCTGCCAGGGAAGCCCCCCCTTAAGCATTTTAAACTTTCCTCTGCATGCTGGGAAGATTATTTTTCCTCGTCAGTTTCCTACTTCACCCAAATTTGATTTCTCACAGTGCAAAGTGCCTGCATTAGTGCTTTAAACTCAGCAAATCATGTTTATCTATTGCATGCAGACCATTTTACCTCAGTTTATTGCTTAGGATCAAATATTCCAGTTTCCTCTGAATCTCATAAATCTTTTGAATCTCATTTTTTTTTTTTTTTGGGGGGGGGAACGCGGGCCTCTCACTGCTGCGACCTCTCCCGTGGCGCAGCACAGGCTCCGGACGCACAGGCTCAGCGGCCATGGCTCACGGGCCCAGCCACTCCGCGGCATGTGGGATCTTCCCGGACCAGGGCACGAACCCACGTCCCCTGCATCGGCAGGCGGACCCTCAACCACTGCGCCACCAGGGAAGGCCTGAATCTCATTTTTTTACTAAAATCTTTTTTTTTAATTGAAGTATAGTTGATTTACAGTGTTGTGTTTCAGGTGTACAGCAAAGTGATTCAGTTATACATACATATTTATCTATTCTTTTTCAGATTCTTTTCCCTTATAGGTTATTACAAGACATTGAATATGATTCCCTGTGCTATACAGTAGGACCTTGTTTATTTTATATATAGTAGTGTGTATCTAATCCCAAACTACTAGTTTATCCCTCCCCCACTTTTTCCTTCTTTTTCAATTACTCTAGTTTGTATTTTAGTTGCTTTTATACATAGCAATATGTCCAGCTAAACTCCTTCTGTGATTCTGGTATAGGAGTGCCACTAGCTCCTGTTTTTTGGGGGGGTTTTGTTTTTTGTACGGTACACGGGCCTCTCACTGTTGCGGCCTCTCCCGTTGCGGAGCACAGGCTCCGGACGCACAGGCTCAGCGGTCATGGCTCATGGGCCCAGCCGCTCTGCAGCATGTAGGATCTTCCCAGACCGGGGCACGAACCCGTGTCCCCTGCATCGGCAGGTGGACTCCCTGTGCCACCAGGGAAGCCCCAGCTCCTGTTTTTTTAGACATGACATTGATTTCTCCCTCTCTGAACCCCTACTAGTCATTTTAATTGGAGTTTGGACATGTAGGAGTAAGTCACAGTCTTGATAATATTCTGCTCTGTGGGTCAGCCTTGGGGGATGGGCAGCTCCTCAGGGGAGGAGAAGGTGGAAGACATCCTGTGGGGAGGAGATTCTGCTTGTAGGGATGGGAGGCAGGTGAGAACGGTCATCCCCTCTCTCATCCACCTAACACATTTCGCTTCTTTGTGAGGCAGGTCCTGGGAGGTGTGGACAGCCTCCCATTGGAAACTCTCCCTGCTCCCAGGGAACATCCATTGTACTAGGAGGGATAAACGGTGACCAGAAAAAAGAAATGAAGAACTAAAGAATCTGATACGGGGATTTCCCTGGTGGCGCCGTGGTTAAGAATCCACCTGCCAATGCAGGGGACACAGGTTCGAGCCCTGGTCCAAGAAGATCCCATACGCCGCAGAGAAACTAAGCCCGTGGGCCACAACTACTGAGCCTGCGCTCTAGAGCACGTGAGCTACAACTACTGAGCCCACGTGCCACAACTACTGAAGCCCGTGTGCCTAGAACCTGTGCTCCGCAACAAGAGAAGCCACCGCAATGAGAAGCCCATGCACCGCAACGAAGAAACGAAGAGTAGCCCCCTCTCGACACAACTAGAGAGCCCGTGCACAGCAACGAAGACCCAACGCAACCAAAATAAATAAATAAATAAAATAAAATTTAAAAAATTAAAAAAAAAGGATCTGATATGTGTCTTGAGGAAGTAAACAGATGGTGGGAGAGGTCCCTGTGAATGGAAAACTCAAAGCACGTCTCTCTGAGGGGGTGACGTTCCTCTTGAAGCCCAAGAAGGAATGAACACCCAGGAAAGGAGCACAGGAGACCATTGAGGACCAGTGGGTTAAAGAAGAGAGAGAAGCTTGGTGTGCCTGAAATGAGGAGGGCAGGTGAGAGAGTGGGCTGAGATGGAGAGACTGAGGCCCCAGAAGATCACCCTGGGTCCTGTAGGATACGGTGGGGAGAGGGAGAGTTTAGAGTCTGTGGCTTGGAGGTAAGGCTGTGCAGGCGGAGGTGAGGCTGTGGAGCTGGAGACGCAGCTGCCGGGAGTGGGAGTGGGAGAACGGTGACCAAAGGTGGGATGCTTAGGAGACTAAGGCTGTGGTCCAGGTTCATGAATGTGTCTGGGTCTGGGCTGGTGGCTGCCATGATGGGGATAACTGGACATGTCTGTCATGGATAGAATGAGCAAAGCCTAAAAATGGATGAAATATGGGGAAGGAGGAAGAATCAAGCTTCCCTTTTGGCTTGAGCAACGGAACGATGCTATTTACCAGGATGAGTTGTAGGGACTAAATTGTGTCCCTCACCCCAAATTCCTGTGTGGAAGCCCTGCCCCCCAGCAGGATGGTATTAGGAGGTGGGTGTTTGGGAGGTGATTAGAGGTAGATGAGATCTTGAGGGTGGAGCCCCCATGATGGGATTACTGACCTTATAAGAAGAGAAAGAGACCAGATCTCTCTCTCTACCATGTGAGGACACAGCAAGAAGGATGCCGTGTGTAAGCCAGGAAGAGAGTCTCGCCAGGAACTGAATCTGCACACACCACGATCTTGGACATCTAGCTTCCAGAACTGTGAGAACATCAATTACTTTTGTTTAAGCTACCCACCCTCTGGCATCTTGTTACGGCATCTTGAGCTAAGACACTGAGGTGTGGTGGGCTTTTGTTGGTTTTGCCTTATCCAAAGGCAGTGCCGCTGCCTTTCTTTTGGTGAGCGACCCTATTTCTCTCTGTGAAGGGTTCTCCCACCATTAATGATATTAGTCATGGATGATTTATAGTTGACGACTCAAGTCTTCTGAGCATCTTTTGGTCAGAAAATGGGATTGGGACCATCCGTCCCACTTGAGTTTGTCTAAATCTATTAAAATAATCACACTGATGTGTTGGTGACCACTGGTGCCTGAAGTTTCTTTTATATCCAGAAAACAGGAAGGGACAAGGGCCAATCACAGACGCGATCCGACAGGGAGATGATCTGTCACCAGAAGACCCCACCAGATGGGAAGGTGGGAGACTTGTTGAAGGTGGGTTCATCTTGGGAGCCACCTGCGTCTGAAGAATTGTCCTATTTGACTGTCAAAGAGTCAACTACCAGGATCCACCTGGGAGGTCATCACCCCTTACCCAAAAGAGTGATGCCTGCTTTGTGGACAGAATGTGTTGTAAAATTTCCCCAATATTCCTCTACTGTGAAGTATTCCTGCCCCGAGACAGACTAATGATCTCAGTGGGGCTTAACCCTGAATCATTTTCTCCAGCCCTGTGAGATCGAGACACTACACTGTGCAGGTGAAATAATTATCCTTCCGCACTCACATGCCATCTTGTTATATCGACTACGCACACTCATACGTGCTGCGTGATTCAGGGAGATTCACATGATGAGCATATTAGACGTTTCACCTACTGGCTATTGGGTTGAAATCCCCCTGAGTGGAGTAGATCATACTTCATATTTTAACTAGTTGTTAAGGTCTGTATTTTCACTGGAAGGGAGAGCTCCTTTTCCAACTTCGTTCTTGTGGGCAGAATTCTCCTTCTTTTTAGATGTGGTACATATATACAATGGAATAGTACTCAGCCATAAAAAGAATGAACTAATGCCATTGGCAGCAACATGGATGGACCTAGAGATGATCAGACTAGGTGAAGTAAGTCAGAAAGAGAAAGACAAATACCATATGACATCACTTATGTGTGAAATCTAAAAAAATGATACAAATGAACTTATGTACAAAACAGAAATAAACCCAGAGACATGGAAAACAAACTTATGGTTACCAAAGGGGAATGGGTGGGGGAGGGATAAACTAGGAGTTTGGGATTAACAGAGACACACTACTGTATATAAAATAACCAACAAGAACCTACTGTAGAGCACAGGGAACTCCACTTCATATTCTGTAATAACCCAAATGGGAAAAGAATCTGAAAAAGGATACATATATATGTTTACCTGAATCACTTTGCTGTCCACCTGAAACTAATACAACGTTGTAAATCAACTGTACTTCAATTGAGAAAATAAAAAAATAAAAACAACAACAAACAATTAAAAAAAAAGAATTCCTCTACTTTTAAAGGGCTTCTCTGATTAGGTCAGGCCCACCCAGGATAATCTCCTGATGAACTCAAGTTAACCCATAGCTACACGGTCACAGGAGGACACCTATCGGGCTCACAAGTCCTGCCCACACTCCAGGGGAGGAGACTACACGGGGTGTGTGCACTAGGGAACAGGAGTCTTGAGGCCACCTTGGAATCCTGCTTACCACCGCCCCTTCCTACCCAGCCTGTGCCTCTGGGGTCCCAGCGTGTCTCCCCGTGAACACACCTGAGATCTGACAGGCGCCTCATCAGACTTCTGGGGCACGTCCAGATCTACTCACAGAGACACCCTCCCTGGTATACACAGGGGTTCCATGAGCTCAATGCAGACGCAAGGTGGCACAAAGCAATGGCATTTTCATGAAACTGGATTTCTCCACTTTTTAAAAGACACATGTAAGTCTTTTTTTTCTTCCCCCAGGAGTAGGAGTTCTCAAAATACCCCTTTACAACACAAGTTTCTGTTAAGTTTAAACAAGCACACCCACTCCATCTCCCCCTCCCCCCATCTGGGCTCAAGAATTCCTCCTCTTCCTCTCGAGCCCTGGTCATCTGCCCAGTCTGGCCCCTTTCCCCACAACACACTCTTTGAATCATGAGGCCCTTTATCCTCAATGCTTCCGAGATGAAAAAGTGACAATCAATTCATCTGGCCAGTTGACGCAGGGGAATCCTTATTTACCCATCACAGCTTTGCAAACTCTACGTGGCTGAGAGTATGGTGGCCTTGCTGCCTCTGCCCAGCCGCTGGGCAGCCTCACAGAGGCTGAGATAGAGCATGGGGTGAATTCAAGTCCGCCTTTTCTAGGAGAGATGGAGCTTCCACCTTCCACGGACTGACCAGTAAATTCCAAAGAGCCTTGTGCAGTTTTATTGGGCTTCCCTGATTATCTCACACCAGTCAGAATGGCCGGCATCAAAAAGTCTATAAACAACAAATGCTGGAGAGGGTGTGGAGAAAAGGGAATCCTCCTACACTGTTGGTGTGGATGTAAACTGGTGCAGCATCTATGGAGAACAGTATGGAGGTTCCTTAAAAAACTAAACATAGGGCTACCATATGATCCAGCAATCCCACTCCTGGGCATATATCCAGAGAAAACCATAATTCTAAAGGATGCATCCACTCTTATGTTCATAGCAGCACTATTTCCAATATCCAAGACATGGAAGCAACCTAAGTGTCCAAGGACAGAGGAATGGATAAAGAAGATGTGGTATATGCATACAATGGAGTATGACTCAGCCATAAAAAGAATGAAATAATGCCATTTCCAGCACCATGGATGGACCTAGAGATGATCATACTAAGCGAAGTAAGTCAGAAAGAGAAAGACAAATATCATATCACTTATATGTGGAACCTAATAAAAATGATACAAATGAACTTATTTAGAAAACAGAAACAGATTCACAGAACTCGAAATCAAACTTATGGTTACCAAAGGGAAATCGAGGGTCAGGGGAGTGATAAATTAGGAGTTTGGGACTGACGTATACACACTACTATTATGAAACAGATAACAAGGACCTACTGTAGAGCACAGGGAACTCTCTCAATATTCTGTAATAACTTATATGGGAAAGAAATCTGAAAAAGAATGGATACATATATGTATAACTGATTCACTTTGCTGTACACCTGAAACTAACACACCATTGTAAATCAACTTTACTCCAATATAAAATTAAAAAAAAAAACACTCTGGATTGGTGGAAAGAAAGTGTCATTTCAGCCATTTAAAAACATACGGTTCAGTGGCATTAAGTACAGCCACACGGTTTTGCAACCATCGCCATCACCCGTCTCCAGAACTCATCCTTCTTGGAAAACGGAAGGTGTCGCCATTAAACACTCAAACCTCATTCCCCTCCCCCAGCCCCTACTTTCTGTCACTGTGAATCTGACTCCTCCAAGGACCTCATAGGAGTGGAATCAAACAGTATTTGTCCTTCTGTGTCTGGCTTATTTCACTCAGTACCATGTCCTCAAGGTTCACCCATGCTGTAGCCTGTGACAGAATGTCCTTCCTTTTTAAAGACTGAATCATATTCCCTTGCACGGATGGACCACATTTGACTTATCCATTCACCCCTCCATGGACGCTGGGGTTGTTTGCACATTTCAGCTGCTGTGAATTCTGCTGCTATGAACATGGGTGTGCAAATCTCTCTTCATGACTCTACTTTCAATTCTTTCACGTGTACACCCAGAATTGGAATTGCTGGATCCTATGGTAATTCTATTTTTAATTTTTGAGGCGCTGCCACACTGTTTCCCGCAGCAGCTGCACCATTTATATACCCACCAACAGTGCACAGGGACCCCCACTTCCCTACATCCTTGCCAACACTTGTCATTTTCTATTTTTAAAAAACAGTGGCCATCTTAATGGGTATGCCCAGTTCCTCTTTACGCTCATCTTGTTTTTTTTGCGGTACGCGGGCCTCTCACTGCTGTGGCCTCTCCTGCTGTGGAGCACAGGCTCTGGACGCGCAGGCTCAGCGGCCGTGGCTCACGGGCGCAGCCGCTCCGCGGCACGTGGGATCTTCCCGGACCGGGGCACGAACCCGTGTCCCCTGCATCGGCAGGCGGACTCTCCACCGCTGCGCCACCAGGGAAGCCCAGAAGATTCATTCTTGCTCATGCTCTTCAGAAAGCAGAATAAATTAGAATGCATTTGAAAATCAAGGGGGTTGATGCTCCTTGGAATTTTCCATTTGGGTGGCAGTTGGTGGAATTCAAGTCCTGACCCACTCCTGGTTTATGCTGATCTTTTCCCTGTATTTGTGGGGTTTTTTTTTTTAATTCTACCTAAAAGTGAGTATCTTACAGGCATTAATATTGGGTTGGTGTAGATACAGCAGAGAACAGCGAGTGACCCAGGATGGGATGACTGGAAACTAGAAAACATATCGACTGCTTCCTGCAGGATCCTCCACTATCCCACGACAGGATAATATGTGTCAACCC
The DNA here is from genome assembly GCF_039906515.1 of Pseudorca crassidens. Taxonomy (NCBI): domain Eukaryota; kingdom Metazoa; phylum Chordata; class Mammalia; order Artiodactyla; family Delphinidae; genus Pseudorca; species Pseudorca crassidens. The sequence goes on from NC_090318.1 coordinate 1,681,381, forward strand.
ACAGCTGAGATTTCCTGAATGGAGGTACATTTGGAATTATCACAGGAAAACACAGTTCATGACAGGTGGAGGTTTTCATACTGACTTATAAAAATATGGTTGGGGACTAACCACAGAAGATCTCATAAAAGTAATCCTAGTTACATCCAATCTTTCATAAAATCTGCCTGCTTCCCATGCTGGAAACGGATTCTTTCACTTACCTTTGCTGATACTTTGAAAATTTATAAATTGACTAACTCTTATTCACATTTCCCTATTTGTCTTGGGCTACATTTTCCAAGTTCAAAACCAGAGTCAAAGAAAAAGGACGGTTGGAGGAAATTCTGACATCCTGACATCCATCTCTCTTACCCAAAGGCAGAAGCATTGCTAGCCTGATTTTCCATTTGCAAATCAGAAATTGGAATATTTCTAAGAAAACTGGAACAGATTAGCTTGGCTCCAGGGGTGAAAATCATAAAATGTCCAAGCATTTATCAAAGCGGGAAGACCTAGTCATAATTTTCCAAGCATGCCTCTTGTGACTTAAAATGCTGAATTCTATTGTAGGGGGCAGGGTGAAGATGGCACAGTAGGAGGATGTGGAGTTTGCGTCTCCTCGTAACCAGGGCACCTACTAGGCACTGCTGGGGGACCTCAGACCCCTAAGGAGATGGGAGGAATCCCCGCATGACTGGGAAGGATGTGGAGGGGAAGGAGTGGGGGTATGAAACGTGGAGGCGGGACGGGACTGGTGTCCCTGAGGGATGGCTGGGAGAGGGGAGGGGTTCCCACCCTCAGAAAGGCCCACTCACGGTGAGGGGATCAGTGGGGACGGGGAGAGACCTTCAGGGGACTGGAGGATCAGAGGGGAACAAGGCCAGCATCTCCCCTGCCTGCTCGGCCCTGGCGAGCCAGCTGGGATCCCGGGCCTGAAACTCGGCCCTCTGGAGTCCCCTCTGGCCATGTGTGTCCTGGGTCTAAGCCCCCTCTCCCCCAGGGCCTCCTCCGGCCTTTTTTTTTTTTTTTCCCCGCTGTTGTGGTTCTGTTTTGCTTTGTTGTTGTTTCATTTTCATTTTTACTTTTTCTAATATATTTTTTATTTTTCTAATTTTATTTTATTTCTTATTCTTTGTTATTGTTCTGCTCTTTTTCGTTTGTTCCTTTTTTTCTTTCTTTTGCCACGCCATGTGGCTTGCGGGATCTTGGTTCCCAGGCTGGGGGTTGGGCCTGAGCCCCTGTGGTGGGAGTGCCATGTACAAACTGCTGGACTAACAGAGAACCTCAAACCCCAGGGAATATGAAGCAAAGTGAGGTCTCCCGGAGGTCCTCATCTCAGCACCAAGACCCGGCTCCATCCAACTGCCTGCAAACTCCAGTGCTGGAGGCCTCAGGCCAAACAACCAATAAGAGAGGAATACAGCCTGACCCATCAAAAAAAATGAGACGACAAAAAAAATGTTATAGATGAAGGAGCAAGGTAAAAACCTCCAAGACCAAATAGAGGAAGAAGAAATAGGCAACCTACCTGAAAAAGAATTCAGAGTAATGATAGTAAAGATGATCCAAAATCTTGGAAACAGAATAGAGAAAATACAAGAAACGTTTAACAAGGACCTAGAAGAGCTAAAGAACAAACAGACAGAGATGAACAACACAATAACTTAAATGAAAAATACTCTAGAAGGAATCAAGAGCAGAATAACTGAGGCAGAAGAACGGATAAGTGACCTGCAAGATTAAAATGGTGGAAGTAACTGCTGCAGAGCAGAATAAAAAAAGGATGAAAAGAACTGAGGACAGTCTCAGAGACCTCTGGGACAACACTAAACGCACCAACATTCGAATGATAGGGGTCTCAGACGAAGAGGAGGAAAAGAAAGGGTCTGAGAAAATATTTGAAGAGATTATAGTGGAAAACTTCCCTAGCATGGGAAGGGAAATAGTTAATCAAGTCCAGGAAGTGCAGAGAGTCCCATACAAGATAAACCCTAGGAGAAACACACCAAGACACATATTAATCAAACTAACAAAAATTAAATTCAAAGAAAAAATATTAAAAGCAGCAAGGGAAAAGCAACAAATAACATACAAGGGACTCCCCATAAGGTTAACAGCTGATCTTTCAGCAGAAACTCTGCAAGCCAGAGCGAGTGGCAGGACATATTTAAAGTGATGGAAGGGAAGAACCTACAACCAATATTACTCTACCCAGCAAGGATCTCATTCAGATCCGATGGAGAAATCAAAGCTTTTAAGACAAGCAAAAGCTAAGAGAATTCAGCACCACCAAACCAGCTTTACAACAAATGCTAAAGGAAATTCTCTAGGCAGGAAACACAAGAGAAGACCCACAAAAACAAGCCAAAAACAATTAAGAAAATGGTAATAGGAACATATATATCAATTAAGTACCTTGAATGTAAATGGGTTAAATGCTCCAACCAAAAGACCTAGACTGGCTGAATGGATACAAAAAAACAAGACCCGTATGTATATATGCTATCTATAAGAGACCCACTTCAGACCTAGGGACACATACAGACTGAAAGTGAGGGGATGGAAAAAGATATTCCATGCAAATAGAAATCAAAAGAAAGCTGGAGTAGCAATACTTTTATCCGATAAAATAGACGTTAAAATAAAAATTGTTACAAGAGGCAAGGAAGGACACTACATAATGATCAAGGGATCAATCCGAGAAGATATGACAATTATAAATATTTATGCACCCAACATAGGAGCACTTCAATACATAAGGCAAATGCTAACATCCATACAAGGGGAAATCGACAGGAACATAATAGTAGTAGGGGACTTTAACACCTCACTTACACCAATGGAGAGATTATCCAAACAGAAAATAAATAAGGAAACACAAGCTTTAAACGACACAATAGACCAGAGAGATTCAATTCATATTTATAGGACATTCCACCTGAAAGAATGGAATTTCTTCTCAAGTGCACATGGAACATTCTCCAGGACAGATCACATCTTGGGTCACAAATCAAGCCTTGGAAAATTTAAGAAATTTGAAATCATATCAAGCATCTTTTCTGACCACAGTGCTATGACACTAGAAGTCAATTACAAGAAGAAAACTGTAAAAAACACAAACACAGGGAGACTAAACAATACACTAATAAATAACCAATAAATCACTGAAGAAATCAAAGAGGAAATTTAAAAATTCATAGAAACAAATGACAATGAAAACATGATGACCCAAAACCTATGGGATGCAGGAAAAGCAGCTCTAAGAGGGAAGTTTATAGCAATTCAACCTCACCTCAAGAAACAAGAAAAATCTCAAATAAACAATCTAACCTTACACTAAAGCAACTAGAGAAAGAACAACAACAAAAAAAACCCATACATGAAATAGAAATGAAGAAAATAACAGCAAAGATCAATAAAATTGCTCCTTGAAGATTATCAAAATCGAAAACCTTTAGCCAGACTCATCAAGAAAAAAAAGGGAGAAGATGCAAATCAATAAAATTAGAAATGAAAAAGGAGACATTATAACTGACACGACAGAAATACACAGGATCAGACGAGACTACTACAAGCAGCTCTATGCCAATAAAAATGGACAACCTGGAAGAAATGGACAAATTCTTAGAAAGGTATAACCTTCAAAACTGAACCAGGAAGAAATAGAAAATATAAACAGACCTATCACAAGCAGTGAAATTGAAACTGTCATTAAAAATCTTCCAACAAGCAAAAGTCCAGGAGCAGATGGCTTCACAGGTGAATTCTATCAAACATTTCGAGAAGAGCTAACACCCATCCTTCTCAAACTCTTCCAAAAAATTGCAGAAGGAGGAACACTCACAAACTCATTCTACGAGGCCACCATCACCCTGGTATCAAAACCAGACAGAAATACTACAAAAAAAGAAAATTACAGACCAATATCACTGATGAACATAGATGCAGAAATCCTCAACAAAATACTAGCCAACAGGATCTAACAAAACATTAAAAGGATCATACACCATCATCAAGTGGGATTTATCCCAGGGATGCAAACGATTCTTCAATATACACAAATCAATCAATGTGATACACCATATTAACAAATTAAGGAATAAAAACCATATGATCATCTCAATATATGCAGAAAAAGCTTTTGACAAAATTCAACACCAATTTATGATTAAAACACTCCAGAAAGTGGGCATAGAAGGAACTACCTCAACATAATAAAGCCCATGTATGACAAACCCACAGCTAACATCTTCCTCAAGAGAGAAAAGCTGAAAGCATTTCCTCTAAGATCAGGAACAAGACAAAGATGTCCACTCTTGTCACTATTATTCAAAATAGTTTTGGAAGTCCTAGCCACAGTAATCAGAGAAGAAAAAGAAACAAAAGGAATACAAATTGGAAAAGAAGAAAATTGTCACTGTTCGCAGATGACATGATACTATACATAAAAAATCCTAAATGTGCCACCAGAAAACTACCAGAACTAATCAATGAATTTGGTAAAGCTGCAGGATACAAAATTAATGCACAGAAATCTCTTGCATTCCTATACTCTAACAAAACAAAAGATCAGAAAGAGAAATTAAAGAAACAATGCCATTTACCATTGCAACAAAAAGAACAAAATACCTAGGAATAAGCCTACCTACACAGGCAAAAGAACTGTACTCAGAAAACTATAAAACACTGATGGAAGAACTCACAGATGACACAAACAGATGGAGAGATATTCCATGTTCTTGGATTGGAAGAATCAGTATTGTGAAAATGACTATACTACCCAAAGCAATCTACAGATTCAATGCAATTCCTATCAAATTATCAATGGCACTGTTCACAGAAGTAGAACAAAAAATGTTACAATTTGTATGGAAACAGAAAAGACCCTTAATAGCCAAACAATCTTGAGAAAGAAAAACAAAGTTGGAGGATTCAGGCTCCCTGACTTCAGACTATACTACAAAGCTACAGTCATCAAGACAGTATGGTACTGGCACAAACACAGAAATATAGATCAACGGAACAGGATAGAAAGCCCAGAGATAAGCCCAGGCACATACGGTCACCTAATCTATGACAAAGAAGGCAAGAATATACAATGGAGAAAAGACAGTCTCTTCAATAAGTGGTGCTGGGAAAACTGGACAGCCACATGTAAAAGAATGAAATTAGAACAGTCCCTAAGACCATACACAAAAATAAACTCAAAATGGATTAAAGACCTAAATGTAAGGCCAGACACTATAAAACTCTTAGAGGAAAATATAGGAAAAACACTCTTTGACATAAATCACAGCAAGATCTTTTTTGATCCACCTCCTGAAGTAATGAAAATAAAAATAAACAAATGGGACCTAATTAACTTAAAAGCTTTTGCACAGCAAAGGAAATAAACAAGACGTAAATACAACCCTCAGAATGGGAGAAAATATTTGCAAATGAAGCAACTGACAAAGGATTAATCTCCAAAATGTACAAACAGCTCATGAAGCTCAATATTTAAAAAAAAAAAAAAAACCCAATCCATAAATGAGCAGAAGACCTAAATAGACATTTCTCCAAAGAAGACATACAGATGGCGAAAAGGCACATGAAAAGACGCTCAACATCACTAATTATTAGAGAAATGCAAATCAAAACTACAGTGAGGTATCCCCTCATGCCGGTCAGAACGGGCATCATCAGAAAATCTACAACCAACAAATGCTGGGAAGGGTGTGGAGAAAAGGGAACCCTCCCACACTGTTGGTGGGAATGTAAGTTGGTGCAGCCAGTATGGAAAACAGTATGAAGGTTCCTCAAAACCTAAAAACAGAGCTACCATATGACCCAGCAATCCCACTTCTGGGCATATACCCAGAGAAAACCATAATTCAAAAAGATACATGCACCCCAATATTCACTGTAGCACTATTTACAATAGCCAGGTCATGGAAGCAACCTAAATGTCCATCGACAGTTGCATGGTTAAAGAAGATGTGGTACATATATACAATAGAATATTACTCAGCCGTAAAAAGAATGAAATTGGGACATGTGGATGGACCTAGAGTCTGTCATACAGAGTGAAGAAAGAAAGAAATTATCATATATTAACGCATATATTTGGAATCTAGAAAAATGGTACAGATGAACCTATTGGCAGGGCAGGAATAGAGATGCAGATGTAGAGAACGAATGTGTTGACACGGGGGGAAACGGGAGGGTGGGATGAACTGGGAGATTAGGATCGACATAAATACACTACCATGTGTAAAACAGGTAGCTAGTGGGCACCTGCAGTATAGCACAGGGAGCTCAGCTCCGTGCCCTGTGATGACCTAACTGGGTGGGATGGGGTGTGGGAGGTCCAAGAGACGGGAGGGTGGGATGAACTGGGAGATTAGGATCGACATAAATACACTACCATGTGTAAAACAGGTAGCTAGTGGGCACCTGCAGTATAGCACAGGGAGCTCAGCTCCGTGCCCTGTGATGACCTAACTGGGTGGGATGGGGTGTGGGAGGTCCAAGAGGGAGGGGATATAGGTGTACATGTAGCTGATTCACTTCATTGTACAGCAGAAACTAACATAACATTGTAAAGCAATTACATTCCAACTTAAAAAATACATGTAATGTTTGATTAGAAAAAAAATAAAACGCAGAATTCTAGATCTTTAAGCTAAAATTTTTGGTTTGAAAAGATACATGCACCCCAATGTTCATAGCAGCATTATTTATACAATAGCCAAGATGTGGAAGCAACCTAAGTGTCCATCAACAGATGAATGGATAAAGAAGATGTGGTGCATATATACAACGGAGTACTACTCAGCCATAAAAAAGAATGAAAATTTGCCATTTGCAGCAACATGAATGGACTTGGAGGGCATTATGTTAGTGAAATAAGTCAGACAGAGAAAGACAAATACTATAGGATATCACTTATATGGGGAATCTAAGAAAATACAATAAACTAGTGAATATAACTAAAAAGAAGCAGACTCACAGATATAGAGAACAAACCAGTGGTCCCCAGTGTGGAGAGGGAAGGGGGAGGGGCAAGATGGGGGAGGGGAGTAAGCGGCACAAACTACTATGTGTGAAATCAGTAAGCTAGAATATATTGTACAGCACACACAGGGAATACAGCCAGTATTTTATAATAACTACAAATGGAGTATAACCTTTAAAAATTGTGAATCACTGTATTATACACCTGTAACTTATATAATATGGTACAGCAACTATACTTCAACTAAAAAAATAAAAATTTTGAAAGAGTGACCTTTTCCTTTCTAAATAACTGACAGAACATTTTGGGAGTATGCCTCCATACGCAAAGTTGGCAGGAAAGGCCAGGGTGGATTGATTACAAATAACAACCAAAACAGAGTTTTCAGCCTCAATTAGGTTTTGGAGTTTTCTGCACAGATTTAATTACCTGGAAAGGTGCCCACCTCCTTGTTTTTCTACTGTGCTCAGACTAATGTTGGCTCTCAGCAGGGACCGTCTTCTCTCTGTGAAAGCAGGAGGATGGCGGCTTCTGTCCATGACTCTCCAGTGCCGCGATGGGTGCCTGCAAACGCAGGGCCATGAGCTGCACAGCTCTGGGGAAATGAACCTGCTGTCTGCCAAACTCATTTACAACAAAAACAACGCACCAAGTCGCCTATTAGAAGCTCCCTGAGTGTGACTTTGGTGCAGGCATAAGCCTGTTCAGAGAATTTTAAAGGAAAGTAGATGAAAGATGAAAAAACCCTTTAGAGCTCCAGACGGTTCTCCAAAACAGAATCTGATTTGCAAAACCTGGGCAGTGGCTCAGGGGAGCTGGGAGGTTTGCCTCAAGAGTGCTGGGTACCGTGTAGACAACAAAAAATATTTGAATGTTCCAGATAGGAGCACAGATGGGAAGGGTTCTCCAGAGAATAAACGAAATCCCACCAACCGTCTGAAAAATCAACCAATTTCCTAGAGCCCTCGTTACACCCCTAGGGGACTAGAAATCACATAATAATAAAGCTTGCATCTTTCAGTAAGAGGTAACATTGAGCTAATTTACTTGCATAATTATGACAAATTGCTCCAGTCGGAAAAACCAGCAATCCAGAACATCTGTTACAAGGCAGAACCTCCCAACCCACTTTGCAGTCACTGAAGCTTTTAAAGGGCATCTCCTCTGTCCAAACGCTCGATAGTATCAGATGTGCAGATTGCAAATATTGTCTCCCATTCTGCAGAGACACTGTCTCTTTGCTGTATGCTTTGTTTCCCTTGCTATGCAGAAGTGTTTTTAGTTTGTTGCAATCCCATTTGTCTATTTTTTGCTTTTGTTGCCTGTGCTTTTGGGGTCAGATCTATGAAATCACTGCTGCCAAGAAACTCTTCCTGTATGTTTTCTTTTAGGTGTTTTAGGCTTTTCAGATGGGACGCTGAAGTCTTACTACATTTTGAGTTAATTTTTGTGTATGGCATGCGATAAGGGTCCAGTTTCATTCTTTGGCATGCGGATATCCAGTTTTCCCAACACCGTTTGTTGACAAGACTGTCCTTTCCCCATTGTGTCCTTGGCCCCCTTGTGGAAGGTCACTTGATGGTCTATGCATGGAACCCAAGACTGAGTAATGGGTAGACCATTCTCCTGTGGCCAGACAACAAATAGGCAACGGGATGCCAGAAATTTCCACATAGTCCTTGAATCCATGTCTATAATTGAATTCACTAAGTCCCACCCCCAGATCCTCCCCAATCCCTCCATCCCTGTCTTTCCTGTCTGGCCCCAGGAATCCCAGGCTAACAGTTGAATGTGGCCTTTCTCCACCCCTTCAGCATCTACACTCACCCAGAGTCTTGGCTGTATCTCTCCCAACTCCCTCTGTCCCTCCATCACCCAAATCCAGGTTTTCCCAAAGTTTATGCAGGTCTCCCCACTCTGTGCTTGCCCCCAGGGGCAAATCCATTCTCTGTAGCCATACCAGAGTGGTTTTTCCATAAAACTCACCAGCTGCGCCCAAGAGAACCTGGTCCCCTCAAAAAACAAACAAACAAACAACAAAAATAAAACCCCCATATTTTTAAAAGAAAAAAACAGCTCCTAAAAACTGTCTACTTAATGCAACTTTTTAAAATGTTTTCACAACTGCATCCCCTGTAGATTCTGAAAGAACCAGCTTTTACTTTTTATTTTTTAAAGAAAAATTTTCACATCTTTATTGGAGTATAATTGCTTTACAATGGTGTGTTCGTTTCTGCTGTATAACAAAGTGAATCAGCTCTATGTATACATATATCCCCATATCCCCTCCCTCTTGCGTCTCCCTCCCACCCTCCCTATCCCACCCCTCTAGGTGGTCACAAAGCACCCAGCTGATCTCCCTGTGCTATGCGGCTGCTTCCCACTAGCTATCTATTTTACAATTGGTAGTGTGTACACGTCCATGCCACTGCCTCACTTCGTCCCAGCTTACCCTTCCCCCTCCCCGTGTCCTCAAGTCCATTCTCTAGTAGGTCTGCATCTTTATTCCCATCCTGCCCCTAGGTTCTATCATGACCGTTTTTTTCTTTAGATTCCATATATATGTGTTAGCATACGGTATTTGTCTTTCTCTTTCTGACTTACTTCACTCTGTATGACAGACTCTAGGTCCATCCACCTCACTACAAATAACTCAATTGCATTTCTTTTTATGGCTGAGCAATATTCCAGTGTATGTATGTGCCACATCTTCTTTATCCATTCATCTTAGGTTGCTTCCATGTCCTAACTATTGTAAATAGAGCTGCAGTGAACATTGTGGTACATGACTCTTTTTGAATTATGGTTTTCTCAGGGTATATGCCCAGTAGTGGGATTGCTGGATCATATGGTAGCTCTATTTGTAGTTTTTTAAGGAACCTCCATACTGTTCTCCATAGTGGCTGTATCAATTTACATTCCCACCAACAGTGCAGGAGGGTTCCCTTCTCTCCACACCCTCTCCAGTATTTATTGTTTGTAGATTTTTTGATGATGGCCATCCTGACTGGTGTGAGGTGATACCTCATTGTAGTTTTTTTTTTTTTTAAGAAGATGTTGGGGGTAGGAGGTTTTTTTTTAAATTAATTATTTATTTTTGCTGTGTTGGGTCTTCGTTTCTGTGCGAGGGCTTTCTCTAGTTGTGGCGAGCGGGGGCCACTCTTCATTGCGGTGCGCAGGCCTCTCACTATCGTGGCCTCTCTCCTGTTGCGGAGCACAGGCTCCAGACACACAAGCTCAGTAGTTGTGGCTCACGGGCCCAGTTGCTCTGTGGCATGTGGGATCCTCCCAGACCAGGGCTCGAACCCATGTCCCCTGCATTAGCAGGCAGCTTCTCAACCACTGCGCCACCAGGAAAGCCCCCTCACTGTAGTTTTGATTTGCTTCTCTAATGATTAGTGATGTTGAGCATTCTTTCATGTGTTTGTTGGCAGTCTGTATGTCTTCTTTGGAGAAATGTCTATTTCGGTCTTCTACCCATTTTTGGATTGGGTTGTTTGTTTTTTTGTTATTGAGTTGCATGAGCTGCTTGTAAACTTTGGAGATTAATCCTTTGTCAGTTGCTTCATTTGCAAATATTTTCTCCCATTCTGAGGGTTGTCTTTTCATCTTGTTTATGGTTTCCTTTGCTGTGCAAAAGCTTTGACGTTTCATTAGGTCCCATTTGTTTATTTTTGTTTTTATTTCCATTTCTCTAGGAGGTGGGTCAAAAAGGATCTTGTGGTGATTTATGTCATAGAGTGTGCTGCCTATGTTTTCCTCTAAGAGTTTGATAGTGTCTGGCCTTACATTTAAGTCTTTAATCCATTTTGAGTTTATTTTTGTGTATGGTGTTAGGGAGTGTTCTAATTTCATTCTTTTACATGTAGCTGTCCAGTTTTCCCAGCACCACTTATTGAAGAGGCTGTCTTTTCTCCATTGTATGCTCTTGCCTCCTTTATCAAAGATAAGGTGACCATATGTGTGTGGGTTTATCTCTGGGCTTTCTATCCTGTTTCATTGATCTATGTAAGAACCAGCTTTTAAATGGTGTGGGAGGAGTGGTGGTTTTCCTTAAACCCTTTGTGAAATAAGATGGGGAGTCAGGAGAGAGAGAGAGAGAGAGACAGAGACAGAGAGAGGGACAGAGAGAGACAGAGAGACCCCACGTCAGAAGGTCAGACCCAGAAATCTAAATAATTCATCCCTGCACATTGCTGCTAACAAGAGAAAGGACCCAAACAGGCAGAGCTGCAAACACTGGAGAGCCTGTGACCAGGACAGCGAGTGACATGGGTGCCAGAACCCGGCTGGGTTCACATCACCCGAAGTGTAACATCCTTGGAACAAACCCACGGGCTCAGACCTGAGCGAATACTTCTTTCTCATCTCCCCAAAACTCTTGGGGGTTTCCTTCCACACCCGCTCAGTTTCTCCTCCATTAACCCTGCCCTTAAACCACCCCAGCTTTTAGGGGTCCTCCTCCCTGAATACCGGGCAGGCATCTGCGCTTGTGTCAGGGGACCATTATCTCCTGGATCGTGTCAGCCTGGGGGCTCCTCCCCGGGATGTTCCCCAGGTCTTCCTATTTGGGAGCATCACACTCCTTTGCAGACGTGGAGAACCTGCAAGGACGCCGGCACCAGGTCTGCAGCCCCGGACACCACCTGGGAGTCAGGCTCCCATGTATCTTGCATGCGCTCTTGCGGCTCCTGTCCGCGCGTGGAAGCCGTGACGGACGCTGTAGGCATGTACAGCTACAGGAGGCGCATCACCCGTGCACGAGGGTGGGCAAGGGGCGAACCCTGCCACCCATGCAGACAAGATGCCCGGGATGCAGAATTTCACTCAGCTTGGGCTCCGATCGCAGGCTGGTGTGAAAAGGCTAATAAAATCAGCTCGGCTCTGGTGGCCTGAAGCCAGGGGACCCTCGCTGGGGGCATTTGTTTTGCACAGAAAAGTAGGAACTTAACCTGTGGGCTGCTGAACGCATCTGGGGGTGAAGCCTCTGCCCACTTCTTTGTTTCTCAATGTGTGTAATTAAGACAAAGAAAAGCAGTAAGTTTAGCAGAGGTGATGCTCAAAGGGAATCTTGACAATGACCAGGTGTGCCGAGTGACTTGACCACGACCAGGTGCGCTGATGATGTGACAAATCCTCCAGTCTCCTGGCTCCCAGGCTTCCGTCTTTCATCAATAGCATATTGTTGACTGGGGAGAGGCAGTAATTAAGAAAACAGTGGGGGACCCTTCAGCAAGCCCGAGGCCACTGCCTGCTTCTCAATCAGCTGTTGTTTCTTGGGGCTGTCAGATTCTTCCTTGTAACTTATACTAATGCGTGAGTCTTTGTCTGTTTCCTCTCTTTCTTCCTCTCTCTTCTCTCACTGACACACCCCCACAGACAGACAGACACACACACACTCAGTGATGCACACGTATTTGTCAGAATCTGGGTTCCGTCAGTGGCCCCCAAATTCTGCACCGAGGAGGACCCAGAGGTGGAGAACCTAGGGCAATCACTGTCATCGACGGCATCCACCCTCCCCTCCAGGGCTCTGGCGATCATTGTTTCTAACGTCTGTGACCCTGAGGTGAGGAAGAAATGAATTCTGTCCACCCGCCAAGACTGTGGAAGCCAGCTCCCACCGCTGGGTTCCTTTGTCCACGCCGTGGTGACTTTTTGGACGTGCCCAGCTACGTGGGCATTGGGGACCGGACAGGAGGGCTGAGAAGAGGACGTAGAGGCACACGGCAACTCTGGCGTTTCTGAGGCAGACGCTGACCTGCTGGTACCCGGGGCCATATGCACAGCTCCACAGGGGGCACCGCCTACGTGGGAAGATGTACACGGACAGCGGATGCATGTGGGGATGGGAAGCACGGCTCCAAGGAACGTGGGGCAGAGATTCAGGTGGAGAAGCTGGCGGCCACCCCCAAGAGCACGTGGCCAGTGAGTGCCCCAAGGTTGCCGAGGGGGCACTCTGTCCCCTCGGAGAATGGGGGACGTTGATGGTTCCGGGAAGGCGGGGCCGTGGACACCAGAATGAGCTCGGAGAGCTGGGCGTGGCAATCACAGCAAGGGCTTGGGTGGCCGCAGGGGCAACAGGGCTGGCTTTCGGGCTCAGCCCCGCTAACATGACCTCGGGACCGCGGCTCACCGAGGCTGAATCACCTCCACGTACGGAGCGGGGGGAGGGGCGCTGTGTGTTTTTTGGGTTCTTGGCTTCTTCTCTGTTCCTTTTGACTTGTTATCCGTATGGTTCTTTCTTTGCCAAATGAGCCTCTTGTTCTCTTTCTCGACGCCATTGTGGGATTCTTCCCAGTGGAATAAACCAGGCTTCTTAGGAGTGAGTGGAGGCGTGTTGTTCACGGCTGCTTGGCCATTTAAGGACCACCCATCACGTCAGGCGTGGCTTTCTTTGGTGGCCGGCGTGGTGGCGGAAGTGGTGACATTTCTCGTTCACTTTAAAAAATGTTTTTACTGAAATATAGCTGATTTACAATACGGTGCTAGTTTCAGGTGTACAGCCAAGTGATTCAGTTATACGTATACATGTATATATTCGCTTTTAGATTCTTTTCCATTAAAGGTTATGACAAGCTTCTCCTTCACTTTTAAACTTGGTCCTTGGGGGTTCTAGTCCTATTTGGGGAGGGTCTCCTGTGAGCTCCCCAATCAAGCCTTGGGACTGGGGGTAATGGATGCCCACCGTGGTTTTCCAACACCCTCAGAGCAAAATGCAGAGACCACCGTCTCATGACCGTGCTGGGTTCTGCCTTTAGAATCCTCCCTGATTTCCTGCTAGCTCAGTGCTTTAAGAAGACGTCTTGACATAGCAAGACCCGGCCAAGGGTAGCCACGAGTAAGGGACCCTGCCCTCAGGACCGGAACGTTTCCGCACCAACGTGACACACTTAAGTTAGCTGGTGAAGGATCCCACTTTTGCAGCGTGGCAGATGGACCCCACTCCTAGGATTTATCCCAAAGAGCCGGAAATGTGCATCCACAGATGTTTACAGCCACCTTATTCACTGCGTCCAAACCCCCGTGCACACAAAGCCCACCCACCCGTGGCTGGCTCCAGGTGCCAGGCTGGAATCAGACCCCCAGAAGTTACTCATCTTATAACCAAAGGTTCGTACCTTTTGACCAGCGTCTCCCGACTTGTCCACCCCCAGCCCCTGGCAACCCCCGTTCTACTCTCTGTTCTGCAAATTGGAGAATTTTCAGTCCCTCACATAAACGGTATCCTGCAGTGTTTGTCTTTCCGTGTCTGGCTTATTTCACTACGCAGAATGCCTTCCAGATCTATCCACGTTGTTGCAAACGGCAGGATTTCCTCCTTCTTTTTTTAAAGGTTGAATGATATTCCATTATATGTACATACAGATCGGGGCGTTTTAAGGCACGCTCCAGAGCTGGGAAGCCCTCACAAGCCCAGTGGACGTCTGAGCTATGATCAAATGAGTATAAATCCTGTTTCTCCAGCACATTCTTTCTGCAAGTGTGTCTCATCCTCCACTTTATTTCAATTGTCTGCTCTCACCTGCCTCTTGCTTCCTGTTCAGAATTCAAACTACATCCTTAATATGAGCGAAAGAAGGCACAGATTTCTAGTCAGGACATAATGAAAAAAAAAAAAAACCTGTTGAAACTCTTGCTCTGGACAAAGCTGCCACTTTCCCTGTCCTCCCGGGTGAAGAGAAAACAGCGGCATAAAATACAGCTGATTCGAATCCCACACAAAGCCAGGTGGCGGCCACTTCCACACCACGGCCTCAGCGTGGGATTCTGCATCCGAGGACCTGGAGAGACCTGGATGTGGCACTGGGTACACTGGCACTTGTGTCTGTCGGCAAATGACAGTGACATCTGGGTGAGATGGGGCGGGGCAGGAGAGGGAAGTGTTTAAACGTCAGTGGGTGTTTAAAAGGACATGTGTGTGCCAGGAGTGGCGGTGGGCATCTCTTCCTGCGGGCCAGCAAATGCAGACGTGGATTGACTCAGTTATTATCGCAGGGGGAGGTGAGATCTGCTGGGGGAGTAGGAAAGGCCGGGGCGGGGCACAGCGGGGGCAGCGTCCATCACCATGAGAGCCCCTGACGTTACGATGACAGGCTTGCCGTGCCAGCCAGGTCCCATTCCTGAAGTCAGCTGTCATTTCTCTAATATCGATCATTTCCGCTAAGTTGTGTATATTGTGTGGCTGTTTGGAGGAGTCATTAAAAATAAGCAGCAGCTTCTGCCCTTGACGAGTTGAAGGTTTTGGAAGATGTCAAAAGGAAGGGGAGATCGTGGAAATGTGTATTTTACTCCAAGTCATACAAAATGAAAAATTCAGAGCAAAGAGAACTACAAAGAGAGAGCTTTCGTCCGTATCCCAGATCCCTTTATAAAATTTCACTTTGCTGAATGAATGAATCTGGCTAGATAAAGCATACGTTTAAATTAAAAAATGGTTTGCTAACATCTGGGAAGAAAATGATAGAAGAGATCTGCCATTGCCAAAACAGGATAAAATTTAGCCACGATGCCTGTGAGAAGTCAAAATGGAAACACAGATCAGACATCTGTGTTCTAACTGTGGAAAAGAGAAAACATGCAGACAGTATTTTGAATGTTCATGTCAAAGTCGGGAGTAAAGCAGGGAGCGGAGTGGGTCCTGATGCCTGAAGATAAATTTTCTGTTGCTGTTTAAACTTCAACCAGCACAAGTGCATCCATCCACAATGCTCTCTGTGCATTGCTTTGATATTCGGTGTCCCTTGGATCTATATAAACAGAAGGCTGGCCCCCACTTGTAAACACTTACTGAATGCCCGTCACATACTATGTGCCATTCTAGGGTCTAGAGGCAGAAATATGATCCCAGGAGTCATCTCACTGGGCAGGCCAAGGTGTAAACAGAGAATCAGAGTGCAGCTCAGACACAACCACACAAAATCTATGGGATGCAGCAAAAGCAGTTCTTAGAGGGATGTTCATAGCAATACAGGTCTTCCTCAAGAAACAAGAGAAATCTCAAATCAACAGCTTAACTTACCACCTAAAAGAATTAGAAAAAGACAGAATGCAGCTCAGTGTATAAAGTGATGGATGGAAGCATAGGCCACAGAAGTAATTAATGAATCTGATCTGGGGGTTCAGGGAAGACTTTGGGTAGGAGGTGACACCTCGGGCAGGTTTTAAAACTTGAGGAGGACTTCTCCAGAAAGACACCTAGGAGGAGGCTCCTTGGGGTCCTTGCAAGTTTTGGGGTGTAGATTGGATGCTAGGGGGTAGGTTAGGAATGAGTGTGGAGGTGTCGGGGAGGGACTGAATTCTGGAATGCCTCTCTTATCAGCACGGTGGTTTTCCATGCCTTCAAACTGTGTTTTTAGAAAGATACTGTTGAGTGGGTTCTACATTGGAGGCTTGGAGGAGATGGGAAGCCATTTAGGGAGGTACTGGAATGGTCCAAGACATAAGTGGTATAGACGGCAAATGCAGACACGAACGTAGCCAGCCTGAGAGACTGGGATAGAAGTACATGGGATGCAGCATCAATCATTCTTGGAGGATGACTGGTTATGCAGATCACGGAGACTTCCAAATCACTAAATGAGGTATTTAAGGGACAGAGAAAGAGGAATACTGGATGATATCACATACGTGTGGGATCTAAAAAATGCCACAAACTAGTGAATATAAGAAAAAGAAGCAGACTCCCAGATACAAAGAACAAACTAGTGGTGACCAGTGGGGAGAGGGAAGGAGGGTGGAGCAAGATAGGGGGAGGGGAGTAAGGGGGGCAAACTATTACGTATAAAATAAGCTACAAGGATATACTGCACAACATGGGGAATACAGCCAATATTTTATAATAACTATAACTGGAGTATAACCTTTAAAAATTGTGAATCACTATATTGTACCCCTAAAATTTATATAATATTGTACAGCAACTCTACCTCAAAAAATTTAAAAAAGAAAATCTGGACAGTTGACAACAGGAGGAAAGACGGTTCTGGGCCAGGGAACAGCAGGGAGCAAAGTCTGTGCCTTGTGCCGGGGAAGAGGCTCAGAAAAGGAAGTAAACTGAATGACACCAGCACCGGATGGTAGAGGCACTGGGGTAGGAGGACGAAGCTTGTGCAGGACACACACCACTGGGCCAGTGAGATGCAGACCCTGGGCTGCCTTCCTGTTTCCTGCTGCATGAAGAGTCCCTCCCATGGGGTAGAAGCACAGTGTCCTCATGACTCCGTGGCTCACGTGGCTTTATTGTGGTTTTTAGCTGGCTTGCTTCACTGTCTCTGACCATCTGGTAGTAATCGAAACACAGGAATGGAGTCATTATTAAAACTGTCGAGACCATTAACTGTGGCGTCATCTTTCAAGGTCTGAATGGTTTCTGGGTACGGGGCTCGGAAACGTTCCAGCCAGCACTCCAGAAGCCTGGGGAACTGCGAAGTCATGCAGAGGGGGCAGGAAGCAAACAAAGGGAGAATAACGGACCAGGTAGCAAAGTGGAAGAGGCAAAGCTCACTTCTGTTTCTCCAAACCCTCCCCAAGGATGCGCATGGCCTTCCTTCTTTCCCTTCCAGGTCCCCTAGATCTACGTCATAGGGAGAAGATCAAAACCCAATGGTGGCGCAGTGGTTAAGAATCCACCTGCCAATGCAGGGGACACGGGTTCAATTCCTGGTCCGGGAAGATCCCACATGCCACAGAGCAACTAAGCCCATGCGCCACAACTACTGAGCCTGTGCTGTAGAGCCCATGAGCCACAACTACTGAAGCCCACCTGCCACAACTACTGAGCCTGCATTCTAGAGCCCGCAAGACACAACTACTGAGCTCATACACCACAATTACTGAGCCTGTGCTGTAGAGCCCGTGAGCCACAACTACTGAGCCAGCGAGCCACATCTACTGAGCCTGCGTGCCACAACTGCTAAAGCCGGCAAGCCTAGAGCCCGTGCTTCGCAACAAGAGAAGCCACCGCAATGAGAAGCCTGGGCACTGCAAGGAAGACTAGCCCCCACTTGCTGCAACTAGAGAAAGCCCATGTGCAGCAACAAAGACACAACACAGCCAAAATAAATAAATAAGTAACAACCCAATGGATGGAATCTGAGGCAAATACCAACCTCTGTACTCTTTATAGTTTATTCATCTGGAGATTCTCATTTGCTGAGTTACACTGTAGCAGTTATCACCGAATGGAAATACACATACGTACGCACATCCACACACCCACACACACGCACATACGCACATATGCACACGTACATATGCACACGGAGTCTTTGTATTTTTGCAGGATGCTTCTGTTACATTCGTTCCTTTGTTAAATGCACTCCTAAATTGTAGCCAGTTCGGAATGTCTACGGAAAGTCAGTGGTGTGGAAAGCTGATGGTGTGCAACAACCGTGCCCCATGGGGCAAGACTCAAATGCCGATCTCTTTTCCTTCTTCATTTTCTTGTTTTCGTCTTCTTATTTTTTCAAACAAATAGTGGGAGTTACCCAAAACGTGCCCTCTGGCCACAGAACCTGTAGATTTATTTTAATATCATAACAGATCTGGGGAAAAAATGGTTACGTTTCACTAACAGTTCTGAATACACTGAAAATGTTGGCTCATGGGCGATATTTACAGCGGGTTTCTAATCAAATCCATAAAATGTGTTTTGGCGATCGATCAGCAAAGTACACGTGATGTTCCTTCAGCATGGGGTGGTATTTTGAGGCTGTACCTGGGGATCTGTGTATTCCTCAAGGACGTGTGAATTTTACTTGATCACATGTCACACTCACCCCAGCTTAAAGGCAGCACTAGACCAGAATCCACACACCGATCTCTGCTTGCCCAGCCAGGTAAACTGATAATCGATTTCCATGCTTTCATCTACCATTCTGTTATCCACAAAATGCAGAGACTGGGCACACCCACGCGTCTTGCTCTTCTCAGGTCTAACATTCTATTCTTCCTTCCCTTCCTCCTCTTACATTCCTCCTTTTTGCTCCTTTATTCCTGATAAACAACACTGCATTCCTACTAAGTAGGTGCTGTTTATCAGGACAACTCAACCATAACTATGCATATGCATGTCCTGGAGATATTGCAAAAAGGCGGATTCTGACTGAGTAATTCGGGGTGGGTGGGTCCTCTGTTCTGCGGGAATGCTGTTAACCTGGGCTTCGTGCTTCCAGTAGCAAGGTGACGGATGACATGATGCTAGATTAACTTTTTCTTTGTGAATAAATATAACACGTAAAAATGAAAACACATTCAGGTGATTGGCAACTCTGAGTAGGGTAACAATGCAAGGATATTGCAATTGTGTCAAAGGAAATGCTGCTAACGTTACAGACTTTTTTCATTTAAAAAAATCCTACGTAGTACAAATATTCTAGAAGATGAATAAAAGATGAATGGTGTCGCACCTCAACAAACTCCAAGCATGAGTCAGACTCTCTTTGTTATTATGAAATAGTCCAAAGTGGTTAAGACTCAGAATTCTTTGTGATAAATATTTTGTAGGGATGGCACGTG
This sequence comes from Pseudorca crassidens, assembly GCF_039906515.1. Taxonomy (NCBI): domain Eukaryota; kingdom Metazoa; phylum Chordata; class Mammalia; order Artiodactyla; family Delphinidae; genus Pseudorca; species Pseudorca crassidens. The sequence goes on from NC_090318.1 coordinate 1,700,879, forward strand.
GTCTCCGCTAGAAATACCTGCCTTTTTACATCGAACTTTTACACAGATTAAAATTTGCCTATTCATTGGAATCCCCTGGGGAACCGAAAACTCCACGCTGCCTGGATTCCACCTCAAGAGATGTTTATTTAATGGCCAGGGAAGCAGATCTGGGCATCGGGATTTTTGCAAGTTCTCTCAGTGATTCTAACGTGTACAGCCGGGACTTTCCTGGTGGCGCAGTGCTTAAGAATCCGCCTGCCAATGCAGGGAACATGGGTTCTATCCCTGGTCCGGGAAGATCCCACATGCCGCGGAGCAACGAATCCCGTGTGCCACAACTACTGAGCCTGCGCTCTAGAGCCCGCGAGCCACAACTACTGAAGCCCTCGGGCCACAACTACTGAGCCCGTCTACCACAACTACTGAAGCCTGCATGCTCTAAGGCCCACATGCTGCCACTACTGAGCCCGGGAGCCACAACTACTGAAGCCCGCACACCTAGAGCCCGCGCTCTGCAACAAGTGAAGCCATTGCAATGAGAAGCCCATGCGCCGCAACAAAGAGTAGCCCCCGCTCGCCGCAACTAGAGAAAGCCTGTGTGCAGCAACAAAGACCCAACAGAGCCATAAACAAACAAACAAACAAATAAATAAAGTGTACAGGCAAGTTTCAGAACGACTGCTCCATGGGGTCAAGTGAAATCATGACATTCTCCCTGGGGTCATCCCATAAAAACCAGAGCCCAGGGCTTCCCTGGTGGCGCGGTGGTTGAGAGTCCGCCTGCCGATGCAGGGGACGCGGGTTCGTGCCCCGGTCCGGGAAGATCCCACATGCCGCGGAGCGGCTGGGCCCGTGAGCCATGGCCTCTGAGCCTGCGCGTCCGGAGCCTGTGCTCCGCAACGGGAGAGGCCACAGCAGTGAGAGGCCCGCGTACCACAAACAAAACAAAACAAAAAAACCAGAGCCCAGACTTCTTCCTCTCCAGAAGCAAGAATGAACATATTCAAACGGCTTTGTCCACAGTGAATGGCTACATGGAAGGAAGTGCATTCATTCAGCTTTTTTTTTTTTTTTGCGGTACACGGGCCTCTCACTGCTGTGGCCTCTCCCGTTGTGGAGCACAGGCTCCGGACGCGCAGGCTCAGCCGCCATGGCTCACAGGCCCAGCCGCTCCGCGGCATGTGGGATCTTCCCGGGCCGGGGCACGAACCCGCGTCCCCTGCATCGGCAGGCGGACTCTCAACCACTGCGCCACCAGGGAAGCCCTATGTACAAGTTTTGAGAGTGCAGGGTTGAAAGTCACAGAGCTTGCTCTCAAGAAACTCACCTCTCAGGGAGGGATGGGGAATGATAAGAAGACAGTCAACAAAGCCCACCCCTATGACCAAGTGCCAGGAGCAAGGGATTCAGAGCCATCGAGAGGCAAATTTATCAGAGTTGCATCAGGGTGTCCGGGCCTGGGAGTGGGCGGTGGGAAGGTGTTTCTCATGGGGAAGCAAAGAGTCTGCAAAGGGGCTACTTCTTAAAGGATGTTGAGCTGGTCCAAGCAGATGGAGTGAGGCTGAGAGGGGAGGGAAAGAAGACAGAAACCAGCCCACCGTGTTTGACAGTGGTCCAAATGCACACAGCATGGGAGCATGCAGGACATCTCAACTATTTTATTTTGTTTTGGAAAAAGGGATGAGGATGGAGGAAACATGAGTCTAACAGAAGACTTCAACTCCTGGGGAGTCACAGGGAAACACAAGTATATGTTTAGGGACAGCAAACGTTCCAGTTCTGTTTGAGTTCTCATAAATAGGACGTGCACTGCTACCAACATGACCTACCATTGATGAGGACCTTGATCACCTGGCTGAGGTCGCATGGGTCGGATGTCTCTACTGTCAAGTGACTCTTCCCCCACTGCCCCTTCTAGTCTGTCCTCTTTGGAATGAAGTTCACTATGGACAGCCCATGCTTAGGGCATGGGAATTTATGCTTCATATCCTTGAGGGCCAACTGTCTACATAAATCATCTACCTGTTCTTCTCCTGTAAGGGAGATTTATTTATTCTCCCCATTATATCCTTATTCAATCATTTATTTATGTCTGTAGAGATTAATGGATATTTATTTTATACTTTGGGTTATAATCCAACCCTACTTTATTTATTTTGCTACTCAAAAAGTACACTATCAATTATATCTTGCAAAACCCGTAAGACCGTCTATATTTTTACAGGGCAGGAGTGTGATGGAAAAAAAAAAAAAGCCCACAGTTTGGCCTCTATTCAGTGCTCAGTATTTAAAATATGATGTGACATGTTCAGTCAATTATACCACATTCAATAGAAGGAAAAAATAAAACATGATGTGACAAACTCAGTAGCTGGGAGCCCATCTGATAAAAATTATTACCGTGGAAGGCTTCCAAGGCTCAAGGTTAAGATCAGACTCTAAGAATGTTGGTCATAAAACACAAAACTATAATCGAAACGTCTCCAAGACATTTAAAACATAGCTATTGACATATCAGCCAACCAAGAGGGAAAATAAATGATTTTTTTTTTTAAATAAAAGGTTTTCTAAGCCTTCTGGGTAGCCCACAAGTCACTGCCCTGACCTTTCTCTGAGGACTGAATTTCCATTACTGTGGAAGGAGATGGTGGCCTCAGGAGGCCACCCAGCTGCAAATTTACCTCCTAGTGAGTTATTTTCTAAGTAATCTTTCAGCCAGCTGGGGAAAAAAAATCAGTCTCAGAATAAGATAGGAATTTATCATTTATGCAAATAGGAATTTATGGGTTTAATGTTTAGGAGAACTTTTAAATATTTATTTTAATTGATGTATAGTTGATGTACAATGTTGTGTTAATTTATGCTCTCCAGCCAAGTGATTCACTTATACATATCTAGACATTCTTTTTCATATTCTTTTCCAGGAGGGTTTAGCCCAGGAGACTGGATATAGTCCCCTGGGCTCTACAGTAGGGCCTTGTTCTTTATCCAGTCTATATGCAATAAAACTCTTTGGCTTCAAGAAAAACAAAGTCTCCTTTCTATAAAAGGGATTGAAAATGACTTTCACAGACGAAAGGTCGACTCCTGTTCGTTGTATTTTGTTATCTGTCAGAACACAGAGCTTCAAAGGGTGTACCCCAACGTGGGGAGGGGGCAGCGTAGGAGGTGGCGATGCAGGGCTGCGGCACGTTGACCGGGCACTAGGCACTTCGGTTCCTTATCTGGAACGCAGAGGCTTCTGGAAACGGTCTAAACAGCCTCTCCAGCTCTCGTGTTTCAGGTTTTTATGAGTTGATTCCTCTGCCGGAAGCCTGCAGTGTCCTCCTGGCCACCAGAGGGCTGAGTGTACTCCCTGTGTTCCTTGTAATTCTCCTTTGTAGTGTTTTGGTTTTTTTTGGCCGTGCCACACACCTTGCGGGATCTTTGTTCCCCGACCAGGATGGAACCTGAGCCCTCAGCAGTGGAAGTACAGAGTCCTAACCACTGGACCGCCAGGGAATTCCCGTAATTCTCTATTAGCCCAAATTCATCTTCATCTTTAAGCTTTCAATCACCACTTCTGTGCTCCTGCAACACTTTGGACGTTTTTCTTTCTTCCTTCTTACCTTCTCCCCTCTAGGAAGCCCCTCCACTCTCAAAGACACCTGCTTTCACGGGGTACAGCGTGTTCCCAAACATCTCCTGCACTGATTTCTCGTCTCTAACGGCTCTAGGATATTTCTGTGAGTGTCTTTTCTTTCTCAAAATGTCATCATTCCTCAAATCAGGGATGACGTCCGTATGAGTTTCCTGGGGTCGCCCTAAAAAATGACCGTAAACCATGAAGCTTGAAACACCACAAACTCATCCTCCCCCTGTCCTGGAGGCCAGAGGTCTGACATCAAGGTGTCTCAGGCCCAAGCTCCCTCCAGAGGCTCCAGGGGAGGGTCCTTCCCGCCTCTTCCAGCTCCTGGGGGCTCCAGGCGTCCCTGGGCTTGTGGCCACATCCCTCCCGTCTCTTCCTCTGTCTTCACGTGGCTTCTCCTGTGTGTCTGTGTCTCTCCTCTTCTGTGTCTCGGAAGGACCTTGTCATTGGATGTAGGGCCACCCTCCTCCAGGAGGACCTCATCTCAGACCCTTCACTTCATCTCATCTGCAGAGACCCTGTTTCTAATAAGGTCCCGTTCACAGCTTCCTGTCACTGGAGTTAGGGCCAGCCTCATCCAGATGTGGTCTCATCTCGAGACCCTTCACTTAATCACATCTTCAGAGTCCCTATCTCCAAATAAGGTCGCCTTCAGAGGTTCTGAGGATTAGAACATGGAACTATCTTCTGAGGGGCCACCGCTCGACCCACTACAACATCCCACATATTTCACCACCTCTTTGAATGGTACTGGGCACTCAGCATGGATTCCAGCCGTATTGTCAGAGCTTTCCTGGTGGCCTCTTACCCTTCCAGGGTTTCCTAGAGGGTCCAGGAAGCATGGTGGTGACACCTAACGGGGAAGTGGGCTTGGGGCCGTGACTCTCTCCCACCTGGTAAAGACTGTATTGCATATTTGAACAAACAGAAGAAAGGTACTGGAATCTTCCAGCTAAAATCTCTTCTTTCTCCCCTAATCCAACCCTCTCCCCAGCTAACTGTGCTTTTAACGATGCAATTATTTTTTCAGCGTCTCTGGCAAAAGACTTCCAAGGTGGTCTCCTGGCTGTTCTGTTTCCATCTTTCCCTCCATCACAATTATCCTGTCCTCCTCCTTTCTACCTGCTCACCTACCCTGGTCTTTGCTGCCTAATGTCAAAGCCCTGCCTCAGTTTCCCAACTGCCCTATGGGACTTGTAAGGCCGTCCTCTCTGAGGCTCTCATTCTACTTGACCAACTGGGTTTCCCACTGTTTTCTAAGATTTCTGTTTTTGTCAACTAAGTCGTTTTTGATACACATGCCTTGATAAATTGTAAGATGCCACTATCCCCTGTTTTCTAAAGGATTCCAAGTCTTGGTCAATATACATACATATGAACATCATATGGGAAAAAAAAAGTTCTTTACATCCGGGTCTCAAAAGCCTGCGGTGATATTCTATTCATCAAAGGCCACTGTGATGATCAGCCCAGGTACGGCAGGTGAATTTATTTTCATTTTATGAGGCATCAAGACGAAAGCACTGTCTGAGCAGATAAAGATCAATCAACCCAGCCAAAAATGTGCTTGGCCAGTGCCTCAGAGGTCACTGAAGACGTAACCAAAAAGCCAAAAACACCACCTGCCGTTCTCTCTCTTCAGATATCCTGGTTCTATCGGGTCTAATTCTAAAATTTTCACATGGACCAAATGAGAAAACTATGTAGAAAGCTGGTATTTTTCAAACCCTTCATTTGAGTCACAGAATTAGAAGACAACACCAAGGTATATTCATCAACTTGGGGGACAAGTAGATTCTTCAACAAAGGTGTATTCATCCCCTGTCGCTTGACTGTTATTATGATACAAGGACAAGCAAGAAGTTCAATCCCTGGGTTGAAGTTCACGGTGTGGACAGGATCTTGTAGTTCATCCCTCAGTTTCCAATCAATGTGGTTTAGGTGATTTCAGATGGTTGGTTCCTAGACCTGTTTCTATTCCGAGGATTTTGTCAACTGTGAACGCTTACACGTTTGTTTCCTAGTATTGGCAGTGACTGAACCCAAATATGAAGCAAATATCCTTAAGCGATTCGACTGTTTGGAAATGGAATACAATAATAATTAAAAATGGAGTGGGAATGTCAAATTGTGCAGCCACTATGGAGGTTCCTTAAAAAACTAAAAATAGAACTACCATATGACCCAGCAATCCCACTACTGGGCATACATCCTGAGAAAACTCTAATTTGGAAAGATACCTGCACCCCAAAGTTCACTGCAGTGCTGTTTACAATAGCCAAGACATGGAAGCCACCTAAATGTCCATCAACAGAGGAATGGACAAACAAGATGTAGTACATATATACAATGGAATATTACTCGGCCATGAAAAAAGAAGGAAATAATGCCATTTGCGGCAACATGGATGGACCTAGAGATGATCATACTAAGTGAAGTAAGACAAAGACAAATATCACATGATATCACTCATATGTGGAATCTGAAAAAAATGATACAAATGAACTTATATACAAAACAGAAACAGACTCACAGACATAGAAAACAAACTTATGGCTACCAAAGGGGAAAGGGAGGGGGGGATAAATTAGGAGCATGGGATTAACACACACACACTACTATATATAAGATAGATAACCAACAAGGACCTACTGTATAGCACAGGGAACTCTACTCGATACTCTATGATAACCTATATGAGAAAAGAATCTGAAAAAGAAGGAATATATGTATAACTGAATCACTTTGGTGTACATCTGAAACTAACACAACCTTGGAAATCAACTATACTCCATCTCCAGTAAAATAAAGAAATTAATATAAAATTGGAGAGTGACCTGAGTTTTTTTTTCCTGGTAATTACATATTTAGTGATGAGTGACATATTAAAGGGATAATGCAACATCACGAGAAATGTTATGCTGAAGATTCCATGACTGATAACATCCTCCACCCTGAAGAAGTAACACCACAAGCTCAGAATCGGGATTCTCTCTTTACTTCTCTTGGGAAGAGTATTTGTTTGATGGGCTGCGATCTCCAATCTTAACTATAGATGTTCTTTTCAGAATTCCTGGATGAAGGACTTCCAATACACAGGAGTCCATCCATGTTAGCCAATAGGCTTATTTTTCAGAGAAGGTTTTCTGTGGGGAGAGAGGATGAGTTGCCCTTCCACCTTTGTGTGTGTCCTTATTATTTAAAGTTCCTGATGCCCATATTCTCATTTGACGACGCACAGGAAGAAGAGAGAGCCACGTTAGCATGATGCTGTGTTATTCCCCACAAGCATCTCTGCTATATCTCCTCTACGCGTATTCTCCTAAGGTTCTTTTCTCCCTAGAAAATACCCATGCATCTTTGTTCCCCAGAAGGGAATTCAGAAGCTGGCGTCACCAAAGGTCTTCTCCCTTTAAAAAAGTGAGACTCGGTTCCCATCGATCTTCACGGCATCTTCATTTCCATCCAAAGGAAGTGACGTGGAAAATGGTTTCCTGTCTGCACAGTTCACTGGACACACGTCAAGACCTGCAGCTGACAGTTCCAGCTTTACTCAAGTTTGTGAGGAAAGGAGGAAATGGACACAGAATTCTTTGCAAGGATGGCCAGCGATGAATTTGGGATCTGAAACCCTGAGACAGAGCCAGTGGGCGTTGGGTGACATGAGCAACATCTATCTTGAGCAAATCCAATCCTCCTCGGAAAAAAATCGCCAAGGAAACAGTAGCGACTAAAATAAAGCAAAGTATTCTCTTTAGGAGACAAACCACATTTTTACACGATCAACGCAGAGAAACAGTTGGTAAATCTTGGGTTACCCTTCTTCAGAGACATGACTTGGGCACCACCTCTGGGAAGTGAACATCACCGGTGACGGACGTCACGACCCCTGCGCGCACATGCGTCGCCGGGGATGCAGGACAAGCTCCCAACCAAATGTTTTGTCTTCTGCCTCCGAACTTGTGTGGAGGATAAGATTCAACTTGCAAATGCTTTTTCTCACTGTGGGGAGGCATCCACCGACAGCTAAAATGATAGGTTTCTGCAGCCCCGGTGTTGTGCTGTAGTTTTGCTTCTGGGAAGCAAGGAATAGGCGCGCATAAGTTAACCCAAGGATACATCACGGCCGATAATTAGCCACGCGCGCACGGCGGAAGTGCGGGCTTGGTGGCGCGTGTCACAGAATGTACGATTTTCTCTTGATCTGGCGCAGAAAACGCCTTGATTCAGACTGCTTCTCCATTACTGTGTCAGTTATATGATGAGGAGCAAAATCCACCGGAAAAGAAGAAACCCAGAAGGACGAGAGGAGCTGCGTATTGATTAGAAATCCACACGTGGGCACGTTTGCAAGGCCACGTCTCCTTATGTGCGTGGCGCTGGGGATTGCGTTCCCCAGGTAAAGTGGTGACGGGGAGGTGGAACCTCTTACGTCCAACCTCTCTTTTAATACAAGAAACCTGAAAAGCACGTGTGAACGTGATTTCACCCGTGTAGGCTGAGCCATTCTCGTATATGCCGGTCAGCCTAACTAGGGGTTTCACTTGAAATTAAGAAAACGTGTCCATTAAAAAATGAGAAACGTGCAAAGCAGACGAATGTGGATTCTACTTTTGAGGTTTTTTAAGGAGAGGCGATATCAAGATCACACACACGCACCACCAATCGGGGACAAGAGTGAATCTGAGAAATGGGTCAGTATAATTGGACACTAGCCTGACTTTACAGGCCTAGGGCCTGTGGCTCTCTGCTGACCACCGGCCCCAATGCCCACTTCCAAAGAAGGCGATGCCCTATTAGGGGACTCAAGGTGGGTTGGGAAGAGTCTCATCAATGCCCCTGGTCCTTACACAGACAAGCCAGGTATGTAAGTCAGGATTCTCAAGGAAACAGGACCAACAGGCTACGGGTATGGATGGGTTGAGAGAGAGATTTATTTTAAGGGATTGGTTCAAGCAATTGTCGGGCTGACAAGTCTGAAATCTGCAAGGCAGGCTGGTGAAGAGAATTTCTATGCTTCAGTCCTTAGGCAGAAGCCCCTCTGCAGGAATCCTCGATTTTGCTCCTAACACCTTAAAGTGATTGGACGAGGCCCACCCACATTCCCAAGGGTGAGCTGCTTTGCCTAAAGTCTACAGACTGTAGATGTCAGTCATGTCGACATAGCTCCATGGCAACCCCTAGAGGAGTGTTTGATTGATGGACAGGGCACCACTGCTCATCCAAGTCGACACACTGAATTTAAGCATCACACGAGGGCTGTGGTGCTTCTGTCCATGTCGGAAGTGTAGGCCAGTAGGGGCCTCTGTGGAGGGGTCATTCTGCAGGGGTCAGCTGGGGACAGCAGAAGGGAATGGAAGTGGGAGGCCCACCCACCAAGATGGCAGGACATTGCCCATGGGTCCTGGTCCGCTTCCTGGGAATGTTCTCTAGAATCCACAGGCAAACCAGAGAAGGTGATGCCATGAGGCTGAGGGTCCCGCCCCAAGATGGGCATTAGAACCTCAGAACGAGGGATGACCTTGGAGGCCGCCCTGTCCAATCCTCCTCACTTTGAGGACATCATCCTGAAATGCAGAGACACCAAGATGCTACTTGAGGTCACCCCTCATGGTGGGCTTGGCCCCTCGGAAGGTGCTGGGACTATGTCTACCTAATTTAAAGAGGACCCCCAGTTTCCTGGGAAAGCATCATTTTTAAAAAGACTTTCAAGTTCGTTAATGTAAGGGTGCATTGCATGCGTCAACGTGATTGGGCCATGGGGTCCAGATATTTGGTGAAGCATTATTTCTGGGTGTGTCTGGGAGTGTGTTTCAGGATGAGATGAGCGTTTGTATCAGTGGACTGAAGAAAGCAGATTGCCCTCCCCAGGGTGGGTGGGCCTCATCTAATCAGGTGAAGGCCTCAACAGAACAAAAAGGTGGAGGAAGGGAGAATTCACTTTCTGCCTAGTTGCTGAGCTGGGACATCCATCTTTGCCTGCCCTCCACCCTCTGGCTCCCAGGCCTTCAAGCTACACCACCTGCTCCCTTGGGTGTTCAACTTACAGATGGCAGAGGGTGAGACCTCTAGCCTCCATAATCTCATGAAACTTATAATAACATTTGAATAAGTATCTATCTATCTATCTACCTGCCTATCTATCTATATCTATCAACTATATCTATCTACCTATCTATCCATCTATCTGTATCTATCTAACTACATGGCTATCTATCTATATCTATCATCTCTATCTATCTATCTGTCTATCATCTATGTCTATCTATATGTTTATCTATCTATACGTCTATTTATCATCCCTCTCTATCTACCTGCCTATTTATCTATATGTATCTATCATCTATGTCCATCTATATGTCTGCCTATCTATCTAACCACCTATTGTCTATCTATCTATCCACCTATCTATCATCTCCTCTCTTTCTCTCTCTCTCTCTCTGCCACCCCCCATTATTTCTGCTTCTCTGGAGAACTCTAATACAATTAGCATCATGCTTTACAAGTTCAACTGGCTTTTAGGAAGTTTTCTTTTAGCTTTTCAAGTTCATTTGCATTTGGGTTCACAATTTTACCTGGGTTAAACAGTTGTAAATATAACTCATACCTATAATAAAAAATGAAAAAATGTAGAAGAAGAGGGAATGCATGGGGTGCGGAGCAAATAGAACCCCCCTACCCCCCACCCCTGCCTCAACACCACTTTTCCTCCTGAAAAGTCATCACTGTTATGTAACCGTCTGTATCCGTCCAGAAGTTCCAATGCACAGACACGTACATTACAGTACATACATATATGTAACTCAAAATGCAACTGAAATCATCTTTTACAAACTAGCTTCAAACTCAACTGGTTTCACTTAGAATGCATTTTGGACACTTTACATTTGCAGACCTATGGGATCGATCGATCCCATTTGAGAAGATGTCAGGGTTTTTTCCTATCTCTATTTGGACATCCACTGACTTAAACATTTCCCATTGATAAACATTTAGGTTGTTTCCAATGTGCCCTAGCTTAAGCTCCGTCTTCCCACATGGAGCTTTGCACAGACATTCAATAAATCAGGTAGATCTTTAGGATAAATCCTCAGGGACGTGCACATTATAATTTGGTGGATATTGTCAACTGACCCTCCTAAAACGTTGCAATAATCTACAGTTCCTGGTTTCCCACACATGCATCAAGACTGGAGAGCATCAGACATTTTCATTTTTGCCAAAATGATAACTATAAATGGCATTTCACTTTATATTCATTTGCCTTTAAAAAAAAATAAATGAGCCTGTGACGGTGATCACTGGGTATATCTTTCTTTCCTTCTCTGAACTGCCTCTTTGTATAGTTGGCCCAGTTTTTTTTAAAACGTTTTTTCATTTGCTATGTTGATTATTATTAGGTCCATTATTTTATTTTATTTTTTAAAATTTATTTATTTATTCATTCATTCATTCATTCATGGCTGGGTTGGGTCTCCGTTGCTGTGCACGCGCTTTCTCTAGTTGTGATGAGCGGGGGCTACTCTTTTGTTGCGGTACGCAGGCTTCTCATTGCGGTGGCTTCTCTTATCGTGGAGCACAGGCTCTAGGTGCACGGGTTTTCAGTAGTTGTGGCACGTGGGCTCGGTAGTTGTGGCTCACGGGCTCTACAGCGCAGGCTTGGTAGTTGTGGCGCATGGGCTTAGTTGCTCCGCAGCCTGTGGGATCTTCCCGGACCAGGGCTCAAACCCGTGTCCCCTGCACTGGCAGGGGGATTCCTAACCACTGCGCCATCAGGGAAGCCCTAGGTCCATTACTATAAATCTTTGAAGACGTATCCCCTACAAATACTTGCACACCCACACCCAATAGCTGTACACCTTACAACAGCACACTTAGGATCTTAGAAATGCTAAGACCTTAGGGCTCTTAACGTCACACTTCCTGAGACCCAAGGTCTGCACTTAATAAACAATGGGCAAGTTATTTGACCTCCTGCTGCATGTATTTTCTTGTCTGTGAAATGGGTTAACGACAGTACCTCCTTTCTCAATTCTGTCTGAGGTTTCAATGACGTCAGGAAGATAAAGTGCTTAGAACATGGACAGACCTAGAGATGATCATAATAAGTGAAGTAAGTCAGAAAGAGAAAGACAAATATCATACGATATCACTTATATGTGGAATCTAAAAAAATGATACAAATGAACTTATTTACAAAACAGAAACAGACCCACAGACTTAGAGAACAGACGTGTGGTTACCAAAGGCGATGGGGGGAAGAATAGGAGGTTTGGATTAACACACACACACTACTATATATAAAATAGATAATCAACAAAGACCTACTGTACAGCACAGGGAACTATATTCAATGTCTTGTAATAACCTATAATGGAAAAGAATATGAAAAGGAATAGATACATATATGTATCGCTGAATCACTTTGCTGTACCCCTGGAACTAACACAACATGGTAAATCAACTCTACTTCCATAAAAAATTAGAAAAAAGAAATATAAAGGGCAGGCACGTATTAACTGGTCAACCTACGTCAGATGTCACGACAGCTGTTTTTCCTTTCTCTGTGTAGATACAAGGTACCTACAACACTATTGAAACACAAAGGTGACAGGATAAAACATGCTCGTCTTGTCTGTGGTTCTCACAGCTTGTTCTCTGGTGAATCCTCATTTAGCACACTACTGGCGTTTGCAAACATACACATATGTGTGTGTAAGTATACACCATGGGAACAACATGTTACCTTGCTTTGTTTTTATTTATTTTTTTACTGAAGTATACGTGTGTTCATTTCGGCTGTACAGCAAAGGGACTCAGGTACACACATATATACATTCTTTTTCATATTCTTTTCCATGATGGCTTATCCCCGGGTAGTGAATAGAGTTTCCTGGGCTCTACAGTAGGACCTTGTTGTGTATCCATCCTATAGATAATAGTTTACATCTGCTAATCCCAACCCCCAGTCCATCCCTCCCCCAGCCCCTCCCCCTTGGCTACCACACGTCTGTTCTCTGTGGAACAACATTTTTCTACTCCTGTTTTGTTCAAGAGTTCTTCTCAGGAAGAAGGGTGCAATTTTATCAAATACCCGTTAGACCTGTATTAGTTGTTTCCTTTTATTTTGACCTATTTATAGGGTGCATTGCATGAATCATATCTTAATTAACCCATCCTTCAACTGCTAAAATTAACCTCACCTTGTCCTGGGTCTTATTCTTTTGATGTAGTGAATGACGCTATTTGCTGAATCAATTTTCATGTTATTTGCAATAATATTCCTATCACTTTGGAGCCTCTTTTTCTTAGGCTTTTTAAATCAAATTTTAGAATGATTCTGAGGAAGCTGTCCCAAATTATTTAGAAGCTTTCCTTCTTAACCCCATCTCTGAGTAATATAAATACCTTGAGAATTCCTGGCAGGTTTCAGAGAACTTAGTTAAGAATTCTATGACCTTGAACATTATTATGCAGAGAGAGCTCTTACTCAATTTCTTTGTTAAAGCTGATTTACTGGTATTTGCTTTGTTTTTCTAAATTCTGGTCATGCATATTTTCCCCAGAAGCATCCCTTTTATTCTACTTTTCAAAAGTATTTGCAGAAGCCACTGACAATCACACTGATTTTTGCGATGAATATACTGTCTTGGGGTCGATTTGGGGTATGCACACTTTATCATTCTTTTCACATTGCTTTCTAGTGGTTTATCTGAACATTTTTTCAGAAGACTAGGTCTCTGCTTTATTGTATCCTCTTATTAAATATATTTACGAAGCATTCGTTTCAGACTCTGCAATATTCTAGAAGGTGGATATGAGGCTGTGAACACAATAGTTAAATCCCCTACTTCGTAGCGATTGCCATCTGGGCATTGAAAATTCTAGCAAAGAGAACCGACGGGGTAAAGGCCCTAAGGTGGGATTGCAATCCCAGAAAAGCAAGGAGGTCCATGTGTCATCAATGAAGGGAGAAAAATACACAGTGCTGGAATTGGAGATCACAGAGGTAGCTTGTCTCTGAATCATGTAGATCCCTGAGGGCTTTGGGAACAAGGGGGGATTTTATATTTTGCATATTGACCCATGTTCTTACTTATTCAATTACTCCCCTATTAGCTGAAGAATTTCATTTTCCTGCTTTCTTGAGATTGATGTTTCTCTTTATCAACTTCTCAGTCTAACGTTTGATTCGTTATTTAAAAAATAAACTCATTCTAAAAAAAAGTCAATCCCCTTTTCCCTACCATCCGAGAATAATTTTAGCCATATCCTTGATGTTCTGAAAGTGATTGTTTTAGCTTCCTTTCTTCTTCCCGAAAGACATTTAAAAGAGAGTTTTAAAATTCCAGTTGGAAACTGTAACTCAAAAAGACACATGCACCCCTAGCTGCAGCACTGTTTACAATAGCCAAGACATGGAAGCAACCTAAACGTCCATCAACAGAGGAATGGATAAAGAAGATGTGGTACATGTATACAACGGAATATTACTCAGCCATAAAAAAGAATGAAATAATACCATTTGCAGCAACATGGATGGACCTAGAGATGATCATACTAAGTGAAATAAGTCAGACAGAGAAAGACAAGTATCATATGATATCACTTATATGTGGAATCTAAAATATGACACAAACGAACTTATCTACAAAACAGAAATAGACTCACGGACACAGAAAAGAGACTTATGGTTGCCATGGGGCGGGGGGCTGGGGGGAGGTAGAGGGATGGATTAGGAGTTTGGAATTAGTAGATGCAAACTATTACATATAGAGAATGGATAAACAACAAGGTCCTACTGTAGAGCACAGGGAACTATATCCAATCTCCTGGGATCAACCATAATGGAAAAGAATATAAAAAAGAATGTATATAGGTGCTTAACTGAGTCACTCTACAGAGACTGGCACAACGTGGTAAATCAATTCTACTTCAATAAAAAACAAATTCCAGGTGGATGATAGCACTTGTGAATATTCTGTTATCAGATTTTAACATCACGACATTATGGCCCCAAATACGGTTGATCCTATTTATACGATTTGAAATTAATGTTTTCGTTTTGAGCTAATAGTTAACAATGTCATTTATATTCTACGGATACGGATTTTCTTATACATCCATTAAACTCTCCTTCTGTTATATAACTTAAATCCTTAATATTCCTATTTTCTTCTCATCATCTTAATCTGTCACGCTTAAGTCTTTTAATATGAGTGCTATTTCTGGTAACATGGAAGATTAGCTTATTTGAGCCAACATTCCAGCTGAAACAAAATGAAGAATGCTGGCTGACTGTATTTGTAAAGCACCTTTTTTTTTTTTTTTTTTTTTTCTGGCTGCACAGCTTGTGGGATCTTAGTTCCCTGACCAGGGATTGAAACCGGGCCCTCTGCAGTGAAAGCACGGAGCCCTAACCACTGGACTGCCAGGGAATTCCCATAAAGCATCTTATTAGAAGCGTCTCAAGACAGGTGGGATAACAGAACCGTCAGAATCTTGAGGGAGACAGACAGGCAGAGCCCTGAAGTCACCTCTTCCCAGAGAACAGTCACTGAACTGGTCCAACACAGACCACGTTTTTGATGTCCTCTCACGTCTCTACAAACAGAAGACAATGCTTTTTATGTCCTTGTCAAGGTCGGGAGTCTAATGAGACATTTTCCTCCACAAAGTTGTGACTCCAAAGTGCTACACGAGTTGTTCTCAAAGTGTGGTACAGGGAACCTTGGGGATGGGTACCCTGAGTCAAAACTCTTTTCCTAATGATACTGAGATGATATTTGTCTTTTTCACCCTCGCTCTCTTGTAAGAGTCCAGGGGACTTTTCTGGAGGCTATGTGATGGGTGATAACACAACGGATTGAATACAGAAGCAGATATGAGAATCTGGTTGTTTTCTAGAATGCCAGACATTAAAGTGATTTGCAAAAATGTAAAACAATGCCATTCTTGTCACTCATATTCTCCCATTAGTGAGAATATATTACATACAACATATATATATATAGTTTATAAGAAGAATATAATATACTCATAAGACTATATTCTTTATATAATAAGAATATAAGATATTCTTCATACAATAAGGATATATTATTTGTGTTAACATGTAATGGATTTATTATCATTATTTTTATATGTATCCATCAATAGATGTGTAACAATCTTCTTAGTTTTCGTTGCTAATATGGTAAATATCAATTTATATAAGTCACCCAGACAGAAGCTGTGTGGGGTCCTTAATCATTATTTAGAATGTAAAGAAGACGTGAATTTATGGGTTTGAGAACCAGCAATGACATTCTCAGTATAAGAGTCCACAAGATGCAAACACAGCTTCCACCCTCTAGAAGTCACGCATTGGCACTTAGTTAATAAGGCAAAGGGAATTTCTTGAAAATCTGTAACCAAGAACCTGCCCTCATGCAGATTAGCAGGATAAATTCACATCACGTAGGTGGTATTCCCTCCAGTAAAATTCTAAACTCTGAATTTGGTTTAAAATGGTCCTAATTGACAGTGTTTCTAGGCACAGTGATGACATCTGAAGTATAACAGCAAGGATTCCAACTATCAGAATGAACAGCATGATTACATCATACTTTTGGCCCACAGAGACCCCCAGAAGATGCAAACACACATCTCTGGAGGAATGTGCTCCCATTCAGGGACAAGGGAGAAGAGTGTCTGAAAGGTAACGATTACAAAGCCCATAGGACTTAAGTCTCCTTGAGCAATTCTCAACAGGCATGAGACACAGAACAAACAGAACAACAAAGATTTCAGGTTTAGATGATCAGACACAGATTGCAGCGCAACCTACACAAAGAAATACCAGCGAGCCTGATTTGAAAAAGACCCAACAGAACTTCTAGAAATGCAAGATACAAACACTGAAATTTAAAACTCAGTGGATGGAGTTAAAAGTAGATAAGAAAGCACTGAAGAGAGAATCAGTGAATTGGAAGCCTACACTTTCCAGAAGCCAGCACAGAGAGACACAGAAATGAAAAATGTGAAAGCGATGTTAGAAAACTAGTGAAGACACAAGAAGAGCTAACAAACAGTAAGAGTTCCAGAAAGACAGGGGACAGGAATACATGAAGAGATGATGATTGAAAATCAACCAGAAAGACAGTAACCCACACGTAGAGGAAATCAAAGTAATCCCAAAAAGAATAAAATTAAATACATGGACACACATACATCACAAGGCATTCCAGAGTATACCAAAGACAAAGAGATAAGCTTGAAAGCAGCCAGACGACAAAAGGTGGCATATTTTCAAAGGCTTGATGGTGGGACTTACGCCTGACTCTTATCAAGCAGTGGAAGCCGGTCTACCAGGAGAGAGTGGAATAAAAGAATGAAAGCACTGAAAGGAAATAGATCCCAGAGAACGTATCTTTCCAAAATGCGGCTGAAATAAATAGAGCTGCAAAAACAACAGCCTCTGAACATTTCCACGAGTAGACCACCACTGAAGGAGATGTTAAAGCCTGTGCATTAAGGTGCACTCTTTCACCACTCCTATTCAACACAGTACTGGAAGTCCTGGCTAGAGTAACTAGGCAAGACAAAAAAATAAAAAGCATCCAAATTGAAAAGGAAGAAGTAAAATGTTGTTATTTACAGATGATATAATCTGACATATAGAAAATCCTAAAGAGTCAATCATGACACTGTTGGAATTAATGAATTCAGTACAGTTTCAATATATAAAATTACCATACAGAAATCATGTGTTTCTATACACTAACAATGAAAAACCTGAAAAGAAATTACAAAGCTCATCCCATTCACAACAGCATAGAAATAATAGAATACTTAGAAATATATTTACTTAAGGAATTAAAAATCTGTACAATGAAGAAAAATCTCTGATGAAAGAAACTGAGGAAGAAAGACAAATGTAAACATAGCATGTATTCATGGATCAAAAGAAATATTATTGTTAAAATGTCCATACTGGCCTTCCCTGGTGGCGCAGTGGTTGAGAGTCCGCCTGCCAATGCACGGGACACGGGTTCATGCCCCGGTCTGGGAAGATTCCACATGCCGCAGAGCGGCTAGGCCCATGAGCCATGGCCGCTGAGCCTGCGCGTCTGGAGTCTGTGCTCCGCAACGGGAGAGGCCACAACAGTGAGAGGCCCACGTACTGGGGAAAAAAAAAAAAAAATGTCCATACTACCCAAAGCAATCTATAGATGCAAAGCCATCCTCATCAAAATCCCAAAGGCATTTTTCACATAAATAGAACAAGTAGTCCTAAAACTTGTATGGCATCACAAAAGACCCCTCATAGCCAAAGCAATCATGAGGAAGAAGAACAAAGCCAGAAGTATCACAGTTCCTGATTTCAAACTATACTACAAAGCTATGATGATCAAAACAATATGGCAGTGGCATAAAAATAAACACAAAGACCAATGGAATTAAAACCGAGCCCAGAAATAACTCCCCACATTTATGGTCAACTAATATTTAACAAGGGAGCCAATAACACTCAATGGGGAAAGGAGAGTCTCTTCAACAAACTGTGACGGGAAAATGGGATGACCACATGTAGAAAAATGAAATTGGATCCCTATTTTACACCACCCTCAAAAATTAACTTGAAATGAATCAAAGACTTAAACATAAGACCTAATACCATAAAACTCCTAAAGAAAACTTAGGAAAGAAGCTCCTTGGCATAGGTCTTGGCAATAATTTTTTTAAGATATAACATTAAAAGCAAACACAACAAAAGCAAAAATAAACAAATTACACTACATCAAAGTAAAAAGCTTATACATAGCAAAAGAATCCAAAAAAATGAAAAGGTAACCTATAGACTGGGAGAAAATGTTTGCAAACCATGTATGGAGCAAGGAATTAATATCCAAAAAATATAATAAACTTGTACTACTCAACACCCCTCCCTAAATCCAATTAAAAATGGGAAGAGGAACTGAATAGACACATTTTCAAAGAAGACATCAAATGGCCAACAGGTACATGAAAAGGTGCTCAACATCAGTAATCATCAGGGAAATGCAAAATTTTTTTTTATTGAAAAGACATTTATTATTGAACATAATATGATTATATACAAGCTATCAGTTTCTGACTTAGTTAACCAAAGATATAGAAGTTAAGAAAAAGGATATGTATATATTGAGAGCAGGAGTAGAGGCAGCATCTATTCCCAGATTTTTCTTTTCTTTTTTTTTAAAGTAATTTTTATTGGAGTATGGTTGCTTTACAATGTTGTGTTAGCCTCCACTGCACAACAAGATGAATCAGCCACACACATACAGATATCCCCTCCCTTTTGGACTTCCCTCCCATTTAGGTTGTCACGTGCATTAGTTCCCTGTGCTATACAGTATGTTCCCATCAGTTGTCCATTTTATACATAGTATCAACAATGTATATGTGTCAATCCCAGTCTCCCAATTCCTCCCACCCCACCCCTTTCCCCCTTGGTATCCATACGTTTGTTCTCTACGCCTGTGTCTCTCTTTCCGCTTTGCAAATAAGATCATCTATACCATTTTGTACATTCCACATATATGCGTTATTATATGATATTTACTAGGGAAATGCAAATTTAAACTACAATAATATAACACCTCACCCCTGTTAGAGTGGCTATCATCAAGGAGACAAGAGATGACAAGTGTTGGTGAAGATGTGGAGAAAAAGGAGCCCTGTGCACAGTTGGCAAGAGTGTAAACTTGTTCAGCCACTATGAAAACCAGTATGGAGGTTCTCCCCAAAATTAAAACTAGAATTACTGGAACTTCCCTGGTGGCACAGTGGTTAAGAATCTGCCTGCCAATGCAGGGGACACGGGTTCAAGCCCTAGTCCACGAAGATCCCACATGCCATGGAGCCACTAAGCCCATGTGCCACAACTACTGAGCCTGCGCTCTAGAGACCACGATCCACAACTACGGAGCCCGTGCACCACAACTACTAAAGCCCACGTGCCTAGAGCCCGTGCTCCACAACAAGAGGAGCCACTGCCATGAGAAGCCCGCGCACCACAACGAAGAGTAGACCCCGCTGGCTGGTACTAGAGAAAGCCCGTGCGCAACAATGAAGACCCACTGCAGCCAAACATAAATAAATAAAATAAATAAATTTATTTTAAAAAATAGAACTACCATATGATCCACAAATTCCATTCCTTGGTATATTCCAAGGGAATAAAAATAGGATATCAAAGAGATAACTACACTCCCATGTTTACTGCAGAATTATTCACAATAGCCAAGATATTGAAAGAACCTAAATGTCTTCAACAGATAAATCAAAGTAACGGATAAAAATATCACTCGTGCACGCACGCGTGCACACACACACAGGAATATTATTCAGCCATGAGGAAGAAGGAAGTCCTACCATTTGCAACAACGTGGATGGACCTTGAGGACATTATGCTAAATGAGATGTCAGGTTACACAAAGACCAATACTGTATGGTACAGCTTATATGTGGAATCTAAAAACCTCAGACTTGTAAAAGCAGAGAGTGGAATGGTGGTGATCAGGGGCTTGGGAGTAGGGGATTGGGAGATGTTGTTTAAGGGTACAAGCTTGCAACCAGTAGATAAATAAGTCCTGGAGATTTAATGAACAGCATAGTGATTATAGACATCAATCTTGTAAACTACAGAGTTGCTAACAGATTAGATCTTAATTGTTCCCACAACAAAAAAGACATAATTATATGACAGAGGTGTTAGTACAGTGGCAATCACATTGCAACACATCAATGTATCAAAGCCACATGTTGCATACCTTAAACTTATACAATGTTTTATGTCAATTATATCTCAATAAAAGTTTTTTAAAATTAAAAAAGAAAGCCAGCACTAACCCATGTTGGAAGGTGCAAGAATGTCAAAAGAAATAAAGACATCAAAAAATGGTAAATGGGAAGGCAAATCTATACAAATATTGAATGTATAAAACGATATTACTCATGTTTTGTATAAGGTCTGGGATAACATGAGGAACCACATCTGAAATCAGTGCTTGCCAAGGGAAACTGACCACGGGAAAAAAGTAAAGGTAACTTTTTAAATGGATACATTTTATACAAGTAATGTCATATTTAATAATACGAACGTGTTAAGCGTTGATAAATTGATACTCTCACAGGTCAGATAAATGATGATTCTTTATGACCACATGGGTTCATCTTGGTGCAGGCTCTGCTGGGATGTTTGGGAATGAAATCTGGAGGATGTCTTAAGTGATATAGTGGACACTGCAAGTGAAATGTCAGCAGGAATCTGCAGCAGGTGGCATCCCCCAGAACCCTGCGCAGGCACCCCAGTCACCAGCCATCTGATGTATCTGGTGTGTGCGTGCATATATACACACACATGCGCGCGCGCACGCGCGAACTCCTGGAAACCGCGGGGGCATTTCCCACCCATCGTTGACTTAACGATTGACTTGTGAAACCCAGCACACTTTATTTCCTTTCAGATTGGCAGCAGGCTGCCAATCAATGCTAGAAGTCACTCAGTGGAAGGGTGACAAGGCACAATGGACACACTGCTGCCTATGATAAAGAGGAAATTGTGGTTGCAAAGGACGGGACCTCAAAAATGAATGCTGAGATTCCACTGTTCAGATCAGACAACTCTGCGTGATAGGTTCTCTCTCCACAGACTTTCTTCTTCTGATGAAATGTTCTCTTCGGAATATTTCCTCTGCTGCCTCACTCTCACGTTAGTTATTTAAAGGATGAAGAGCAATGAGAGATCAACATCACTGTTCTACTCTCATACGTGGCATGACCGTGGCTCAACTATTCTTATTATTTTAAAATCGACAATGCCTTTTTTTTTTTTTTTAACTCAGGAGATACAATCTGAAGGTCCAACCTCCCTTCACAATGTGTGCTTTACACAGCTCACACTCCTATGCGTCCAGGGAACACAAGAGCCTCCACAGCAATGTTCAGACAAATGAACGCCCAGCTGCGTGTCTCGACGCCTGTCAGGGGGAAATTCATGAGAGCCATTTTGCACATTCCTCGAATCGCTTTTCATCACCCAGGGCAGTCATGACCGGGCAGGTGAACAATGTCCAACTTCCTTCTTGGAAAACTTAATTTTAAAGGACATTCAACATCTCTGTTGAATAAATCATTTGTTAGCAGAAGTATCTTCTTAGGTGGGGAGGAATTTCTGTTCCCACAGTGATTTTCACATCAATTTATCTGATCATGTAGACTGACATCTTCCCAGTTAAAGCTTTGGAAAATAGTAGGAAGTGATGGCGAAAATGGGTAAAAGTGGATGAGTCTGGAGTTTCATTTCCCGTCACTTCTTTGGAAAAGATTGTGTTGGCCAAAAGCTCGTATGTTTTTTTCTGTAAGATGTTCAAATGAACTTTCTGGCCAACCCAATAATTGTAAAGTTGTCCTTGCTTTACTAATTCAATTGATATTTATAGGACGCTAAGGCCATGTCAAGAAAGAAGGTACAGACTGAGCAGAGCGGAGAGGCAAGTGATTCCTGGTCCTTTTTCTGAAGGAGCTTACAGTCTACAGACAAAAATAAGATTTCTATGGCAATAGTGCCGCCCTTCAAGGGTTTCCGTGAGACAAGAAATGTGCGGGTTGGGTTTATGGTCTGAGATAGGGATCTTTTGTTGTACTTCTCATCTCTGGTGGATCTGCAGCAAGACTGAGCAAAATTAAGGCAAGCAAGCACCCAGGATGCAACACTGGAGGATGTGCTCTCTGTCAGACTCATGCAAATGCAGAGTCTGCACCTGACAGTGTCTTCCTTAAATATGCCAGGAAACCTTGCTTCCACTGTCCTAGTCTGGGGGTGATTAGCAGAACCTACCATAGAAAACTAGGTTTGCGCTGCACGAACCTAGTGGTTAGACCAAAAATACCTAACACAGTGCTCAACAAACCTATATACTTCTTTTTTAAAGCTAAGTGATCTTGGTTGGTTCTTTCCTACCTTGATACCCACCCACACTCAATAAATGTTGCCCAGTTATTGGTCTATGGTTCTCCAATGGTTTCCAGTGGAGCTCAAAAAATGTTAGCACTTGAGACACAATTTCACTCACTTCAGTGGTCCCATCAGAAGTCAGATTGTAAAATATTGAAAATAAGGAGTATTCTGACTCTAAAAACTTCATGAATCTGGCTATAGTCCTAGACAAATGTTTCAAACAGGGTTGCTGGCTTTAGCAAATCAACACACAGGACACATAGTTAAATTTGAGTTTCAGATAAACAACAAATAAACAACAAATATCTGTTCTTTAGTATAAGTATGTCCCAACTACAGCATGGGACATACATATACTAAATAAAAGATTTGTCTAAAATATTGTATGGGACATACTTGTACTAAATAAACTACTTGTCTCAAATATTGCACGTGATATACATATACTAAACTACTATGTATTGTTTATCGTGCAATATTTGGTATATATTTACACTGAAAAATGTTATTTATAAAAATGTCAAGTTTAACTGGTGTCTTGTAATTTGATCGGGCAACACCACTTCCAAAGGCTGATTCCTAGGGGCAGAAAAGAAAGAGACAAAGAGAGTTGGGTATCAAAAAAATGCAAAACGTCCATACAGTGTGACCAAGAAGTCCTGTTAATCAGGGTTTATTCTAAGTAAATAATACAAATGTGGGGAGGAGGGAAGCACAAAAGATGGTTACCTCAGAACCATTTTATAGAAGGTCAGATAAAGTGCACTTTTTCATTTGATAAAACACCAGGCTGCCATCAAAACTAATGGGGAAAGCAATACATAAAATTTTCATGAATGAATATTAAATTAAATATTAGAACACTGTAATTACAAACACATTTGCACATCAACATTGCGGAAACGACTCTACTACCCAAATAAATCTACAGATTCAATGCAATCCCTATCAAACTACCACTGGCATTTTTCACAGAACGAGAACAAAAAATTTCACAATTTGTATGGACACACAAAAGACCCCGAATAGCCAAAGCAATCTTGAGAAAGAAAAACAGAGCTGGAGAAATCAGGCTCTCTGACTTCAGACTATACTACAAAGCTACAGTCATCAAGACGGCATGGTACTGGCACAAAAACAGAAATATAGATCATTGGAAAGGATAGAAAGCCCAGAGATAAACCCACGCACATATGGTCACCTTATCTTTGATAAAGGAGGCAAGAATATACAGTGGAGAAAAGACAGCCTCTTCAATAAGTGGTGCTGGGAAAACTGGACAGCTACATGTAAAAGAATGAAATTAGAACAGTCGTTAAGACCATACACAAAAATAAACTCAAAATGGATTAAAGACCTAAATGTAAGGCCAGACACTATCAAACTCTTAGAGGAAAACATAGGCAGAACACTCTATGACATAAATCACAACAAGATCCTTTTTGACCCACCTCCTAGAGTAAGGGAAATAAAAACAAAAATAAACAAATGGGACCTAATGAAACTTAAAAGCTTTTGCACAGCAAAGGAAACCATAAACAAGATGAAAAGACAACCCTCAGAATGGGAGAAAATATTTGCAAATGAAGCAACTGACAAAGGAAAAATCTCCAAAATATACAAACAGCTCATGCATGCAGCTCAATAACAAAAAAACAAACAACCCAATCCAAAAATGGGCAGAAGACCTAAATAGACATTTCTCCAAAGAAGATATACAGACTGCCAACAAACACATGAAAGGATGCTCAACATCACTAATCATTAGAGAATTGCAAATCAAAACTACAATGAGATATCATCTCACACCAGTCAGAATGGCCATTATCAAAAAATCTAGAAACAATAAATGCTGGAGAGGGTGTGGAGAAAAGGGAACCCTCCTGCACTGTTTGTGGGAATGTAAATTGATACAGCCACTATGGAGAACAGTATGGAGGTTCCTTAAAAAACTAAAAATAGAACTACCATATGACCCAGCCATCCCACTACTGGACATATACCCTGAGAAATCCTTAATTCAAAAAGAGTCATGTACCAAAATGTTCATTGCAGCTCTGTTTACAATAGCCAGGACATGGAAGCAACCTAAGTGTCCATCAACAGATGAATGGATAAAGAAGATGTGGCACGTATATACAATGGAATATTACTCAGCCATAAAAGGAAACGTAATTGAGCTATTTGTAGTGAGGTGCATGGACCTAGAGTCTGTCATACAGAGTGAAGTAATGCAGAAAGAGAAAAACAAATACTGTATCCTAACACATATATATGGAATCTAAAAAAAAAAAAATGGTCATGAAGAATCTAGGGGCAAGACGGGAATAAAGATGCAGACCTAACAGAGAATGGACTTGAAGATACGGGGAGGGGGAAGGGTAAGCTGAGACAAAGTGAGAGAGTGGCATGGACATATATACACTACCAAACGTAAAATAGCTAGGTAGTGGGAAGCGGCCACATAGCACAGGGAGATCAGCTCGGTGCTTTGTGACCGCCTGGAGGGGTGGGATAGGGAGGGTGGGAGGGAGGGAGATGCAAGAGGGAAGAGATATGGGGACATACGTATATGTAAAACTGATTCACTTTGTTATAAAGCAGAAACTAACACACCATTGTAAAGCAATTATACTCCAATAAAGATATTTAAAAAAAAACCTGTCATCATAAGCATCATTATCAATAAACGTTGAAGCTACACACTAAAAAAGACCCAGCATGACAGAGCAATTAGATTGTGTGAGATATTTTATTTTAATATTCATGCTGAAAATATTGTAGTAAGGTTCTCCAGAGAAACAGAACCAATAGTGTGTGTGTGTGTGTGTGTGTGTGTCTATGGAGAGAGAGGGAGAAAGAAAGGGAGATTTTTATGTTAAGGAATTGATTCATGCAATTACATGCAATTATAAAGGCTGGCAAGTCCAAAATCTGCAGGGTAGACCAGCAAGCTGGAGACCCGGGAAAGAGATGGCGTTGCAGCGCAAGTGCAGAGGACCTCTGCTGCAAAATGTGATCTCTCTCTGGGGAGGTTAGTCTTTTGTTCTATTCACACCTTCAACTGATTTGACGAGGCCCACCCACACCATGGAGCACAATCTGCTTTACTCAAAGTCCAACAATTTAAATGCTAATTTCATCCATAAACACCCCCACGGAAACCCCCAGAATAACGTCTGACCACATATCTGGGCACCATGGCCAAGTCAAGTCGACATATAAAATTAACGCAAGCACTATTACTTAGATGAAATAGTTGGGGAAAAAAGGAAGACTGAAGGTGAAGCAGGGAACTGGGAGCTGACAGAATGCACTACTTTTAAAAGCAACCAGACAAACAAAGGGCTGATATAAATGGGGACGCATGTGTAGGTAACACAAGGTTACAAGAAGCTCATGTAAGACAAGGGAGTCTGCCGTGCTTGTGGGTCAGGAGCAAGAGACTAAGGAAAGCCTTCCAAACGAGGACCCCTCTTGTCAACCCCAAGCCAGGAGCTTCTGTGATTTGACAGCAGAAGGAGAAATCCCTCACAGATAGCTGCCAGTCCTCCACTGTGCCAAGTGTTGCCTTCAGTTTGGGACACAGTGTCAGGAGAACAGAGTTTGCCCTGACACTCTGGTTCAAACATGGATGATATCTGATCCAAGCTCTTCTGAAATATGTGTGTGTGTTACCAGGAAAGAGCCCCGTACCTATGAAAGAAGCACAATCATATCGTAGGTTAAAAGGTAGACCTCACAGGTGTTAGCCAGGCCAACTTTTTCCAAGAGCTCATGGGCATCATCTATTCATTCAACAAACACTACTGCATGATCTCCATCATCTTGCTAGCTCCTATATTTTTCTATCCCTGGTTTCTCATGCAGTACTGATATCCCGAATGTTTGCACTACTCATAGGTCAAAGCAATGAATGGATAAATGACTAATTCCTTTGCTCCATCCTCCCTCACAAAATCCTGAGCAGAAACTCTGGGATGAGCCTTGGTCATTTCACATAGGACGTAAAACGGAATTCTGAGATTTGCCTTAATCCATGTTTATTAAGACCAAAAAAAGAAGATCTTGCATGATAACCCAAAACTAAAGTGCACATGATCTTATTTTCTCAGTGATATAAGCCTCATAGCTTATTAGCAAAAAGCATCATCATCACCAACATCATCACCATCATTGCCATTATCATGTCATCATCAACACCATCATCTTCATTCCATTATCCCTATCATCATCATCATCACTATCACCATCATCATCACACTATCACCAACATCAGCACCACCGCCATCACCCATGAGAATCTGAATCCCCTGTGGTGAGTCATCAGAGCCTCCACTTAGGCTTCTGAGAAAACAATGTGACCCAAAATGACTGTTTCCCTCTCTTCTTTATCCCTGAAAGATAGTCTTCTGACTGATGTTTTCATTTGGGCAGTGGAGCATTCTCGGTGGCCTAAAAATTAGGAAAAGTGATGATCGAACCTCCTTGTGAGACAACCTCTAAGTGGCCTCATAACAAATTGGTCTGGTTTGAGCCTCCTAAGTGATGTTCAGTGCAGTTTCATCCCCCTAAACTCATCTGTTGTGTGTCAATGCCATGGTTCCTTGGGAATCAATTAACAGAATCTGAACAGAATAAGGTCCCTTTCTCTCCTTTAACTTTCCTTCAACAAGTATTGGTTTTTCTCCAGAGGAACTTATTGTCCTGAACAAGTACAGGCACAGAAATATTCATGTCTGTTACTTTGCCCTTCCGGGAAAAATGACAGGAGTAAGCATGAGTCATCTCTGGCGTGGCCATCTGGAAACTAAAACACTTAGGTGGCCCCATCCGCTAATTTTGAAATAGCTTTAGACGTGTGGTGTGCATCTGTGCAACTGAACTCAGATATAAGTCGGAGAAAGGATCCACCAAAGCTGTGCTAGAAGAACTCACTGGGAAAAAGAGTTGGATGAAGAAATTTAAAACAGTGTTGTTTGTTTAGATCAGACATGGTTGCATGTGAATGGACCAAAGCCAGAAGTCTTCCCATGGCCTCGAGTCCCACGGAAGAGCAACAGAAAGTCAAGGGCACCACATACGTCAATGGATTCTGAGCTGCTGTGGCTGACGGCTGCATCTTGGCTCCATTAACTATGGTTGGCAGAGTATTGTTAGCAAAGTTAGAGCCTGAGACCCACACTTCAGGGAAAGAAAAGAGAAACGGCAGGAAGACAGATATCAAGAGAACATGAAGCAGAGGGGAAGAAGGTGGTCCCAAGATGGAGCAGAATCACGGCAGCCCAGACTGGGAGCTGCGAGAGGTTGGGGCAGCCAGTGGACTGGACGCCAAAGACGACGGAGGACATAATGGCAGCAAACACATCATAAACAGATTCATACACCCATCCTTGTGACTAGAAGTCATCACGAGCAAGTAGCAAGGGATTGTGTTGGGACTGGATGGCAAAGAAATGCAGCTATGAATCTGGTGAAGAAAAGGGTACTGTCTTCATTGAATAGCTGCACTTGTACATATGTTTTTTTAAAAAATACACTTATTTATTTGTTTACTTATTTATTTATGGCTGCGTTGGGTCTTCATTGCTGCGTGCGGGCTTTCTCTAGCTGCAGTGAGCGGGGGCTACTCTTCGTTGTGGTGCGTGGGCTTCTCATTGAGGTGGCTTCTCTTGTTGCGGAGCACGGGCTCTAGGTGCGCGGGCTCAGTAGTTGTGGCACGTGGGCTCAGTAGTTGTGGCTCGCAGGCTCAGTAGGTGTGGCACACGGGCTTAGTTGCTCCGCAGCATGTGGGATCTTCCCGGACCAGGGCTCGAACCCGTGTCCCCGGCATTGGCAGGCGGACTCTTAATCACTGCACCACCACAGAAGCCCCTGTACATGTGGTTTTACTTTAGAGATGAAGAAGAAATTCTGGCCCATTAAAATTATTAGGTCATATAGAGATGGCTGTAAAGATGCTCAACATCACTAATTATTAGAGAAATGCAAATCAAAACTACAATGAGGTATCATCAGACGCCCGTCAGAATGGCCATCATCAAAAGATCTACGAACAATAAACGCTGGAGAGGGTGTGGAGAAAAGGGAACCCTCCTACACTGTCGGTAGGAATGTAAATTGGTGCAGCCACTGTGGAAAACAGTACGGAGGTTCCTTAAAAAACTAAAAATACCATATGACCCAGCAAACCCACTCCTGGGCATGTATCCGGAGAAAACCATGATTCAAAAAGACACATGCACCCCAATATTCACAGAAGTACTATTTACAATAGCCAAGACATGGAAGCAACCTAAGTGTCCATCAAGTGAAGAATGGATAAAGAAGATGTGGTACATAAATACAGTGGAATATTACTCAGCCATAAAAAAGAATGAAATAATGCCATTTGCAGCAACATGGATGCAACTAGAGATGACCACACTGAGTGAAGTAAGTCAGACAGAGAAAGACAAATCATATGGTATCACTTATATGTGGAATCTAAAAAAAAAATGATACAACCAAATTTATTTACAAAACAGAAATAGAATCACAGATGTAGAAAACAAACTTATGGTTACCAGGGAGTAAGGGGGGGAGGGATAAATTGGGATATTGGGATTGACATATACACACTACTATATATAAACTAGATAACTAATAAGGACCTAGTGTATAGCACAGGGAACTCTACTCAATACTCTGTAATGGCCTATATGGGAAAAGAACCTAAAAAGGAGCGATCTATGTGTATGTATAACTGATTCACTTTGCTGTACAGCAGAAACTAACACAACCTTGTAAAGCAACTACACTCCAATATAAATTAATAAAAAAATTTATTAGGTTGTGGTGTGAATTTCCAAGGAAGGTCTTAAGTTTTACGCTCTGGGTGTGGTATTATTTTTAAAGAGTAAGACACTCTGTTCCAGCCGTGTCCTGAGTCCCGTCCTACGACAGAGCCACAGTCTGTGACGGGAGTGCCCACACACAGGAGCTTCTTACACAGAAGCGCGCGGTAGAGGACGAGCTTGCTTGGAGCTGCCGCAGATCT
This sequence comes from Pseudorca crassidens, assembly GCF_039906515.1. Taxonomy (NCBI): domain Eukaryota; kingdom Metazoa; phylum Chordata; class Mammalia; order Artiodactyla; family Delphinidae; genus Pseudorca; species Pseudorca crassidens. The sequence continues at coordinate 1,730,513 of NC_090318.1, forward strand.
GACAAAGAGCCCCCCGTCCCTCTGTCCTCACGGGTCTCTCCTCAGTCTCCGAAGGCTTCTTTTAGCTTTTGGGGAAATCTGCTGATCGCACAATAAGCGGCGGCAGTGGGTTGCAGGAGGAGAAACGGAAGGACGTGGTTGGATGGAAAACTGCATGAGAATAAGGCTTAGCGGGCGGGGTGGCATTACTTCAGAAAATACCAAAGGAGCTAAGATACCAGGGCCTTTCGCGATGAAGAACAAAGAGCACGCGACACGCTTGTGCTGGTAGCATCTGCAAAAGGGGATAGGATTCCCAGACTGTGGCAGACACAGAATTAGAGGTTCCTTCTTGGGTTTTCGGAATCGTGCTGCGATCACACCATGGACCCTCAGGTTTCTCTAATGCGGACAACAGAGAGCTGAGTGCAAATATATATATATATGAGGTATCCACTCTCAGGTCTTTTTTTAGTTATTTTATTAAATGGCAGACTCCAGCCAGCAGGAGATGAAATCAGTGAGGTGAAGGTCTTTTACCGTGGAATCATTCGAATTTCTGTCCTAGTTTGAGATGTTTAAGCTCTGGACATAAACACTAAGATGACACCGTCGACTGTTGATATGTCATGAGGTCCTGTCCCAGCTAGAAATCCAGATTTTTTGTCAGCCATGCCTCTAGCCATACCGTTTTAAATGATTTTGGAAACATATTTCAAACTTTATAGTCTGATTCCCAAACTGGGAGACGGCCCAAGAGTCAAGTAGGGACCCAATTTATACGACAACTCTTCCTCCAATCCCATAGCTGTCTACACTGTCAGGACACTCCCTTGGGTAGACAGTCCTTTTTTCCCCAAGCACGTGACAACTGCACATGATAACTGTTCCAAGTCCCGAGTCCCCACGTAAACATGTCCATCCTTCTTTGTTCCAATTAGCATAACCTCTGAGTCTCGTGGACGCCTCCCTAGAGGTTTGTATCACTCCATCTTAACCAGTATTTTTCTCATCATTGTGGGAATTGCACGATGATCCATCTGCTGGGGTCATGAGTCATCTGGGGACATAGAAATCCTTTAACCTAGGCAGACAGTCTCCAAAAGTCAGCCTGGTTCGTCCGTTCTACTCCATGGATTATGGGCGATGGATTTTGATGGCCCATTCCAAGTCCAGGAAAGCAAGGACGCATGGGTGAGTCGACTCTGTGTTCTATTTTCTAGCTTTCTGACCACAGGAAAACTGCAGAATATTCTGTGGAGACGTGGTTGCCTCCTCTTTCCCCAACACCCAAGGCATTTCTCAAGGAACACAGAGAATTTAGAATACTCTTCTGTCTTCTCAACGGACACCGGAACCTGAGCCGTCTGAGACAGTCTTACAGTAATCCCTCCGTCTAAATAGAAACGGAGAGCTTTTTGACCCACCTCTCCACTGCTCTCCTACGTGCGTGTCTGGGTGTCTCTTGTCTTCTGCCATCAGCGTGGGGCGCAGTAGAGCCTTCCAAGCTCCAGGGCAACCACAAAATGTTGGCTTCACTCGGCATCCTCGGATCACCCCAGGGAAAGGGGATCAATACCTGTCAGCCGCACAGTTCAGCTGCCGGGGAGAGTGAACGGGCTGAGGATGCCAGGCTCCACGCAGCCAAGTCCTGCCAGGAACCAGAGGGCAGGGCCTGACGGAGGGAAACGCATCCCATCTTGCAAGAGGCCGCTGAGGATGTGAAAAGTACCCTTGGGCCGCTCACAGCAAGAATGAACTGCTTGTGACTACTATATTCCGGTCCGTGGCAGAGACTTCCAACCAAGCGGGATACGTCGCGGTCTGAGCACCTGCCGGATCATCCCCTCTATGGACACAGGTGCACCTCTTTCCATGCGTAAGAAAAATTAAGCAAGAAGTACTAAGAGCTCCCCTTCCTTCTCACCGTTGGGAAGGAATAGTGAAGCATCTGTGCACACACAACACATGTATGACATCCGTAACAGAAGCATCAGAAAAGGAGATGGTCTTGCACCTAGGGCAGTGATTGCTGTGGGATTACGAGAGTCCTTTAAGGGAAAAAAAAACAACTCGTGTTGGAGCTTCTGTTAGTTTCCTGAAGATGCTATCACAAAATTTACAAAAACGGGGTGCTTTCAAACAAGAGAAATGTATTGTGTCACAGTCTGAAGGACAGAAGTCCAAGACGAAGGTGTTGGCAGGGTTCCCTCTGAGGGCCGTGAGGGAGGACTTGCTCCACACCTCTCTCCTGGCTTCTGGGGGCTGCCGGCAGCTTCGGCATTCCTGGGCTGGTAGACGCATCATTGCAATCCCTGCCTGTCTTCACATGACCTTCTCTACATGTGTGTTCTCTTTCGTCTGTTTTAAGGACATGAGTCATTGGATTTCTAGAGTCTACCCTCATCCGAGATGACCTCATCTTGAGATTCTGAACATCACTGCAACTGCAAAGACCCTTTTCTGACATAAGGCTACAGTTCCCAGGAACCAGGGCTTAGGATGTAGACATAGCTCTGGGAGGAACCACAATCCAACCCACTACAGACCTTGAGCAGAGCAGGAATGAAAGGGGAAAGAAAAAGAAACATGGAAACCCATAAAGTCAGGACCCTTTTCTTCCCCCTTGAAGGAATTTGAGAGAAGTAAGACGTCTTGGGCACCCATGAGCTGTCTAGAAGGCTGGTCTAGCAACGAGGCTAAGATTCTCACGGCTTGACGTATGTCCAAGACTTTTGAGTATGTTCCTTATTGGAGTAGGACCGACATTTTAAAACCTGCACCCATCAGCGTGGACAACATCCCCATGTCAACCTGAATCATTAGAAAGGCCAAGAGTGTGTTTATTTTTTTAAGACCATGGAAAAAAATCTATCTAGAAAGTGTCATCAAGATGCCAAACAGACGGAAGACTTAAACAGACATGTCTCCAAAGAAGACAGACAGACGGCCAAGAGGCACAAGATGCGCATCGCTAATTATCAGAGAAGTGCAAATCAACACTGCAGTGAGGTTATCACCTCACACCGTTCAGAATGGCCCTCATCAAACAAGTCTACAAGTAATAAATGCTGGAGAGGGTGTGGAGAAAAGGGAGCCCTCCTGCACTGTTGGTGGGAATGCAAATTGGTGCAGCCACTATGGAGGACAGGATGGAGGGTCCTCAGGAAACTAAAAATAGAACTACCGTATGATGCAGCAATCCCACTCCTGGGCATGTATCTGGAGACAACCATAATTTGAAAAAATACATGTACCTCAATGCTCACAGCAGCACTATTCACAATAGCCAACACACGGAAACAACCTAAATGCCCATCAATAGATGAATGGATAAAGAAGATGTGGTACACAGACACAATGGAATATTACTCAGCCATAAAAAGAATGAAATAATGCCATTTGCAACAACTTGGATGGACCTAGAGATTATTATTACTAAGTGAAGTCAGACAGAGAAAGAAATACCATATGATATCACTTATATGCGGAAACTAAAAAAATGACACAAATGAACTTATGTAAAAAACAGTAACGGACTCACAGACTTAGAAAACAAACTTATGGTTACCAAAGGGGAAAGGGAGGGGGGAGGGATAAATTAGGAGTTTGTGGTTAACATATACACACGACTACATATAAAATGGATAACCAACAAGGACCTACTGTAGAGCACAGGGAACTCTACGCAACATCTTGTAATTTGAAAAAGAAGAGATACACGTCTATGCAGAACTGAGTCACTTTGTTGTACACCTGAAACCAGCACAACACTGTTCGTCAACTCTACTCTAATACAAAATAAAAATTGTGTAGAAAGACACCAAATGAAGCGTTGGCGTGTTTTTCGTATTTCTTTCAAGTGATTTCTGACTAGTTTACGTCTGTCTCCTCGCCACTCATCAGGGGAAAACTCCTGCGGGTCCTTCCCCTCCCGCTCACCTTCTGGCGCTACACCAGTCACGAGAGTTGCCAACCGCTTTGGGATTCTCAACCCCCTTTGCCCCTTCGGTGCTGAGATTCCTGCATGTCTCACGCAATGGCCTCACACAGACTGTTTGTTGCTCCCCAGCTCGGAGCAGGTAAGGGTGAAAGGACCCCACACCTGGACGGGAACCCAGCCGTCTTCTAGATGAACCCCGCTCTCTGCAGAGATAGAGAAATCCCTGCCAGGGAGGCAGCTCCGCTGTGAGGAAGCAATGCTGACCTTGAACTTTAAAGTCCTGTTGAAGAGTCTGGGGTGTGAGAATGAGACAGCAGGTGTGACTGAGCAAAGCTGGGTCGCCACCCGGGTGGCAGACAAGGGGAAGCTCAGGAGTGCCAAGCTCAGAGGTGATGAATTGCTCCAGTCACCCGTGGCGTTTCTGAGCTCCCAAATCCAGTCACCAGCATGGGGTAAAATTCCTCTCTCTCCTCTGCCTCTGTCCCCAAGCATGAGCGATGCGGGGTGTGCTGGGTCCTATTCTTCCTCTCTGGGTTCTGAGTATTTGTCTGTTTCAACTGGCAGCTTTACACCTTTCTCCTGATGCCTCCCCAACATGGCGTTTTGTGACAAGATGGTAGACGCAAGGCGGTCCCTACCGATGAAGTGATGGTGTCAGTCCTTAGGGTTCCACCAACACCTAGAGCATGAAGCCCGTCACTTTCCTTGCCATCGGACAGGCTCATTGCTTTATGCCCTGGTCCCAGTCAACCGTCCTCATGGCCGTGAAGCCTCGGGGTAGGTGAGACATGGCTGTAACATCAGCACGAAGAGACGACACTTGTTCAATTGGTTCCTCCACCTCCTTGTAATGGAGATTAGATTAGAACGGGGATTCGTACCCATCCATCTAAGCCAGACAAGATGCACCTCTGCATGTGGTCCACATCCTACCTGGGGTTCCCACCGATGAGTCACCAGTCTGGCAAAGTAAAGCTGCTGAACGATGTTCCATTAGGTGGTCCTACAACTCAAGGCCAACAATGAAACGGATGCTGGCTCGTGGCATGGTATGTCTACAATGCCTGGAGAAGAGGTGTCCCCAGGAAGCAGCAGAGCTGCTCTTTCAAAGCACAAGTCCAGGTGTTTCCGGAAAGTGTCGTTTTCCCACAGCTTGGTAACGCCCCTCCTCCCCCTGTTCCCCAAAGCCAAGCATCTCCTTTAAAGGAAAAAGAAAGAAAAAGGGATCCTGTCAGTGTCCTTTAACAGAAGAAGGGTCCTATAATAATGTACTTCCTACTTTCTGTGTTTCTGATGCTTTGATATCTTGGGGTCTTCCTGACCTTCCAGGGGACGGCCAATTCCTAGAGGTAGCAAACGACCCCCTTCCAAATGCAAACTGACCCATCCAGACCCCACGCCCCACCCCCTCCTCTGAGGGGGGCTCTCATACGCCTCCTTGTTTCATAGAAATATTAGCCGTTTAATTGCTTCAAGATCTTCTTTGATTCTACTATGTTAAATTTTTTTGAGAAGCTGAGAGCACAGATGAGGAAAATGTGAAAACATTTCCCCCATGTTAAAAAAAAAAGATGAAAGAGTAGTACCTGTCTGGGATCTGACAGTTTACAATGCTGATGACACTGGTCCCTTTTGGAAGTGAAGCCCCTCGAGGACCCACATTTGACGGAGGAAGCAGAATTCAGGTTTTAAGTCTACTAAGGATGTGAAGCTGGGTGTGAACGCCAGCAGGAAGCTACCTGTGTTGCTGTTTTTATTTGCATTCTCAAGGGCCACCATCCACCTGCCCTCATCCCTCCCAGAGCAGGTACCAGACAGCTAGGATAGCAACTGTACCCAGAACCTGCTGGAATCATTCACACCAGCCCATCCTAACCCTGCTCACCTGTTCCTTCCTGTGGAAACCATAATAAAGGCTGTTGCCTAGTCCCCAACCCCCATCCTCCTGACCGACCCTGGTGCCTCCCCATGTGGCCCTGCGTGGTGTGGTGTGCCCCCTCCTCTTGGGAACTGTGAGTCACCAACTATCTATTTCCCCCCATCTTTATCAACATAAAATTGATGAATAAAAAGTGTATTACTTAAGGTGTACCATTGATGCTTTGATACATGTATATGTGAAAGAGTGGCCACCAATGAACTCATGAATATATACGCATCATCTCACATAGTTTCCAGTTTCGTTTTTGTTTGTTTGCTTCTCTGTGATGAGAGCAGTTAAGATCACCCCTCTTAGTACACTTCAAGTGTACAAGGCGGTATTGCTGAGGAAAGGACAGTATTGCTAAGGAAAGGACGGTATTGCTAAGGAACGACACATGGCCGTAGATCTGCAAACTAGCTTCTCCATGGCAGTCATCTCCCGATTTGTTGCATCTACTATACCTGAATAATAATAAACCCTGTTTTTTAACTATTTTATTTTTTTGGCCACACTGTGCGGCATGTGGGATCCTAGTTCCCTGAGCAGGGATCGCACCTGCGCCCCCTGCATTGGAAGCACAGAGTTTTTTAACCACTGGACCGCCAGGGAAGTCTCTAAATCCTACATTTTAAAACAGCTCCCCACGTTGACCTGTCTGGTCAGAGTATCACGAAGTCCTGTCCGAAGCAGACGTTATTCAGCTGATCACATCTCATGCCATCGGCCACCAAGATTCATCTCAGGAACCATCTGTTCTCAGCAGCTACAGATGTTAGTCATCTTCAACTGTACTGGGCTTCTTGGATATCAAAAAATTCACATATTCCCACGTGACTGCCATGCATACTGGTGTTCTTCAAAAGAGGAGATGAAGTGCTAAAATAGCTACTACTCGTGTAGCCATCATCTATGACGTATTTGTGGTTTATTTGGAAAAAAAAATTGACTGTGTGTTCATGGCAGACACAGTGTTACCTGTCGTACGGGCAGTTCTTGGTGTGGAGACGGGTGTACAGCCCCTGGCAGTGATTCCTCACACTCTGCCCCGCTCAGGGCTCCCCACCATGGACATGCAACCCCCCCGCCCCCATAGAGGACCCCTCCTCTGCATGAAGTCCCCCCCCCAACCTCCTCTGACCACACCCAGTGCTAGAGATGCTCTTTGCAGGTATAGGTTTTAAAAAACCAACATCCTCAGCTCTGAACGTGGGAACCAGACAACTCAGGAAACCCTGTGGTGGAGTGTGGGTCTAGGAAAGCTGCCCTCTGTTACTGAAGGGGGCCGTCCATCCAAGCAGCTCATGAGCATCTACCCATGTCTGCTAGTTACTGCCTGGCCGAGGCATCCTGTGTGGGGCTGTGGTCCCAGCCTCGTGCTTGTACCCGGGTGGGTGTTGAAATGTCTCACCAACTGCAATGCATCCAGCAACAAGGCATGTTTAAGAGCTGCCCAAGAAATGCAGGATGCTGAAGGTAAGGCAGAGACATGGGACCCGCCTTGCAAACCTCGGTCTCCTTGGACACAGAGTCGCCAAGTGTTACGGGTTACGTGTGTCCCCCTACACTTAACTCGTATGTTGAAATCCTAACCCACAATGTGACGGTTCTTGGGGTATTTGGAGACAGGCCCTTTAAAGAGGGGATGAAGGTACAATGAGGTCACGAGGGTGGGTCCTGATCCCATAGGACTGGTGTCCTTATAGGAAGAGGAGGTCAGGACACAGACGCACAGAGAGGGACGACCCTGTGAGGACACAGGGAGGAGACGGCCGTCTACACGCCCAGGAGAGAGGCCTCGGGAGGAACCAGCCCTGCCCACACCGGGATCTCAGATTCCAGCCTCCAGCACCGGGGGAGAGAAGTGTGAGTTGTTTAAGCCCCCCTCCCCGGTCTGGGGTGCTTTGTTATGGGAGCCCTACCAAACTCATACAGCAACCGAAAGCTGCAAAGCAAGAAGAATCGACTATCGTGACCAAGCAGAGGTGGGAGGAGGTGTCAGGCCCTGCATCTGCACCATGATTAGAAAGTTTCATGGCACGCAAGCCTTAAGCCGTCCTTTCCTTGTGCAAGAATGGGGTTTCGACCAGGAGCCCCCGACCAGCTCCTCTGTATCTTTACAGACCCCTCCTGAGGACGAGCCCACAGCGTCTCTCGTTGCTGAGGATGAACTCTATGTCGTTGATGGTGGGGCACGTGCAGACGGGTCAGGGCCCCTCATCCGTCTCCCTCTTGTCTGATCTGCTACCATGGACCTCGGCCTTGGAGGGACCTCGGAGCTCCAGCATGGGTAGGGGAGGCACACGGGTCCTGGTGGGTCCCCAGCTCAGAAAGGTGGCAGAAGGAGGCCCCCCACTTTGGCCCCAGTTGCCAGCCAGGCCAGGTTCCCCTGTGATGATCACAGAAGCCACCTTCAGACATTCCAACATAGAGGACAGAAGTCCTCAGCAGGTTGGGGGCAGGGGAGGTGGGGAGTGAGCATCTCACGGGGACAGAATTGCAGTTTGGGAAGACGAACAACCTCTGGAGACGCATGGTGGGGTGGCTGCACACAGTATGAACGTGCTTCACGCCAGACAACCGTACACTTAAAGACGGTTCAGGTGGCAAATGTGACGTGTTATTTTACCACAACTGAAAAAATAATGAGAAAACGATCACCAAGAAAAATCCATCCACAGGTTCTAAGTCAGAAGGACCAAAGGAAGGCGTTGCCGGCGGAGGCTCCTGGCCAGCTGGGGAAATAGCTGCTTTCATCTCAGACCTGGGATTGCTTCTTGAATCCACTGTGTATCTGTCCAGAATTCCCAAAGCTAAGCCAGCGCCTTGACACACACAGGGCAGCTTGTCCAACGAAAGCATCTCATGCAAACGTACCCTATGGGTTTCCACTGGGCGCCATATTGCAGGACGACCTTCCAAGGATGCATCGCATCCTTGAAGCTGCTGGGGGATTGAGAAAACTCCGGCTTCTGTGTTTCCCCGGGTGGCAGGCAGAGGCCGTGCATACGGAATGTTGAGGCTGCCTTCGTTTCATAAATATAAATGGACAAAAGAAGGACCGCGTCGAAGTGCTGGGCCGAGCATGGCGCGTCTCGTTGACCCTCATGGCAGCACGACGGGGTGGGCGCCAACATCTCTGTTTTAGGGACGGTGGGCTTGTACTTAAATGTCTGTGCTGCGCTGCTCAGCAGAACTATATTCTGGGCGACGGGGAGAACTGAGCTGTCATGTGAGTCCCACACAGTGAATAATGAGAGGTTCGTTTCCGCTCCCACTTTCCTCACAGTGCCTCTGGCACCCCAGCGCTGCGCGGTGGCCTTAGGAAATGAGGTCTGGATGCCCCCATCAGGACCACTGTCCAGGTCCCGTCCTTACGAAGGCGGGTGTTGGAGCTCAGAAGCCCCAGGCAAGGGGATCAAACAGCCCCACATCTGAGGCACTGCTGACTCCCGGACCCCCGATCTTCCAGCCACTGCCCCGATCAAAGGCAGCACTGTCGGCGGCGTGAGTGTTGAATATAGAACAGGATGAAAGGGTTTCACCCGACGCTTTCCAGCTCACAGAGACCGTAGCCGCTTCCTACTGGGATTCTTCACCAGGTCTCTTCTCCGAGATGCTGAACGTCTGAGCTAGTCGCCGGCAGCTTGTCTCGTCTGCTGACTGAAACGGTGGCAGTCATGATGGTGTTGTTGGCGGCGGTGATGAAGAGTGATGATCACAATGAGATTTGGACCCTTGACTGTACGTGTGACGCTCACAGCCCCAAGAGTTCTGCTTCCTTTATTTCCTATAACTATCTTTTCAGTAAGACCGAGCTTGACCATTCTTATTCTGCAAATGGTACCCCACTCCTAGCATGCATGATTCCTCAACTGTCTTCTACTTGTTCTTTTTCCTACAGTCTGCCACTTTCTCTACGTATCATTATTATTATTATTGTTATGTAATTATTGAGCTTGGTTATTGGTAACCATCCCTTTTAAGCCATAAGCAAAAGGAGGGCAAGCGGGGAGGGGTTGTTTATTTTGTTCATGGCTGTTACCCAAGCAACACATCTCAGAGGCTCCATAAACCCTGGATGAGCTGAATCTTCCAGAAACTCCTATAAGGTCGTAAACTTGTATTTCCTGTTTACCAGATAAGAAAAGGGAACGACAAAGAAAGTTGTGATGCTAAAAACGTAATACAAGCATTGGAACCCAAACCCTCAGTGACCTGTGTGCTCTTGACATCTGTCTCTGAATTTTGAGTCCTGTGAGATTCACTAGTTATGATGGTTTGGGCCTTAAGACACTCTCTGGTCACATGTTAGGGTTACCTACATGTCAGAGGTCCAGACCTGAAGCAGCATTCTGCAGACTCTCTTAAAACAGGAATGCTAGCACTTCTTACAGTAGCCAAGACACAGAAGCAACCTAAGTGTCCACCGACAGATGAAGAGATAAAGAAGACGTGGTACAAATATACAATGGAATATTACTCAGCCATAGAAAAAGAACACAAGAATGCCATTTGCAGCACCACGGATGGACCTGGAGATGATCACACTGAGTGACGTAAGTCAGAGAAAGACAAATATCATATGATATCACTTATATGCGGAATCTAGAAAAATGGTAGAGATGAACTTATTTGCAAAGCAGAAACAGAGTCGCAGATGTAGAGGACAAACATGGTTACCATGGGGGAAGAGGGGGTGGGGGAGGGATAAACTAGGAGTTTGGGATTAACATATACACACGACTATATATAAAATAGATAAAAAAGAACCTACTGTAGAGCACAGGAACTATATTCGATATCCTGTAACAACCTATAATGGAAAAGAATGTGAAAAGGAACACACACACACACACACACACACACACACACACACACACACACACACATATATATAGTATATAACTGAATCACTTTGCTGTACACCTGAAACTAACATGATAATTGTAAATCAACTATACTTCAATTACAAAAATTAAAAAAAAACAAAAACAAATTCTGGAATTTACCAAGACAAATCACAATTAAAAAACAAAAAGAACCCCACAAAAAACAGCAATGCTAGAGAGGACTTAGGTCAGCTCATCAGATGTGCTCCCATGAGATCTGGACAAGGGTCAAGGCAGAAGCCACGCCTCCAGGGCAACCATAGAGGTGTTTCCCTTTCTATGCAAAAAACCCAAAACTCCAAGAAGCATTTGAAAAGATGCTGGACATCATTAGTCACTGGGGAAATGCAAATAAAACCCACAAGGAGACAGCATCTCACACACACACACACCCAGGATGGCTTCAATATAAAGGACAGATAGTCACATGGGTTGGGGAGAGTTTGGAGAAAATGACCGTCTTCATATGTGGCTGGTACAAATGTGAGATGGTGCAGCCACCTTGGAAAACACTTTGGTGGTTCCTTAAAAAGGGAAACGAAGAATTACCCTATGACTCAGCAATTCCACGCCTAGGCATCTACCCCAAAGAACTGAGCACGGGTGTTCAAACAAAGCCTTCTCCACGCGTGCGACAGCAGCATTAATCACAACAGCCAAGAAGGAGGAAAGAGCCCAAGGATGGTGGATGAACAGAATGGGGTCCATCCATGCAACGGAATATTATTCAGCCATGAAACAGAACAAAGTACAGCTGCGTGCTTCAGTGTGGATATACCTTGAAAACATTAAGCTGAGTGAAAGGAACCAGTCACAAAGAGCCACAGCTGTAGGGTTCCATCCACATGAAGTGTCTAGAATGGGCAAACCCATGCAGACAAAAGGCAGATTAGTAATGCCAGCACCTAGGAGAAAAGGGGTGACGGGGGGGGGGGTTGATGGGAACAGGGTTTCTTTAGGTGGTGACAACGTTGTGAAATTAAACAAAGTTAATGGTTTCACAACTTTGTGAATATACTAAAACCCACTGAATTGTACATTTTAATTTCTTCTTAAAAATTTTTATTTTATTATTATTTTGGTGCACAGGCATGTGGGACCTTATTCCCCGACCAGGGATTAAACCTGCATCCCCTGCAATGGGAGTGCAGAGCCCTAACCACCGGACCACCAGGGAAGTCCCTGAATTGTACATTTTAAAAGAGTGAATTTTACGACATGGGAATTACATCTCTATTAAAATATACATATATCCTGCAGTAAATCTTTTCCAACTTACAGTACCTCAAATAGACTCTGTTCTCTACAACTGAGCACTGGGCTATACACTTTTCCTTTCTTTCTCTGTAAAGTGCAGGAAAAAAAGCCCATTGATTGGACAGAATAGTCTCCTGTCTGAGAAGGTCTCCAGCCCTAAAAGCCAATTTCCCCCAGGAAGCCCACACGGTAAAGGGCACAGAACTAAGTTCTCAGGTAAATATCCTAGAATGTCACCGGGCTGTTGATTTCATCTCTGAAATGTAAACCTAGGAGCCATGACTTAGGCTGTGTTACACACAAAATTACAGTCTTCCCAGAAGAATATAAAATTCATTTCTCTAAGGGAATCACACAAGGAGATAAATGATTTCAGGACATTTCGACCGTTTAAATACACGGGAGCAGAATAGGTTTCTGTTCAGAGATATCGGGCTATGTCATTTCATTGCAGAAATGAAACCCCTTTCTTTGGAAACAGGCTGGTGGAAAACTGCTGGGTGGAGCCCATGGCTGTTGGCATATTTTTGAGACCTCTGCTGTTTCCCCAGGAGCAGGGCTGTTCAGTGAGTTTCCAAAAGTTCCTAAGAGTCCGTGGGGACAACTAGATGCCATCCATCTTCTTTATTATATTTTAATTAAAAACATTTTTTTCTTTAATTTTTATTTTATACTGGACCAAAGGTGATTTACAATGTTGTGTTAGTTTCAGGTGTAAAGCAAAGTGATTCTACTGTACATATACCTATATTTATTCTTTTTCATATTCTTTTCCCATTTAGGTTATTATAAAATATTGCATACAGTTCCCTGTGCTATACAGCAGGTCCTTGTTGTTTATCTTTTTTATGTATAGTAGCGTGTATCTCTTAATCCCAAACACCTAATTTATCCCTCTCCCCTGTTCCCTTTGGTAACCATGAGTTTGTTTTCTATGTCTGAGAGTCTGTTTCTGTTTTGTCATGATTTCCCTGTAATGTCATCTGATGTAATGTAATGTCCCTGTAATGTACAATGTCATCTGATTTCCCTGTAAACAGATAACACTGGGTAATGATGAACAATTTGGAACATTTTCAGAAACAAAAACAAGGCATGAGAAAGCCTTTATTCAAAGTCAGGGATTGTTTCAGAAATTCTCCTTTTTAAATTATTTTTAAAAATTTTATTGAAGTAAGGTTGTTTTACAACAGTGTGCTAATTTCCACTGTACAGCAAAGTGATTCAGTTATACATATATATATCTAATCTTTTTCATATTCTTTTCCATTATGGTTTGTCACAGGATATTGAATATAGTTCCTGTGTTACGCAGTAGGACCTTGTTGTGTATCCTTGCTATATATACTAGGTTGCATTAAATTATTTTTTTAAATTGGAGTTCACTTGCCATATAGAAATTCTCCTTTTAATCACTTCTCAAACAACCACAGTATGCAGAGCGATTTTAGACAAATATCACATGATATCGCTTATATGCCGAATCTAAAAAAAAATGATTCAAATGAACTTATTTACAAAACAGAAACAGACCCACAGGCTTAGAAAACAAACTTATGGTTACCAAAGGGGGAAGGGGTGGGAGGAATAAATTAGGAGTTTGGGATTAACAGATACACACTACTGTATATAAAACAGATAAACAGAGATTGGTTCAAGATGGTGGAGTAGAAGGATGTGCACTCACGCCCTCTTGTGAGAGCAACAGAATCACAACTAGCTGCTGAACAATCGTCGACAGGAAGACACTGGAACTCACCAGAAAAGATACCCCACATCCAAAGACAAAGGAGAAGCCACAATGAGACAAGAGGAGGGGTGCAATCACAATAAAATCAAATACCATAACTGCTGGGTGGATGACGCACAAACTGGAGAACACTTATACCACAGAAGTCCACCCACTGGAGTGAAGGTCCTGAGCCCCACGTCAGGCTTCCCAACCTGGGGGTCCAGCAACGGGAGGAGGAATTCCCAGAGAATCAGACTTTGAAGGCTAGTGGGAATTGACTGCAGGACTTTGACAGGACTGGGGGAAACAGAGACTCCACTCTTGGAGGGCACACACAAAGTAGTGTCTGCATCAGGACCCAGGGGAAGGAGCAGTGACCCCATAGGAGACTGAACCAGACCTACCTGCTAGTGTTGGAGGGTCTCCTGCAGAGGCGGGGGGTAGCTGTGGCTCACCAAGGGACAAGGACACTGGCAGCAGAAGTTCTGGGAAGTACTCCTTGGCGTGAGCCCTCCCACAGTCTGCCATTAGCCCAAACAAAGAGTGGGGCAGGCTCCAGTGTTGGGTCACCTCAGGACACACAACCAATAAGGAGGGAACTCAACCCCACCCATCAGCAGACAAGCAGATTAAAGTTTTACTGAGCTCTGCCCACCAGAGCAACAGTCAGCTCTATCCACCACCAGTCCCTCCCATCAGGAAACTTCCACAAGCCTCTTAGATAGCCTCATCCACCAGAGGGCAGACAGCAGAAGCAAGAAGAACTACAATCCTGCAGCCTATGGAACAAAAACCACATTCACAGAAAGACAGACAAGATGAAAAGGCAGAGGGCTATGTACCAGATGAAGGAATAAGATAAAACACCAGAAAACAACTAACTGAAGTGGAAATAGGCAACCTCCCAGAAAAAGAATTCAGAATAATGATAGTGAAGATGATCCAGGACCTCGGAAAAAGTATGGAGGCAAAGATCGAGAAGATGCAAGAAATGTTTCACAAAGACCTAGAAGAATTAAAGAACAAACACCTAGAAGAATTAAAGAACAAACAAACAGAGATAAGCAATACAATAACTGAAATGAAAAATACACTAGAAGGAATCAATAGCAGAACAACTGAGGCAGAAGAACGGATAAGTGACCTGGAAGACAGAATGGTGGAATTCACTGCTGTGGAACAGAATAAATAAAAAAGAATGAAAAGAAATGGAGACAGCCTAAGGGACCTCTGGGACAACATTAAACGCAACAACATTCGCATTATAGGGGTCCCAGAAGGAGAAGAGCGAGAGAAAGGACCAGAGAAAATATTTGAAGAGATTATAATCGAAAACTTCCCTAACATGGGAAAGGAAATAGCCACCCAAGTCCAGGAAGCGCAGACAGTCCCATACAGGATAAACCCAAGAAGAAACATGCCGAGACACATAGTAATCAAATTGACAAAAATTAAAGACATGGAAAACTTATTGAAAGCAGCAAGGGAAAAACAACAAATAACATACAAGGGAACTCCCATAAGGTTAACAGCTGATTTCTCAGCAGAAACTCTACAAGCCAGAAAGGAGTGGCATAATATACTTAAAGTGATGAAAGGGAAGAACCTACAACCAAGATTACTCTACCCAGCAAGGATCTCATTCAGATTCAGTGGAGAAATCAAAAGCTTTACAGACACGCAAAAGCTAAGAGAATTCAGCACCATCTAACCAGCTCTACAACAAATGCTAAAGGAACTTCTCTAGGTGGGAAACACAAGAGAAGAAAAGGACCTACACAAACAAACCCAAAACGATTAAGAAAATGATCATAGGAACATACATATCGATAATTACCTTAAATGTGAAAGTTCCAACCAAAAGACACAGGCTTGCTGAATGGATACAAAAACAAGACCCATATATATGCTGTCTACAAGAGACCCACTTCAGACCTAGGGACACATGCAGACTGAAAGTGAGGGGATGGAAAAAGATATTCCATGCAAATGGAAATCAAAAGAAAGCTGGAGTAGCAATACTCATATCACACAAAATAGACTTTCAGATAAGTAATATTACAAGAGACAAGGAAGGACACTACATAATGATCAAGGGATCAATCCAAGAAGATATAGCAATTATAAATATATATGCACCCAACATAGGAGCACCTCAATACATAAGGCAACTGCTAACAGCTATAAAAGAGGAAATCGACAGGAACACAATAGGGGGAACTTTAACACCTCACTTACACCAATGGACAGATCATCCAAACAGAAAATTAGTAAGGAAACACAAGCTTTAAATGACACCATAGACCAGATAGATTTAATTGATATTTATAGGACATTCCATTGAAAAACAACAGATTACACTTTATTCTCAAGTGCACACAGAACATTCTCCAGGATAGATCACATCTTGGGTCACAAATCAAGCCTTAGTAAATTTAAGAAAACTGAAATCCTACCAAGCATCTTTTCTGACCACAATGCTGTGAGATTAGAAATCAATTACAGGGGCAAAAACCGTAAAAAACACAAACACATGGAGGCTAAACAATACGTTACTAAATAACCAAGAGATCACTGAAGAAATCAAAGAGGAAATCAAAAAATACCTGGAGACAAATGACAATGAAAACACGACGATCCAAAACCTAGGGGATGCAGCAAAAGCAGTTCTAAGAGGGAAGTTTATAGCAATACATGCCTACCTCAAGAAACAAGAAAAATCTCAAATAAACAATCTAATGTTACACCTAAAGGAACTAGAGAAAGAAGAACAAACAAAACCCAAAATTAGCAGAAGGAAAGAAATCATAACGATCAGAGAAGAAATAAATGAAATAGAAACAAAGGAAACAATAGCAAAGATCAATAAAACTAAAAGCTGGTTCTTGGAGAAGATAAACCAAGTTGATAAACCATTAGCCAGACTCATCAAGAAAAAGAGGGAGAGGACTCAAATCAATAAAATTAGAAATGAAAAAGGAAACGTTACAACAGACACCAAAGAAATACAAAGCATCCTAAGAGACTACTACAAGCAACTCTATGCCAATAAAATGGACAACCTGGAGGAAATGGACAAATTCTTAGAAAGGTATAAGCTTCCAAGACTGAACAAGGAAGAAATAGAAAATATGAATAGACAAATCACAAGTAATGAAATTGAAACTGCAATTAAAAATGTTCCAAGAAACAGAAGTCCAGAACCAGACAGCTTCACAGGCGAATTCTATCAAACATTTAGAGAAGAGCTAACACCCATCCTTCTCAAACTCTTCCAAAAAATTTCAGAGGAAGGAAAACTCCCAAACTCATTCTATGAGGCCACCATCACCCTGATACCAAAACCAGACAAATACACTACAAAAAAACAAAACTACAGACCAATATCACTGATGAATATAGATGCAAAAATCCTCAACAAAATACTGGCAAACAGAATCCGACACCACATTAAAAGCATCATACACCATGATCTAATGGGATTTATCCCAGAGATGCAAGGATTCTTCAATATACGCAAATCAATCAATGTGATACACCTATTAACAAATTGAAGAATAAAAACCATATGACCATCTCAATAGATGCAGAAAAATCTTTTGACAAAATTCAACACCCATTTATGATAAAAACTCTCCAGAAAGTGGGCATAGAGGGAACTTACTTCAACATAATAAAGGCCATATATGACAAACCCACAGCAAACATCATTCTCAATGGTTTAAGCTCAAAAACTGAAAGCATTTCCTCTAAGATCAGGAACAAGACAAAGTTGCTCACTCTCACCACTCTTATTCAACATAGTTTTGGAAGTCCTAGCCACGGCAATCAGAAAAGAAAAAGAAATAGAAGGAATACAAATTGGAAAAGAAGAAGTAAAACTGTCACTGTTTGCAGATGACATGATACTATACATAGAGAATCCTAAAGATGCCACCAGAAAACTACTAGAGCTAATCAATGAATTTGGTAAAGTTGCAGAATACAAAATTAATGCACAGAAATCTCTTGCATTCCTATACACTAATGAAGAAAAATCTGAGAGAGAAATTAAGGAAACACTCCCATTTACCATTGCAACAGAAAGAATAAAATACCTAGGAATAAACCTACCTAGGGACACAAAAGACCTGTATGCAGAAAACAATAAGACAATGATGAAAGAAATTAAAGATGATACCAACAGATGGAGAGATATACCATGTTCTTGGCTGGAAGGCTCAATACTGTGAAAATGACTCTACTACCCAAAGCAATCTACAGATTCAATGCAATCTCTATCAAATCACCAATGGCATTTTTTACAGAACTAGAACAAAAAATCTTAAAATTTGCATGGAGACACAAAAGACCCCAAATAGCCAAAGCAGTCTTGAGGGAGAAAAACGGAGCTGGAGGAATCAGACTCCCTGACTTCAGACTACACTACAAAGCCACAGTAATCAAGACAATATGGTACTGGCACAAAAACAGAAACAGAGATCAATGGAACAAAATAGAAAGCCCAGAGATAAACCCACACACCTATGGTCAACTAATCTATGACAAAGGAAGCAAGGATATACAATGGACAAAAGATAGTTTCTTCAGTAAGTGGTGCTGGGTAAACTGGACAGCTACATGTAAAAGATTGAAATTAGAACACTCCTTAACACCATACACAAAAATAAACTCAAAATGGATTAGAAACTTAAATTTAAGACTGGACTCTATAAAACGCTTAGAGGAAAACATAGGAAGAACACTCTTTGACATAAATCACAGCAAGATCTTTTTTGATCCACCTCCTAGAGTAATGGAAATAAAAACAAAAATAAACAAGTGGGACCTAATGAAACGTCAAAGCTTTTGCACAGCAAAGGAAACCACAAACAAGATGAAAAGACAACCCTCAGAATGGGAGAAAATATTTGCAAACGAAGCAACGGACCAAGGATTAATCTCCAAAATATATAAACAGCTCATGCAGCTCAATATTAAAAAAACAAACAACCCAATCCAAAAATGGGCAGACGACCTAAATAGACATTTCTCCAGAGAAGACATACAGATGGCCAAGAGGCACATGAAAAGCTGCTCAACATCACTAATTATTAGAGAAATGCAAATCAAAACTACAACGAGGTATCACCTCACACCAGTTAGAATGGGCATCATCAGAAAATCTACAAACAACAAATGCTGGAGAGGGTGTGGAGAAAAGGGAACCCTCCAGCACTGCTGGTGGGAATGTAATTATGGAGAACAGTATGGAGTTTCCTTAAAAAACTAAAAATAGAACTACCATATGACCCAGCAATCCCACTCCTGGGCATATACCCAGAGAAAACCATAATTCAAAAAGACACATGCACCCCTATGTTCAGTGCAGCATTATTTATAATAGCCAGGTCATGGAAGCAACCTAAATGCCCATTGACAGACAAATGGATAAAGAAGATGTGGTACCTATATACAATGGACTATTACTCAGCCATAAAAAGGAACAAAATTGGGTCATTTGTAGAGACGTGGATGCATGTAGAGACTATCATTCAGAGTGAAGTCAGAAAGAGAAAAACAAATATCGTATATTAACGCATATATGTGGAACCTAGAATAATGGTACAGATGAACTGGTTTGCAGGGCAGAAACTGAGACACAGACGTAGAGAACAAACGTATGGACACCAAGGGGGGAAAGCGGGGATTGCTGGGGATGGTGGTGTGATGAATTGGAAGATTGGGATTGACATGTATACACTGATGGGCATAAAATGGATGACTAATAAGAACCTGCTGTATAAAAAAATAAAATTCAAAAATAAATAAATAAAATAGATAAACAACAAAGACCTACTGTATAGTACAGGGAACTACACTCAATATTTTATAATAACCTATAGGGAAAGAATCTGAAAAAGAATATATATGTATATAAAACAGAATCACTTTCCTGTACACCTGAAACTAACCCAACATTCTAAATCAACTATAGTCCAATATAAAATAAAATTTTTTAAAAAAGAACATATTGGTTCACAACGAAAACAAACAAAAAAAAGCAAACAAAATACTCAGGGACAGTAAATCCTAATTCCCCAGGAGGTCACAGGTGTCTGGTATCTGGCTGCAGAACATTCTTCAGTCCTGGGAGCTGACAGGAGAAAAGTGTGGCCAAGGTATTGCTCTAGGTTGGGATCAACTACTATTTAGGAAAATGGTGACCACGGAGCACAAGGGAATATTAACCAAAGGTAGATTGGAGGCACGGACCCACCACGTAGGGAGGGTGGGTCCCCACGCGAGGCTGGAGGACCCCAGCCTCGGGGCATAGAACTCTCATAAGAAACCTGCAGAATCACAAGTGCACAAAGCATTGGGTGTGTGTGTCTCACACGCGAACACTACTTCCCGTGCTGTGGAAATTCTGTTGAAATGAATAATGACATAAATACTTCAGAACCTCATAGCTTTGGTCGTCAGTCATCAGCTTAAGGAATGTAACAGGTTTGAGCCGTGATTCCTGAAAATAGTGGAAGGCATGAGGAACAGGTCCACGTGAATTTGCCGTTTGAGAACAGTATCACCTATCACCTGACCACCTCACTGAGCTCATCCCTGTCCCACATGATGCAGAAATGGGGCAAGCAGGGAAAAAAACAGTTTTCTGAAACACCAGTTGGATCTTGTCATTTGCTTATTCAAAACCACATTGTTTCCCCTCCAGTTTCTGCAGGACGATTTCAACATCTCGCTCCAAAACCTGACACCGGTTTACGCCTTCAAAGCGGACTTCGTGGGCTCCGAGAAAGGAATCATTACTTCATTCGACCCGATCAAGACCATGGGCGTAGGTGGTGTCCACTTTCCCAACTAGTATTGCCCTCAAGTCCACCGGGCTGGTTAACGGCAGAGCCGGGACTGAAATCCAGGTCTAGACTCCTAACCTGGGCTTCTTCCAGCAGGAACCCTGCCTACAGCAGAAGTCTCTCTTCTTCCCATTAGACTTTTCTTTGACAGGTCCCACACTGCACTACTTAAAATATATAAAAATACTATCTCATCCAATATTATTCACAGACTTATATACATGGATGTAAACTACTAGGTATCGACTTCCAAGGGCAGCCGTAACAAATGACCATAAACTGGGAGGCTAAAAACTACAAAGATTCATCCTCTCCCAGTCCTGGAGACCAGACGTCTGAGGTCAAGGTGTCCCAGGGCCGCGCTCCCTCCAGAGGCCCCAGGGGAGGGTCCTTCCCGCCTCTTCCAGCTTCTGGGGGCTCCAGGCATCCCTGGGCTTGTGGCCGCGTCCGTCCCGTCTCTGCCTCTGTCTTCTCAGGGGTTCTCCTCTGTGTCTGTGTCTCTCCCCTTCTGTCTCTTGTAAGGACATAAGGCCACCCTGACCCAGGATAATCTTGAAATCCTAAAATAATCACATCTGCAAAGACCCTATTTCCAAATAAGGTCCCATTCATATGTACCAGCAGTTAGAATAGGGATACACTTCAATTGACTACTATACTTATATGTTATATATAACACATACATCTATATTGAATCTGCATATATTTACACAATATGTATATAGAATAAGTAAATAAATATATATATATTTCATACATCTTTTTTGCTGAAAGCATTTCTGGGGACATTTTAGATAAATTAGTTTCGATAAGAATTAACTGTGTCTAGATCTTTACATTTGAACTCTATGTGTGCCAATGTCTGTGAATGTTATAAATAAAATGATAAACTACTAGTTTAGTTGCAGTGAACATAGTTCTACCCTTTTTTTTCTTTTCGGTACGCGGGCCTCTCACTGCTGTGGCCTCTCCCGCTGGGGAGCACAGGCTCCGGACGCGCAGGCTCAGCGGCCATGGCTCACGGGCCCAGCCGCTCCGCGGCACGTGGGATCCTCCCGGACCGGGGCACGAACCCGTGTCCCCTGCATCGGCAGGCGGACTCTCAACCACTGCGCCACCAGGGAAGCCCATAATTCTACCTTTTATAGAAACTGAATGAAACTCTTGCTAATTATAGTTCTGCTCCTTTATTTTCACATTTTGGAGGAAATAGGACCTTTTCAGGTCTCAAGCATCCATCACCAACCCCACACCCTGCAATGCAACCTAACAGTTTTCACCCCAGGGTACACTTAGAGAAGTATGACGGTTAACTTTATGTGTCAAACTGGCCAGGCTGTAGCACCGAGTTTTTGGTCTACCCTTAGTCTAGATGTTGCTGTAAAGATGTTTTTTTGTTTGTTTGTTTTTTAAAGATGAGATGAACGTTTAAATCAGGAGAGGTTAAGTAAAGCAGATTGCCCTCCTACTGCGGGTGGGCCACATCTAATCAGTTGAAGGACCGAAGAGAAAAGTACGGAGGGTCCCTTGAGAAGGAGGAATTCTGACTTCGGATGGTTTTCAGACTCAGAGTACAGCATTAACTCTTCCCTGCTGATCTAAGCTAAAGACTCTGGACTTGCCAGCCCCTACAATCATGGGAGTCACATCCTCAAATATCTACCTGTCTGTAATCTAATTCATTTACCTACCTATCAATCTATTTATTTATCATTTACCTATCATCGATCAATCTTTCTATCTGCCTATCTATCATCTATTTATTCATCTATCTATAATCTATCTATTATCTATGTCTAATCTATCATTCATCTATCATCAATATTTCTGTCTCATCTATCATCAACCTATCATCTATGTGTTCGTTTATATCTAATCTATCATCAATCTATTTATCTATCACCTATCATCTATCAATCTTTCTATCTATGTGTCTATCATCTATCTATCCATCCATCATATCCTATTATCCACCATCTTCTTATGTATCTATTTATCTATCACCTGTCTCTATCATCTATCTATGTATCTATCTATCTATCTACCTACCTACCTACCTACCTACCTACCCACCCACCCACCCAATCTCCTGTTGGTTCTGTTTCCCTGGAGAACCCTGACTGACACAGAAAATGATACTGAGACTCACTGGGGTGGATGGACAAGGCTGCATCCAGCCAGAGGCCATGAGTTCTAGACTCTGCCTCAATGACCAGGTTCCCCCACAGTCCTTGGGAACCACGGTGGGGCCTTTGTTGCGTGGTATGAGCTGTGGTCCCTATGCTTCCCTGCAGGCCACTGTGGAACAGAGATGGTGCCCGCATTGGTCTGTAAATTAAGGTTCTGCTTCTCCTATTCTCTCCATTTATTCTTCCCCGTAATCGACAGCCCTCACTGCCTTTCTCTCCCTTGCCTGGGGGTGGGGGTGGGGGCTGAGGAGGGGCCAGCAAGGCTCTGAAGCTGTGGAGGAAAGCAGACCTGGCAGCGGGGAATGAGCTAATAGATTAGCATAAGCATCTCAGGACTGGCCGCTGGATGTCGCTCCAGGGGCGAGACCTCCTTCTACCAAAGATCAAAGGAGCAAAATCCACCTCCATTGACCCCAAATGAGCTCATCTCCCCAGGGACGTGGGGGAAGGGGGTACCACACGTGGCCACCTGTCCCCAAATTGCCCCCTCCCTGCCCCTCACGGGCCTCCGGGCTTCCTGGGATGATGTATTATCGCTTAAACACTTCAACCTCGGGAAAAATAAAAATGACAAAGTACCGATTTCGAGCTCCTGAATGAGGACAAAAGTAAGTAAAATTCCCAAAGGTGAATGCATTTTTCTGTCTGATAGGACTTCCCTCTGCACAGGGCAGCACCACACCCACAAAAGTGCATGTCTGCAAACTGTGACACGTGGGCCAAATCCGGCCCTCGCTTCCTTGTGTAAATAAAGTTTTACTGGTACCCAGCCAGGCCTGTGCATTGACATACTGTTCAGGGCCACATTCCTAAAACACCTGAGGAGCTGTAAGAGGGACTTCTGGCCTTGGAGCCCAAGATACTGACAATCTGCCCCTTTCCAGAAAGAGCTTTCAGCATCTAAAATCATCTAAAATCATCCCAAAGTTGCCTTTTAAGGTATAGCTAAGGCCCTTAGGTTCCAACATGTCTCATCTAGACTCGGTGGGGTTTTTAAAGACTAAGAAGGAACAAAATCATTGCATTGCAATGATTGTCTTGCAATCATTAATTTATTAATTGCAATAATTAAATCGTTGCATCCAAATGGCAGGCAGATATAGAAAACTAACTTATGGTCACCAAGGAGGAAATGGCGGGGGTCGGGGAGAGGGATAAATTAGGAATTTGGGATTAGCAGATGCACACTACTATATATATAAAATAGACAACGAACAAGGACCTACTGTATAGCACAGGGACCTCTATTCACTATCTTGTAATATAACCTATAAGGGAAAAGAATCTGAGATATAAACATATACATGTATAAACGAATCACTTTGCTGTATACCTGAAACATTATAAATCAACTATATTTCAATTTTTAAAGAAGTAAGGCATTTTTGTGGTGATTCTGGAAAAAGATCCTGGGAAGTTCAACCTCATCCTATGCTATGGTGTAATTTTTATAATTGCCACCACGGGCATCACAAATGGTTACTGTTTTCTTTTTTTCAATCAAGTGATGTGAGCCCTGTCGAAAGCGGTTGTATAGCATCGTGTGCAAAAACCCCTGCTCACTGAGGTTCTGTTTTCTCATCTGTAAAATGGGTAGAATGAAGTGTTTCTCCTAAGATGCTTGTGTGTATCAGGTAAGAACACAGGTGAAAAGGTCGACCAGAATTTCAGGCACAGATGGGGCAGACGGTTGACGGAGGCTGTTTTTTGGAGTTTCATCGCAAAATGTTAACTTTGTTTGCAGATAGTGGGGCTCAGGCTTCTCCAAATTTACAAAGGCATTATAAAATGCCAGGGAAGCAATACCACCGTCCGGGAAAAACACGTGCCGTAAGGACCGAGGGGATGATGAAAACAATCACGCCGGTCGTTTCTGAACACGTACAAATAGGACAACACGCGCTCCCAGGGACAGAAAATGGGATTCGGGGCCACCACAGAATTTTATGTTTCTCTCCTCTCCCTTCCCTTGAATCTCTCCCTTCAGTTTTTTAGCAAGATTCCTCCCGTTCCTTCAATGCCAAGGTTTGGGCCATCGCTGGGAGGCGGGGAAAACAAAACGGTTCTCTTGTGAGTAGACCGACTTCGGGACGAGAATGTACACAGTGAGTTTCCCTAAATGGCATTCGGGGTCAGAAAGCCAGGACACCAGGGCTTGGGACTCGGTGCCGTCACGCCTGCAGGAAACAGACACACACACACGTGTGTTTTCTGGGACACGTGTGACAGCCGCTGATGCCACAGCAGGGCTGACACGGGCGCGGGGGCAGATGCGGACACGCAGTAGAAAACAAGGCGCCCGAAAACACCAGGCCGGCTTCATCACCCTGCACCGTGAATGAGCCTGCTGGCGTTCAATCCCCAGCTTCCCTACAGACTGTTTTCATGGAAACTGGGCTGTTTTCGGGTTCCTCTGCCCCGTGCCCACGGGCCTCTCTAGTGACTTCGCTACCTCCGCACGCCCCTGCTCCGTCCTCCGTCCACACCTTCTCCTGCCAGGACCCCTTGTCTTGGAGATTGCGGGAAAGGCTCCTTGGAGAACGTCTTCAGCGCCGATTCCAACCTCAGCCGAACTCCCGCGCCGTGTTTGCAGCTGGGAGGCTGGAACGCGTTCGTTGGGTCCAAACGCCACTTCTTCGATCACTGTCAGCCGTGCTTCCCTCTTTCGGAGCATGCAGCGCACCGCGCGGATTTCAAAGCGGCCTTCGCCGCACGTGGATGCCGACCCTGCCCTGTGCACCCACTCTGCCCCTCCATCTGGGCTCACGATCGGCTCTTCCTCCAAGGGGCGGCTCCGGGGGTCAGGGTCTGAGGGCTTGTAGTTCTGTTTTCCCACATCCACTCACGCCCCAGCACACAGGCACACACACACACAGGGGCATCGACGCACACGTGCATGCACACACGTACCTGAGGCATCCACACACCCATGCACACTCATTCACACGTGCATGAAAACGAGTGCACGTATGAATTGCACATATGTGCGGCATGTATGCACACACACCCACACAGGCATGCAAACATACATGCGCTGTACACCTGCACACGTACACACAGGCACACCCCCACACATATGCATAAGTGCATGCATGCACCGCACACCTGCACACATATATTTATTCATGCACACACATTCATGCATGCACACGTGCATATAAATGCACATGTGCATTGCTCACATGAACATACATTTGCACGAGCAGACATCCACACTCAGGAGCACACCTGCACACAGGCATGCATGCACGTGAACATAAATTCATCCACGCATGTATGGATGAAAAGAGCTACCTTCTTTTCTCCAAAACAGCCGCACCCTTCCCACTTTTGCCGTCTGGGTTTTCAGGCTGTGGTCGGAGGCCAAGAATCTTCTTTCTTTTTTCTTTTTTTTTGGGCCGAGCCATGCGGCGTGCAGGATCTGTTTCCGGACCAGGGATCGAACCAGTGCCCCCTGCAGTGGAAGCCCCGAGTCCTAACAACTGGACTGCCCAGGAAGTCCCCCAGGCTTCACAAGGAGCCTTGGGATATGTTGACTTATAATCAATCTCCGTGGGAGGCCATGACCTCTGACCAGCTCCACAAAAGCCAAGAGGAAGCGCAGCCATTTATCCCCAGGCTGTCAATTTTCTCTCTACCCTGAGGGTTCCTGCTCCACCATCCAGTGCACTGGTTCCTCCCCTGGCTCTGGCTTCCCACTTAGGACCACGGAGCCATCTCTTCCCGGGTACGGTTCACTTTCTGGCCCTTCTCTCCCTCTGGCCGTAACCCTGCGGTGGCCTCCTGCCTGGGAGCCTCTCAGCCCCCGTGACCTGCCCACTTCCCCACCTGCTGCTATTTCCTGGGCGCTGGAAAATCACGCTACGTCCTTGCTGAGAAGCGCTGTGGTCCTTGGGCAGGGGGGTGGGGGGGGGGTGGGGGGGGGTGGGGGGCGGCGCAGAATGAAAATCCAATGATGCCAGACGGGCATCTTCATGCATCCCGACCCTTGCTGGCGTCCTCCACGAGCCTGAGGCCAGCACGGCTGGGTGCGCGGTGCTCACAGCAGCTTGAAGGAGCCCGGAAGGTGCCCACACAGGGTCCCAGGTGACCCACCATCACCCAGTGCCCACAGGCTCCAGCCGTGGGTGGTGCCCTGCGTGACCAGGAGGTGGGTTCTGCGTGATTCACCGATGGCTGTGTTTCCCCCTAAGACCTGCCTTCCACCCCGCACGGTCTCTTTAGGCTCAGCCCTTCCTCTGGTCCCCCGTTCTCCCCTCCCCCGGTGAATACCCCCCGTTACCCTCAATTCTCAGACGCTGGGGCCGACGGAGGGACACAACTTTTCAACTCAAGTGAGGTCATCCTCCTGGACTTTGCCTCACGACACACCCACTCCAGCGACACAGTCTCCTTGCTGCTGGAATCACCAAGCCAAGCCCTGCCCCAGGGGCTTCACACATCCTGCCCGCCCCGTGCGCACGGAGCGCCCTGCACCCCAGGTAGATGCAGGGCCCACCCCCTCCCATCAGGGAGGTCTGCTTGAATGTCACCCCTTCTCTGACCCTCTGTCAACTCTCTCCACCTGCTCTGTTCCTCACAGACTTCATGTCTCTCCTTGGTTGTCCTCAGTCTCTGTGTTCGTGTCTGTGTAGACATTCAGATCCATGTCTACGTGTATTTACATCTATCATCTATTATCTACCTGTTATCTAGCATCTATCTACTACTATCTGTCATCTATTATCTAGCATCTATCTAACAATATCTATCTAATCTATCATCTATCCATCTCTATCTTATCTATCTTTATTATCTAATAAAATCTTCTATCAATCATCTATCGATCTATCATCTACCTATCATCTATATCTATCTAATTATTTATCTCTTTCATCCATCCATCCATCCATCCATCCGTCCATCTATCTAAATAAAGTCTGCCATCTGTGTCTATTTATCTATGATAACGGTTAGAAACTGGGGAAGACTCTACCCCCAGGAGACAGTTGACAATGTCTGGGGGCATTTCCCACTGTCACAACTCGGGGGAGGGGTGCTCCTGGCATGTGGTGGGTGGAGACCAGGGAGGCAGCTCCACAACCCGCAGGGCACAGGACGCCCCACATCCGAGGGTCATCCAGCCCCAAACGTCAGTGGGCTGAGGCTGAGAAACCAGGTCTCATCTAAAAGGACAGAATTCTTGATGCAGAAACACTGCTGGGGAACAGCCCCCCAGAGCTCCAGGCTCCCACACAGAACCATCACGGAAACAGCCTCTGGGCCTCAAAAGCTGACCTTAGCATCACCCAGGCCTCCAGGGAAGGTGTGTTCCTGGGTACCTGAAGCTCATGGTCACGTCCCACGCAGCAGGGTCCTTATAGGACCCTGACCTTTTACAAAAAGGCACCATTTAAAAATTCATCTCACTGATGACTGCAGAATGTAAGAAGCCTCTGCTCCCGGCGCTGAGAGGGGAAGATCAGAGAGAGACGCCTTGAGGGTCTCCCCCCATCCCACCCAGGCTGCCCTTATCCAAGAGCTCCCAATGTAGAAAATCAGGTAATGCAGACAGAGTAAGGGGATATACCTACACAGGTGCACACCTCTATCTAGAGCTGTCACACCTACACGCTGCCCTTCTATCTTATTTCAAGGAAGGCATTTCTTTTTCTTTCTTTCTTTTCTTTCTTTGTCCTCCAATTCAACCTTCACACTGACAAACACACAGACTCAGAACGACTTGAAGAATGGTCCAAAGGACGGAGCTCGCATCTCCGCCCGGGAAGCCGGCTCAGAGCATCAATTACTAATGTGGTCTGCAGCACAGCCCCGGGGCTGGAGGGAGCTCTCATTGCTCGGCATCTGTGCCCTTGGCTGGGGGCTAACTCCCTCCCCCTTCTTGCCCCGGCGTCTGGTACTTTAAAGTCAGAAGCGGTAATTCCCTGTGAAGGTAACTAAATTAATTTCCAAGGGACCGGCGGAGATCACGGTGTAGCTGTTATTCAATGGGTAGGA
The DNA here is from genome assembly GCF_039906515.1 of Pseudorca crassidens. Classification (NCBI taxonomy): domain Eukaryota; kingdom Metazoa; phylum Chordata; class Mammalia; order Artiodactyla; family Delphinidae; genus Pseudorca; species Pseudorca crassidens. The sequence continues at coordinate 1,759,274 of NC_090318.1, forward strand.
ATAGAAATGAACACTAAGGAGGAGAGAGGAGATATGATTGTGGGGAGAGAGAGACCAGGTCGGCAAGGGAGAAACAGAGAAGGAAAAAAAAAAAGCCCAATTTGCAATGACAGCCCACTTTGCGGGCTCCAAGTGAAGGAAGGACACGGTTGCCTTTTTGCGTTTGGACTGATTTCAACGCTGGGCTCTATGAAGGGACAGCAAAAGCTCCATAAGTCGTAGGAAATGTCGGGCTCAGAAGAGATGGGCAGCTGCTTCTCCGTCCTCAGCAAAGATGAGCATGACATGGGGTCAGTGAGTGCTGGGGGCTTATATCAGCTTCCTGGGCTGCTGGAACCAATGACTCCAAAACAACACACGTTTACTGCCTTACGGTTCTGGAGGTGAGAAGTCTGACACGGGTCTCACAGGGCTGAAATCAGGGTGTCGGCAGGACCTGGGGGAATCCATGTCACTGCCTCTTCCAGCTTCCGGAGTTGCATCCTTGGTTCCTGGCTTCTTCCTCCAAATAGCAGGGTTCCATCTTGAAATCTGTCTTTTGTCGCCTTCTTGCCTTCTATCTATCTGACCCGCCCACCCCGCCTCCCTCTGGTCAAGACCTTTATGATTATATTGGTTCCACCTGGATAACCCAGGACCCTCACCCTTTCTCAGCATCCTTCAGTTACTCACACCTGCAAAGTCCCTTTGGCCACATCCAGGAACCGATTCAGGGATTCTGGGATTTAGGATGGGGATGTTTTAGGGAGACCATTATTCAGGAAACCACAGGAAGGGAAAGAATACGCTGAAAGAGAGAGTGGTGTTTGGTGGATTTTGGAATGATGTGGGAAAGACCCTCCCAGGGCAAACCCAGTGGCTGGACGTCTCGTCCCTGTATGGTTGACGGTGTCCAACTACGATGTCAGAAAACATAAAACCACGACTGTTCTACAGATACACCGCGAGCCCGTATCAAGGGCTTTTTGAACCTCATTCACGAGGGAATGTGTGCAGTGTTAAGCCTGGTCCCACAGCAGCTGCAGGGGTTGGTAAATATATAGTCAGGATTCTGGACTAAAATGGAAAAGTCAGATACAAAGCAGGCGGGTGTCCTACAAGGCAGTAAACCTGCCACATCGGGGTTATCTGTTCTCTGAGGTGTAGATCACTGACTACTTCACCATCTTCTACAAGCTACCAGGTGACCTGACACAGCTGGGTCCTTAATCCATACCCAAGAGTAATTCACGGAAGGTTACAATTGCAGAGGGTCAAATGCACCCCCCCCCCCAAGACGGTTTGGTTTCATAACATTCAGACGTGACATTGAAAGGGGGCACTGGATTGCTTTTGCCTCATTTCTCTGGTTTGTACAATTCTTACAAATAATGTTGTAACTGAGCAGGACCCTGTGAGTCCTTCCTGGAACAGAAACCCCTCCCCCCATGTCCTCTGCTTTCCTGTTGTTTGTAGAAAAGCTTTCACCTCTTAGTCCTTCCCCGAGTTCCAAAGAGCAAATTTAATCACAGACGTGGGAAAATGAGAAGCCAAGGGAAACAGTCAAGCATGACAAAATAATCATAATGTAGCCATTAAACAAAGTCAAGGACCTTAGTTCCTCCTCAAGGGCTATAGATCATATTCTGAGCCATGTCCTGTGAGCTGTTTTGCAGATACTGAAACCCCAGCAGGTGGGAGAAGTCACCTGCATGCTGCCCACCAGCATAGAGACCCCAGACCAGTCGGAACCAGAAGGTTGATGATGTGGACTCCCGATGACCTCCCTGCCAGCCAGTCAGAAGAATGTCCACCAGCTGATCACACACTCACCACGCCCCTCTCTCACCCTGTCTTTAAAAGCCCTCCCCTGAAAACCATCGAGGAGTTCAGGCCTTTTAAGCTCTAGCTGCCTGGACTCCTTGTTTGGCACCTGCAATAAACGCTGTACGTTCCTTCACCACAACCCAGGGTCAGTAGATTGGCTTTGCTGCACGTGGGTGACCGGACCCAAGTTTGGTTTGATAACAGTGTCTGACCATCTCGTTTCCCATCTGGTTACAGAAAAGAAGTATCAGAAGGTATCAACAAGTGATACGGTGGCTGCCCTGAGATGCCGTGAACGACCTTTCTGGGACTTGGCTAAGAGGGGACGACCCTCTCTGGGAGATGCCGGGTCTGGGATGTAGGCTGTGACGCATCTCCTTGTCTGCACCTCAGAATCAGGTCCACGCACTACTGAACTGTCTTAGAATAAAAGGTGATGGGCAGCTTGGAGAATGCCCAGGATACTGCCGGACCAGAGAAAAGGCAGGGCCCAAGCAACATCACGCCCCAGGTCCTGGGCGGACAGGCCAGCTCAGCTACCCCAGCCAACACTGGCCTCACACAGGAGATGCCTGGATGCTGCCCTGAACCCATCCTCCTGCTGCCTGGAAGGACCACACCACTGCCATGTTGAGAGCTGATTCAGGACCACCTACCCTAATCCTGCCTCACCAGGTTTGCGTGATTCCCCCCTCTCCCGGCAACTGTGTAACTGATGGAGCAGGTTCACCTGGCCTGTCCCAGGGGCAGGAGAAGGACAAAGAAGGGAAGATTCTGCCTTTGCCACGTGCCCGGTAGGAGACAGACTCTGCCCATGAGACAGAAAATGTTCCCCAAACGTGAGGGACATCCAGATGCTGGGTGACCTCTGATGGTGACACCGGCTCCATCCTCCTCTGATGGTCCAGATGGGACCATATTCACCTCTGCAGAATTTCACAGTGCACACAGATGAAAAGATTCTAGGAACAGTCTCCAGGTACTGTTTCATTAACAATGGGCTTCTTTTTTTTCCTTTGCATTAGGTTAAAGTCGTTAAAAAAAATTACTGCTAGTGATTTTTGTAATGGACATGAAATTCACATTATATAAAAGTAACCATTTTGAAGTGAAAGATTTGGCGGCATTTAGTACGTTTATAATGTTGTGTAACCATCACCTCCGTCTAGTTTCAGAACACGCTCATCCCACCAAAGGAGACACCGTCCCCATGAGCAGTCACTTCCCATCCCCCTCCCCCAGCCCCCGACACCATGAACCCATTTTCTGTCTGTGAATTTGCCTGTTCTGGACGTTTCCTACCAATGGAATCACACACTGTGTGTCCTTCTGTGTCTGGTTTCTCTCACTGAGCATCGTGTTGACTTAGAATCTATATGAAAAAAAATCACTGAATCATAAGCCTCTACATTCTGTAAAAAGATTCACATTCAGACCCACAATGTGACATCACGATACACCTATTCAAATTGCTAACCTAAACGTACTGATAATGCCAAACGCTGCTGAGGATGTGGGGCGGCTAGAATTCCCACAGGATGCTGGCAGGGACGCAAGATGGTACCGCCTCTCCGGAAACCAGTTTGGCTGTTTCTGATAGGTTAGCATCCTCTTAGCGTATGACCCAGCAATCCTACTCACAGATGTTTATCCAAGAGAAACAAAAACCTGCATTCACACAAAGACCTGTACAGGAATGTTGGTAGCAGCAGTCTGCACAGATCACCCCCAAATGGAAACCCACTTGGCCGTCCTTCAGTGGGGAAAGGATGAACTACATACAATGTGTGCATACAATGGAGTATCACTCGGTGATTAAAAGGAATGGGCCATCGTTCCTTGCGACAGCTCAGCAAAATGCATATTGCTAAGTGAAGGAAGCCAATTTCAGAGGGCTAAGTACTGCAGGATGCCACCTATATGACTTTCTGGCAGAGTCAAATATAGGGACAGTGGTCGCCAGGGATGAGGGCTGGAGAGAGGGTCTGACTGTGAATAAAGAACCAGGACGAGCGAATACTCTGAGGTGACGGAAATGTTCTGAATCCCATCGGGGGTGGTGGTTCCACGAATCTGTACATGAGTTAAAACTCACATGACTGTCCTGCAAAAACAAGTGAATGTCTTATTGCATGTAAAGTGTTTAAAAGAGCTCTATGTGTTGAAAAACTTGAAAATGGAATTACCCTATGATCCCACAATTCCACATCTGGGTATTTACCCAAAAGAAGTAAAAGCAGGGACCCAAAGGGATATTTGCGAGCCCAGGTTCACAGCAGCGTTACTCACAATAGCTAAGAGGTGGAAACAATCCAAGTGTCCATGGATGGTGGATGGATGGATACACAGCACTGGGTCCATCCACACAGGGGAAAATGACTCAGCCATGAAAACGTGTGAAGCTCTGACACAGGCTACCACATGGATGGCCCTTGAGGACGTGATGCTCAGTGAGAGAAGCCAGATATAAAAGGACAAATCCCATAGGATTCCAGTCATATGAGGTCCCTAGAGGAGTCCGATTCCATAGCGACAGAAAGTAGGATGGTGGGGGCCGGGGCCTGGGGAGGGGGCTGGGGAGTGAGTGTTTAATGAGGACAGAGTCTCAGTTTGGGAAGATGAAATGTTTCTGGAGACGGATGGTGGGGATGGTACATTACGTACACTGTGAATGTACTTAATGCCACTGAACTCTGCGCTTAAAAATGGTTAAGATGGTACATGAAACACTCAGTCTGTCTGTCTCTCTCTCCCCGCGACAAGGGTCCAGAGCTGAGCTGCAAATGGTACCGAGAAATCGTGATTCCAGAAAGGCCAAGCGTGTCATAGCCACTTGGAGCTGCCGGGATCCTTGCCGGATCCGCTTACATCCCTGATCACCATCCGCGGGGGTGGGCAGGGTATCAGCTCCAGACGTGGAAGCTGCATCTCAGGGCGGTGCACCTGGTCCGAGCGTCCGGGCTGTCAGGTGGGGGTGGGAGGGATGGGGTGGGAGGCACGCCCACCAGCGTCTCCCCAGCATCCCAGACCCTTAAGCGCTGAGAGGGGGAGCCTGGGACACCTCCCCATGGAAAAGAAAACAGCAGTGTTCACCAGCTGTGGGGAGAGGGGAATCTCAGCGGCTTTTTCGTTGTTGTTGTTTTTTTAATTTGGTCTGAAACAGACTGATAACTCACTTGGAATTTTAATGTGAATTCCAGCTCTGCAATTCTAAAATCTAGTGCACATAGCTTTGAAGGGTTTAGTCTTTGGAGTGACCCAGGGGTTCCCCAAAGGGAGTAATCCCGACCCCCAGGGGACACTAGCAATGTCTACGGACATTTTGGGGTGTGACGACTGTGGAGGGGCTCCTGGAATGTGGTGGGTGGAGACCAGGGATGCTGTTCCACAGCCCCCAGTGCCCAGGACGCCCACATCAGAGTCGTCCAGCCTCAAATGTCCACCTGCCCAGGTGGAGAATACCTGGGGCAGCCAATAACATCACCCCTTATAAATTATGCATATATATATATATATATATATATACATATACATACACGTGTATATATATGTACACACTCATATGCATGAATCGAATTGTGAGAAAACCCAAGGTGTGGGCGTCTGGCCACTGGGTCCAGTTTCCTGGCTGTGTCCTGACCTCCCTCCCTTACAAACTTCTAAGACACGTGCGTTCTCTGGTTTCGCCCATCGGGGTGCCATCCATCATTTTCCAAGCAGAGAGTTGCCACTTGCACTGCCTGGAAATGCTTTCGGTTCTTTTCCTCGGGATATAATTTTGCGTCTCTAACTTAACCAGGCGCGATTTTTTCCTAATACCCAAGACACATCCCGACAGCAAATCCTGTGCCTGAATCACCTTGGACGGTTTTATAACTCCCTCCAGCCCCGGGAAGGGTGCGTCATCATTTATGCATGGCCTCTGAGGTCCTTCCAATCCTAGGAAATCGACTGTCATATTTCATGCCGCTTTGGTACTTATAAAACCTTCCACGGAGAGAATTTCAAAGACGGGCAGAAAATGATGGAACCCAGTGGGGTCTATTTCTTTCTATTTTGAAGGTTACCGAAACTCTTGTTGTTTTTCCGCCTCCTTGCCCTTCAGACACAGGGAGACAGAGTTTTTAAAGGAAGCGGGGCTCCTGCTACAAGTGAGCATTAAAGGCTGCTTGCCTTTGCCAAGGATGCCTGAAGGTCAAATAACTAAAATACAAAGTGAAGCTGCCAACAGCCACTGATATGCAGATCTATGGCCCCGGTGGCTGGGAGGCTGGTCCAGTGGCTAGGGAGGGAAGGTCTGCTTTGGACCGGAAGTTGCACATTCTCAATGTGAAAGGATGACCTTCAGCGTCCTTCAAAGGCAGGCTATGACCTCGAAGACAGAGGAGAGCTGTGTTTTGCTTCCTAGAGCCTTGATTCTACCTGGAAGTGAAGGGTTCGACCTGCTACACTACAGGACCTCATGGACAAGACATGGCTGCCCGGAGCGTGTGCTGAAAGCTTCATTCGAAACATCAAGTGTCGAAACGTCTGAGGCGTGGAAATATCGTCCATACGGTCCAGGGGATGGGGGCCTGGGAGCCCAAGACGGGGACACCTTGTTTGCAGGATGCATAGACGGTTAAATAAGATGATATTGGAAATTTTTTTTTTTTTTTTGGAGTAGAGTTGCTTTACAATGTTGTGTTAGTTTCTGCTGAACAATGAAGTGAATCAGCTCTATGTAAACCTATAGCCCCTCCCTCTTGGACCTTCCTTCCATTCCCCCCACATCCCACCCACCTAGGTCATCACAGAGCTTCGAGCTGAGCTCCCTGTGCTATACTGCAGGTTCCCACTGGCTACCTATTTTACACATGGTAGTGTATTTATGTCAAACCTAATCTCCCAATTTTGGAAACATCCTGGCATAAAGTAGGAACTTCCTAAATGGAAGCCCCACATCTCCTGTCTTATTTCCCAATCTTTTTGAAAAGGAAACGAACACCCGTATTAGTTATTTTTGATTTGATTGAAGCAAGAAACAACTTGAGGGCTGTCCGCTATCTATGACAGGATAGAATACCCAAGGAGCCCACCATGGGGGTGTTCCCGCCCCGGCATCAAGCAGTTAGCTTAGATGGACAGGAGTTGGACGTAACCCCTGCTCGTGGAAACCGAGGACGATGTTCGAGGTCTGTCAGAACCCACAGCATCACACTATGTCAACCCTACCATCGCCAGGGTCGACATCCCTGGAGAAATGCTCTTCTGGCCCTCTTGGGAATCCCAGCTCAGGAAAGCTATCCCAAGGGGAGAATGCCTTATGCAATCCTGGTGCAAAGGAAAAATGGAAGTGGACGGTCAGGCCAGACCGCTTCTGCTCCATTGATCAGTTTGGTCCGGTTCAGAGCACCACCCGCGAATGCCCAGTGTGTGGGGCTGAGAAGAAAACACAGCCTTGCTGGGAGGTGCTTTGTATCTGCTTCGTAGCAAGTATTTAATTGTATGGAGGCGAGATTCACATAACATCCAATGAGTCACTGAAACTGGACAAATCAGGGACGCTGAGCACATTCACCATGTTGTGCAACCGCCACCTCTATCTGGTGCCAGAACCTTCTCATCCCCCCAGAAGGAGACCTGTCCCCGTGAGCGGTCACTGCTCCCGGCCCCTGGCAAACACTAAGCCACTTTGTGTCTCTCTGGATTTTACTACTGTGGGTGTTTTGTAGAAGTGGAATCATATACGATGTAGCCTTTTGTGCCTGGAGTCTTTCACTTAGGATGTTTCCAGTGTCCACCCACGATATACCATGTATCAATACTTCATTCCTTTTTCATGGCCAAATAATATTCCACCCTGGGGATGTAGGTTAACCCTTTTTTTTTTTTTTTTTTTTTGCGGTACGCGGGCCTCTCACTGTTGTGGCCTCTCCCGTTGCGGAGCACAGGCTCCGGACGCGCAGACTCAGCGGCCATGGCTCACGGGCCCAGCTGCTCCGCGGCATGTGGGATCTTCCCGGACCTGGGCACGAACCCGTGTCCCCTGCATCGGCAGGCGGACTCCCAACCACTGCGCCACCAGGGAAGCCCCAACCCATTTTTAATGTCCCTTTACTTTCCTAAAACAAAATCACAGATACCTACAGACAAATGACCATAAAGTGATACCCATTTGAACACAGCAGTGCTTGGACCTCCCCCCCCTCCCCCGCCCGGAGAGGGTGAAGCAGTAAGGGGATGTCTTCGTATGTTGGATCCCCAAGATGGTGCCGGCTGCCCCAGGCCTAGAGAACTGGTCACTCAAATGCCACGAGCTGCCGCCTGCCCTACGGTTTCCCCAAATGCTGAACACTCAAGCCAAGGATAATCTTCTATGAATGCAATGGTTGCTCGCCTGGAAATTCAATCTCTTGCACTGATGTGTAAACAGCCGTAAGTTCTAGGCTGGGGTTAACTATAAACAGGGTTTCCCCTATGTGAACGTCTGGCCAGATGTGAAGAAGTCATGTGAGGTGTGAGAACATCTGACGCTGGGTACCCTGTCCTGTGCCTTGTAAGAAATTAACACGCTGGCCTCCTCCTGCCAAATGCTAGTGCGAGGTCCACTCAGGGTGCCCCTCCCCACCCTTCCCTGCACCCCGGAGAAAACAGCCACTGCTTAGAAGCACCAGGATATCAGGAAAGGAGTCCAGATCATTAGGTCCACGTGATTTGCACCAAACCCACAACGGCGACATGACTCGTATAGGAAACGTATTTGCAGCCTTGAAACGCTTTTAGATCCATCCTCTTATTTGAGTCTTATAACCACAAAAGACCCATTGAACAGAATGGGACACCGGGATCCTGGAGGGTAAACTGTTTGACCAAATTATGCAGTTGGCAATAGACATTTCACATTGTTGCTGCAAATCAGAACATGTTGTCCACCTTAAAGAGATACAATTCCTATTTGTCACTGATACCTCAATAAAGCCAGAAAACTAAATATTCCTCCCTTAAAAAAGTGTTCCTCTTAGTTCCCATGCTATTTTTTTCCTTTCCAGGATATTTTAAATGAAAATGTTTTATTGTATCTACACATCTGGTACCATGGTAGACCAGAAGTCCCGCAGGGTCTTTTAAGGACAAAACAAGTAGGTTCTGGGTGAATTAGAACAGATGTACTTTTTAATGCATTCCTGGACCCATGACAGTAAAAGGATTATTTTTAATTCTATATACTTGGGGATTTTTAAATACCCATTGAAGTAACCCATGGGGTAAAGAGGAACCATGAAAATAAGGACTGAACTATGTATCTATGAGATGCAGCCCAAGGGACAGACAGAAATGAGGACCCTGCGACCAGAAATATGAAAAGTAAAAAATAAAGGGCAGGCATTAACTCTGGAAGCCCGACATGACATCCCAGAATGAAGGCAAAGAATGAAGGGAAAAAAAGGGGAGGAACAGATGTAGGCAATATCACCAGAAGTTCTAAGCTAGCAATAAACGCAAAGATCGCTAAAAGACTGTGAACTTCAGAAAATGCTTCACTGAAGAGAGCCCCAGAGACTGAAAAATTCTCAAGCTTTTTACTACGTACAGATGCTCCCCCATCACACATGCAGAAACCCAGGATGTCCTCATGTCTGGGATCGTGTTTGTGTTTTTGTGGCCGTCGGTAAACAAGCTATGGATTTAGATCCATCCCCTAGGATACTGGTACCCAGACGACAGAAAATACAACCCCAACTCATTTCTCTGGTTAAACGACAAATTCAGCGACTACGGAGCTTGGATGCAGAACCATGCCTGGCAGGGATTTACCCCTAAGCATCCTTCAAACAGAACGCATACCGCCTTGCTGTCCACTCGGCAAACCCGGTTGGAGACAGGGCACATGTTAGGAGCATTATTTGATGGATGAAGAGTCGGAAACACAGAGACCAAAAGGCTTAACGAGGATGCTTAACAAATGTGAGACTAACACTTCCCAAGGAAGAGCCCACATGGGTAATGGGCAGGGTGCTACCTCCCGGACCCATGGGTCACCTGAGGAGCTCCTAATCAGACTCCCAACCTGTCCAGCCTTGGAGGGAGCCCGGTGCACCTTCTATGGTTGTATTTCCTAATAGCCAAGATGAGAGGTATTTTCGATACAGGCACCCTCAAAATCCAGTGGGAGCCGAGACGGAGGAAGCTTCAGCTGGGTCATGTCGGACACAGACCCGCCTTTGCAGAGCCCACTCTTTCCCGTCAAAAGTGCCTCTTATCACGTCTGGTACCATCTCCAGTTTCTAGGCATTAAGACCTGATATCTTTGAGTCCTAATCCCACCCTAGACAGCAAGCTCCTTTAGGACAAGAGCTCTGTGCCACTCAACTTTGAGCTCCATCCAGTGTTTGCTCAGAGCTTGGCTGAGTAACCCTACTCAACACATCATTGCCGAATGGATGGATGGATGGATGGATGGATGGATGGATGGATGGATGGATGGATGGATGAGGTGGTCGTTTCCACTGTCGTACAAAACTCATTGATGCTACGTGCAGGGAACTGAGAAATACATGCACCATGGGTCCAATTACTGAATCAAGACTTGCCCAGGGATGGAAGGTCATCCATCCCGGTGTGTATGCACACAGCCCCGTTCCCAGGCTCCCTGAACGACAGCGACAGGTGTAAACCCAGGATCCCCAGTGCCCACCACGCCATGGACGTGGCCTTACTCACCCAGTGGTCCACGAGACTTCTCCAGCTGCTGCGAAGTGTCTCTGAGCTCTGAGGAATGTTCCACAATCAGGTGTCGAGGGAACATGGTAACTTCTCCAGAACTGTGTCCTCTCTCTCCCCTGGTGGACGAGCGACGTAAGGCCGGTCATGCAAAGAGGAGGAGCCTGTGAGGCCAGGGTCCTACACAGTCCAAATTGCTCTCAGAGCCTAGCTTCGCCCAGGGACTGCAGCATCTTTCAGGGGCCAGCAAGCTTGTTCTCAAAGTGACAGAGGATGTCGGACTGGCCAGGACTCTTCCTGCATCCTCATCCTGAGTCTGTACCTGGGAACCAACTTTGTGATGCTGCTAAGAGTAGCTGGCACTTGTGTACTATGACCTCAAGCCGTAAAGGGCTCTCTAGTGATGTGCAAATGCTCCAAGGTTGGGATCTTCCTGGAAGTCAAGATCCTGCTCTGCCATCCTGGCTATCCGGAAATATTAGACAAGGCATGTCTCCATCTTGGTTTGAACATACAAAGTAATTCTAGTTCTGAAACACATCAGTCAGGGCTGTAGGGCTTAGCAGAACATCTGAGCAGTTCTGGGAGGGGCTGGCGCCCAGGGCTGGAAGCTTCAATCTGCATTTGCCTGGCCCAGAGGGTCTCAAACTTGCCTGAACAAGAGGATGGCTTGAGGAGGTCTAATGAATGCTGGTGCCCAGAGGAACGAACTTGGGGATTCTGCTGATGGTGGAGCTGAGCATTAGTGGTTTTCAGAGGCTTCCCCAGTGTGCAGCCAAAACCCACTAGCCTTACTGGATCTCGGGGAGAGGTCTTCACCACCCATGAGAGGTAGGTTTGAGCGCATCAGTGGCCGGATGGAGGGTGTGCTGCGGGTGGGGGGGTCCTTATTGGGTGCAGACTTGCTCCTCTTTCTTGAGGTTGGAAGGAATGTGAGCAGAGAGGGCTACCGCATTTGCAGTTCCAGGGCAAAATGAAAATGTGGGTCCTTGTTCACGCTTCAAGAATTTCAATATGGCGGCCATAGGGCATTAAGCCAATAGGCGTCCTTATGAGCCCAGGGTCCCGTGTAGTGACATGGGTCACTCGCCCAGGAAAGCGGCCTTGGGTACATATAGAAGAAGCCGTGACCTCCGTGGTTTTCCAGTTCACCAGAAAAGGAATGGATGTTTCCTGAGTTTCCAAGTATCCAGTTCATGTACCACGCAGTGGATTGAATATTTTCTACCAAAAAGATATGACCACGTCCTAAACCCTGTTACCTGTGGATATGACTTTGTCTGCAAAAGGCTCTTGACAGATATAACTAATGAAGGATCTTGAGATGAAGAGATCATTCTTGATTATCCGGATGGAAGTGAAGGGTCTGAGATGAGGTCCTCCTGGAGGAGGGTGGCCCTACATCCAATGACACTGTCCTTATAAGACACAGAAGAGGAGAGACACAGACACAGAGAAGAAGCCACATGCAAACACAGGCAGCGATGGGAGGGATGCGGCCACAAGCCCAGGGACGCCTGGAGCCCCCAGAAGCTGGAAGAGGCGGGAAGGATCCTCCCCGGGAGCGTCTGGAGGGAGCACAGCTCTGGGACATCTTGACCTCAGACGTCTGGTCTCCAGGACCGGGGGCTGGATGAATTTCTGTTCTTTTCAGACTCCCAGTTTGTGGTCCTGTGTTACAGCCGCCCAGGACACTCTTATACACGACATAATAGTGAGCTGTTTGAATAAGCAGGGTCTTCCACTGGGACCATGCGCCCCCATCTTCACACAGTGATCTGAGCCACGGGCCACCAGGACCCACAAATCGTCTTGTGGCTTCACACCGTAATCATCACCTCCCCTGCAACTGTGATGAAGGGGGACAGGAATCTCTGACCCTCTGGCAGCTCTCTTCCTCGTGCTGGTCCACGGTCCCCGGGAGCCTCCTTGTCACCCTATGGTTCTCCCGGGAAGGGTGTCAGGATGTTTCTTATCCGAGCGGACATCCTGCAGAGTCTGCGCACCTGCAGAAGGGGCCCTGGTTTGTTCCTCTCAGGCCACCACATGAACAGTCCCAGACGCTGCGGTCTCAGCTCTGCCAACCACAGCAGGATGCAGGCAAGGAGGTGAGGACCTCAAACGTACACGTCCTGGTCTCCTGTCCTTTTACACCACCGTCTCCTGGTTGCACGACACAGAACTCATAACATCTTGTTCATCTGTAAGGAAAACATGGTCTCTGGGGTTAGACACCCCTGAGGTTCCCTCCTAAGGGTCAGCAGGAACTCGAAACTGGGTGAGACACCGAGTCTTTCTGAGGCTAAATGCCCACCCATACGACAGGACTTACAAGGCTCCACGTGGCACACAGGGGTCAAAACCAAGGTCAACAAAGTACGGGCCTCGGATAAATCTGACCTCCCCCCTTTTCTGTAAATAAAGGTTTATTAGAACACAGCCACACGTTAGCGTAGTGTGTGTACATGCTTGTGTGTCATATGGAAGAGTTGAGCAGTTGTAATAGATCATAAAGCCCTAAAATATGAAGATATTTATTAACTGGTCCTATATATAAAAAGTTTGCTGACCCGGAAACCCTTTCTATCTATCTGTCTGTCTATCTATCTATCTACCTACCTATCTATCTATGTACCTACCTATCTATCTATCTATCTATCTATCTAGTGTAGTGTGAACCCCACTCTGGAAGAGCTGCTGGCTGTTATTCCAACGCATGAATGTGCTGGGGGCTGACATCAGGTTTGGGGCCTCAGTGGGATTTTGCCAATTGAGGGAATGCATGGTTAGCTGACCAGTGGTCCCTGGTCTTGAAATTCAGGGTGCAGTCTGGCAGGAAACACACAGAGTCCTTTCGCTAGCATTCTAAATGTCTGATCTCTCCATGTTGGAATTTGAGAACCCAAGAGCCATTCTCAGAGAGAGGATTGAGCCTTCCTTGCCTGACTGGTGGGTGAGGCAGGGCGGGCCCGGATGCCCAGGCAAAGGTCCACTAAGCTGCTAGAGATGTTCACATGTGTCAACAACTGTATGAGTTTCTTGTAACAAATCACCATCAAGGTGCTGGTATCTTAAAGCAACTGAAATTTATTCTCTCTCAGTTCTGAAGATGCGGGGCTGCGCTCCCTGAAGAGGCTCCAGGGGAGGGTCCTTCCCGCCTCTTCCAGCTTCTGGGGGCTCCAGGCGTCCCTGGACTTGTGGCCGCATCCCTCCCATCTCTGACTCTGTGGTCACATGACCCCCTCCCTCTTCTGTAATCAGTTCCCCCTCTCCCTGTTTCCAATAAGCAACCTTGTGAGTACATTCGCCCTACCTGGATAAGCTAGGATGGTGTCCCCATCTTAAGACCTTAATGACATCTGCAATGATTCTTTTCCCAATAGGAACACATGTGCAGGTTTCAGGGGTTAGGATGTGGACATGTATCTTGAGAAGCCACCATTCAAGCCACTACAGAGGGAACTGGATGAAACCAGGATGGTCCCACCACTGACCTGTCTCCAAGGCATAGAGGGCGGCCGTCACGCTGCTGAAAGGGTCTGCAGGGTCTGCAGGCCCTGGAAGGCCCACGATGAAACTAGTTCAGGAAGAGCCTGACAGACAGCGATGGGCACCCAGATCCAGGGAAGCACGGGGCACTCGACATGATTGCTGCTACTGCGTTAGTACCGCGGTGTGACGCAGAATCCACGCCCTGCACACGCCTCCGGGAGAGGAGCACGCCCGTGCCCACAGGCGCCCAGGCCCCGTCCCGCAGACCCCATGGAGACAGGCGCCCAGGCCCCGTCCCGCAGACCCCAGCACGCCTGTGCTCACAGGCGCCCAGGCCCCGTCCCGCAGACCCCATGGAGACAGGCGCCCAGGCCCCGTCCCGCAGACCCCAGCACGCCTGTGCTCACAGGCGCCCAGGCCCCGTCCCACAGACCCCAGCACGCCTGTGCCCACAGGCGCCCAGGCCCCGTCCCGCAGACCCCATGGAGACAGGTGCCCAGGCCCCGTCCCGCAGACCCAGCACGCCTGTGCCCACAGGCGCCCAGGCCCCGTCCCGCAGACCCCATGGAGACAGGCGCCCAGGCCCCGTCCCGCAGACCCCAGCACGCCTGTGCTCACAGGCGCCCAGGCCCCGTCCCACAGACCCCAGCACGCCTGTGCCCACAGGCGCCCAGGCCCCGTCCCGCAGACCCCATGGAGACAGGTGCCCAGGCCCCGTCCCGCAGACCCAGCACGCCTGTGCCCACAGGCGCCCAGGCCCCGTCCCGCAGACCCCATGGAGACAGGCGCCCAGGCCCCGTCCCGCAGACCCCAGCACGCCTGTGCTCACAGGCGCCCAGGCCCCGTCCCACAGACCCCAGCACGCCTGTGCCCACAGGCGCCCAGGCCCCGTCCCGCAGACCCCAGCACGCCTGTGCTCACAGGCGCCCAGGCCCCGTCCCACAGACCCCAGCACGCCTGTGCTCACAGGTGCCCAGGCCCCGTCCCTGTCCTACAGACCCCATCACGCCTGTGCCCACAGGCGCCCAGGCCCCGTCCCGCAGACCCCACGGTGACAGGTGCCCAGGCCCCGTCCCGCAGACCCCAGCACGCCTGTGCCCACAGGTGCCCAGGCCCCGTCCCGCAGACCCCACGGTGACAGGTGCCCAGGCCCCGTCCCGCAGACCCCAGCACGCCTGTGCTCACAGGCGCCCAGGCCCCGTCCCGCAGACCCCACGGTGACAGGTGCCCAGGCCCCGTCCCGCAGACCCCAGCACGCCTGTGCCCACAGGTGCCCAGGCCCCGTCCCACAGACCCCATGGAGACAGGTGCCCAGGCCCCGTCCCACAGACCCCACGGTGACAGGTGTCCAGGCCCCGTCCCACAGACCCCATGGTGACAGGTATCCAGGCCCCATCCCTGTCCTACAGACCCCATCACGCCTGTGCTCACAGGCGATGAGGCGAAGGGGCAGGCACCGGGAGGGAGGCTTCATGTGGCCACTGAAGGGCAGGTGGGCAGCAAAGCTGCCATTCCTGGGCTAAGGCCCTCAGCAATGGTGGGGGAATCCCACAGTGACAGGTGTCCAGGCCCCGTCCCGCAGACCCCACGGTGACAGGTGTCCAGGCCCCGTCCCACAGACCCATGGTGACAGGTGTCCAGGCCCTGTCCCTGTGCCACAAACCCCATGGTGACAGGTGTCCAGGCCCCGTCCCACAGACCCATGGTGACAGATGTCCAGGCCCCGTCCCACAGACCCCATGGTGACAGGTGTCCAGGCCCCGTCCCTGTGCCACAAACCCCATGGTGACAGGTGTCCAGGCCCTGTCCTACAGACCCCATGGTGACAGGTGTCCAGGCCCTGTCCCTGTGCCACAGACCCCATGGAGACAGGTGTCCAGGTGCCATCCTACAGACTCCACGGTGACAGGTGTCCAGGTGCCATCCTACAGACTCCATGGTGACAGGTGTCCAGGCTCCATCCTACAGACCCCATGGTGACAGGTGTCCAGGCCCCATCCTACAGATGCCCATGGTGACAGGTGTCCAGGCCCCGTCCCTGTGCCACAGACCCCATAGTGACAGGTGTCCAGGCCCCGTCCCGCAGACCCCACGGTGACAGGTGTCCAGGCCCCCTTTCTTACCCCGTGTCCTACAGAATTCCCTACCCCTCTGTTGAGGGTCTTTCCATGAGTCACGGGGTGAGAGCCCTGATAGATGCCCTAATGGCGGCAGGAAGCCCCTAGGACCTGGTCCCCCTAAAGATGGTGGGGCAGAGGGTTAGGGTGGTCACA
This sequence comes from Pseudorca crassidens, assembly GCF_039906515.1. Classification (NCBI taxonomy): domain Eukaryota; kingdom Metazoa; phylum Chordata; class Mammalia; order Artiodactyla; family Delphinidae; genus Pseudorca; species Pseudorca crassidens. The sequence goes on from NC_090318.1 coordinate 1,775,548, forward strand.
TGACCCTTGATCAACACACTAAGGAAGGCTCACGTCTCTCCCTTTCCAGGACCCACAAGTCAGAGCCGCACCTCTGGCACAAATTGCGAGTGAGAGAACAGGGGACACAGGACACCCTCAAAGCCACCAGCGCCCAAGAGTCCCAGGCCCCCTTGAAAGTGTTTGTTTCACCCGGATGTTTCTACCCCAGGGTCCTCGGCGCCTCTGTGCTAAGCAAGAACACCACCTGCGTGGCTGGCAGGGTTTAATGACTCAGGGCACCCGGTACAACTGGACACATTGGGGATCACGAGATTCATGGCTGAGGACCAGCTGCTTGGGGTCGCACTCAGCATTCCTCTTCTCCTCAAGTTCTGGCCCAGGGCAAGGAAGCCGACGGGAGACGCTGGGGAGACAGAGCCCCAAGGGCGGGGGATGTGAACGACGCAGACACGTGGTCCAGCACAGACACACCTGCACGCGCCTGGCAGATCACGGTCTCCCCGGCGGGTGGCTAACCCTAGAAGACCTCCTGGGTCACGTCGGCGATGCCCGTCATCTGGCAACTTCTGGCCCACAGCTGTCGCTGAAGCTCCAGGTCGTACGTGACCCCCAGAGACTTGGTCTCTTTCTCGTTGTAAAGATAGCAGCCCCCACGGCCTTCCAGCGCTGGGGTGACCGCCGCGTAGACGGAGGTCCGGGCTCCCTCATCCGGCGTCTGCAGGGAGAAGGAAAGAAGAACAGAAGTCAATTTTCAGAGCAGAGACACGGGGGTCGCCACGCTCACAGACACTGTGGGTGAGACAGCACCTCCGACCTTCTTCCATGGACTCAGGCGCAAAGCCGGGCCGGACACGGTGGGGCAGCCCAGCCTCCATGGGTGCAGGAAGGTGAACCCAAGTGGGCTGTACTTCCACATTGGGTTAATCCATTTCGATAGATGCATACGAAGGCCCCAGTGTAAATACTCAGGTCTCCAACTCTTTTCTAAAAAGTTTATTTTTATTGAAGTAGAGTTGTTTACAACGCGGTGTTCGTTTCTGCTGTATGGCCAACGCCTGATGAAACCGAAATGCTTGCTCGTTGGCTCAGAGCAGATGACGGTTCCGCCTCTGTGTTGAACGCACGACATTTAGCAATTTGAGGTGGAAACGTCGAGACGGCAGAAAGGTTCTTGGTTTCCATGCAGTGAGGAGAGTTACAGCAGGAGAACTGTAAGTTCAAGAAAAAGCTTGAAAGGCTGAGAAGAGATTGAGAAAAGTGGACCTCGGGCAGTAGGAGGGAAGGAGGAAGGTTTGAACGCCAGACACCCTGTGTTTTGGGTTGGGAGCTGGTCCCTGGGCATGGTCAGTGGATTAGAAGAAGACGTGGGGTGGTGGGGTGTATATATATAACTCTGTGTGTGTGTGTGATGGAGTATTACTCAGCCATGGAAAAGAATGACATAATGCCATTTGCAGCAACATGGATGGACCTAGAGATTATCGTACTAAGTGAGGTCAGACAAAGACAAATACCATATGACATCACTTATATGCAGAGTCTAAAAAGTAATACAAATGAACTTATTTATGAAACACAAACAGATTCACAAACAGAAAACAGAGCTACAGATATCAAAGGGGAAACGGGGGCAGGGATAAATTAGGAGTTTGGGACTAACAGACACACACTATTATATGTAAAGGTCCTACTGTACAGCACAGGGAACTATATTCAAAATCTTGTAAGAACCTGTAATTGAAAAGAATCAGAAAAAGAACATATATATATAAAACTGAACCACTTTTCTGTACACCTGAAACACTGTAAATCAACTATAATTTTTTAAAAACTGCAAAAAAAAAAAGAACCAGTGGATTAAAAGAACCAGGCAGAGAAGTTCAAGGGATTAGACCTTGTGGGAAGTGAGGGGCTTTGGGGCTACGATTCAGTGTCCAGAAACCTACATAATCCCCTCATCTTACTGTCATGACGATGACTTTTCAGGAGCTCATCGCACGTAACACACTTTTGGAAATCCGCTGAACGCGCCTAGCCCTGGTCCTTCTCGTGTGCCTCTAAGAGCGTACCATTGTGGGACCCTCAGGTACACACGCAGGCCAGGAAACAACCCCACGGTCACATTTTTCTGGATTCAGACGTGCTCAAAAGGGCTATCTCGGAAGTCGTGATGACAAATATCCCCCGCCACTTACAATCGGGCTGGAGAAGGTTAAGAAGAGAAGTGCAGGGCAAAGCTTCCTTTACTCCACGGAGCCGTCTGACAGGCAGAGAAGCCGCGACTCTGAAGGTATTGTCTGGAAGACCAACACCTCCCCGTGTGATCTCCCAAGAGGGCTGTGTACCCACCTGCCAAAAGCACTGGACATGACAAAGATGGGAAACTGCGGAGGGCAGCCAGGTTAACTGTTCCTTTGATGTTACCGGGTCCCATACTCAAGGAAGCAAGATCCTGGGACTCTACGGTCAAGACATGAGTTGACGAAGACTATCTGGAACATATGGGCGTCTCCCAGGAGGAACCTGAAGGTTTGCAAGAAAGTCCGCAGAGGGGAACACGCGTTACTGGAAAGCCTGTGTTCTCATGTGCTGGGACGGGGTGGGAAGGGGTGGCCATGGGGTCAGGAGGGGTCAGGGGTCACGCCTCTTCAGGAAAAAACATTCATTTCACTGTAGCAACGAGCTCCTTTAGACAGGATTCTACTACTTTTTTATGGAGATAAAGTTATACAATGTTATATACGTCAGTTATAAAGTATAAAGCATATTGATCTGACACGCAGTCTTATGAAGACTCCTAAGTGTTTTGGGGTTTTTTCCCCAAGTGCTGATAGGGGTTTTTTCATCTTATTTTAGGTGCAGTTTCCAACTTTTAGAAACACGTAGGTCACCTATTCCACCAGCCCCAAGTCTCATCCTTGTCAATTTGTCAGTGTTGCTCCGATGCTTTCTCACATCCGGTTTTCTGTATATGCCATTCTTTTCAGATGTATTAAACAAAAATCCTCCAAGAAAAAAGGATTTACTCATTTAAATAGGAGACGCTGCCTGCACGTCGCATGTGCCCCGAGTCTGTTTTCTGGGAATGGAGGTTGGATTTACCTGTCTTCCTGGGGCAGTGGCTAGGACCAGGGTTCTGTTTCCACCTCAACTGTGATTCGATTCTGGTGCTGTCCACCCAGAGGTGGCAAAGCCTCTGCGTGTTTATGGCCTCGGTTCTCCTTAACGGTGCTCACCACACGTCTCTGGGGTCCTCCTGCACTCCGGACCCACTGACTATAGATACTGGGGTACCCAGGACCCCCGCAGGGCTGAGGATTTCCAAGAACGACTCACAGAATCCAAGACGGCATCTCCTTGTGATTCCACTTGTGATAAAATCCAGACCAGGCACAGCCACGTGCAGAGCGTGGGCCGCAGGGTGAGAGCTGGGAGGGTCCCACACATACATTTTCCAGGTGATTTTCCGTTATACATTATCACAAGACAGAGGAACTGCTCTTCCCTTCAGTGGTGTCTGAGACGTTCTTGTTAGGATGGATGTACACCTCCTTGGCCAACAGATCCTTCAATCGGCTCCTGGGACGAGCTTGCTTCGTAAGTCAACCGTCCTCCAGGCCGAGGATTCAGGGGTCCATGCCCGGAAACCCCCTGCCGTGTTTCACCCCCAGAGTGAGTCACCTCCATCAGAAACACCTGCTCTGTTGCAGCCGCAGGCTCCCCCGCTCCTGGGATTTCCCTGGGATGTGTCCAGCCCTCTTTTTAGAGGCTGCTTCTTTTGGGTCCTCCAGCAGGCCGTATCTGGGGGTCCATTTCCCCCACAGGTTGGAAGTCCTCTTGTCTGGGTAACAGTGCTTGTGATCCGCATGTCCAACTAAGACACAAGGATGGCAGTTTCAGAAGGTACTGCCTGTGGTGTGCCGGACATGAGCGTGGGATGCCCAAAGGACACAGCACTGGGCCCAAAATTCAGCTACTGTCAGGAGACGGGATTGCAATGGAAATCTGTTGATCATCCTGTTTCTGAAGGAAAGGGACTTCGAAGCACAGATACCCCCGTGCACACACAGTCACACGCACTCACACATTTACACCCACACACACACACATTCACTTGCACACACATATACCCCCATGCACACACACACATTCACATGCACACACATATACCCCCATGCACACACACATATACACCCATCCACACACACATTCACATGCACACACACGGATTTACATGCACACATTCACATGCACACACATATACCCCATGCATACAGTCACATGCATACACACATATACCCCCATGCACACACACATATACACCCATTCACACACACATTCACGTGCACACACACGGATTTACATGCACACATTCACATGCACACACATATACCCCCATGCACACACACGTATACACCCATCCACACACACATTCACATGCACACACACATATACCCCATGCATAGTCACATGCACACACATATACACCCATCCACACACACTCACATGCACACACACATATACACCCATCCACACACACATTCACACACACATTTACATGCACACATTCACATGCACACACACCCATGCACACATGCATTCACATGTACACACACCCATGCACACATATACACCCATCCACACATTCACACACATATACCCCCATGCAGTCACATGCACACACACCCATACACACAGTCACATGCACTCATACATATACACCCATACACACATTCACATGCACAATCACATGCACACACATTCACATGCACACACATATACCCCATGCACAGTCACATGCACACAGTCACATGCACACACATATACTGCCATGCACACACATTCATAGGCACACACACATACCCTCATGCACACATTCACACACACGTGCATTCACATGCACACACATATACACCCATGCACACAAATACACTTACATGCATGTACACACACTCACCCAGGGTGGCCCTGCCCAGCCAGGTAGTTCTCTGACACAGAAAAGGACAGGAAAAAAAAAGAGCTGTTCTTCGTGCTCACGTATCTCACGGAGAATTAATCTCATCCACTTATCCCACTTAAACACATGATAGATGCTGGGCTAAAAACAGCCACCCCCGAGCATTTGCAGAACATTTCCAAGCCCTGGGCAGATGATAAAGATAGAAGAAATGAGACTTCATTTGTACTTTTTAATTCCTAAATGTTTTGACAGCTCACGAAATGGACGGTTTTATGCATTTCTTCTTCCCGACATCCGATGTCACTGTCCTAACCCTCACCCATCAGGGTGATGGTACATCATGCCTGAGTGAAAGGAAGGAAGTCTGGTAGACGCTGAGATGCACACGTGTGTATAAGCAGGCACACGTGCACTCGGTCACATGCACAACACACACCCCCTCCCACGCCCAACGTTAACTTTGGGACAGTTAGCTACCTCCTCTGGAGGAGGGAGTGGCACCAAAGAATTGCGGGTCCCAGGACCAGGGTTCAATTTCTGCATCACCTCTCGTGACCCAGGAGACCTTGCTAAAGCCACCACTCTCTGTTAGCCTCAGCTTCCTCACCCAGATGCCAGGTGTTTGTGTGGGTGTCCGGCCCCCGACGCTCAGGTTCTGCCACATAGACCTGAGACCAGCAACGTCCATGGCGGGTGGGAGATGCTTCTTAAACAGGTGTCCAGTGAATGCATACGTCCTGCTATGGATGGAATGTGTGCAACCCCCGAGTTCATACACTGAAGCTCTTATCCCCAACGGGGTGCTATTAGGAGATGGAGCCTTTGGGAGGGGATTAGGGTTAGATGAGGTCATGAGGGTGGGGCCCCCAGGATGGGATTAGTGTCCTTAAAAGAAAAGAAGATGCCCCAGAGCTCCCTCTCCACCACGTGAGGACACGGCAAGAAGGCGGCATCTGTAAGCCAGGAAGACAGCCTTGCCAGGGACTAATCTGCCCACACCGTAATCTCAGACTCCCAGCCTCCGAAACCTGGAGAAACAAATGTCTGTTGTTTAAGCTGCCCAGTCTGCAGTGTTCTACTGGGGCAGCCTGAGCTGATGACTACATGTCCCAACTCTGTATTTAAATGAGAATGTCTTCAGGTTATCCAAAAAGCATGAAGAGGAAATAACCAGCACACCTTTCCCCAAAGCCTTTTGAGCTAGAACCCAACAGACAAAAGAGGTCATGGTACTGGTCCAAGCAGCTTCAGTGGGAGCAGCAGAAACTCCTGCAGCACTTACGTGTGCCAGGCGCTGCCCTGAACACCACGAGGGAATCCTTCTGAAGCATCCCCCACCCCCATTCCTAATGATGCCTTCGAAACACGTCTCGGAAACATCCCCGTGGCACCCAGGCTGAGACCCTACGGACACACCTCAGGGTCAATCACCCTTCCATCCCCACCCGCCAGTTCCCCCGTTTCCTGGACAGCCACCACCATGCGCCCCGACTTCCCTGAGTCAGAAACCCCAAATGACCCGAGTCTTTCTTGGTTCACTTTCCACGGGCAACCAGTCAAGAATGCGTGACTTGGTCTCTAGAATCATTTTCAAAACGAACTCCTTCTGCCCCTCTGCACCGGCCTCTAACCAGACCCCAGGCCCATCCCACCACGCCCTCCAGTCCACAGGCTGCTCTGTAGGCTGGGTGCATCTGATCCTACAACATCGCTGTTTTGGGGTTTTTTTTGAAGTACAGTTGATTTACAATGCTGTGCTAATTTCTGCTGCAAAGTGACTCAGTTGTACACATAGAGACACTTTCTTTCTTCATATTCTTTTCCATGATGGTTTATCACAGGATAGAGAAGAGTTCCCTGTGCTCTACAGTAGGACCTTGTTGTTTATCCATTCTATATATAATAGTTGGTATCTGCTAATCCCGAACTCCCACCCATCCCTCCCCCATCTCCCCTCCCCCTTGGCAACCACAACTGTGTTCTGTGTGTCTGTGGGTGTGTTTCTGTTTCGTAGATAGGTTCATTTGTGCCATATTTTAGATTCCACATGTAAGTGAGATCACATGGCATTTGTCTTTCTCTGTGTGACTTACTTCACTTAGTACGATCATCTCCAGGTCCTTCCATGTTGCTGCAAGTGGCATTATTCTATTCATTTTCATGGCTGAGTAATATTCCATTGTATACATGTACCACACCTTCTTTACCCATTCACCTGTTGATGGACATTTGGGTGGCTTCCATGTCTTGGCTATTGTAAACAGTGCTGCTAGGAACACTGGGGTGCACGTATCTTTCTGAATTAGAGTTTTGTCTGGATATATGTCCAGGAGTGGGATTGCTAGATCATATGGTAGTTCTATTTTTAGTTTTCTGAGGAATCTCCATACTGTTTTCCATAGTGGCTGCACCAACTTACATTCCCCCCAACAGTGTAGGAGGGTTCCCTTCTTCTCCACACCCTCTCCAGCATTTGTTATTTGTAGACTTTTTAACGATGGTCATTCTGACCAGTGTGAGGTGATACCTCACTGTAGTATCGATTTGCATTTCTCTAATAATTAGTGATGTTGAGTATCTTCTTGTGTGCCTACTGGCCATCTGTAATAACACCACTATTGACATCCGTTATCGGGCGTCCTGGGAAGAGGTCCAGACCCAACATCTAAGACACTCACTGGGGCTGGGACCAGTTGTCCTGGGGAGAATGGAGATGGGGGTAGCTCACACCATTTGTGGGGATCTGGGGTTCTGATGAGGGACCCAGCAGACAAGGGAGAAATGACAGTATGGCCACCCTCATCTTGAGCTATTTCTGCATCACTGATGGTCCCAGCCTGGTTCAGGCTCCTTGGACCTTAGCCCAGCCTTCAACCCTCTCCAAGGGCTGCATCTTTTGTGTCCTGCGTCCACTGCAAGGGCAGATCATTGACACCGTCCTCCTCCTTTCAGCACTCATGAAGATTGCTGAGGAAGGGAGTACCCACTGCCTGGTACGATGTTGGGACATACCTCCCGATGCCCTACTAACTGTCTTCACAGCTCTGTGCAGAGAGATGTCACGAGTCTGAAGGACATCACGCCCTAACCCCCTGCTCCATGCCTCCTAGGGAATCCCATCTGAGGTGATGTGATCTTTTTTTTTTTTCCTAAGGTGTATAGAAAATGGGAGATGTTATTTATCCCAGAGGGAGCACTGTTTAGAGCATCTTCCTGTCTATTCAGAATCCGATATGCATTTCCCAGCACACGGCACCCAGGAAACACACTCCATCATGCCTGGTGCGTGACGTGCACCATCCTCAGATCACGGTATCGGAAGGACAAGGATGTTTCCTGAAAGCTTGTCACCTTTGCTTCGATCAAGGACCCTACAGCGGATTTCTGAAAGACTTTATTTAGACTATACTATAAACTGTGAATTTTAATATATGTTCATTCATAAAACCGAATCGTTTCTAATGTTAAAAAAAAAATCCCTCCACGTTCCCCTCGGTAAACTGGGGGCAGGATTCGTGCCCGCCCCGTGGTCTTGGAATACAGATTAAACACGCCGATGTTTACAAAGTGCTGTGCGACATCCAGCACGTCGTGGGCGTCATCTGGGCGTTTCTAAGACGTGCGTCAAAGGTCTCATCAGGACGGGAGGGGCTGATGCTTCAAGAAGGATTCCCTCGTGGCGTCCGGGGCAGCGCCCGGCACAGGTAGGTGACGCAGGCGCCCACCTGAGAGGTGAGTCTTATCAACGTGCCCCAGAAAGGCAGGATCTGAAGGCAAGGAGCTTAAAAAGCCACAAGGTGATGGTCTGGACACTTGAGATCTAAGGAGAGAGGAGAGTGTCTGAATTTCCTCTGGGGGCTCTTGGGAATCATCACAAAATCGTGGCTCAAAACAGCACAAAGGTATCATCTTCTTCAAATCCTAAGAGGTCGGGAGCATACAGTGGATCTGGGCGAAAATCCAGGTGCGGGCAGCGCTGTATTCCTTCTCGAGGTGTCGTGGGGAGAGTGTTTCCTTGCCTCTTTCAGCTCTGAGAGGCCACTGCATCCCCTGGCCCGTGGTCCTCTGTTCCACCTTCAAAGCCAGGAAGCCATGACCTCTGCTTCTGCCGTCACTTCTCCCTCTCTGACCCTCAGCCCCCCAGCCTCTCTTATGAGGACCCCTGTGATGACCTTGGGCTTCCCCTGGGTCACCCAGCATCTCCGGCGAGAGGCTGACCTCCAAGGAGCCTGGAGTCATGGATGGCGGGTCCCTATGACATGATGGAATGTCAACTGGGGGTGTCACATGTCTTAAGCTGCTGGGACAGCGTGCTTGCACCTGGATGCTTGGTCCCCGACAACGGAGCAGCTCAGGACGCAGAGGTGAGACAGAAGGCTCCCTGGACGTGTGTCCCTGAGGTGCTTAACCAGGCCTCTCAGCCGCTGAGCGCATCCATCCAAGAACCAGACTTTCCGATCCGTCTTCACTGGACAGATTTCGATGCGTGGTGAAGGGAACCAACCACGGCCAGCCACATATGTTATTCTGACAAGGGCACACTGCACAGGGGAGATGTGATCGTTTGTAATTGGAGACCTGATAAAGGGAATTTCAAAGGGCTTATTGGACAGGAGCCCCGACCAGGGGACCAGAGGTAGTCAGCATTGAAAATCGTGGTACAATTTTTTCGTGGTACGCGTTGACCTTGAGGGGGTGCGGGAAGGCAGCCAGGATGACACCCCCAAATGCAAGGGTCCGACGGCCTCTGGGAGATGCAGGTTTTTCTGTATCGGAGCTAGATTTGATTTATGATGCTACTAACTGCTTCCTAGACGCCTGAAGGGCACTCACTCCCTCTGAAGACCTTCCCTGACCCTACGGCACAGACAAATGGAATGGTCTTGACTTGCTTGTAGAAAGAACCAATTAAGCCTCTTATCTTTATGAATGTAGCAACCTGCTGGGTTGTTTCAAGGTACTAACTGGTTTACCCAGGGGACCGGCTCTGAATTTGGAATCAAGTCCACGGCTTTTGATAACATGTAGAATAGAGGTTTCGGAGTGATAGAAAAGAATGCCATTAAATGACATAAAGGGACATAAAGACACATAAATCCTCTACACTCCCCCCCGGGCCCCCAGGGACTGAGGGCACACCCTTGAAGACTTCACACAATGCATGCACACACACGTACGTGTAACGAAATAATATGTATAATGATGACATACAATCATTACAAAGGTGACATCAGAGCCTGCCACTGTCCTACAACTTTTTTCTTTTTACAACTCACATCACTTTTGCTTTATTACCATGGTAACAAATAGGCTTCCACTATGGAATGCTACAGTTTCCATAATTTCCTCTCTTATATATAAAAGCACCATTACTCAGTGCCCTGTGGTTGCACTTTTAAACCCAAATGTGCGTGTGATGATCAAAAGATTTTTTAAAAATGATTCGCAGGTGCAAGCTTCACCTCCATGTTCGACCACAAAGAAAGAACACCACGTACTCTCTCGGGATGTACAGGGATTCCTGGAGGAATAGGGAGTATGTCGAAGCGTGGATGTTTTGCTAGCGAAAGAACGTAAAATTTGAAAAATTTTAACATCCTTTGCTTGAGAATTGAGAGACTAAAAGGTGAGCTGAGAAGAAGCAAACTGAAAAGAGTTAATGAAGGTCTAAACGGAGCCCAGGGGAGTAGCTGACTTCATTCAACTGGAATCAGGAGCATTCCCGAGCTGGAGGAAAGAGGTTTAGTAAAAACACATCAAGTCTAACACTGGAAACAGACGATTCTATCGATAGGAGGATGCTGCCAGAACTAACCACAGAAGAGGAAGAAACCCTCAAGCAAGCAACAAGCATGGAAGGCATTTTGAAAGCGGACTTAGAATTCCTTTTCTGAAAACTCCCAAACCCTGAGAGTTTTCAAAGGGAATCGTTCCACTTTTCAAAAGCTTCTCATGACAATTAGACTATTCCGAGCAAAAGGGCAGGAAATAGAAAGCTTCTTAATTCTCTCTCTCTTTTCTTTTTCTTTTTTTTTAAACAAATCATCAAAACTTTACCATCCACACTTGTCAAAAAACAGCACAGAAAGGGGATCTCCAGCTCCAGGATAAATATCACTAAGCAAGTGCGCAGTGAAGTCGCTGGGGAACAGAATCCCACAGAATGAGGCTCCACGACGGTCAGAATCATTCGAGAAATAAAGACCACCCCTTCTAGGGAATGTACTGACCCACACCACCCACATAAGGGAGGAAAGGAAACTAAAATGCAGTCCCCTCTCTAGGTCAGAGCCAGCCAGCTTTGTCTGCAAACGGCCAGACAAGAAATGCTTTTGACTTCTGTGGGCTTTTCGGTTTCTGTTGTAACTTCTCAACTCTGCCTTTGTAACATGAAAGCAGCCACGTGTGCCAATAAAACTTTATTCTCAAAACCATGCAGCCAACCCATAGTTGTCTAACCCTGTGCCCCGTAGGTCAGGTCTTTATAAAATTAAACTGATACTTTATTTTTTAAAAAGTAAGATAGGAGGACTTCCCTGGCGGCGCAGTGGTTATGAATCCGCCTGCCAATGCAGGGGACACAGGTTCGAGCCCTGGTCCGGGAAGATCCCACCTGCCGCAGAGCAACTAAGCCCGTGAGCCACAACTACTGAGCCCGTGCGCCACAACTACTGAAGCCCGTGTGCCTAGAGCCCGAGCTCTGCCACAAGAGAAACCACCACAATGAGAAGCCCGCACACCACAACGAAGAGCAGCCCCCGCTCGCCGCAACTAAGAGAAAGCCCGCGCACAGCAACAAAGACCCAACGCAGCCAAACATAAATATATAAATTTCTCAAAAAAAAAGCAAGATAGGAATGATATACAACATAGCATACGATAAAGTATAATATACAAAGGACAATAGGTATAAGTATTCTTCAGAGAGAAACATTAGATGTTTTCCCTTCAAAATAACAAATTAGCTACCAGGACAAATGATACACGAGCTACTATTTAATTGCCTAGAGAGTAGATGGGGACATTTCCAAAAGCAGCACACAAAGGAGACAGTCTGATCCATATATGCAGATTAAATAAGCATATGGCTAAAAAAAAATTGAGATTGAAAATCTATTAGAAAGTAGAAGGTGTCAGGGATGGAACTGGTAAAATCATGTTTTTGTCTCTTCTTTTTTTGTTGTTTTTTTAAAATGAAATAGACATTTATTTTCTTTAACATTGTTTTCCTATATTTTGAAATTATATTTCCCTGTTCCCACATACCATGAATCACAAAGCCATCACCACAGGCAGTACAGGCTCAGAGTATACTGAACATTGTCATCAGTGAGGCCGTTATAATGGGATTCTTCTGATAATGGGATAGAAATTTTGGAATCTCAATATTTCTTTTTTTATAAATTTATTCATTCATTCATTCATTTATTTTTGGCTGCGTTGGGTCTTTGTTGCTGCATGCGGGCTTTCTCTAGTTGCCACGAGTGGGGGCTACTCTTCTTTGTGGTGCGCGGGCTTCTCATTGCAGTGGCTTCTCTTGTTGTGGAGCACGGGCTCTAGGCGCACGGGCTTCAGGAGCTGTGGCACGCGGGCTCAGTAGTTGTGGCTCACGGGCTCTAGAGCACAGGCTCAGTAGTTGTGGTGCACGGGCTACGTTGCTCCGCAGCATGTGGGATCTTCCCAGACCAGGACTCGAACCCGTGTCCCCTGCATTGCCAGGTGGATTCTGAACCACTGGGCCACCAGGGAAGCCCCGTATTTAATATATCAAAATTACTTGAGAAGGAATCATGTCCCTTGAATAAATAATCTTCCATATAACTATGTGCATCTAGGAAGTTATAAATCAACGTGCATTCCACAAATGATATATGCCACATACTCCATCTATATGTATGCATGTATATGTACGAGTGTGCAGATATACACACAGATATACATGTATCTATTTTTTTGTTTCTCCATTTTCAAAGTATTTTTCTCCTATGTGCCAATATCTTTCTCCTATGTTCCAATATCTTCTCCTATGTTCCAATATCTTTGGTTATAACCATACAATATTACTTTCTTGTATGTTCTTGAAGCAGAAAATACAAAGGAAAAAGTACTGGCAACATACATAACCGATACAAACCAACAGCCAGAATAAGGAACAGAGATGAATCCAAAACACAAAGGCTAAACACCCCCTAGAAACACGGGGAAGAGGCATTTCCCGGAAGCCAGCGTCCAGATGCCAAATAATCCCACGGACACCGTTCCACCACAAGGATACTGCGGAAAATGCAAATGTAAATTAAAACACAGCAAATGCCATTTCCTGCTCCAGGACTGAAGAGCTCGGCAGTGGACCCAAGCTGGCAAAGACTGAAAAGTCCAACACTTAACGCATATGATGAAGATGTAAACCCCTGGGAATTCTCAGTACCTGGACTGTGCACTGGGAAAACCAAATGGAATTCCCAGGAAACGTGAACATGTGAGAACCTTCTAGCCTTAAAATGTCACTGCCTGCGATATTCCCTAAAGAAAGTGAGATGTGGAGATCCATGGAGGACCCTTCACGGCAAAGCTGCGGTAACAGGAAAGAACCGGAAAGAACCCAAGTGTCCTTGACCCTGAGAATGGATCTGAACCATGATGTATGTGCAGGTGGACGACTTCACAGGGATGGTAAGCAATAACCTACTTCTACATGCATCAACATGGGCAGATCGCCGACATTTAATACTAAGTGCTTTGGGGTAAACTGTGACCCCTCAAAAGACATGTTGAAGCCCTAGTCCCTGAACAGGACTGTATTTGGAAATGCGGTCTTTGCAGCCATGAAGGTTCTGAGATGTGGTCCTCCTGGATGAGGTGGCCCTACATCCAAGGGTCCTTCTAAGAGACAGAACAGGAGAGACCCAGACACAGAGGAGAAGCCACGTGAAGACAAGAGGCAGAGACGGGAGGGACGCGGCCACGAGCCCAGGGACGCCTGGAGCCCCCAGAAGCTGGAAGAGGCGGGAAGGACCCTCCCCTGGAGCCTCCGGAAGGAGCGCGGCCCTGGGACACCTTGACCTCAGACGTCTGGTCTCCAGGACTGGGGGAGGGTGGATGTCTGTGGTTTTAACCCACCTGATTTGTGGTCATTTATGACAACGACCCCAGGAAACAAATTTATGGTGCAAAGAAAGTACATCACAGACATTACTCTACTTATGTCAGGATGAAAAAATGCAAAATTAAATTTCAGAGACACACCCACGTAATGAGAAACAGGAGAATGGGTAACACCACAGCTGGGATAGGGGTTACGTCTTGGGGGAGGAAGGAATGTGCCTCTGGAGCAAAGCAGGGCGTGGCAGATGCTGTGATGACGTGTGCTCATTTATTATTGACTTTTAAATATTTTATTCTGATGTGTTCAGAGTCTGTAACATTTTTAATAAACCCTATTCAGAACCGAAACAAACATCAGCATTTCAGGAAATAATTAGGAATAAATGCAATAAATATATGGGCATTTATGGAGAATTAATAAGGCACCTCTGAAAAGCTCAAAGATTTTGATCACCAGTTCCCAAGTGTGGCTTTTCCAAGACCAACAAGCAATTCTGCGACTCCAGCAGGGTGTCCTACCATTCAACTCCATTCTGACACATCTACCTAGAGGTAGCCTCAGACCCCACAGGTGAAGGGCTCAGTCCCCCAGGACTACCCCTCCCTCTACCACAATTCCGACGCCAGGTGGTCACCTGTGCCTCGGACCAACCGGCTATAGATGGAAGGTTGCCATGACCCCTCCTGGGGTTCAGTTAATTTGCTAGAATGGCTCGCAGAAGTCAGGAGATATTTTACTCACTAGATCACTGGTTTATTATAATAGCAGATAACTCAGGAAAAGCCAGATGGGACAGATGCAGAGGGTGAGATCTGGGGCGGGGGCAGGGGACCCCCAAACCCTCTCCAGGTTCTCACTTTCCTGGTACCGCCACGTGTTCACGAACTAGGAAACTATCTGAACCCTGACCTTTGGGGGTTTTATGGAGGCTTCATGACACAGGCACCATTGATTAAATTATTGGCCATCGGTGATGGACTCAACCCCCAGCCCCTCTCCCCGTCCCCGAGAGGTCAGGGGGTGGGAATGAAAATTCCAACCCTTTAGCTGCTGATTGGTTTCCCTGGCAACCAGCTACCATCCTTGAGTGAGTTCCAAAGGGCACACCTCATGAACATAACAAGAGACACCTTTCAGGCTCTCAACACTTGGGAAACTCCAAGGATTTTAGGAGCTCTGTGCCAGAAGTGGGAACAAGGACCAGGCACATATATTTCTTATTATAAAACACAGTATCGGGCTCCCCTGGTGGCGCAGTGGTTGAGAGTCCGACTGCCGATGCAGGGGACGCGGGTTCGTGCCCCGGTCCGGGAAGATCCCACATGCCGCGGAGCGGCTGGGCCCGTGAGCCGTGGCCACTGAGCCTGCGCGTCCGGAGCCTGTGCTCCGCAATGGGAGAGGCCACAATAGTGAGAGGCCCGCGTAACGCAAAAAAATAAAATAAAAAAAATAAAACACAGTATCGCAAGCATCAAGAAAGACGTGGTCAAAACCAGAAATGACCTATATTCAGACAGAGAGCAGCTCTGTCTGAAATCCGGAATTAAATCAAAAATCCTCCCACCAAGGGGATCAATGTACACATACAGCTGGTTCAGTTTACTGTATAGTATAAACTAACCCAATCCTGGAAAGCAACTATACACCAATAAAAAAAAAATTCCCCCTCCCAAATTAAGTTTTCTTACGATGATTATATCGGTTGTGAAAAGAGGAACACCGCCAAAATGTACAAAACATGTGAGCAAATGATTGCACAGGAGAACCCCTCCTCCTACATGTTGCTTTTCTCGATTTGCAGAATCATCTAAAAGGTGGTCTGGAAAGATAATCGGTTCAGAGTCAGGAAAGGCAGGACAAGAGAGTGATAGCGTAGATAAGAGTAAATTCAGAACAGACGGAAGCAAGGGCAGGTTTCTAGGAAACCCCTTCAGTAAGCGTCACGGTTGGCGGTTTTAGTCATCGTCATGGTGTGTGGTCAGCAGAGAAGGATGGACCCTTGGACACAGGGCTCCTAGTTTGAACAGGAATGAGCACCTGGGGTCCTCCTACATCACCCCCTGCGGACATCACCTAGGCTAAGGATTCAGTTGTTGCCACAGGTAAAAATACTGGAGGGGAATTTCTAATCACGTCAGCCCAGAAACCATGAAAGTTCAACAACAGAACAATTTACAACAAGGAAAAAAAAATGTTAACCCCTTGACTCATTCTGGCAAAAAGTACTTTCTCTAAGACCGAAGGCACAAGAATTCATCGCGGAAGATGAAACAAGTGATTATGTCCCTAATATACAGAGAAGCTTTTTCTGCATCATCACCTCCCCTCCGCCACGCGCGCGCACACGCACGCACACACGCGCGCACACACACACACACAGATAAGGGTCCCCACAGGACAAGAACCAACAATTCGCACAAGTTGTCACATGCACAAAAGGAAATTCGATTTTGAACGGAACCACAAAGGGGAACTGGGTGATTCAGGAGAGCTGGGTTTTGATGGCCTGCTGACGAAGATGTAATTACAGCTGGTGCTGGCTGCATGCTGGGGCCCGGCTGTAACTGTTAATTCATACTTGTCAGAATCTCAGTTCCACGGGTGGCCCCAAAAGGCTGCACTGAGGAGAGCCCAGTGGTGGAGAACTCAGGGCGACCACTGTCATTTACGGCTTCCACCCTCCCCTCCAGGGCTCTGGCGATCACTGTTTCTAATCTCTGCGACCCCGTGGTGAGGAAGAAATGAATGTGGTCCACCCGCCAAGACTGTGAAAGCTGGTCAGCACCTCCCACTGAAAGGTGATGGTCAGAGGAAAGAAAGACGTAATCCTAGTAAGGAGCCAGACACCGTCCTGTAAACACACCATCTCGCTGCTAACGGGGAAGAAAACGCAGGGTTAAACGGGACCACATACGGTCTGGGGGCAAAACACTAGAAAACTATCAGCAGAAATGTGCTGTGGGAATTTGGGTACCACATTGTACATGTGCACAGCCTCCAGATAGACAAACTCGCTTTTAAAAATTTATCCTAAAAGAATAATCGCTCCAAAGACCTAAACAGACATGTCTCCAAAGAAGACAGACAGATGGCCAACAGGCACATGAAAAGATGCTCAACATCACTAATTATTAGAGAAACGCAAATCAAAACTACAGTGAGGTATCACCTCACACCAGTCAGAATGGCCATCATTAAAAAGTCTACCAACAATAAATGCTGGAGAGGGTGTGGAGAAGAGGGAACCCTCCCGCACTGCTGGTGGGAATGTAAATTGGTGCAGCCACTGTGGAGAACAGTTTGCAGGTTCCTTAACAAACTAAAAATAGAGCTACCATATGATCCAGCAATCCCAAATATCTGGAGAAAACTCTAATTCAAAAAGATCCATGCACCCCAATGTTCACTGCAGCACTACACCCAACAGCCAAGACATGGAAGCAACCTAAGTGTCCATCGACAGAGGAATGGATAACAAAGATGTGGTGTGTATATATAATGGAATATTACTCAGCCATGAAAAAGAATGAAATAATGCCATTGGCAGCAACATGGATGCAACTAGAGATTATCATACTAAGTGAAGTAAGTCAGACAAAGACACATACCATATGATATCATTTATATGTGGAATCTAATTTTTTTTAAATGATACAAATGAACTTATTTATGAAACAGACTCAGACATACAAAACAAACTCATGGTCACCAAGGTGGAAAGGGGGAGAGGGACAAATTAGGATTTGCGAATTAAGAGATACACACTCCTATATATAAAATAGATAATCAACAAGGACCTACTGTAGAGCACAGGGAACTATATTCACTACCTTGTAATAACCTATAATGGAAAAGAATCTGAAAAAGAATATCTCTCTCTCTATATATAAAATATATACATATAACTGAATCATTTTGCTGTACACCTGAAACTAACACAACGTTGTAAATCAACTACACGTCAATAAAAAGCAAAAAAAAAAATACAAAAATAAAAAACAATGTATAAAGAAAAGCAAGAAATAACCACAGAAACACCAATGTGTCTGGGGGCACGGGGCCTCCTTGGGCAGGTAGGTGATTTCATCCCTGTGCTTCCAGTGGGGACAGTAAAATAACGACAACCATGGCCTCTATGGGCCTCACTGGGTTACTTGGGGATTAACTGTATATAAAGGAATTATTTTCAGCTTGTAGCTCATACAGAGGGCGACAGACTGGATGTTAATTTTTCTTATGATTATTGCACGTATCAGGGTAAAACCGACCACAACCTAACTGCACCAGAAAGGAAGTCTGATCAAGAAAGAGATACCCCAGACGGCAATGCAGGGGGAGAGGATTAAGAGGTCCAGACGACTAGGCATAAAGTGAGCTCCAAGGATATCGTGCACAACACCGGGAACAGAGATGATAGTTTCTAATAACTATAAATGGAGTCAAACGTTAAAAAGACAACCCAGAGACCCTTGCATACTAGATCGTCAGGGCTCACTCCACGTGGGCAAAATGGAGCAGGAGGGACACCGAAACAGAAACACGGGGAACCTTTAATCGGAGGGACTTGAGGGGCCTGGCGTTCATCATTTCTCACTTTGGCATCGTGTGAGCCATGGCCATGGCGGCAGGCACATGTCACCAAGCCTTCTGTGTGTCCCCAGCTCCTACCTCCTCTCCTCAACCCCTGTGGTCTGGTTCACGTGTACTGTGAGAGCCTGCCCTTCGCCCCGGCATCCGGCCATGGCTGTGCTGTGCCCTGGGTGTCCGATGCCCTGTGGAGAGGGGTCTGCTGAGGTCTAGCGGGACCCAGATGAGTCCTCCAAGCGGCCTTTGGTGGGACTGAGACTGACATGTCCACACGGCTGGATATAAAATAGAGAACCAACAAGGCCCTACTGTAGAGCACAGGGAACTCTACTCACTATCTTACAATAACCTATAATGTCATGGATTGATCGAGAGATTCTCATATGGAGTGAAGTAACTCAGACAGAGACAAATACCGTGTGGTATCACTTATATGTGCAATCCAAAAAAAGATGACAGATGCAGGGGACACGGGTTCGAGCCCTGGTCTGGGAAGATCCCACATGCCACGAAGCAACTAGGCCGGTGAGCCACAATTACTGAGCCTGCGCGTCTGGAGCCTGTGCTCCGCAACAAGAGAGGCCACGATAGCGAGAGGCCCGCACACCGCGATGAAGAGTGGCCCCCGCTCGCCGCAACTAGAGAAAGCCCTCGCACAGAAACGAAGACCCAACACAGCCAAGAATAAATTAATTAATTAAAAAAAATAATAGAGAAACATGGGTCTTAATGAGATTCTGCAACTTTTTTTTAGTTAGGAACAATTGCTTACCTAATCTAGGTATTTGCAGTTAAACCATGAGTTGCACGTCAGACACCTATTCATTTCCTTCTGCATTAAAAGTTATCAGTAAATCGGGGATACTTAGAAGGTTTTAATAAGTCATCTTCCTTTATTTCAAAAGCTTGGACTTTGTAATGTACTTGTTATCATAAAATACCTGACAACTGGTCTGTCTCATTTGGATGCTGCAAGAATAAAATTAAGATAATATTCAAAAAAAAGATGACACAAACGAACTGAATTACAAAATAGAAACAGACTGACAGGCTTAGAGAACAAACTTACGGTTATGGGGGGAAGGGTCAGAAGGAGGGATAGATTGGGAGTTTGCGGTTAGCAGATGCAAACTCTCACAGGTAGAATGGATAACCAACAAGGACCTGCCGGAGAGCACAGGGAACTCTACTCAATATTCTGTAACAACCGAAATGGGAACAGACCTGAGAGAGTGGATACATGTATATGCGTAACTGAATCGCTGTGCTGTACCCCTGAAGCTTACACCGCACGGTTCATCAACTGTACGCCAACAGGAAATAAAAAGAGAAGCAAAGCGCTGTCCAAGGAGACACCGCGCGCAGGGCGGCACAGACACAAGCAGGAAGCACACGCGATTAATCCTGAACTGGAGGGAGGCTGGAGGGGAAGACACACGGCTTTCACTTCTCGAGGCAGACAGGTGTGCTTCCAACGCCCTTCAAGAGTGTGCAAACCAGGGCTTCCCTGGTGGCGCAGTGGTTGAGAGTCCGCCTGCCGATGCAGGGGACACGGGTTCGTGCCCCGGTCCGGGAGGATCCCACATGTCGCGGAGCGGCTGGGCCTGTGAGCCATGGCCGCTGAGTCTGTGCGTCTGGAGCCTGTGCTCCGCAACGGGAGAGGCCACAACAGTGAGAGGCCCGCGTACCGCAAAAAAAAAAAAAAAAAAAAAAAAAAAAGAGTGTGCAAACCAGGGCCAGGGAGAGCCCAGAAGGACAACCCCAGATGCCGCCTGCTCTTTCAAGACATGACCCTCTGAGATCCATCAGCCCCGAGTCAGACACGCTCGCTAATGACCAGGGTCCTTGGGAGCAAATGCAAGCCCGCCACCGGCCTCTGACCGAAATCGCTTTTTCTCTTTTCCAGCAACAACAAGAACAAAAAAGTGCCGCGTGGATACACAGGGGAGGGTTCTGCCTCGGTGCTTATCTCGGCAACGGGACCACGGGCTCCCAGGCCACGAGGATTCTCATCGTCCTGAGGACCGCCCCACCCCCCCACCCCGGGCACGAGTACAGAAAGCCCAGCCCCTTCGGGAAACCAAACTCTGCCCACGTGGGCTCGGAGCACACAAGCCACCGCGACACACCCGACCACCGCAGCCTTACCTTGAATAGGCACCACCCGAACAGCTTCTTAATGAGCCGTGTGCCCCAGAAGACGTGTCTATACAGGTCGGTGTCCACCACGCCGGGGTCGGCCACGTTGGCGGTCACGGCGCTGCCCGTGGCCTCCAGCAGCGCCTGCAGGCGGTAGGTGAACAGCACGAGGGCCAGCTTGCTCTGGGCGTACGCCGCGTGCGCCGAGTAGCTGCTGCTGCAGAAGCAAAGCGGGAGAGGGTGTGAAACGCAGGCGTCTGGCCCCGATTTCCCCTCGCCCGACCGGGGAGGCAACCTCCAGCTACAGGCTGAGGGCAGCTACACACGCACCTGAGTTCAAGCGTCTTACGAGAATCGTTTCCATCTCTGAGAACTGACTGCGTTTTGCTCTCCTCCGAACGCTCAGCGCTCGGGAAACAGGCCCTGATGCGTGTCCCACTCGGACACAGCCTGTCCATCTTAGCTTCCTGTCGTTGCAGATCATGTTATGGGGGGCACAACGTGTTGACAACCCGGGATGCCTCTCTGGCAAAACACATCGTTTCTCATTCCTTAGGGCTTAGTCACTTTCTTCAGGCCCACAGCTCCTTTTCCTGAGTTTTATGGGATATGAATACAGCCCCACCTGAGTTCCTTCTTCTGGTGGGATGTGCCCCATATTCTATGTTACTTTCACTCTTTCAACCTCAGAGGTGTCTCCTAAGTTGGGAGAAAATCCATCCGTGGAATTCACCCTCGTGGGAGTTTCACACAAAGATGAAAAGAAGGAAATCAGAGTCGTCGCGTGAAACGCGGAGAAAACACGCTTTGGAATTCAACGGACAAAGGCTCTTCCTAAATAGGAATTAAAAATTGCAATAAATGGGGACTTCCCTGGTGGCGCAGTGGTTAAGAATCCACCTGCCGACGCAGGGGACACGGGTTTGAGCTCTGGTCCGGGAAGATCCCACATGTCGCGGAGCAACTAAGCCCGTGCACCACAACTACTGAGCCTGCAGGCCACAACTACTGAGCCTGCGCTCTAGAGCCTGTGAGCCACAACTACTGAGCCTGCATGCCACGACTACTGAAGCCCTAGAGCCTGTGCTTCTCAACAAGAGAAGCCACTGCAATGAGAAGCCCGTGCACCGCAACAAAAAGTAGCCCCTGCTCGCTGCAACTAGAGAAAGCCCACGTGCAGCAACGAGGACCCAACGCAGCCAAAAAAAAAAAAAAAAAAAAAAGATTGCAATAAACGAACTAACTTGACTAAATGATTCAGAAAAGCGAACTGAGAAAATGTGACCAAGGAAAGCACAGAAGGGGAAAAAAATAATAAAAGGAAAAGGGAAATATTAGAACGTAGAAAACAGGACAAGAAAGGGTATCAGAAATCGAGCCTCGTACGCTTAGTTGCCACGTGAGACTTTCTGAAAAACCTCAACTCTATAAATTGCACACATGGGCGCTTGTCTGTTCCTATGTGACAACCACATCAACCCCTTTTCGGACTGATTTCCGGCCTCCTGCTGTTTCCTGGGTAGCATCTTTCTTCCTCATCAGCACGTCCCCACCGTGTGCCCATCACACAGCCCCTCGTCACAACAGGCCACAGGCAAACTCGGAGGTTTGGCCTCGGGTCCATGCAGTTTAAGCTGAAAAGAAGCCCCGCGTCTTTTGTCTGAAAGATGACTCAGAACAAGTCAGCCAAGGGTGACACCGGACAAGCTGGCCGCAGGGCGTCGGCCAAAGGAATTCCAAACAGGTCTTCTGTTGGAGGGAGGAATTAAGACAAAAATATAGCGCACAGACGCCCTCCTCTGATCCACGACAACCTCCCAATTATCGTCGAGATACTTGTTTTGGGCAGTTTCCTCCTGTCTCTTCCCCCCAGAAGAGGAGAGAGCTCCAAGAAAGAGGGAGTTATTAAGTGGGGGGAGAGAAAGGCTGAACTTTCACCTTGGAATTGGGCCATGTCGACCTCACGTGCACGCGTCTGCTCCTGAATTACCAGGGCTGTTTGGGAGGGAACAGGAACCCCGAATTTAGAAAGAAGCGAAGGAACCATAAATGTGCACATTCCTCAAGGGTCAACTGGCAAGTGATGTAACTGTAGTTTCCTAGGGTAGCATGGAGAAGAGAGAACGGAAATTCTCGAAATATACTATGTGGCTGGGAAAGTCAATACATTTCTCTACAGGAGGAAAAAAAAATCAAGAGTACAAGTCATTTCAGGAGAGGTTCCCTGGTGGATTTAAAGATAAATAAACATCCACAGTAGAACTGGAAAAGAATCAAAGCCGATACACAAGAGGACATGATTCCCCATGAAAGTTTAAAAACAAAGCCCGGAGGAACGGCAGGGACACTTGGTGTTTGAAACAATGAAGAGACTGTTGCAATTTTAACAGACAGAAGGCAGCTGAAAGGGAGAATCAATCCACAAACTTAAGCAGAGGTAGAAGAAATTCAGGAAATGTCTGCATGGCTTGATTCGAAACATGAGATTTTTAATACGTTGCTTTTGTAACGAATGGTGTCAAAAGGTAGAACGGAAACCATAAAAATATATCTTTGTTTTCAATAAATGATAATCTGTTGATGTAACTACTTCATAACGAATTTGAAAGTCGATCTGGAACAGAAGTAGAGGCAGTCTTGTGGTAGAGGCTTTTTGTCGGGGAGGAAAAATTTTTCTCCTGTACTTCTGTGTTCCGTACCTGAGGCGTGCAACTTAAACCACCAAGTGTCAGATTAAAGAGAGAAGTTTTTACTTCTAACTTTACACGTATGGGGAACTTCATAGAAAAGAAGAGAAAACCCCAAAGAGTTGGGAAGTCCTCATTGCTCACAAGTTTCTGCTTTTAGTCAGATAAGGGAGGCTCCCGAAAGGCACCCTTCTGCATCTGTTGCTTCTCCAGAAGCTCAAAATAACCTGTATGTCAAAGTGGCATATTCTGAGTTGGCATACTCAGACCCCCACCACTTTCTCTACCTTACAGACAAGAGGAGGAAAGGTGAAAAATGATATTTTGAACACAACATATGCAAAGCTGTGTATTGAATCAAAGACTCGATAATCCTCAAAGGCGTTCTTGATTAAAAACTAGGAAAACATTACTTAGAGATGGGAAAGCCTATTCCTAAATTGAAGCAGCATGGCTTTCTGGTTGGGAAGAGGACACTGGATTTTTGGATCCCTGTTTCATGTAAGCAGTGTGTGACATTTACAAGATTGAGGACTGTACCTGGTCTCCACCTGGCATTGATCTGACAGCCGATCTACACCCACTGAAGAAGTTACACTGAGCCACCAGAGACCAGGTGCTAAGTGCACAGGGTCCGCTAGTGCCCCCGTGCTCAGCAACATGCCAGGAATGTAGCAGGTCATACGTTGCCGCTAAGCAAATGAGGTTTTCAAGTTCTCATCAAAGACAAAGTTACTATTGCCTATGACAATAAATGCACACCCACATATTTCTACCTTTTAAAAAATACACACGTGAAATCTACATTTTAATAAAGTATTGTAGGGGGGAAATCTTTTCCCTCTATCCTCTTAGGTTCTGTCCTGGGGCCTGCAAATCAAACTGTTGAAGGACAGTTTAACGGGAGAAAACAGTTTTAATTACGTACATACATATAGGAATCCCCAAAACGATGTGATTCAGGGAGGTGGCCAGATGATAGAGGCTTATCTACCATCTTAGGGTAAACAAAGGAAAAGGGGTTTGGGGATTCTGGGTGGAGGCGGCAGGTTATGGGAAGGGAAGAAGTGTGTGTATATAAAAAGGACCGTCTTGTTATGCAAATAAGAGTCTCGGGGCGAAAAGAGTCATCTCCAGGAGTAGCTCTCTCCCTGGAATGGAGACCTTACTACACATGGAAAATCCCTGGATAAATGTAAATTTCCTTTACAAAACAGCAAATTGATACTGTATTTTTTAGACAGTTGGGGGCGGTGGCGGAGGGAAGTAAAGAGCGTTTCCTGGGTCTGCTTGTTCTCAATTGCCTTTAGCTCAAAAGATGGCATGTATCAAAGAGGTACACTTGGGGCTAGCGTGTCCTGGTCCCCTTCAGTAGGACCAAAGGTATACCTTGGGAGAACTTTTTAAGGACAATATTAATTTTTCATTATTATAAAAGAAATATATATTGGTTGTAAAAAAATGACAAAGCTCAAAGAAGAATGGAAAATCAATTCCATAGTGATGTCAGTGTTCCCCTCCACCAAGAAATGGCCATTGATCACACTGCCTGAGTGAGTATATTTGTATAGACACAGATATGTATATGAATGTGTGTACATATGTGTGATCGCACATATATGTACATGAATGTGTGCAACCACACATATGTGTATGAATGTGTGTATACGTATGTGTAATCACACATATGTATATGCACTCATATATACATATGTGTCTATATACTCATATATACATAGATGTATCTGTGTCTACATATATACTCATATATATACATGTCTATATATATACTCATATATATGTATATGTGTCTATATGTGTCTATATATATACTCATATATACATGTGTCTATATGTGTGTATACATATTCATATATACATATTTGTGTCTATATGTGTGTCTCTATATATATATACACCCATTTACATATATGTGTGTGTGTATATATATATATATATGTTTGTGTGCGTGTATTCCATCCTATCTTAAAGATGGCTTTCCTCACTGGCTTTCCACCATCTTTGACCTACACCGTATTAATCCTATGCTTTGATGTTTCAACTACTTCCACACGAGTGGTCAAGGTTACTTCTGCACACTGCTCTCTACTGCCCACAAGTAAACTACCGCCCACCTGTCTTAGAAAACCATTTCGCATTAAGTGTCTCACGAGGAGTCCGTTTCCTGAACTCCCTCAATCCCATGAGAAATCATGCCTATGACTATGGGATTTCTAAGACAATATCTTGAAAACCATTAATTCACTGAGCTTTCTTGTTGAAGGAAAACCCCAGGGAAACACACATGACCCTGAATGTGGATATGATTAAGGGTATCTGAGGTCTGTGTTTTCAGCGTGTTATAGAAAACATTATTCTCCTCTTGCCGTTGGAGATCAGAAAAAACCAACTGGCCTGGACAGCTTATTATAAGAAAGGAGCTCTTCATTGATTACCCCGATGGACACCGTGCCATATGTGTGTGTGCGTGTGTGTGTGTGTGTGTGATGGCTCAGTCCCACTCCAGTAAGACAACTGACTGTGTGATGCTCACTTCATATGAGTAAGTCCCATTTGCTTCCCTTGAAAGTTCAATTCTGAGACAGTAACCCATGAGCACATGGCAAACACGATTATGGAAACTCCACGTACTACCCATAACCTAGTTTCCAGTTGGCGCGTTTTGGATGCTGGCCGAGCCTGGTAACGATCAGTCTGCAAGCAGGACCCGTAGCCAGCACGTCGGCAAGTCAATAATCCCTCAGCTCCAAACGAAGTTCTCCCTTGACAAGACGAACAACTGCCTTGCATTCTGCCTTGGTGTCCTAGGTTTAACACGACGGAGGAAGATGGAAAGAGAGACCACCCACCAGGACCTCTGAAAGTATCGTCAGCTAAGAGGAGTCTGTCCTTCCACGAAGGGAAGTCGGCAGAGACAGCCCGGGATGCGGCAGGGCCGCCTGTGAATTCCAGCCTCATCCAAACACCTGCTACAGTTGGTCACAGAAGCACGGCAAGGGTGCCGGCTGCCTGTAAGGGGTCCCAGGACACACACTGAACATGCTAAATGTTTAGTGAAAACCACATCAATGCAGGACAGCATATTTATAACATGACATCTCACCACAGAGGTGCCACAACCAACGATATACGAGGATGTGAAGACGCACTTATGAATAAAAGAGTGAAAAACTGCCCCAAAGTTAAGTTTGGGAAACTCAAACCAAGACAGCTATGTTCACAAGACAGGGCCGTGCCCATAATGTGTCAATGATTACTGTGTCTCCAAAGCAAGGTCAGGCTGAAATAACGTGAGCCTTAAAAGGTTAAGGATGGGGCCTCCCTGGTGGCGCAGTGGTTGGGAGTCCGCCTGCCGATGCAGGGGATGTGGGTTCGTGCCCCGGTCCGGGAGGATCCCACATGCCGCGGAGCAGCTGGGCCCGTGAGCCATGGCCGCTGAGCCTGCGCGTCCGGAGCCTGTGCTCCGCAATGGGAGAGGCCACAGCAGTGAGAGGACCGCGTACCGCAAAAAAAAAAAAAAAAAAAAAAAAGGTTAAGGATCTATCCATTGGAGAGGGACAAATGGTGTGTGCTGTGGGCTGAATTGTTTTCCCCCTCTTCCCATAACAGAAGAGGTTATGCTGTGGAGTCCTAACCCCCAGAACCTCAGGATACAACCTTCCTTGGAAATAGGGTCTTTACAGAGGTGATCAAGTCAAAATGAGGTTGTCTGGGTGGGCTGCGATCCAATATGACTCGTGCCATAAAGCAAACTCCAGAAGCTGGAGAGAAGCCTGGAAGAGACGGAGCCTGGGCGGGTTCCTCCCAGGGCCTCCACGAGGGACCCACCCTGCCTAGCCAGCCAACCTCGATCGTGGACTTCCAGTCTCCAGGACTGTGAGACAGTAACTTTCCGTTGTTCTAAGGAACCCAAATTTCTGGTCCTTTGTCATGGCCGCCCCAGGAAACTCATACAGTAACCACTGTTTTACAAAAGCAAAAGTTACTTGGGAACTGGCGGTCCAGTGGTTAGCACTTCGCACTTTCATTGCGTGGTCTGAGTATGATCCCTGGTCAGGGAGCTAAGATCCCGCAAGCCACACGGCGTGGCCAAGAAAGAAAAAAGAAGAAGTTACTTGGTACAAACCATAACAATGTGGACTTCGCTGATTTACTCCACTGAAGAATAGAGAAGAGAGAAAGCCAAGAAAAATAAGGAGACTTTTCTACGTTCAGAGGAAGTAAGCCCATAAGATGTGAGTTTCTTGTGGGGAGAGGAAGCCATGAGAAGAGTGTGCTTGTGAGGAACCCTATGAAAGTCCCCTCTGAGCTCTGGTCTGTAGCTGCACCTCTGTGGACAGAGCCACAAGACCCAGGGACACGCAACACTTGAACCCAAAGAAGCACCTTGGCTGGTGACACAGCACGTAGCCTAATCCTGCATCCCGAGGGTTCTGTTAACTTTGCCACTAAGAGCAAATCTTAATCTCTTGATCTCTTCCGAGGTCAAGAGTCAAGATGGGGGACTCGCTTTGGTTTGGGTCCAAGGAGAGGAGGTAGCAGGGTACCATTTTCCTAGCCGAGGGCAGCCCAGGAAACAGCTGCCTGCATTAAGAGGGGAGGGTCCAAGGACAAGCAGGACGAGCTGTCCCCGGGAGAGGTGCAGAGGGGTCTTCCCGTGCGGCCACCCTCAGGGCTGGCACGCAGCTGGGGCACCTCTGACGCGACCCCCGCAGAGGGTCCCTTGGGTCCCGAGGTGCCCATGGGTGCAGGAGGCTGAGCACGGAGACAAGTCAGGGTGCAGGGTGGGTAGACGACCGACACCACGGCACATCACCTACAGAATGCCTTGCCCACATCTGTGCCCCTGACGGTTCATTTCACGTGTCCACGCTCAAGTGTTTGGTCCAGTGCCAGTCTAGATGGTGCCAGGAAGTTATTTTTCAGAGGAGATGAACCATGAAACCAGTAGCCTGCGTGTAAAGCAGGTGAACCTCGGCCATGTGGGTGGGCCTCGTCCTATCAGGTGAAAGCATTCAGGGGAAAAGAATGAGGTTCCCCCAAAAGAAGAAGGGATTTGGCCTCAAACACCGCAGCATAGAAATGCTACCTAAGTCACCTAGCCTTTAGGTTCAAGACTACGACCTAAGTCACCTAGTCTTTAGGTTCAAGACTACAAACGTCACCGCTTCCCTGAATCTCTGGCCTGCTGGTCAACCTTGTCAGCTCCTCCAAGCATGGGAGGTAGTTTCTGAAAACAAGTCCAACTCTAGTGGGGAGCGGGAAGGGGGGGGCAATATAGGGGGAGGGAAGTAAGAGATATAAACTATTATGTATAAAATAAGCTCCAAGGGGACTTCCCTGGCAGTCCAGTGGTTAAGACTCTGTGCTTCAGCTGCAGGGGGTGTGGGTTCAATTCCTGGTCAGAGAAGCAGGATCCCACAAGCCACACGGTGCAGCCCAAAAAAAAGAATTTAAAAAATAAAAAAATAAGCTACAAGGATATACTGTACAGCACAGAGAATATAGCCAATATTTTACAATAACTGTAAATGGAATAGAACCTTAAATTGTGACTCACTCTGTTGTACACCTGCAACTTATATAAATTATATAATATCTGTGGCAATTTTTAAAAAAAGATGCAACAGAGCTTTGTGCAGTTGATACCTTTAAAGAAAAGTCAGTCTCTCCCTCTCACATATACGTAAATTATAACTATACATATAATTATAATTGCATAATTACATAAATATTGCAGATATATTTTATATCATTTACATATTATATATAATTAACTATTATAGATATACAAGTATTAAATAAATTCAATATAATTTTTTTACTTAAATAGTATATAGCTTTTTCACCCTCTTCCCACTAAATATAACTTTTTTTTTCTTTTTTAACCAAGCTGTCCACTACATCACAAGTCTTGTTCACTGACTACAATTTTCCCAAGATTCCGCCCACCTCTTCCACTGGAATTTCTTCTGTAGGAGGAGGGACTGAGTGCAGCCGGGCAGAGGTGACAAGCCCTCTCGTGTGGAACAACCCACCTGGGTTTGGAACACTTCATGCTTTTACAAGTGATTTATGCTTGACAAGAACGCTCCTTACCCAAGCCAGCAAATCAATCTTGGCAATTAACCGTCATCACCAGCGGTGTCTACATCAGGTGCGAGCCAAGAATTCACTCTTTTTTTTTTTTTTTACCCGGAAAGGCAGCATGTTTTTAACCCAAGTGGTTCTCAAATGTCAGCATGCATTAAGAGCCCCTCAGAGGGCGTGTTAAACTTCCCAATGCCTGGCCGCACACCCTGAGTTTGGCTTGTTTTGTTTTGAACACGGTTTTAACGTTTTAACAGTCTATTGTCAAGCCTTTAAAATAGAACAAGCGTGAGTTAGGCTCTTTTGGTTTTTTTAAAGGTAATTTTCTGTATGTTTATTATAGAATGAAAAGGCTGTATGTGGCGTGGTCTCAAGTGAAATATACACTATAAGGTATATATAAGATTTACCTGGAGGGGGCAGGTTGCTAGGAAATACCCTTTTATTGTCTTTTTAAACAATTTTGATGGCAGTAGAGTTGCTTTACAATGTTGTGTTAGTTTCTGCTGTACAGCAAAGTGAATCAGCTGTACGTATACCTATGTCCCCTCTTTTTTGGATGTCCTTCCCATTCAGGTCACCTCAGAGCAGTGAGGAGAGTTCCCTGTGCTATACGGCAGGTTCTCCTTAGTCATCTATTTTATACATAGTAAGATTTACAGTACTGTGGTAGTTTCAGGTGTACTACAAAGTGATTCAGTTATATATATGTGTATACATGTGTGTGTGTATACGTACATATATTTTGTCAGATTGTTTTCCCACCCTCAGAGTTTTGATTTCACAAGTGGTGGCTGTGTGGTCTGAGCATCTACCTGTATCATCCATCACTTCTCAGGTGATACAGATGCTGTTGCTCTGGGGACCCCACCTTGAAAACCACGGTCCTAAACGGTCTCATCCCCTTTGGATAACCATTTAGGGGAAAAAACGATAACAACGAGATGCCTTTGGTGTGATTCGACATAGGAAACGTAAACAAATACAGGAGGGCAGTTATCACCGCTTCCTGACACACTCACTCCTGCGGGCCATGAGATTACTTCTCTGCAAATGTCAGAGTTTTGTGCGATGCCATAAAAAGCTTCATTTTAGAAAAAGGAAGCTACGGTGCACACATCTGCGTTCTCTCTTGCATATTTCTACACCCGTATTCAAAGGAGAAAAAGACAACGATATTCCTGAAAGAAGCGCCCCACCCCGTACACGGGTCCCCTTGTCACGATGCTGGGTTTTTTTTTTTTTTTTTTTTCAGTACACGGGCCTCTCACTGTTGCGGCCTCTCCCGTTGCGGAGCACAGGCTCCGGACGCACAGGCTCAGCGGCCATGGCTCACGGGCCCAGCCGCTCCGCGGCATGTGGGATCTTCCCGGACCGGGGCACGAACCCGCGTTCCCTGCATCGGCAGGCGGACTCTCAACCACTGCGCCACCAGGGAAGCCCACGATGCTGTTTTTTACGAGCCGTGTGGAGTCATGCCCCCATCAGATGCAGGAAACACTTGGCGATCCTATACCCTCTGCAGACCCTGAGCCTGGACCCATGCGGATGAGAGAACCACTCTGTCCAAAGACGCCCCTTTGAGGGACGACTGGACCCCAGGAGTTAAAACACAGGGTGTTGAGTCCAGGGGGAGAAGCAGCCGCATTGCTGTGCGAGTGCTTGAGGCGACATTAGACTCTCTAGAGGCTCAGGGGCCTTTTCATTCTCTTGCTATGCACGCCCTGTGCGGAAAGCACCGGGTTGGCTCAAGGGCTACGCACGCCTACGTGCTGAGAAATAAACGGGGACAACTCAGAAACGGCAGCGAACGAAGTCAGCCCGTTAACTCCATCAGGACCCCAGAGCGCCCGTGACACCCATCCTGGCCCGGCTCAGAGGCCACGGGGCTGGTCCTCCACGAGACCCACACACTCTGAAGGTCTCCTTCAGCCCCAGCACAGGTGACCCACAAACTGGGGGCTGAAAGCCACAGGACTTCATCCTCCCCCAGTCCTGGAGGCCAGGCGTCTGAGACAAATAGCACAGGACAGCACTTATATGTGGAATCTAAAATATGACACACAGGAACTTATCTACCAAACAGAAACAGACTCACAGACGCAGAGAACAGACCTGTGGTCGCCAATGGGGAGGCGGAGGAGGGGAGGGGAGGGGGGAGGGGGAGGGGGAGGGGAGGGATGGACTGAGACTCTGGGATTAGCAGGTGCAAACTGTTACATTTAGGATGGATAAACAACAAAATGCTACTGTAGAGCACAGGGAACTCTACTCAATATCCTGGGATAAACCATCATGGAAGAGAATGCGGAAAA
The DNA here is from genome assembly GCF_039906515.1 of Pseudorca crassidens. Taxonomy (NCBI): domain Eukaryota; kingdom Metazoa; phylum Chordata; class Mammalia; order Artiodactyla; family Delphinidae; genus Pseudorca; species Pseudorca crassidens. The sequence continues at coordinate 1,807,435 of NC_090318.1, forward strand.
AAACGTATATATGTGTATAACGGAATCACTCTGCTGTACACCAGAAATGAACACAACATTGTGAGTCAACTATACTTCAATTAAATAAATTTTTTTAAATATATGCTTCTCAGTTTCCTCAAGTGTAAAATGACGATAATAATAGGATTTACCTCAAAGCATAAATATAAATAGACTGATATGGATGTGTGAGTGCCAGTTAGCAAACAATTATTAATACGGGCAGACCTCACTTTACTGCGCTTCACCGATACTGCATTTTTTTTACACACTGAAGGTCTGGGGCTGCCCCGCGTTGAGTAAGTCTCCTGACGCCGTTTTTCCAACATCATTTGCTTGCTCTGTGTCTCTGTGTCACATTTTGGTCATTCTCGCAGTATTTTAAACTTTTCCATTATTATTCTATTTGTTACAGTGATCTCTGATCAGGGATCTTGGATGTTACTACTGCAAAAAGATTATGACTACCTGTAGGCTCAGAGGATGGTTAGCCTTTTTTAGCAATGAGGTATTTTTTAATGAAGGTGTGTACACTGTTTCTATAGCCATGATGCTATTGCACACTTACTAGACTACAGTGTAGCGTAAGCATCACTTTCAGATGAACTCGGAGCAAAAAAATTCGTGTGACTCGCTTTACTGCAGTATTTGCTCCACTGCTGTGGTCTGGAAGCGAACCCGCAGCATCTCCCAGGTCTGCCTGTGTTAGTCAACACAGCTTTCACCTCGAGACAGGTTGATTCACAAACGTTTGGGGGTGTGAACCGCCATCACCTGGGACGAGCACCCTGCCCAGTGCGTCGTGGTGACGGGTCACCCTGACCGTCCTGGCAGCACTCGAGACCCCTGGCGACTGGCACCCACCTGCTCTGAAGGTCGTCCAAGTTCAGTTCCCCGACGTAGTGTGTGGCTGAGGACACGGTCACCACCCTCGCGCTGCAGCCGGGGGCACCCGACTCCCGCAGGGTGTCCAGGAGGAGGTTGGTCAGCAGGAAGTGCCCCAGGTAGTTCACACCAAAGTGCTCCTCAAAGCCGTCCTCGGTGGTCCCCTGCGGCACCATCATTACACCAGCTGCGGACACAGGAGGGTTCACGGACAGTGAGATGGGAGGAAATGGGATGAGGATGGCAGGAGATGGGAGGAGGCGGGATGGGATGAGGTGGGGGGAGGTGGGATGGGAAGAGATGGGATAGGATAAGGTGGGATGGGAAGAGATGGGATGGGATGAAGTGGGATGAGATGAAGTAGGATGGGATGAGATGGGATGGAATGAGGTGGGATGGGAAGAGATGGGATGGGATGAAGTGGGATGAGATGAAGTAGGATGGGATGAGATGGGATGGAATGAGGTGGGATGGGAGATGACATGGTTTGGATAACATGGGATGAGATGGGATGGAATGAGGTGGGATGGGAGATGAGATGGTTTGGATAACATGGGATGAGATGGGATGGGAGGAGATGAGGTGGGATGAGGTGAGATGGGATGAGGATGGAAGGAGATGAGATGAGGCTGGATGGGATGGGGTGGGATGAGGTGGGACGGGGATGGGATGGGATGGGAGGAGATGAGGTGGGATGAGGTGAGATGGGATGAAGATGGAAGGAGATGAGATGAGGCTGGATGGGATGGGGTGGGATGAGGTGGGACGAGGATGGGGTGGGATGGGAAGAGGTAGGACAGGATGGTGGCGCTGCCCCCCAGGTGGATGGGGCACCTGCCCAGCGCCAGTAGGGTGGCTCTGGTCCTGGCTGCTGCCCCACCTTCCTGCCTCAGTTTCCTGCTCTGTACACGGTGGGGAAGATGCCAAAAGACCAACAAGACCCCTTCCTGCTCTCAAACTCTGCCCTTCAACGGCCCGAGCTTGTAAATGATGAGAAAACAGCAGGACCCCCCAGAAAGTGAGACAGTCCTGAGTCACCCAACAGTGTCCCCCGGGCAGATCACTGTTCTGGATGGGAACAGCCATCCGCAGATGCCAGGGGCCTGGTCTGAGGCGGGGGCAGCACGGCTGGGACACCAGGGGGTGACGCTATCCTATGGTCCACAGGCAGGTGGACAGAGCACTGATCCCCAAACTCACGTTGCCACGGCAGCCCCTCACTCAGGTGAACCCCACAAGTGAATTCATCCCTCAGGCGCCCTTTGGGGAACTGCAGGCCCCAGCAGCCAGCCCCTCGGCCATTGGTCCATAAACACATTTGTGAAGCATATCCTGGGGCTCCGTTCGTTCTACCCGTCAGTTTGGGACACCCAAGCCTGCCCTCCGGTGGGGGGCAAAGGTCACCTAAATCCCTGTCCCTAAGTCCCTCCTACAGAGGCCAGGACACAGGTGATGGGCAGAACACATGCCCGGCCCATATGGTTCCATCTCCTAGAACGGCCAGCAGGCTTGCACGTGTGTTTGTCTATGTGTGTGTCTAGATGTGTGTGCGTGCTGCCTGCCTGTGTGTGTATTTTATTTGTGCATGTAATTCTGCATGTATTCGTATGCTTACTCTAGATGCATTTGTATATGTCCATGTATACATGTGTATCGCGTATATGTTCATATGTATTTGCACACACGTGCACACGCACACATTTATACACATCCATGTTTATGCGTTTGTGTGTTTGCATGCACATGTGTTTATAAATGCCTATCAACTTATGCATGTTTTCTTTTGCATATATGTCGTATGCATGCCTATGAATTTGCAGTGCGGATGCATGTATATGTACTTGCATGAGTGCCTGCATTTGCATAACATGCATATGCAGGTACATGTGTACATATTTGTAAGTATATGAGCAGTTATTTGCCTATGTGTAAGTGTTCACAGTCAACTATGCATTTGCACATGTGTTTATGTGTAATGCATGCATACGTGCATTCCAGTTGTATATTCGTCCACATAGGCTTTTGTATTTACATATATATTTGCATTTTCAAGTTGTTTTGCATATATGCATAATTTTATACACATACGCATATATATTTTTGCATGTGTGTATACATGTGTTTGTACTTGCATGTGTATACACTTCTCTGGGTATATGCATTTACATATGTGTATATGTTTGTGTTGATATGTTTGTTTACATGGATGTATACACATATATTTGTATATGTATATGTACATTTGTATGTGGCTGTATATACATTTCTATATGTAATTCTCTGTATATGCATTTGTATATGTGTTTGTTGATGTGTGGGATTTTTTTTTTGTTTTTTGGGGTTTTTTTTGCGGTACGCGGGCCTCCCACTATTGCAGCCCCTCCCGTTGCGGAGCACAGGCTCCGGGCGCGCAGGCTCAGCGGCCATGGCTCACGGGCCCAGCCGCTCCGCGGCATGTGGGATCTTCCCGGACCGGGGCACGAACCCGCGTCCCCTGCATCGGCAGGTGGACTCTCAACCACTGTGCCACCAGGGAAGCCTGATGTGTGTGTATTTTATATGGATGTATTCGTATATGTATACATATATATTTGTATGTGCTTGTGTATGCATTTCTACATGTAATTCTCCATGTATGCATTTGTATATGTGTATGTTGATGTGTATTTTATATGGATGTGGATTTCTATATGTATATTTCTGTATTTGTATATGTGTGTGTATATATATATTTGTATGTGCCTGTGTATGCATTTCTACATGTCATTCTCCAAATACGCATTCATGTCTGAGTAACTGTATGTGTGGACAGTTTTCCCAGCTGCACTGCAAGGCCCCTCCCGGGCCACACAGGCCACACTGCACGTCCCTCCACACTCAGGTCCCGGGTAGGTTTCACGACCCCGTACATCCCCACTGCAGGTTCTGAGGTTCCTGAGGCAAGAAAACATCTGATTCAGGCTCTGGCTTTCACAGAGCCAGCCAAGTGCTCTCGGTGTTGCAAGGTGGTAATATTAAAAAAACAGAGCTGTAGGAAGGCTGCGGGCTGACGGCAGCTTCCACAGACAAGGATGGAAGAGGAACCGTGACGGAAGATGGGGCTCCAGACGCAGACACGAGAAGACGGGGAGTTCAGGTGTGTGGTGTCTCACCTCACACGCATCCTGGCCACACCTGCCTCTTCCCTCCACACCCAGCTCTCCCCAGAAACCTCCGGACTGCGGAAAGTTTATCCCCTGCGCTGATGACTTTCAAACATCATGACTGTGGCACAGCATGGACGGAGGCCACAGACACGAGAAAAACGAGCTATACGTGTCTTAGGCACTCCGCGGAGTGTGTGTTCAAATATACCTACAGCCACTAAAATTCGATGAACAAAACAGATTGGGAGTTTGGGACTGACAGGTTCACACAGCTACATTTAAAATAAAATGCCTTTCCATTAAAACAACATAAAGAAGAAGTGGCTTGGCAAAGTTCACACAGCCAGGAAACTATAGAATTAGGTCAAAGGATGATTTTATTTTTAACTTTTATATTGGGGTACAGTTGATTAACAATGTTGTGTTGGTTTCAGGTGTAGAGCAAAGTGATTCAGTGACACATATATGTGTATCTATTCTTTTTCAAATTCTTTTCCCATTTAGGTTACTACAGAACTAAAACCCATTATTTTAACTCTAAACCCTACGATTCTCTTTTTCCCCGGGACCATCATGTAACCAAAACTAGGTTTTCTCAGCTACAGACCTACATGCTCCAGCATGTCTGGTCTCTAAACTTGTGTCGTTCTGAGATGAGACACTTTGTTACGATTTTCACAGTCAAATGAATTTGTTGAGATTACATGACATTAGGCTCAAAAATACTCTAAAATGTTGTCTTGTAGTCAATAAAAAGTAAGGTATAAAAAAAAATGTTTCTGGACTTCCCTGGAGGTCCAGCAGTAAAGAATCCACCTTCCGGGCTTCCCTGGTGGCACAGAGAGTCCGCCTGCCGATGCAAGGGACACGGGTTCGTGCCCCGGTCCAGGAAGATCCCACATGCCGCAGAGCGGCTGTGCCCGTGAGCCATGGCCTCTGAGCCTGCACGTCCGGAGCCTGTGCTCCGCAGCGGGAGAGGCCACAGCAGTGAGAGGCCCACGTACCGCAAAAAAAAAAAAAAAAGAATCCACCTTCCGACGCAGGGGACGTGGGTTCGATCCCTGGTTGGGCAACTAAGATCCCACATGCCACGCGGCACAGCCAAAATAAATGAAAACATTTTTTTTAATTTGAAAAATGTTTCTGAAGAGCATGCCAGGGTGCCGTTCAGAAGTCACCCAGAAGAAACACAGGCTTTTTGGTTGTCACGTGGACATAAGGTCTGGCATTTAGAGAAAACGCACGCACTTCCCTGGTGATGTGTTTCCTTGATCGCCCAAGTTAGTGGGACGAAGCTAGACCAGTGAGCTCTGTCAGTGCCTGCAGCGCAGGCAGCCCTCAGCGCAGGACAGACCCGTGCATCCAGGGCACCTGGCCGATGTGAGGCTGGTTGAAAGGGACAGCAGCCTCCAAGCAGCCGGACAACCAGCCTGCACATGCGTCTGACACCCGTTTCCTCGGGAGACGAGTCTGTGTCGCATTCCTCAAATCCTGGCAGCCTCATGCACTTTGCTGTCATGAGTCGAACGCAGTGGCAATGACAATGTCGTACAACGTCCAAGGGCATATGCTCAGAAAGACCCCAGAGCTTCCGGTTTTCAGAACTCTGTCTCTCTGGGCACAGCCAGCTTCACTAGAGAAGGCTGGCAGTTCTGAGATCACTATTTTGGTGAGGAGACCGCACGTGGGGATCTGGTCGACCAGCTCAGCTGAGGCCAGGCGACGGGCAGGACCAGTTTCCCGCCACAGGAGAAAGCCACCCTGGACGTCTGGCCCTGGCTGACCCGTCAGACAACGGCGACCCAGGTGCAACCCCATGGGAGGACCAGAGTGATGACTGCCTAAAATGCAAGCACAATGGTTATTTTGATAGCAGCACTGTTGACGATAGCCAAGACTCGGGCGCCACCTAAGTGTCCAAAGACAGAGCAATGGATAAAGATGTGGTGCATGTATACCATGGAATATTACCCAGCCAGGAAAAAGAATGAAATAGTGCCGTTTGCAGCAACGTGGGTGGACCCAGAGACCATTATACTCCGTGAAATAAGCCAGACAAACACTATAGGATATCACTTATATGTGGAATCTGAAAAATACAACCCACTAGTGAATATAACAAAAAAGAAGCCGACTCACAGGTACAGAGAACAAACACGTGGTTCCCAGCGAGGAGAGGAAAGGGGGGAGGGGCAGGATAGGGGAGGGGAGTAAAGAGGAACAAGCTATTATGCATAAAATAAATAAGCTAGAAGGACATATGTACAGCACGGGGAACACAGCCAATATTTTATAATACCTACAAATGGAGTATAATGTTTAAAAGTTGTGAATCGCTATATTGTATACCTGTGCCTTATATAATATTGCACATCCACTGTACTTCAATAAATATAAATAAAAAATAAAAAAGGGGAGCCACTAGGATGGGGGAGTGGTCTGTGCACGCTGAAACGGTCAAGTCCAGGCTAGAGAGCTCCACCTCCTGGGACAAACTGGCAGCCACTAGACATGCCCTTCCAAGGTCAAAATCCATTGGAAAATGCCCCACATCACGGAGCAGGGGCATTTGAAGGGGATATGGGGTGAGCAGGAATTATGGCCTGAATCTGGGGGTGTTAACCCGCGGCGACTTCCCGGCTTCCACCTGGTGAGTTGAGGGTAACATTATATAATAAAAGGAAGCTGGTGGTGGTTGTTACTTCCTTACGATGGTCTTTGATTCCTTGGACGTTGACAGCAGAGAAAACAGCCAGGAGGCTCGGGTCAGCCAGACATTGGAACAGCTGCACCGACTCTGGATGTCACCCCGCTGGGGCAGAACAGCCGGACTCATCCGTGTTCATGTTCGCCGGGGCACCCGTGGTCCAGTTCGTGGTGACCTGAGCTGAAGGGCAACCCCTCCCCGATCTCCTTGAGGCTGTACCTATTCCATCCGCCCCACTCCGTGTTACGTATTTCCTAACGAGAATGTACAAGACAGGACATGTGCAGCAATGACGCAGCCCTGGGGACCTGCCAACACGGATCGTCATTGCATACAAGCTCTGCTGACAGATTCTAGCAGAAACTCACTGACCCCGAGCAACAGTGAGGATGCTCCGGGCACAGCACGAGTTCAAGGTGAGCTGGGAAATCATCACAGTCATCTGAGCAAGGTCTGGGCGGAAATAGCATCGTTGGGGAAAACATATTTTTAAAGCAACAGCAAGGACATCGCTGCCATGCACACAGCTGCCCACCCACCGTGTTCCAGAAGCATCTAGCCCATCCTGGGGTTCATCGAAGCTGTGTGAGGGCTACAGCCCCTCGGAGGCTGGACCCAAAAAAAACTCCCGGGGTCCCTGCCCACGACTAAGCCCACGATAAACTGAGATGCTGAGAATAATCACGCCGGTTTCTTTTTTTTTTTTTCCAAGGTGGACCATTTTCTTAAAAAGTCTTTTATTGAATCTGTAACGATATGACTCCTGTTTTATGTTTTGGTTTTTTAGCCACAAGGCCTGTGGGATCTTAGTTCCCTGACCAGGGATGGAACCCACATCCCCTGGATTGGAAGGCGGAGTCTTAACCACTGGACCACCTGGGAAGTCCCTGGTTTCCATTTTTTAAGCAAAATGTCCTAGACAGCTCCCTGGGTAGCAGATCTAACTGCAACAATATTGACTGAACGTCTGGCGGGTGCTGAGGGAGAGATTTTAAAGGTTCGCCCACGTCGCTGCACTTGTATTTTTTAAATGGATAAAGGGACGATGTCATGTCAGGGCTTCACATGGTCATCCTCGTTAGTGACCCTCCGTGAAAACAGCAGCCTCTGCGAACTGACACACAGGAAAAGAAGCCGTAAAAAATATCTGCTAGGGACTGCCCTGGAGGTCCAGTGGTTGGGACTCCACGCTTCCACTGCATGGGGCACGGGTTCGATCCCTGGTCTGGGCACTAAAATCCCACAAAGCTGCACAGTGCACCCCCAAAAACATCTGCTCGTTGGTGGATGGATTTGACTGGTGAGTGGACACACGTCTGTGGCCTGGAATATCTCAGCGTCACAGGTGGCTTCTACACTTTGTACTTGTGTTTTTTAAAAATTTTTCGGCTGTGCCACACAGCTTGTGGGATCTTAGCTCCCCGACCAGGTATCGAACCCGAACCCTGGCAGTGAAAGCACAGAGTTTTAACCAGTGCACTGCCAGGAAATTCCCCCACTGTTTTTACTTCTATAGATAATTTTTGCCTTGCATAGAAAAGCCAAGCCACTCGTCTGGAGGATGTTTCCAATCCAAAGAAAACGTATACGTTTTGTATCCAAGAAACCATAACGTGTACTGTTTGCACTTGCCTGCTGGGATGTGGGCAGACTCTCTGCACGGTTTTCGTGCTTTTCTAATGGATACTGGCCTGTGATGCTTGTTCATGGAGATGTATCAAATGTCTTCTTTGCCTGTATATTTCCATGCTTAGGTATTTCTAACGTTTATTTGTTTCCCCGTCTACTTCCATACACAGTGACGCACCGTGAAAAGTAAATGGCGTGAATGATATGTATATTATTATTCAAAATAAAGTCTTTCACTTAAAAATAAACCATGCGTTATTCCTTATAGAGAGGGGAAAAAAATAGATGTGTCCCAATCAGGAGAGGATGAGAGAGAGTTATTTGCCTTACGGGGGAAAAGAGAGGGGCAGGGAATGAGAGAGAGAAAGAGAGAGAGAGAGAAAGACAGACAGAGAGAGAGAGACAGAGAGAGATAAAGACACAGGGAGGGGGAGGGGGAGGGGGAGGGGGGAGAGGGGGAGAGGGAGGGGGAGAGGGAGAGAGGGAGACAGGAGAGGATGAGAGAGAGTTATTTGCCTTACGGGGGAAAAGAGAGGGGCAGGGAATGAGAGAGAGAAAGAGAGAGAGAGAGAAAGACAGACAAAGAGAGAGAGAGAGACAGAGAGAGATAAAGACACAGAGAGGGAGAGAGGGAGAGAGGGAGAGAGGGAGAAACAGAGAGAGACAGAGAAGGGTATATTGTAGCTGGTGCCCAATGGCTACATGAAGGTTTAAGTCCAGAACACGAGGAACATCTTAGAAAACTCTCGCAGACAATCCACCATCAGTCCAGGGCTGACCACGAAACCTGCCTCCAGAGCTGGGGTCTGCCGCAACTTTGGAATCCAGAGACTTTACCATCAGTGGAACTAAAAACGCAAAAGTAAAGACGTCTGGAAGCAGGCAACCAAGGCAGTCAACAGAGGAACGCAAAACTGTTTGGAAAGAAGGATAGAAGATTCTGGAAAGGGGACGAGGGTTCTGAATCCACCTACACAACGCGACCAGGAAAGGAGGTGTCCATGTGTCTCGGGGAAAATCTACAGATGGAGGGAAGCCTGTGATCTGAGGCAGGACCGGGGGTGGCCATGAACCCAGGTGTTTGTCAGCCCAGCAGGACCCGCGTGCTGGGGCTGAGTGCTTAGGGGTACTGAACACAGTCACATCCTGGGCCAGTGAAAACGTCGAGCTTCAAAGAGCACATGAGTGTGTCCCAAATCATCCTTAAGTCAATGGAGAAAACACTGGCTAGAGCATCACGTGGACAGGTCCAAAGGTCACCCTCGTACTGTGTTTCCAATACTGTCATCTCCCTGTCACCACAGAGGACAGAGCGCCCCATGCCCCATGGCCACGGCAGAGATGCCACCGCTTACTGAGGATGTTTCCCCAACGAGCAACTATTCGCACTAGAAATACGCCCTGGGGACCCGCTATAAGCACAGCCAGGACACCTGGGGCCAGGGGATCGGAAACGCCCAGCTCTGTTAAGAGCTCCTGTGTTGCACTGTTTCCAAAAAGACATCAAAGTAAGGCAGCAGGAGCGTGCATCCTCTCGGGGAGGGTGCATCAAAAACAGAATCTCCCTCCCACCCAGAAAACCCTTCTGAAAAGGAGACAATTTTATCATTGACTCACTGTGAAAGCAGAGGACAATCAAAGAAATTGCAAAGACGAGAGGACATGTCACCCTCTTATACAGCAAAGTGGCTAAAACCCATCCCATTCACAGTCTGAGGATAAAACTACTCCATCATCACAAAGTCTATATATAATAGACGCTGGAGAGGGCGTGGAGAAAAGGGAGCCTCCTACACTGTCGGTGGGAATGTCAGTTGGTGCAGCCCCTTTGGAGAACAGGATGGAGGTTCCTCAGAAAACTAAAAATAGAGCTACCAGAGCTACCAGCTCCAGCAATCACACTCCTGGGCATATATCTGGACAAAACTCTGGTTCGAAAAGACACACGCACCCCAATGTTCACAGCAGTGCTGTTTACAATAGCTAAGACATGGAAGCCACCTAAGTGTCCCTCAAGAGAGGAACAGATAAACAAGATGTGGTACGTAGATACAATGGAATATTACTGAGCCATAAAAAAAAAGAATGACATAACACCATTTGCAGCAAGATGGCTGGACCTAGAGATGATCATACTGAGTGAAGTAAGTCAGACGGAGAAAGACAAATATCATATGATATCACGTCTATGTGGAATCTAGAAAAACAGTAGAGATGAACTTATGTGCAAAGCAGATACAGGCACACAGATGTAGAGAAGAAACTTATAGTTACCAAGGGGGGAAGGCGGGGGATGCATTGAGAGATTGGGATCGACACGTACACACTGCTATATTTAAAACGCATAACCAACGAGGACCTACTGTAGAGCACAGGGAACTCTACTTAATACTCTATAATGGCCTATACGGGAAAAGAATCTAAGAAAGGGTGCGTACATGTATCACTGATGCCCTTTGCTGTACACATGAAACTAACACAACATTGTAAATCAACTGTACTCCCATAAAAATTTTAAAAAAAGAGCTCCTGAATTAAATGCTGGATGCATTTGGGTAATTAGAAAACCACTGCATCTTTGGACCCACTTCCTGGATGCTCAGCAAGGGCTTTGGAAGAAGGAGGCCCTTGAACAGGGACACGGGATGGGCAGCCTCCTGTACTCCTGTGGCACTTATGGAAGCCGGGTCAATCACGCCCAACAGCCCTGCGAGCTCCACCACCAGCAGAGGAGCGTCCAAGTGTCTTCTGCTCCCAAAGGCAGGAGGAGCACCCCGGAAAGCACGACACAGCGGGAAACGGTTCCCTCAGGGAGACACAAACCCCGGGAGAGAAACAGAAGGCGCTGACGGTGGTCCACACATATTCACATCCAACCCTCCAAGGATAAAGGCACCCACGGTGCGTCACCAGTCTCCCAAGAGACACATCCGTCGCCTCTTTCTCGGAGGAAACGCCGAGCACATAAATAAGGAAAGGATTCGGGCATCTGCACCCCTACCCCAAGAACTGGGCCCCGACTCCCTGCTTTCTTGACCCCCCTGTCGGTGCCAAGGCCACGGCGGCCACTGCTGGGAAGACTGGCTCTAAGTGTACCTGGTCCCTGGTCCTCCATGCTGACTTAGGATACGAATTCACGAACGAATGAAGAACTATACCGAAAACTGGGCTCCTACGTACCTGGCCGGGCAAGCATCTTTGTGATTTCTCAGGGTTACCACGGACACTGATTTGGAGGGAAAAACATAATTTTTAGTAATTCTTGATCTTGAGAAATATATCCACGTGTGTTATGGGGACAACTCCTCCAAGGCTAAAACTGAAGTCCTGAGGGCTGGTGACAAATCTACCCGACTTCTGGCACAGGGATGGGAAACGAGATAAATCCGTATGGATGTGAATAAGTGATAAATACTGACCAGCTTGGCAGGACGCAATCATGCTTGGGTTAGATAAATCCTCAGCTTCTCTCCTGAGTTCCCCACAGCCAGAGAGAGGCGGTCTGGTTCTATTTATGTCACGCTAGCGAGGGCAGAAATATTCCGCGTCCGAAACACCAACGTTTGCAAAATCCTGATCGCTCTCTTCAGGAATAAAATTTAGAAATGCAACGCACGGAGTCTAGCGAGACGTGGCCCTTGGACGTCTTCTCTGTGGGACACAGCTGGGGCTGTTTTCCATGCGAGTTGATGGGTGAACAGGAGTTTGTCCTATTAACCCAACTCCTCTGAACCCATCACCTTGGGGCGGGGGGGTGGGGGGGGTCGGTAGTTAATATCCCAGAGGAGGGTCCCAGGCATATGGTTTTCAGAAACTCTGCAGACCCTCCTGGACACCAACAGTACCATCGACAGGGCTCCCCTCTGAGAAGTCCTGTAGTTGGGAAGCCCACTGGCACCTGCTGACTCAGAATCTCCCCAATATCGGTCCCTTCAGAACTGTCGTTTGAACACAGCAAAGACAGACCCTCGTGTACAAACCAAGCCACGAGATGAATGAGAAAATCCTTCACTTCCCCCACATCAGCTAAGTCTGCCCCGAGCCCCAGGCACACTGCGCTGGTAATGAATCCATTCTCAGTCTGGACTGGACCCTCCTGGCTAACCCCTGGCCCGAGAGGCATTTATCCCTGGAGCCGTCCACCCATCCTGGGTACCAGAGGGGGATGCCCCTTCCTAAGTCCAGGGGGTGCCAACACTCCTGTGGTCCCGTGGCATCTCTGAGAGACACAGAGGCTCTGCCAAGGAGGGATCCCCTTTTTGAGGGACCCGACAGCCTTCCTGCCCAGCACCGTGGGGACTGGGCATCCATTATGGGCACCAGTATAACCTCCGCCCCAGGGCACATCGTTCCTGAAAGTTGCTGTCTGAACCCACAGAGGCTGTTACTTCCAAGTCCTAAGAACCGGGCTCCTCCCTACAGGGACCCAGACGGGGTTCCGAGAAGCACCGTCCTAAGTCTGCAGAAGAAACCGCCCCAGAGGCAAGAATGTGCCCAACCCGGCCAACAATTTGAAAGATAAAGGGTACCACACGACAGGAGCAAACACCACGTGTGATTTCAGCCAATCGTCCTGTAGGAACTGGACTCCCATCTCCGACTCTGGGAAATGGCGTTCGGAGGAGTCCGGGCTGGGAAATTCCACGCGTGGCGTTTAATTTAATCACACCTAATGATGCCGTCTTCTCTTCACACGACCCTGGGTCACACTGTAAGAGGCATTTTCTAGGGTCACGCATTTCACAGAATAAGTCTTTGTTTAACGTTTGTCTCCTTGGCTAGAGAATGATTTGCATGAGGTCAAGGGCTCTTATCACCGTATGGTTCCTGCGTATGATTCACCGAGATGGTGGGTGTGGTGGGCAGAACAATGTTCCCCAAAATGTTGTTTTAATCTGTGGAACCTGTGACTATGCCACCTGACCTGGCAAAAGGGAGTCTGCAGATATGATTACATTAATGACCTTGACCTGGGGCGCTGACCCTGGGTGAGCCCAGTGTAATTTCACAGTCCTTTACAGCAGGGAGGCAGGGGGTCAGACTCAGAGAAGGAGGTGTGAGGACAGAAGCAGAGGTTTGAGGGAGAGGGCTATGTGAAGGTGCTGTGGTGCTCGCTCCGAAGATGCAGGAAGGGGCCATGAGCTAAGGAATCTGGACAACAAAGCTGGAATAGTAAGGAAATGGATTTTCCCAAGAGCCAGTGTCCTTTAGGGGCTCAGGAATCCCACACCGGTTCTGTCGCCTTGAGGTGCCTCTGGGGCACTGACCAAAAACAAGAGGTGCTGAGCTCAGAGGAAACATCTGGATGAAGGAGTTAAATCTGGGCTGAAGGTCAGCCAACGTGCAGATCAGATTCTCTGCAGAAAGAAGAGAGAGGGTGTGAAAAGAGGGTCCAGCGGCAAGCCTCCCAGGTCCAAATGCAACTCTGTCCTGGTTTCCAGAGGACCGTTATCTGCCTGAGAGCCACGCATGCGGGGTTTAAAATCTGCAGAGAAAAGGAACACGGGACCATCGTAGGATGACTGGAGTCATCTCAAAACTCAAGGGCACTACAGATAAATGCTGGAGACGGTGTGGAGAGAAGGGAACACTCCTGCACTGTTGGTGAGAACGGAAGCTGGTGCAGCCACTATGGAGAACAGTATGGAGGGTCCTTAAAAAATTAAAATTGAGCTACCATACGATCCAACAATCCCACTCCTGGACATGTATCCAGAGAAAACCATAATGTGAAAATATCCATGCACCCCAATGTTCATAGCAGCACTATTTACAGTAGCCAAGACATGGAAGCAACCTAAATGTCCATGGACAGATGAATGGATAAAGAAGATGTGGTACATATATATATATATATATATATATATATATATATATAATGGAATATTACTCAGCCATAAAAAAGAATGAAATAATGCCATTTGCAGCAACATGGATAGACCTGGAGATTATCACACTAAGTGAACTAAGTCAGACAGAGAAAGACAATATCATATGACAGCGCTTATATGTGGAATCTAAAAAATTATACAAATGAAGTTATTTATAAAACAGAAACAGACTCGCAGACAGAGAACAAACTTATGGCTACCAAAGGAAAAAGGGTCGGGGGGAGGGATAAATTAGGAGTTTGGGATTAACAGATAAACACTACTATATATAAAATAAATAAACAACAAGGACCTACTGTAGAGCACAGGGAACTATATTCACCATCTTGTAATAACCTATAATGGAAAAGAATCTGAAATAGCACATATATGTGTGTGTGTGTGTGTGTGTATCACTGAGTCACTTTGCTGTACACCTGAAACACAACATTGTAAATTAACTACACTTCAAGTAAAAAAAAGAGAGCAAAACAGTCAACAGAGCATTGTATATAAACTAAATAAAATTACTTAAAGTGCTTTCCCTTTAAAAAACAACAAATACAACAACAAATTGGGCTTCCCTGGTGGCGCAGTGGTTGGGAGTCCACCTGCCAATGCAGGGGACACGGGTTCGAGCCCTGGTCCAGGAAGATCCCACATGTCGCGGAGCAACTAAGCCCGTGCACCACAACTACTGAGCCCGTGCTCCAGAGCCCGTGAACCACAACTACTGAAGCCTGCGCACCTAGAGCCTGTGCTCCGCAGCAAGAGAAGCCACAATGAGAAGCCCGTGCACCACAATGAAGACCCGACGCAGCCAAAAATAAAATGAATAAATTTATTTTTTAAAAAACCCCAGCAACTTAAGGGTGAGGGTGAATTATGGAGAACACATTGATGTCTTGCCTACGGTATTCTCCCCAGAGAGCTCTCTCCACTGCAGCAAATATTTCTCACTAAAATTCTGTTGACCCAAAGCGGAGATCTGTTGCAGAAAGGCATCAGATTTGGGATACATCATTTTCCCTACTTCCTGGCAGATGGAAGGCTGTACTGAAACTGCAGAAAAGACCCTCAGTGGATATTCAGTTCTGTTGTGCCTGTGTCTATAAAACCTCAGGAATCCTGCACGATGGCAGCACACGGGGCACGCGCTGCCGTTACCGATTCCTGAGGGTGTTAAATGTAATGTGGAAAGAAGGTGTGTGGCTCCACACGTCTCCACGGCCCCTCTGTGTAACCCACCTGTACACGTGGCAATCTGTAATGTTGTCTTTCTAATCAAGGACGACACAGACAAACGCCCACGAAAGGAACCCCACCCCAGGGCTGAGGATCCCAGGTGGCCATGTCCTTGGAAAGCGTTTATTTCTGCAAAGAGGTCTAAGGCATAATCGTTTTGGCGAACTTGAAAGATATCAACCAAGCGTACTTTAAATTCATTCTGAACCTTCCCAGAAGAACTGCCAGCATTAACGACACGCAGAGTCCTTTCCCGGGCTAAGGAGAGGGAAATGGTATTAGTTGTAGGTGTTTCATAGGTACCCACACATCAGGAATAAAGACACAGACCTACTAGAGAATGGACTTGAGGATACGGGGAGGGGGAGGGGTGAGCTGTGACAAAGCGAGAGAGTGGCATGGACATATATACACTACCAAACGTAAGGTAGATAGCTAGTGGGAAGCAGCCGCACAGCACAGGGAGATCAGCTCGGTGCTTTGTGACCGCCTGGAGGGGTGGGATAGGGAGGGTGGGAGGGAGGGAGATGCAAGAGGGAAGAGATATGGGAACATATGTATATGTATAACTGATTCACTTTGTTGTAAAGCAGAAACTATCACACCATTGTAAAGCAATTATACTCCAATAAAGATGTAAAAAAAAAAAAAAGCCACAGATGCATACGTGTAGCTTTGGAGACACAGTTTATATCCCATGCATTTCCCTTAAGTGGGAATTTCTAATTAAACAAGTGAATTGAACAGCAGTATCTCTATCTGACCCTGACCGCCAACCCCATTAGTATTACGGGAGAAAGATAGAATACGCAAGACAAAGAGAAAGGTGAGGAAATGACAACAAGCAGATCTCGGGAGCCAGAATCAGATGGACACTGTCACAGCCTCAGGAGGAGGAACAACGCTCCCTCGCCTTGAGATGTGTCCACACATCCCCGGCATTACGCGTTGGGTCCCTCAGAAAAAGGGGCACCAGCAAAAGGGAGTTCGGGGAAGGGATTAGCTTAAGGATGTTTAGATGCGAAAATGACCCTGGATTATCCACGGGAGGCTCCGTATAACCACAAGGGTCCTAGTTTTCTCTGCCATCCAAAATACGAATAATTTGGGACTTCCCTGGCCGTCCAGTGGTTAGGACTCAGCGCCTTCACTGCCGTGGCCCTGGGTTCAATCCCTGGTCGGAGAGCTAAGATCCCACAGGCCACGGGGCGCGACCAAAATAAATAAATGAATCCATAACATTGCTTAAAAACACTGGAAAAGAGAAAATCTTAGAGACAGAATAAAAGACATTAAAAAAACCCAAAATACAAATAATTTGACAAATGTTCTATCTATCTGGGAAAAAAGTATAGTGGCTGCAACTCACTGTTTACGTCTATTCCTTTTACTGTATTAATTAATTAATTTAATTATTTTTGGCCACGCTGTGTGGCAGGCGGGATCTTAGTTCCCCAACCGGGAATTGAACCCGTGCCCCCTGCATTGGGAGCACAGAGCGTTCATCACTGGACCGCCAGGGGAGTCTCTACTGTATCAATTTAACTATTTACCTCCTTTATATACTGGATTCTCCACGTCTGAAAGCAGTGTGTTAAATTCTACCAGCAAAAATGTTTTCCAGGAGGCTTACAATAGTTTTCGTTCTCTATATTTATTGTTTGGAGATGTTAAACACTGCGTTTCTCTGTGGAGAGTTTGGACGAACTTTTATGAAACAAGTTGTAGCAGCGGAAGAGAGAAAGAGGCGGGGAAAAGGGCAGGAAAGTGAGAAAGCAGACGTGTTTCCAACGCTCCTAAGAGCTCAGCGCGGCTGACAACAGGGCTCTGGGTGGTCTGCGGTCCGGGGGCGGGTGGAAGGCAGGGGGAGGGGAGATGTGGACTCCACATGTACGTTTGAAGAGTGCTGGCTGTAAGGATGACATCAAGAGACAGTTGGGCGTGACGGTCTGGAGCCCAGATAATGATTGTCATGGAAACACGCTGAGGCTTTAATAACATAACCCTTGTGACAACATCCAGCCCTTTGCATGTCCCTCATACATCTTAGCCCAAGTGGACCTGTCCAAGTTATCAAATCCACGGGACACATCATCCCACTTTACATCATTTCAAAGCAACGTCCTAAAATTGATTATTCTGAGGACGAAAGCCAAACGCATCAGTGGAACCAAACAGGGGCAATAATTGCAACATATATGTCCTTGGGAATCCCGCTTTCCCAAGGGACCGCTAGAGCGCGTGTCTGTGTCTGAATTAACCTCTGGATTTCACCAGAACTCACCGTTATTGACCAGTACATGCAGTGGGATTTTCTTCATCTTGAACCTCTGGACGAACTGCTGAATGGACCTCATGGACGCCAGGTCACAATACAGAAATTCCACTGGAGAAAGACAAAAATGCGTGGTCACCCTCCAATTTACCACAGATGCTAAGACGATTTCTAAAGAGGTTAACTTCTATCCCTCCTGGGAAGTAACACCGGATTAGAGGAAAGAGGAAGGTCCAACATACGCTAAGAAGACCCTCTGTGAGTTACGTCCTTGACGATGCCCTCTTTTTGAGTGTGGGTGGGACTGTGTCCTCTTATACGGCAAAGATCCTGGGATGTCACCCCTATGACTGTATTTCATTACATAATATTCCCTCTTGCAAGCAAACTAGAGGAAGAGAGATTCCCTTGCTGTTCTGCAAGAAATAAGTTGCCTCGTTGGGAGAGGGCCATGGGGCAAGACCCTCAGGGCAGCTCCTGGGAGCTGAGAACAGCTCCCACTCAAGAGCCAGCAGGACAGTCAGAACCTCAGACCTACAACCTTCAGGGACTGAGTTCATCCAACAACCACGTGAGCTCAGAAGACGATCCTGCGGTCCAGAGGGGAACTTAGGCCAGACAACCCTTCTGAGTGGAAGGCAGTTTTCTGGGTCATTCTGCAGCACTGCTGTCCTTGCACTGTCGCAGCTGGCTCTGCTGAAGGATCGCGTTGGGTCTCCCCAGGCCCAGCTCTTGGTAAGAGGCTCACAGGGATATCTGTGGTCCCAGGACCCAGGAACAGAGGGGAGTACGGTTTCCATATCCTAAGGACCAGCACCTACTGTGCCACACATCTCAGGGGGGAGACATGCCTGCAGGATTTTGCTGGTTTGTGGTTTCTGTAGGAAGTTTTAAATATAATTACACCTGAGATCCAGCCAAAGTACTAGCTTGGGAAGGTACATATTTTGCAACACATGTTAGTGTTCGCTCAGAAGAGACATTTTAAGATAATCTTGAGCACAGAGAATGGAACCTCTGTGGGCCAAGTCACACAGCCACTGAGGACAAGCGAGTGTATATATTTATTAAAGTATTTTCCCTAAAAATTTATAGTGGGAGTCGGGGTGGGCGTGCTCCTGGATCAGAGTTACTCAACGTGGCCTACGGACGGGCACCATCCTGTGATCTGTTGGCTACTAGGCTGCCAGAGGACACGTTCAGAAATCGAGGATGCGTTTAGAAATTTAAAAAAAAAAAATCAACAGTCATTTTATTAAAAAAAATTAATAAAAAAAATTTAAAAAAAAAGCAACACTGGGCACTACCGTTTTGCATGTCTCTTACATGTATTTTTTCTCGTAATTCCTTTCTATTCTGTCTCCAATGGCATCAGGCTGTGACAGACTGGGGACAAGGGAGCTTTGCCACAGGGCGTGTGAAAGTTCTGCTCTAGAACACGGTGCCACCTGGACAGGCATTCCTGACCCACTGTTCTAACTTTCACCTGAAACGCTCCCAGGAATGTGGAAAAAAAAAAAAAGAGGAAAACTCCCACTACTGCTAATACTCGAACCCATGGTAAAAGGCTGGGTGGACCCACACACTCAGCTTCCGGAAACAGAGCACTGTAACTGGATCTTTGAAATGTCAGAAGATGAATTTTCCCTGCTCCTTGGGGGAAAAGGGTCAGAAATGACCAGAAACATGAGGACTGATGTTCCAGGCTGAGAGCGCTGCTTTGTGAAGGAGCTACTGGGTTTTGCTCCTTCTCTGCCCATTCTTGTCATTAGCGCCCACTTTCTACATCCTTTGAGGAGCTGCCCCCCACCCCTCACCTCTCCAGCAGCATCACTGGCAGGATGATGGGGTGACGCTGCACAGGGAATATGAGCGCTCCAATCAAGCCCTACCGCTGAGAGGACCAGACTGTTCCCTGCAGACCAGGAGGCTTTAAGCGCTCCATCCCTGAGAAAAGAAACACCCAAGACAAGTTGCAAACTGTGAGGTCTGCCCCCCGTCGAGCCAAAGCACCAGGATTGATCACTGACAGGATATGGGGACTCATGCACGCTAGGGGCTCACCTAAAACCCAAGTAGGGGCTGCATCCCCCCAACAGCGCACACGGTGAGAGGGGACGGGGTAACTGACACAGCAGGGCTCCTGGCAGGGAGAAGGAGACACAAGTGACATCTTTCATTGTACCTGGGATGCCATCACGAACACCTTCACTTCTATCTGGATAATGAGAGAAATGAAGGTTGCGATGTTTTGAGAAGGGTCAAGATACCCGTAGGAAATAAGAAACGGAACGTCTGCCATGCAGAGGACTGGAACACAGGAGGTATACCAGTTGTCCGGGTAGCAAAGCAGGAAACCCAGGAAGCAGGTAGGGGTGCAGTTGGAAAGAGTAAGCGTGAACCCCAAGGGGGCTGGTTAGGATGCAAAACCAAGATGGTAGCCTCGTATGGGAAGACCACACTCAGCGTTCTCCTGGATATTTCATTATAGAACTTTTTAAAGCAGGGATTGAAAATTAAAAGACTGAAAAGTATCAGGCAAACAAGGAGAAATGAAGCAGGGCTGGCCCTACTGACATAAGGTGGGGAGGATTCAGGACTAAAGTATCAATGGGGCAACGTGGACCGTTATCTGTGGGTCCAACGCCCAGTCAATCTGAAGTCACGATAGTCACGTGCCATGTTCTCAGAATAACACAATATCGCAGTCTGTGTCTCACCAACCCTTGGGAATGCGGGGAGAAGTGCACAGAACCAAAATGGTTATGGGAGAAATGAGTGTATGTCTTTGAGCATCTGACAGATCGACAGACCGAAAGAAAAAAGAAAAAAAGACAGAAACAAAGATCCAGAGAAGACTGTGGATAATGTATTTGACAAGGTTGAAAATGCAAATTTACAAATAGGGACGAGTCCATCGTAGGAAGAAGATTTTAAAATGATAGGTGTGTGCTTCCAACGATATTAATAATATGCTAGATTTACAAGTCAAATATGAACATCTCAAGGAAATGAATGCTTTTCTGAGAAAAATGCTGATTGTTACGACCTAATCAAGGAAATTAGCACTGATCAGAGCAAAGAATATGGGAGAAAGAGAAAAATTAATGAAAGAATGACATCCAGAAAAGGCAGGGACAGTGTCCATGGTATTTTAGCAAATTTTGTCTGACTTTCAAAAAATAGATAATCCCACCTCTATTGACTGATTTAGAACACGTGGGCAGGGGGAAAAGCCTGAGTTGATTCTTTTTATGAAGTGTGCCTTGTTCTGATACAAAAATCTGCAAAGAAGTAGCACCAGAAGGAGAGGGGAGTTCACATCAATACTCAGAGAAGGAAAAACTCACGAACAAAAATGTAAATTAAAACATTTCCACTGGGATAAACATAAGCACGTACGAGAAAAACACAAGATGATTTTTGGAGAGGCTGCCTGTTCAGAGATGATTTCTGCCGTGAAAGGGCTCCTAGCATTGGTTCTGTGCATCTCACCATAACCACTACCCGCCTTGGAACCTAACAGGGGTAACTTTAGGGCCACCAAGACCCTGAAAGGCTGAGAGGCACCGTTTATGATGAAGGGGGTTCAGGTGAACACGAGGGCAGCTTTCAAATATCCCAACACCAAGCACAGCCCCCGTACACGGGGCCAGCGGGTCCCGGAGAATCTGCCCCCCCCCTCCCCAACAGGGAACAGCAGACGCTGTCTGGGTCCATCACAGACGAATTCGGGGAGCTGCCGCTGCTACATCCATGCCAGGCAGGGATGCAGCTTCCGGAGTCCTGGCCCTGTCTTCACTGCAGACAGAGGAATAGGGGCCCCCAAAGGACCAGGAGGCACCCAGGAGAAGAGCTTGGTTATCACAGCCTGCCTCCCACCTTTCCCTGTATCTCTCTATGTAAAAGACAGAGGTGAAAGAGCACCCATAAAGCGATATGAAAAGGACAAACAACCTCATGAAAAAATGGACAAGAGACACGAGCAGGCACGCCCCAAGAGAAGAAAACTGAATGCCAAATACACACCCTAAAAGACACGCCATCTCAACAGCAAGTGGGAAATGCAGATGAAAACCAGCAGACGTCCCTTCACATCCACCAAGGTGGCAAAAACGCCAGACCTCGCGTTATCAAGGTTGCTGAGGACACAGAATACAGCAGTACGTGTATACGTTGCTCTTTGGAATATAAACTGGTCCAGATCTTTGGAAAAGAATGTAATGTTACACAATCATTTTGAATATGCGTGTAGCACTGGACTGAGCAATTCCACGCCTAGGCGTATATACCCTAGAAAATGTCTCACCCCTGTCCACCAGGTGATGTGTATAAGAACATTTGTATGCGCATCATTGCTACGGGCAGAAACAAATTCACCAGAAATAGATCAAATGCCTGACAACCAGAAAAATAATAATTCGTTCCTTAAAAATAAACGTGACGTATACACACCTCTTGGCTGTTCTAGACAGACAGACGGACTCAAGTCTGCTGAGACGTGAGATGCTATTTTCTAGGTAGGAAGCAGAACCCAGCTGCCCCTAAAACCAGATAGGGAAAACGGACGGAGGGAGATTATCCTGTGTGTGCGTGAGAGAGAGAGAGAGAGAGAGAGAGAGAGAGAGCGCGAGCGCGAGAGGGAGGGAGGGAGGGAGGGGGAGGGAGGGAGAGGGAGGGAGGGAGAGGGAGGGAGGGAGGGAGGGAGGGAGAGGGAGGAGAGAGAGGGAGGGAGAGAGAGAGAGGGAGGGAGGGAGAGAGAGAGAGAGGGAGAGAGGGAGGGAGGGAGGGAGGGAGAGAGGGAGGGAGGGAGGGAGGGAGGGAGGGAGAGCCATCCCAGGCACACAGTGAGAAAAGTGAATAAACCAATGGGCAATTTTCTCTCTGGTTCTGCTGGTGACGAGCACCCTTCCATGGCTCCTAAACAGGGGGATGTCTCCCCAGGACATGTCCTGAGAGGGGTGCGTTTTCCCGGAAAAGGAGGCTGTACCCAGAAAGCATCCTGAGGACAACTCTGCATCAGGACCAGGACACGCATGCGGAATGAACTCCTCGCAGCCTCTCTTCCGGAAGCCCGCCCGCAAGGGCGGTCTTCCCGGAGCAACTGGGCATCACTGACAGCATCTCAGGAAACATCTCAGGAAGCAGCCGCATTCGGAACCACGGGGCCTGGCTGACGTGCTTTCTCGGGGGCTGTGACTCCACACCACCACAAGGTGGATTTGCTTTTTCTCTTTGACCAGTGCGGGCAGACATCGTGGTACGGCATCTCAGTGGATCGTGCTTTGCAGATGCTGTGGGTTTTTTGGGGTTTTGTTTTTGTTTGTTTGTCTTTACAAATGGAAGGTTTGGGGCAGCCCCGTGTCGGGCAAGTCTCTCGGGGCCATTTTTCCAAAAGCAATTGCTCAGTTTGTGTCTCTGGGTCACATTTTGGTCCATCTTGCCGTATTTCAAACATTTTCGCTAGGATTCTGTTTGCGATGCTGACCTGTGATCAGGGAAACTTCCCGTTACTACTGTAACAGGATATGGCTCGGGGAAGGCTCACAAGGGAAGGGAAGCAACTTTTGACAGTAAAGTTATTTTTAAATAAAGGTACGTGCGTTGTTTTTTTAGACACAGTAAGGACCTACTGTGTAGCACAGGAAACTACTCAATATTCTGTAATGGCCTGTATGGGGGAAAAAAAAAAAACTAAAAAAGAGTGGATACCTGTATATGTGTAACTGAATCACTTTGCTGTACAGCTGAAACTAATACATTGTAAATCAACTAAACTCCAATAAAAATTGTAAAAAAAGAAAGACTTTTTTTAAGTTACACGTGAATTACTTTTAATCCACGTGCTATTTTTTTAATTAAAAAAATTTTTTTTTAATTTTCATTTTTATTTTTGGCCACGCCACGCAGATTGTGGGATCTTAGTTCCCTGACCAGGGATTGAACCCAGGGCCCCAGCAGTGAGAGCGCAGAGTCCTAACCACTGGACCGCCAGGGAATTCCCAAGACATAATAAGACTTAACGAACCATGGTCTAGTATGAACATAACTTTTAGATGCACCGGGGAACCAAACAATTCGTGACTTGCCGTATTATTGTGATATTCGATCTATCGTGGTGGTCTGGAACGAAACCCACGATACCTCCCAGGTGTGTTTGTACTCCTAAAAGGATCAGATCGTAGACAGCCAGCCTGTACGGCCAGCATCTGAGGGAAGCCGTGAGGCCCCAGCCACTTGGTTGCTCTGTGTGACAGCTGCCTGTCCCTGCAGGTGAGGTCAGTGGGCACAGCCAGGTAGGTGCACCTGAGCGGTCTCACCCACCTGCCTTGGTCCCTTGATGCCTGTCTGTGCACATCCACTGCCCCAGCGTCACCTGTTCTCATGGTTCATAGTTCAAAATCCCCTTTTTCTTAAGCCTAATGCTCTCCTAGTTGAAGTATTTCTGCTCCGTCCATATTCCCTTTTTCTAAACTGTCAACTGAAAAAAAAAAAATGCACAACCTAAAAGTTGAGAATTATGTTTTATTTGGTGGACTTGCTGACGACTTAAGCCCGGGATACAGCCTCTCGGGTAGCTCGAGGGGACTGTTCCAAAGAGGTCAGGAAGCAGCCAGGGTATATAGGGGGTTTTGCAGCAAAGACCAGGTAGTTCAAACATCAAGAGATTATTAAAGAAACCAGACATCTCAAGTTAATGAATCTGGCACTTTTCTATATATGGGAAGATGCAGGAGTCTGAGCTCATTGAAATCATTCCTCTGATATGCACCTTAACTCTCTGGGGCCAGGATCCTGTTTCACGCCATCCTGAATCCCCTCAGGGCAAAACACTGGGGCAGCCAGGATCCTGGTTTTCTCCATCCTGAATCCCCTCAGGGCAAAGCACTGGGGCAGCTGCAGTGGCTGAGGGCTTGACAGCTGCAATATCCTTTGTTTAATGAAAAGGCTGGTGACATTTTTTTGTCCACATCACAAAGATATCTTGGAGATCCAATGCTGTCTTACAATCACCAGCTGCAATTTTTTGTTCCCCCTGTGCCCACCTGAGCCTCAAACTCACCCTTATCAAGCAAAGCCCTGGTCCTCCCTACAGACAGACATTTTTAGGACACACACATCCACCTCCAGGGAAGCTCATTTCTTTAAGTCTCCCCACTCACTTTTCTCTCTCTCCTTGGGAGACAGCAAACCACCACCACTGAACCATCACAGGAAGACGGTACATTCAACCCCAGAATCTCAAGTATAAAACCACTGCCACCACCAAAAAAGAGTCAACAACACCACTGGTAAAAAGCTTTAGTAAAAGCTGTTGAAGTTTGTGAAATTTTCAGGTTACAGATTATTCAAATGTTTATGGTTGCCAAGTATATTTGGAAAATGAAATTAAAGTGAGAACAGTCTCCATCGACCCCAAGACAAGTAACAGACACCCCAAAGCACTTTACAGTTAAAGACAAAAGAATGACCTCCAACTGACTGGTAAGCCAGGTGGTTAGAAGGCCATCAGCATCTTACTTGGAAACAGGAGCTTCTGAAGAGTTTTAAAAGCAATTCGTACTCCCAGGAGGTAAAGGGTCCTTCTGGGGATCTTATTTAGTTTATCCACCCACAGAGCTGGCCTAAAAGTAACTTCCACCCAGCCCACATGATCACAGGCCCCTAACTAGTGTAGGTTTAGCATGAGTGTGTTACCCACTGTTCATGGATTATAACACGAAGATGACGTGAGCATGCCTCACAGCCAACTACAGCGCTTCGTAACTCATCACAGGGTAAATGCAAATTTAATTGCAATGAGATATCACCTCATCACCTGCTGGAATGGCTACTATCAAAAAGATAACAAACAACAAACGCTGGAGAAGGTGTGGACCCCTCCCACACTGTTGGTGGGAGTGTAAATTGGTGCAGCTACTATGGAGATCAGTATGGAGGTTCCTTAAAAAACTAAAAATAGAGCTACCCTAGGACCCAGCAATCCCATTCCTGGGCACATACCCGGAGAAAACCGTAATTCAAAAGATGCATGCACCCCTATGTTCACAGCAGCACTATGCACGACAGCAAAGACATGGAAGCAACCTAAGTGTCCATCGACAGATGGATGGATAAAGAAGATGTGGTGCATATATACACTGGAATACTACTCAGCCATAAAAAGGAATGCAATCATGCCATTTGCAGCCACATGGATGGACCCAGAGATTACGTCACGCTAAGTGATGTAAGCCAGACAGAGAAAGATAAACACCATATGACATCACTTATGTGTGGAATCTACTTTACAGAAAAGATACAAATGAACTTATTTACACAACAGAAGCAGACTTATAGATATCGAAAACAAACTTATAGTCACCAAAGGGGAATCATGGCGGGCAGGGGGAGGGGGGTGAAGTAGAAGTTCGGGATGAACACACACACACAGGACTATATATAAAATAGATACCCAACAAGGACCTGCTGTGTAGCACGGGGAACGCTACCCAATAGCCTGTGATAACCTTTATGAGAAAAGAATCTAAAACAAGAATGAATATATGCATATGTATAACTGAATCACTTTGCTGTACACCTGAAACTAACAGGACATTTTAAATCAACTATATTCCGATAAAATTAAAATATGTTTTTAAAAAGCAGAGAGTAGAACGGTGGTTACCAGAGGTTGGGGTTTGGGGAAAATAGGAAGATACTGCTCAAAGGGTACAAATTTCCAGTTATAGGAAGAAAAAGTTCTGGGGTCTAACGTACATCATGGTGACTATGGTTAACAGTACCATATTATATACTCAAAATTTGCTAAGACAGTAGATCTTCAATGTTCTCATCACACACACACAACAAAATGGTAAGCATGTATGGTGATGGGTATGTTGTGTGTGTGATGGGAACGCTAAGGATCTCCTGACCTCGTAAAATTACAAGTATATAATACAGCACTGGTTCTGGTCATCATTTCAAAATGTACGTGCACATTAAATGTTCACACGGGACACCTTCATAAAAAGACAAAACACCGCAGTGTACAACCTAAGATCAATTAATCAGTCAATCCATCAGTGAATGACCTCAGTCACAGAAAAAGAAAAAAGAAATTCAAATCCTCCAAGAGTAATGTGTGGTGGCCAGAAATGGAAAAAAGGGGAAAAATCCAACTCCAATATACACCCTCTTCCCGCCCACGCGACCAGCACTCTAACTTGTGAAATTTTCTGTCCACTAGGAGGCAGGACAACACCAGTCATGTGGGGTTCAGGGTGGAAAAAGTTCTTCATAAGCAGCTTTTATTGAGATGAAAAGACTTCCTACCAGGAGAACACAAACAAATGTACCAAGATGTCCAACTTCCTTTGTTGCTCTCAGGATCCCCCTTCTTAGTCCCTGGTGAGAAGGTCGTGTGGTTACTTTACTTGGGTGTAGACACCAGCTTTAACAAGTTGAATCCAGGGAGTAAAGGCGCCCATCTGCCTGCAGGGCTCTCCTCACTCTGCCCTGGATTGAGGGCTTGAAGAGGGAGCCATGGGTATCAGCTAGCTACACTGTGTAACAAATTGTCCCAAACTCCCTGGACGGAAACAACACCCATTTACCATCTGCCAGCTCTTTATGTCAGAAGTCTGAGTCGGGGTGAGCAGGGTCCTCTGCTCTGGGTCTCACAAAGCTGAAACCATGGTGTCAACAGGGCTGGGGTCATCCTCTGTGGCTGGGGATCCTATTCCAGCCTCACTCGGGTTGTAGGTGAAATTCAGTTCCATGCAGTTGTAGGGCTGAGGTCCCGTTTTCTTTCTGGCTGTCGGGCAAAGGGGGCTCTCAGCTTCAAGGGGTCACTCAGCTCCATGCTGCATGGCCCTCCCAAAACACGGCTGTCAGCATTTTCTAAGCCAGCATAAAAATTTCTGCTTCTGTTTCAAGTCTCTCTCACAGGGTCACCTGTTTAGGCTAGGCCCACCCAATGGTCTCCCTTTTGATTAACTCAATGTCAACTGATTTTGGACCTTAATTATATCTCCAAAGTCCCTTCGCTTCTGTCATATAGCATAATCTAACCATGGGAGTGACACCCCCATCATCCCTGGGCCCCACCTACAGAGAAGGGGAGGGGATTACATAAGGCATGCACACATTGTAGGGAGGCAGGAATCTTGAGGCCACCTTCGCATAATGCAAAGCAGTGCTCCTTTATTTGGGGTCCCCTCTACCCAGTTCCATCAGTAGATCTCCATCGGGAGGACCTCCCTGTCACTTTTGCTCTTTGCTCCGGGGGGAAGTCAGAGCAAACAGAAAGTTACGTGAACAACGACCTAAAGGAGGTTTGTACCCACAGGGAGTAAGAGGTACCAATTATTAGGTATAAAGTAAGCTCCAAGGATACAGTGTATAATACGGGGAATACAGCCAATCTTTTATAATAACTTTCAAAGATAATAACACAGGTGAGTATCAAAATCAACATGCACTACAGTCGCCATTGTGTGGTCACCATTTATTACCATTAACTCACACATGCAACATACATGTTCCCTAATGCTGAACGGCCCGAGTAGAAACTTTCTTGTTGAAATAAGATTGAATCATGAAATCTCCAAAATACTTAAAATGTGAATTATTGGTTGCATTGGAAGTTATGACCACAGGCGTAAGAGCATTCCCTGAACTCTCCCTGTGGGCTGACTGTTTGTTTCCTCGTCCTCCCACTCACCTAATTTTGTTATAAATAGGAATGAGAAGACCCTAAAAGGTCCACCTTCACCTCCCCGCTATGAATGTGTGCCAGGACCCGTACTACCCAAGCCTGCTCAATGCATACGACGGCTCCATCCCATTCCCCTTCAATGACTGGGTAGTGCTCAATGCATATGGTGGCCTCACTCCATCCCCAAGCAATGAGCTGGTAGTGCTCAATGCATATGGCGGCCCCACTCCATCCCCAAGCAATGAGCTGGTAGTGCTCAATACGTATGGAAGCTCCATCCCGTTCCCAAGCAATGACCTGACACTCCTCAAGGCCATTCCACCCCCGGTCCCCTACAGAACACTGTCTGGACCCCAGACCTAGCTTCCCATGAACACACACTCACATTTCATCTTGCCGTTCTGCCCACCTCCTTTTCCTTCAATGAGCTCCTCTGAAAAAACTCCAGACTCCGGGAACCCCTTCCATGACCTGACGTGCCCTATGATGCTCAGGTTTTCAGAGACGGGGCGGATAATGAAACACTCTAACTCCCTCAGCATCTGTAAACTTCCTTGGGCGCCGAGGGAAGCTACAGAATTCACCGCATCAGCAGGATGTCCGGGTCACTACAGTTGCACGTGTAGAAAGTTCTCGGGCTTATCTCGTGAAAACTGGAGTAGGGAATCATTGCAGTAATAGGTTTTCATGTCTCTACATTATCTAAGAACAGGGAGTTTTTGTTTAGTTTTCGTTTTGGCTACACCCCGTCTCCACGGACACGCAGGCAACCCCAGTATGTGGTACCCACGGTTCCATTCCATTTTATTTTATTTTATTGGGGTACAGTTGATTTACAATGTTGTTGTTCCATTCTATTTTAAAGAATATTTCTTTTCAGACAAAAAAGGAAGCAAGGAAGCGAAGGATGGAGGGAGGAAAGAAGAAAAGGAGAGAGCAGAGGGACAGGTGTCATTATTGTCTTTCTACTGGGAACAGAAAAACCCCGGGTTTAGATTCTTTTTAATATAGAAGAATTCTTTTTATTTGCTCACATTTTAGTGACGGTAATTGGTGCCAGTGTTTTTTCACTCATTCTCTTTGTTTTATCAAATAAACTAGTAAAAAAAAAAAAGAATATTTCTTTTGAGAGGATGTGTTTTTTGTCTCTTCTTTCGTTGATGTGGTGTATCACACGGATTGATTTGCATATGTTGAACCATCCTCGTGACCCTGGGATGAATCCAGCATGGCCGTGGTGCCTGATCTTTTTGATGTACGGCTGGATTCAGTTTGCTAGGTTTTGTTGACAATTGTTGCATCTACATTCATCAAAGATACTGGCCCGTCATCTTTTTTGGTCGTGTCTCAAGACTATTCCTTGAAGGAGGTGCCCTGGGATTGGTATTCGCTCGCCACAGTTACTGTCTCTTCAGCTGGTATGCATGTCATGGAGGGACAGACGGAAACGTCGCAGTTTTATCCGTCCCACTCGGAAATCACCGCACTCCCGGTCCCGAGCACACGCCTCGCCCCACCTCCGTCAGCCGAGCCTGAAACTCCGATCGCGACGGAAGTCTCAGCACGTGCACAATAATGACGATCATTTCCCTGAGGATGCCACAGCGATTTTCTGCATCATTTCCCTTCCAAGGGCGTGAAGGACACATTAACGTTTGGGAGAACCTGTTCATCGAGGCTGTTAAACCTTCCCGAAGAACAAGCAACATCAAGAGACAAAAACGTGCTTTGTTTTTCTCCAGATGTCTGCAGTTCTGCCCGACAGTGGATTTTTTTTTGTTTACGCACACGATCGTCTTCTGCAAGTCTTTCATTTTTTTCCCTTTGCTCTTCAAGAAACAGTTTTGTTTTGGACTAGAAAGTATGTAACAGGGACTTCCCTGGCGGTCCAGTGGTTAAGAATCCGCCTGCCAATGCTGGGGATACGGGTTCGAGCCCTGGTCCAGGAAGACACCACATGTCATGGGGCCACTAAGCCCGTGCGCCACAACTACTAAGCCTGCGCCCTAGAGCCCGCGAGCCACAACTACTGAGCCCACACGCCAACACTGAGACCCGAGGCAGCCAAATTAAATTAAAAAAAAAAAAAAAAAAAAAAGACCAAAGAAAGGACATAAGAGTGGGTGGCCTCTCTTGTTTTTCTCCCCCTCATACCTTGCAAAACTACATTCTCTGGAAAAAACTGAGGATTTCTCCAGGCAGCTTTACAGATTAGTAATACCTGCACTGTTTCACATTCCTAGCTGGAAAAATCCCGTTTTTCTGACTATAGATAAATTTGAAGTCAATTGCCTTATTTTTATATAGTAACTACACAGTATACACAGTTCTAATCCTGCCCTATGTTGGCACGATGTTCGATTATGTCCTGTCGACTAAAAGTCCAGCTGGAGAGCCAATAATGGGCAGAGTGTAAACTACAATCTTTCTAAAATCTGGAAAAATATTCATTGTGAAACACGTCTGGCTCCAAGGAGTACTTTTCAGGACTTTTCCTGCCAGTCGTTCCATTTTCCAGTATTGATCAGCACTAAAAGTAAACCAGATTGTGCTGCCCAAACTTTAGCTTAATTTACTAAGTGGTTTCTGTGCAGGAATGAAAAGTAGAAAACCCTACCATATGTGATGATATATTCTAATCCAACATCCATTACAGCTGGACTTTCTTGACCAAGCCACTTGTCTTAATAAAACAGGACAGTAATGAATCTCCAGAGATACTTTTAAAGGGAAATCCAGACTGATTATAAATCGCTGAGGTGTGATTCTAGGGTGTTTTTTGGATACAGTGATCCAGGGTGCAACGTGAATTTCAAAAGCTTGTATTTATTTTTACCAGTATGTAGTTGCCTACATCTGATTTTTCTTTAGTGAAATGCAAACTTAACGTCCTAATCTTGTATTTCTGCTCAGGTCCTTTTTGTAAATGAACTTCAAGAGCTAGTTCCACTTACTGATATCTGGAACAAATATTATAGGATGGTATGGATTTAAATTCCTAAAAGCTGTATAGTAGTGTTTTTTTTAAATACTATCCACAACTAGCCCTCGTAATTGTATCTTGCAGTGTTTCCTTAGTAGCGCCTTTGTTGTTTATATGGAATGGCCGTTTTTACTTCCCCTTCACTCCCCATGACAAGCCCTTGGTACTGAAGTAAGTGCTGGATTTTGGAAATAATTTTCCTTACATGTAGTTAGAAAGAGAGAGTACTATCCATGCAGAAAAAGATACAGATAGAATTCCCATCTGAATGTGAAGCTACGTATTAAAAGAAAAAGAGAGAGAGAGAGAGAGAGAGAGAGAGTTATCCATGCAGAAAAA
The DNA here is from genome assembly GCF_039906515.1 of Pseudorca crassidens. Classification (NCBI taxonomy): domain Eukaryota; kingdom Metazoa; phylum Chordata; class Mammalia; order Artiodactyla; family Delphinidae; genus Pseudorca; species Pseudorca crassidens. The sequence continues at coordinate 1,839,216 of NC_090318.1, forward strand.
GATACAGATAGAATTCCCATCTGAATTTGAAGCTACGTATTAAAAGAAAGAGAGAGAGAGAGAGAGAGAGTTATCCATGCAGAAAAAGATACAGATAGAATTCCCATCTGAATGTGAAGCTACGTATTAAAAGAGAGAGAGAGAGAGAGAGAGAGAGAGAGAGAGAGAGAGAGAGAGAGAGAGAGGGAGAGAGAGAGAGAGAGAGTTATCCATGCAGAAAAAGATAGATAGAATTCCCATCTGAATTTGAAGCTACGTATTAAAAAAGAGAGAGAGAGAGTTTCCTCTTGCCTAACTTGACAAAGACATGCCCACAGGTGACAGCAAAGTCCAGCCAAAGCAGTGGTGCTAACGTAGATTCTGCCGTAACTGATGCATCGTGCATCCCACACTGTGCCACACAGAACACGGAACCCCGGGCTGAGATGTGTGCTTTTGTGCGATGCTGAGAGTGGAGTCCTGTCCTCGAGGCATCCTGACTAACACTCGCCCTGCTTTAGCTTCCTGGGAGATGAATGCAGCCATAAGACAACACGTCAGTGAGATCGTGAGCTCACCTGAACCTTTTTAGTGCTGTCACAGACACCTGCAAAAACATAGGATACAGACGATTTTGTTAGATTTATGATTTTTTTTTTTTTTTTTTTTTGGCCACGCAGCAGGCAGGATCTTAGTTCCCCGACCAGGGATCGAACCCAGGCCCCCTACATTGGGAGCACAGAGTCTTAACCACTGGACTGCCAGGGAAGGCCCAGATCTATAAATATTTGAAATAGCAAAAAAATATATATCACGACATTCAAATAACTCCATGGCCTGCCTAGAAGCAAGCTTTACCTTGAGACCCCAGAATAACTGAGAACGCCAACACAATGATCTTCCAGCGTCTACCCGTCAGCCATGAACGACGGGCCCTCAGAAGGTCATAAAATCAAGGGGAGGTCTGCACTCCGCGGGGGCTGGGGGAGGTAAATTGACATCTTTGACTGAGAAACTAAGCAGCTAGGACCATGCATGCTCAAGACAGCAGCACAGCACAGACACACACACCATCCTCAGTGAGGCTGGCTGAGCAAATGGGCAGATTCCTTGCGCTGGGACAAAATTCCACCAGGATCTCTCACGTTTCTGCATTTCTTGCCTGTGAGGCACTGATCGCCCTCTGTCCTGAATTACCTTTTCAAGTATTCATACAGCAAAACACCTAGAAGATGAAGACGGCATCTCGCTCCAGACCAACAAGTGGGCCAAAAGTTTTTAAAAAAAAAAGTGGGATTGCCTTACCCCTTCCTTGTTCTCCGATCCAAACAGCCAACACCCTGCAGTGCACTTAAAAAAGTGTTCTCTCATTTAAGAAAACAGAAAAAGTCCTAGTTATCTTTTCAGAAATTAATTTCAAAGTCGTCCTTCTTTGACAAGGATCTGCCAGGTTCTTTTTAAGGGGCACGATGAAAATGTTCCCATTTGTCATAATATTTGCTTCGAGGAACAATGTGCTTCAGACACAGATGTTGTTGTGGAGATCCTGGTGCATTAGTTTGCTAGGGTGCCGTAACAAAATTCTGCAAACAGGGTGGATTAACAACAGACATTTATTTTCTCCCAGTCCTGGAGGCTGGAGTCTGAGATCCAGGTGTGGGCAGGGCTGGTTCCTCCCGAGGCCTCTCTGCTGGGTGTGTAGACAGCTGTCTTCTCCCTGCGTCCTCACAGGATCGTCCTTCCATGTGTATCTGTGCCCTGATCTCCTCTTCTTATAAGGACCCCCATCCTATGGGATCAGGACCCACTCTAGTGACCTCATTTTACCTTCATTCCCTGTTTAAAGACCCCATCTCCAAATACAGCCCCATTCCGAGGTTCTGGGGGTCAGGGCTTCAACATGTGAATTCTGGGGGCCATCATGCGGACAACCCATGATGCCCGTGGATTGAGACCCAGGTCACCTGTGCTGAAGATATTCTGCACTTGGGCTCCTCCAACCAGATCGGCTTGGTCCTCCTTGGGACCAGTGACGCATGCTGTGGGGATGTCTGTGCAGAGTGACCAGGGAAGTCGTTGGTCTTAGAACAAGGCAAAGCCACCTGGACCACACAGGCCACCAATGGGGCTTGGCTAGCGCCTTGACGGAACCACGAAGCCAACGCCATCACCCACCCCCCCACGCAAAGTATTCTTCAAATTCAAGAAGGATGGACGGAGCTGGAATTGAGTATTTCCCTGCCCCCAGGTCAGGGAGGCACTGGTGAAGTAATTTCCCTTGAGAGCAGACAGAGAAGGAAACCCTCTGAGCTTGTTCCAAAATGGAATTCCTGCAGAAGGGGACGTTGCTCCAGTCTTCACCATTAGAACCTGGTGGGGTTCCTGGAGGTTCTGCATGAGAGGGCTGCCTCCTCCCGTCCTCATAAAAGACTGGGTCCCGGGGAGTTTAACTTCTCAGGCTTGTCCACAATCACCAGCAAGGCTGAACAGCATCCCACGGAGGTTCTCAAACGCACCAATTCAAGTCCAGGCACATCTTCCTCTGAAAGACATGGTTCATCTCGACGGGGCAGAACAGCTCCATCGTTCAGTGGCTTTGCAGCCTAACTGCCTGAGTCCCCATCCCACCCCCAAGGCTGGGTAACTCTGGGCAGGTCCCTCAACCTCTCTGAGCTCTGGGGTCGTATCAGTCAGCCTAGACCACCATAACCAGAGGATTAGGGGGCTTAGACATTAGAAATTCATTTTCTCACAGTTCTGGGGGCTGGAAGTCTGAGATCAGGGTGCCGACATGATTGGTTCTGGGGAGGTCTCTGTTCCTGGCTTGCAGACAGCCACCTTCTGGGGGAGAGACGGAGAGAGACAACAAGATCTCTGTGTCTCTTTCTATGAGGATGGTAATCCCATCATGGGGTCCCACTCTCATGACTTCATCGAACCCTAATCACCTCCCAAAGGATCTCCTGATACCATCCCGTCAGGGGTGAGGGCTTCCACGTATGAATTTTGGATGGACACACATTCATCCCATAGCAGAAAAAGTAAACCTTCCCCTTTGGGGGCTGGCATGAGCTGTAAATGTGCCCAGCACTCAGCGCAGCATCCACAATTCAGCAAGGGGTCCAGGAACAGCAGTTGTGACGCTAAATGTGATTTGTCCTCACCCATAGAGCTCTTTGGCGGTCCCAGCAGGGCAGCGCTGGCCTCACGTCTCACCTCTTTTTAGAAGTGCTGCTATCAGTGTGACATGAGGATGGACCTCAGCCCCACCAGTTTGCAGCCACGCTGCACACACAAGGCCGTGAGTAAGTCGGGTCTTGAGGCTGTGCTGGTGTGTTCGGCTGACACGACACAGAAGCCATCTACGCTGCTTTTAAATCTCCAGTCCGGCCGCAGGGTTACGTAACCGTGTATGTGCCAAACCCTATAGAGTTGACCGTGCGCTGCCTGCCCTTCCAGGGTGCGTCCTGCCTCTCTCCTTCCACTCACCCTATTTATCGTCAGAACCTGCTTCTGCACCTGTTTCTAATTTCAACGTAATGACGATCTGTGAAGGGCCTGGCGGGGGGCTGTCTCTGACGGTGTAAGGAGATGTCGCAGCATCCGTCCACGCCGGCAACGTTCGGGTACGTGCTTGGAAAAAAAACCGAACGTCAGAATAAACATCGCCTCCTGTCTCCCACGGTCAGGACCCCAGGAAACCACATCTGGCTGGGCTTCAGGGTGAACGAATCCTATCAAGACAGATTTTCCGAGTCAGAATGTTTAGGGGGTGTCTCGAGGGACCCTGACCGCGGCCACGCGCCTGGAGGAGAGTTCTCTTTTCGCGACCTTCGTGTGGTTACTGCAAAGCATCAGAATTTCTGTGTGAGTGATGGTAGTTTTTCTGGGATGCAGGGTGAGGGCCACTCCAGGTGACCAAGGGAGACACACTGTCCCCTGCCCATCCCTTGCTCGCTGATGAGGAAAGAAAGCAAGGGACACACGGTGTTCCTGGGACACAGCTTCTGCATCCTTGCAGCTCGTCGTTATGGGGCCCATATTTATGGCAGGGAATGTCCAAGGCACTAGGGCTCTAAGTAACACGCGGGGTCACTCAGAGGCACCTACGGCGTCCGCTGATAACGCAGGACAACAGGCTACGCCAAGGGCCACGGGCTCACGGTGAAGGCTTCGGTTGAGGAACCCACGTGACGATTCACTGCACAGGCACGGACAGACCGCAGCTCCCGTGATGCCCTTGGTCTCGCGGCCCAAGCGCCACGCCGGTTTCCTTCTAGCTCCCTCGTTCCGAAGCACCAAGGCAGACCTGAGACCCCCAGATGGACCCATGGCCAACAGGACAGCGGTGGGGACAGCTGTGCTCGTGGAGTCCAGCTCCAGGGGTACCAGCTGTGGAGTAAGGACGTGGATGCCTTACTCAGCTCACCAGGGTCACCGTCTATCACCAGGATGGGCAGGTGGGTACATACAGGCACTCGTCACCTCTGGAAAGCTACCTAGGGACGGAGAACCTACTGAAAACTGGACTCCGCCTGGCCGGCTCTGTCTCTCCCGGCTACCGTTTGGATCATTTGGAAATAAAACTGTTAAGTGCCCATCGTATGATGTCATCATTCTTTTGCTACATCAAGAGCACACGGACCCCAGGGCTTGACATTTAACCCTTAGTGACCTTAAAGTCACCTTCACATTCTAGATTCCCAAGCAAGTTGCCTTTAGTTCTTTGTGTTCCTGGGGTGTCATTCTTATAATCCACTAAGCAAAGGCTTCATAGGGACCTCATAAAAAAAATGTCCTCCGTCAGATGAGTGGATAAAGACGATGTGGTACATATATACAACAGAATACTACTCAGCCATGAAAAAGAATGAAATAATGCCATTTGTAGCAACAGGGATGCAACTAGAGATGATCATACTAAGTAAGTCAGAGAAAGACAGATACCCTGTGATCTCACTTATATGTGGAATCTAAAATATGACACAAGTGAACACTATCTATGAAACAGAAACACACTCACAGACATAGAGAACAGACTTGTGGTTGCCAAGGGGGTTGGGGGATAGGCGAGGGATGGAGTGGGAGTTTGGTGTTAGTAGATGCAAACTATTATATATAGGACGGATAAAAGACAAGGTCCTCCTGTAGAGCACAGGGAACTCTATTCAATATCCCGTGATAAACCATCATGGAAAAGAACATGAAAAAAGAATGTATACATACGTATGACAATCACGCTGCCATACAGGGGAAATGAACACAATACTGTAAAATCAACTATATTTCAATAAAAATAATAATAACGTGCGTGGTAATCTATGGAGCACACAGCAACTAGCTCGCAGTTTGCCCGCACCGAGAAAACACACTTATTGATACCAACAACACACCCAATTGCAAGGGATACAAAAGGCTGGGCAAACCCAAGGGCAAGAGGCAGCTTCCATACAACCAGCTAAGAGGGCGCCATTTTGATTCCAGAAGTGTAGACCTGGAAGTCCACCAGAAAGGAAATATGGAAACCTTAGATGTGACCCAGAGGCAGGAGGAAAGAGCACAGACCAGGGCATTCTAAATGTCTCTAAAATGTCAAAGGCTTATGGACGAGGAGGAAAAATTCCCACCAAAGGACCCCAAGGTGATGGCTGAGGGGACAACGGGGCAAACAAGACAGAAAGGGAGGCTTGGGAGGTGTCCGGCAGTGGCACGTAGTCCAGCCTTACACACTAGGTAGCTGTACCCCTTCGAGACCTGGGAAAGCCTTGCTTTTCTCATCTGCGCAATGGAGCTGAGAATCACATCTACCGTTGGGGTGTTGCATGGATAAGCCATGAGATGTTCTTTGCATCACACCCAGCATACACTGAATACCCCACGACCACTTCGTTCACTCCACGAGGCCTGTTTTTATTACTTAGGAGGGCCGACAGGACAGCCAAGAAAGATGTTGCAGAAAGAGAGGAAAAGAACAGATTGCTGGACTGAACAGTTAGCACGAGGCCCCAGGGAATAAGTCATGAGAAAGCCAAGATGCTGAGTAAAAACTACCCAGGAGAAATGTGTCAGGAAGGGGAGAGGAAGGCCAAAGCGTGTGCAGTGGTATTTTCATAGTGCTTTTAAAATTAGATTGCTAACTGGCCAAATCAGACCTTGGCTGGGTGACAGCGTGGGCAGCGTAACTGCCCTGTGTCAGCCACGATTCCAGGTCAAGAGACCCCGCCAGACAGTGTGGAACTTCACACGTGAGCAGAGACAAAATGGCTACACCGTGAATATGAAACACAACCTGTGTCAGCTCTCCAGCCGTATGACCACCAGCCGGTAACAGCCCACCCTGCTGCAGCCCCCAAAGACGGGATTCCCAATTTCATACATTGGCAAAGTATACCTGGATTTTCTTCCTCTGAATTCTAGCAAGACTATTCAATACCGAGTTCCCTTTCAGATCACCAGAATCACAGAGGCACATGAAGCATTTCAATTTCCATTTGATGTGGCCACAAAGGCAATCAGTCAAAGATGCAAGAAGACACTTTTCTATACGGCTGGCTTTGTTATTACCATGGGTTGTGGACAGTGCTTAATTCTTCCAGAGACCATGCAGGACGCAACACAGATGGAGTACTGCCAACCCAGGAGGCTCACCTGAGCTTTGACGTCCAGGGTTTTTTTTGAGGGGCAGTCATGTGGGCATGGCTGAGCACCTGCATGGTAGACATTCCTCCACATTCCCTCCAAGGCCAAGCTGACACTACATGCCCCAAAATATTCCATTGTATGTATGTATGTATGCGTGTGTGTGTGTGTGTGTGTGTGTGTGAGAGAGAGAGAGAGAGAGAGAGACATCTTCTTTACCCATTCGCCTGTCGTACCATTCTACTTCCTGTTTCTATGAGTATGACCTTTGGAGACTCCACATATAAGTGATATCATATATTTGTCTTTCTCTGGCTTACTTCACTTAGTGTGATCATCTCCAGGTCCATCCATATTGCTGCAAATGGCATTATTTCATTCTTTTTTATGGCTGAGTAATATTCCATTGTATATATGCACCACATCTTCTTTATCCACTCATCTGTCGATGGACACTTAGGTTGCTTCCGTATCTTGGCTATTGTGAATAGTGCTGCTACGGACACTGGGGTCCATGTATCCTTTCAAATTAGTGTTTTTGTTTTCGTCAGGTATATATTCAAAAATGGAATTGCTGGATCGTACGGTAGTTTTATTTGTAAATTTTTGAGGAACCTCCATCCTATTCTCCATAGTGGCTGCACCAATTTACATTCCCTCCAACAGTGTAGGAGGGTTCCCTTTTCTCCACGTCCTTGTCAACATCTATTATTAATATTTAATTTTACAGTCATATTTGTCTGTGCTCATCCCCAAACCTTCCTGAATTATCTGTTATTATGATGCTTCCGTTTTTATTTACTTAGGTGGCATCGTAAAGGAGTCATTTGTAGCTTTCTTGCAGTAACTCTGAGTCACACGAAACACAGCATTTGTAACATATGCTGAGTTCTTTTTCGCACCAAACCTCCTATGCTAGCTTTGCTGTCACCGTTCTCTGCCTTAGATGCTCGTTCTGCCACTCAGTAGGCACCAGGCTTAGTCACTCTCTCCCTTCCCTGCAGACCCCTGTGCATTTTCTTTATCAAAAGCATTTTGCTAAGGCTAATGTACCCTTATTATGTCAGACAGCTGCAGTTACATTTATCCAGCAACAAGGTTAATTGCCTTTGAGTAATAAACAAAAAGAGGTTTTGCGGCCAGAGGAACAGAACAAGGGGGGAATCGTGCCCATTTTGTCACAAGTGTCTAAGGGTGCAGATCAGCATTTCTGTTGTTGGTGGAGGATTAATTTATATGGTTCCATATACGCACAGCCTCAGGGTGGATCCCCTACCAACTACAGTCAACAGACACTCTCTTCTTCCTGGAGGAACACACGATTCAAGAGCAGACAGGTGGTTCTCAAACCGTACAATGTACTGGGGCACCTGGAGGGCTTGTGGAAGTGCGGGTCGGGGGCACCACCTCTAGAGTCTGTCACTCCACAAGTGTGTGTTGGTGGGGGGGAGCCTGGGAAGGAGCATTTGGAAGAAGGTCCCAGACGATGTTGATACTGCTGGTCTGGGAATCACGCAGTGAGAGTCACCAGATGAGACCACACCCCATGACACGCAGCTATCTGTCTATCTATCTAATCTATCATCTATCTCTCTATATACCTATCTATCTACCAAATCTATCATCTACCTATATCTAATCACTAAGTATGAGAGAAATGCAAATCAAAGCTACAATGAGGTATCACCTCACACCTGTCAGGATGGCCATCATCAAAAAATCTACGAACAATAAATGCTGGAGAGGGTGTGGAGAGAAGGGAAGCCTCCTGCACTGCTGGTGGGAATGTAAATTGATACAGCCACTATGGAGAACAGTATGGAGGTTCCTTAAACAACTAAAAATAGAGCTACCATATAACCCAGCAATCCTGCTTCTGGGCATATATCTGGAGAAAACCGTAATTCAAAAAGACACATGCACCCCAATGTTCACTGCAGCACTATTTACAATAGCCAAGGCATGGAAACAACCTAAATGTCCATCAACAGATGAATGGATAAAGAAGATGTGACGCATATATACAATGGAATATTACTCAGCCATGAAAAAGAATGAAATAATGCCATTTGCAGCAACATGGAGGGACCTAGAGATGATCATACTGAGTGAAGCAAGTCAGACAGAGAAAGACAGATACCGTATGATATCGCTTGTATATGGAGTCTAAAAAAAAGAATGGTACAAATGAACCTATTTACAAAACAGAAACTGAGTCACAGATGTAGAAAACAAACTTATGGTTACCAAAGGGGAAACGGGGGTGGGGTATAAACTGGGTGATTGGAATTGACATATACACACTACTATTTATAAAAGACAACTAATAAGAACGTACTGTATGTCTTCTTTGGAGAAATGTCTATTTAGGTCTTCTGCCCATTTTTGCATTGGGTTGTTTGTTTTTTTGTTATTGAGCTGCATGAGCTGCTTGTAAATTTTGGAGATTAATCCTTTGTCAGTTGCTTCATTTGCAAATATTTTCTCCCATTCTGAGGGCTGTCTTTTGGTCTTGTTTATAGTTTCCTTTGCTGTGCAAAAGCTTTGCAGTTTCATTAGGTCCCATTTGTTTACTTTTGTTTTTATTTCCATTTCTCTAGGAGGTGGGTCAAAAAGGATCTTGCGGTGATTTATGTCGTAGAGTGTGCTGCCTGTGTTTTCCTCTAAGAGTTTGATAGTGTCTGGCCTTACATTTGCCAACAAACACATGAAAGGATGCTCAACATCATTAATCATTAGAGAAATGCAAATCAAAACTACCATGAGGTATCATCTCACACCAGTCAGAATGGCCATCATCAAAAAATCTAGAAACAATAAATGCTGGAGAGGGTGTGGAGAAAAGGGAACACTCTTGCACTGCTGGTGGGAACGTGAATTGGTACAGCCACTATGGAGAACAGTATGGAGGTTCCTCAAAAAACTACAAATAGAACTACCATATGACCCAGCAATCCCAGTACTGGGCACATACCCTGAGAAAACCATAATTCAAAAAGAGTCATGTACCACAATGTTCACTGCAGCTCTATTTCCAATAGCCAGGAGATGGAAGCAACCTAAGTGTCCATCAACAGATGAATGGATAAAGAAGATGTGGCACATATATACAATGGAATATTACTCAGCCACAAAAAGAAACGAAATTGAGCTATTTGTAATGAGGTGGATGGACCTAGAGTCTGTCATACAGAGTGAAGTAAGTCAGAAAGAGAAAGACAAATACCGTATGCTAACACATATATATGGAATCTAAGAAAAAATGTCATGAAGAACCTAGGGGCAAGACAGGAATAAAGACACAGACCTACTAGAGAAAGGACTTGAGGACACGGGGAGCGGGAAGGGTAAGTTGGGACAAAGTGAGAGAGTGGCATGGACATATATACACTACCAAACGTAAAATAGATAGCTAGTGGGAAGCAGCCGCATAGCACAGGGAGATCAGCTCGGTGCTTTGTGACCACCTGGAGGGGTGGGATAGGGAGGGTGGGAGGGAGGGAGACGCAAGAGGGAGGAGATATGGGAACATATGTATATGTATAACTGATTCACTTTGTTGTAAAGCAGAAACTAACACACCATTGTAAAGCAATTATACTCCAATAAAGATGTAAAAGAAAAAAAAAAGGTCAATTTCATCAACGCTCTCAAAGGTCAGAGGAGCAAAATGGGACTGACGAGCAGTCATGAAAATCAGATGAACATTCATGCTCCCAAACCACCCAAATGCAGCATTCATCAACGTCCCCTCCCCCCACCAACCCAGGATGTTTTATTGTTCGACCCTGATAGTGGGTTGAATTCTGTCCCCCCAAAAGGTATGACCAACTTATAACCCCTGGTGCCTGTGAATGTAAAGATATTGAGAAATAGATTCTTGGAAGGTAATTAGAATGTCAGGATGACATCATCTTGGATTTAGCATAGGGTCTAAGTCCAGTAACCGGTGTCCTTGTAAGAGAAAAAAGAGACCCAGACACGGAGAAGAAGCCCCGTGAAGACAGAGGCAGAGACGGGAGGGACGCGGCCACAAGCCCAGGGACACCTGGAGCCCCCAGAAGCTGGAAGAGGCGGGAAGGACCCTCCCCTGGAGGGAAGGACCCTCCCCTGACCACACTTGACCTTAGACTTCTGGTCTCCAGAACTGAGGGAGGATGAAGTTCGCTTGTTTTAAGCCCCTCAGTTTGGGGTCACTTGTGATGACAGCCCTAAGAAAGTAACACAGCCTTAACTGAAAACATGAACCTCCATTCACGTTGGGTCTCACTAATCTTCTGCGATATAGGTCCACAAACACTCTCTGGACCTTTCCTTCCTCAGCCACGTCCACCATTTCAGTAAGTATCACCTAGAAGCTTCTTAGAACAAAGCCTTAGCATCCCGACAGACCCTTTCATTTCTCTCATGCTCCACATTCAATTGGGAAATTCAAAATATATCCCGCTTCCATTAACTTCTCATCAACAGCCCCGCCTTTGTATGAACAGTGTCTTTTAATTTTCTGCATTTCTGATACATTGACATCCAGCATCTGGGGTCTTGCTGACCATGGAGGGACCGCCCCTCCTAGGATTAGATAATTCCTCCAGAGAGTAAATAACTAGCCCCTAAGCATGCTTCTCAAATGCAAACCAACCCATGAAAAGTCCACACCCCACCCCCTTCTCTAAGGGGGTCTCACAATCTGGGCCACCGTCCACCTGCCCTCATCCCCCCCAGGGCAGGTGCCAGACAGCGAGGACAGTCCCTGCACCCAGGACCTGCTGGAATTATTCACACCAGCCCATCCTAACCCTGCTCAGCCTGCCTCACCTCTTCCTTCCTGCGAAAATCACAACAACGGCTCTTGTCTAAGTGTTCCCCTCTCCCTAAACCAACCCTGATGCTTCCCTCATGTAACCCTGCATGGCGTGGTGTGCTCCCTCGCTTTAGGGACTGTAAGAAACCCACTCTTTTCAATGTCAGTTGCTCCTAGTCTGTTGGCCTCACCATACCTGAATAACAAATCCTCTATTTCAGGACAACCTTCCCCCAGCCGCCATCTTTCCTGTGATGGCCATGGGCTCTGGTAGAAATGGGGCAGAGGATGTGAGAGCCCCAGATTCCATAACCCATAGACGATGGTCCTCTGTGGTTTCCCAGCCCTGGGAGTTTGTCTTCGCAGTGTCTAGCCATCACTTGTATTGTCACAGAACTGGTATTTTTTTTTTAAGTTGCAAACTTCTGTTCAATAAGCTACACTGTGAAATTCACACCCATAAGTAATAACTGGGTTTCCTTAGTGCTCCCCAATTTACCACGTTTTTGAAAAAGATTTAATAAACTCCTTGAAATATAGAAGAAAACAGAACACATCCTTGCAGTATGCAGGACGACTTTTCAGGTAAACATAGTTTAAAGTCCCGATATAAGCACTTCTTTGTATTTTAACCTAGCTTAAAGATGGAGGAATTGAAAAATGGAATTTTTTTATAAATTAAAAAAATATTGATACTGATCACTACTGCAGACCAACACACCTGAAATCTCAGCTTCTCCAAACCCGTAAAAACGTTCCTCAAAATAGTGGGGGGGGACGGATTCCTCTCACTGGTAAGAGAATATTCACCCTACTTGTGTCCACAACTAAATACAACTTCATAAAGCCTTCGAAACCTAATTCTGACAAAACCTTTCCTCCTTTCTCCAAAATTCAGAAATCTACCTGGATCAATTTTACAAGCCATCGTGAGATCAGGTCTCGTTCCTTTTTGGGTTTTTTTGGAACCCACACATCAGTATTTTTATTAAAGCAAGTTGAGTGATCGTGATGAGCAGACAAGACTGAAAATCACTGGCCCCCAAAACTGATTGTAGAACAGAACATATATTATTTCCAAATTATAATACTCTAGAGTAATTAAAATACAATACGTAGAGTTTTCTATTAATTCATATTGTCACAGAAGTGTTATTATGTGGAAGTCTGCCACACATAAAGGCAAGTGTTTCCAATCATATCTACTGACGTCATAACTCTTCTGTGTTTGGTATTAACAGGGTTACTTAAATTGAACTGCATTAGATTAATATGCTATCGCGCAATTAGGGTCCCATTTACGTCCATGGCCAACAGAATCGACATCCCCTTAACGTGAAGACCTCATGGCTCCTTCTATGTAAACCCACCAAAGCAAAGCATAGCTGCGCGCTTAAATGAAACCTTCATTAGACACGCACATACTCACACACAAGCAGTATCGTTCAGTTCCAAGAGACGATGGAGGATTTTATTTCTAGGTAATTTGATATAATTATCTTCAATTCACCGAGTGCATAAGAAGCAGTGTAATAAATGGGTTAGTGACACAAAATCTACTTTAAAAAATATTTTTTTTAGAAACAATTCTTTCTTTTAAAAATTTTTTTCAGGTGGTATTCTTTTTCTTTTCTTTCTTTTTTTTTTTTTTTTGCGGTACACGGGCCTCTCACTGTTGTGGCCTCTCCCATTGCAGAGCACAGGCTCTGGACGCGCAGGCTCAGCGGCCATGGCTCACGGGCCCAGCCGCTCCGTGGCATGTGGGATCCTCCCGGACCGGGGCACGAACCCATGTCCCCTGCATCGGCAGGCGGACTCTCAACCGCTGCGCCACCAGGGAAGCCCAAGGGGGTATTCTTTTTGAGATGAGTTTTATTTTATTTATTTATTTTGGCCAGGCTGCATGGCATGTGGGATCTTAGTTGCCCAACCAGGGATCAACATGCACCCCTGCAATGGACCGCCAGAGAAGTCCTATTTTTATTTTTCTTTTTAATTATTATATATATATATTCTTTTAATTAGGGTAGAGTTGTTTTACAATGTTGTACTAGTTTCTGCTGTACGGCGAAGTGGAGTAGAGTTCCCTGTGCTATACAGCAGGTTCTTATTAGATATCTATTTTACACATATTAGAGCATATATACGTCAATCCCAATCTCCAATTCCTACAACCCTCCCCCCACTTTTAATCTCTCTTAAATGTTTTTTGCAAACCTAAGAGGACAGCCGAGTGTCCCAGGCAGCTCACTGGTTTCTCGGCAAGGGAGATGCACTGTTTTAAGAGAATTTAAAATAAACTCTGAGACACCCAAGCATTGGCGTCTGAAGTATGTGTGCCTCACAGGTAGGTCTTCAACTGGAGCTGACGACATCGAATGAGCTAGAAATAAAAACGTAAGTGTCTGGGCTTCCCTGGTGGCGCAGTGGTTAAGAATCTGCCTGCCAGTGCAGGGGGCACGGGTTCGAGCCCTGGTCCGGGAAGATCCCACACGCTGCGGAGCAACTAAGCCCGTGTGCCACAACTACTGAGCCTGTGTTCTAGAGCCTGAAAGCCACAACTACTGAACCTGCGAGCCACAACTACTGAGCCTGCGCTCCAGAGCCCGCAAGACACAACTACTGAGCCTGTGCACCATAACTACTGAGCCTGTGCTCTAGAGCCCGCGAGCTACAACTACTGAGCCCGTGTGCCACAACTACTGAAGCCTGCAAGCCACAACTACTGAGCCTGTGTGCCACAACTACTGAAGTCCGTGCGCCAGAACTACTGAGCCTGCGTGCTGCAACTACTGAAGCCCGCATGCCTAGAGCCCATGCTCCGCAACAAGAGAAGCCACCGCAATGAGAAGCCCGTGCACCTCAATGAAGAGCAGCCCCTGCTCGCTGCAACTAGAGAAAGCCCGCGCACAGCAATGAAGACCCAACGCAGCCAAAACTAATATTTTTTTTTAAAAAAAAACCTAATCACTTAAAAAAATTTAAAAAAAAACAACGTAAGTATCACTCGGAAGTTGCATCGTTACTTCTATGCATGAATGTGCAATGAAGGTTTGGAGCACGGCTGTCCTTTTACTGATGAACCTTTCACAAGTACGTGATGTTTCCTTGCTCAGGGAAGCTTTCTCCTCAGCAGGGAGGCGATGGTCAGCGAAGATTTTCTAGGCGTGAAGCTCCAGCTTCCAGGACTGACCAATAGGGATCTGTGCAATGATGCTGGGGATCGACGGTGGTTTGCCTTGTCCTTGGTGGACCCAAGTGGCAAGTGGATGATGATAGCCACGGCTTCCACAGAGGAGATGAGGTGTCTCTTCAGCTGAGCCAGGAGGAACCTGCGGCCGTTCTAAAGTAACCATCACTACCCCTCTACGGGCATGCGGACGGCATGGTCGTGTAGATCACGACAGATCCCCAGCTGGTCTGCACTTCGCTATAGCACCCGCAGCTCCGTCTAAAACGGTGTACTTATTGGAACCCAATCCAATCAGGGTTCAGCCCCACAGCTTCCGGGAGACCTACTGCTCTCCATCCCCTGCCTGAGCTCAGGACCCCAGGGAAGATGGTGCACCCCCAAAACGGCCTCCCGTATCATTTCCACAATGGGATGCGATTTTGCACTGCAGTTCCTCACAGGATACTGTACAGTCTGGATGGGCAAGCTACCTGCAGGTTCCAGGGGATGACCGAGCACAGAGTATGACCAACACATACAACACTCCACTCTAGGGAGACACCACACCTTCCTTATCCATTCATCCAGCGATGGCCACCTGAGGCTGGTTTAGAAGCTTGTATCTGCAGGCATGGAGGTCTGGAGGGCGTTGTATCTGCGGGCTCAGAGTATGACCAACACATAGAATGTTCCACTGTAGGTAGGCACCACATCTTCCTTATCCGTTTGTCCACTGATGGAGGAATGCCCTTTGACCAACATCTCCCCAATTTCCCCAACCACCAGCCCCTGGGTAAACACCACTGTACTCTGTTTCTACAAGTTCAAGATTTTTCAGACATAAGTGAGATCATGTAACTATCCTTCTCAAACGACCCCCAAAAGTTGAAGCTATGTTTGAAGTTTCTTCAGATATAAGCGAGATGCTACACTGTTTGTGAGACTATACAGTATTTGTCTTTCCCTGTCTGATACATTTCCTGGTGCAACACCCTCAAGGTTCAACCGCGTTGCTGCGAATGGCAAGATCTCCTTCTTTCTAATGGCTGGATAAGGGTCTACCGTAGGTAGAGGCCACATTTCTTTGTTGTTGCTGTTGCTTTGGTTTCTTTACGTTTTATTACTTTTTACTGGCGTATGCTGGCTTTACACTGTTGCATCAGTCTCTGCTGCATAGCAGAGTGGATCGGCTCTACGGATACATCTAGCCCCTCTTTTCCGGACGTCCTTCCCACGTAGGTCACCGCAGAGCACTGAGTAGAGTTCCCTGTGCTCTACAGTAGGTTCTCATTAGTTATCTATTTTACACGTGGTAGTGTGTACCTGTCCATCCCAATCTCCCAATTCATCACAGCCCCCTTTCCCCCCTTGGTGTCCATACATTTGTTCTCTGCTCCCGTGAGAGATCACGTTTCTTTGTCCAACCATCCGTGGATGGACACCTGGGGTCATTTCGAAGCTCATGCCTGTGGGCCCGGAGGTCTGAGATTCCTCCAGCCCTTGTCACCTGCCAAGTGATGGTGGCATGGGTGGAGATGGCCGTCTGCGGCCACAGACCCAGACCACTCATGCTGAGGAGAGCATCCTCACCCTGTAAATACAAGCCCCGTGTCCCCGTGGGGTCTCTGATCTGGGTCTTCTCTCACGTGCTATGGTACAGCGTCCCTGACGTGCTGGGCTGCACACCCTCTGATCCTCCGCTGGCTGCCCGAGGACGGATTCTATTTCGAGCTCCCGGGCAGGCGGGTGACCGAGCGGCAGTGCCCATCTGGCTGGCCCCTATTTGCCTTTGGAGACGGCCTGGCCTTTCTCCCAAATCCCCAAACATAAAAATAGTCACCAGATCAACTCACCAGGTGACAAGCACATGAGCCGTGCGTTCCTCCTAAAGACTTGTGGTCACCTGGGCTGGCCCGAGACACAGCCCTGGCCCCTGGCAGAGACTCACGCCCATTCACTCCGTTCACGTAACTGCCACGGTCAAGGCGCCGAGTGGGCACCACTGAAGGAAGACCCCACCCACTGCTCCAGGCCCCTCCCTGCAGCCTCCCATGGAGCCACAGGGCTCTGCTCTGACTTGTCCCCTGGAAGGCGGACATGGCTTCTCCCACCGTCCCTTTATGCCAACATTCTGTGATTCTCAGTTCAACATGCACCGGGGATAGAAAAGCATAACAAGGCTCTTGGAGAAGGTGGGTGCTAACACGCCCACCGGTGGGGACCAACGGGGAAGCCAACCGTTCAGGTTCCAAAGGGAGGAACCTCGAGCCAAGCCTGGCAACTTAGTGGACGGCACAGACAAGCCAGAGGACGTTCCCAGCTGCATCGTGGAGAACCAAGAGAGACGGCCCTGAGACCCTCTGCTGGCCCTTCCTCCCAGTGAACTGGTGTCTTTTGGAAGGCTCCTCTTTCTGAGATGTCAGTGGGACCCTGTCACCTAGCAACCGCCTTCTCCCCATTGAGAATCTGTGTATCTCTGTCTGCATCCGTATGTACATCTACATCTATCTATTCTATCCACGTATATCTACTTACATCTACATCTATATGTACGTTTGTATTATACCTGTATGTGCATCTATATTTACATCTACACCTGCATCTATTATACCTATATGTATATCTATAATCTATTTACATCTACAAGTACATCTGCATCTACACACACACACGCACGCGCACACACACGCACGCGCGCACACACACACACACACCGTTGGTCCCGTTTCTCTGGCGAACCCTCACCAATACACCCAGGACCTGTGTTCCCTTCTCTCCCAGGACATAAATCAGGTTGAGGCGAACACCCAGGACACACTCTCGGCCGGGAAAGCCCTCTGCCCTTGTGCCAACCCAGAGAACTCCCCACCCACCCTCTAAACTCTGCCTCAAACACATGTGATTCATGATGGTGTGTTCAGGCCCCCAGGCAACACCCGACATCCCGGCCACAGTATCTGTGCACGCGTCCGCTCAAGCCACCTGCCATGGCTTTACGACCCTGGGAATGGAAATCTCCCCAACCCACTGGCCAATCCTGTAGGCTCAGCATTTGTAAGGACGTCACGGAAGCACAGCAGGGGTCATCGGAGACGGTTCCTCTCCACTCGCACAGCCCAATCGGGCAGCACTTTCCGTGCCAGTCGCTGCATTTTCCTCCCACCTGGTTATCCTCCCTCTGGCTTCCCCTCCTGCCAGTGGTCATGAAGCTGCTGTCCAGCTTCATCTCCCAAAATAGCTCCTGTCCCACCCACGGCCTTTGGGAAACGTCCTCCAGCTTCATGCAACAATGACTTGACTCCCAAGAACCCCACCCCTGCCGCCCATGGCTCATTCCCAAAGGTAGGGATACACCACGCTGAGAATGTCCCCCCGCATTAAACAACACTCTCCCTTCCAGCCACCCCACTGTATGTTCCAGCACCGTGAGGCCGTGTGCATGTGTCATGTACAAAACAGCGGCATCTGTCCCCAAGTGGACCACAAGCTGATCCCCACCGCCGATGGGCACTCAGTGTTCCGCCCACCCAAGGGACGTCCCCTCCACTTCAGCTGCGCCCAGTAGGCGGCGTCCCCTGACTCACGCTGTCTGCAGTGCATCAGAATCCCCACGGCTGCCAATCCAAACCCAGGGTCCCGCATGGAACCCAAACGGAACCAAGCAGAACCCTACCCTGGGATTCTCCAAGAGCAAAGAAGAAAGACAGTTGGTCAGCACTGGAGGTAAAGCCAGGAAAGGGAAGCTGTCCTGGGGGAATACGTCTTCTCTTTAGTGACCGGAGACCTCAGAGGGAGGGAATGTGCCTCGCGCGGGGGCCCGGGCTCCCCTCCCGGCTGCTGAGAGGGACGGGAGGACGAGTGTGGCTGCAGACGGGACGTGAGGGCAACGGCTTCAGAGGGATCACACTGTGGTCAGTCCCTTGCAGGCGGACTTTGGACATGGGCGTTGATTCACCCCGGATGTGAGTCTGCGTTGATGCCGTCGAAAAATGAAACAGAGGCTCAACCGTGTGATGGGTGTGAAATGGACGCCCCCCCTCCACCGAAGGTAAGAAAGAGGTACATGCAGATACTAAGCGAAATGAAAATCAGAAGGCATAATGGAAAAAATGCCATCGCCATCTAGCTTTGCAAAGACAGGACGAGAGGGGAAGGTATGTTTACACACAGCAGGTGCCAGGAGAGGCCAGCAGACGTGCATCTGAGTTCCCGGCCAGCTGCTGCGGCAGAAATCTGTTCACCTGGGAGATGGCAGGGAAGAGCCTCAGAAAATGAAAAGTAGAGCCTACACCATCATCAAAAAGTCTACAAATAACAAACGCTGGAGAGCGTGTGGAGAAAAGGGAACCTCCTGCACTGCTGGCGGGAATGTGAATTGATTCAGCCACTGTGGAGAACAGGATGGAGGGTCCTCAGAAAAGTAAAAATACAACTACCGTATGACCCAGCAATCCCACTCCTGGGCATTTATCCGGAGAAAACTCTAATTAGAAAAGACCCATGCACCACAGTGTTCACTGCAGCACGATTCACAGTAGCCAAGACATGGAAACAACCTAAG
This sequence comes from Pseudorca crassidens, assembly GCF_039906515.1. Taxonomy (NCBI): domain Eukaryota; kingdom Metazoa; phylum Chordata; class Mammalia; order Artiodactyla; family Delphinidae; genus Pseudorca; species Pseudorca crassidens. Next base: position 1,858,368 of record NC_090318.1, read on the forward strand.
TGTCCATCGACAGATGAATGGATGAAGAAGATGTGGTACATGTATACAATGGAATACTACGCAGCCATAAAAAAGAACGAAGTAATGTCACTTGCAGCAACATGGATGGACCTGGAGATGATCACACTAAGTGAAGTCAGTCAGACAGAGAAAGACAAATACCATACGATATCGCTTATATGCAGAATCTAAAATATGACACAAAGGAACTTATCTACAAAACAGAAACAGACTCACAGACACGGAGAACAGACTTGTGGTTGCCTAGGGGGAGGGGGTGGGGGAGGGATGGAGTGGGAGTTTGGGGTTAGTAGATGCAAACTAGTATATATAGGATGGATACACAACAAGGTCCTACTGTGGAGCCCAGGGAACTATATTCAATATCCTGTGATAAACCATAACGGGAACGAATATGAAAAAGAATGTATGTAGACGTATAACTGAGTCACTTTGCTGTACAGGAGAAATTAACACAACATTGTAAATCAACTATGCCTCAATAAAAGTTTAAAAATACATATTTACATTAAAAACAAGAAGGAGAACCTATGATCCAGCAACCTCATGTCTGGGAATTTACCCAAAGAATTGAAAAAAGCATTTAAAATAGATAACTGCACCCCCACGTTCACAATAGCCAAGATGTGGAAACAGCCCAAATGTCCACTGACAGACGCACGGATACAGGAAATGTGGTGGATGTATAATAATGGAAGATCATACAGACTTTACAGAAGGAGATTCCGTCATACGCAGCAGCATGGATGAACCTGGAGGGTATTACGTTCAGTGAAACAAGCCAGTTACTCAAGGACAAATACTGCAGGATTCCACTTACACGTTGCAGCTAAAATAGTCAAATTCATAGACTCAGAGAGCAGAATGGGGGTCGCCAGAGGCAAGGGCAGGGGAACGAGGAAGATGAAGGTCAGTGGGTGTAGTTTCTGTTTCGCTGGATGAATAAACTCCAGACATCTACGGTATGTACCGTGCCCGTAATTCACAATACGGCATCATACACTGAACACTTTCTCAAAGGGGCAGATCTCCTGTTAGGGGTTCTCATCACAATAAAATTTTCGAAAAAGAACATCAAACAAGTTTTCAGGTTCAAATCCATAATGGAATTCAAAGTGAGAGCTATCCACGGGCTTCCCTGGTGGCGCAGTGGTTAAGAATCTGCCTGCCAACGCAAGGGACACGGGTTCGAGCCCTGGTCCGGGAAGATCCCACATGCCGCGGAGCAACTAAGCCCGTGTGCCACAACTACTGAGCCTGCGCTCTAGAGCCCGCAAGCCACAACTACTGAGCCCACGCGCCTAGAGCCCGTGCTCCGCAACAAGAGAAGGCACCGCAATGAGAAGTCCGCGCACCGCAATGAAGAGTAGCCCCCGCTCGCCGCAACTAGAGAAGCCCGCGTGCAGCAACGAAGACCCAACGCAGCCAAAAATAAACAAATAAGTTTTTTAAAAGTGAGAGGGACCCTAAATCTAACCTTAACCCTAACGCTAACCTTAACCCTAACTGCCCACATCTGCTTTGATGAGTCGATAGAAATACCTGTACTTTGTGTATTAAGGGCTTGAATATAAATTACTGCTTATAAAAAATATAACAAGAAATGCATTAATTGCCGTGCCCCCGGCATTTACCAAGTAACCTCAGAGAGGTCACAGCTCAGCCAACGATCGGTGTTCTGCTCTGACCCAGAGAACTTCCGCCTGAAGCAGCAGCGCAGGCCACCATACCTGGTGACAGAAGCCGGAGAACCACCATCCAGCGGACAGCAGTGTCCTGGACGAGGGCCATGGCGTGTGTGTCTGGTCTTTGGATGAAGCTGAGGGACCAGTGCTGACTCCCGGCCCCACTAAGGAGGCAGCTAAGGCTGCAGGACAAGGTTCCCTGGCTTCCGAGGCTGGAGGTCCTGTCCGTGTGGGTGAGGCGAGGCCAGTAGCCTGTCCTGCTTTGCATAAGGGCAGGGCTCAGACAGGGAGCCGAGTGTGCCCCAGGTGTCCACTCTGTCCTGCTACCATCCTGGATGGCTGTCCACTCTGTCCTGCTACCATCCTGGATGGCTGTCCACCCTGTCCTGCTACCATCCTGGATGGCTGTCCACTCTGTCCTGCTACCATCCCTGGATGGCTGTCCACTCTGTCCTGCTACCATCCCTGGATGGCTGTCCACCCTGTCCTGCTACCATCACTGGCTGGTTGTCCACCCTGTCCTGCTACCATCCCTGGATGGCTGTCCACCCTGTCCTGCTACCATCCCTGGATGGCTGTCCACTCTGTCCTGCTACCATCACTGGCTGGTTGTCCACCCTGTCCTGCTACCATCCCTGGATGGCTGTCCACCCTGTCCTGCTACCATCCCTGGATGGCTGTCCACTCTGTCCTGCTACCATCCCTGGATGGCTGTCCACCCTGTCCTGCTACCATCCCTGGATGGCTGTCCACTCTGTCCTGCTACCATCCCTGGATGGCTGTCCACCCTGTCCTGCTACCATCACTGGCTGGCTGTCCACTCTGTCCTGCTACCATCCCTGGATGGCTGTCCACCCTGTCCTGCTACCATCACTGGCTGGCTGTCCACTCTGTCCTGCTACCATCCTGGATGGCTGTCCACTCTGTCCTGCTACCATCCTGGATGGCTGTCCACTCTGTCCTGCTACCATCCTGGATGGCTGTCCACTCTGTCCTGCTACCATCCTGGATGGCTGTCCACTCTGTCCTGCTACCATCCCTGGATGGCTGTCCACTCTGTCCTGCTACCATCCTGGATGGCTGTCCACTCTGTCCTGCTACCATCCTGGATGGCTGTCCACTCTGTCCTGCTACCATCCTGGATGGCTGTCCACTCTGTCCTGCTACCATCCTGGATGGCTGTCCACTCTGTCCTGCTACCATCCCTGGATGGCTGTGCACCCTGTCCTGCTACCATCCCTGGATGGCTGTCCACTCTGTCCTGCTACCATCCCTGGATGGCTGTCCACCCTGTCCTGCTACCATCCCTGGATGGCTGTCCACCCTGTCCTGCTACCATCACTGGCTGGCTGTCCACTCTGGCCTTGAGCCATCCCTGGATGGCTGTGCACTCTGACCTGTAACTTGTACCTGGCTCACAGCAGCAGGGACCATGCCACAGCTGGCCGCCATCTGGGGACTCCCCAACCTTGGAGAGCAAAGTGCCCACAGAGTTCATGGGCAGCTGTGACCTCTCACGGGTCCTGCGCCCTGTCCTCCCACCTCGGGCAGCTGAAGGACTGAAGAGTTAATATGAAAGTCTTAAAAATCACGGAAAAATGTGGCCACATCTGAGGTCTACAGAGCAAGAAGCAAAGGGAATCAGCCCAGCTCCTTCAGGGTCAAAGAGCAGGCGTTCAAAGAACTACCGAATCGCGGGACTCCTGAGGAAAGACACGCGAACACCAGAGGAGGAAATAATATGCAATACGTAGATATGTAATAACCTGCAGGATGCGAATAATAATAGTACGTAAGACAGGTGAGAAGCACGAGTTCAAAGGAAGATTTACCCAAAGCAAAGGAGCGCGAGTGTCAGGCAGCATCCGTCCGCCTCCTAGAGACAGTGCGAGATTACAGGGGAACATCCTGAGACTTGTGTGGGGCTGGCAGCCCCAGAGGAAGACGCTGTAACATCAAGGTCTGGAGACCCTGGCACAAGAGTAGACAGAGGAAAGATCGGAATGGACACTGCAGAGAACCACCTCAGTGATGTGCAAAAATACGGGATGCAGGAGAAAACGATGATGAGAGAAAATGAACACAGTGGGGAAAACGAAACACATAGCAGACAGTTGAGACCTGGCATGAAGACAAGGGGTATCTCCTTATGTACAGAACAGAAACAGACCCACAGACACAGAACACAAACTTATGGTTAACAAAGGGGGGGTAATTAATTAGGAGTTTGGGATTAACATACACACACTACTGTATATAAAACAGATAACCAACCAGGACCTACAGTATAGCCCAGGGAACGATATTACCTTGTAATAACCTATAATGGAAAAGAATCTGAAAAAGAATATAGGTGTATGTGTAACTGAGTCACTTTGCTGCACACCTGAAATTAACACAGCACTATAAATTAACTATGCTTCCATTTAAAACTGGTCTGAAAAAAAAGATAACGGGTACCTCTGAAGAAATGAGCTGTGGAAAAGAAAAATGGAAAAATGTGGGAAGGTTCAGGATCAAGAAAAAAGCCCTGTGATACAGACTCAAACCTGCAATAAAAAGAGTTATTATAGGACATACCCATGATTTTTAAATGCCCGTAAGTCCACGAACCACATCCTGGTAAAACTGTTGTGCTTTAAAGATGGAGAGAAAATCCTAAAAGCTTCCAGGGAGGAAAAGCATGACGTCTGACAAAGGGAAAATCAAATGACGTCAAGACGCCTCTTCCCCCACTGTTAGGTTTCAGTAAACACGGAAGAAACATCTGCAGGACCTTGAATTACAAGGGGTTCAACAAATACTTGTAGACCCAAGAGGCTAACCAGGGAGGAAAGCAAGAGACTGTCTAATACCTTAGGAATCAAGAAATAGAAACAGGTCATTGTTCGTCTCCCACAAAACGTACTGAGACACACACTCCAGCTCATCGGCACCCCCAGGCCAACCAAGAACTCACCCTCGTTAGGGGATGAGGAAGCACAAACGACTATGTATAAAGTAAATAAGCTACAAGGATATACTGTACAGCATGGGGAATAGAGCCAATATTTTATAGTAACTATAAGCGGAGTATAACCTTGAAAAAGTGTGAATCACTATGTTGTATACCTGAAAGTTATGTAATACTGTAAATCAGCTCTACCTCAATAAAAAAGAAAAGGAAGGGAACTCAGCCTTGGGCAAAGAACGGCAGTGAACCTCAAATGAGAGATTCAGAACTGGGGTTACTGGAACCACGTCTACATAACTGGGGTGAAGTTAACATCGTAAAAACAAAACAACTCTCGAGAAAAGAACATCATTTCTAAAATTTATTTTTTAGAAGTAATATGAAAAGATTTTTCTCTCCAAACACCCATCATCACACTACTATATATAAAATAGATAAGTAATAAGGACCTACCGTATAGCACAGGGAACTCTACTCAGTACTCCATAATGACCTATACGGGAAAAGAATCAAAAAAGAGTGGATACATGTCTATGTATAACTGAATCACTTTGCTGTACACCTGAAACTAACACAACATTGTAAATCAGCTAGACTCCAATAAAAAATTTTTTAAAAATAAAAATAAGAAACACCCTTCATCTGCAAGAGATGGAGTTTGGTGGAGTTGTACGGTTATAGAACATCCTTTACCTTCAAAGGGCGAAGCCCATGGTCAGGGTTTCATTTCTGACAATCAACTGAGAAATGCACTTTGTTTCATGTTATGTGAGTTTCGACCAATAAAACCAAAATTACCAGAGTGCTGGAGAGATGAGACATGTGGGTTCCATGGACACAAAACATGCACCAGAGCACAGAACTCTGAAAACAGGAAAATAAGAAGCACAAAAAGATACAGTTTCAAATAAGAAGACAAAGGGAGGTACAAACATATATATATTTTTTAAGCTGATGGAATAAACATACCTATTCAAGGAAAGATGAACCCCATCACCGAAAGGCTGCAGGCAAAAACTAAATATACTGCCTCTGGAAAGAATGCATAAAAGAGTGGTCTGGGTTGAACAGAAAAGAGAGTTACAGGTAAACATAAACCAAGAGCAACCCAGGGTCAAAATATTATCATCAGAAAAGAAATAGATTCAAGGCAAAATATTCAACATTTAACTGTGATGCAGGGCAGACTGTTGCCATGAAGCTCTAACAACCATGACATCACCATTTACCTCGCTGGCCACTTAAGAGTGTATCATTCAGGGAACTGAGACAGCCAGGCTCTCCCCAAGATATGTCGGAAGGTCCTTCTGCTTGGTTATTGTGATCTATCAAATGATTCGGTACCTAAAATCCACTAGAAAATATGGGCAAATCCCTACTGTTCTTTGGATGCCAAAAACTTAACATTCTGCCCCCTCACCACCAAAGGTAGACATTTCATGGTTGAATAACTAAATATCAAATAAATATCTATATTCAGGAATACCAGGTCCCTTGGCACGTTCAAGGCAAAGATGGAGCTGGAATTTGGACAGACTGAGTGACTAGAAAGGCAACACCAGCCCCCTCCCACCCAGTTCCACATGCTGGATGGAAATCTGTCTTCAGTTGGAGAAAATGCACCACTTAGAGGAGATCGTTTTCATACACGTTTTAAGAGAACTTTTCAAAAGACCGCTAGTGATGCCAACAATAGTGATTATAACAGCTGAAGATACGTATGCATTACGGAATCGACTACCATTGACAAAAGTCTAACAGAGACCCTAATCTGTGGTTTCTTGAGGTCTTTAAAAACCTTTCCATTTTCATTGAATTAGATTGAATTTTTAATCAGGGAGAAAAGCTGCCCAAGTATCAAGATGGATTAGGAGACAGAGAGCTTAAGTCCGGTCAATTTACCCTGCAGAAGGAGGTACCCTCACGGGTACACACCAAACTACTCTGTCTCCTTAGTAGTATGGTCCCAGCTCACTCCTGAGCAGATTGGAGCATGATTCCAGAACTACAACGAGGAGCTAGAATCCTGCTTTTGACTGGCAGGATGATGAGAAGCGTTTTTAGTCATGTCGCCTGAACATGCAAATGCTGGACGTGTTCGCCAGTGGCAAAGCACTTAATTTTCTTCCCTTCAAAGATTAATTACAGGGTGTGACAGCATTTCCATGAATTCAGCGCTTCTAATTCTTTCTTCAATTAGCGGAATTTCCTTCCGTGGGAGACATCTCGGCTCCATAGTACGTGCTCCAGTTCACGATGCTTCCTGGAACCCCATATCCAAGAGGATGGGATGACAGGAGTATAGACGCCAGACTGTTCCAGCATATCCTGGACACTGTCGGCACATAGCTTAAAACAAACAGTGTGGTGTTTTGATACCACCAGAAGAAATTTCAAAATCCATCCCCGAATTCAAAGAAGGGAAGTCTGGGGGTGGACAGGAGAAGAGTGTGCAGAAGTAAGAACTTCAAAAACACCCAAGACATTTAACTGCTATTAGAGGTTAAGCATGTTGGCATCACTGTTGTTTTGATTTTCCTCAAAAACACTCACTTTCAAGGTCCGTATTTCAGGGGTTTAATAGGTGCTACACATCTCCCTCTCTTTACAGCAATATCCTTCCATGGAAGGCTCCCAGGGAAGAATCCATCAGTTTATGCTCTGGATGCTGTGCTCTTCTTCCAGGATACAGGACAGGAAGTAGGACCAATGACACCATCCAGCCATGGGTGGTACAATTTCAGGATCTCTAATCAAATGCAGGTATCACCTGCCACTTTGAATCACTGTTCTACGAATCAGAGCAAATCGGCACAGAAGGACCGGAGGGCAAAGTGGAAGCCGGTCCTCAGCCACCCACATCCTCACTCATCCAATCAGAGCCCCTGATGTGGGGACATTCCCGGCGGGGATGGGGCTGTGCGGGAAGAGTCCTCCCCACATAACTGGCCCAGGGTATAGGACGGATGCAGGGGGGGCGTCCACACAGTGGGGCTGAAGGGAAGGGTGAGTGCTGGGTGGGATGGAGACATGCAGGATGAGTGTCCTCAAGTCACACCCACCTGTGACAGGAAGTAAACTGTTGTAATGTGACATGATACCCAGAGGTCTAAATGCTCCCCAGGATGCTGGCCTGGGGGTTCCCCCTTCCCAGAGGCTCGGAGTGCAGGCAGGTCTTGGGTCCAGGTCATTTTGTAGTTCTGGGGCGGTCACGCTCCAAAGCAATAGGCTCTGCATCAGTGGTTCTCCACTGGGGCCATTTTGCTTCCTCTCCCCCCCCACCCCCCCCGAGGGTGGACAATCTACAAGTCTGGCGACATTTTTAGTTGTCACAACTGGGAAGTGGGGATATGCTTCTGGGGGTGTAGAGGGCGGGACGGTGCTCAACAACATAAAGGCACAGGATGCCCACGTGTCTGGGATTGATCCACCCCAAATCTCAACAGAGCCAAGACTGAGAAAGTCTGCCTTAGCATAAGAGACTATCTACATGCTATACGATATCTATTTAATCTATCACCTATCTATCAAGCATCCATTCATCTGTCAATTATCAATCTCTCCATCTTTGAATTATCTATCTCTCATCTATCTCTCAATCTATCATTTATCAATCTATCAAGCATCTATCCATCTAACAATTATCGATCTCTCTATCCATCTATCAGTTATCTGTCTCATCTATCCATCAATCTATTTATCTATCATTTGTCTATCCATGTATCACTTATCTATGCATCCATCCATCTATCTCACGATGGTTCTCAAGTGTGAGCAATTTTGCCTTCTACCTGTCAATATGTGGAGACATTTTGATTGTCACAACTGGGAGATGGGGAGCTCCTGGCACGTGGTGGGTGGAGACCAGGGAGGCTGCTCCACAGCCCACAGGGCCCAGGACGCCCCGCATCAGAGTCATCCAACCCCAAATCTCAGTAGTGCTGAGGCTGAGACACCCTGGTTTATGTATAAAATATTCACATTTTCCAAACATATATTCTGTGGATATCACAGAATCCAGAAACATGTTTTGACAAGCAAAGCATTATTTGCCCTACCTTTGGATCCAATTTTCAGTCAGAAGCAGAAATGTGTATTACCAATCCCCCAAAATTCCCCACGAACAGATGCGATATAGTCTGATCATGAGGCTGGCAGCTCTGGAAAAGGGAACCGGAAGCACCAGAAAGAATCTTCCGGGTCAATGATTGGGAAACCGAGACATGCCGGGGAGAGTGACTTGGCCCTGGTCCCAAAGTGAGTCAGTGGAAACGAGGTTCATATATGTCTCCCCAAACCTGCAGCAGATGTTAGGTCTAAGAAGCCAGGGGGACATCTGCTCCTGAAATCAAAGTGTGGAGGTGTCCAGGATTCTGGGACATCTGTCCTTTCCAGGAAGCCACAGAGGAATGAGTAAGGCAACAGAACACAAGTGACAGAGAAGATGCTCCCAGAAAACCTCCTCCACCTGGGATGCCTCACCCTCGACACATCCCACTGAAAACAGGTGTTGCTCATGACCTTCTGGAAGCTTCTCCACCACGAGTGACCAAGACCCGCCATGGGGAGCGCCCAACTCTTCCTGTGCCACCTCTCACAATATCCCCCTAATGCGCCCTAATCCCTCATCCTTCAACAAGGTTCTGGCTCCTCCTTCACTCTGGAACATTCCACCGTCGGAAGTGCCCGTCCACTCGTGGTCTGGCCATTGGGGACCCATGTTTCCCTCTTTGGAGGAACCCAGCTCCGTTCTTGAGGTCATGACGACAGTAATACAGTATCTGTGTTTTATGAAACAGTTCTCCGCCCTGGTGCCTCCTGTTTCTGGGGGAACTGGGGCGTCCACTGGGGAGACTGAAGGTGCCTGGTTCTCCTTCGAGCCCCACCATTGACTACCTGGGGGTTCCTGAGCTCCTGAGCATCTCAATACCTTCATTTCCTCATCCACGAAATAGTGATCATAAAAGCGCCTGCCTCAAAGGACACTTGTGGGGTGAGACAGGTCACATCATAAAACACTACCAGGCTCTGCTAGTGCCTGGGCTATAGAAAGCCGTCAGGACTTACTAGCTTTGTGGGTGTGTGTGGTAAAATGCAAATATAAAATTTAAATGTTAAATAATTAAAATTTAAAATGCTTTAAAGTGGAAACCACTCAGATGTCTATCAACTGATGATGGATAAACCAATGAGGTCCCTCCACAGAGCGGAATATGACTCAGCCATGAAAAGGAGCGAAGCCCTGACCCAGGCTGCCACGTGGATGGACCTTGAGCACGCGATGCTCAGTGAGAGAAGCAGACCCAGAAGGACACAGTGTGTGATTCCATTGACATGAAATGTTTGGAACTGGCAAATCCACAGAGACAGAAAGTGGATTCAAGGCTGCCAGAGTTGACCAGGTTAATGGAGAATGAGTGTCGCTGGGCACAGAATTTTCATTCTGCTGCCATGAACATATTCTGAAATTAAATAATGGTGATGGTTACACAACACGAACATACTAAAACGACTGAATTGTAGGCTTTAAGGGTGACTTTTATGGTACAGGATTATATCTCAAATAAAGCTGTATCAAAAAGAAAGTTAACTGTCATGTTTTAAATCACTAAATTTTTAATAATTCGTTGACATTTAGTACAATCGCAATGCTGTGCAACCATCACTTCGATGTAATTCCAGAACATTTTCCTCACCTCAAAAAGAAACCTTCTGGGGCTTCCCTGGTGGCTCAGTGGTTGAGAGTCCACCTGCCGATGCAGGGGTCGCGGGTTCGTGGCCCGGTCCGGGAAGATCCCACATGCCACGGAGCGGCTGGGCCCGTGAGCCATGGCCGCTGAGCCTGTGCCCCGCAACAGGAGAGGCCACAACAGTGAGAGGCCTGCGTACCGCAAAGAAAAAACAAAATAAAATACGATAAAAAAGAAACCTTCTACCGTATAGCTATTACCCCATATTCCTTCCTCTCCCCAGCCCCTGCTAATCTACGATTTGCCTCCATGGATTTGCCCGTTCTAGACGTTTCCTACCAATGGAATCACACTGTGTGTCCTTCTGTGTCTGCTTCTCTCACTGAGCATCCTGTGTTCAAGGTCCATCCATGCTGTAGCCTGTGTCAGGGCTTCACTCCTTTTCATGGCTGAGTCATATTCTACTGGGTGCATGGACCCTGTTCTGTGTATCCATCCATCCCCTGATGGAGGCTTGGGTTGTTTCCATCTTTTAGCAATCGTGAGTAGTGCTTCTATGAACATTCAGGCACAAGTTTTCATGTGGACACCTGTTTTCAGTTCTCTTGTATAAATACCGAGAGATGTACAAATGGTAACATATGCTCAACGCATATGCTGGTATGTTAGCTCACTTGTTTAACTTGTAGAGGAACCCACTTCTACAATAGTTTTAACAACGTCACGTAGTTCTGACTCCTTCAGCTTGGGGACTCCTGGAATCCCTCGTCTCCCCATTTACACCCCAATCCACGTGCACATAGAATGTTTAGTCCCTTTGCTGGGATATCTCTGCACCTCACCCTGGATGCTCAAACACCAACCTGTCCAGAACGCGATGGGGCGATCTTTCCTCATCCCGTTTCCCCCAATCTGTGTCCTTATATTAAACCCCAGAAGTTACGAAGACACCCAGGAAAACCTTGATCTGCAGGAAAATGTCTTTATTTTTCCAAAAGGTTCACAGCTTCTCTCTGGGAAGTTGACAATCCCAACTGCGTCCCTCTGTCAAGGTTCAGTATATTTCAGTGATAAAGACATTCTAGAAAGAGAGGAGATGCTCCCTAAAGCAACCCAAGCACAGTACCAGCGCTGCAGGAAATGAGAGGTAGGGGACAGAGGTTCACTGCCACCAACGTCATTCGCACAAACACGAGGAGGAAACGTATCCCATTTTCCATCTCCCTCCTGATTTCAGTTATTCTTGGTGAGAACACTGAGAATCGGAGCAAATAACATCCTAAATGTGGCGATGCCATAGACTACACACGCGTGGTCCTGTCTGGATGGGACGTCTGTCTGGTGGGGCGCACGTGTCTAGTGCGGCACAGCAAGCCAAGCAGTTATCAGCACCCAACCCACACAGGCGCTCTGAACTTCCTCTCTTCCGTGGCCACAGACGGTGCCCAAACTCAGCCCAACCTTCTTCTCAAAGCATAATCCGGCGACAGGACTTGGAACCAGGGCGCAGGCATGAATCCTACAGGGAAACGCTGTGTACGGACAAATGTCTTAATCACCTTCCGCAGCAGCCCTCGCGAAAGCAGCCCCTCTATTTCCAGGAAGGAAAAAGGACACCTAGGACGTCCGTGAGGTTTTGGGGTTCACGGTCACGTGACAGCGTGCCAAGATGTGTGTGAGTGTACTTCTTTTTTTAGTTTAGAATTCAAGTGTAAAGGATTGAATTCATCCAGTCCTAGGTTCACACAACTTCACCAACACTGGTCTTTGCAAAAGCCCTCTCTGCTTTTCATCTTTCCTTCCTTCCCTCCCTATTTCCCATTCCACCCCTAATCCCCATGCCACGCTGTCCCCTGACCACATCCACTGTTCTTATCTTTGATGCCCAAACTTTTCTTTCGGGGTCCTTACCCCTGTGCGGTGAACACTCAATCTGAATTCCAATTAAGGGTCCAGGGCCACAGCCTGGCTTCTGTTCCTCTTCCTGCATGCCTTCTGCCTGCTGGAGGCCCCTCCCCAATTTACATTTTGACCCCACCCCTCCCCCGGACTTGTCAACAGCACCGAGGTTGAGAAACCCTGCTCCTGAAAAATCAGAAGCTCAGTTGGACCATCCATGGAAACCAGTGAAATTACGTTTGCCTCTGTGAAGACGTCTACCATTGTAACCCATGCTCCCTGTCTCATTACGGGCAAAGGGGCTTTCAGTGGGCACCCAAGCTGCAGAGCCCCAGCTCTCGCCCACCACCAAGGACTACTCACCTTTAATGTCAACAATAAGTCTCCCTGTTGTTTTAAAAACTCACAGCCACCTTCCAAGCTGCAGGCGGCTTCAACTGACCACCTTTCTTGGTTTGCTCTTGTCTGATGGAGAGGCAGAGCCTACGTCTGTCGGCCACCAAAGTGACCTTGTTACGCCTCCTGAACGCCACGACGGATTGCAATTCCACAGTTTCCGCAACAGTCAGCAGCATCTTAAAATACGCCCAGGGCATCGCGGGAGCTCTGCAGTGAATTTCGGGCACTGATACAGCAAAATCACAGTCGGCTTGGACCCCTGCCTTCTCATTGAGATGCGTGACCATCCTCCATCGGATTCCGAGGACCCTGTAGGACTCGCGGAACCTCTGGACTGGTTCCCCGTAGGCATTTCTAGTTTGAGAGGACAGCCTACCCTCTCCAAGTCCTGCAGGACGCTTGATGGGTTTTCCGGACCCAGAACCTCATCAGCGACTTTCGTGCCAGGGGCGACTCTCAGACTTGTCTCTGAGTCGTCAGGTTGACATTTTCTCCTACTCCATCCAAAGTCCAGACCATGATTTGCAAAAGCTCCAGCGAACATGGGGTTGGCTGGCTGAGCACAGGCACAGAGGTGGCAGTGAAGCCGAGAACACGACAGGCCTTCTGGAGCCCGAGTGCCCAGGGGCGCTTCAAGCAAGGTAGGAGACGCCCGAGCCCTCCTAGCCAAACTCCTCCTATTATTAAACTCACTCAAGATTACCATGTGGTCTTCAGGGATTTATGTTTTTGTTTTTGTTTTTAAGAATTAGATTTTCAACTCAAATTTGAGACACTGATGATGATTCTACCTAACCACCTAAAGGAGGTTAGCCAGACAAAATGCACGCGGGGAAGGAGAAAAGAAAGAAGAGCGTACTTCCCGACTGCAATATGGGAGCAAAGACGTGGGTGAAAACGTCAGGCATATGGTCAAACAGCAATGCATCTACTCTGGATGAGACCCTGAATCAGCGTCACCCAGCTGATAACACGCCCTATGGAAGGTGCGGGAGGGGACAGACAAGGAATCTCAGCACATCCTGTCACAGGACCCGCTCCATGGAAGCAAATCCCCAAACTGGCCGGACTGGCTCTGTTAAGAGAGGTCGGGGAAGAAGAAGGGCAAACGAGGTCTTTTCCCCACATGATGTAAAGCCCAGACCTACAATGACGGTGCAGATTAAACCCACAGGCAAATACGTGGACACACACCACAGACCTCAGGAAAGTAAGATAAAAGAAGACCTGAATAGACATTTTCCAAAGAAGACATACAGGCAGCCAGTAGGCACATGAAAGATGCTCAACATCGCTAATCAGGGAAACGGAAATCAAAACTACAGTGAGGTATCACCTCGCACCAGTCAGCACGGCCATCATCAAAAAGGCAAGTAATAACAAGTACTGCCGAGGACGTAAAGAAAAGGGAACCTTTGTGCACTGTTGGTGGGAATGTAAATTGGTGCAGCCGCTATGGAGAACAGCATGGAGGCCCCTCAAAAAAATTAAGCATAAAACTACCATAGAATCCAGCAATTCCACTCTTGGGTGTATACCCAAAGAAAACAAAAACACTCATTTGAAAAGACACAGGCATTCCCATGTTCACAGCAACACTACTTACAGTAGTCAAGACGTGGAAGCAACGTAAGTGTCCATCAACAGATGAATGGCTAAAGAAAATGTGACATATATATACAGTGGAATATTACGCAGCCATAAAAAAGGAAAAGTTGCCATTTGTAGCAACATGAATGGACTTGAAGGGTATTAAGCTAAATGAAATAAATGAGACAGAGAAAGACAAATACTGTATGATATCACTTATATGCGGAGACTAAAAAATATAACAAACTAGTGAACAAAAAAGAAGCAGATTCACAGATATAGAGAACAAACTAGTGGTTCCCAGTGGGGAGACGGAAGGGGAGAGGGGATTAAGAGGTACAAACTGCTACGTACAAAATAAATAAACTACGAGGATATATTGTACAGCACAGGGAATATAGCTAACATTTCATAATAACTTTTTCTTTTTTTTTTTGGCTGTGTTGGGTCTTTGTTGCTGCGCACAGGCTTTCTCTAGTTGTGGTGAGTGGGGGCTACTCTTTGTTGAGGTGCACAGGCTTCTCACTGCGGTGGCTTCTCTTGTTGCAGAGCACGGGCTCTAGGCGCACGGGCTCAGTACTTGTGGCTCGTGGGCTCTAGAGCACAGGCTCAGTAGTTGAGGCACATGGGCTTAGTTGCTCGGTGGCATGTGGGATCTTCCCGGACCAGGTTTGAACCCGTGTCCCCTGCATTGGCAGGCAGATTCTTAACCACTGTGCCACCAGGGAAGCCCTACATAATATCTTTGAATGGAGTGTAATCTATAAAAGTATTGAATCACTATGTTGTACACCTGAAACAAATACAACATTGTAAATCAACTATACTTTTTTTTTTTTTTAACGCCATCAGCACTGTAACTGAAGCCTGCCATAGAGGTCCCTGGAGAAAACCCCAAAATAAAACACATCACCAAGTTCACGGATACACCCAGTGCCTTGCACTGCAGGCAAATTAAAAAGGTGACAAGATCAGCCTGAAGTACACACTGCTTTGCTGAAAGGACTGCTGGGTATTTTTCTGTGGTCTGAAAAAGCAAAAACCCAATGCAAAGACCAAAACGCATGGAACCCAAGGACAGAACGATAGTCAGAAGCTGACATAACCAGTCTCCAAGAGGATGGCCTTCCAGCGAGGGTCTCTTTCTGGTACATGTGGAGGGGGACCGTGGGTTTTACGCTTGTCCACCATGATGAGTACTGGAAATCACTGTTCATCACATGAGCGCTCTCCAGGTAGGACCACCCAGCCTGGGGTGGGGGTGGGGTAGGATCCATGACGTCCAAACTATTTTCATAATCGTACAGAAATGCTTCTTCCCTCTTCACTGTGTTGATGTTTACACTGATGGTGCAGACGTTACCCTGGGGCAAACTGCTTCTCAGCCCGAATCAAGGTCGTGGCCCCAACTGTACTGGCCTCCACCGTATCCTTCACCCCCAGCACTACTACAGCAAAAACAGTGCCAGTTTCACTTAAAAATGTCCTTTATGGAGCAGTAAAGATGACTAATTTTGTTGTTTTTGACTTTGGGGTATATTTTTTTTCCCCCCATACAAGGTGGAAAAAACTTTTTTTCACTGAACTAGAGTTGATTTACAATGTTGTGTTAGTTTCAGGTGTACAGCAAAGCGATTCAGTTAGATATACTGTTTCAGATTCTTTTCCCTTATGGTTATTACAAAATATTGAGTACAGTTCCCTGTGCTCTACAGCAGGTCCTTGTTGTTTATCTATTTTATATATAGTAGTGTGTATCTGCTCATCTCAAACTCCTAATTTACCCCTCCCCACCGCCTTTCCCCTCTGGTAACCGGAAGTTTGTTTTCTATCTCTGTGGGTCTATTTGTCTTGTATTTAAGTTCATTTGTATCATTTTTTAAATTTTCCACATACAACTGATGTCATGATCTTTATCTTTCTCTATCTAGCTTACTTCACTTAGTCTGATCATCTCAAGGTCCATCCATGTTGCCGCAAATGCCGTGATTTCATTCTTGTTTATGACTGAGTCGTATCGATTGTATGGAGTATATATATTTTTAACATCCTAGGTGACAAGATGGGAAGTACACACAAAGCACGTCTACCCTGCGCTGAAGCGTGGTGGCTGGCTGGCATGGCAAGTGAGATGAGCTGCCTCTCTGAACACCAGTTTTGCTTGAAAGAACAAGTGATAGAGTAACTATGGCTATTCCACGTGGGGGATTTAGCAGACCGTTTCTTGAACATGAACAAAGTGAGGGCATCACTTTAAGGAAAACAAATGACAGTATTTATTGCCAAGGACAAAATCTGAGCTTTAACAAGAAAATTGGAATTGTGGAAAACTTCTATCTGCTATCGTGAGCTTGAAAGTTTCCCAACACATAAAGCCTTCTCTGATGAGATCAGCGGTTATACTAACAAATGTGATTTGGGGGGATACTGTATAATTTAACGTGTCCACGTTGAGAAGACCTCCATAATTCCGTGAATGCACAGTTTTCCAAAGGACCAATGAGGAAATGGTCCACTTCAAATCCTAACCTAGAACAGCTGATTTTAATTTAACAGAGTAAGAAAACTTTGTTGATAATGACCCCAGATGCCACACTGTGATTCGCCATGATGAAACGACCCCTTGTTGGTTTTGGGGAATAATATCAAAGAAAGTCCACAGTTGTCTGGAAAAGCTATTAAAACAGTTCTCCGTTTTCCAGAGACATGTCTGCGTGAGGCTGGATTTCCCTCGAGGAAAACAACGTATTGCAACAGACTGAATGCAGGGGTCGATCGGAGACTCCAGCTGTCTTCCTCTGAAGCACACACATTTGCAAAAACATAAGACACTTGCAAAAATGTAAGACAATGCCACCTTCCTTCCTGAGTTTGTTTTGCTTTCACAGAAAACATGTCATTTATGCTAACATGGTGTGTGTGTGTGCTGTGATATGAGACCACGTGCACCAGCTCCGAAGACTGTACCCTCCTAGGAGACCCACCCAGAGGCACATTTTCCTCCCACACTGTCACTTACGTCCCTTCACAATAAGGAAAGACCTGGGCTCTGTTGCAGGGTGAACCGGCAAGCTACCCTCTGGACAAACTCCTCTTGAACCCAGGAGCAGGGACCCTGCTATAGCCAAAGGGAGGGTGACGAGTCACAGCAGAAGGGGTTCGCGACAGAAAAGAGAATAAAACATCGACTTCACGCCCCTCGTGTACACGGAATTACCTTCCCCAGATGCCTCCTGCCTGTGAATGGGACACAGGCGGTATGAACGCCTTTCTCCACTACACATCACAGCCACCTCCAATGCTCCACGTGCCACACACGCGCGTGACTGTCGCATGGATCTCCACTGTTATTTCTTGACACCGAGTCAAGGATTCTGGACCAGTAACACAGAATCTGGTGTTTCCCCCTACCTGGCCACCTCCCTCCTCCAGAGGTCTTCTAGTTCTTCCAGAATATTCTGAGGCCCTCCAGGGAGCCCTATGTGTGCAGACCACCATCCCCAACCACAACAGAACCCCTCTGTCTGCGGAGAAGGCCACACAAAATAACCCAATGCGCTACAAATAAACCGTGTGCGCAGGCTGGCTCATGGACGTAGCAGCCCCGGGAGGCAGAGGACCTTCCTGGTGCACAGACTAGAGCACCTTCTGGGCGCCTCCCGCCCGGGGCTGCAGGCTCTCTGTGGACTCCCCCTTGAACACACAGAGGGGTGCTGCACGTCGGGCCGGGGGCTCTTCTGCAGAGTCGAGGGCTCCGGGGTCCAGATAAGGGAGGGACCATGCTGGGCGGGGGGCTCTTTTCTGGACGTGAGAGGCTCAGGGGTGCAGATGCTGGGCCCGTGTTTGTCTGGAAGGGACACACTAAGTCCATGCTTCCTCCCGATGCCCAGGTGTGTCGGCCCACTCCTCCTGCCCTCCCCCACCCCACGGGTCATGGGGAGGGGCCCCCGGCCCATCACCTCGGCCAGGAGCTCCACAAAAGCAAGGACCACGTTGCTGCCCTGCACAGGGCAGGTGTAGTTTGAGGGCTGAGAAAGGCTTTCCTCTCCATGTAGGACACAGCTCCACCAGATGGGCGCTACGACCTTCTCCTTCACTCCCGGTGCATTTCTCACGAATGAAAGGTGCTCGGACCCGCCCCAGGGAGCACAGCCAATGGCAGGCCTCAGGCTGAACACGCCGAACCCGTCCACCTACCTGGCATCGCTAAAGATCCCAGACTCCATGGGGCAACTCCCCTTTCCAAAGCCACTGCTTGTTGGGTTTGGAAGAGCGTCAAAGGTTTTCCACAACTATGAAAGAGCTATGAAAATACTCCTCCCTTTTTCCAACTACGTGCTTGGGTGAGGATGGACTTTCTTAAACAAAGAAATATTGTAAGAGGAGGAACGCAGAAGCAGCTGGGGAGAAGCCCAGCTGGAAAGCCACACAGTGGAGACACGGCCTCTGGCTTCTATGTCTACACAGAAGGCTCTAAAGGTCTAACATTTTTGCCAACCTTACAGTTTTGCCAACGTCTTAGTTTTGCCAACGTCTTAGTTTTGCCAACGTCTTACAGTTCTGCAAACGTCTTACAGTTCTGCAAACGTCTTACAGTTCTGCAAACGTCTTACAGTTCTGCAAACGTCTTAGTTTTGCAAACGTCTTACAGTTCTGCCAAGGTATGGTTTAAGAGGAAGACAGCCCAATTCTCCTATCGACTTCTACGTTCCATCTGTTGCCATGTTTCTTCTGTTGAAGAAAATCCAACCTCACGCAGACATGTCATTGGAAAACAGAGGAGTGTTTTGACAACTTCTCCAGACAGTTGTGGACTCTCTTTGATAGTATCCCCCCCACGAACAAGGGGTCTTTTCATAATGGCTATTTGCAATATGGCGCCTGGAACCATCGATAAATGACTCTTATTCTCTCAAATCCGGATCGACGGGTACAGTTAGTGCGCATGTATGAAAAAAGAAACAGGAACGGCGTTCCAGAGGGAAAAGCTGTAGACCTTCCAGGAGGCCACACAAGGCCAGTATGCCAGGTTCTGTCTTATTCTGTTTGGGATGCCATATTCCTTGGACATTTACATCGTTCATCCTAAGAGCTGGTCCCCATGACACATCCGGGAGAGGCAACCTTCCATCCTCCACACTTTAGGGAACCCTGAGGGCTACGAAGCTCTGAGGATGGACCCAGGATTTCCCCAAACTGGGTGAAAATGGACAAAACCCAACATGCGTGACCCTTAACCCAATGTGGTTCAAGGAATCATGAGCTCCCAGGACGGTGGACCATTCCAAGGGGTCAGGCCCGAGGTGGGAAGCAGGCGGACCCTGGTGCTCTGCAAATAGTTGTTACCCTACCGCCCACACCTGAGATGAAGCCTGGGGTCCCATGACAGCCCTCCCCTCCCCCAGCATACACCCTGCACCAGGATCTCTTCCCCCACCGCCAGCCTTGTTATCACAGACCATATTCTACCCCTCAGAACCCGCAGGGGCACCCACTGCTCTTGCTGACCATAGAGCAGAAAGTATCAGTTCTGAAACATGGTTAAGATGATGCCCTACAATTGCACTTCTATACCCCATGAGATTACCATTACTATCAACACAGGACGGGGATGTGGGGTTTAATCAAGAGATCCCAGGGCTCTCCGCCTGCATCCTGGGTCGTTTTTACATCTGATGTTCTCCATCCTTTATACCACTTGGCAAAGTGCAAAGTAAAACTCAGCCCCCAAAGAGCTGACTCTGGAGGTTTGGTGAAGAGGCCCATGACCCACTTCTGGTCCAAATGGGGCCGTTTCACAAACACCCAGACTCTGCCCGAGCTTTGGAGAAAGGCAACCCAGGAGGGAATGGCGGGGCTCACCTCAGAGAGAACCAGAAACTGCTAACACCAAGATCCCAGTTTTCAGAGCACAACTTTCTTCAGCAGAGAAAGAGATGCTATTTCCTTAGATAATTAGTGTTAAATTGAAGCATCATCTGGGAATTGAAAATAAGAACAGTAAAGAGACATCTTTCTCTTCTAGAATGATCTTTCTCTTCTAGAATGTCAATAAACAGAAGATGAAGACCCATTAAGCCATGCAAAACAATGTTTGAAATTTCTCCTACTGACCTACAGTACCTAGTGATTTTTTCCATGTAATAACAAAATAAATGGAAAGAGATGTGCAGGGGCACAATGGTATCTGAAACGTTTTATTTCACACACACACACACACACACGCACACAGGATCTAAAACTAATTTAGCAAAATGCGGACATTTGATAAAACTGCATGTCAGGTACACAGCTATGCTTTATAGTCTATCTTTCTTATGCATGAAGTATTTTATAAGAAAAAAATTAAAGGCGCATTGAAATTCAAATCGCTGCTACAAAAAGATGATGCTAATTTGTGTCGATCAAATGCTGACATGAATTTACAGGCAGACCTTGTTTTATCGTGCTTCGAAGATGCTGTATTTCTTACAAATTGAAGGTCTGGGGCAACCCTGCATCGAGCACGACATCCATCAGCACTAATTTTCCTAAAGCATTTGCTCACTTCGTGTCTCTGTGTCACATTCTGGTCATTCTTGCGATATTTCAAACTTCTTCATTATGATTCGATTTGTGATGGTGTCTGTGATCTGTGATCTCTGACGTTACTACTATGACTTGCTGAAGGCTCAGAGGGTGGTGACCATGTTTTTTTAGCAATAAACTATTTTTAATTAATTAATGAACACTGTTGTGACATCATGCCATTACACACTTCACAGACTACAGTCTAGTGTAAACATAACTCTTACGTGCACTGGGAAACCCAAACATTTGTGTGGATCGATTTATTGCGATATCCCCTTTATTATGGTGGTCTGGAACCAAACCCGCATCATTACCAAGGTCTGCCTTCACTCTTTAAGAATAATTTGAGAAGTCACACAGAGAGAGACAAATACAATATGATCTCACTTATATGTGGAATCTAAAATATGACACAAATGAACTTATCTATGAAACAGACACACAGAACAGACGTGTGGTAGCCAATACAATATGATCTCACTTACATGTGGAATCTAAAATATGACACAAATGAACTTATCTATGAAACAAACAGACATAGAGAACAGACTTGTGGTAGCCAATGCGGAAGGGGGCGGGGGAGGGATGAACTGGAAGTCTGGGATTAGCAGATGCGTCCTTTTATATACAGGATGGATAAGCAACAAGGTCCTACTGTAGAGCACAGGGAACTCTACTCGATATCCCGGGATAAACCATCATGGAAAAGAATATAAAGAAGAATGTATGTGTAACTGAATCACTTTGCTGTACGGCAGAAATTAACACTGCAAATCAACTCTACTTCAATAAAATAGTTTTAAAAAAGAGTAACTTGAGGGCTTCCCTGGTGGCGCAGTGGTTGGGAATCCGCCTGCCAATGCAGGGGACATGGGTTCAAGCCCTGGTCCGGGAAGATCCCACATGCTGCAGAGCAAATGAGCCCGTGCTCCACAACTACTGAGCCTGTGCTCTAGAGCCTGCGAGCCACAACTACTAAGCCCGTATGCCACAACTACTGAAGCCCGTGCACCTAGAGCCTGTGCTCCACAACAAGAGAAGCCACTGCATTGAGAAGCCCGTGCAACATAAGAAAGAGTAGTCCCCACTCACCACAACTAGAGAAAGTCTGCGCGTAGCAATGAAGATCCAACGCAGCCAAAAATAAATAAATAAGATAAATAAATTTAAAAAAAAAAAAAAGAGTAACTTGAAATGCATGTTGCTTTCTGTGTAAACTAAAATCCCATGAAAGCGCTCTCCCCTTTTTTCACTGGGTCTAATCTCCTTCCGTTGAGACAAACCCACTACCCTCTTCGAGAGGCTTCATGAATCTCCTGAGTGGGAAATGGTTCCTTTTCCAATGAATTTATCAGAATCTGTGCCAGCTGGTCACACACTCGCCAACATTCTACCTGAAGATACCGAGGTTAAACTGGTGTAGAACGAATAAAATGAATTTTGTCTGAGGGTGAGAGATGTCTCTATCAGAACTGCAGGCAGAGGGTGGTGGGTTCATGTCAAAAACTTATACAAAAGTGGCGAAGAAAAAAAAACAAGAAATGAGCAAATGAACTGCCCTTTTGAAGAATTTAATCTGGTTTCATTTCATTTTTATAAAAATTTCAATTTTCATTTCAATTTTCATTAAAAAATTTAATTAAAATTTCATTTTTTATAAACCTTCCATTTATTTTAAAAAACCAATATCTGAGAACCGCAATACATCAAGGTCTGCTTGGAATTTCACGTGAGCATTTGAGTAACACACAAGATTTTCATTTTGCAGCAATGGTTTGAATTTCCGATCTCAGGCAGCTGATTCCTCTGGTTCAATGATTCTCAACCTGCCTACGACACGATGACATCCCGAAGGACATCTGAAGATGACAAAAGGGCAGCCAACAGGGAATGTTGTTCTCCACGGTCCCAATGAGGTGGAAGAAGATGACAGACGGCCCCTCTGCCTCGGGCTTCTCCAAGTCCCAGAACTACAACTTCTAAGACCTTCCACGTGGGACCATGATCCACAGACATCTTTAAACTTGCCTTGAGTCTTGTTCTAGTCAGCGTGGGCGGCTATAATAGATCACCCCAGACTGTACGCTTGAAAAACAGACATTTGTCTTTTCAAGGTTCTGGAGGCTGGGAGTCTGAGATCGTGGCATGGGCAGATTAGTCCCTGGCGAGGCTCTCCTCCTGACTTGCAAACGGTCACCTTCTCACTGTGTCTTCATGTGGTGGGGAGAGAGCTCTGGTCTCTTCCTCTTCTTAAAAGGACACTAATCCCATCACGGGGACCCTAACCTCGTGACCCCATCTAACCCTAATCCCCTCCCAAAGGCCCCATCTCCTAGTATATCCCATCGGGGGCCACAGCTTCTACCTATGTACGCTGGAGAGACACACATTCAGTCTATAGCACTTGCTCCTGGAAAACTAAAGGTAAACCCCCCCATTCCTTCTGTGTTCCAGGAAACGCTGTACTTTGAAAAACCTCTGTCCCCCGTATCACTTAGCCAAGACTCACAGGGGCCCCGTTTACCCAGAACAAGGCCACACCCAGACCCTACAGGGACCCTACAGGCTCCCCAGTGATGAGCTGAAGCGTGTGCATGTGCTGACCCATCTGGACAAA
The DNA here is from genome assembly GCF_039906515.1 of Pseudorca crassidens. Taxonomy (NCBI): domain Eukaryota; kingdom Metazoa; phylum Chordata; class Mammalia; order Artiodactyla; family Delphinidae; genus Pseudorca; species Pseudorca crassidens. The sequence continues at coordinate 1,881,792 of NC_090318.1, forward strand.
ACGCCGGCTGTCCGGACTAGCTCCCACATTCATTCAGCTTCTGTCCTTATCCCCAAGGCCTCTGGCCTTCTGACCCGGCGTCAGAGGCAGAACCACCCCTCCAGAAATCAGCTACCTATAAGGAAACGCGTCCGTGGCGCAAACATTTCAATGACGGCACCTGAATCTTCCCACGCCTGACTCTTTCTAGGTTCATATATAAAGGGAAGTCCTTCCTGCTGACCTTCACAGGCACGGACATCTCATGGCTGGGCCGCACTCCCTAAGACAACAGCCCTCCTTCCTCCTATTGCAGTAGGCGGTCTCCAATGCCCTTCAAGCTCTCACATCCTCACCTTACAAGGAAACGCTCATATCCAAAGCACAGCTGCTTTAAAGGACAACTGTCCAATCAAGCAGTGGCCGGACTGAGTCTCCATAGTTATAAACTATCGGGGCAGCAAGAAGGGGATGAGGCTGGATCTCAAAGTGAGGGCTTGAGTGCCGGCTGGCCATCGCGACGTGATGCCTTGAGGGGCTCGTGGGCGCCTGGCACAGTGGGGACGGCGCACCTGAGCAGAGCCCTCAGGCCACGGGAGGACACAGGCTGCAGGACCGCTGAGAGGGCACAGCACTCCGGCGGGAAAGTGCTGTAGAGGCAGCAGGAACAGGAAGCCACGCCCAGTGATGGACAGAAACAGCCAACGGCACCTGGAGCCCAGGAGGTCTCCATCTGGTACATCATTAGGCAGAACAACTCACAGAGAGAGGCGGGCGGTGAGTGAGGAACAGAAAGACCTTCTGCGTCTGCACGCCTGCCCTGCCCACACACCTGTCCAGCCCAGGGGGCGACCCAGGTGATGCGTGTTCTCTAGACACTCGGCTCTCACATACCCACATCTGGCTGCCTCTGAAAATAACAGCGCGTTCCAAAAACAGACCACGCCACCTGCGTTCTCCGAAGATGGCGACCCCAAGGAGGCTGGCTGACTGTGTGGTCACGGCACGTTCGAGCCAGTCTCAGAGGAGCAGCCTCCACACCCCCAGTGAGCCCTCGAATCTCCAGCAGGGGCTAAGCCACACACCACAGAGATACGCCTAAAAGCAGGAGGTTAAGGTGCCGTGGGCACGTGATGGTTCTAAAATGCATGCCTTTACTCCCCGTCGGGGGGCAGCGTGGAGAAAATACGGGAAGCGATTTCGACTGCAGAGAGGCTGGAATTTTCCATCACCATCTCCTGCTTCTCTCTACCTATTTGTATTTGTCTGGAAAATCCCACGTGTGTCCCTACTTTCTTTTCCCCACACGGACAGTCCTTAGCCATTGTATGATCTTGGTTTGTCTGTCTGTTTGATTTTCAGTTTGTTATTTCGTCTCTGTCTGGGAAGCACACAACTCAGTGGGTTTTCAAAGAATCCACAGGATTCCCCGGGCAAAGAAGTTGCCTGTGATTTTTTTTTTTTTTTTTTTTTACTAAGTTGCCCGTGGCCACCATCGTTGTCACAATGCTTTCACCCAAACACAAATAAAAAGGGCAATTTTCCTGGGGTCGTTTTTCTTGTAGAAGAAAGAGTTCCCCCTCCTTCCATGCAGGTGCCTCTAATTCAGATGGAAAGATGGAATCAGGCAACTATGTGACTCTTTTCTTACTAAAGTCTAGATTCTATCTAGCTACAGGGGCTGAAGGTAGCAGGTACTGGAGGCATTAGAACTTGTAGGGTAAGAGTGTGTGTCTGTGTGTGTGAGTGTGTGTGCGTGAGTGTGTGTGCGTGTGCGTACTTTTGCCATAAACCAAAGTAAAAAAAGGGAATTGTCCGCAAGAAGAATGCCAGCCAGCATCCCCTGCAAGGCTGGTGTCTCATCTAAACAGGATGATGTGTTTATTACAAATATGGCGGCCACGGACCAAGGTCTCCAGACTCTTATCTGGAAATGTGGGGTGAGAGCCTAACATCCACCAAGATTCTTGCCCGGGCATTGGGGGTAGTGGGTTGAACGTTGGCCCCTTCGAAAGGATGAGTCCACTCAGGACAAGTGCACGAGACCTTATTTGGAAATAGGGTCTTTGCAGAGGTAATGAGGTAAGATGCGGTCCTATGGGATTAGGGTGGACCTGAAATCCAGTGACAGGTGTCCTTATGAGAAGAAGTAAATCTGGACTCAGAGACATGGTGACAAGGCACAGTAAAAAGGAGGCAGAGGCTGGAGGGATGTGTCAGCAAGGGAAGAAACGCTAAGCATTGCTGGAGTGCCCAGAGGCGGAAGAGGCAGGAAGGGCCCTCCTCTAGAGCATCCTGTAACGCCAGGCACCGGGACTTCAGACTTTTGGGCTCTAGAACTGAGAAAGAACAACTTGTGTTGTCTTAAGCCACCTAGTTGGAGGAATTCTGTTGCAGCTGCCCCAGAAAACCAGTTGATGGGGCCCACCTGTGACACGCAGGAGCCAGATGGCATCCCATCTCAGACCTCACAGGAGTGGAATCAGCCCCGTTGTAAAGACGGTGATGGGGCTTCCCTGGTGGCGCAGTGGTTGAGAATCTGCCTGCTAATGCAGGGGACACGGGTTCGAGTCCTGGTCTGGGAGGAGCCCACATGCCGCAGAGCGACTGGGCCCGTGAGCCACAACTACTGAGCCTGCACGTCTGGAGCCTGTGCTCCGCAATAAGAGAGGCCGCGATAGAGAGAGGCCCGCGCACCACGATGAAGAGCGGCCCCCGCTTGCCACAACTAGAGAAAGCCCTCACACAGAAACGAAGACCCAACACAGCCATAAATAAATAAATAAATAAATAAAAAGAATTAAGAGGATCATTGGAAATGTTTATTTGACAAGAGAACTGGCTAAGAGATATAAATCACTGAGCTTTAAGTTTCCTAATTTCCCCTTGTTCTCAAATTTGGCTATATCGTTCTTTAAAAAAAAAAAAAAAGACAATCATGGTGTCGCTGACAGGTGTTGAACCACCTGCCCACCCAATGCCTTCCTGTTACTAAAAGGCAGCACCAGGAGTTGAACCTGACAAGCCCATGCCCATCACAGCCTGTCGTCCTTTGGCTCACGTCAACATCATGTACCATAGAGTCATGGAACCTTTTGTAGAAACCTCAATTTAGAATACTAAAACATACAACCTTAATGGACCACGAGTGAACAGTGATGCACGTATCTTTACAAATTACTGCACCCCGATGTTCATAGCAGCACTATTCACAATAGCCAAGACGGGGAAGCAACCTAGATGTCCATCAACAGAGGAGTGGATAAAGAAGATGTGGTCCATACATACAACAGAATATTACTCAGCCATAAGAAGGAATGAAATCATGCCATTGGCAGCAACACGGATGAACTTGGAGAATATTATGCTAAGTGATATAAGTCAGAGAAACACAAATACTGTATGATCTAAAAAAAATGTGGAATCTAAAAAATACAACTAAGTAGTGACTATAACAAAAAAGCAGCAGACTCACAGAGAACAAATTAGTGGTTACCAGTTGAGGGAAGGAAGGGGCAAGGGGGAGAGAGGGGCAGGGGATTAAGGGGTCCAAACTACTATGTGTAAGATAAATAAGATACGAGGATATACTGTACAACATGGGGAACACAGCCTATATTTTATAATAACCATAAACGGAGTATAACCTTTAAAAATTATGAATCACTATATTGCACACCTGAAACTTATGTAATATTGTACATCAACTATACCTCAATTAAAAAAAAAAAGACCTAACAGTGACTTCTACAAATGGAACCCAACAATGTTTTCTTAAGAGTGTAGGCAAGTTCAGCAAGGTGGTTACTCGACCACAGTTGGATGGAGTTTTCTGGGGTCAAAGCCCCCGCTGTCTGTGGCCAGCGTCTGGCAAGACCCCCTGTGTCCCTATGAACCCCCGATTCCTCCCCACCCCACCTGAGTCCTAGAGCTTGCTGCGGCTGCAAAGAGCAACCCTGACTGTCCCCAGACACACGGTGGACGTGTCACATTCTGAGCAGGGGACTTCCCTATTGGCTCTTCATTAACTCGGGGTGATGGTGGATTCTAGATACACAGGGGTCTCCATCATTCGAAAAAGCTTTAATTCCTCCCCCAGGAATGGGTGACTCATGGATGACCCTTCAGAACCTCATCTCATAAGGAAATGGCGAGTCCTTTATGGAGTCCAGGCTTCCACCAGTTCTGACTTGTTTGTGGTTATAGAAAGTGACACCCAAGACCTTTGGGGCATGTGTCCGTGGTCTTCGCTACTTTCGAGAGAGAGAGAGAGAGAGAGAGAAAGAGAGAGAGAGAGAAAGAGAGAGAGAGAGAAAGAGAGAGAGAGTTTTCTAGCAAGCACACAGAAAACGCAACTTTGTTATTCAATTGACTGTGTGCCTTCAAGTCCGGGGGCTCAGGAATTCTCAGATCCTTGCCGGGCGAGCTGTGTGTTCTTTGAAGGAAAGGCCTTCCCGTTGAAGCCTTCTGTGGCCAACAACTCCTACCGCGGGCTGTGAGGTCCCCTTTGCGTTACCTATGGGTTTCCCACGAGCTCCCTCCCAAGCAAGGCTCCTGGCTCACAAAAGCTGCAGCAAAGAAAGGTATCTGGCGGCTGCATCCGACAACCGCATCCTGACTATTTTCGGATGTTGGAGGCAGTGGCACCCCCAGACCCACGCGGGCTCGGGGCATACGAATATTCCCAGTCCTGTTTGCAAGACATCCATGAAGGGAAGGAAGAAGAGTGTTTTTTACGCTGCAAGAATGTGGACGAACTTAAGAAAGGACACCCACTGACACGTCACCAAGGACAGGCGGCTGAAATTCCCCTACGATAAATACAGTTAAACAAGCAGCCATCCCAGGCAGGAAGGGTTTCCCATGCGTTGCTGACGTTCTTACAAAGCAATTCAAGGTCACGAATGGCGGGTGGGGTGGGAGAGGGATGGGCTGGGAGTTTGGGGTTAGCAGATGCAAACCGGTATGTATAGGACGGATCCACAAGGTATTGTAGAACACAGGGAATCATTCAATACCCTGTGATAAACCATACTGGGAAATATGAAAAAGTAGGTACACATGTGTATAACTGAATCCCTTTGCTGTACAGCAGAAATTAACACTTGAGCAATCAACTCTACTTCAATTAAAAAAGAAAGATCGCGAACGAAGGTGCCCTTTTTCCCAGCCCTCAGCCTCCCAAACACGTCCGTCCCGGTCCCTTTGCCTATTGCTTTTAAGCGGGAGTGGCCCCCGTCCACAGGCCCCGACAACCTCTCCACCAGTCCCGTATGCCTCCACCCTGTTTAAACCTCTTCACCGAGAATGCAGAATTCCAGCCCTGTCTGCGAGGGAGGTCCTGCAATTTACCCTTGTCCTGACCCTTTGGGGGAGCTGTCTGAGGCCTCTCAGATGCAGACAACGGGGTCTGATGATTCACACGCTGCAAAAACCCATCAAATCACTCCCCCGACTGCCTGAGGACGTGGAAGGCACGGCACCGTCTACTGCGCTGCAAATACAGCGGACAGCAAAGCAGCGGCCCCGTGCCCACCTGCTCACACGCCAGCGATGAACACAGGCCGGCCGGAAGTGAGATCAGTGAACAGAAGCCTTATTTGGAAACAGGGTCATCGCAGATGTGAGTCATGAAGTGTGGTCCTACGGAGAGAACAGGGGTCGGAGATTAGGAGGTACCAACCTCCAGGTTCAAAATGAATGAGTCCCAGGGGATGAAGCATACATTAATTATTGACTGTATTCCCCACGCTGTAACATCTTTGTATGGTGACAGACTGTAACTAAATCATCGTGGTGACCCTTTTGAAACGTAGAGAAATGTCGAATCGCTAGGTTGTGTTAATAGGAACTTAATAGTGTCTGTAGGGCAGTGATACTTCAAAACACACAGAAACCCAGAAAATGAGGTCAATTTGTGGTCACCAGAGGGGAGGGGTGGGGGAGGGGAATTGGATGAACGTGGTCAAAAGGTACAAACTCCTAGTCATAAGATAAATAAGTACTAGGAATGTAATTACAACATGATACACATAATTAACACTGCTGTACGTTAAACGTGAGAGTTGCTAAGACAGTAACTCCGAAGCGTTCTCATCACAAGGGGAAAAACATTTGTTTCTATTCCTTTTATTTTGCGTCTGTATGAGATGAATGTTGATACATTTATTGCGGCCATCGTTTCATGATGTATGTAAGTGAAATCGTTATCCTGCATACCTTAAACGTATCTAGTGTTGGAGGCTGATTATATCTCAGTAAAACTAGAAGAGCAAAAAAAGGTGAGGGTCTCCTGGAGTAGGGCAGGTCTTAAATCTGACGTGATGGAGGGGGGCAGGGCGGTCTTCATAAGAAGAGAAGAAAAAGAGACACAGACACACAGAGACAAGGTCATGTGAAGACAGAGGCAGGGATGCAGGTGACGCTCCTACAAGCCAAGATGGAGCGAGGACTGTCTGCAGCCCCCAGGAGCTGGGAGGGGATGGTACAGCTTGTCCCCTGGAGCCTCCAGAAGGAAGCAGCCCTGCCCACACCTTGATCTTGGACGTCTGGTCTCCAGAATGGACGAATGACACATCTCTGTTGTCTAAGCCCCCCGGCTGGTGGCACTGGGTGATGGCCGCCCCAGGACTGTCACCCAAGGAGAAAGGGGACCTGGTTTTTGGAGGCCCCCAGCTTTGTCCTCACTGCACCAGGAGCCTCATGGATTCACCGCTGTGTGGCTCTCTTGACGTGTGGACGTGTCACGGCAACTCCGACCTGTAGCACCGCCTGCCTCGCCCCCGAGCTTCACGACCAGCTCGCCAGGGAAGAAAAGAACGGAAGAGGGGAAGGCGTATCTCACCCCTGAGCAAGCATCCCAGAGGCCATCAGCCCTTCCTTCCACGTCACAAGTCTACGGACGCCCTTGACCTTCATAATCACTCCCGAGACACGTGGATTTTTGGAGATTCCTGACAGCTAATTAGTCCAACACGGCAAAGAAACGCAGAGGGGATTAATCTGACCTGCTGACGCACAGACATAGAAAACAAACTGCGGGTTACCAAAGGGTAAGGGGAGGGTGATAAATTAGGAGTCTGGGGCTAACAGATACACACTGCTATACATAAAATAGAGGGACTTCCCTGGTGGTCCAGTGGTTAAGACTCCGCCTTCCAATGCACCAGATGCGTGTTCGATCCCTGGTCGGGGAACTAAGATCCCACATGCCCCGGGGCAGCTAAGCCCACGCGCCACAATGAGAGAGACGTCCGTGAGCCACAACGAAAGATCCCGCATGCTGCACATAAGACCAGACACAGCCAAATAAATAAAGATTCAAAGTTTTAAAAAGTAAAACAGATAATGGACAAAGACCTACTGTGTAGCACAGGGAACTCTACTCAAAAGAACCTAGAAGGGAAAAGAATCTGAAAAAGACTGTGTGTGTATATATCTGAATCACTCTGCTATACACCTGAAACTAACACAACATTGTACATCAACTATACATCACAAAAAATCTGTCATACGTCAATCCCAAACTCCCAATTTATCCCCCCCTCCCAGCTTTCCCTTTCGGTAACCATAACTTTGTTCTCTATGACTGAGTCTGTTTTGTAAATAAGTTCATTTGTATCTTTTTTTTTTTAGATTCCGCATATACACACCACTATATTTAACATACATAACCGACTAGGACCTACTGTAGAGCACAGGGAACCCTGCTCAATATTCTGTAAAAACCTAAATGGGAAAAGAATGTGAAAAAGAATAGATACGTGTATATGTATAACTGAATCACTTTGCTGTACACCTGAAACTAACACAACATTGTAAATCAACTTATACGTCAATATAAAAAACTAAAAAATAATAATAATTAACACAGGGGAAACACTTAGAACAGTACCTGACACCTGGTAAAGAATAAATATAAGTTGCTGATATTAATTTTCTCTTTGGGAGAACTGGAAACAGGATACATTTCAGAAGTAGGCAGAGTTTACAGGAAATTTTACAAGCAACTATTCAGACATCTGTTTGGGATTTTCCCATTCATTATTCATTTACTCGGCAAAGCATGTACTGAGTGCCTAGTCACTGTATTTAACTATTCCGATTATTTGAGGTTAGTTGTCATGTAATCAATATAACTTAATTCCATCAACATATGAGCCATACGTTTCTATTGTTGCATCTAATTTAATTTCTTTAACCAGTCTTAACCGAATCAAACAAACCATAGAGTAAAAAGTTACGAAGAAAAGAAAAAATATCTGAGCCTGCCCAAATGACCCGGGAACAGTCCCAAGCTGCTTGGAAAATCAACAGGACAACGACTGACCCAGGACATTGTGAAACCGCACCGCGGAAAACATTTTCCTTCAGTGGGAATTTATTTCCACGCATAACAATGAGCGATGCATGGGGCTGCCGCTGGTGAGGTGCCAACATGTGCTGTTTATTAGAACGAGCTCTGACCTTTCCTGTTACGCTGTCAAGGGCAGCCCCTGAAATCACCCCCATCAGTGAGCAGAAAACTCCAACACAGACTCCAGCAAGAGCAAGAGAGAAAGCCCTCTTGGGGTAAATAAAAAGGATGTCTGGCCGCCTCCGCGCACTTCCTTAAATCAACTTCAGCAAAGCCTTGATCACAATGCTAATGAACCCGGAGGAATATTTACACACTAAAAGCAATTAGACCAATTATGAGGGTAATTTACTAACAAAGCACAGTGTGATCCCATCCAGCAGACAGGCCAGAACCCAAGGCAAAGGGCTGTCTTTTCTCTCGGTTTTGAAATCACGCGTAGATTTCCCTCTCAAGCATGGCACTGCCGGACTGGGGGCTCTCAGAACAGTGGCCAGAGTGTCGAATGGAGCCCCAGGACGTGGGAGAATTAGCCATAAATTCGGCGGACACACACACACACACAGAAGGTGGAGCCTGTGCACCCTGTGCAGAATCTCAAACTGATGGTTCTGAAAAAATAACTAGATGTTATGTGCAGGTTTCCTACAACCACTGGGACAAATGACCACCAACCAGGAGCCTGACCTGAGTCTCACGGGGCTAAGACCAAGGTGTGGGCAGGGCTGGTTCCTTCTGAGGAATCCAGGGAACAATCCGTTCCTCCTGTCCTCCACCATCCAGATACGCCCACATTCCCTGGCAGGCGGGCCCCTCCTTAAGGGCAAATTCAGCCACAGGGAATTTGTAACCTGGATGGTTACAATGTATCACAATGTTTTCCTCTAGCTTAAAACATCCACTTCAAAAAGCTCTACGTTTAAAAGTATTTACTCAACGAGTTTCTTGTCATCTCTTTTTCTTTTTATTTTTTTATTTGTATATATTTTTTGGCCACGCCCTGCAGATTGTGGGATTTTAGTTCCCCAGCCAGGGGTTGAATCCGGACCCACTGCAGTGAGAGCGCTAAGTCCTGGTCACTGGACCACCAGGGAATTCCCCCTTTTTCGTTTTAATACATCCATAAAATATGGTGGGATTTCTTTAGGCACCAAACCTCCTCAACATGTGACATGATTCTTTTAAACATAATTGTTGTGAGTAATTTCTAACAATTATTTAGCACATATACTGGTGTGTTTCTATGATGCTTTGTCACTTGGAAATTTTTTGAAAGGTGTTCCATTTATTTTTTTTGATCAAACAATAAAACACTTTATGAATTAAATGTCTTAGTCTCTTCGGCCCCTAAAACAAATTCGTACAAATTGGGAGGCTTATACAGAACAGACATTTATTTCTCATAGTTCTGGAGGCGAGTGTCTCTTCCTTTTCTTCTAAGGGCGCTAATGCCATCATGGGGGTCCCACCCTCTTGACCTCATCCAAACCTGCCCAAGGGCCCATCTCCTAACACATCCCACTGGGGGTCAGGGCTTCAGCATATGAATTGGCGGGGGCGGGAGAATGGCAGGAAACACATTCAGTCCATAACAGGTGTGTCCTTATCTTGACCCAACTCCTAATCCAATGAGAGTCTATGAAAGGTAGGCTCTTAACGAAGTCAACAGGCAGGAAAATTCAAACAGCCCAATTCACAAAGCCAACTCCCCAAGTTAAAATAACAATATCAACAGGATGGAGGTTCTTTAAAAAACTAAAAATAAAGCTACGCTCTGATCCAGCAATCCCACTCCTGGCCATATACCTGCAGAAAACTCTAACTCAAAAAGACACATGCACCCCAATGTTCACTGCAGCACTATTTACAATCGCCAGGACGTGGAAGCAACCCAAGTGTCCACCAACAGATGAATGGATAAGGAAGATGTGGTACATGTATACAATGGAATATTAGCCCTAAAAAAAGAATGAAATAATACCATTTGCAGCCATACTAAGTGAAATAAGTCAGAGAAAAACAAATACCATATGATATCACTTGTATGTGGAATCTAAAAAAAAATGGTACAGATGAACTTGTTTACAAAACAGAAACAGACTCAGACATAGAAAACAAACCCGTGGTTACCAAAGGGGAAAAGGGGGTGGGGAATAAATTGGGAGTTGGGGATTAACAGATACACACTACTATACATAAAATAGATAAACAACAAGGACCTACCGTAGGGCACAGGGAACTCTACTCAATACTCTGTAATGACCTATATGGGAAAAGATTCTGAAAAAGAATATATACATATGTATAACTATCACTTTGCTGTACACCTGAAACTAACGCTGTAAATCAGATATTCTTCAATTAAAAAAAGAAATAAAAGAAGGATCTCATAGCGAGAACACAGAGAAGTCTCGCAGGCATGAATGACCAAACCTCCCACCACGTTCATCCTGAAACTACCTTGCGTGGTTTTGTGCCCAGGCGGCTGTAACCTACTGGGGTAAGTGAGATGCTAGAAGGGAATTCAACACAGATTAACCATTCTTGTTTTGGAAATTCATCAAGATACACAGAGGCCACCCAGCTGGCAGGACAGCTGGACGGACGTAGGCGGATTTCTGTGTATGGGGAAACATGAGTGAAAACCTAGCTTTCAAAAGCACCTGCCACTGAGGAACCAAGATGGGCTGCAGGTAAAAGTAGTCACCCCTGGCTGCCAAGGATGGGACGTCAAGAGTGTTGACATCTAGGGACCTCCCTGGCGGTCCAGTGGTTGAGACTTCGCCTTCTAACGCAGGGGATGCAGGTTCGATCCCTGGTCGGGGAGCTAAGATCCCACACGCCTCACGGCCAAAAAACCAAAACACGGAACAGAAGCAATGTTGTAACAAATTCAATAGAGACTTTAAAATGGGTCCACATCAAAAAACTCTTAAAAAAAAAAGAGTTGAAATCTCGGGCTCTCCCTCCGAGGCTCTGTCAGCACTTCAGATCTTAACAAAGCCCACTGTTTATCGAAGGAACAGACCCACTTCACGCCAACATCCTCAATACTAGTATTTATTTTGAAACCCACTGGCGTCAGATGCCAAGTAGGTAGCTAGAAGCATGCCCTTGTACGGGATTTTCTCAGTATTTTAAATAATAAAATTCAGGTGGTTACCCACCAAATGTAGGGGGAAGTGATCAATGAAAAGTCATAGGAGGGCTTCCCTGGTGGCGCAGTGGTTGAGAGTCCGCCTGCCGATGCAGGGGACGTGGGTTCGTGCCCCGGTCCGGGAGGATCCCACATGCCGCGGAGCAGCTGGGCCCGTGAGCCATGGCCGCTGAGCCTGCGCGTCTGGAGCCTGTGCTCCACAACAGGAGGGGCCACAACAGTGAGAGGCCCGTATACCAAAAAAAAAAAAAAAAAAAAAAAAAAGTCATAGGAAAACGCACAGGGTTTGGAGAGCACAGTCTGACCCCGAGAGGCTTCCCAGTTACCTGGAAGACTTATTGGTAAATCAGAGAATTGTGATAAACGTCGTCGACTTCCTCTTGCTTGGGTGCTTTATTTAATGACATAACTGGAGGTGATGATCTTGAACGTTCACAGTTGTGGGGGACAGAGGGACGCACCTGGATGTTCTACCTGCGCCCAGCCTAATTCAAGGTGTCCACTCGTGGACGGTTCCGAAAGTAATATTGGGTGATCATGCTATCCAGTCGGGTGAGCGGCACCCAACACCATGAAAAGGACCTGCAATTAGTACACTAGCTCATGGCTGTTCCCACTCACAGGATGTCAGCCCACGTCCTCACTTTCAGACATTTAGAACAAAGTGGTTCAGTAATATGCACCCTGTAATCACCAAATCACCCTGTGTCTTAACCATTCTCGGCCTCAAATGTCTACTCAGGAAGCCTCACCTGAACCACCATCCTCTTCCTTCAACTTCTCTTTACAAACCTGGGAAAGCTAAGTATCTGAAGTTCTCGAACAAAGCAACCTAAGGGCCCATCAACAGATGAATGGATAAAGAGGATGTGGTACATATATACAATGGAATATTACTCAGCCATAAAAAAGAATGAAATTATGCCATCTGCAGCAACATGGATGGACCTAGAGATGATCATACTAAGTGAAGTCAGACAGAGAAAGACAAATATCATATATCACTTATGTGCAGAATCTGAAGAAAATGATACAAATGAACTTATTTACAAAACAGACACAGAAAACTTATGGTTACCAAAGGGGAAAGGTCTGTGGGGAGGGATGAATTGGGAGTTTGGGATTGACACATACACACTATGACATTTAAAATAGATAAACAACAAGGACATACTGTATAACACAGAGAACTCTGCTAAATGTTCTGTAATAACCTAAATGGGAAAAGAATTTGAAAAATAGATATATGTATAACTGAATCACTTTGCTGTACACCTGAAACTAACAACATTGTAAACCAAGTCTACTCCAATATGAAATTTTTAAAAACATGTTACAATAAAAAATATGCAGAATAATCTCTTTGTCTCCATATCTGTATCTATAAATAGATATCTACTTATACTATGTATAGGTATATTTTATATACCTCTTTATCTTTAATAGATACCTATTTATTTTTAATAGATATCTATAAATAGATAAAAGTAAAAGGATAAATACACAGATACATACACACAGAGACTCACACACACACTTTTATTAAAGTGAACTTCCAGGGACTTCTCTGGTGATCCAATGGTTAAGACTTCACCTTCCAATGCAGGGAGTGTGGGTCCAATCCCTGGTCAGGGAACTAAGATCCCACACGCCTCATGGCCAAAAAACCAAAAACCATAAAACAGAAGCAATTTTTTTTTTTTTCGGTACGCAGGCCTCTCACTGCTGTGGCCTCTCCCATTGCAGAGCACAGGCTCCGGACATGCAGGCTCAGTGGCCATGGCTCACGGGCCCAGCCACTCTGCAGCATGTGGGATCTTCCCGGACCGGGGCACGAACACGTGTCCCCTGCATCGGCAGGCGGACTCTCAACCACTGCGCCACCAGGGAAGCCCCAGAAGCAATACTGTAACAAATTCAATAAAGACTTAAAAAAAAAATGGTCCACATCAAAACAAATCTTAAAGTAAATTTCCAAATTTATCCTTTAGAACATCTAAAAGGAAAATGAATTCACCAGTAATTCAAATTAAGTGTGTAATTTAAAAATATATACCATCTGAATGATCTGAATATCTCAGATCACTGGCTGAGGTAGGGGGAGGGAAGTGAGGGAGTTTATTATTTGCCTCTTCCTCTTATAAGTGCACTAATGCCATCATGGGAGCCCCACCTCCTGGACCTCTTTTAGGCTTCTTAGGAAAACCTAAAAAAATGGTTTTCCTGGGCTTCCCTGGTCTACAAGTCAATTGTTTCAGCCTCTGGAAAGTCATACACCCTGTAAGGAATGAAGTATGACCACATCAGGCATTCCTATGTTTCTAAGAACATCTGCTGATTTCCACAAAATGGGAATAAACACACTACCAGAAACACACGCATCTGGCTTTTACATGTATTGTTTGTTTCAGCCCCCCCAAACTGAGGTGTTATGCACAAGAAGGATTAAACTAGAGTCAAGGGAAGCGTGATTAGGGCTTGGGATGCCAGCCACGAGATGCTCCAGCCAGCTCGGGCATGAATTCTCGTATTCGTGAGACCATGATGGGCACTAGTAGTCAACTAGGTCAGAGTGAGCATTCGAGAGACAATTTGACGTATGTGTCTGCTTCAGCGCCTTCGGTTCTGTATCCTCCCATGGCCCGAAATCAGCACCGACCCCAGACGGAGATGACCATGACGGAGAGAACAAATAAAGCCCCCAGCCCGGGATGAAGCCACAGAGGGAGGGGAAGCAGGTACTGGTGGATACTGCCATCCAGCGGGAGGGCGCTCAGCCACGAAGCCACAGCACAAACACCCAAGCCGGGGAAAGGGGGCGGGGGGGGGGGTGTCTCGCCAAAGGAAGAGGAGTGATCCCAGAAGGCAGCCTGCTCTCCCTTCCTCTGTCACTTCTGGGCCGCCTTAACGGCCCTGCCAGCTCAGGGTGTAACCGAGCAGGACCCTATGGGGCCTCACGGGGTGACACGCCCCCGCCGCACGTTCTCCACCTGCCTCTTATTGGTAGAAAAGCTGTAGCCTCACCGGACTTCCCCGAGCTCCGAAAAACAAATTTAATCAGAGAAGAGAAAATTCAGAGACAAACGAAAACAGTCACGCAAGACAAGAATACGAATAGTTTAGCCATTAAAGAGCGTCAAGGAAAAAAAAAAAAAAAAAACAAGAGCGTCAAGGGCTTTCAGTTCCTCCCTAAAGGCTACAGATCATATTCTGAGCCCCGTCCTTTGCGTTGCTTTGCAGAGACTGAAAGCCCCGCCAGGTGGGAGAAGTTACCTGCGTGCCTCCCACCACCACGGAGACCCCAGGTGGTTGCCATCAGAAGGTTGACGACGCGGACGCCTGGGCCCCCACCAACCAAGCCGAAGAAGGACCACGAGCTGACCTCGCACCCGAAACCCTCTCCCTCGCCCTGGTTTAAAAGCCTTTCCCTGAAGGCCCTCGGGGAGTTCGCGTCTTCAGCGCGAGCCGCCCTTCTCTAGACTTGGCCGCACGTGGGGCGTCTTGCAGACAAACGCTGCTCTTCCCTTCACCACAACCCGGGGTCAGGAGCTGGGCTTTGCTGAGCACGGGACTCGGGTTCGCTTTGGTAACAATTATCTGCAAGCGCCGCCCTCGACGCGGCTAGCGAACAGGCTTGCGTAGCTGGGCATCCTCTGAATTTCCCCGTGTACCCCAGGGGGCGCAGACCCTGCCCTCAGGGGACTTACAAGGGAGAAGCCACGTGGACATAAAATATGAAACACGGTAGAGTCTTCTCCGGGTTAAATGCATCTGCAGAGAAGGTCTGGGGTGACCAGATTTGGACTCGGAGAAACTGAGTCATGGAGAATCGTCTATTAGTTACTTGCTGGGGAACACAGCCGGTGGGCTGAGGCTCTGATGGGGAATTGGAAGCATGGAAGAGAAGGGCAGTGCCTTGCTTCAAAGCCAGATTTTCACCAGATACTCAACCAGAATGGCTTTTCGGCGGGGGGAGGGGCAGGAAGGGCACACGGGACCCATCGTTTGGGAAATGTTTAACACACGCAGCCAAAGGCCCCATATAAGATTATGATACAGGCACCAGGGAAATGTTAAGTCCAGCTACTCTGCTGGGATTATACACTCACTGTCTTGGGAAAGGTTCAGGTCTTAATCAGTTTACCTCTAGATTAGGCCTTGAATTCGGTTTTTAAAACCTACAGGGTTTTCTAATCGAACTATAGTTGCTGTATAGTCTATTAGTTTCAGGTGAACTTGATTCAGTATTTTTACAGATTTCCAAAAATAGCACAAATGGCAAAGTGAGCTAAAAATATCACATTTCCCCTCAAACTGATACATGGAAAGACATAGATTCCAGTAATTAGAAAACTGCATCTTCATTTGCAGATGGTATTTAGCCTGGATTCCCCACCTTGCTCTGACAATGGTCCAACTCATTAAGAATTCAGCCCATTTCTCTCCCAGGCTGTCTGACCAAGTCCATGGGTGACCACAGCCTGGGCTGGATGGCAAAGATGGGGCACAAAACAAAGATGGGCAGGTGGGTGCAGGAGGCTTTGGGGTGTCATATTCCATCCAGCTCCACCAGATTCAAGTTTGGCAACAATTCGTGGAGACTGCTGTTGGAGTCTTAATTGTTCTTGCTTTTCCCCCGGGGTGACCCTATTTGAACTAGGGAGAGTGTACGCCTCCCTTCCCTCCGTGAGGCTGAACGGGATTGAACGTGCCTCTGTAGAAAGCACGTGGAAATCCAGCCCAGGCTGCACACCGACAGGCACCCGCACTCTTACCTTTGCATCCCACTGACGGTACAGGATCCTACTCAACAGCGTCATGAAAAACGGCACCAGCGTCTTGTCATCCCTCCTGCACACACGTCTCAGACCTCTCACCCGGCCGGTGGGGCTGGTGGTGGGCACACTGACCGAGATGCAGTATCTTTAGGTGACTCAGCATGTGATAAGCGCCCCAAGACTTGTCACCGAGCAGAGGCTCACCGCCCGACGTGCACAGAAGCCAATGCAATGGCACAAGCTTTCCCAGAAGACTAAGAGATTCACCGTCAGCTCAACCAGCAGCAGCCCAGGCTCGCAAACGCGTCTCCAGGATTCAGCGTCCGGAGTGAACTTTAAGGGGTCAGGAAGTTTCAAGCTTGGAAGCTGATTGGCTAGTCTCCAATCAGGCCATATGAGCTACTCCTGCAGCTGGAAGCCAGATTTTCCTTATTGAAGGAGTTCTCGCTTCGTAAAGGGCTCCAGTGGTAACATTTCTAGTCCTTAAGTTTTGGGGACTGAAGATTCTTGGCTCCGAGATCACCCTAGTAACATGGGTTCCCGTCTTGAGTATGTGCAGTGCTGTCTATGTAAAATAACTCGGCGATTGATGAATCAACGACCTATTAAATGAGGCGAAACCAGATGAAGCTGGTGCTGTTTCAGTTTGATTAATCAACAACCTATATAACGAGGCAAAGCCAGTTTAAGCTGGTCCATGATTTCCGTGCTGTTGCAAACTGATTCCTGAAACCGTGTCTGATGTGTCACGGGACATGCAAATAAACACTCATCTTATTTTTTGTAACACTGTGCTTGAATATCCGGCATAGTGCACGTGCAAAGAAAATGGTTCTTGAATTCTTTCCTTCTTCCAGAAATGAGACCAAGGCTCTTCTTAACCCAGAGAGGTGATGACGAAATTGCAAACAATCTCAGTGTTTTCCCTGAGCGCCTCTGTGGGGCCAGCGATAGAATCATTGGAGGAACTTCTTAAAAATACTGTCGACCTGATACCTACCCAGGTCACTCTCAGAGGACGGGGCGCAGGAATGTGTGTTTTTATGGGCTGTCTGGACTGAACTGGATGCACAGGCAGGTTGAGGAAGCACTTGTTGATTAGGGAGGGCAGGAGATCTGGGTATAAAAGCCCACTCGCTTATTCATCATCACAGGAGCCCCAGAGTTCCCACGGTTGATAAACTGGGATATTAACAGGGCCTTTCTCTCAACATCTGCAGAGAACTGAGTGAGAAGACAGACCTGAAAGCCCCGGATACGCTGCATCCCGCTAACAAACCAGAGCCTGCTCTGTAGATGGAAGGTCGTCGGAGGACAATGGAGGGTAAGCATTTCAGCCCAGTGAGTCTAACAGCCAACATCAAATATCATACACGGTGTGTCTGGGAGAGCAACGCAGTGGATTCCCCCCGAGAACACAGAGAAATGGCGAGCACTCACTGGGTGTCGTTCACGTAACATTACTGCCCTGAACACCGACGCGGCCAAGCCATGCAGTTTGATGAGCCACTGAGTGCGTACACCTGTATTAGTCTCCCCGGGGTCGCCATCACACATGACCACACCCCAGATGGCTGAAACCAACAGAAAAGTATCTTGTCTCAGTTCTGGAGACCAGACGTCTCAGATCAAGGTGTGGGCAGGGCTGGTTCCCTCTGGAGGCTCCAGGGGAGAATCTGTTGTAGGTTTCTCTCCAGAATCCGGGGGCTGCTGGCCATCCTTGCTGGTCCTTGGCTTGTAGACACATCTCTCCAATCTCTGCTCCATCGTCACATGGCTTCTCCTCTCAGTGTCTGTGTCTTCTGTTCTTATAATGACACTGGTTATACTGGATTAAAGACCCACCCTCAGAAGCAACCTAAATGTCCATCAACAGAGGAATGGATGAAGAAGATGTGGTCCACTTATACAATGGAAAACTACTCAACCCTTAAAAAGAATGAAATAATGCCATCTGCAGCCACATGGATGGACCTTGAGGGTGTTATGCTAAGTGAAATACGTCAGAGAGAGAAAGACAAATGCTGTATGATCTCACTTATATGTGGAATCTAAAAAATACAACCAAGTAGTGAATACTGTATGACAAAACAGAAGCAGGCTCACAGATACAGAGAACACACGAGTGGTTTCCAGTGGGGGGGAGGGGCAAGATGGGGGTAGGTGATTAAGAGGTCCAGACTACTATGTATAAATAAGCTACAGGAACACACTGCCCCAAATGGCAGTATTTCATTCTTTTTCATGGCTGAGCCGTATTCCATTGTATATATGAACCACTTCTTGTTTATCCATTCCTCTGCTGATGGACATTTAGGTGGCTACCATGTCTTGGCTATTGTAAATAGTGCTGCTATGAACTTTGGGGTGCATGAATCTTTTCAAATTAATTTTGTCTGGATATATGCCCAGGAGTGGGATTACTGGACCATATGGTAGCTCTATTTTTAGTTTAAGGAAACTCCATAGTGTTGTTCTCCATAGGGGCTGCACCAACTTACATTCCCACCGACAGTGCAGGAGGGCTCCCGTTTCTCCACACCCTCCCCAACATCTGTTATTTGTGTTCTTTTTAATGATGGCCTTCTGACCGGTGTGAGGTGATGTCTCACTGTGGTTTTGATTTGCATTTCCCTGATGATTAGCAACGTTGAACACCTTTTCGTGTACCTGTTAGCTGGCTTGGAGAACCAATTCTAAAGCTTTTTCCTACGGCCTGTTTAGCAATAAGCCAGGATACTCTGCTCCACGTGGCATCTTCTAACCAAGAAGCCAAAAATGGTGTTCCACGAAAAGAGCAGCTGGTTCAGCTCACAGCTCAGTATCTGCACAAGTACTCTGCTTCACAGTAACTATCATATTTTGTTAATATAGCAGAAGTGCTTTATTTAAAAAAATTATTTAATTCTATAGCTTTTAAAATATTATTTAATCCACTGGCTTTAAAAAATTGTTTTAATTTATAAATTTAGCTTATTTTTTGCTATCCTTTCTGGTTTTCTTTATTGAGATATAATTCACATATGGTAAATTCACCCTTCTAAGCATGCAATTCAGTAGTTTGGGGTGTATTTATGAGTAGCCCCCGCTCGCTGCAACTAGAGAAAGCCCACACGCAGCAACGAAGACCCAATGCAGCTAAACATAATTTATAAAAAAATAAAGCTGGATGGAAACAGGGAAATGGAGCTTTGACATATATTACATTTTTCCAAGGAGAATATATTCAGAAATGACTACCATACATAAAAGAATACTAAGGAGGATAAAAACCATAAACAATCCACCGACGATTAGTTTTGAATCATGAGATGTAGGCATCTCACAAGAAAGGATGACCCTAATAAAGGATGTAATGAGGTGAGTTTGGCTTTGCCTGTCCGGGAGCACGGACTAATCTGATTCTCCTCTGTGATGTTCCTCTTTCCCCATCATCTATGCATAACCCATGAATGACCAAATCAGGGGAAGACAGAAGCACAGACCCATGAAAAGCAAACCAAGTCAGATGAACAGAATGGCCTGTAATAGAAACGCCCAATTTGTAGGAAAAACTAAGGTTTCAGGAGTCATTTCATTGGGATTCTGGTAACGCCTTTGATGCCGACTATAAAATTGAGGTGCGTGATAAATTCAGGTTCACTGGGGAAAGCACATGAGGACCAGTGCACCCCCAATGGAGAAGGGGACATAGTCACAGTGAAAAGAGGGGTCTACGTACATATGCAGGGGTGTGGTTGTATCTGGTTGTGTTAAATTGTCCCTTTATGTGCTATAAGCTGAACTGTCCCCTCCAAATTCACGTGAAGTCCTAGCCCCCAGGACCTCAGAATGTGACACTATTTGGAGATAAGGTCTTCAAAGAGAGGATGACGGTAAACTGAGGTCACTAGGGTGGGTCCTGATCCCAAAGGACAGGTTTCCTTATAAGAAGAGATCAGGACACAGACGCGCAGAGAGGGACGACCCTGTGAGGACACAGGGAGGAGAGGCCGGCTACAAGCCCAAGAGAGAGACCTCGGGAGGGACCAGCCCTGCTGACTCTTGGATCTCAGATTCCAGCCTCCAAGACTGGGAGAGAGACACATGCCTGATGTTTAAAAGCGCCCCCAGTCTGGGGCATTTTATGGCAGCCAGAGCAAACAGATACATCACGATTTTACAAACGCTTTTAAAAATCATAGCAATCAGCACACCTGCAGGTCCCATACAGCAATTTGTGGAATACACCAGCAAACTTCATTTTAGGGTCAATCAAAAACAAAGTGCGATTTAAGTGTGAAAAATTGAGTTATGGGATAAAGTTTTAAAGCCCCGTGAAGACATGATAGAATACATTTGCACAGGTACATATCCTGCAAGCAATCCCATGCTAAGGTCACATTTTTGTGATTTGTATTCGAATCAAAAACATTCGTATCTTTTGGCCCCAAAATGTCAATACGAATGCTCACAGCTTGCAACATCACTAACCGACATCACATGGCAAACTCAGTGGGAAAGGACGAGGCAAAACCAGCCGTGACCTATAACCAGGAGGTGAGAATAAGCACGGTGGCATCCACAACCGGCTGTATACAGTCACCGCACTGACATCCAGAACCGACTGTATACAATACCCATGACGCCCCTTCCTGAAATTGGGGGAACTGCAGCTGAGATGGGCTGGGAGCTGGGACCCTTTGCTGCAGGGCTTGCACCTGGACACACCTCTCCTCCAGCAGCAAGATACAAAGAAACTAGAAGGGGCTAAAAATAACCGCACACAGCTGTGGGAAATTACAAACAATAAGATGCAAAAAGACCAACCCCCAACTGCCATGTCTGAGGTGTTGGAGCAAAAGCAGGGTCCTGCGCGTGATTCCTGCGCACAGCACCACCGAGGGGTGGGCAGACCCCCTAAGCCGTCCCTCCATCCCAACCCACCCAACTACTCCCCCCCTCAGCGCATTAGGAACCAGCTCAGGGAATGAGCAGGCACCTGTTACTTGTCTTCACTCCCTCCCGCTGCAGGACAAGTCCCAAGACAGCCTCCCCTGAATAACTCATCTGCCTTCTAATCAATTTCTATTGATTAGAGAGACCAAGGACCCGGGCAGGGAACACAGTGACCTGCTTGCCTGAGGGCACAGCTGAAGGTCAGGACCGTTGCCAGCTACCTCTGCAGCCGAGTTCTCATAAAATAAAGAATCACCATCTTTCCTGAAGACTCTCGGAAGATGCTCATTTGGCTTGTGTACTGTATGTTACTAACAGATGATGCGTAAACAACCGTTTACTCCTAAGCGGAAGCCACCCATGCCTTGACAGTTGGCATTATATTTACTTGCAAGAAACAAACTTATGCACATGATTTCAGATGACTCATGAGATTTCGGAGTCCCTGTCATGAGCCCATGATGGCAGAATGAAATCACCTTCTTTTAAACCTATTTCTTTTCTCTTTTTCTTTTTCTTGGCCGTGGCTTGCAGGATCTTAGCTCCCCGACCAGGGATCAAACCCCTGCCCCCTGCAGTGGAACCGTGGAGTCCTAACCACTGGACCCCCGGGGAAGTCCCGCCTTAAACCTATTTCTTGAACAAGGAGCTCTCCATGTGGAGAGCAGAGAACTGACCTTTGGCCAAGAGAAACCCACAACCCTTTTATACCCAGGGAAGAATAAAGAGTATCCTCATTGTGGACATGAAGAGCTCTGTGGAATGTTTCCTATCGACCTCAGCCAGCATCCTTGCTAACTCTGAGGGACGCTCCAGGCCCAGAAACGGAGTGGCCTGGTGTCTGCAGAGGGAGCCCAACCCTGAAGAACGGTTTGTTACCTGGGGTCTACAAGCCCCGCCTGGTGGTTTTAGATGATGTTTTTCCTTCCTAGTTCCTTCTGATCAGTTATCTCTCTTATAAAACAAAACATAAGTGTGTTCCACTGTAACAAACCCTTCTGTGTCATATTTTAGCTCCCTCAGCCTATGTCACATTAACTGTGTAACTTATTCCCGTCTTGATTTTAAAATCTCGTTAAATAAAACTATCGCTTTCGTTGTCGTGCCAGGCAAAAAAGGAGTGATGTTTTGGTTAATAATTGGGCAAACGGGGAGGATTCTGCTGGCCACTCTGGGGAACATTATAATGGTGATTAACGCTTCTTCTGTAGCAGGGAAATGTTGAACTCATGAGGCGTTTTTAAGCCAAATGCCATCTCGTCTCTGCTGACAAAGCGTACTGGACACAGGAGTGGCATTTACCTGAACGGAAATGAGGGGCAGCTAATCCACCCCTCCATGTTTCCACCCATGAAACACAAGAACAGAACTCAGGGAAAACAAAGAGGCAGCCATGGAAGGAGGAAGACCCTGATCTGAGGCAGGGGATACAACTGCAAGAGGAAACAAATCAAGGATGAAACGGACAGACCCCAGGGGACAGATTAAAAAAAATAAAAGATGGGGGGTGGTGGGAGCTGACAAAAAGGAACAGACCAGTCTCTACGAACAAGAGACGGGAAAAAAATTAAACTCTACTGGAAAAAAAAGTCCCCTTTTTCTTCATGGGATAAAAGATACCTTCTCTCTGAGAGCATTGGCTGGGGAAGCAGCTAATGTTTCCTGAGTATGAGAACATGAATATACAACTTATGGACGTTGTGACAGACCGGGGAATGGACCCCTCCCCCCATGGCCCCTGCCTCTTGTTTCTAAGAAAAGCTTTACCCTCCTAGGCCTTCCGGGATCTCCAGAGAGAGAATTTAATCAGAGAAGTGAGAAAATATACAAACAAAGGAACACAGTCAGCAAGACAGTAATAGTTTAGCCATTAAACAGCGTCAAGGGCTTTCAGTTCCTCCCTAAGGGCTACAGATCAGATTCTGAGCCACGTCCTTTGCGTTTGCTTTGCAGAGACTGAAAACCCCACCAGGTGGGAGAAGTTACCTGCGTGCCGCCCACCAGCACGGAGACCCCAGGTGGCTGCAATCAGAAGGTTGACGACGCGGACGCCTGGTCCCCCACCAACCAAGCCGAAGAAGGTCCACGAGCTGACCTCGCACCCGAAACCCTCTCCCTCGACCCTGGTTTAAAGCCTTTCCCTGAAGGCCCTCGGGGAGTTCGCGTATTCAGCGCGAGCCGCCCTTCTCTAGACTTGGCCGCACGTGGGGCGTCTTGCAGATCAACGCTGCTCTTCCCTTCATCACAACCCGGGGTCAGGAGCTGGGCTTTGCTGAGCACGGGACTCGGGTTCGCTTTGGTAACAATTATCTGCAAGCGCCGCCCTCGACGCAGCTAGCGAACAGGCTTGCGTAGCTGGGCATCCTCTGAATTTCCCCGTGTACCCCAAGGGGGCACAGACCCTGCCCTCAGGGGACTTACACAGGAGAAGCACGTGGACATAAAACAGGAAACGCGGTAGAGTCTTCTCCGGGTTAAATGCATCTGCAGAGAAGGTCTGGGGTGACCAGATTTGGACTCGGAGAAACTGAGTCATGGAGAATCGTCTATTAGTTACTTGCTGGGTAACACAGCCGGTGGGCTGAGGGTCTGATGGGGAATTGGAAGCATGGCAGAGAAGGGCAGTGCCTTGCTTCAAAGCCAGATTTTCACCAGATACTCAACCAGAATGGCTTTCAGCGGGGGGGGGGGACAAGAAGGGCAGATGGGACCCATCGTTTGGGAAATGTTTAACACACGCAGCCAAAGGCCCCATACAAGATTATGACACAGGCACCAGGAAACTGTTAAGTCCAGCTACTCTGCTAGGATAATACACTCACTGTCTTGGGAAAGTTTCAGGTCTTAATCAGTTACCTTCAAGTTTTAAAAGCCACAGGGTTTTCTAATTGAACTATAGTTGCTGTATAGTCTATTAGTTTCAGGTGAACTTGATTCAGTATTTTTACAGATTTCCAAAAATAGCACAAATGGCAAAGTGAGCTAAAAATATCACGATTTCCCCTCAAACTGATACACCTAAAGACATAGATTCCAGTAATTAGAAAACTGCATCTTCATTTCCAGATGGTATTTAGCCTGGATTCCCCACCTTGCTCTGACAATGGTCCAACTCATTAAGAATTCAGCCCATTTCTCTCCCAGGCTGTCTGACCAAGTCCATGGGTGACCACAGCCTGGGCTGGATGGCAAAGATGGGGCACAAAACAAAGATGGGCAGGTGGGTGCAGGAGGCTTTGGGGTGTCATATTCCATCCAGCTCCACCAGATTCAAGTTTGGCAACAATTCGTGGAGACTGCTGTTGGAGTCTTAATTGTTCTTGCTTTTCCCCCGGGGGTGACCCTATTTGAACTAGGGAGAGTGTAAGCCTCCCTTCCCTCCGTGAGGCTGAACGGGATTGAACGTGCCTCTGTAGAAAAGCACGTGGAAATCCAGCCCAGGCTGCACACCGACAGGCACCCGCACTCTTACCTTTGCATCCCACTGACGGTACAGGATCCTACTCAACAGCGTCATGAAAAACGGCACCAGCGTCTTGTCATCCCTCCTGCACACACATCTCAGACCTCTCCTCCGGCCGGTGGGGCTAGTTGTGGGCACACTGACCGAGATGCAGTATCTTTAGGTGACTCAGCATGTGATAAGCGCCCCAAGACTTGTCACCGAGCAAAGGCTCACCGCCCGACGTGCATAGAAGCCAATGCAATGGCACAAGCTTTCCCAGAAGACGAAGCGATTCACCGTCAGCTCAACCAGCAGCAGCCCGGGCTCGCAAACGCGTCTCCAGGATTCAGCGTCCGGAGTGAACTTTAAGGGGTCAGGAAGTTTCAAGCTTGGAAGCTGATTGGCTAGTCTCCAATCAGGCCATATGAGCTACTCCTGCGGCTGGAAGCCAGATTTTCCTTATTGAAGGAGTTCTCGCTTCGTAAAGGGCTCCAGTGGTAACATTTCTAGTCCTTAAGTTTTGGGGACTGAAGATTCTTGGCTCCGAGATCACCCTAGTAACATGGGTTCCCGTCTTGAGTATGTGCAGTGCTGTCTATGTAAAATAACTCGGCGATTGATGAATCAACGACCTATTAAATGAGGCGAAACCAGATGAAGCTGGTGCTGTTTCAGTTTGATTAATCAACAACCTATATAACGAGGCAAAGCCAGTTTAAGCTGGTCCATGATTTCCGTGCTGTTGCAAACTGATTCCTGAAACCGTGTCTGATGTGTCACGGGACATGCAAATAAACACTCATCTTATTTTTTGTAACACTGTGCTTGAATATCCGGCATAGTGCACGTGCAAAGAAAATGGTTCTTGAATTCTTTCCTTCTTCCAGAAATGAGACCAAGGCTCTTCTTAACCCAGAGAGGTGATGACGAAATTGCAAACAATCTCAGTGTTTTCCCTGAGCGCCTCTGTGGGGCCAGCGATAGAATCATTGGAGGAACTTCTTAAAAATACTGTCGACCTGATACCTACCCAGGTCACTCTCAGAGGACGGGGCCCAGGAATGTGTGTTTTTATGGGCTGTCTTAACTGGATGCACAGCCAGGTTGAGGAAGCACCTGTTGATTAGGGAGGGCAGAAGATCTGGGTATAAAAGCCCACTCGCTTAGTCATCATCACAGGAGCCCCAGAGTTCCCACGGCTGATAAACTGGGATATTAACAGGGCCTTTCTCTCAACATCTGCAGAGAACTGAGTGAGAAGACAGACCTGAAAGCCCCGGATACGCTGCATCCCGCTAACGAACCAGAGCCTGCTCTGTAGGTGGAAGGTCGTCGGAGGATGATGGAGGGTCAGCATTTCAGCCCAGTGAGTCTAACAGCCAACATCAAATATCATACACGGTGTGTCTGGGAGAGCAACGCAGTGGATTCCCCCCGAGAACACAGAGAAACGGCGAGCACTCACTGGGTGTCGTTCACGTAACATTACTGCCCTGAACACCGACGCGGCCAAGCCATGCAGTTTGATGAGCCACTGAGTGCGTACAGCTGTATTAGTCTCCCCGGGGTCGCCATCACACATGACCACACACCAGATGGCTGAAACCAACAGAAAAGTACCTTCTCTCAGTTCTGGAGACCAGACGTCTCAGATTAAGGTGTGGGCAGGGCTGGTTCCTTCCGGAGGCTCCAGGGGAGAATCTGTTGTAGGTTTCTCTCCAGAATCCGGGGGCTGCTGGCCATCCTTGCTGGTCCTTGGCTTGTAGACACATCTCTCCAATCTCTGCTCCATCGTCACATGGCTTCTCCTCTCAGCGCCTCTCTCTCTGTGTCTCCTCTTCTTATAATGACACCAGTTATACTGGATTAAAGACCCACCCCCAGAACCTAAATGTCCATCGACAGAGGAATGGATGAAGAAGAGATGGGGTGTGTGTGTGTGTGTGTGTGTGTGTGTGTATAAAAAGTTTATTAATTGCGTTCCTTGCAATCAATAAAATAACGGGAAGATTCCTGCCCTGGATCCCTATTTTGCAGTCACAACGTATGAAAACACTCGGTCTGCGACAAGGACCGCAGCATCCTGCACTTGGCAGCAAAGACTCTGAGCAAACTGAACCCAGAGCCCACAGAGTCAAGAGCCGTCGCCTTCGGATTATTTGCTTGGGGCAAAGACTGTGCCTGACGCGCCGACCCCGGCGTTACCAACCGAGGGGCAGCCGTCTTCCTGCTGCATTGTGCATCTGACCCTTCCCGTCTCACTGTTATGTCTTCCGATGATGGGATGGATTTTCAGATATCCTTGGGTCATCACCTTTCGTTCAACAGAAGTTTCCTGTGCCCTCACGCACTAAGACGTTTCTAAGGAACATGCAACGTGCCTTCCTCATTGGGAAATCCATCAAGCAGCCTGGCAGAAACTGATTAGGATAAACAGGGACGAGTGATTAACATGCTGGTAACAGGCGTGAGCGTCTAGACAATGGATTATATCAAGGACTTTTTTTTTTTTTCCTGCTGCGTTGGGTCTTCGTTGCTGTGCACGGGCTTTCTCTAGTTGCAGCAAGCAGGGCTACTCTTTGTTGCGGTGCGCGGGCTTCTCGTGGTGGCTTCTCTTCTTGCAGAACACGGGCTCTAGACACACGGGCTTCAGTAGTTGTGGCACACAGGCTCAGTAGTTGTGCACACGGGCTTAGTTGCTCCGCGGCATGTGGGATCTTCCCGGACCAGGGATTGAACCCATGTCCCCTGCATTGGCAGGAGGGTTCTTGACCCCTGCGCCACCAGGGAAGTCCAAGTACATCAAGAACGTTTGTGAAGAGCTGCCTGTTCTTCTCCTTGTTTGGGGCCTGCAGTAAGTGCTGCACTTTCCTTCACCACAACACCGTGTCAGGAGATTGGCTTTATGGCCCACGGGCGAGTGGACCAAAGTTTGGTTCAGTAACAGGACAATCAGGGGGTGCCCAATTCAGAGCATCTAAAAGCCACAAGAGTAGCAGACAAAGAATGGGTGTGAATGACGGAGGGGCATAACGGGTGAAAGCAAAATCGCCATCAGTGTCTTTCCCCCATGACACCATATGTTCTTTAGAAGTAGAGGGCTGAGCCATGAAACATCTCTGTTATGCCCAGGTCAAGCCCCAGCTTTGCAGCTGCCCACAGGCAAAGGGAAGCAACCAAGATGCCAAGCATGATGGGGCTTCTGGAAAGCTCCAACCCGACGGGTGCATGATTAAGAGCCTGGTTGTGCAAATTTGGAGGGGTGACAGGTGGCTGACACCTGCCCAGCTCCATGGGCAAGTCAGCCTGATGGAGAAGTGTCACCATGCTTCTGGGATGGCCAACAGCATCGCCTTTGAGGGCAGAACGTGGACCAGGGGATGCACGAAGAGGTCCTGTGGGCCCTCCCAGACTCAGCGGGCTTAATTAAAATACTCAGAAACACAACCCCTGCTCCCTAGAGAAGCGTCCTTTGGGTTCCGTCGACCACAGTCTCTGTTTGGCAGAGCGAGGAAGCTGAATGCAGGCAGGACCCGAGAGTCTGCAGGCGTGAGGGCTGCCGGCAGCCGGGGAAGGCGGGTGGGGAGCAATACGTCGGATGTGGCCGGCTTCCCTAGGCTCCCGGGAGGAGCTGGCAGCAGGGGAAGGGACTCCGACGAAGGGGCCGCGCAATAGTCTGTGGACCATTGAGTAGAGCAAGGATGTTTCCACGAAGAGTGGACCTCATGAATTATCCCGAGAATGTGTCCGTCATTACCTTCGCATGGTACCACGGCAGTCACATCCCGAATTAAAGCAACAGTGAGGAGATGCGTGCACTAGAAATGTGGCTAACAGATGTGGGCAAAGTTTCTTTCCCTGTCAAACACTTTCCATGAGGGGCGGGAAGGGAGGTCTGACAGGAGGTATTTGCTTATCAGAATTCACGTAATTCAGATTTGGACAAAACAGGACTCAGAAAAGACAAGAGCAACCATCCCCCCCCGCATCCCTCTGCAACCTTCAGATTGTTCTTTTCCGAACAGAATAAGGAGAAAATTGATTTTCTCTGACTTACATTTCCTGGGCGGAAGTGTCCTGTCTCAGTGCCCATGTACCCAGTGCAAAAGTTATCTGGGATGCAATTGATTTCATTGAGAAAGGGCTTTCAAATAAGTATTTTATGTCATGAAAATCCCAGCCGTAGGAAGAATGGAGAGGTAAGGTTACAACTGCGGTTCTAATATAAGAAAATTAAGAAGTAGTGGGGGAGTTTCTTTATTTATGTTGTCCTGAAAGATGTATTTTAATCAACGCAAAGCATAGCCAGCTACCATGGTGACCAGGAATATGTCTGATAAATGCTCTATGCAAAAGCAAGGCTGAAAAGTGACAAAAGCGATATGAGATAAAATTTCTTACCAGCAACGTCCTTATCGAGGGACAAAGGTATCGATGAAATGAAGACGCACATGAATTAATTCATCTCTGGAGATATCAGAGGAAAAGACTGTTCTCTCAGTTGAGCAAAAGCTGCAACATTTCAGCTCAGGAGAGAAGAGGCAAAAATTGAGGAAATACCATGTCGTAGGTCAAAGAGACAGCTCAAATGAGCTTCTCCTGACATCCCTTCTGACAATTAAATTAAATATGATACCATCACAGGACACGGTGAAGCCACAGAATGAGTCTCTCCTGTAACACAGCGGAAAAAGCATATCGTAGAGGAGAGACACAAATGAGATAGGACCAGCAGCTGGCTGGTCATCCCCAGGACACCCATTAATGCCTCTGGGCATCCCCTCCAAAATTCTGTGACTTTCTATGCGAGTAACTACAGTGGACAAGAGAGCCGTAATCACCACCATCACCATCACCATCACCATGATCACCGTCATCATCAACAGCATCATTCTATTATCACCACCATCACCACCATCATCACCATCACCATCATCACCGTCATCAACATCATCATTCTATTATCACCACCATCACCACCATCATCACCATCACCATCAACATCATCATTCTATTATCACCACCATCACCACCATCATCATCAACATCATCATTCTATTATCACCACCATCACCACCATCATCACCATCACCACAATCGTTATCAACGCTCATCACCACCATCACTGTCACCATCATTGTCATGACATCTGCCATTCACTGAGATCCCACAAAGTACAAGACGTTCTCCACCCTGCATTCTTCTGGCCAGCACATTTTTTGTGTGTCCACGATGCGCCAGGGACCATGCAGAGGACTAGGAAATTGGTGACACAATTACACAAACCACAGTACAATGTGTGAGGTGGGCGAGATGGAAGAGGGTCAGGGAGGAAGGAGTGGAGGCACCTGGGTTTAGGACACCTCCTTCAGGGTCTGCTGTGGAGGCTGAGAAGTGTAGGGTGAGTAGGTCAACAGCAGGAGGAGAGAGCTCATGTTCAAGTCTAGAGCTGGTGGGAGGAACCATGGAGGGGCTCCACCCGTAGGGGTTTAATCAGGTAAGGCAACTGCTTGGGCAGCCCAGAAATGGGAGGCCAGCCAGGAGGATGGGTTATGGACCAGGTAGCGAACAGGTGGAGTAGTGACAGGAGCACAGAAAAAGAAATGAATGCTTTGGAGAGATGTTTAGGAGGAAGACACAGTGCTCAGCTACTGGCTGCAGAAAGAGGACTGATGAGGAGCAAAAGCCACCAGGGAAAGCCCGGCGTCTAGCCTCCAGCTGGGAGGTGGCGGCACCACTGACCAAATCAGGGACAAGGAAGACGTCGCGTCCAGCCCTGAATGTGCTGCGTGGGCACAGAGGTCTAGCTGGCAGGAGTTTCCGAGAAAACTGCATCAGGGAGAATCAGCACCATGGGTGTGCATGCAATGCCCGGGAGAGGGGTGCTGTGTGAGATGCTAGGGTGACACACAAAGGGGTCCGGCATGAAAGGGGCAGTAAAGAAAGAGGAAGCTGCACAGGAGGGTGGGAAAGCAGACAGAGCATCGTGCGAGGGGACGAAAGCGGATCTTTTAACGTAGCTGCTTTAAGGACGGTGCTTACAGCATTTATCACAATTTTGCTAACTCAGACAAGTGCACTGTTACTTGATTAACCTTCCTCTCCAGCTATAATATAAACTCCATGCAAGCAAGAACCAAACTTATCTGATTATCTTCGAAAATAATTCAGTTGTCAAGTGCCCGCTCAGCCCCAGCAGCGGCTAAGGCTTGGGAACGTCCCCCAAGAACCAGCCAAATGGCTCTGGTGCTGGCTGGTGGCTGCTTCCAATTCTTTCAGAGATTTACGGTTCAATTATGAGGTCATAACGGTCTCATACCAATCATGAGGTGGAAGGAGGGATAAATTAGAAATTTGGGAGTAACATATGCTATACATATAATAGATAAACAGCAAGGACCTACTGTAGAGCGCAGGGAACTATACTCAGTATCTCATAATAACCCATAATGGAAAAGAATCTGAAAAAGAACATATATATGTGTGTATAGAGAGAGAGAAAACGGAACCACTTTGCTGTACCCCTGAAATTAACACAACATTGTAAATCAACGATACTTCAATTTAAAAAAGTAACAAATAAATGTATAAGAGAAGAAGAAAAAAGACTGTAGCATATGGGCCACAGTCCTTTCCCCATGACCACAGCAGACATCACCAATCCATCACAGTCTCCCTTGCTGAAGCATCGTTCTCATCTCACAGTATCAGGCAGCCAGAACCAATCAACCAGCCTCAGGCCTGGAAACTCACTTGTTATCCATTCAATTCATGCTTCAGGTGTAGAAAGACCACCTGCCACCCTTCCAGCTGCTGCTACAAAATTAATTTCTTCAGAAGTTTAGTAATGAATGGATAGTAAATGATCCTGAATGCTTTACTGTTATCTTCTGAGAGAAATATGATTTCTTCTGTAAGGAAGTGAAGATGTAATCATGTCAGAGGGTATTTTTTAACCTGGGAGTCTATTCAATAGCTAGAGTTAAGCTAAGCATTCTGTCTCTAGGTTAGTAAGCAAGTTGAGCTATAACTTTGCTTTGGAAATTGCACAGTTAGGAAGAAAAGTATATGTAACACATAAAGTAAGCTTGGTGGCCATGACCCCTTTGAACGCTACAGATCAAGAGCTGGGAAACATTCTGCACAAAGGGCCAAGGAGTAAATACTTTTGGCTTTGTGGGCCATACAGTCTCTGTTGCAATTCTTCACTCTGTTGACCTCGGGCAAACACAGCTACAGACAGTAAGTAGATGAATGGGTGTGGCTGTTTCAATAAAACTTTATTTGCCAAAAAAAGGCAGAGGGCCAGATTTAGCTCAGGGTCTGAAGCTTGCCGATCCTTGATCTCCATCATCCTTGGAGGGCTGGAAAGAGTACTTAGGAACTTTACTACAGGCAGCAGCCTTCTGGGGGAGAGTTGTGACTTTTGGTCTTTCAACGTGTCGCTGATCTGTGCGTGATCTCCAATACTATTTGCATCAATCTGGGAAAATCCCGTTTTGAGGAGTGAGACATCCTTTTGCAACAGATAATCAAATAGTACCCCCCAGAGTCAAGAATAAATTCCCTTTCGTCCAAACGTAAACCCTATTTTTATTGGGTGATATTTTCTCTTTCTCATTCCAAGGCCACACTAATTTGCTCCTGCATCTTGTGAGATGAGAGATGAACAATTGTTTGCTGGGTGAGTATCCATTCATTAGTTTTTGAAGGAAACTATTACTGATTTGGTTTGTGGCTTCTCTGCTCTTCCCACTTGGGGCTTTATTTCTGCGCACTATGAGTACGTTCACATTCGTGCTTCCTAATTTTTACTTCACGCCCTGGGTGCCCAGTCACAATTTTGTTTTTTCATTTCATACGAGTACGAGAGCCTAGAGCAACATAAATTCTCTTCGTATTTTGGCTGTATCCCAGAGATGGTGACGCCCTGCACTTCCATTTCAAATATAAAATATTTTGTTACTGGCTATGAATCCCCTGTCGACACGCTTTACAAGGGGAGCTTTCGAAAATGAATGTGCGTTTGGGCCTTTGGAAATTCCACTTTGAATCAGAAGCATTAAAGGTTAAAAGGGGGCTCCTGCCACCTGTCCGCTGAGACACCAAGGTTACAGACAAACGGATGGGAAATGGGCAGCACCCCAAGTGTAGAAGCTTGCAGAGGAAATGCTGGGGGGTGAGAGGACGGGGCGCCCAACTCTGGGACCTCAGCCAGACCCAGGACGTGCAAAGGGGCCGGCCTAGGGGTTGGGGTGAGTCACGGAGGAAACCTGTGTGGAGAAACCTGAATCTGAAACCTGAATCTTGTTACCTGCAGGGGCAGCCACAGAGCAGGTGCTGACTCCCTCCCAAAGAAGTCCGTGGCCACGACCACAGGACAGGGGTGTCTCCACGGGGACTGGTCGTCCTCCCAGGGCTGCTGGGGGTGACACGTCTTGTGGAGAACACCGGCGTTCGAGTCCTAGGGGGTCATTCTCGGTTCTACTCAAAGAGGTCCCCAGGATGAGCCCAGGGACCCCAGAGGCAAGAGGCTGGTGGTTACAAAAACACATCCAGGTCCAGAAACTTTCCATCATCCCCAACTGAGACTCTGTCCCCATTCAAAACCCACTCCCCGTCTCCTGCCCACACCCCCCAGCCCCTGACACCCACCGTCCTACTTTCTGTCTGTATGAATCTCACTCCTCTAGGGACCTCACAGAAGTAGAACCTTCAGAATTTGTCCTTCGCGTCTGCCTTATTTCACTGAGCATCACAAGCTCAAGATTCACCCACGTGGTAGCAGGTGTCACAATTCACTTCCTTGGGGCTTCCCTGGTGGCGCAGTGGTTGAGAGTCCGCCTGCCGATGCAGGGGACACGGGTTCGAGCCCCGGTCCGGGAAGATCCCACGTGCCGCGGAGCAACTAAGCCCTCCCTGAGAAACGGATGACGATGATGCTTCAGCAAATCTCTAGCCGTGGGGAACGCGGTCGCAGGCCTCAGCTTGCCCTGAGAAAGCAGCGGCATCTTCCTGGGACTTTCCCTCCCACCTCCCGGCCAGATCAGGTGGAAACCCTGTCTCCCCACCCAGCAGACGTGATCCCCGGCTTTGCCCAAAACATAAAAATGGTCAACAGGCTCTCAAGGGCAGCTCCCAGGCCACTTCCCCTCTCTGGAGGCACAAGGGGGGTCCAGAGTGTGAGAAACAGAGCCAACACACCCCCTCCACCGTGTTTCCGCCGGGCCATCACTGCTGAAGCTACGGCCACGTCCAGGGCAGTCGATCCATCACGGAACAGACGCAGGCGTGGGCCGAACACACCTGGCGCTGGACCGTGGCCAGGAGCTGTCGGGACGCATGTTTCTGCCCTGGGCTCGGATGCACGTGGTGCCTCTGTCTTCGGGGCAGGAGCAGGTCCCCGCGGGACAGGCTTGGCGTGGCCTTTGGGGGCCCCTCACCGGCCGCCCGAGCGCGGTTTCACAGACAGAACGTTTCCAGAAAGCAGCCAGGAGGTGGAGCTCTTTTTTTTTTGTCTTTGAACCACACTTGTTATCTCTTCTCTCGTTACATAGCCTGCCCGAAGGATGCATGGCTAAAACCACACCATCATCTTCCGGGTAATCAACCTGTACAACAAGCCACGCCCCCATTACGGGGGGCGGGGGGAATTGGGAAAGGGTCCCCCAACTGCCATATCCGCAGAGCTGAGGATGCGCTATCAGTCATCCGGCCGCTCCCGGCTGTTCCAAACCCCGGCCCTAGGTGGTCCCGCCAGTCGGTGGGCAGGGGTCGCCTCCGTGAGGCCCCCCGACGTAAGACGAGAGAGAGGAAACAGCCTCAGAGAGCAGAAGACGCATCCAGGTGGGGAACACAGGTGGGTGCAGCGGCTGAACACCCGGCGACTGGGTATGGGCTCAGGAGGGCTCTGCCCTCCAGCCCAGGCGGGGATGTACCAAGTCTTGGCCGTCCAGTCGGACCACCGCCAACCTCTGCCCTCTAAGCCTCACCCTCACCCTGACCTTCCTTTGGGGGCAACCTAACAGCTGCCGTTTTCCAACACTGAACACGCGGGGCTTCCCTGGTGGCGCAGTGGTTGAGAGTCCGCCTGCCGATGCAGGGGACGCGGGTTCGTGCCCCGGTCCGGGAAGATCCCACGTGCCGCGGAGCGGCTGGGCCCGTGAGCCGTGGCCGCTGAGCCTGCGCGTCCGGAGCCTGTGCTCCGCAACAAGAGGCCGCGATAGTGAGAGGCTCGCGCACCGCGATGAAGAGTGGCCCCCGCTCGCCGCAACTAGAGAAAGCCCTCGCACGGAAACGAAGACCCAACACAGCCAAGATAAATAAAGAAATAAATAAATTTAAAAATAAATAAATAACTACTGTTCTCTGTTTAAAAAAAATAAAATAAAAAACTGAAGACGCTGTACCCTGCAACTCCCTCTCCTCTGGGTACACCCACCTACCGCCCAGCGCTGTATGCGGTCGGGCTTGCCCATGAGCATTTAAAATCCTGTATAGGGGGAATTTTGTCCTTTATAAAAATAGGTATTCGGTGCTAAAAAGAAAGGAGCTCTGAAGCCATGAAAAGACAGGGAGGAACCTTAAATGCCTATGACTGAGTAAAAGAAGCCCATCTGAAAGGGCTACAGACTGTGTGATTCCAACTCTATGACTTCCTGGAAGAGGCAAAACTGTGGAGACAGTCAAAGGATCGGTGCTAAAAAAAAAAACAAATTAAAATACATACAAAAATAAAAGGATCAGTGGTTGCCAGGGGTTGGAGGGATAAACAGGCAGAACATAGAGGGCTTTTAGGGCAGTGAAACTACCCTGTACGCTACTATAATGGTGGGTACACGTCATCATACATTGGTCCAGACCCATAGAACGTATAACAGCAAGCGTGACCCCTAATGTAAACTATGGACCTTAGTTAGTAATGTGTGCATACTGGTTCATCAGTTGTAACAGATGTGGTGTATTCCTGCAAGATGTTAAGAACAGATGAAACTGTGGGGCAGGTATTGGGAATTCCCTGTATTTTGTCCTCAATTTTCTGTAAACTTTAAACTGTACTAAACACTAAAGTGTAGCAATTTTAAAAATAACAGTAACGTATAGAGAGACAAAGGGGTTTAGACATACCTGCCAGGTGAGCAGATCCTGCATGGTGACCCCTCACGCCACCACTGGGTACAAAGAAAGCATGTGCCTTCCAGGAGACAGGGCTTTTTACGACTTGTTTCCCTCAAGGAATCCTAACGTCCTCTCACGTTTAATTTTACATGCAGGTGATCCATGGCATTCGCTCCAAATGGGGAGGGTCGTTGTATAGGGCGAGGTTCCCAGTGACAGGTCCACCCCTGGAAAACCTACGCTGGGAAGCCAGCTCTACGGCAGGACATTTAGGAAACGCGTGCCATCACGGCTTGCCCTGTGCTCCCTTCAGCAGGTCTCCGAAGTGGATACGTGAAAAGGCGTCATCAATCAGGTACTCGAAACAGGAACACCCTGAGGACAAGTCAGGGCGGGCGGGCAGAAGCCCACGCCTGGGATGGTGATTACGCAAATGCCAAGGAAGGAGCGTACCAAGGCCTGGAAACTCCCCGAGCTGCACCCTCCCCGTCCACGCCCAGGCTTATCTGCAGGCATGGGGAGGAGGAGTGATGCAAACATGAGGCTGGAAAAAGACAAGGGCTGAATCAACTCCAAAGTGTAACCGGCCAAGTCCTGGAAGGGGAATTCCAGGTAAGGAGGTCAGCTCAGGACACACGGAGCTGGGCGGCCTGATTACCCAGACAGAGAGATGTCTCCACCTGGAGCTCCAAGACCTTGCAATACCTGCATCCCTCGGCACACGGCATCCTTGCCAGTCCCCCGCAGGCCAAACGGCGTCACCCAGTGGCCAACCATCACCCAGACGAATAGCTCTACATGGAAACACACAGTGGAGGACAAGGGCAAGCGGTCCACTCGTGGTGGCCGTGACCAGTGCCACATTCCTGGAGAGCTGTTCGGCAACCTGCATTCAACGCCTTTGACTCCTCATACGACATGTCAGAAGGCATCGGGGGAAGAGTACGTGTTTAAGATACAAAGACAAGGGCACCGAACACACGGGGTAACGAAACACAAGCCATCGATGAGAAATGAGGCAAACACCCTGGGATATCCTGTCAACAGAAGCGTACGTAGCCATAAAAACAAGGACTTCTCTTTATTACAAAGGAAGACGCCCAACTAGACAGAACCTGGAAGAGCTTCTTCATGGATATGTACCTATAACGGATAGATACACACAACCCGGGTGGCAGCTGGGGTTCTGCTTCCTCATGGGCTCATGTTCTGGGTTTGAAGGAGCCGTACCTTCCCATGGGCTGTGGAGGCCCTAGAGCCCTCCCCAGCTCTCGGTACTCTCAGGGGTCTTGGGGCACATGCGGTTCCCTCTGCTGCGTTCTTGTCGCTATGAAAATAACAGGAAGGGTTATAACCCCACCATGTTTCTCCTGCCTCCACTGTGTCCCACCGACAGAGGCGTGACTACAATGTACAAGCCAGGGTCCCTGCGAGACCCTGGGCCAGCAACACCCACCCAACTCCCATCTGTTGAGCTGCTTGAGCTGCTTTCTGTCTTTCTCCACCCGCCTCTCTCTTTCTGTTTCCCTGCCTTCTCCATCTCTCCCCATCTCCAAGGGTTGCTCTATTTCTGGGTTCCTTCTAGGACTCTGAGTTCAGACTCAAATTGTCCACTTATTAACGGCATGATGTTAAGAGGCTTCCCGAAACTCTTTGTGCCCTGGTTTCCTCACTTGTAAAAAGGGAATAGTGACAATAACTCCTTCCTAGGAGAGGACCACGTGAATCCATACACGTAAAGCATTTAAAACAATACCCACTACAGAGCACGTATCCAACACGATGCAGCTGTGTACGCTAATGATCATCATTTCTAACAAAAGGCGGTTTGGTTATCTGTTTTGCTGAAGCTCGTTATTCTAACTTCAGTAGCTTATTAAAGAGGGGCTACCAAAAAAAAAAAAAAAAAGAGGGGCTACACATTCTGGTTTGCCACAGACCATTCTCATTTATCTTTTTGGGGGGGCGGGGGGCGGTACCCTGAGGGTACTTCTCAAATTTCAACATGCAGGGGTGCAGACCTCAAAGAGAAAGTGACAACTGGTTGGGCTGAGGAGTCAAAGGTCAGAGTCTGGGGCGCCTAGGGCAGCTGGAATGGAGGCGCAGAATCCTAAATGAAAGGCCACAGGGGCAGGAGCTGAAAATTCCGAGTAGAAAATCCCGTCGCAACCTCAGCAGACTAGTGAACTGCAGAAACACGGCAAGACACCAAGGAGTTCAGGGGCAAACTGCAGCTGGAAGGTTGAAAGATGTGAGCGGAGAAATTTCAGCCACTGCCTGGTGCTGGGGAGACAGGATGACACTTGCATCTTGCCAGGTTGCAGGGGCTCAGTGAACAGCTCAGAGTCTCACCTGAATCCTGAGATGGGCTACGTCTTAGAACAAAGGATCGAGATTGAGAGCTCCGTATCTTAAGATTGAGAGCTCCATCCAAGGCCCAAGGGCAGAACTGAAATAGACTCATCATGACAAGACGTGAAGCCAAGGTAACCCACCAGTGATAGCACTGTCCACTACAAAGCTCAACACTCTTCAGAGGAAGATAACAGAACGCAAAATCTCTACAGTGGATCAATCACAATGTCCAACACACACCAAAAAATGACTAGACATGCAGACAAATGGGAAAATGTCACCTGCTGTCAAGAAGGAGAAAAATCAACAGAAACAGACCCAGAGATGACGTAGCTGTTGGAATGAAGAGACAAGAACTTTCAGGTAACAATTATGAATTAAAGCATTTACAAGAAAAGATGGAGGTCAAGGGTGAAGAAAGGAAGAACGTCAGGAAAGACATGTAAACTAAAAATAACCAAATGGAAGTCCTAAGACTGAAAAATACAGTTAGTTTTGAGGACAACAATAGTCCGAGGATGGGATTACAAGTGGACTGCACACAAATGAAAAACAATTTGGTGAACGTGAGATAGTTCAATAGAAATCATGCAAGCTACAGCACGAAGGAAGAAAAGGAAGTTGGACAAAATGAACAGAGCTCGATGAAAGGTCAGACGGTGTCCCGTAACCTACCACATGCGTGATTGTGGACTGACAAGAGGGTGGAAAGAACAAAGCAGGAAACGCATTTGAAGAATAGTGGCTAAAAGTTGTTCAAATTTTATCAAAACTTCCTACCCCACGGCTACGGGGAGCTTTTTAAACCCAAGTAGGATAAACACGGGGAACCACACACAGGCGTGTTATCAAAATTCTGAAAACAAGTTAAAAAAAAAAAAGAGGAAAGAAGGCACATTATATTCGGGAAATAATGATAATAATTATAGCTGATTATAGTTCCGCAACGGGAGAGGCCACAACAGTGAGAGGCCCGGTATCGCAAAAAAAATAAACACAAATAATTATAGCTGATTTCCTATCTGAAACAATGAAGGCCAGAAGGCCAGGTCACAACAACTTTAATATCCTGGGGGTAGGGCAGTGTTTTCAACCCAGAACTCTACGTGCGTGGAAAACTGCTCTCACGAATGAAGGCGGAATAATGCTACCTGCAAACACTTAGGACCATGTGAATCTCCCACCCTGCTCTGAGGAGACAGTGAAACTTTCCTCTTCAGGAAAAGGTTTTAAAACGAAACCTGCAATAAGTGAAAATAAATATTTACCTTCAAGGCACTACAGTACCTTACGGAGCCTCCAAATATCTGTTAGAAAGTGGATCGAAGCGATTTCTAACACGCTAACGTCACGGGCTCTGCACACCCCAAACCACGCATCACAGAGATAGTAACACGGAGAGGACCACAGATGTGTGCAGAGCTGGGCACGGGCTGTTCTCATCAGAATCTTGACAACAATTTCAGAGGCAACGTCCTTTTCACTGAAGGAGAAGCTCCTTCCCGGAAACATTAACCTCTGGGTCTCATTTAAGTGTTTCAAATATCATTACATAATCCTCCAAGTGTTATTTTTTTAAAAAACCTTTCTTACTATATGTTTATCTTCTATAACAACTAAGGACGACTTCATTTCCCCCAGGAGGAAACATATCATGGAAGTAACATTTCCAGAATAACTTTTAGAGACGGGCACGCGAGCAGGTTCTCTAATTACCAAGTTTAAAAGCACGGAGCGCCTTGAGGTGTGTTAGAAGGGAACGGTCAAAATGAATTTCCTCGGCGATGATTCCTCCCCACAAATGAAAAGAGGAGAAACACGGCACAGGATAACAGGACAATGCAGGAGGGAGTGAAAATATTGCATAAATTGTTGGTGGGGGAAATAGAACTTTGGATGCACGATGAGAATGAAAATTCTTCCCTGTGGGTTTTTTCTTCTATTATTATTCCTGTAAGTGTGTATAGACGAGCTAAGGAAACTAGGCAGACAATCGCCTCCCTCATGGAAGTCACCTTGACGGTGCTTCCAAAGGTTAACATTAATCATTCCCGAGCCTGAGAAATGAAGAGCCCTTCACAGGAAGAACACGGTGTGAGCAGTAATAACATTAAATGTTCACAAAGGGCTGTGCTGCGCCTTCGTCCCTTCAGAAAAGACACGATGACCTTCTAAACTTCCTTTTTTTTTTTCTTTGTTAATAGAATTGACTCGCCGAATGCCATCTTTTTTTAATTGCAGTAGAGTTGATTTACAATGTTGTGTTGGTTTCACAGCAAAGCAATTCAGTTACACGTACACATGCATCTATTCCTTTTCAAATTCTTTTCCCATGATAGGTTATTACGAGATATTCAGTAGAGTTCCCTGTGCTCTACAGTGGGGTCCTTGTTGGTTATCTATTTTATATATAGTAGTGTGTATCTGTTAATCCCCAACTCCTAATTTATCCTGCCCCCCTTTCCCCTTTGGTAACCATACGTTTGTTTTCTATGTCTGTGAGTCTGTTTCTGTTTTGTAAATAAGTTCATTTACATCATATTTCAGATTCCACGTATAAGTGCTATCGTATGATATATGTCTGTCTCTGTCTGGCTTACTTCACTTTGTATGATCATCTCTAGGTCCCTCCAAGTTGCTGCCAATGGTATGATTTCTTTCTTTTTATGGCTGAGTAGTATTCCACTGTATATATGTGCCACATCTTCTTTATCCATTCATCTGTTGATGGACAGTTAGGTTGCTTCCATGTCTTGGCTATTGTAAATAGTGCTGCAATGAACATTGGGGCGCATGTACCTGTTCAACTTATGGTTTTCTCCAGGCATTGTTAAACCTTCTAATTGCCCACAGGAAATCATCTGTCTGTATGAACACCTGTCTAGTGTCTGTCTATCCAGGCATGCCTGCTCACTGTCTACCTCAGGACACCAAGTTAAAGATGAAAGGGGGACATTCCACAGAATTCCTGGCCAGCACTCTGCAAAACTGTCAAGGTCATCAAAAAACAAAAAACAAAAAACACGGAGAGTCTAAAACATGATCACAGCCAAGAGGAGCCTAAAGAGATGGGACAACTAGATATTACCGTAGCATCCTGTGTGGGATCCTGGGATGGAAGAAAGGCATTAGGTAAAAACTAAGGAAATTCGGAAAAAACATAAGGTCTTTAGTCAGGGATCATAGACCAATAAGGTGCTTTCACTGTGAGACACGAACTTAACACAAGATATTAAGGATGGAGAGAACTATAGACATAGGGTATGTGGGGGCTCGGGAACCTTCACAGCTCTTCTGTAATCTAGAACTGTTCCAAAATTAAAAGTCCATTTTTTTCAAAATCCACTTATTAAATCATTCACCATCACGTCACAACTGTCAGAGAGGCTGTCATCAAAAAGACCACAAATAACAAATGCTGGAGAGGGCGTGGAGAAGAGGGAGCCCTCCTGCA
The DNA here is from genome assembly GCF_039906515.1 of Pseudorca crassidens. NCBI lineage: Eukaryota > Metazoa > Chordata > Mammalia > Artiodactyla > Delphinidae > Pseudorca > Pseudorca crassidens. Next base: position 1,923,372 of record NC_090318.1, read on the forward strand.
CTGTGGCTGGGAATGTAAGTTGGTGCAGCCACTCTGGACAACAGGATGGAGCTTCCTTAAAAGTAAAAAGAGAGCTACCATATGACCCAGCCATCCCACTCCTGGGCATATACCCAGAGAAAACCATAATTCGAAAAGACACACGCACCCCAACGTTCATAACAGCACCGTTTACGCCAGCCAAGACACGGAAGCCACTTAAGTGTCCACAGACAGATGAATGGAGAAAGAAGATGTGGTGCATATATACACAGTGGGATACTGCTCAGCCATAAAAGAGAATGAAATCCTGCCATTGGCAGCAACATGGATGGACTTGGAGGGCACGATGCTAAATGAAGGAACTCAGACAGAGACAAATAGTCTATGATCTCACTTATATGTGGAATCTAAAAAATACAGCAAGCTAGTGAATATAACAAAAAAGAAGCAGACTCACAGATACAGAGAACAAACGAGTGGTTACCAGTGGGGAGAGGGAAGGGGGGAGGGGCAGGATAGGGGGAGGGGAGTAAGAGGCACCAACTACTAGGTATAAAATAAATAAGTGACAAGGTTATGTTGTAGAACACAGGGAATATAGCCAATATTTTTCCATAACTATAAACGGAGTATAACCTTTACAGTTGTGAATCACTATACTGTACACGTGAAATATATAACACTGTACATCAACTGTACTTCAATTAAAAAAAATGAAAGGGGGAAAGAAAAGGATGCCTGTAGGAAACAGGAAACTGTCAATAAGGGCCATTTTAAGTTAAATCAAAAAGACAGGAGAAAACCATAATTTGAAAAGATACATGCACCCCAGTGTTCATAGCAACACTATTTACAATAGGCAGGACATGGAAGCAAACTAAGCGTCCATCAATAGATGAATGGATAAAGGAGATGTGGTACATGTATACAATGGAATACTACTCAGCCATAAAAAAGAACGAAATAATGTTATTTGCAGTGGCATGGATGGGCCTGGAGATTATCATACTAAGTGAAGTAAGTCAGACAGAGAAAGACAAATATTATATGATATCGCTTGCATGTGGAATCTAAAAAATGGTACAAATGAACTTATTTACAAAACAGAAATAGAGTCACAGACGTAGGAAACAAACTTATGGTTACCATGGGAGAGAGGGGGGAAGGGATAAATTAGGAGATTGGGATTGACATATACACACCACTCTATATAAAATAGACAACCAACGAGGACCTACTGAACAGCCCAGGGAACTCTACTCAGTATCTCATAATACCCTATATGGGAAAAGAATCTGAAAAGGAATATATGTATAAAACTGAATCACGGTGCTGTATACCTGAAACTAACATGATATTGTAAATCAACTATACTTCAATAAAAAATGATACAGGGACTTCCGTGGTGGCCCAGTGGTAAAGAATTCACCTTACAACGCAGGGGACGCGGGTTTGATCCCTGGTCAGGGGAACTAAGACCCCACATGCTGCGGGGCAACTGAGCCAGCACGCCGCAACTACTGAGCTCGCACGCCTCAACTAGAGAGCCCGCGTGCCACAAACTACAGAGCCCACACGCCACAACTAGAGAGAAGCCCGCGCGCCACAACAAAGAGCCTGCATGCTGCAACTCAGACCCGACGCAGCCAAAAATAAATAAATAAGTAATCAATAAATCTTTTTTAAAAATGATACAAATGAATTTATTAACAAAACAGAGTCACAGACATGGAAAACAAACTTACGGTTACCAAAGGGGAAAGGTGGCGGGGGGGGGATAAATTAGGAGTCTGGGGTTAACACAGACACACTACTGTATACAAAATACATAACTAATAAGGACCTACTGTAGAGCACAGAGAACTCTGCTCGATATTCTGTCATAACCGAGAAAGGAGAACAATCTGAAAAGGAATCTATGTACATGTATAACTGAATCACCGTGCTGTACACCTGAAACTAACACGATATACTTTAATTTAAAAGATTTTTTAAAAGAATAACGTTAAGAAAGGTGTAAAATTGTCCAGGAAGACACTGCTGACCGTGGAAAAGTGTGGAACAGTGACACAAAGCAAGGGATGCCTTTCTCCTTTTAAAAACAAAGAACAGACACCACATTTCCTAGGATTTGGGACTAGGGAATTCCCTCGTGGGTTGCGTGTGTCACTGTGAAATGGGCAAAGCAAAGTTTACCTGCCTGGAGTCCTTTTAAAAGTATTTAAATTATCTGTTTCCATTTGGGTTCATTTGAACGTTGTTATGCCATTTTGCTGTTTCTTTTTGTGGTGTTCGGGTTTTTATTGGTATTTGGGGGTGGGTTTTTTTTTTTTTTTTTTTTTTGGTAAATTAGCAAGACTATTTGCTCCAAATAAGAGAGCTTGCATCAGCACATAATTACTCAAGAACAATAAAGGTTTTGGTACCATGGATACATGGTGATAAGGTATGAAAAGTCTCTTCCCTGGAAATCTCTAGGTTGAGAAATGATTGATTCCTGAGACCATACTCGCGAATACATCCTTCCGAAAGCCAAACTAGTTATACACTGATAGGCAGGCGTCCTCCCATCCCAGCCCCAAACATGACCTCAACTGACTGTGATGTCAAAGGCACATGGTACAGCACAGAAAGCATTCAACGAAGAACTAAGAAGAAAGGGTCAGTACAGAGATGAGGGGGGAGGTAGGCTACAGAGAAATTCGGCATTTAGAAATAATTGTGTTAGGGAACTCTACTCAATACTCTGTAATGACCTACACAGGAAAAGAACCTGAAAAAGAATAGATACATGTATTATGTATAACTGAGTCACTTTGCTGTACAGAAGAAGCTAACACAACACTGTAAAGCAACTGTACCCCAATAAAAATTTCCAAAAGAAAGAATTGTGTTCTCGACAGTCATCTGCTAGTCTCAGGCTATCTGCTGATTTGCTCCAAAGAAAAAAGAGAAGAATCCAGAGAATCATGGAAGAGCCATAAGCGAGGAACAGGTGGGGCTCCCCCTGGCCAAGTGGGAAGCCGGGGGATGTGGGGACAAGACCCTCAGAGGCTGCAGCAGGGCAGCTAGTCTGGACAGAAGCACCTCTGCAGGGCTGTGGGTTCCACTCCTGAGAGCATCCCGACCCAGACTGGGTCCGGCCGAGTCTGCAGGGAGCTAAACCAAGAGGAAGGGTGAGGGCCGACCGACGGCCACCGATGCACAGGGAGACCCAGTGTCCCCACCGGCCCTGCCCTTGCACAGCAGGTCCCCGGCACAGGGAGTGCCCCTCTTCCCCCGGGACTGGCTGGACCTTGGCTTGGGGGAATCCCGAGGCTGGATGCGAATTCAGCAATGACAGTTCGAGGACCACCACCAAACCACCCTCCTCTGGCCAGGTCTCAGCATCTCCCACCCGTCCCATGGACCCCTCCAGGCGTGCACGGGCTGCGGTGTCCACGGACCGACTTCCAAGTGCCAGGCTTCTCGTGTAAAATACGGACAGCGCTGCCTTCATGTCTGGTTCAACGCGCAAGAGGAATTTTAAAAGGTACGTGTGCGTGTGTCATCAAGGGTTCACTCCCTCACTGGACCAGCCCCCGTGGGAGTGGCCACGCTCACCCTGGCTCAGACCATATCCCTGCTGCAGACCTCAGGGGTCACTCAGCTTGTGTCCAGACACCTCCCCGGCCCCCATGTCCCCTCCCAGGCCAGGGGGAACCTGAGCTTCCCTGAGCGCTGCCAGCTTCTGGGCAAGGGCAGCTCCAAGCAACACAAGGACCAGCGCAGGGCTGCTACCCACCAAGGACGCCCAGCCTCGCCCTTTCCATAAACACGGATGCCCGAGGAGGGGGCTGCCAGCAAGTGGGGTGCAGGCAGGCTGGGGTTTGGGGCTTGTGCAGACCCCTGGGCTCTCTCTGCTGTCGGTGTGCACCTGACTGACTGTCCGCCCCAACGGCTACTTCTCCCAGATGCAAACTTCATGGATCTACCTGGTGTCACTTGCTAGAAATGAAGACACAGGAGCAGACACAGCCGAGGCTCTGTCACCAGCCTTGACCAGAGGGACGCTGACATCACCGTCCTGGGTGATCAGGAATCACCGCCCTGCCCAGCGCAGGCCCTGGGGGCCTCCCCTCCAGCACAGAGCTGCTACGGAGGCGTTTTCCCTTTAATCCGTGAGCTTTCTGCACAAACCATGAGTCGCAGCGTACAGAGCTGATGCCACCAGGAAACTGTCTAAAGATGTTCTAGAACGTTCCTTCCTCCCATCAATCAGGGCTGCGGATTACAGCTCTGTCAGAACACATGAAGCTCTTACACGTTTTACGGAAGCACACGTAGCCCCAGATGAACCTCGGCACCTTGACTGGTTAGGGCTGTAACACGAGCGAGTTTGGGTGAATTATTTTTTCATCCTTTCCAGCGGTTTTTCAGGTCATGAAAAGAAGCCCACGCTTTGGCGGTTCCCACGAGGCTCCTCTTTTGGTCTGGAAATTATGGTTTCATGCGGTCACGACAGCAGCGATTCTTAAACTTGAGGGGGGCAGGGGGATTCCCGGGGAGGGCGTGGGAAAATGCAGGTTCCCGGCCCCGCCTGCAGAAGTTTCCGTGCTCAGGGCTGAAAATCAGCACTTCTAACCACCTGCCCCTGGTGACGCTACTGCTAGAGGCCCGGGAAATACACACTGGGTGGAAACCAAGGCGTTGGAGAGAGAGGCCCCCTGAGCCACTGCAAACTAGGGACGGGGTAGGAAACTACCCCATGTGACACGATCAGCTGTCGCAACAGTGGACCACTTCTGCCCCGGGGCAGGCGAGGGAGAGAAGCAGCGCCTCCGTCTGCAGGAGCTGCCTGGTGTTGCAGGAGAGCTGCGGAAGCCCCTCTGTGTTCTGTCTCAAGATCAAAGGCATCCTAGTAGATGCCTAATGAGAACCTGCCGTACAGCACAGGGAACTCCACTTCACGGTACAGCAGAAACTAACACAACATTGTAAAACAACTCTACCCCCATTAAAAAAAAAAAAAAGGGGGAGGAAAGGAAAAGGATGAAAGACATCCTGCCACAAGGGCAGGGGAGACATTGGGAATGTCAGCACGCCCCAGCCTTGGGCAGAGGGCCGGACGGTCAACCTGGAACACCCACAAGTGGGAGTCTTGACACAAAGGGACAGATACGGCCTTACCCGTCCGTCCGGGGTTTTCATGTGTCTCTCGGGAATCGCCATCTGCCCACAGATGGGAATCCTCAGCTTCTGGGTGATGCTTGAAACACCCTGGCTCTGACGGCCAAGAACGTGACCTGCATGTGCTTTTTTTGAACATAAGGCACCAGGCTTGGGCTCAGAAAGCACCGGAGAGCGTTGGTATCAGGAAAGATGTGAGGGCCGTGTGTGTATCCCCCGGGTTCAATAGGTAGAGGAGGCCCCGGGGAGGCACGACGGGGCAGCGCCGATCCCCGTGAGACCCGGCAGGTCCTGCTTGGTACATCTTCCCTTCAAGAACCCGAGAAAAGTAGGTGTACCTGCCGGAGGGTGCCTCCAACGGTTCCTGAGTGAACACGGGCCTCAGAGGGCCCTGGAGATCGACAGGGAATGAAAAAGGGCCCCAGTTTCACAAGGAACGCCCTCCCCAGCAGGTGCCGCGGTGGCAGCGTGCTTGCTGCCACCTTCCACGCCCCAAGGAGGACAAAAGCTCCCCCAGAAAAAAGCCCAAGAATCAGAGACACCGCTGCCCAGAACCACGTCCACCATCCGGGTCCCTGAGCCCACGCCAGGGCCTGCAGCCCCCAGACCAAGCAGCAGAGCCATCTGTCCACCGGGCAGTAGAGTACCTTTGTCATTGAGGGTTTCCTCTCTTATCTTTCTCACAGCTTCTTCCGCTTTGCCTTCGTTATTTCCGCCTACAAGGAAAAGAAAAGATACAATTCAGGGTGAGGAAGCTACCCCATGTGAAACCATGTTTTCTTGAGACAGTAAACACAGCCCTACAACACGCTAAGTGTCTCCTTCCGTCCTGGCATTGAATTTGGCCATCGGAGCAACTGTAGCGGATTCAGCGTATCCACTGAAGATGCATTTTCTTTAGGTGGATTAGTCAAAAGGATGCCTTTCTGGGACATCTTACTTTTCAGTAATTCCAGGGACACGAAGCACCTAGTGGCATCGGGACCACGGGGACACCAAGAGCATATGAGCGGGAAACTGTCAGCAGAAATGTCAGACTAGACATAGATCTTTCGAGAGACTTTTGGTCCAGGCGACCGCTCTGTTCACAGTGGCTTGAGCTATAAAAACCATCACGGGGGACTTCCGGGGAGGTCCCGTGGTTAGGACTCTGCGCTTTCACTGCCGAGGGTCTGGGTTCCATCCCTGGTCGGGGAACTAAGATCCCGCAAGCCGCGTGGCACGGCCAAAAAAAAAAATTAATTAAAAAAAAAAAAACCATCGCGGGACATTCCCACCATGAGCTCGAGATGTCTCCTCCCGTTACCCGTGACTCCGTAAAATCAGCGGGTGCGATGCTGGGAACGTTCGCTTAGAAGGGTGGCGATGGGTCTCTTGTGAAGGATGAGGGTGTCCCCGTTGAAATTTGGGGCGAAAGAAAGTGAATGAGGTTTCTTTAATGCCTGAGGAGGTGAAACTGTGTTGACCGTGAGGGTAGAGCCTGGAGGGCAGGCGGGCTCTTCTTCCCTACGTCTGTGCGCAGACAGCCCTCACTTTAAGGGGGTCCTGATGTATCTGCTGCTCGGGGTGGGGAGAGGCCAGGCCAGCCTGCTTCCCAGGCAGCATCCCTGACTAAGGAGCCGGCCTCAAGCAGCGCCTCTCACCTTGTGCAGAAGCCACACCTGAAACTCCCTGGGGGCTGCGTCACGGGAGACCTCCAACAGGGAGGCCAGAGCTGGCACCTGTGAACACGGGCTGGGCATGGAGCCCTGACGCCCAGAGAACCAACAGGGGGCAAGAGGACACTGCTGAGGGGCCTGGGAGGGTCCTGCCCACATCACCCTCCCACCTGCAGCCACAGCCCCTCCTGGGAAGATGCTGGTTCTCTCGGGTCAAAGCCTACTGAGGTCTCCGTGAAAGTACACGACCAAGCAATCCTTTTATCATGCATTTCTGCATGCTGTTTACGTACCCGTGGTCTCACTTACACACTCTAAGAGTACCCCTACTATTTTCCTCTGTGTTATGTGCTCCGTGTCACTGACAAGTGTCCCCAAAGGAACCTAGGCAATGCCCTTTGCAAAACAAAACAACAAAAAAGATGTTTACAGCAACGGGTGTATCTGTAACAAACATGTAAGAGAGGAGAAGTGGTGAACCCGGGGGAATGAGAAATGCCCCTGCTGAAGATAAACGTGGCAAAGGGCATCTCCGCGGGCGAACGAAAAGGAATATAGAAGCTGTCACCGCCTCGGAGAAGTTCAGAGCTGCAGACATCAAGAAGATGCAGCCGCAGAAGTCCTCTGCACCTCCAGCTCCTCAAAGAAATAAACATTATGCGGTTATGACGTGGTTTTGCTGGGAGAGCCTTCCTGCACTGCAGGAGTGCAGGGGCAGGATGGCAAAGAAGCATGTCTTCCATCCCTAAATGTTCCGGGCATCAAAGACCAAAAAAAACAAGAATCCATGGGGTAACTGAGGGCTGCAGACACGTATGAGCTTGTTTCTGAAACTTGTGCAATTTTTAAACATTAAAACACCATCTGCTGCTGGGCTACCCTCCAGCCTGAGACCATCTTGACATCAAGGGCTGGCGTAGCAGAAGCTCACATGAGGTCAGAAAGACATAAGTGTCCAGAGGAAGAAAGAAAGCTGAGGGTGGGCTGGGGAGAAGCGATGGAACTGCAGGACAAACTGGCCACGGCCAGCAGCGTCCCCCGACGGGCAGCTCACTGCGTGCTCAGGCAATCAGGATATGACATCGGCTCTAGGCGGGATCTAAACAAAACTGACACGTATGAACTTATTTACAAAACAGAATCAGACTCACAGACTTAGAGAACGAACTTGTGGTTACCAGGGGGGAGGGATACATTTGGAGTTTGGGATTGACTTATACACGCTGCTAGATATAAAACAGATAACCAACAAGGACCTACTGTAGAGCACGGGGAACACTACTCAGTACTCTGTAATGACCTCTATGGGAAAAGAATCTGAAAAACAGTGGATATATGTACACGTATCACTGATTCACTCTGCCGTACACCTGAAACTAACACAACACTGTAAATCAACTATGCTCCGACAGAAGACAGAAATTTAAAAAATTAAAAAGAAATCAAAGAAAAAAATATTCAGGCAGTCAGGGCTGGATTGTGTGGGAGGGATGGAGAGGCACTTTGGGGGCAAAGGTCATCTTCAGCAGCTGCCTCTTATGGGCTGGATATGGGATGCTTGACCCTACACAGCTGCCAGTGCTGCCCATATATCTCCGGAGTGCTGGCTGCGTACCCGGAAACACTCCGCCACGACAGCAGCAGGGCTCAGACGCAGTGGGTCCGCCTTCCGCTCAGCCTTCGTGCAGCAGGGGTTAGGTTTTATACGCGCTGCAGTGCAAGGCTTCAGGGGCACCAAGTCGAGTGGGAAGGACAACCTCTCACATCCAGGTCCGCTCCCTGAAGACAGCACCCTAGCCACCAGATTGTAAAGATCTGCGAGAAGCAACACAACTGCCACCTGTTTAAAAAAAAAAAAAAAAAAAGATACTGGACCCAAATTAGGGCCAGCACACTACGGACCCGGGGCCAGATGTGGCCCATCGCTTAGACAGCCATGTACTTTAAGTATTGGCCGTGCTGATTTCCTGCTGTAAGGGCAGAGCTGATCAGCATGAGAGAACTATGATAATATTTACCATCCAGCCTATAGCAGAAAAAAATGTTCCAACCCCTGGTCTAGACCTTAGATGACCGCTTATTAAGAATTATGAATAAAGAGGGATCTTCCACCAAAACAGTATTTTGAAACAGTAGGAACTAAGGTACTGTGAACAGATGGGAACCTGAATAATTCATGCATTCTTAGCAACACTAATGGGCTGGACTCGGACCCAGACTATCACTTCAATTCTTCAGCAAGTAATTGATTATTCTGTAAATATTCATGGCCTCGGGACTGAGAGTGTGGAATTGATGAAACCCATCTCTTAGTCTGTGTTTAATAGAAAAATGCATTCTGCCCAATGATAATGTTTCATTAAGTGACCTTGTCTCCAGCTGTCACGTAAGAAGAAAAACTGTCCCTCTCAGGATATGTTCAGCTATCCCCTCAAAGACACACAGAGGTGGTAAGACTCCCTATGTGACCGGATTGACAGGGAGGGTCAGAACTGTGTCCCTCGGGGAGAGTTCAATCAGGGACATCAGAACGTTAGTGGGAAAGGAGACACAAGTGGGCGAGGATGTGCTGTCTACTCTCTGTTTAACTCGAGAAGAGTAGAAATTTGGTGCTGACGGATGCCATACCTGATGCTCAAGAAACATCCCCTAAAGGAGGTGACACCAGTCAGGGCTCCAGTCCTCTAACGCTTGGGTGCCCAGGCTTGCTCACGTATGCTCAGTGCCCGTGTCCCAGGCTTGCTCACATATGCTCGGTGCCCGTGTCTGCAGTGCATACTCATCACCCAGCTAGACCTCATCCTGACCTTCCCTCTAGATCTCCTCGTGACCTAACCCTCTAGACTTCCTCATGAGCTAAAACCACCACACTGAGGCAAAAAGCACAGAAATGGGGCTCTTTTTACTTCTCTGTCTTCCAACATCACCTAGTTTCACTAGGAATGAAGAAGATGAAGGTGCCTGCAGTGGAGGGATCACAGGGGCAGAGACACCCAGCACTGGATGCCAGCCTCCCGTCTTTGCTCAGACTAGAAAGCTCCTCCTGGATTGCTCCACCAGCATCTTCCCACCACTAGCCCAGGCCCAGCCGGTCCTCAGAGGGGATGCATGGCTCTTCCTTTACAAGAGCTGACATCACTTTGACCAAGTCTTCCAAATATCGGCAGAAATCCAAGACATGGAAGGCTTGTCATATCTCTAATGAGACCACAGAGGCTGCCCCTCCGTGGAAAGTCAACAAATCAGGGGGCTAGAGCCCATCCCCATCTCACAGTCTCCCTGCAGTCTTGAGATCTGCTCCCAGCCTCTGCTCCCACATCCTACCTCCTTGATATTCTCAGGCCCCAGAGAGACATAAACAGTTCACAGAGGTGCTCAAGTTGATAAAGGAGCCTCAGATATACATTCTCAGATGCATCCCCTCTCCCACAAGACCTCCTGGTCTGCAAGCAACCCATCTTCATCTAAGGGGCGTTACGGATAGTGATAAAATAAAGTTGGTAATTTCAAGTTCAGAAACTTTTAACATGTCCACATCTATCAAGAGAATAGGACCTACCCGGGGGGAAAGGCAGGGAGCTGGGATGAACTGGGAGATTGGGATGGACATATATACACTATTGATACTATGTATAAAATAGATCACTAATGAGAACCTACTGTATAGTACAGGGAACTCTACTCAGTGCTCTGTGGTGACCTAAATGAGAAGGAAATCCAAAAAAAGGGGATAGGTGTATATGCATAGCTGATTCACTTTGCTGTACGGCAGAAACTAACACAACAGTGGAAAGCAACTATATTCCAATAAATAAAAAAAAAAGACTTATTGAAAGAGGGGGAAAAAAGACAAAGAAAACACACACACACAAAAGAAAACAGAGAATGGGACTTAGCCGTATTCCTGATGAAAAGAACCCCTCCATGGAGACAAAGAACAGTGAAGTAGACCAAGAAGGGATCTATTGCTCCCAAAGCAAGACAAATGTGGGCCATTCCACAGACCCCATCATACATGAGAGACAGATGGTTATGGGAAAAAGGGAATCACCATAAGAAACTGCAGTCTTTGAAAAGAGAGTGGAACATGGGACAGGCCACGAAATGGAAGAAATTTTAATGGTGCAGTCAGGTTTTGCAAAAGCAAAAAAAAAGTTCCAATGTAAGGGCGTGAGGGAAGAGTTGTGTGTGCCCAGGTAAGCCCCGCCCCTCCAAGAGCAGAGGGCTACACTGGACCCCTGGGGATGTCCCACGTGGGACTCAGGGCATCTGTGAGTTCCGATGGGGAAGAATGGACATCATCACCGTCCATTCGGCCTCCAAGGGAACGTGGACGAGACAAAGAGGACAGGATGGACAGGATCTATGGCTTGGTCACCAATAGAAGCCCCATTCTCCTATCAGGGTTCAGTTCTTGAAGATGCCTTGAAATAAGGTTTAAGATCCTCATAGCAGGACTTCCCTGGGGGCGCAGTGGTTAAGACTCCACGCTCCCAATGCAGGGGGCCCGGGTTCGATCCCCGGTCAGGGAACTAGATCCCACATGCATGCCGCAACTAAGGAGCCCACCTGCTGCAACGAAGGAGCCTGCGTGCCGCAACTAAGACCCAGCGCAACCAAAGAAAAAAAAAAAAGATCCTCATAGCTCCAAATCGGAGGGGTTACTAAACTCACAGAAGATCCCACTATTTGTTGTATAAAGACGTAACGTGTATAATTATGTGGCAATATGTTTCCTCATATACTTTTATACCTGCATTCCAATACAATGAGTTGGTACTACGATGGGTTTCAGTTTCTGCACTGAGGCCTCACTAGATGTGAAGGTACTCAGGGACCAGAAAAGGAGGAATCTGGCTGTGGATGGAGCTTACGGACAGACCCACAAAGGAGAGAGATTCACGTGTGTTTACATCCACAGCCCCAAGTGCTGCGTCTGAGCTGTAATCATTCTTCAACACACGACGGAGGAAAAACGAGAGAAAGGAAGAAATGAATCGATAATGAATGAATGAAGGGCCGTGGTTAATATTTTAGAAAGACTGAAGTGAAAGCAATCCCTAACACCTAAAACCAGACCTGCAGTACGATTTTCGTAAAAACGGACACCATAAAAGGGATTGACTGAATTCAGATGATGTCGGGAGAAGCGTGATAAATATTACGGCCTCTTTTCAAAGCTCATCTCCCCATATCCTTTCGTCCAGCTGATTTAAACGTCTACCTCCAGCTGAATGGGAAGGTTCACAAATGTAAAATTAGCTCACTTGAACCGTCTTCACTTTCCTAGCAGAAGAAAGTCCCTTCATTTTCAAAGAGGATTTAGGGACCAAAATAAGCCATTAGAAAGTTTCAGAAAGAAGAAGGGAAACACGGAGTTTCGGTTCAGAATCTGACATGCAGAAGCTGTTCAGGTTGTTGGGAGCTGAATCGTGACATCGCAACGTCGTATGTTGAAGCCCTGACCCCCAGGACCTCAGAGCGTGGCTGTATTTGGACGTGGGGTCTTTAAAGAGGGGATGAAGCTAAAATGAGGTCCACCCACTAGGGTGGGCCCTGACCCCATAGGACTGGTGTCCTTATAAGAAGAGGAGATCAGGACACAGACACACACAGAGGGACGACCCTGGGAGGACACAGGGAGAAGACGGCCGTCTACACGGCAAGGAGAGACGCCTCAGCAGGAACCAGCCCTGCCCACACCTGGATCTCAGATTCCAGCCTCCAGGACTGGGACAGGAAAAACGTTTGCTGTTTAATCCACCCAGTTTGTCCTACGATTTGTTAGGAGAGGGCTGGCAAACTAATTCACAGTTATTGTTGTTTACTGCAGTGAATCACACAGGGAAAAAAATATATGATCCCCATCACAGCAGAACCTCGACTCCCGTCCAAAAAAAAAGCGCAACACAACTTCCTGTCTCTTTCAGTTTTTGAGTGTTCACCCTTACGCCTTCTGCTCTTGTTGGATCTGGAAGCCCATCAATATCTCCATACACATAGGAGCAAGCAGCTGCGTATCTCCCGCTCGCTCTAAGATACGAGGAGTTGTGGAAGTGAATCATCACCTATGATGACGTGCATGCCCAGTCTGGCCAGATGCTTCGCTGTCGCATATCCAATGCCATCAGTCCCGCCGGTCACTATAGCAACACGCTCGAGTTGTCGGGGGAAAACTGCAGGAGAAAAGAAAAAGAAACCGAGGTAAAGGTTTAGCGGCAGAGCACACACTGATGAGAATGAAGTCGCAGAAGAGGGCGTGAGGCCAACGGGACCTGCGGTTGGATATTTGTGGGTTTGCTCTTCTGAATACTCCTACAGGCTCGGGACGCACGAGTGTCATACAGTGCAGTTGCCCTGAATAAGGACAGCCTGGTAAAGCCACCTGATAAATCCTTGCTCGGTCCCCGACGATACCTTTGCGGGAATTAACGCCGCCAAAATGATCTGCAGAGAGCTCCAGAGAGCGTCTATCGTTGACGGTTGTGGGCGAGAGTCCTGGGTTAATCCTCTCGGACCATGTTGGTTGTGCTGTAAAGTGTAGGTTTTACACTCGTATGCATTTTCTCAAATGTAGTTAGGAAACTGCTTGTTATGGAGGGACGGCCCACTGTTTTCTACAAAGTCTGAAGACCACGTGAGAATACAGAGTATCTCATAAAAACGGAGAACATGATGACTCCTTTAACCATGTACCTTTGCATGAACCTACACATATGCAAAACATATGAGAATATACGTTTACGTGATGGTGTAAGATTGACTGTTTCTACTCACACACAGAGAGAACAGACTCGTGGTGGCCAAAGGGGCAGGGATTGGGGGAGGGATGGATTGGGAGTTTGGGGTTGGCAGATACAAACTATTATATATAGAATGCATAAACAACAAGTCCTACTGTGGAGCACAGGGAACTATATTCAATATCCTGGGATAAACCATCATGGAAAAGAATGTGGAAAAGAATGTTTATGTATGTATAACGGAATCACTTTGTTGTAGAGTGGAAATAAACACGTTGTAAATCAACTATACGTCAATAAAATAAATAAACTTTACTGTGTCTAAATAAAATCTTAAACTACCCAAAGTGTCAATAACATGTTATTATACAAGATGAAATAATGCTTTACTAAAGGTCAGACTTCTCTTTTTGACTCCATTTTAAAATTGTACTGTGCAATGTGTCACCAAAATAAAAAGGGTGTATTGTGATGTAAAAATAAAAAAGAAGAAAGAAAGAAAGAGAGAGGGAGGGAGGAAGGAAGGATAAAGTGTAGGTTTTATTATTATTCAAGAATGGGGTGAGGCCAACAGGTCAGGAGATGACCAATATTGAAAAGACAGATGACCACTCACAGTTCCCAAGAGGAGGGGGCACAGCACACCATGCAGGGTTACACGGGGAAGCACCAGGGTCGGTCAGGAGGCAAAGGGAAAGGGGGAAACCAGACGAGAGCCCTGCAGGAAGGAACAGGTGAGCAGGGTTAGGATGGGCTGGTGTGAATAATTTCATCAGGTCCTGGCTGCAGGGACTGTCCTTGTTGTCTGGTACCTGCCCTGGGGGGGCATGAGGGCAGGTGGATGGTGGCCCCGAGTGTGGGAGCCCCTTAGAGCAGGGGGTGGGGTGTGCATCTGGGTGGGTAGCTTTGTATTTGAGAAGCACGTTTACAGCTCAGTTATTTGCTATCCGTGGGAATTGGCTAGTCCTAGGAGCTAAAGCTCCTACAGGACCAAGGTGGCAAAGATGAATTCTGTATTTTCCCTGTCTCCTTTATTTCACTTCTTTTACACGTGTTTTATTGAAGTAGAGTTGCTATACAATATTTTATAAGTTTCAGGTGTACAACATAGTGATTCACAATATCTTAAGGTTATACCCCATTTATAGTTATTATTAAATATTGGCTGTATTCCCTGTGCTATACAATATATCCTTGTAGCTCTTTTTTTTTTTTTTTTTTTTTTTTGACCGTGCCACACAGCATGCGGGATCTTAGTTCCCCAACCAGGGATGGAACCCATGCACCCTGCAGTGGAAGTGTGGAGTCTTATCCACTGGATGGCCAGGGAAGTCCCAGTAGCTTACTTATTTCATACACAGCGGTTTGTATCTCTTAATCCCCTACCCCTATCTCTCCCTTCCCCCCTTCCCTCCCCCACTGGTAACCACTAGTTTGTTGTCTAGAAAAGATAAACTTTTTTTTTTGCTCCGCGGCACGTGGGATCTTCCCCGACCGGGGCACGAACCTGTGTCCCCTGCATCGGCAGGCAGACTCTCCACCACTGCGCCACCAGGGAAGCCCGAGAAGATAAACTTTTTAATAAATGGTGTGGGGACATCTCAAAAGACCTCTGAAAACAGATGAAATGAGATCCATACCTCCCAGGACACATCAAAATGAACTCCAAGAGGAAAAAAGCTAAACAATGAAAATATTCAAAGAAAGCAGGGACAAATTTATTCTCAACCTCAGAGTAGGAAATGCCTTCCTAATTCTAATTCGAGATTGAGAAGAATAAATAGACCAATTTCACTCCTAAAAAAAGTGTACACAGTTTAAAAAAAAAAAACCAAAAACACCATAAGGACTTGCCTGGCGGTCCAGTGGTTAAGAGTCCACGCTCCCAATGCAGGGGGCGCGGGTTCCATCCCTGTCTGGGAACTAAGACCCCACAAGCCACGAGGCGTGGCCAAAAAAAAAGAAAGAGAAAAAAAATCCTACCAAAAAATTAAAATTAAAACAACACCATAAGCAAAGTCACATTCAAAGGGCTATTTTCCGAGTATGTAAAGAGTTCTTAAAAATCAAGAAGAAGAAGAAAAAAAAAAAAAACTCTACAGAGAAGAAGGGCAAAAGCATTTGTTGATATAAAAACATACTGAGGGCTTCCCTGGTGGCGCAGTGGTTGAGAGTCCGCCTGCCGATGCAGGGGACACGGCTTCGTGCCCCGGTCCGGGAAGATCCCACATGCCGCGGAGCGGGTGGGCCCGTGAGCCATAGCCGCTGAGCCTGCGCGTCCGGAGCCTGTGCTCCGCAATGGGAGGGGCCACAGCAGTGAGAGGCCCGCGCACCACAAAAAAAAACATACTGAAATGGCCCTTAAAAACACATGCCCAAGTTTACACGTAATAAGAGAAATGTTAATAGTTAACGAAAACTGCTAGATGCCATGACACCCATCAGGCTGGCGGAAGTTCAAAGACTTCAACAGCCTCGTTTCTCTCACCTACAGCGTGGGCAGGAGTGCAAAACAGCACAGTCCCCATTGGGGGAAATTGGGTAATATCTAGTGCAATTACATGTGCTTCTATCGTTTGATCTCGAAAAATCACGTCTAGGAATCTGCCATGGAGAGACAAGGCCGGTTGCCAACGTAAAGCCAAGGTTCCTCAGGGCAGCACCTGTCTCTCCGTAAAGAAGGATGGATAAACCCCCTGCCATACCTGCATACAGTGGGGCATCCTCCATCCCTACAACGGGGTATCCTAGCCCATCCTGGGTCTCCACCGTCACACAGGGGACACTGAGCAGCCCCGAGCGGGCCAAGCTCAAGTGGTAATTCCACCTGTTGGCCAGGAGTCAGGTTTGATCCACTTGTTAGACAATCCTTCCAATAAGTGGGGACAACCTGTTGTCCAGCGCTGCAGTAAGGCGTTGCTGCCGGTAACATGAAGCAACAACCCTACAAAGAAAAGCCCCGAGAGGGATGCAGGGGCAGCGGTATCTTCCGGGAGGCGCGGAGGACCGCCACTCCTCCGCCACGCCCGGGGAATACTCCCCATCGCCACGTCCATCAGAAAGAGCACGTCCTTCGCAGAAACCCCAAATGAGTCCTTCGGGCGCCCCACAAAGTTCCCAGACACCCAGGCTTTATTCTACTAAAGGGATTCCAACCGCGTGCGGGTTTAGTTCCTGGGCAGGTGAGCTGGATTAATAAAAGTGCTCTTTTCCTAGGCTCCCGGCGTTTACAGAGAAGGGTTCCAGCACCGCGCTGCGGGGCGGGGAGCCTTAGGGAAGACCCAACTCAGCTTTTCTTGTCCCCCTGGCATCCACCTGTCCCTCCTGAAAATGCAGACCAACAGCTGCTGAATGCGTGTGGGGCACTGTGCTGCGCCGACCGTGCGCCGTGAGCACAGGTGCACGCTGGGGTCTTGGGCTGGAGGGGACACCTTACAGCTCCCGGTGTTCCACAGAAGAGGCAATGGACGGGGAAGTCCCCAGCGGTCCAGTGGTCAGGACTTGGGGCTCTCGCTGCCAGGGGCCTGGGTTCAGTCCCTGGTCAGGGAACTAAGATCCCGCAAGCCACGCGGCAGGGCCAAAAAGAAGACAAAGACCAAAGGACGACCACAGAAGCCTCGTCGGCAGCCTGAACTTTCATCGCAAAGCGAGGTTACGGGGGACACTGAACAGTTAAGACCAAGTAGAATACAACACTGGTCCCCAAACTTTCGCAACCTGCAACACACTTGCTGCCCAGGAGTTTTTTCACACCACTGCTAAGGAAAAGAAAAAGAAATAAAAATCTATGTGTAAAATATATTCTTATATAAATATAATGTTTGTTCCTATTTAGATATTTATAAATAGTATCTATGCTATAGTCTTATCCTAGGTAAAATTATGTTTCTATATCTCAAATGTTACATATTTTACATATTTATTTTAATATATTTAAATATGTTTAACATATTTAATACATAAAAAATATTTAATAATGTAAAACAAGTAAAAAAGATAATAGCAAATAGGATGTATTATTTAATGATAAGAGACAATATGAAAATAAATGATACTTTTATTTTAACATAAATATTTGTCAATATAAGTAATATTTATGATATTAAATATTTTATATTTATAATGTTTACATATTATACTATGCAAATATTTATGTTATACATGTTTATATTTATAATATTTATTTATAATGTTCACATTACTTGTAAGATTTATAAATTATATATTTATATATTACGTAAATATTTATAAATATATTTATTTTATATTTATATTCACATATTTTATTTTCTATTTTATTTATGTAAAAATGATAGTCATATATATATGCAACTAGAGATCATCATACTAAGTGAAGTAAGTCAGAAAAGGAAAGACAAATACCATATGATACCACTTATATGTGGAATCTAAAATATGGCAAAAATGAACCTATCTACAAAGCAGAAACAGGGCTTCCCTGGTGGCGCACTGGTTGAGAATCCGCCTGCCGATGCAGGGGACACGGGTTCGTGCCCCGGTCCGGCAAGATTCCACATGCCGCGGAGCGGCTGCGCCCGTGAGCCATGGCCACTGAGCCTGCGCGTCCGGAGCCTTTGCTCTGCCACGGGAGAGGCCACAGCAGTGAGAGGACCGCGTACCACAAAACAAACAAACAAACAAACAAACAAAAAAGCAGAAACAGACTCACAGACATAGAAAACAAACTTATGGTTACCAAAGGGGAAAGGGAGGGATAAATTAGGAGTTTGGGATTAACATACACACTACTATATATAAAATAGATAAACAACAAGGACCTACTGGATAGCACAAGAAACTCTACTCAATATTCTGTAATAACCTATATGGGAAAAGAATCTGAAAAGGAATATATATATAAATAACAAGTATCAATATTATATATGTTATATAATATATATAAAATAACTTTGCTGTACACCTGAGACTAACACAACATAGTAAATCAACTACACTTTGAAAAAATAATAAAAAATTAAATTAAATTTTAAAATAAAGAACAAAGGTCCTTAATTCTCTTGGTCCCTCCCACCAGAATTGAAAAGAACAGAGAGAGAGTTTCTGTTTCCCTGTCAAGGAGGGTTCCAAACAAACCCCTCGGTCCACACCCAGAAAGGAATGGAATACGTCATTAAAAAGAAAGGTCAGGACTTCCCTGGTGGCGCAGTGGTTAAGAATCCGCCTGCCAATGCAGGGGACACGGGTTCGAGCCCTGGTCCAGGAAGATCCCACATGCCATGGAGCAACTAAGCCCGTGCGCCACAACTACTGAGCCTGCGCTCTAGAGCCCACGCACCACAGCTACTGAAGCCCGCGTGCCTAGAGCCCGTTTTCTGCAACAAGAGAAGCCACCGCAATGAGAAGCCCACACACTGCAATGAAGAGTAGCCGCCGCTCGCCACAACTAGAGAAAGCCCGCGTGCAGCAACGAAGACCTGACGCAGCCAAAAATAAATAACAAATAAATTTATTTTTTTAAAAAAGACATGTCAAGTGAAAAGATCCGATGTAGACACGCTTCCGTCAGCACCTGCAACATCTGAAAATCTCGCCTCTACCCCCACGTCTATTGCTGAGAAGTGGCCACGGGAAAACCCAGCGAAGGCATTAATACCCCCTCCGACATGAGTAAGGTCTAGTTTCCTCCTTGCAGGTGGACAGCACTCAGAGGACTCTGAATCAGGCGTAGGGCATTGGCCACAAGAAGCGAGAGACGCCCAGGAGAGAGGCTGCCCCTCCCGGATCCCGGAGGCTAGTCTTTGCATCTGCGTCACCTGCATCCTGGGATTGCAGAGGGGTCCACGTGATTCAACCAGCCGTGGGAGGCCAAGCAGCAAAGGAGGAAATTGGCAGGAGCATGCCAGGGAGGCTGGGCAGAGGAATGGCCGGGCGGAAGGCACCGGATGTGAGGTCAAGGGACTCATTCCTCTAACGTGTGCTGAGAACGAGACCACCGCCCTGATGCTGGTCACCCAGGCCGGACGTGGGCCAGTCCCCACCTGTCCCGGAGAGCTGACTTCCAAAGCAAGAAGCTGACTCGCCCACCCAGAAACAGTCCAAGTGTCAGGCTGTCGAATCCCAGTGGCCTGCCTGGTATGGGAGCTGCGTCTCCCTCTGGCTTCAGCTGAGAGAAGAATCCTATCACATGTGCTCCCTGGTTGCATGGCCGTCACAGCTCCTGGGATAATCTTACATGTCGAACTGGCTGGGCCACGGGGTCTAGATATGTGGTCAGACATTATTCTGGGTGTTTCCGTGACAGTGTTTTATTGGATGAGATGAACATTTAAATCAAGGGGCTTTGAGGAAAGCAGGCTGCCCTCTCTGGTGTGGGTGGGCCTCATCTAATCCGTTGACGGCCTCCATAGAACAAAGGCTGAGATTCTCCAAGGAGGAGGGAATTCTGCTTCCTGACGGCCTTTAGACTCAAACTGCAAGTCTTCCACGGGTTTCCAGCCTGCCGGCCCACTCTGAAGATCTAGGACCTGCTAGACCCCATAATTACATGAGCCAATTCCTTAAAATGAATCTCTCCATAGATAGATACATAGATAGATATCAATAGACAGATACAGGATAACTTGAAAGATGATATAGATGATAGCTTGAAAGATGACAGAAAGATACGTAGATCGATACATAGATAAAGATGGTTGGACACATACATACATAGATGATAGATTGATAGACGATAGATAAATGACAGATAACAGATGGATATAAACAGACGGGGAATACATAAATGGATAGTTCAGGTAGGTAGATGATAGATACACAGATACATATAGAGTTAAAAAGATAGAGACAGAGATATAATTTACGACAAGCAATGAGCAGTTTTTGGTTTAAGTATAGCCCATGCAATATCCTGGACATGCTTATACTACAAGCACGTGCGTTATTTATCTTCCATCCAAGCTGACGGCGTTTCTGCTGAGATGGGGGACGTTTCAGCCAACAACTGTCCAGGCACATCCTGGGTGGTCTCTGCAGAGCACACATCCTCATTTTGTCAGCCTATAGGGAACGTCTGCCCCAGGCCCCTCTCCTTGGCGTGTCGATGGCCGTCTTCTCTGTGTCCTCCCAGGGTCCTGCTTCTCAGCATCTCTGTGTCCACACTTCCCCTTTTTTCTAGGCCCCCAGTCCTGCTGGCTGCGCCCTCACCCAAGTGACCTTACCGTAAGTTGCTCATCTGCAGAGACCCTATTTCCAAATAAGGTTACAGTACGGGGTGGGGGTGGGGGAGGAGGCGTGATTCAAACCCTAACCAGGGGCGTACACCTGCACACACACGTACCTCCACGCGAGGACACACCAGCCTGGCTGGAGGGAGCTCCCTAGGAGGGCAGGTGACCCGGGCCCTCTCTGCCCCCCTTATCTCCCCGACATGGGTCAGCTGCAATGCACATTCCTTCCACACTTCCCCCGGAAATCTAGCTGCAAACAGCTCCACGGGATCCCCGTGCATCACCTCCACCGCCACCCTCTCCTCCCCACACCGTGCACGGCTTTGATCCTGGGTTCAACACCAACTCCGACCTGTCAGCTCCTGTCCGACAGACGTCAGAGAAAGCGCTCTGCCAACTCCAATGTAAGCTGATCCCAAGCGCACCGGCCGGGCCTGGGACCCGTGTGGTGACTGGGACCCGTGTCGCCAGCTGCCCCGTCCCAGATGGGTACCTACAAGCCGCACCACGACAAGGCTCTCGCCTGCTCCTTTCCTCCCAAAGCCACTCAGCTCCGCAGCCTCGGGGTCCAACGCTGCAGCACGAAGCTACTCGCCCCTGGATTTGTTTCTGGGTCACCACGCACCGCAAGAAGAAAGGCAACTGAGATCTTGGCACCACGCACCGCAAGAAGAAAGGCAACTGAGATCCTGGCAAACGGCACGATGTTTGCAGGGTGCCGGGAGAGAGGTCCCTTCCAGGCTATGTTTAGAACGCTCTCCGCTCTCGGTTCTGTTTGAAGCGTCTAACTTGGAGTGCTGACCTCATGCCTCGGTGATGGCCAGCGCTTGGGAAAAATGGCAAAACGACAGCTCTCTGTATACCGAGCTCACTGCACATTAGAGCCAGCTCCAAGGGTAACGGAGAAGAACACATCTGACTCCACATTAGGTCTGTTTCTTTTACTGTAACTTTTGTATTCTTTTGCTTTGAGTTCAGAATGTTGCCCATCGCCTGAAATATACAGGATAGCCCTTTCTCAAGGCTCTGACCTTTAAGGGTGGAACGCCTTTCCATTCATAGAGCGAGAAAAAGTTGCACAACAGAGAATAACATTGGTTTTCTTGAGGGTTAACAGGAACACTGTGACCTGACTTTCGTGGACAAAGGATTCCCACACCACGAAGTCTGCAATAACCACCCACACCCTTCCTTCACCTTTGCATTAAAAATGCTTTGCTGAAACCCTTCGGGGAGTTCGGGGGTTTGGGGGCACATGCCACAGTCTCCTTGCAGGACCCTGCCATAAACCTTTCTCTGCTCGAAACTCCGACCACTCGGCTTGTTTGGCCTCACGGGTGCCTCACCCGAACTTGTACCCTCAAAAAAGAGAAAAAGGAAATGAACAAGGATTTAACCAATACTGAATAAAATACAGGTATGTAACAGGATGTTGGAACTCACTCCTCCTTAAAGAAAATAAAAGCAAAGGAAGTTAGTAGGTTTCATCAATAAGAACAGCTCGGTCCCATCCAGGATGGCAACGCCCAGTTTGCACATTCAGTCAATTTTCCACTGAGACTGTATCTTTTAGGAGGTGAGTTGGAGGGGGTCTAGAGCGGATGTGCATGTCCCCTACGTAGCAATTCTACTTCTAAGAATTTCATGCCACAGACATACTCCCACAGGTCTGCAGAGACACAGGAACAAAAATATTCACTGCAGCCTTGTTCGTAAAAGAAAGATCTTTAGTGTGACTGTCATTTCACAGGTGTTATTCAA
The DNA here is from genome assembly GCF_039906515.1 of Pseudorca crassidens. Lineage (NCBI taxonomy): Eukaryota > Metazoa > Chordata > Mammalia > Artiodactyla > Delphinidae > Pseudorca > Pseudorca crassidens. Next base: position 1,945,893 of record NC_090318.1, read on the forward strand.
AAGAAAGGCATAGTGTTCTAGCAACAAGGTGGGTGGATCTCCGGGGAATTACGCCGAGTTGGGAGAAAAAGAGCCGTTTCAAAAGGGTTCCATTGTGTATGCCTCCATTTCTATGACAGTCTTGAAGTGACAGCATTATAGAGCACAGATTAGTGGCTGCCGGGGTGAAGGACGGGGTGGGGCGTTGGTGTGGTAAGGAGATGGGCCACGCCAGAGATCCTTGGGGTCCCAGAACTGCCCTGTGTCTTGACCGTGATGGTGGATTCTCAAAGCCACCCATGCAACAGGATTGTACACACACGAGCGAATACAAGTTAGAACAGGGAAATCTGAAAGCATTGCCTTGCACCCAAGTCTACATCTAGGCTGGGATGGGGTACGGCCGTGCTGCAAGCGGGTAGCCCTGGGAGAAAAACAGGTAAAGTGTCGCTCCGTTTCATTCCTCACAACTGCACGTGAACCTACAATTATCTCAAAGCAGGAACTGGTTTTCTCGGCCAGGCCACACGTCTTGCGGGATCCTAGCTCCCCGACCGGGACTGAACCCAGGCCCTCAGCAGTGAGAGTGCCGAATCCTAACCACTGGACCGCCAGGGAATTCCCAGGAACTTTTTTTAAAAAGTCTACACTAATGCCATGTAATATAGCCTCTTCTTAAAAGAGAAAAGAACTAAAGTAAAGAGCAAAACAAAGAACTCCGCCTCCTTGGCCCCTGTCCAGTTGTTGTGAACTGACCCGAGGCTTCCGGCTCCCTTTTAATTGGGGATGACCCCGTGCCTGGTCCTTTTATCAAATACTGAGAGCTGGACCCCCTGCCAGGACTGCCCGCTGTCATGAGACAAAGTGGACACCAGGTACAGGGGTTTGCTAAGCCCAGGCTATAGCAGCAACACTACCTCGTCCCTCAGCTACCAGGTTTCTGGACTTTGGTCTCTGTTCCGTGTTTCCTGTCTTCCACAGACACGCCTAAGCCACCTTGAATTCTTTCCAAGAGCACGTGGGTGGTCAATTCATTTCTTCACTCCTTAAATCTTTGCTCCTGTGCTCCACTGGGAAATAACCACATACCTCTTTGAAGAGAGCATTAGCGAAACGTAAATCAAAGCCACACAGTACGTTTTATATCATGTGATGTGACTTTTACCACAATAAAAAAAAACACACCATTTAAAAGAAGAAGAAAGAAACAGAAAATAACGAAGTTGGTAAGGATGTAGAGGAATCGGAACCCTCCTCCACTGCTGGTGGGGATGTAAATTGCAGGAACCACTTTGGAAAAGAGCCTGGCGATTCTTCAAACCGGTAAACATGGAGATACAATAGCCCAGCTACGCCACTCCTAGGTATCAATCTCTCCAGGAGAAATGAAAACACGTATCCATTCAGATACGTGCGATGAACGCTCAGAGCACCGTGATTCACAGTAACCAGAAAAGTGAGAACAGAAGTGTCCATGGACCTTGAACACATGATGCTCAGCGGGAGAAGCCAGACCCAGAAAGAGCACATATGCCATGACTCAGTTTCTATGAAATACTCAAATAGGCAAACGCATGGAGACAGAGGACCTGGGGGGGGGGGGGACAGGAGTGGGGAGTGACAGGTAACAGGTACAGGGATTCCCTTGGGAAGTGGTTTTTAAAATGTTCTAAAATAACATAGCAACGGCATTTGTGCAACTCTGCAAATATACTAAAAACCACTGAATTGCGCCATTTACTGGGTGTACTGTATGGTGAATTATTTCTCAGCTTAAAATGGGGGAAACACCTTGCTTAATCGTGAATAATGGGGGATGGGCGGGGACTTGGAAAGTCTGGTATTCTTCTCACAAATGAAGAAGGACATCTATAAGCCACCCTTTCATGGACCTCCTACCATCTTAGGCATGTGTGTGTGCACTTGTCTCAAGAGTCCTCAAAATTGACAGAATAATTTAAAATGACGTGTAGCTGAACCTCCAAGTCAGCTGGCCCCAGGAATACGTTTTCCTGACACGCAGCATCACGGAGGTCCTTAAGAATGGCTGTGTCGATAATTAAGAAGCATAAAAGTCTCACTAGTGAGACCTGCCTGACAGACAGATGATGGGAAGCAACCTTTCCAGACAAAGCCGCCATCGGGCCCTTTGGACACCATACCAGCCTGTGCCCCGTTTGGTGACCAAGGAATAGGAACAGGATGGCCATTCATCCCAGGGATAGAATGATCTAGAAGCATTAAGACTGGAGAGGCGAGGGGGGGCACAGATGGGAAAGCTTACTATATGAATACATCATATCATCTATGTATCAATCCTAAAGCGAGATTGGCAGAAAAGGAAACAATCTAGAAAGACATCCAGACCCTACATTAAAAAGCTACTTAGGGGACTTCCCTGGTGGCACAGTGGTTAAGAATCCACCTGCCAGTGCAGGGGGCACGGGTTCGAGCCCTGGTCCGGGAAGATCCCACATGCCGCGGAGCCACTAAGTCTGTGAGCCACAACGACTGAGCCCACGTGCCACAACTACTGAAGCCTGCGCCCTAGAGCCCGTGCTCCGCAACAAGAGAAGCCACCGCAATGAGAAGCCCGGGCACCACTATGAAGAGTAGCCCCCACTCGCCGCAACTAGAGAAAGCCCACGCGCAGCAACGAAGACCCAACGCAGCCAAAAATAAGTAAATAAAATAAATTTATAAAAGAAAAAAGTGACTCAGTCCTACGAGCAATGGCGTGAGGAATGATACTGTGTCACAATAAGTGATGCTGGGTCCAGGGAGGCCATGCGCATGTCATGTTGTCCAGATCCCTCTAGAGAGCACGAGTTCATGCTTTCGGGGATGGGTGGCATAAGCCATAAGCCAAGCACCAGGAGGCAGGTCCACTGAACACTGTACTGAATTGTATGATTTAATGGTGGATGAAACCTCAGTACAGCCGCTCAACATGGGTGAAGACCGTGCTGAATCACGGACCGCGGGGGAGGCGTGGGTGTGCAGAGGTCCCGGGAGTTCCTCCGTGAGAAGGGGGCTCATGTGGGCTGGAGGTGGGAGACCTAAAACCCAGGACGTAACTCCAAGAAGCCAGGCCCAGGCATCAGCCTCGACAGAAGTGCTGGGGGCGGCGGGGGGGGGGGGTCAAAATTAGTGATGCGTTCAGACTTCCCCGGCGGTCCCGTGGGTAAGACTCCGCGCTTCCAAGGCAGGGGGCACGGGTTCCATCCCTGGTCGGGGAACTAGAACCCCGCGTGCTGCAACGTGTGGCCAAAAACAAACAAAAAATTGGTGATGGGGTGGCCTCAGCAGCCACCACCCAGGACTCCGAGGCCGTCCAGGGCTGGTAGGAAAACAGGCGCTCCCCAGAAATTACCCCAACCCATCGGAGTCTGGGGACACCCACGGCTCCCGGTAAAGATGCATGAAAAAGTGCCTGGATTCTTCACGGGAGAATTAAACCACCAGCACCTTCGGGGCATGCCCTGAGCTTTGCACAAGTCTATTTAAGCACGTCCATCACGAAGCATCCAGAGTTACAGGTCAATCTGCCTCAGTAAAGTTAGGGAAGAAAAGAAATGTGGCATTAAGGGGGTATGAATAACTAAGAGGGAATCACCTGTAAAGCGATCACGCGTTACGTGATAAACACTGTTTAGAACCTTATGCAAGTGACCAAAAACACAGAGGCAAGAATTTTGCAGTCACTTATACTTGGTTTTCAATAGACCACAGAGAAATGATGCAGTGAAAAGAAAAACAAAACACCAAAACAGGATACAAAGTTGTATGTGATGTAGGATGATGGTTAAAGAGTACTAACATTATAGGGAAATAAATCAAATGTTCACAGCAAAAAAAAGAAGCATGTCCACTAATAATGGCCTCTACTGTTCATCTGTTTTGTGTATAGCAACGTGTATATGTTAATCCCAGTCTAATTTATCCCTCCCCCCTTCCCCTTTGGCAACCGTAAATTGTTCTATCTGTGACTATTTCTGTTTAAGTTCATTTGTGTCATTGTTTTAGATTCCACATGTAAGTGATATCACATGATATTTGTCTAACTTCACTCAGTATGGTCATCTCTAGGTCCACCCGTGTTGCTGCAAATGGCATTATTTCATTCTTTTTTATGGCTGAGTAATAGTCCATTGTATATATGCACCACATCTTCTTTATCCAACAAGGATTTACGGTATAGTACGGGGAACTATACTCAATATTTCATAATTACCTACATGGGAAAAGAATATATATATATATATGTAACTGAATATAAAACTGAATCACTTTGCTGTACACCTGAAACACAGCATTGTAAATCAACTATACTTCAATTAAAAAATTTAATTTTTTTTTAAATAAATGAAAAATTCAAGAAAGTTCTCAAAGAACGAAAAAAGGAAGAGTAATGACAGCAGATAGCAGGCATCAGTATCATGTTGGCTTAGGGTTTACTTCCATACCTTGATCATTGTTTATGTATCTATTACTTGTATTATTAAATTAATGTGACATTTTTAATTTTTATCTTTAAAGAATGAGAAAATTGCAATACTTACCTGAATTTCTTATCCTATTTCATTTTTCCTGACAGCTTTGGTTAGTAATGTCATTTTCATATTGATAGCTTTAGAATATGACCATTTTATTTTGTAACAATAATTGCCAATATCGTTTAATCTAAACTACACAGTTAAATATTTTCTCTGTTCAACGATCGATTACGCAGAACTAAGACTTACAGTTTCTTTAAGAAGGGTTTATGAAAACTACATTTGCTGAATTGTGAAAAAAACAATTCGCATCTGAGAAGCAGAATTCAATGACAAGGAAATGTTTAAAATTGACAGCGAGTGGGGTGACCACAGCTTGGGTGTTTTACACGAGGGGAAGACGCTTGGCAGTTAAGTCCGTCAGCATGAGGAAATGAAATTTTTTTTGACATGTCCTCTCATGACTGGGAGGGGCTTGGCTCCTGTATTCCTTGCACCCCCAACTCTAACTGACTTTCTTGTAGTGCCACCCATGGACATAAAGTATGTTTAGTTATGGGTCCCTCCAGAGAAATGGACCAACAGGAAGCACAGACAGAAAGAGAAAGGGAGACAGAAAGAGACAGAGAGATTATTTGAAGGAATTGGTTCATTCAACCACAGATGTGTAGAGGGGGCACCCCAAAATCTGAAGGGTAGACCAGCAGGCTGGAGACCCAGGGAGAGCTGAGGTTACAGGTTGAGTCCCACGACCATGTGGAAGCAGAATTCCCTCTTCCTTGAGGAACCTCAGTCTTTTTTTCTCCTAAGATCTTCAACTGATTGGACAAGGCCCACCCACATTGTGAAGGACAATCTGGTTATGTCAAAGTCTCCTGGTGTCAATGTTTTTTTAATTGTAGTTGATTTACAATGTGGTGCTGGTTTCCGGTGGACAGCAGAGTGATTCAGTGATATATTTTTTCAGATTCTTTTCCATTGTAGGTTTTGACAAGACATTGAATACAGTTCCCCGTGCTCTACAGTAAATCCTTGTTGTTTATTTTATATAGAGTAGTGTACATCTGTTAATCTCAAACTCCTTAGTTATCCCTCTCCCCTTTGGTAGCCATAAGTTTGTTTTCTGTGTCTGTGAGTCTGTTTCTGTTTTGTACAGAAGTTCATCTGTATCATATTTTAGATTCCACATATAAGTGATATATTTGCCTTTCTCTGACTTACTTCACTCAGTACGATCATCTCTAGGTCCATCCATGTTGCTGCATGATTTCAATGTTTATCTCATCTTTTTTTTTTTTTTGGCCATGCCACGGGGCATACGGGATCTTAGTTGCCCAACCAGGGATCGAACCCGTGCCACCTGAAGTGGAAGCATAGAGTCCTAACCCCTACACCACCAGGGAAGTCCCAACGTTCCTCTCATCTTAAAAAATATCTTGCCAGCAACCTCTAGACCAGCGTTTGACCGCAAAGCTGGGTCCACTGCCCAGCCACAGTGAGATAAAATTAGCCAGCATAAAGTATGAGTTTTCAGGCAACCAAGAGCCCTAACTAGCTTCCGCTGGGCATCGTCTGGAAGCAGGGACCCGGCCAGCTGGACCAGAGGAGCGTGCAAAAGGCATCAGCTCAGGCCAGCATGGTACCATCGCCTGGATGACGGCTCATCCTTGTGGCAGGAGGACCTGACGGCCGCCTCTCATGCTGGCGTGTTTCCACAGCTTGAGAAACCAGTGCAGGTGTCAGCCACGAAGCACGGCTGCTTCCACCAACAGCAGGGGGACAGGAAGAGCTGGGGCAGCTGACGGGCCCCACGGCTCTTCAGCCCCGTGATGTCAGCCGCGTGGATCCTAAACCCCTCCTGCAGCGGCCACTAAACCCTGTGGCAACTCCCTCCAAACCGAGAAATACAAGAGGTCCATGGGACTTCCCTAGCGGTCCAGCGGTTAGGGCTCCATGCTTCCACTGCAGGGGGTACGGGTTCCACCCCTGGTCGGGGAACTAAGATCCCGCAAGCCGCGGAGCATGGCCAAAATTTTAAAAATAAATAATAAAATAATTTTTTTTAAAAAATAAAAATGGTTATGCTAGAAGGGCCAACACCGGAGGAAAGAGCCATGTAGGGAGAAGCCCCAGGGATGATAGGAGTAAATGCGGAAAGGGGGAAAGAAAACAGCCTCCACGTGGACCCGACGGAGGCCTTTCTAAGCAGGAGTCTTTTATGTGTGAGGATAAGCCCCACCCCCTCTGCGGGCTGGGTGAGGTAACAGGCAGTTTGAAGAGGCCCCCAGCCGCCCCTGAGCACGTGGGCGAGAGAGTCAGCTGGACCCAGGAGCTGTGCCCGCTGAGGCCTGCAGCCCTGGTCACGTCCTGCGGCACTCAGCTGCTCTATGTGCCAGGGCGGGCTGCACGATGAGTGAAGGTACGCATCAAGTTGGCTGGGCCACCAGGAGCCCAGAGAGCTGGGGCACCGTGATCTCTGCATGTGTCTGGGAGGGTGTTTCTGGACGAGATGAGCATTTGAACAGGTGGATGGAGGAAAGCAGGTGGCTCTCCCCAGGGAGGGTGGGCCCCGTCTAATCAGTTGACACTTGAATAGAACAGAAAGGCGGAGGGAGAATTCTCTGTCTCTCTGTCCTTGAGCTGGGATGTCCATCTCCTCCTGCCCTTGGACACCTGTGTGCCTGGTTCTCAGGCCTTTGGACTCGGACTGAACACGCCACTGGCTTTCCTGGGGCTCCAGATGGCAGACTGTGGCACTGCTTGGTCTCCCGAATTGTGTAGGTCAATTCCAATCAATCAATATACACATAGCGATATAAAGATACAGATATATGTGTTACACAGGGCTCTGCAGAGACACAGAACCAACACCTACATTTATCTGTATCGTCTATCTACCTATCATATGTCCGTCATCTACATATCTATCATCTAGCTAGCTAGCTATTATCTACCTACCTATCATCTATCTATTATCTATCATCTATCCATCTACATAGATATTAGATATACCCCGTTGGTTCCATTTCCCTGGAGAGCCCTGACTAATACTGGCTGCTATAACGAAGTAACCCAGATAAGGTGGTTTCAACAACAGACACGTGCCTCTCACAGGCCTGGAGGCAGACCACGGCCAGGGCAGATGAGTTCCCAGCGAGGCTCTCCTCCTGGTTTGTACAGCTGCATACTTGCCGGTGTTCTCACGTGGTGGAGAGAGAGCTCTGGTCTCTTCCTCTTCTATAAGGACACTAATCCCATCACGGGAACCCCACCCTCATGGCCTTATCTAACCCTAATCACCTCCCAAAGACCCCACTGCCTACCATCATCCCCTCGGGGGTCAGGGCTTCCACATACGAATTCCGGGGGGACACAAAGGCTCAGTCTGCAACACGCTCCCGCCACCTCGCCCGGAGGTGTCCACACGAGAGGGGCAGAGGCAGAGGAGGAAAGGCGGGGCTGGGGGCTCCCTGCGCGGTCTCCCCCTGCGCTGCCAGCGGTACGGACGTGCCTTCCTGCACGTGCATCCTGCACCCACCACCCCCCCCCCGACTGCACATCTGCTCTTCCCTTCATCCACCTCCCCGTTCCCAACCCATCCCAACGCCTAGCCGGGGGGGTCAGGACAAGACCTGGGAGGGCCACTGCCAGCCCCTCCCAGGGGGTGTCCCTGCTGCCGCCAGACACCCCCCAAGGCAGGCTCACCGCGGGCTCGGGCACCGCGCGTGCGCCACCTCCGCTGTCCCGGGCCGCGCTCCTTCGCGAGGCCGTACACGGCGGGACAGCCCTGAACCAAGCTGACCACAGACCCAGGACTGGCCCCCGTGGCCTGGCGCGCGAGACCCCGGATGCCAGCGGGAAGGGAGGGGAGCCGGTCACTGCATCCCAGCGGCTGCACCTCCCCCGTGTCCTTCTGCCACCTGGAGACCCGCCACGTGGGCTTCACCGCCCACAGCCCAGGAACGGGCTCCTCCTTGGGGAGACCCCCCCCACCCCAGGCAGGCCTGCAGCCACGGGGCCAGCTGCCCGGGCCCGAGAGGCATGGTATAGCTCTCCGGCCAAGTGCGTGTGAAGGGGGGAGGGCCACACCAGCCGCGGAGCCAGGGCACCACGCACTGAGGGCAGGGTGATGCTCCCCCAGCTCTCCTGGGTGAGGAGCTGGACATGCTGAGTCCTCAGAGGTTCCGGGAGGAGAGTGGACTGCAGGAATCCCACGGTTCCTGCCAGAGTGTCTTACGGAGCCGGGAAACGTGTTAAGCCATGACGGGCTGACCAACGACAGCTGTCCTTTAAGGAGAAGTGCGTCAACTCATTACATTTCCTGCAGGGAGAATGCAAGCTGCTCAACGCACCTTCAGTTTACCCATAAAAGTACAGGACGGACGGATGGATAAACAGAGACAGACGTTTACCCATAAAAGTACAGGACGGACGGATGGATAAACAGAGACAGACGTTTACCCATAAAAGTACAGGACGGACGGATGGATAAACAGAGACAGACGTTTACCCATAAAAGTACAGGACGGACGGATGGATAAACAGAGACAGACGTTTACCCATAAAAGTACAGGACGGACGGATGGATAAACAGAGACAGACGTTTACCCATAAAAGTACAGGACGGATGGATGGATGGATAAACAGAGACAGATAGATAGATATGACAAACTGACAGGTAATAGAAAATACACAGATACACAGATGATAAATAAAGAATAAGTGTATAGATGATAAATAAGATACACAAACAGACGATAGATACAGAGATGTATGACAAACTGATCGTAGATACATAGATAAACACACAGATGATATAGACAACAGATACAGATAACAGGTCGATAGATAATAGACGGAAAATGGACAAGGGCACAGATGATAGATTATAAATGCAGAGATAATAAATAATACATACATAGATGATAAAGATGTAGACAGATGATAGATATGTAATAAATACACAGATGAATGATGACAGATGACAGATAACTGACAGAATATAAAAAAGAAGATATACATAGATAGGATATAAAAGTATATATATTGATATATGTAAATATATATACTTATGTTCACACACATATTTACATTATGTATTATACATATATATATATATATATAAAAAAATAGAATCAACTCCATCCAGGCATGGAATCACAAAGGTTAGTATGTATGTAACAAACTGGCCATCGACACAATTATCAGCTCCTACGCTGGACCATAAACTCCAATCCTGGTGTCCCCGGTGCTGTGCACGAGACGTGATCTTCCCAATGTCACCTACTCTCCAATCACTGCCTCATTTCCACGAAGACCCAGCCAGGATCCTCCTGGAAGCAAAAGCCCCTAGAGGACTCATCAAGTATCACCTCCCAGGACACCTGCCGTCCGAGGGGAAAGGCATTTGCTGTGGACCCCACGTGACAAAATCTCTCAGGAAAAGTCCTCTTTCAAGGACAGCTGCGGAGACCACCGGGTTCCATCCTTCTAACAGAGGAAGCGATGCCCGTCTCCCTAAGGAAACACTTCCTGAGGAATCCGCCCCTGCCTTGTGCCATCTGCCGTCTGCTAAAAGCCTATCCCATCTGGTCTCTCATCACCCAAAAAATTGAGGGAGTTTGGTTCAGTCGAGAAGGTGAACAAATTGGGCTGAAAACGAGAGGTGGGCAAAGCATCCCGACCTCGCTTCAGGCCAAAGGTCAAACCGCTGAGCAGATATCATAAGGGTGCTCCCAGAAAACCAGCACAAACCACCCCAGCAAAGAGGCCACGTGGAGCACCCAGCCTCGGAGTCACAGCCTGGGAAGCCGGGATGGGCCCAGGCAGCCGGGGGGACCCAGAGACCACGCAGGTTCCGGGAGGGCCCTGCGTCTGCAGGCCAGGAACCCAGGTCTGCAGAGAGGAAGGGGGAGCCTGAACGGTCGGGATCTTGCCTTGAGCACGACAGGATATGGGGCTGCAGGGCCGGAGCAGAGGCCAGTGGGGCTGCAGGCTGAAGCCACCCAAGGCAAGCAGCCGCTGTATCCCACCCGCGTGGGGCTGCAGAGGACGAAGCCAGCGAAGTTCAGAGGAGAGTGGCCACGGGCCCCCAGCACGTAGGAGGAGGACCCCGAAGGCCTAGCCCTGGGCCTGCTAGCCGTGAGAGGCACAGAAGGGCTTGTGTTTCCAGGCAGAGCTGCAAACCCAGCCCCCCGGTGGCCAGAACAGCTGCAAAACATCCCCCGCTGGGTCTTAATGCAGTACAATTTATAGGACGGGGACACACGGGGCTGCAGGTTCGCAAGGAGAAGAATTCTAGCAATGTGCCCGGGATTGGTCCAGACTGCACCCGGAAACCAGAAAGACGAACTGTCCGAGGGCCGCGGTGCTTTCAGAAGCCAGTGAAGGGCCCCAGGCCTTCGCTCAGAGGGCGGCCGAGACCCCGGGGTCACTCCAAACACACACTGAGGCGCCCGCCTCCCTGAGCCGGGATGAGAGCCGGACTCTGAAAGGAAACTGACTTTAGAGCAAGACCTGAGCGTGAAACACACACCATCTTGGGGAAGCAGAGTCCTGGGCCGACCCAGATAAGACACATCCTTAACGGTTAGGGGCTGTGTTTTTACGAGACATTCTAGATGCCAGCAACGATACTTTATCTAAGACACTGAAGGCCACGTTCCACTTAATGTTCGACGGAGAACGCTCTGCAAGTGTCAGGTTATCATGACTGAAAACTGGCCTGTTGAAACTCAAAATGTTTGTGCAGAAAAATTCTACGTTTGAATCCCCCTCCCCATGCCCCCAGGAACAGAGGCAACCCATAACGTGCAGAAGGAGAAAAATAACGACGGACGCCGACCTCCCAGTCTGTCTGTTTCTGGGGTACCTCGTTTTCTTAAAAGGAAGGAGAGAAAGGAAGGGAACGGGGAGAGAAAGGAGTCGATGGGAGAGAACCCAGATGCCCTAGCGATACACATGGCCTGAGGTCAGCACCCCAAAAGGCTCGGCTTTTTAAAATCATCCTCCCCACACCCAGTGCAAAGACAGCCCAGGGAACGAACGTGCAGAATCCCTACTCCCGTAGCAGGCTTCCCCGGCTGGCAGCTTTATTCACATAAACACACTGTGATACCAAAAGATCCAGAAACGCATCACACCCTTGATGTGATTCCCAAAGACCCCAGAACAAAGCACAGGGGCCTTCCTTCTTCCGCGTGGCTTGGAAAACTCTCTTTGAACAAACAGAAATAAAGCCCTCTCTCGAGGTCGGAGGCTTTCCGGCAAGTGTGAAGCGTTACTCACGCACGTCAGACCGATCAATTAGGAGTCCGTTTATCGCTGGGGTTTCTTGAACAAGCGTCCAATTCCACAGCGTTAAATAAGGAAAAGTACAAGCCAGGAAGAGGGCCGGCAACCCCAGGGCTTAGGAAAAAACGTGAGAAACGCAGAGAGGCGGCTAGCTGGAGGGACACAAGTTTTCACGAGTGACAGAAAGCCAGGATTTTAAGAAATGTGGCAGGGAGGGGTCAGATGCAAAGCAGCCAACTACAGCCCGGGAGGTGGGATGTACGTCTCTGCGGCTCTTTTCCCAGCCGGAGAGCAGAGCAGAGGGTCTGGAGACAGCGACGCTATCGCTTTCCTTCAAGGAGACGGCGCGGGTGACGCTGCTTTCTGACGCCTGATTTCCTAAACACGTTCACGGCTGGTGACATCAAGATAAAAGACTGCCTTGGCCGGAGCCACAGGAAGTCCCCAGCCACGAACCTGGAGAAATGCCCTCCTTAAGCCCCCGGGATGCGGCTCGATGTTGGGGTCCTGGGAAAAGATTGCCGAGGGCTGAGATGGGGCATTTGTAAATCGCGTACCTCCCAACAAAACCTCCACCCGGACTCGGGTTGTTTTAAGGTGGGAATCAGAGATAAGACTGGTGTTGTTTTCTTTTTTGGGCCACATCGCGCAGCAGGTGGCATCTTAGGGCTCCGACCAGGGATCGAACCCATGCCGCCTACATTGAGAGCACGGAGTCTTAACCGCTGGACCAGCCAGGGAAGTCCAGGGGCTTTGCCTCTTAAAAGCAATTCGTTTAAAATAAGTAAATAAATAAAAGTAGTTCTAAGTGTTAGAAACGGCCTTCCCGTTTCCCCAGTGGCGTAAGCAACCCACAAGGACCCCCCAAAGATAAAATGATCCCTGGTACTATTTTTAACTCAATGCCCCCCGCCCCCCATTGGTGTTTAAAAGAGAATGCAAGAGCCCTTTCCAGGAATCAAATCTGAATCAGCCCTCTAGAGCCGGCCGTGGGCACCAGAGGGTCCTCCGTATTCAAAAGCAGCGTTTCCAAGGAGTGGGGACCTCCTTCTCTAGGTTCATCCCAAGAAAAGTGATTCTGGGGAAACCGGACCTCTGAAGCATCAGACTCACAGAAAACCCACCTCAAGACCCACGAGCTCCAGGGCTCACAAGGACTGTGAATTCAGGCAAGGGGAGAAAAAAGACTGACTCACGGCAGAAAACACACCACAACCAACACCTCTTTTCTGCTCTTTTTTTTAATAAGCGGTTGCACTGCAGGCTCACTGGTAACATTTTCCACCAAACACAAAACTGGTGTCTCTTGAAAACAGGGCGTCTGGCGAGAGTGTCTCTCCCCGGCTACCCAGAGGCAAGGTTCCCACGTAAATGACAGTGTAAATAGGTTCCTTCACCAACCAACGGGTAACATCCACGGATGGTGTCGGTGGAGGACACACAGGGCTTTCATCCTCAGCTGCCCGTCGGTTTCAATCTTTCTCCGATTTACCCCAAACCGTCCCTCGCAGAGAACACGAATGCTGCAGGTATGGAATTATCTAGAGGGCAAGACATCCCTGCCGGCCGTGCTTCTGTCGCGGAGTTCAGCATTTGCAATCCTATCAGCGGACATCTAGGGCTTTGATAAGTCATTTCTTTCCCCAAGGGGCCCCTCCAGAGAAAACGCTCATTTTCACCAGCTCTGGGCCACCCAAAGCCCGTCTCTGTCCTCTAAGACCCCCAAAGCCCTCCACCTGTCCTTTGGGCCACCCAACGCCCACCTCTCTCCTTTGGGGCAACCAAAGCCCATCTCTCTCCTTTGGGGCAACCAAAGGCCGTCTCTGTCCTCTGGGCCGCCCGAAGCCCCACCAAAGGTCCATCTCTCTGTTTTGTGCATTTCCTCTGTCCCGGGCAGCGCGCCCACCGGCGGAGTCAGTACTGACAGCCAAGCATTCGACGAGAGGCGCCCACGCGCGGTCCCCTCCCCCCACCCTCCCCCGCCGCGCTACACGAAGCTGCCGTCCCTGAGGCCGAAGTAGCCGGCGTGGCCGGCGTCGCCCAGAGGGAACGCCTGCTCGTGGCCCAGGCCCCACTCGCCCTCGTCCTCATCCTCCAGCTCGGCCGCGGCGCCGCGCGCATTCTCGTACAGGAAGATCTGCTCGTGCACGTGCGCGGGGGCCAGGCGGTTCCGCTTGGCGCTGACGACGTTGGCCGAGGAGCCGAAGAGGCGCTCGGGGCAGACGCGCGTGGCCGCCACGGACCAGTACTTCTGCAGCACCCTGGGCAGCAGCGGGAAGAGCGCCAAGCGGTCGGACCACCACCTGAGGGGGTCCTCGTTGAGCCCCAGCACCTTCTGCGACTTGAAGTTGCTGAGCTCCTCCACCACCTGCGCGCGCCAGCCGTCCTGGTCCTCGACACCCGCCGCGGGGCAGAAGATCTCGGCCAGCATGTCGTGGATGACGCTGGCGGGCGGCGGCGTGGCCGAGGGCGCCGGCTTCTTCACGGGGGGCTCCTCGGGCGGGGCGTACAGCTGGTCCCCGGGCGCGCGGTAGGCGCCGTCCTTGGCCTTGTCCAGGAGCCCCTTGGCCTCCTCCACCACCCTGTTCTCCACCTGCTGCCTCTCGAAGGTGGACAGGAAGGGCAGCCTCTTGTAGCGCGGGTCCAGGAAGGTGGCCACGTTGAGGAACATGTCGATCTCGGGCGTCTCCTGGTAGGTCTTGGCAAGCTCCTTGGCGATCACCTCCTTGGCCATGCTGATCTCCTTGGAGTCCGTCTCCTTGCTGTTGAGCGTGCTGTTGAGAAGCATGTGCAGCAGGGGCTTCACCATGCTGATGGTGGGGTACTTGGACCCGGACAGCATGTCGGCCACCTGCTTGAAGGGCTGCAGCAGGTCCACCAGGCCCTCAATGGTGGCCCACTCGGCGGCCTCCAGCAGGAGGTGGTGGTTGTTGCTGTCCTCCAGGAGGACCCCGGCGATGGCGAACTGCTGCTCCTTGAGGCGCTGCAGCATGGCCAGCGTGCTGCCCCACCAGGACACGCGGTTGCTGACCAGCATGCAGTGGGCGGCGTTCTGCTGCTTCTGCTTCTCGTACAGCATGTACATGGCCACGGTGGACTGCTGGAAGTACTCCACCAGCCTGCGGCAGCGGCCAAGCAGCGCGCCCAGCTTGGGCAGCCGGAAGGCCTGCTGGATGCCGGCGTCGAACGTGTGGCCCAGGCAGGGCATCTGCACCGCGATGTCCAGCAGCGAGCAGGCCTTGGCGATGTCCTTGCCACGGTCCGTGGTGGCGCTGAAGACCTTGGAGCTGACGCCCCACTCGATGAAGGCTTCGTACAGGACGCGCGTGATGGTCTCGGCCGCGTTGTCCTCCGGCACCTCGAAGGTCTTGAGGCAGCGGGAGCCCAGGAAGAGGCCGTGGGGGGCGGTGCGGCCCAGGAAGTGCGCGGCCAGCGTCACGTAGGTCCGATTCTGGCTCTCGCTGCGCCACAGGTCGGTGGAGATGCCGCACCACGCGGCCTCCGCCAGCTCCTTGAGGACCGCGTCGCGCACGGCGCCGTAGCGCTCGGGGATGGCCTTGCCGCAGAAGAACTTGCGGCTGGGCAGCTCGTAGCGCGGCTCGGCCGTCTTCAGCAGCACCTTGAACGTGGGCTCGTCCACGATGGACGCGGGATAGAGCCCCTCGCAGATGAGGCCCATGACGGCGGCCGTTAGTTCCTGCTGCCTGCGACCCTCGTGGCCGTGCACCGCCGCCGCCGCCGCCGCCGCCTTGGCGGCCGGCGGCTCCTGCGCGCTCTGCTGCGCGGCCTCGGGCTTGAGCTTGGAGAAGGCGCTGGCGAAGGCCTCGCGCATCTGCTCCGTGTTGCTCTTGACAAACTCGCAGAACTCATCGGGGTGGTTCTTCTCCAGGTGGTAGGACAGATTGGAGGTGTTGCCCGAGTAGGCGATCTGGGCCATGCAGATGCGGCAGTAGATCTTCTTCCACTGCAGGATGCAGCCCTCGGCGTTCGTGTCGAAGCCGAAGTAGCGCCACACTTTGCTCTTGGCGCGCGGATGCGCCACCAGCTTGAGGTCGGTCTGCGCGCCCTCCAGGCTCTTGCCCTCCATTGCGCCACCCGGGCCGGGCCTCGCTCATTCGGGACGACCTGCCGAGAAGCAGCGAGACAAACACAGCGTGAGAAGAGACCCGGCTCCGGCCGGCGGGGAGCGGGCCTGCTCCGGAACCAAGGGCGCACGCAGAGGGTCCCCGGGGGCTGCCGCTCCGGCTCCTGGCTTTGGCACAGCAGAGGGGCCAGTCTGACAAGCCAGCGACTCTTCCGTCCAGGTGCGTCCGAAGACACGCGTTTTTTTATTGTTAGTTTGGGGATCGTCTTTGGACTCCCGATGACAGCTCTTTCCTCACCTGAGCTGCTTTACTCTGTCCTGTTCTAGGAAATCCAGGAGCCCCGACGCCAAGCAGGGGGGCTTGTTCTCCAGACGGAGGCCACGTTCCCAAGCGCCCGGCCAGCCCAAGACGACCCACCTCCCCAACCGAAAACCTGGTCGGCAAGCACGCGTGCCACACGCCACCATCAGATGAAAGAAGACGAAAACAGAGGGTCTCAAGTGGATATTAAGTTGTCAGAGTGGCATTAAATACAAGCTTTTTCTAATTTTATGTTTTGAAATGATGCCTTTTTGACCACAATGAGATCTCACCTCACACACACACACACACCCCCAGCGGAATGGGTTTCATCAAAAAGAACACAAATAAATGCTGGTGAGGGTGTGGAGAAAAGGGAACCCTCCTACACCATTGGTGGGGATGTAAACTGGTGCAGCCACTATGGAGAACAGGATGGAGGTTCCTTAAAAAACTGAAAATAGAGCTGCTGTATGATTCAGCAATCCCACTCCTGGATATTTATCTGAAAGAAACAAAACCACTCATTAGAAAAAAGATCCATGCACCCCCATGTTCACAGCACCACTATTCACAACAGCCAAGACATGGAAGCAATCTAAACGGCCATCGTCCATGGACAGAGGGATGGATAAAGAAGATGCGGTGCATATATACAGTGGAATACGACTCAGCCATAAAAAAGGATGAAGTCATGCCATTTGCAGCCACATGGATGGGCTTGGAGATTATTATGTTTAATGAAATAAGTCAGACAGAGAAAGACAAATGCTGTATGGTATCAGTTATCTGTGGAATCCAAAAAAAAAATTTTTTTTTAAACTAGTGAATATAACAGAAAAGAAGCAAACTCACAGATATACAAAACAAATTACTGGTTACCAGTGGGGAGAAGGAAGGGAGAGGGGCAATATAGGGGAAGGGGATTGAGGAGAACGAACTATAATACTCGGTATAAAATAAATAAGATACAAGAATATATAGTACAACACAGGAAATACAGCCAATATTTTATAATGACTATAAAGGGAGTATAACCTTGAAAAACTGTGAGTCACTACGTTGTACACCTGAAACTTATATAATATTGTACATCAACTATATATCAATTAAAGAAAGTTAAAAATATTACTTTCTGCACTGCACATGCTCCAGCTGTTTTGTTTTGTTTTTTAATCTATCTATCTATCTATCTATCTATCTTGGCTGCGTCAGGTCTTAGTTGAGGCATGCGGGATCTAGTTCCCCAACCAGGGATCGAACCCGGGCCCCCTGCATTGGGAGCGTGGAGTCTAACCCACTGGACCACCAGGGACGTCCCTCTATTCTTCTCCTAGGTGCATCTGGCATCAGGAACCAGATTGGGGCAATAATGGATTTCTCAATCCCTGGAACTTCTCAAAATGCCCACCGTGGGCACTCACACCTGGGCACAGAGATACCTACGAGCTGTGGTGCAGCACTGCCCGGCTGTCAGTGGGACACATTCGGCTTCCCGGAGCTGCCAATCAGGGCCAGGACACCAAAAGGGCAGCTGAGTTTTCTTAAAAGCTGGCTGTTACTCACAGACGTAGAAAACGAACTAGTGGGCACCAAAGTGGAAAGGTGGGGAGGGATAAATTAGGAGTTTGGGATGAACAGATACACACTACTATATATAAAATAGATAAACAACAGGGTCCTACTGTATAGCACAGGGAACTACATTCAATAGCTTGTAATGGCCTATAATGGAAAAGAATCTGAATATATATGTATAATTGACTCACTGTACTGTACACCTGAAGCTAACACAATATTGTAAATCAAGTATGCTTCAATAAAAGAGAAACTTTTGGGCTTCCCCGGTTGCACAGTGGTTGAGAATCTGCCTGCCGATGCAGGGGACACAGGTTCGAGCCCTGGTCTGGGAAGATCCCACATGCCGCGGAGCAACTAGGCCCGTGAGCCACAACTACTGAGCCTGCGCGTCTGCAGCCTGTGCTCCGCCACAAGAGAGGCCGCGATAGTGAGAGGCCTGCGCACCGCGATGAAGAGTGGCCCCCGCTCGCCGCAACTAGAGAAAGCCCTCGCACAGAAACGAAGACCCAACACAGAAAAAATAAATTAATTAATTAATGAAACTCCTACCCCTAACATCTTCAAAAAAAACAGAAAAAAAAGAAATAGCAGAAAATTTCGAATTAGGCATGAGCATGAATTTAAAAAAAAAAAGAGAAACTTTTAATAATCATAAACAAATATACATACATATGCCTAGACACAGAGAGAAAAAGATACGCTTTAAGAGCATGAATGTTAGTTTTATTACTTATTTGATTTCCTCAAATGATGTCCATGGAACAGACTTCCCCCTGAAATGGGTTAAGTCTGCAAGCTTTCAACCCCCTGTACAGCACTCAGGGCGTTAAATCACAAAGTGCACCAACCAGGCGTTTTCTGAGTGTGGGGCGTATGTTCAAAGCCAAAACCCAGTAACAACGACAGTGGTTTCAATAGTGGCCCGCCTCCCCAAATTCACGTCCCCCCAAAACCTGAGAATGGGACCTTATGTGGAAACAGGGTCATTGCAGAGGTGATGAAGGGAAGGGTCTGAGATGAGGTCCCCCTGGAGGAGGGTGGCCCTACATCCAATGACAGGGTCCTTACAAGACACAGAAGAGGAGAGACACAGACACAGAGGAGAAGCCCCGGGAAGACAGAGGCAGAGACGGGAGGGACGCGGCCAGAAGCCAGGGACGCCTGGAGCCCCCAGAAGCTGGAAGAGGCAGGAAGGACCCTCCCCTGGAGCCTCCGGAGGGAGCGCGGCCCTGGGACACCTCGACTTCGGGTTTCTGGTCTCCAGAAAGAGACAGGATGAACTTCCATGATTTTAAGTACTTTGTTACAGCCGCCCCTGCCGCTCTGCTGATGAGAACAAAACTATAAAAGCTATGAGTGGTAACATCACCCCTGGTGCTGGGCGCCCTGCGGTCAAAAGGGCCCACCTGAGGCTTTCAGGGAGAGGTCACACTTGGGGGGGCTGATTTAAGGGGCACGTCGGTAGCCAGGGATGGGGCAGAAGGATGTACTGCTCAGAGGTGAGGCCCAAAGTCTCCAGGACAGGGGAAGGGGATCCGATACAGCCAGGACTTTCACAAAGAGGAAACCCCCAAACCGCACATCCTACAGCCAAGCCAGGATGGGGCACCTGAGCGTGGGAAAGGTGGTCCCCAAAAGCGATGGGAACTGCACAGCAGGCACGACACCTGGGCTCTGGAATATGAACCGCCACATCCCGCGCGGGCCACGCAATTCAGTTTTCTCAGATCCGACTACACCTGGATGATGACAATGAATTACTGCTGTGATTTGGCTTAAGGAGTCCAGCGCCATCCTGGCGCAAACTTCTGCCCACAAAGCAGGAAGCAGCCCTGACACAGTGACAACCTAGGGAGGCACCGCCCGCAGGGCCTCCCCCTGCGGCTTCACCTCCTTCGGGCCAATGATGTCAGAACCTCCAAGGAGGTGACGCACAGTAGGAGGGTTCTGAGCACATACGTTGAAGGCGGCTGCACAAAGCCACCCTCCACTGTCCGGAGGGCAAGGTCTACATCTCCCGTCAGAGTCAGGAATCAAGGTTTTGTCAAAGCACCCTCTCCACAGGGTCCTTCTTACAGGGCGGCCTGAGCATCTCTGGGGGGGACCATCGCCACGACACTGCCAGGGACGTGGCGAGGTCCTGCCTTTTCTCACATCAGAGACACCAGCCAGATCTTCCCAATCGGCTTCACCAACACAAGGAACATGTCACAAGACACAGGATGAAGCCACCAAGTGGAGAACCAGCTGCATTCTTCCCAGTCGGTACTTCAGGAAACTGGCAAGAACCAGGAACAGGGCCACTCTCCCTGATTTTTGTTTGTTTGTGTTGGAGATTATAGTTATTTTTCACTGGGAAAAAATGTTACTGGGAATAACATGTAAGTGACTTGTTATGTTACTTGAAATATATGTTGTAAATTTCTGTTTCAAATTTCTGTTCACCTTTTTTTTCATTTCAAATAAATTTAAATTTAATTAACATGTAAGTGAAGAGGATCCATATGGATAAGTCAAAGCCACACAAACAAAAGCTCTTTGGGGCTTCCCTGGAGGTCCAGTGGTTAAGACTCCACGCTTCCAAGGCAGGGGGCATGCGTTCGATCCCTGGTCAGGAAACTAGGATCCCACATGCTGCGTGGGACAGCCGAAAAGTAAAAATTTAGAAATTTATTTTTAAAAAAGCTCTTGGGGGGGCAGGGGGGAGTACTTATTTTTTTTTAAGAGTCAAAAACTCCTAAGATCATGAAAACTGTGGTTTCACCTCCCTGGATCCACAACCCCCAACCGTTCATATGTACACAACACCAACGAGAAATAACGTCCTCTTTATCGGTTTCTAAAAACCCTGCAGTTTGAACACCAGGATCCACCCTAAAATAGCTTCGTAAGTGGGCCAGCTGACATCTTTTGGGGGTGTCAGCCCATCAGCAGAAGTCCATTTCCAGACCTACCTCCTATGTCCAACAGAATTCTTAAGGGAAATGTCCGTGTGATATCAGAACGTCCCTGTAAAACACATCTGGATGACTTTCTCTCCCTTTCAAAACTGATGCATCAGAGACATTTAATTTGTAACAGACAATCGCCATAGAGAATCTGGAAATCAGGGTCTGTTACAGGAAGTTTTCATTGGCTTACACACGTCTCTATCAAGGTACAACCTGCAACGATCATGAGTCTGTAATGATCTTGTTCACAGAGAGCGCATTTTAAGGTTACATTCAGGGGCGGGTTACCTTTTCAGCATCTTCCTTCACCTTTTCACAGAATCCAGGTGAACTCACACCACACGCCTGTCCCCCACCGGGTAAAATGTGCAGGGCCACCCACAACTGCAGAGCGACAGCCATAAACGTGAGCCAGCTCCCTTTTACCTAAGGAGTCCCAGTAAACGTTATGTAACTGCATGAAACACGTGCAGTGTGCACACGCAACTCATCAAAGCGCTGAGACGATCTACAGACAGATTCTCTGGATACTGAAGATCTGACATGCGAATATTAGCCAACTCGTAACCAAGGTACTTGTAAATCTGAGGCACGACCTGACCGCTCACGGCGGCTTAGCAAAGAACTTCCACAACAGCAAACGCACTTCAATCATCACCGCTGGGCTTTGTCGTTACCCGTTTACAATATATAAATAAGAGACTATTTCCGTATCAACTATTTTATACTGTGCACATTTTATATTTATATTTATATAGACTTATATAGACTTTATTTATATAGACTTTATATAGATTTATATTTATATAGACTATATGTTATTTTTTTTAAAAAAGAAAACATCTGATGTTTAAGAACAACAAAGCCCAGCTACTCTCCATGTGAACGGGGCCTCCGGTTACTGTTTATTTAGCTCCATACCGGGGCAAAGTTCAATGTCTCCTCCCCCGCCAAGATGAAGTCCAGTTAGGGGCAAATAAAAAATGGGTCCAAAAGCAGAGGAACAGGGCCACTTGGGACACCGGCCACCACCTGGCACATGGGACGGATGTTCGTTCACTCCTCCGCCCAGACCTAAAATGATTTCTAACCCCACAGACCACGTGGCTCGCACACAGCAAGCCCAGCAAGTCCATCTTTGGATGCAACAACCCTCTGCAAAAGCCGGAATAAGGATGCCCTCGGCGGACACATGGCCTCATGGCTGGTTTGCCTTTCCACGACTTTATTTTTTTTTCTCAATCAGTCAACAGGTGGAAACCACAGGGCAAGCCCTCAGGTTGGATGCACCTCCAACACGTTTCCGAGGCACGCATTTTGGGGTGCTGCTGCGATAACACCGACAAGTCTAAATTCCATCCTCAACTTGTCTTTTCTGCGAGCGGCTAAACCGGCTCCCAGGCGAGACAGCCAGACCCGTCTGGGAGCAAAACTGCTCGGAGTGGTGCGCTCCACAACCTGGGGCCATTTGGGGCAACCTGGGACAGCTTTCCATACGTCTTCACTGTGTACAAGCCAGTCCTGATCTCAAAGGTGACTATGCGGACCCCACCCCCGAGCCCCAGGTACTGGCTGGGGTCTTACCCTCTGTTCATTTCTGATTGCTCTCAATGTGTTTTTTTTTTTTATAAAAAATATCGAAATCCAGCTTATCAGAAAACCAAATGCTCACCTCACATAAACCTGGAAGATGTATTTCCCTTTGATGGAGGCCTGGGAGGGTGGAGCTCATATAAAAATATCTACTCCTGGTCGGAGCTGCAGGTTTGCAAAGTGTGGCCCCGGCAGCGCCCCTGCCGTCGGGGAGTGGAGCGATTCTCAAGTATTTTCACAGCCAAAGTCACATGTTCTTTGCCTTTTTTTCACCCCCGCGTCTCAGGGGTGTTGCCCAGACGCTGCTGGGGGTGCCAGGTCAATAGGGCGGAAACACGGGTGAAACTGAGACTCCATCTATCCCCTTAGGCCACACAGTAGAGAGACCGGCCACAAGGTGACACGGCACCACTCTTCCCACCTAATACTTTGTTTTAGAAAGTAGTCATCTGTCACCTAAAAATACAATGTCATGTATGCTCGCGTAGCCTAGGGTGAGTGTGATCTCCTGCAAATTAGGGCAGACAGAGATTCCTACAGGTTCCCCCGTTTTACGTCCTGAGCACGCCGCTGCGACCAGACACAGCCCCAGACGGATCGCCGCCACCCCCCGCTCCCCGGAGGTCCCCAACGTGCGTGAAGAGCGCGAACGGGTCCCCGGAGAGTTTGGGACCGGAGACGCCGCGGAGGTCGCGGGGGACAGAGGAACAAGGTGCCCCAGAACGGAAGCCCCTCCCTCCAGGCCTCGCCGCGCCCCCGAGCGCGCCCGGCGTCCCCCACCCACCCCGGGGAGGCCCGTCCTACCTGATCCTGCGCGCGGCCGGGCTCTCGAGCGCCCCCTCCTTCGCCCCGGCCGCGGGGCTGCGGGGCGCGCGGGACCCCGGGGACCCCGGCCCGCAGTGCGCGGGGGTAGCGGACCCCCGGGCCGACTCCGGCCCGGGATGCGCGGAGCGGGGGAAGGGCGCGTGAGGACGGCGCACCTCCCTCCCCCCCGCGGCCGCCCGGCCCTGCTTCCGGGAGCGCCCGGCGCGGCGCGCCATGGCCGGCGGCCGGGGTCAAGGGCACGCGGGGCCCCGCCGCGCCCCTCCCCCGCTCGCCCCCCACCCCGGGGGTCCCGGCCGAGCGAGGGGCGCGACCCCGGCCGGGCGCCGCCGCCGCCGCGAGTCCCCCGCCCGCCCCTGGCGCCTCCGCCCCCGCCGGCCGCTGACCTGGTTCCGCGAAGCCCGGGAGGCGGCGGCGCAGCAGCTGCGCCACGACCACCGCCGCGCCCACCGCGTACACTCGCAGGGCCGCCCGCGCCGCAGACAAAAGCGACATGGCTGCCCGGCCGCCGCTTCCGCGCCGCCCGCGGGACTCAGAGCCCCGCCGGACGGCGGAAACGCGCCCGCGCCGGCCCGCCCCCCGCGCCCACGCGCCCGCCCCGAACCCCGCCCGGACCCCGCCTGGACCCCAGGACGCCGCCTGACCCGGGGCGCCGGACCCCGGACCCCCGACCCCGGCCCGGAACAGGCACTCCCGCCCGCACCGCGGACCCCTCCCGGCTGACGACCTCCGCCCGGACCCCGGGACTCTGCCTGACGCCGGGGTCCCGGACCCCAACCCGGACCAAGGACCCCAGGGACCCCCCCCGACCCCAGAGACCCAGACCAAGGATACCAGGGACCACCCCCCCGACCCCAGGGACCCCCGCCCAGACCGAGGACCCCAGGGACCCCCCCCGACCCCAGGGACCCCCGCCCGGACCAGGGGCCCCTCCCTGCCTGGATCCTGGGACCCCTCCTGACCCCGGACCCCCGCTCAGACCACAGACCCCGCCCAGATCCCCAGGACCCCTGCCTGGCTGCAGGACCCCCACCCAGATGTGGACCCAACCCAGACCTTGGACTCCTGCCCGGGACCCCCAATCCGGCCCTCGGACCACAAGAGCCCCCTTGGACCTCAGACCCTCCATTGAGACCGCGGACTCCCGCTAGGCTATTGCCCACCTCCACAACAGAACCCCAGGCCCCCCAGACAGGATCATGGACTCCCACGTGAATCCCTCCTGGAGCGTGGAACCCCCCGCCCAGACTTCCACCTGACCCCCGCTAGAACCACAGACCCCGCCCAGATCACAGCTAGGACCCTCCCTCCCCACACTTCCCCAACCCAGACCCCCAGTAAGACCCCACACAGACTCCTATCCAGAACCTTACAGAAACCCTAAACCTGGCAACCCCAGACCCTACAGGGACCTTAATACCCACCAGAACCCTGGACCACATCCATATCCCCCCAATTCGGACACCTACTGGACAGCACCCCTCATACACACACCAGCAGAGACCTCCTCCCCCACCACCACCATCAGCGCCCGCCAGCACCCGGGACCAAGGATCTCAACCCCAGCCCCACCAGGATTCCTGTCCCTGCTAGGACCCAGGATCCCACACTCCACAACCCTCTGTAACTGTGACCCCCACACCTGGACTCTGGGTCTCCCCCCATCGCCATAGGAAGTGAACCCAGCTGGTCTGACTTGGGGGGTCACCCCAACGTGCAGGCTGCCCCCTCCACTCAGGCCACCTGGAGATGTTCAGCATACAGACCTCTTCGGTGCAATCTGAGGCTCGGTTAGGAGGGTCCTTCCGGTCTTTGTGACCCTCTGTCCTACAGATGAGAAAACCGAGGCCAGGAAGCCTTCCCAGCATCCCTGGCAAGACCATGGTGTCAGCTGCCCCTCCTGGCCAGGTGCACCCAGGTGTGCCAGGCATGCCCAGGTGTGCCCAGAACAGAGCATCAGGGAAGTCCTCCATAGCTGCCACCCTCCAGGGGTTCCCGCAAGAGCCCCAGGTGTGGCCACAGTGACAGAATAAGAAGGACCTAGAAGCAGGTGGAGCCCAGGGAACAGTGGGGGCGTGGACCTGTCCCTGGGTGTTTGTCCAGAAAGAAAGGCCCGTTGCCAGGCATGTTATCTGTGGGGGCACAGCAATGCTAGCTGACGCCTCCTGTCCTCTTGCCCAGTCTCCCCGAAGCGTGTGTTTTAACGTGGTTTCTGGAGCGGTGAATGGAGGGGCTGGGGTCGTCACCAGGTGCTTCCAGCCACGGCCCCCAGCTCAGAGAGCCTGGAACTCATTAGAATGTTGATGCTGCAAACGCACTTGACTTTTATGGCACCTGTAATAAGTCACCCCACGTGGAGCAGCTCAAACACACACCAACATAGGATCTCACTGCCCTGTAGGTGAGAAGTCTCGCCTGTGGGTCTCCTCTCAAGGTCTGACAAGGTCAAAATCGAGATGTCTACCCACTGGGCTCCCAAGGAAGTGGATCTGGACGAGCCTGTCTCCAAGCTCATTTGGGTGAACAGCAGAATCTAGTTCCTTGTGGTTGTAGGGCTGAAGTCCCCGCCTCTACGCTGGTGGTCAGTGGCGGGGAGGGTAGGATCCCGTCTCTGGTCTGAGCAGGTGTCACCTAGATCCCACCCTCAGCATCTCTTCACCTTCCCGTCTGTCACATCTCTCCCGCTCCAGCCAAAGTTCTCTGCTTTTGAGGGTTCATGGGATTAGAATGGAGCAGGGACCAGGTTAATCTGGGATCATCTCCCTATTTTAGGGTCCATACCTTAATTACATTTGTAAGGTCCCTTGTGCCATATAAAGTTCCAGGGGATTCTGGCTTGGACACCTTTGGGAGGTATCCTTGGTCTCCTCCACCATGCTTGACAAATCCCCGTCCCTTCAAGGATTTTAGGACGCCACCACTGAAGGTAGGTTCACCTGGGCCAGAAGAGGAGGGACAACTCCAGGTGAGGGGCAGGACATCCCCCTGGAAAAGAAGGTTAGGCAGAATGGGGCCCCCTAGTAGAGGCCCAGGAAGCAGGGCGAGAGCAGCCATCTGGTTGACCCAGAGGCCAACATCTACCATCAGGCACCCCTGGCACAGTACAAGGTGCTCATTATATCTGGGGTCCTTTTGAACTTCTCTTAAAATTGGGGGGTGGGGGGAAGACTATACTAATAATAATGAATAAATATAAATAATGCATGCAGCATGGAAAATAAGTTTTCTACCAGAACTGTCTTAAAATATAAATTTTAATATATCTTACGGAAGCCGCAAAGGCGACCACAGAATGGCCCCGAGGAAGTCAGATCCTGAAACATCACGGGTGATCAGTTCCTAGAGGCCCCTGACCCTAGAGAAGGGGGCTTCAGCGATGCTGGCCACACACTAAACCACAGCAACGCGGGCCCTCAGGGAACTCTGTGTTGGTGAAGAGCCTCTTTGTGGTCAAAGGTCACCCTCCCTACCACAGCCCCTGGTAATTCAGTGGCTCCCTCCCACCTGAGTCTCCTTGTAATCAGGCAGCCCCCGCGGCAGCTCCTCTGCCACACCAGGTACATGGGCCACACCAGCCACTTCTGTTTCATTCCTCTCCTATCCCTGGTGCTAACACTGTTATCGTGCAAATTGTATTCCCTACGAATAACCAATAACCGTGGGCTCCGCCAGTGCAAACTGTGCTATTGTAATTCACTAGGATGCCTGGTTTTTTGTTTTTTGTTTTTGTTTGTTTGTTTGCGCCGGGTCTTAGTTGCAGCATGCGGGCTCCTTAGTTGTGGCATGCAAACTGTTAGTTGTGGCATGCAAACTGTTAGTTGTGGCATGCACGTGGGATGCCGTTCCCTGACCAGGGATCAAGCCCGCGCCCCCTGCATTGGGAGCACAGAGTCTTAACCACTGCGCCACCAGAGAAGTCCCAGGAGCCTCAAAGCTGGGAGAGAGGCTAGAACAGGTTCTCCTTCAGACCCCCCAGGAGGAACCAGCCCTGCCCACAACTTGATCTCAGACTTTTGGCCTCCAGAACTGTAAGAGGATACATTTCTGTTGTTTAAGCTCCCCAGTTTGGGGTACTTGGTTACGAAAGCCCTCAGAACCTAACATAGATGCTGAAGAAAACCATTTCCTCCTTAAAGGGACCCCCCAGCCACAGTTCTCAGCCCTCAAATCCTGACACTTCAGGGGATAGTCAGACCCCTCGAGCCCTGTGGTCACCCTACTATGTGTTCAGACCTTCAGATTCTATAACCTAGACGTGGATCCATCACTATCATCACGGAGCCCAAACCTCCTCCAGGCTCTGGGGGTCCAGCTTTCTTGGGGTGTCAGGGGGTCCCGAGTTCAGTGCCCGGCAGAAGGCGGAGAAATAGGCAAGTGGCCTGAGCTCCTGGAAGGCGGGACGCCCCATGACTCTGTATCCAGCATGACAGGAAGCTGTGACACGCGCTTTGAACACTTGGTCGATGCAACCTTTACACACGAGACCGGTTTCTTCCTACCTCACCTCCCTCCTGAACGATGCGGCAGGAGTCGATGGGTTAGGGACTTCCCCGGCGGTCCAATGGTTAAGACTCCGCACTTCCACTGCAGGGGGCCCAGGTTGGATCCCTGGTCCTGGAACTAAGATCCAGCATGCCACGCGGGGCAGCCAAAATACCTAAATAAAGAGCTGATGGGTTATTTATCAACTGAACTATGGTGCGTTTGCCTGCGTGTGCGCGCGTGCCTGTGCGTGAGTGTCGGCGCGCGTGCACCTCGCTCGGAGGAGTCCTGCCCCAGGGGGTTGGGGGAATGGCCTCACTCATGCTACCCTGCACTGCCCACGTGAGACGTACACTCACAGCCTGTGGAGGAGAACAGCCCACTGGGGCCGCACGGGGCTGCCCCCGAGGCCAGGGTGAACCCCAGAGGCAGGCTTTCTAGTCACGAGGGTCTGAGGGGACCCTGGGAGGGTGGGATGGGCTCGTGTGAATAACTCCACGAGCGGACGGGAGCTCAGCTGACTACGGAGGGATGAACCGGCACCGAGCGTGGTCCCCCTGCTCAGGAGGGGGCTGGCTGGGGGCAATGAAAGGGAGATGCTGAGCAGCGAGGCCAGTGTGCCCGCAGGCCCTTTGAGGGCCCCCTGGTTCCCCCCAGACGCCAAGGAAGCACATCACATTGGCCTTAATTTTCGTCATGGCGGCACAGTATGATCGGGAGGGTGGGATGTGGTGGTGTGGGAGGAAGGGGGATCCCAGTGCTTCACTGAGTGTGCAGACCAGGCGGGACCCTACACAGATGCCGCCGTGCGCAGGGCGCATCCATAGGGGTGTTTTTCCCTGAGTCTGCGGAGACTCATTTAACGCCTGCATCCTGGAGGTGTGCTCCAGACCTGCCAGAAATCACACACACACACACCCCCCAAGAAAAACCCAAACCCTGGGCACTCACTAAAAAGGCAGACTCCCAGAAAACATTACATACCTCCTGAGTCAGAATCCACTGGAGAATTGTTAAAGAGAAAACAGAGAAAGACCCGGAAGTTTGGAGAGAAAGCTGGTGTGGATGCCAAGGTGTGCCCTGTTTCGTTTTCACTGCGTGTGTGTGTGTGTGTGTGTGTGTGTGTGTGTGTGTGTGTCATGGGTGTTTATAGGTTTGCTTTTGCATCATTATGCATCGTGTGAGGGAGTTCTCACTGTGATGGAATAAAGTGCTTATAAAATCGTTTAGCCCATCCACAGATGGATGGATACACAGCACAGGGCCCATGCACACAGTGGAATATGACTCAGCCGTGAAAAGGAGTGAAGCTCTGACACAGGCTACAGCGTGGATGGACCTTGAACACACGATGCTCAGTGAGAGAAGCAGACACAGAAGGACACATGGTGTGTGATTCCATTGATAGGAAACGTCCGGAACAGGCAAATCCACAGAGACAGAAAGTGGATTCGTGGTTACCAGGGGATGGGGAGTGACTGCTCATGGGGTTGGGGGGGGGTCTCCTTTTGGGGGGATGAGAATATTCTGGAACCAGAGAGAGGTGGCGGTTGCACACATGTCGCCATCTTGAAATCAAGGTTGGGCGCGGGGCTGCATTTTTATTCTGCGTCGGCCCTGCCAGTTCTACAGCAGAAAATGTTCAGGTCCAGAGTCATCAAGACACCGAGAGTGGACTTTCTGCAAGCAATTGGGGTTCCCATTATTTCCCTTCATAAGTCAAATAATAATAATAATGCCATAGACGAAAGAAATACACGTCAACTATGAACGCATTCAAGAAGGAAAATGTCTCATCCGCTTTAGTAGCAAGAGGGGAAGCTCCAGGAGGTTTTCTCAGAGCAGCGTATCTCAACCCCAGGACGGAAACCGAGTGGGGCCCGCTGGGGCTCCGGGGCACAGAGGCCTTCTTCTCCTTCCTTTCTTATAGGCAAGACTCCAGCCTCCGAGACTTTCCCTGAGTTCCCAAAGGGCGGATGTGGAACCGTTGCTAATCAAGTCCCTGCACCCCGGAGACCCTGCACACGCCCTGATCTTATCAGCAACCCCACCCTTGAACTATTGCTATAAACGCATCAAATCCTCCCAAGGTGGGATACCTAGTTTTTCGAGGGCAGGAGCCCTCTGTGCCCCGCTCTGTCTGGCAAAGCAATAAAGCTCTCCTTTACTACTTCGCCCCTCCAAGATGCAATTCAGCACCGGTGCAGAGTAGAAGCTGAGCTTTCAGCATCACCACCGATGGCCTTCGGGGATAAAGATCCCTTTGCTGCGGCGGTGCAGCCCCGTAAAAGGTCTAGCAGCACCTGGGGCAGGGGGAGGGGGGGGGCTTCTGGGGAGGCCCAGAAAGGGATCCCTGTACGCTTTTTGTGTTTTTCCACATCCTCAAAGTTTCCAGTCCACATGGAGAATCTTCTTTGGGACCCAGGTGTGAAGGAAAGAATTAACTTTGCTCAAAGCCAGGTCTGGCCTTGTCTCCCGGGCTCCTGGGAGGTCACCTCTGAGCCCCTGGATGTCCTGCGTGATAAGAGTATATTTGCTTTGCCTGGGGCCTGGGCCACGACCGACATCTGTGCTCCAGAGTGATTTAGGACGGGGGCCTTGGGGCGTGCAGTGTCAGCTCGACCTTGGAGGAGATGGAGACCAAAGGCAGTCCTTCAAGCAGTCCACCATGCTGGTTGGCAAGAGCCGGAAGTGAGCACACACCCTTGGTGGGAGGGGAGAGCCCTGCCCGTTACTCTGCTGGGACGGGCACCTGCAGGCTTACACCTGGTCTCTCCTAGACACTGCCCCACGCACCGCTTCCCTCAGCCGATTTTACGCTGCGCCCTTTCCCTGTAAGGAACTGTAACAATGACATCGGCAGCCTGGCAGAGTTCTGGGCCCACATGGTGAACGATGGTCCCTGAGGGTGGTCCCGGGGGCCCACAAGTTACAGCTGGCGCTGGAAGTGAGGGTGGTCTTGGGGGTGTCACACCAGGGATGTGCAATGATATTCCAAGGACCCAGGAAGTCCACATTATGCTTTGTGAGTTGCCTTTGCACAAAATGGGAGGAGGGAAGAGAAAGGCTTGGGGGTGTTACCCAAAACCTGGGCTCCCCTGTCAATGGGTGTGGAACCAAAAGACACAACCAAGCCAAAATCAGGAGAAGGAAGGATTTATCATCTGCGGCAAGTAGGGAGAACACAGGGGCCCTTTCCCAAAGCAGTGTTTCCCAAACGGCAAAATTGGGGAAGCTGTAATCTCAGGGTACATGCATATTCATGGAGGGGGCGGGGAAACCGCTTGGGTGGTACATGCATATTCATGAAGGGGCTTGGATGGTACATGCATATTCATGAAGGGGCTGGAGCAGAGGAGACTTCAGCATTGCACTGGGGCCGAGGTCCACAGAGTCTAAGCTTTAGTTGACTGAAGTCACAGGGTCAGAAAAGGTCAGTATCCTCCTCCTCCTTTAGGTCCCAGTGGATCTGGTGGTTGAGGCTTCAGGCTAATCCCCACTGAAACGGAACTGGGAGGCTTCACCACTGGTTTGTTAACTTTGCTACTGTTCCTTCTCTTGCCTGAGAACAGCTGGCTCTTTGGTTCCCTTAAGATCATTAATTACCAAGCCCTGTTCAAGGGCAAGCATGGCGGCCAGGCCTAGATCGCAAGACGGCTTCAGCCAAAAATGGCTTCTCTTATGTCAAGAAAGCCATGGCTGGTTCTCTGTCTCGGGGACCTTCCACCTCATCTGTTTACAGGGGAGAGGGTCCCGGGGAAATACCCCTTTCCTCCTTCATGTTATGAGAAGGCTGTGAGCTATCCCGGTGATCAGAAGTGTTCTCTTCCCAGCGCTGAGTATCCTGGACGCTTTGTCGACCGAGCTGCTGAGAAACGCCTTAGAAAACTCCTTAGAACGCTTCAGAAAATGAACATTGTCGAGCTTTTTGTTTTTGTTTTTGGCCTTTTGTGGTCCTTCTTTCCGGAAGCAGCTGTGACGCCTGTGTGGGTATTCACACAATAATGTGTGTCTCTGGGGAAAAGCAAGAGAGGGTGCCGTTGAAATCTGCTTCTAAATCTGCCATCCCATTTTCTCTTCTGCTATTGTGACGAGCAGAACAAAAAGGGCAGGTGCAGCTGGGTGGCTACGGGTGACGCCCGTGTGTGGCTATTTCTCCAACTTGGGCATCCTTCTCTACCACCAAACCCCATATAAGAATCCTTTCACTTCAAGGAAGCGTTCCAAAGACAGTGACGGGTTCCGTGTTAGATGCGTCCTCACTGTGTTTTCCCAAGTTCAGATTTTTTTTTTTTTGAAATGGGTGTCTTGTTATTCATAACAAACCTCTTTCCGCGACAGCTGGGTTTATGTGAATGGAGTGACTTTTTTTTCTTTTTTTTGCCGCACCGCGCAGCTAGTGGGATCTTAGTTGCCTGACCAGGGGTTAAACCCGCACCCTCGGCAGTGAGAGCCCCAAGTCCTAACCGCTGGACTGTCGGGGAAGTCCCCAAAGTTCAGATTTGTATTTTAATCCTGTTGATGTTTACTGCTGTCCCTCCTAGACGCCGTCACAAAGAAAACATGTTCAGAAAAGTAAACAGTGGGAAGACGTTACATTCGTACATGTTCCGTGTATAGAATCTAGAAAAGTTTAACCGCCTTGGAGGTCCTCCGCTCCTGCAGGAATTCTAAAGACTAAGCAAAGCGTGAGATTCTCGCATTCAACGTCTTAAAAGTCATTCCTTGAATTCTTTCACTTTTAACCAAATCATGACCCCACCCCTATTTCTCAGGGGCATTTTTATTCTTATTTTTATTTTTAAATTTATTTATTTATTTATATTTATTTTTGGCTGCGTTGGGTCTTTGTTGCTGCACACGGGCTTTCTCTAGCTGCGACGAGCGGGGTCTACTCTTCTTTGCGGTGCGCGGGCTTCTCATTGCGGTGGCTTCTCTTGTTGTGGAGCACAGGCTCTAGGCGTGTGGGCTCAGTAGTTGTGGCTCGCGGGCTCAGTAGCTGTGGCGCACGGGCTTAGTTGCTCCGTGGCATATGCGATCTTCCCGGACCAGGGCTCGAACTCATGTCCCCTGCACTGGCAGGCGGATTCTTAACCACTGCACCACCAAGGAAGTCCCAGGGGCATTTTTAAAGTCTTGTCTGTGTTCTATTTTCCTTTTTATTTCTGTAATATGGAAGCAAAATTCTTTTCTGAGACAATATCTGACTCTATTTCCCCGGAAATTTATGTACTTAGATGTCAAAGTTGGTGACTTCAGAAGTTTGTAAGTGTCTCCATCATCATCATCATCATTATTATTTATTGTGCATCCTTGGTCCTCTTTTCCTGGGAGCATTTATTTCACAGACTCTTGATCAAGACTTCATAATCCTCTGGCCTCTTGTCATTCATCCTAAGACGGTCACAGACAGCATGGCAGGTATATTCCGTCTGGATTTGCTGGGGCTCCAGGGAGGGCTCTGAACGTGAATACTAACATTGGGCTTTTTCTACAAGGCCAGCGGTATTGGGGACAAGTTTTCTAGGAGTAGAAAACAGGTGTGAGAGCTGACAGTTTGGGAAGAAGACATCCCACACCCAACCTCAAACTTTTGTCTGCCTGAAACTGAGCAGGACCCTGAGGGGCCCTCCTGGGGACAAATCCTTTCTGTGTCCCCCATTTCTTATTTGCAGAATAAAGGCTTCAGCCTCCAGGACCTTCCCTGAGTTCCAAAGGGCAGGTTCAAACAGTTGCTGATCAGGGAAGGAGGGGATGCAGAGACAAGGGAGGAGCCATGAGGAGACAATATAACATACTCGGGTGAGTCAGGGTCAAGGGGCCTGATATGGAAACACTTAAAGTTTGTATCTGCTATTTCCAGCACCAGGGTCATCTGGGGTGAACGGATATGGGGGGGGTTCCACTTGATTTTATTATTTTAATTAGTTTTTATTGGAGTAGAGT
This sequence comes from Pseudorca crassidens, assembly GCF_039906515.1. Classification (NCBI taxonomy): domain Eukaryota; kingdom Metazoa; phylum Chordata; class Mammalia; order Artiodactyla; family Delphinidae; genus Pseudorca; species Pseudorca crassidens. The sequence continues at coordinate 1,979,421 of NC_090318.1, forward strand.
TGCTTTACAATGTTGTGTTAGTTTCTACTGTAGAGCAAAGTGAATCAGCTATAAGTATCCATATGTCCCCTCTTTTTTGGATTTCCTTCCCATTTAGGTCACCACAGATCATGTAGAGTTCCCTGCACTATACGGTAGGTTCAGGTTCTCATTAGTTATCTATTTTATACGTAGCATCAATAGTGTGTATAGGTCCATCCCAGTCTCCCAGTTTATCCCACCCACCCCCCTTGGTATGCATACATTTGTTCTCTGCATCTGTGTCTGTAATTCTGCTTCGCTGGTAAGTTCATCTGTGCCATTTGTCTAGATTCCACATGTAAGCGATATTATACGATGTTTTTCTATTACTCAGCCATAAAAAGGAACGAAATAGTGCCATTTGCAGAGGTGTAGATGGACCTAGAGATGGTCGTACTGAGTGAAGTGAGTCAGAAAGAGAAAAACAAATATCCAGTTGATTTTAGATTATGTTTTCTTGGTTCTTCACATCTATCGTGTGTGTGTGTGTGCGCGCGCGCGTGATGGACGCTGTGGTCCGTGTGTTGTAACTGACTGTGTAGACAGTTAACTTCCCCTGCAGAGTCCAGCAGACAGTTCACTAGGCTGGATGTGAGCTCTAAACTCTGCCTTCCCTGCACGGGGCAGCAGCTGAAACCTCTGCTTCAGGCTAAACCGTTCCACCTAGTTCCCTGGAACTTTCCTACACAAGCGTCATCCAGATCTGCGCAACGCTCACACACAGATTTTCAGGCCTCCTGCCGCAGATGCCCCATGGAGGAATCTCAGCCTCATTTTCCAGGTGATCGGGCACCTGTCAGCTCTGTTTTCTGACTTACACACTAGTGAACCTGCAGTGGTTCTCGCTTCCCCCAGATTAGCAGACTGGGGGCGGCTCTCAGGAGAAACGCTGTAGGGATATGCAACTTCCACTGTGCAGTTCCTCATTTTTCAGAAGAGTCCCCCACCCTGCTCTGGTTTCTGCTCACTTGCGGTCATGCCCCAGTGCCTTCAGAGAGTTTTAATGTTTAGAAATTTCATCCAGAGTTTATACTTGTTATCTGTAGGACGTTCAGTCCGACTGAGGCTACATACCAATTGCTGGGAGAGGAATTCGATACTTCCTCGCATCTTTAAGACGTCAAGTTGCTCAGAAGAGCACTTTGCTTTCATAAATTGAGCCTCAGCTCTTCTATCTCTTGGGAACGTATTCCACTGCTTTCTATAACTGAGATCCTTGTGTGGTGCAGCCTTAGAGATGATTTGGAGAAATTCTATAATTATATAGTATTATAGAGAAGTTTGTTCGTTGTTAAAAATCCTTGTGGTTGAGAGTGGATGTTTTCCCCACCCCTATGATAAAGGACCGTATCTGCTCACTTCTTAAATGAGGACTCTGAATCGGAGAAGTGTTTACTGCTTAGAAAGCAAATTACCCGCTTTGTAAGTGTGGGCTGCCAATGGTACAGTATGGAAAAGAGCGGGAAGGGGTATCTTCCCAGTGGAGAAATCCGATTAACACTTCCACCAGGGCACCTGGGTCAACCTCACCTGTGAAAAGCCGTGTTCATAGTCATCAGCCCGTGTAATGTGATGAGAAGTGCACTTGAACTCTGTGGTCTTCCTCCCCCAAAACCCACAATCCCAGTCTAACCATGACAAAAAATCAGATCAATCCCAATAGAGGGGCAGCCTACAAAATCCTTAACCAGCACCAGTCAAAACAATCAAGGTCTATAGATAAATAGGTAACTAATAAGAACCTACTGTAGGGACTTCCCTGGTGGTGCAGTGGTAAGAATCCGCCAGCCAATGCAGGGGACACGGGTTCAGTCTCTGCTCTGAGAAGATCCCACGTGCCGCGGAGCAACTAAGCCCATGCGCCACAACTACTGAGCCTGCGCTCTAGAGCCCGCGAGCCACAACTACTGAGCCTGTGTGCCCTAGAGCCCGTGCTCTGCAACAAGAGAAGCCACCGCAGTGAGAAGCCTGCGCACCACAACGAAGAGTAGCCCCCGCTCGCCGCAACTAGAGAAAGCCTGCACGCAGCAACGAAGACCCAACGCAGCCAAAAATAAATAAAAATAAAAAAATAAATTTTAAGAAACTATATATACATAAAACTGATTGTAAATCAACTATACTCCAATAAAAAGTAATTTTAAAAAATTATCAAGGTCACTGTAAACAAAGAAAGTCTCAGAAATGGTCCCAGTCCGGAGGAGCCCCCAAAGAGGTGACAACTCAATGTCATGTGGATCCTGGGATAGAAAAAGGACATCGCAGGAAACCTGCATAGCTATGAACCAGGAAATAATATGCATCGGTATTGGTCCATTAATGGTAACCAACGTGCCAGGCTAATGTAGGATGCTGGTAATAGGGGAAAGTTTGTAACTTATACAACAACTCCTTGGACTATCCTTGCAACTTTTCTGTCAATCTGGAACTATTCTGAAACAAAAAGGTTGTTTAAATACCTAGTATAAAATCCAACGACAGATGTGTTTAAGAATCGGCATTACAATGCAATTTGTTGTCAATGGTGTACAGACGACACACGCCTCGCAACATCTTCTCAGCCCCTTCTTTGTCCTTCCACGAGGAATCTGCAACATCACAGCGGCCATCAACACCCTCAGTCTTAATTGGGCCGAGTCCCTTTCACGTGTCTGATTCACCATCGGCAAATGACTTCACCTAAGGAGACCCTGATACACATGTAATATGTCAGCTTTTCTTTTATGCAACTTAAGAAAGTAACAGATTGATTTTGCCTTCAGTTTCCTTAAAACTGGCCCTTTGCACGGGCCAGATGGATTCCCGTAAAACAAGGTTATACTACCCACCACGGAGCACCCAGTGTTCAAAATATCACTTTCTTCCAATATCCTTCTGCAAAAATGGTTGCAAAAACAACAAGAACAAGGCAATATCTCAGACATGCGTTTGCAGAGAATCTGCATGTGGTCCATCCTTTGGGGACCTCGGTTTTGTCCTCCGTAAACTGGAAATACTGACACCACCTAAGTGTGAGGTTGGAAGGATTCCATCAGAGGATCTGTGTCAAATATTTACCATAACGAGATGCATCTGGAGTTTGGGATTAGCAGATGCCAACTATTACAGACAGGATGGATAAACAACAAAGTCCTCCTGTAGAGCACAGGGAACTCTATTCAATATCCTGTGGTGAACCGTCATGGAAAAGAATATGGAAAAGAATGTATACATATGTATAACTGAGTCACTTTCCTGTACAGCAGAAATTAACACAACACAACAAATCAACTCTACTTCAATAAAATAAACTTTAAAAAAATTTACCACAACGTCTGCACAGTCAGGGCTCAAGAAACAGTAAATGCGATTTTTAAAATTCGGGGTGCATGTCCATGCTTTGCTTAACTGCTCCAGCGTTTTTCCCCTGCAAGGGAATATTACACCCAACGTGTTTAGGCCCCTGTTGCATTCGATGTCTGAGTGACTGAGAAACGAGGGGGCTTTTGTGTGTGGAACGATCTTGCTTCCTGATGAGATCGCAGGTTGTTATTTGGTTCTGAGAAAAGGGGTGGGAGGGTGGATTATAGGAAAGAGGTGGATGGACACACAGGGTGTGGGAGAGCTGTAATAAAGGACTGTTTCCAGAGGTGCAGCGGTGGTCAGGGAGGGCTCCTGGGGGCTGGGAACCTGGCGAGCCTGTACCATCTTGGGCAGTGGCAGCAGAGGGAGGGGACAGCCACCAGATCCGGAAAAGACAGGTAAATGGACAGGGCCAGCGGACAGGAGCCGGGGCCTTGGGCAAGAGAAGAAAGCCCGTGCTTGGTGATGCGGCATTAGGAACGCAGGGATGTGCTGCCCCCTCCAGCCTTGGCTGGGGCTCCCCACTCTTAGAACGGCAGCCCGAGGGCAAGGGAACCCCGGGATGTGGTCCAGGTGCACCAGACCCCCTGCCCCGACAGGCTGAGCAGGGTGCAGAAGCCTGGGTAGTGGGTATTGAGGAGCAGAGGGAAGGGATGGGGCACAAGTGTTAGAGAAATGTGGCCGGAGACACCGGGTGGAAGAGAGCTGTCCTGCCCCTCGGTCATGTAAGGAGTTCAGATGGGAAGGAAAGAGAGGAGGGAGGGAGGGAAGGAGGGAGGGAGGGAGGGAGGGGGGAGGGAAGGAGGGAGGGAAGGAGGGAGGGAGGAAGGGAAGGAGGGAGGGAGGGAAGGAGGGAGGGAGGGAAGGAGGGAAGGAAGGAGGGAGGAAGGGAAAGAGGGAGGGAGGGAGGGAAGGAGGGAGAGAGGGAGGGAAGGAAGGAAGGAGGGAGGGAAGGAGGGAGGGAGAGAGGGAAGGAGGGAGGGAGGGAAGGAGGGAGGGAGGGAAGGAGGGAGGGAGGGAGGGGGGAGGGAAGGAAGGAGGGAGGGAGGGAGGGAGAGAGGGAAGGAGGGAGGGAAGGAGGGAGGGAGGGAGGGAGGGAGAGAGGGAAGGAGGGAGGGAGGGAGGGAGGGAAGGAGGGAAGGAGGGAGGGAGGGAGGGAAGGAAGGAGGGAGGGAAGGAGGGAGGGAGGGAGGGAGGGAAGGAGGGAAGGAGGGAAGGAAGGAGGGAGGGAAGGAAGGAGGGAGGGAGGAGGGAAGGAGGGAGGGAGGGAAGGAAGGAGGGAGGGAGGAGGGCAGGAGGGAAGGAGGGAGGGTTTTAACGAAAGCTGTGAAAGTTATCGATTCAGCAGCCCTACGGCATCCCTTTTTCTAATTAAATTCAAGAAAAGCCTTAAGACCATTCATCTCCATTTCTCGTGAAGGTTCGACCGCGAACCACAGACGTGTCAGCTCCTTCTCCACCACGAGCCTCAGCTGTGATTTTCTCCGCGTGCTGCTTCTCAGTGGTGAACACCTAAGTGAAGACTCTGTGCCACGCCCGAGCTCTCTGGGGGCGCCGCTGCCATGGGGGGTTTCCAGCTGGGTGTCCCCTCGGGCGTCCTAGAAAACCAGTGACTCATCTTCCAGTCTGTGCAGAAACCGAGTGGTACCACGCTAGGTTTTCGTTTTCTTTTCTTTTTTTTTTTTAAGATTTTTTTGATGCGGACCATTTTCAAAGTCTTTATTGAATTTGTTCCAACATTGCTTCTGTTTTATGTTTTGCTTTTTTGGCCGCGAGTCCTGTGGGATCTTAGCTCCCCGACGGGGGATCAAACCCACACCCCCTGCCTTGGAAGGCAAAGTCTTAACAACTGGACCACCAGGGAAGTCCATAAGCTTTTTCTTGACTTATTTCACACAGGTGTAGGAAGGCTTAACAAATATCCTGGTTAGTGGACTTTTTTTTTTTTTTTTAATAATCTAAGCAGTGTTCTTTCCTTAAAAATATCTAAGGATGGTTACACAATTGAGATAACTGGTGGGAAGCCAACACAATTTTCAGTTCCCAGATTATTCTGAGATGCACAGGAACAGGGTAGGTGGAACACATCAGAGGTCCCTGAAGAGTGTTAATGGATTAATCCTTTGTCTGTGGTCCATGGGACATAGAGATAACATGGGTCACATTATTTAAAAATAACAATAAAATACATCGTGCAGATTACAGAAGGCATTTTGAGGAGCCTGATGCTTGAAATTCCAAGATATGACCCTGATGATTATTGCCCTTTTAAATGTCCCTTCCTTCCTCCCTTCCTTCCTTCCTTCTTTCCTTTCTTCCTTCCATCAAGGACGTCTTAGTGCCAAATGGACCCAGAATTTTTGTTGGACCCCAGGACGGTCGTGAGCACAGCAAAACACGTTTGCTCCCAAATGCCACGGACTTCAGTTGACTCAGATGATTTCATCATTTTTAGAAAGACTCGTTGGCATCCGTTCTCAAAGCCTTTGTCCAAACACATTTTTAGAAAGCATTTTTCCTCTTTGGCTTTACTACATTAAAAAATACTTGGAAACACAGAGGAATGGTGGTTGCACAATAGTATAAAAGTAATTCCTGCCACTGAATGGCACACGTAAAAATGGTCAGAATGGGAGATTTCATTATTTTTATTGATTGTATATATTTTTAATAGATCTTTATTGGAGCATAATTGCTCCACAATGTTGTGTTCGTTTCTGCTGTATAACAAACTGAATCAGCTATATGCATACATATATCCTCATATCCCCTCCCTCTTGCGTCTCCCTCCCACCCTCCCTATCCCACCCCTCTAGGTGGTCACAGAGCACCGAGCCGATCTCCCTGTGCTATGCGGCTGCTTCCCACTAGCTATCTATTTTACATTTGGGAGTGTATATATGTCCATGCCACTCTCCCACTTCGTCCCAGCTTACCCTACCCCTCCTTGTGTCCTCAAGTCCATTCTCTACGTCTGCGTCTTTATTCCTGTCCTGCCCCTAGGTTCTTCGGAACCATTTTCTTTTTTTTAGATTCCATATATATGTATTAGCATACGGTATTTGTTTTTCTCTTTCTGACTGCATTCTGTGTGACAGACTCTAGGTCCATCCACCTCACTACAGGTAACTCAATTTCGTTTCCCATTATGGCTGAGTAATATTCCAGGGTATATATGTGCCACATCTTTTTCTTTTCTTCTGTCGATGGACACTTAGGTTGCTTCCACGTCCTGGCTATTGTAAATAGAGCTGCAATGAACATTGGGGTACATGACTCTTTTTGAATTATGGTTTTTTCAGGGTATATGCCCAGTAGTGGGATTGCTGGATCATATGGTAGCTCTATTTTTAGTTTTTTGAGGAACCTCCATACTGTTCTCCATAGTGGCTGTATCAATTTACATTCCCACCAACAGTGCAGGAGGGCTCCCTTTTCTCCACACCCTCTCCAGCATTTATTGTTCCTAGATTTTTTTTATAATGGCCATTCTGGCCAGTGTGAGGTGATACCTCATTTTGATTTTGATTTGCATTTCTCTAATGATTAATGATGTTGAGCATCTTTTCATGTGCCTCTTGGCCACCTGTATGTCTTCTTTGGTGAAATGTCTATTTAGGTCTTCTACCCATTTTTTAACTGGATTGTTTGTTTTTGTGATATTGAGCTCCATGAGCTGTTTGTATATTTTAGAGATTAATCCTTTGTCTGTTGTTTCATTTGCAAATAGTTTCTCCCATTCTGAGGGTTGTCTTTTCATCTTGTTTATGGTTTCCTCTGCTGTGCAAAAGCTTTTAAGTTTAATTAGGTCCCATTTATTTTTGTTTTTATTTTCATTACTCTAGGAAGTGGGTCAAGAAAGATCTTGCTGTGGTTTATGTCAAAGAGTGTTTTTCTTATGTTTTCCTCTAAGAGTTTCCTCTAAGTGTGTGGTCTTATGTTAGGTCTTTAATCCATTTGGTGTTTATTTTTGTGTATGGTGTTAGGGAGTGTTCTAATTTCATTATTTTACATGTAACTGTCCAGTTTTCCCAGCACCACTTATCGAAGAGGCTGTCTTTTCTCCATTGTATATTCTTGCCTCCTTTGTCATAGATTAGTTGACCATATGCGTGTCGGTTTATCTCTGGACTTTCCATCTTGTTCCATTGATCTGTATTTCTGTTTTTGTGCCAGTACCATACTGTCTTGATTACTGTAGTTTTGTAGTACAGTCTGAAGTCAGGGAGCCTGATTCCTCCAGCTCCATTTTTCTTTCTCAAGATTGCTTTCGCTATTCGGGGTCTTTTGTGTCTCCATACAAATTGTAAAATTTTTTGCTCTAATTCTGTGAAGAATGCCAGTGGTAGTTTGATAGGGATTGCATTGAATCTGTAGATTGCTTTGGGTAGTGTAGTCATTTTCACAATATTAGTTCTTCCAATCCAAGAGCATGGTATATCTCTCCATCTGTTTATGTCATCTTTGATTTCTTTCATCAGTGTTTTATAGTTTTCTGAGTACAAGTCTTTTGCCTCCTTAGGTAGGGTTATTCCTAGGTATTTGATTCCTTCTGTTGAAGTGGTAAATGGGATTGTTTCCTTAATATCTCTTTCTGATTTTTTGTTGTTAGTTTATAAGAATGTCAGAGATTTCTGTGCATTAATTTTGTATCCTGCTACTTTACCAAATTCATTGATTAGTTCTAGCAGTTTTCTGGTGGCATCTTTAGGATTTTCTATGTATAGTATCATGTCATCTGCAAACAGTGACAGTTTTACTTCTTTTCCAATTGGTATTCCTTTTATTTCTTTTTCTTCTCTGATTGCTGTGGCTAGGACTTCCAAACCTACGTTGAACAAGAGTGGCAAGAGTGGACATCCTTGTCTTGTTCCTGATCTTAGTGGAAATGCTTTCAGTTTTTCACCATTGTGTATGATGTTTGCTGTGGGTTGGTCATATATGGCCTTTATTATGTTGAGGTAGCTTCCCTCTATGCCCATTTTCTGGAGGGTTTTTATCATAAATGGGTGTTGAATTTTGTCAAAAGCTGTTTCCGCATCTATTGAAATGATCGTATGGTTTTAATTCCTTAATTTGTTAATATGGTGTTCGTATAATATGATTGTATATATATTTAGATATATAATATATATTTATATACATTATCACAATAAAATTTTTTGTTGTTTCTCAATAGGGGTATTATATTGTTTACAAATGTTCTTTTTATTGAGATATAGATGATGTACAATATTAAATTAGTTTCAGCTGTATGCACAATAAAACTTTTAAAATATATATATTACATTTTACAATTGCCTATCTCACCTCCAAAGGGCAACACAGCACACTGAGTGCTCACACACACACACACACACACACACACACACTCAAGGATCAAATGATTCTGTATATTTTTTTGGGTATGAGTTTTCTTTTCCTCAGAGCAGGGTATTAATCTTCATGCAAATTATATTTGCTCTCACCTTTTCTGGAAGCTCCGCACTGTCAAAGAGTTGCTTTCTCAATGTAGGCATGAAAAGAAAAATCCACACCACCATTCCCAACATGATACCAGATATCCAGCTAGAAGCTGAGGTGTTTTTCCTGAGGTGGCAAAGTCACAAAGGAATTTTCATTTGTTAACATATTTATATATAGCTTGTGTCCTACTTTCTTCTGAAATGGCCAACGCGTTGATACCGAAAATAACATCTGGACTACTTTTTTTTTTTAATGTCCTCACCAAGTTTTCAATGTTTCTATAGCCTGAGGATTTTTGAAGGTTCTGTGGACAGGTTTGGTGAACACGCCCCAGACAATGTAGGTTACTCTCTTCTTCTATCACATCTCATACCCACACCTGCTCCACTTTCCAGGGGGCTCTTTCCAAGACAATGGCTTTCCTTTTCAAAATTTCTTCTAGATGGCACTATTCACAGTAGCCAGGACATGGAAGCAACCTGAGTGTCCATCGACAGAGGAATGGATAAAGAAGATGTGGTGCATATATACAATGGAATGTTACTCAGCCATAAAAAAGAATGAAATGATGCCATTTGCAGCAACACGGATGGACATGGAGATTATCATACTGAATGATGTAAGTCAGACAGAAAAAGAGACTTATATATCATATTACTTATAGGTGGAATCTGAAAATTGATATAAATGAACTAATGTACAAAACAGAAACAGACTCACAGACTTCAAAAACAAACTTATGCTTACCAAAGGGGAAAGCTGGGAGTGGGGGAGATAAATTAGGAGTTTTGGATCAACAGATACACATGACTATATATAAAATAGATAAACAACAAGGACCTACTGTGGAGCACAGGGAACTCTACCCAATATCTTGTAATAACCCATGAGGGAAAAAAATATGAAAAAATGTATATATAATATATACATATGTATGTATATATATACATACATATATATATACAACCAAATCACTTTTTTAAAAAACTAGTGAATATAACAAAAAAGAAGCAGACTCACAGATATAAAGAACAAACTAGTGGTTCCCAGTGGGGAGAGGGAAGGGGGGAGGGGCAAGATAAGGGGAGGGGATTAAGAGGTACACACTATTATGTATAAAATAAAGAAGCTACAAGGATATATTATCCAGCACAGGGAATAGAGCCAACATTTTGTAATAACTGTAAATGGAGTGTAACCGTTAAAAATTGTATAAGAAATAAAACATTTAAAAATAATAAATAAAATTTCCTAGTGGCCACATTGAAAAAAAAAAAAACCATGGTTGCAGGCTTCCCTGGTGGTGCAGTGGTTAAGAATCCACCTGCTAATGCAGGGGACACGGGTTCGAGCCCTGGTCCCAGAAGATCCCACATGCTGCGGAGCAACTAAGCCTGTGCGCCACAACTACTGAGACTGCGCTCTACAGCCCACGAGCCACAACTACTGAAACCCACACGCCTAGAGCCCGTTCTCTGCAACAAGAGAAGCCACCGCAATGAGAAGCCCATGCACTGCAACGAAGAACAGCCCCCGCTCACCGCAAGTAGAGAAAACCTGCGCGCAGCATCAAAGACCCAACGTAGCCAAAAATAAATTAATTAATTCTTAAAAAAAAAAAGGTTGCATCCAGTATGCACCCTCTTCTAAAAGAACATTTGTTTATGTAAAATGTACTCATCATGAGGTCCAGGTAATATACCTCGGCAATGGTGAGGATTCGGTTCCAGGCCACTGCAATAAAGTGAACATCTCAATGAAGAGAGCCACACAAAATCTTTGGTTTCCCAGTGCCTGTAAAAGTTATGTGCACACTGGACTGTAGTCTATTAAGTGTGCAATAGCATTAGGTCTTAAACAAATATGCCTACGTTAATTAAAAAATATATTATGGCTAAAAAATGTAAAGCGTCATCTGAGTGCAGGGTTGCCACAAACCTACTGTGAAAAACACAACACGTACAAGGCACAGTAAAGCAAACCGAAACAAGACCTCGCGGTGCCCAGGGTCTGTGAACTCCTAGGGGCCCATTCAATGCTTTCAGTTCTTTGAAAACGGAAAGAAAAAATGTGCCTATAACACAGGCTGGTGATATTCATGTTTATAGCAACACAGTCATAAAATATAATTTTTAATACTTTTTTATTTTTTAAAGTTTTTCTTCTTATTATTTTTAACTTTGATTTTATATAGGCATACAGTTAACAATGTTGTGTTCGTTTCAGGTGTACAACAAAGTGATTCAGTTACGCGTATACATGTATCTCTTCTTTTTCAAATTCTTTTCCCAATTAGGTTGTTACAGAATACGGAGCAGAGTTCCCCGAACTATATTTTTTAAATGGAGGAAGGGGCCCATCGAGGCTGTAACCTAACCCCGGATGTAAGGTTCCCCTACGTCCAGCAGTCGGGGAGTCAGGGGCCCCCTCCCAGAGCCTCCTGCGTCTTTCCCACGTTTATCATTTTAAGGATTTTTTCACAGTCAACCTCAAGGGCCCTGGCGTCAGGGCTGGATGCGATCCCTTATTAGTGACGGCAGGGCGAGCTCGGCCCCCTCCGAGAAGCAGGCAAGCTGTGCAGACCCTGCAGATGTGGTCGGTGGGAGGGGAACAACCAGCCTCCTGTGGGCACCTTCCGAGAAACGTCGAGAGCCCCCCGCCAGCCTCTCGTCTCTCTGAAGGGCAGACCCAGGCTCTGGGGTCCCTGTTGGGTGAGTCCGAATCCCACCTCCATCTGTTCTGACTGTGGGCAGCCACTCCTTCCCCTCGGCCCAGAGTCTTGGTTGGCTTAGCGGGCGGTCACACTGGGCGCTGTGACCCAGGGCTCGGGCCGTGGTGCTCACGCAAGAAATATGTATTTCCTCTCCGAGAGGCCGGAGCCGTGCTTCCCACAAAGCACCATGGCTAGAGCTGGTCCTGACTGCAAAAGAGTCTCTGCATCCTCCGTAGTGGAGAAAAATGCAGAATTTGGAAGCAATGGGCATGAGAATTAAAAGGAAAAATCAAGGAGTCGTTGGGACGGAGGGTTCTCATTCAGCCTTCACGTGTGGACCAAATATCACCCTGTCAGAACCAGGAAGCTTATTGAGAACATAAATTCCATCATTGGAGGCTGTGTGTATGTAACGCACTATTTTTTTTTCTTTCTCACGTGATATCTGACTTCTTATTGCCACGTTAATTATTTGAGCTTGGGTCTCTAGGGCTTGTGTGTGAAGGGTCCAATTTTTTTTTTAATTGAACAAATAAATTATTCATCTGAGCTGATTTCCTGTTTTTATGGAGACAGATGCAAAGCTGATTTATATAACAGATCTGACTGCCAAATCGGTAGTCTTTCCACGTCCTTGGCTTCTGCTGAAAACTGCGAGTCCAAATGCGATTTTTGCCCGTGGTTTTGCGCATTGAAATCTTCGGTTTTGAAAGGACAGATCTTCTTTAAACACAGGTAAAGGTAGACAACTACAAAGGCACCTCTGTCTCACTGGGTACCCCCGCTCCAGGGGAGCCCCAGCTCTCCAATTCCTGAAGGGTTTTCAGGCCCTTGAACCCTAAAGAGACATGCAGCCCTTCTGCGTTGAGAAGAAACCGTGGCACTTTACCATCCAAGGTGGCACGGCACCAAATAAAAGTTTTAAAAAGGTTCTGCTGCTCATAAGAAAGCTACAAAAATATTTTGACAACCTGAAATCTGTTTGCTGTTGGATCTCCTTCTGCGAAAGAAAAGGGGGGGACGCAAGTGTGTCTTAAAACCCACCCCTGATTTAGAGACAGAACGTCTTCTGGGCGTATTAGTCATCTCCTGACTCAGACGCTGCTGCTGACTCATCATGTCGTATCCTTCTGCTTGTTTTGAAGCTGCACCTTTCGGGGGCGATGTCCGGGGTTCTGGGTAGGCATCCAGGGAGCTGCACCCTGGTTGCAGATGAACTAAGGGCTCTGGGCGTGAGGAAGGAGGAGAAGCGGGGACCGAGGGACCTTAGCAACGGGGACGCACCGCGACCCAAGGGAAACCCGCTCCTGAGTTTGGAAGGATCTGGGCAGGAAGGAGGAGAAGCAAGGGCACCTCCTTGACGGAGCCCCTGGAGGAAGTGCTTAGGCTCTGGGATGCCATGCAAGGACCACAGGTGCTGGAGAGGAGGGCGTTGCCCATGCGGCCACCGCTGGACCGAGACATTGGGGTCGTCCTCTCCCGGAAGCTGTTGGCACCTCCCGCCAAGGGACCACCGTCTTCTGGCCTCCGTGGCACCCAACACAATGGTGCGCCTGCCCGGTGAAGGTGAGACCCCCGGGTGTTTCAGATACGGCAGCTCAGGAAGCGGAGGAAGATGGGTTTGAAGAGAAAGATGAGCCACTATGGCTTCCCGTGCTCTGAAGGATGTAGACGGTCAGGGCATCTGGGATCCAGATCATACGACCCTGGGGTCACGTCCCAGCACAAACCTGCCTTCCGCCCCAGCCTCGCCTCCAGAGCCCGGGGAGACCTCCCGTCTGGGAGTCCCGTCCCGTCTGGGAGTCCCGTCCTGTCTGCCCCAGGAGCTGAGAGAGACCCTCCCGGCCCCGCCGAGGGGACATCTCTTCCCTTCCCATCAGCATGCTGGGCCTGCTCTTCCCAGGGGGTGGCCGGCCCCTCCTCTCCACTCCCCTGATTTTCGGTCTTACCTTTCTGGAGGTGCGTGTCTATTCCCACATCTATGCCTACACCCTCACCTGTACCCCCACTACCTGTCCACCCACACCTATGCTAGACCTATGTCTAAATAGCTACACCTGTAGATAGAACATGTATCCACCTGTGGATGCCTCTAGCTCTGTCTATACTTTTACCTATGCTCTATCCCTACATCCACATACATGTGTTTATATTCGTACGCCCATACTTACACGTTTATACCTATATCTATACTTCTACTTAAATGGATTTCTATATACCTATATCTATATGTGTATCTCTATACGTGTATCTATATTGATACCTACCTCTCTACATTTATAACTACATCTACAGGTATATACCTATATTTATATCTACAGAGCTTCACTATGACTATGTACTCCTACCAGAAGACCTACGCTTATGCTATATTTATATAGCTATGTATGTATTCTTATGTGTGTACCTACAGCTCCATCTGTACTTTATTTATACCCGTGTCTATATAGCTGTATACACCATATCTATATAACTGTATGTATATCTCTGTCTATAAACCTATACCTATACCTACCCCTGTATGTATATATCTCTACCTATATCTGTATACTTCTACACCTAGACTATATACTTGCAGCTCTGTACTTATATTTATACCTGTACCTACACTTTGATATTTCTACCCCTACACTGGTGCTGTCCCTATATCCCACCTAGAGCCACACCTGTACTTCTAAGCCTCCCCCTCCACAGTATGTACACCTGTATCTACAGCCATCACTCAGGATGTGCCTACCTCCCTCCACCTCCATCCCTCTCTGTTTCTACATGTCTATACCTTTACCGCACCTCTGTGAACATGCATGTGTTTGTCTCTGCCTCAACTTCTATCTCTGTGCGTCTATATATCTATTTCTCTTTCTCTAGCTCTGTCTCTGTCTCTATCTAACCGTCTCTCTATCTGATCTGCACTCAGACCCTGCCGCCACTACAAGTTTAGGAGCCCAGCGCCTAGCTCAGCCCATGCGTGGAGGACGACGCTGGTAATCACGGGGTATTAGAGATGGAAACGTCTTACGTATCTCCCAAAGGAAAGAAGGAAGGAGGAACTAAACGGTGAGGATATCAGAGCTGAAAGAGCCCCACCCCCAGGAATCAATGCTCCTTTCATCAATGACAGCAGGAGAACCCAGGATCCCAGGGCAAATGCAGCGCCCATCTTTTAGTGCAGTAATGGCATGCACCCCATGACTCATTCTCCTGTCGCCCTGTTCCACTAGATTGTGACCTCCTTGAGACAGAGGCCGTTAATCTTGCTTTCTCTTAGCAAGACTTGGCATGGTGCTGGGTAGGCATTCAATACATTTGTGCTGAGTTGAATGAACGCATACATTATTCTTGTCCTAACGTTGAGAGTCAAGTCAGAGGCTATGAAATCCTAAACTGCGGTTGTTTGATTAATGCTTATGCTGAGTGGACTAAAGATCCAGGAAGAAAAGAAATGCATCCCTTTTGTGTCCCTTTTTATCCCAATGCCTAGTACCGCGCCTGCCGCATACCAGGGGGTTCTGTACACATAAGTGAAAGGTGCAAAGAGCTGTGGCATTTCACCACGACGGGTGTGAAAGCAGAGCAATGATTCCCTCTGTGAAGGATACACATTTGAAGATACAAAGACGCTTATTCCGGAGGAGGTGAGTGGGTAATTCTGTACTAACTTTTGTAAGGAACTCCCAACTGTCTCCAAACCACTGAAGGATTCTGGCGTGGGTTAGGAAGTCAGAAGTCTTTTTTCCAAAATTAAGGCGAGGGCTTCCCTGGTGGCACAGTGGTTAAGAATCCGCCTGCCAATGCAGGGGACACGGGTTCGAGCCCTGGTCCGGGAAGGTCCCACATGCCACGGAGCAACAAAGCCTGTGCTCCACAACTACCGAGCCTGTGCTCTAGAGCCCACAAGCCACAACTACTGAGCCCACCTGCCACAACTACTGAGGCCCGCGCACCTAGAGCCCGTGCTCCACAACAAGAGAGGCCACCCCATGAGAAGCCCACGCACTGCAACAGGGAGTGGCCCGGCTCGCCGCAACTAGAGAAAGCCCGCGCACAGCGCGCAGCAACGAAGACCCAACGCAGCCAAAAATAAATAAATTTATAAAAAATAAAAACAAAATTAAGGCGATTGCACCTCTGTGCCATGTGCCAGGAGAACACTGTCCCTCAAGCCCCATCCACTAAGGAACTCAGGTTAACTGTTAAAGTAGGGGGTCCCAGGAAGAAAGGTTGTGTGGTGGACAACATTGAATTCTTCATGCTCCCAGCCTGGAAGGATGAGTTGGAAGGTTTGCTTTTTCAAATGGCTTATATAACTTCATGGAAAGATTGTCAGTGGGAGGGAGAGGACACCACTTCTCTGGAGTGTCCCTTTGTGTAAGCATTTGATCAGTACTAATTTTGTTGGGTTTTATCCTGATGTATCTCGATCCTTTGCTTGGAACCGCAGGCTATAATACTAACACTACAGAGTTACTGCGAATATTGAAATGGGATCATGGGGCTTCCCTGGTGGCGCAGTGGTTAAGAACCCGCCTGCCAATGCAGAGGACACGGGTTCGAGCCCTGATCCTGGAAGATCCCACATGGTTCAGGGCAACTAAGCCAGTGCAGCACAACTACTGAGCCTGTGCTCTAGAGCCCTCGAGCCACAACTACGGAGCCCGCAGACCACAACGACTGAAGCCCATGCACCTAGAGCCCGTGCTCCACAAAAAGAGAAGCCACCGCAATGAGAAGCCCGCGCACTGCAACGAAGAGTAGCCCCCGCTCGCCGCAACTAGAGAAAGCCCGCGCGCAGCCAACGAAGACCCAACGCAGCCAAAAATAAATACATTGAATTAAATAATTTTTTAAAAAAATAATAAAGTTTATCTCCTTCTTGGAAGATATCTAGAGTAGCCTTAACCGTGGTTAAGCCCAATGCACCTCATATTGTTCACGTTTAATTTTGTACAGGGTTAATGGAAGGTTGAGCCGGGAACCCTCATTCCACAAGCCCAGAATCAGAAATTTATGTTGTCTTCTGCTTACCAACAACTTAACCGCACTCCTTGCTCTGAAAAACTTAGTTTACAGAACCTCACTGAAATTTTGACAAAACAGCTCAATTTTCATTATTTTAGACACTATTCCTGGTATGTTCAGTGCATTCAGTTATCATCCCAAGAACTTCTTTTTTTTAACACATATATACATTCTTTTACTAATATTCTTTTCCATTATGGTTTATCCCAGGATATTGAATATAGTTCCCTGTGCTCTACAGTAGGACCTTGTTGTTTATCCATTCTAAATGTAATAGATTGCATCCGCTAACCCAACCTCCCAATCCATCACTCTCCCTCCGCCCCCCTACCCTTGGCAACCACAAGACTGTTCTCTATGTCTGTGAGCCTGTTTCTGTTCTGTAGATAAGTTCATTTGTGTCATATTTTAGATGCCACATATAAATGATATCACATGGTATTTGTCTTTCTCTTCCAAGAACTTCTTGATGTGGAGAAAATGGAGCCTGCATGGGATATACAAGAAGTAGGAGATTTTCAATTCTCTTAGTCAACTCTTTAGGAAATATATCAAATGCACTTCATTAGAATGAGATAATATTTGAAAAGCTAATTATAACCCGTTTTATTCTACTAACTAAATCAGGTCCCTGTTGGTCTGCTACCTCTTGGTACTTTCATAGTGTATTACCTTTATTTAAAAATTTTTTTCCAGTTTATGAAGGTGTAATTTTTTTAAAAGAAATTAATTTAAAAATAAAGGAAAAGGGTTTCCCTGGTGGCGCAGAGGTTAAGAATCCACCTGCCCATGCAGGGGACATAGGTTCGAGCCCTGGTCTGGGAAGATCCCACATGCCGCAAAGCAACTAAGCCCGTGCGCCACAACTACTGAGCCCGCGTGCCACAACTACTGAAGCCCGTGCACCTAGAGCCCGTGCTCCGCAACAAGAGAAGCCACCGCAATGAGAAGCCCGCACGCCACAACGAAGAGTAGCCCCCGCTCGCCGCAACTAGAGAAAGCCCGCGCGCAGCAGCAAAGACCCAACGCAGCCAAACATAAATAAAATAAATAAATGTATTAAAAAAATAAAAATAATAAAGGAAAAAGCCACTGACACACACCACAACATAGCAGAAGCTCAAAACCAAAACCACCTACGTTAAGTGAAAGAAGACAACCTCGAAAGGTCACATGGTGTAAACTCCCTTTTGAATGCAATCATAGTTAAAACGCTCATAATAGAAAGCCTGGCAAAGAATAAACTGAAATTTGGGCTTCCCTGGTGGCGCAGTGGTTGAGAGTCCGCCTGCCGATGCAGGGGACGCGGGTTCGTGCCCCGGTCCGGGAGGATCCCACATGCCGCGGAGCGGCTGGGCCCGTGAGCCGTGGCCGCTGAGCCTGCGTGTCCGGAGCCTGTGCTCCACAACGGGAGAGGCCACAACAGTGAGAGGCCCATGTACCGCAAAAAAAAAAAAAAAAGAAAAAAAGAATAAACTGAAATTTGAAAAACATGAAGTTCCTTGCTCTGATATGTTCACGTCTTTTCCTTCAAATAGGAGGAATCTTCGTAATTGCCTTCTCCTCTTTTTAAAAAGAAGATGAAAAGTAATTCCTGCAGAGGCCACGTATGACTTCAAACCTCCTGAATCCCCCCTAGAGTAGCCTATTTGTCACGTCTGGTAGTGTTTTTGCTCTTCGTTTTGTCCAATTTTCCCCCCATAGGCTGCGTTTTTCTCCTCTTTAATTTGCCTCATGGTTTAGGAATTTTTATTTTAAGAGGATTTATCCCTTTGAAGCCCCACTTCTCCCCCCACCCCCCACGGTGAATGCATTCTTTCAACCTCGTCAACATCCAGCTGTGTCTGCAGAGTTGGGACGGGATTGTTTGGAGCAGGTTCTCAGGAAGGGTCCCGCCTCTGCGTCTGGTGAGTCTGTCGCTGACTGTGCCTCAGATCTGCTCTTCTATTCCAGTTGCAGTTCTCCACAATGCCTCTTTGTTTTGTTTTGGGCTGTGAGTCCTTCCTCTTCAAGTCACCCTTTTCTTATTTTTTATTTTTTAAATAGAAAGGACTGCAGGGCACCTAGAGTGAGGAACTCAGCTTGCCTCTGTATAAATGTTTGACCTGAATCCACACACAATACAGGTGTGTGGTTTTTCTCACTTATTTTTACACTCGGGCAATTCTTTTTTTTTTTTTTTTTTTTTTTTTTGCCTACTTACACCCTTGTGAGATGGAAGAGCCAGAAATGGCACCGAACTCAGCCAATGGGCTGCCACCTTGTTTTCTTCTCAGCTGCCTTCTCCGTATTGTTTGATAAGCCTGGCTTACTTACTAACTCATGGTCACGGATCGAGTCAACCTCAAGGAACATTGAACAATTGTTTGGGCTTAAGCCACAGCTATTAAACAATTATTGAAAGATAAAGCAAGTTTGCTGCTTTTCCATCTTGCCATCTGCAGTCAAAAGCTCATAGTTTGGGTGATTTTGAAAAAAGTGCTTGTTTTGGAAACGTGGCTATTAGAGCTGCAGAGAGATTTCTGTGGGGGACCAGAGCGTGAGGATTTAGTTGACCGTCTCCAAGCTGGTCCCTCCCAATCCCCTCCTCCTAATGTTCATGCCCTTGCGTCACCTTCACCTCAGGAATATGGGTGGAATCTGTGTCTTTCTTCTAATGCAAAGATGGCAAAGCTTAGGGACTTCCCTGGCGGTCCAGGGGTTAAGATTCCATGCTTCCACTGCAGGGGACGAGGGTTTGATCCCTGGCTGGGGAACTGAGATCCCGCGTGCCACGCAGTGTAGGGAAAAAAAAGAAAAAAAGATGGCAAAGGTTAGTGGATGTCTCTTCTGAGACTGTGTTGCATAAGACTGAAACTTCTCGGACTTAACTGGTGGCGCAGTGGTTAAGAATTCGCCTGCCAGTGCAGGGGACACGGGTTCGAGCCCTGGTCTGGGAAGATCCCATATGCTGCAGAGTAACTAAGCCCATGCGCCACAACTACTGAGCCTGCGTTCTAGAGCCCACGAGCCACAACTACTGAGCCCGTGTGCCACAACTACTGAACCTGCAAGCCTAGAGCCCGTGCTCCGCAACAAGAGAAGCCACTGCAAAGAAAAGCCCAAGCAAAAAAACGAAGAGTAGCCCCCGCTCGCTGCAACTAAAGAAGGTCCACATGCAGCAACAAAGACCCAATGCAACCAAAAATTAAAAAAAAAAAAAGACTGAAACTTCTGTTCTGCCAGCAAAGCCTCCTGCCCCATGGAACCCAGGGGCCGTGTCCTGAGATGTCCACACAGCAAGGAATGGACAGTGGCTTCCAGCCAACAGCCAGAAGGGAGCCAAAACCCTCAGTGTGAAAAGCCACAAGGAACCAGTTCCTGCCAACAGCTGCTTCAGACCCTCCCACTGTCTCAGGGGAGCCCCCAGCCCTGGCTGACACATTTGCAGCCTGCAGCAGAGGACTCGGCTAAACTATGCCTGGATTTCAGACTCCCAGGAACGTGTGCTGGTTAAGCCTCTGAGTTCTGGGGGAAGATGTTTTGCATCAAGAGGTAAGTGACACAAAGGCAGAGGTATTTGGAGCAGAGACAGATTTTCGAAAAGAGCCTCCGTTTCATCTCTGGTGGGTTACAGAAGTAAAGATGAGGATGCTTGCAGTACGGGGGGTTTCTGGTGCCTTGTATTAGGGTGTGTGGCCCTAAAGAGGTCTGTGTCGGTATTTCCTGCTGGACCCAATCTTCCCGAAGGAACAAAGCTTTTCAGGCAACAGCTCTCCGTGGGGCACCAGCCAGCCCCGCTGGCTGCAAGGTTTATGGGGAAACATCCCATCCATACCTCAGAGACTAAGGCAAATTGTTACATCAGTCACGCTCCTGTTTCCTCTGCGTCCGTCTTTTTTAAAAAACAATCTCATGAACTTGGACCTCCTTCTGGATTTCGGTTCCCTGTTCACCCAGACACCCCTCAAGATGTGGGTGTCAGAAGATGTCCTGACCCAGCCTTGATAATAGAGAATCCTGCCTGTGACATTGAGTCTCTGTCGGCCCTTCTTACCTCCACGCCTAGGAAGACACAGATTTCTCCGGAGCAGGAAAATTGAACTTGGCCTCCCGTTAACACTCACGGCTAGGGATTTTTTTATTTACTTATTTATTTTTGTCTTTAGTTAAAAAATGCTATGCAGAAGAGATGATCTATTTTGCAAGTGGAAAAATACTGTACACACAGAGACACACGCACGGAGTGTGGTGCTATATCTGTAGGTGTGAAGGGAGGCAGTAAAGTGTCAGCTCAGCTCACCTGAGTCCAGATCGGAGGCTCCTCCCCCAGGTCAGGAGCCAGCAAAGCGCTGTCTACACCAGCTGCAGCTTCAGGCTGGGAACTGAACTACGGTCAGGGGTGTCTGTGATCCAGGTGCACACAGTCCCACCCTTGGGATGCAGGTCACGTTCCCTCCCTGATCGCTGCTTTGTGGCCCCGGAGCTCTGGGATGCTGGGGGTTCCAGGGAGAGCTCTCAGGAGAAAAGGGAGTGAGGAAGACAGAGCAGGACAGGAGAAACAGCCCAGCAAGGATGTGACCTTTGCAGCCTGATCCCTTGGGGAGGCCTGGCGCCTGCCTTGCACCGCTGAGCTGGTCTTTTGTACAATGTCATTGCCTGTCGGCTGCCTGAGCTTGGGGATATGTGGGGTGATATCCCAGGCCAGGCAGCTTGCATAGATCTGAGCCCATCACAAGGAAAAAATGTTTTTCTATTTCTTTAATTTGGAGAATTTGAATCATCAATATGAAAAGATGAATCTTATCACTGTTTCATGACGTAAGTCAAATCATTACGCCATACGCCTTCAACTGTTCCAGTGCTGTATGTCAATTCTATCTCAATAAAAATGGAAGAAGACATAAAAATTTAAAAAACGTTTTTAAATAAGAAAATGGAACCGTTTAAAAATGTGAAAGCCGTTCTTAGCTTGGGGCCATAACGACCCAGTTTAAATTTCATCTCCTGCTGGAATACTTAGAAATAAACCCTTCCCAATTCTATCTCGTTTACCCTTAATTTGGTCAGCACGGAGGATGTAGCTTGTGCTACAAGGAGTTTTTTTTTTTTTTTTTTTCGTATCAAGTTAAATGTGTGTCACCCAAAACAAGCTGCACGAGGCTGGCCCTCCATCTCCCGGACAGGAGAATATTCACAAAGTTTGGTTCCAGGATCCTGTACATTTTATAGATATAACCGCCAAGGAGGTGAGTGAGGACGGTAAAAATAGCAAAATGCAGACACAACTCGAAACGCCCAACCCTCCACGTGGTGATTACTTAATTCAAGCTCCCGCTTCCCATCAACTGTCAGGTCGCCCTGTTCAGACAATGAGTCATGGAATTCCAACACCGATAACAGCTCCTACAACGTAATTTGGGTTGTAGATCCCAGATAGAGGACACCACGCGCGTCCCTTCTGAAAGCCAGGCGCATTTTTATTAGTCACGGTTTTGCATTATTGACGGCTCCCTTTAATTAGACTTGAGGAATGAGGCGTTAGATCAATGCCAAAGCCTGCGTTGTAGAGTAACTTAAAACAGGAGCTGAAAGGAACCTGTATCCTTCTGGCACCAAGCGTGAGCTACGATTTTCTCTTTTTCTGAAGCCCTCCAACCATGTTGAAGTGCTCTTCACATACAGGCTTAGAGATATACCTGGAGAACGATTTATCAATTTGAGCTATTTTATCGCTAATAAACTCCGGGAGAATGGGACACACATTTTCTCTGGGTCTCTCCTCTTCGTTATGGAGCTGTTTTCCTTACAGTTCGTTGAAAGGCTGGAATGAACACAGGGATGAAGGATTTTCCATCATCTTGTTTCACGTAAAATCCTCCCACCTTTTTCTTCTTCCAGGTTTACTGAGATAGAATTAACACACAGCACTGTATAAGCTTAAGGGATACGGCATAGTGACTTACATACATCGTGAAATCATGACCACATAACTTTAGTGACCATCCATCATTTCATAGAGATACAAAAGAAACAAAATAGAAAAACTATTTTTGCTTTTCTCGTGATGAGAAATCTCAGGATTTACTGTCTTAACGACTGTCATATATAACACAGAGCAGTGTTAATTACTTGTATCATGTTTATAATATTGAACATTACATCCCTAGCACTTATTTACCTTTTAACTGGATAAAAGTTCCTTTGGGTCACCTTCCTCCAATCCCACCTTCCCCTACCCCCTGTCTCTGTAACCACCAATCTGATCTCTTTTCCTAAGAGTTTTTGTCTGCTTTTGAAGTATAATTGACCTACAGTACTTTTAGTCCTTGTTCTACGACATAATGATTCAATACTTCTGTACACTGGTCCACTTTCTAAGTTACCCAGCTTTCACGTGTTTCTGGGTTTATTGGAACTACAATTTCACTGGGGAATGACCATCCCCAAACTGGTTTATTTTATTTCATCTGCCGCATTTACCAACGTTAATCACCACCAATTATTTGTACAACCTCCTTGTGTTCCTTCAGATAGGGGATCAATAAAAATCAACCCATGGGAGCTATACTTGAATGTATGAACATTTATATCCAGCATACTGGCCTATTTCAAACATTTAAAAATCTTTCCCAGACGTGTTTCTAACTCATGGCTTTTCTCTGTTCCTAATCTACGTTTTGAAATAAATTTATAACATTATACCACATTTTATCAGACCTGAATACATGATCCATGAAATAGCCACGCCTCCATCCCCCACCCCTCAAATATTTTGCAATTAAAATTGTACTTTTACTCCAAACGTTTTACCCAAACGTATTTGTTTTTAGCGGAAAGATTTTTGGTGGCCAAAAATAATTTTCGTTTCTTTTTTTTTGGAAATAAACGAATCCACCCACCGCAAAAGCTCTGTTTCAGCTTGATAAGGCATTCCGGCGTTTGCAAAACACTTTCATCCTTGCAGCAACGGGGAAATCGGCAGCTATGCCAGCATGACACTCTCGCACATGGAAACGTTCTCAGTTGAAAGCGGCCCGGGTGGCACTCTGATGCGTCTCCTGGCAGCACGGGGCTGGCCTTCATAAACACCCGCCAAGGGGATGGGGCTTCCGTGGAAAGCCTGCCCGTGTATCCTACATGATTCCATAAGCTGCTTACCACTGAAGGTTTTCTGTGTCTATTCACCTTCAAATAGGGGTCCATCCTTTTTTTTTTCTTTTTTTGACTTAATTTTTTCCAATTGCAAATCTTTTTTCTTCTTTGTTTCTGTTTCTAATTGACGTCTAGTAGATTTACAGCGTTGCGTTAGTTTCAGGTGTACAGCACAGTGATTCAGTTATACAGCACAGTGATTCAGTTATACATATATATCTACTCTTTTTCAGATACTCTCTCATCATTTTAATGTTTCTTTCTTCTTCAATGTGTGCATGCCAACCAATTTTCTCTTCTCTCCTTGGGGGATGCGTATCACAACAGCGGGGTCCTGGTAAAGGGTTAACCGATTATCCAGGAAAAAAAAAAGAAATGCTGGTCCGTCTCTGGAGCCAGTTTCTGGGGTGTAAACACGGCCGCCCTGGTTGAGGTCGTGGAGCATGGATTTGGGACATGATGAGCCGTGTTGGGCCCCAAGGGTGGGTAGGAGCTGGTTCTATCACCTCTCCATTAAGGTGTCGACAGGGGAGACGGATGAGACGCCTAAGGGGGCTTTGGGATGGGAGACACATAACCCCACAGGTGATTCGTTCCACGGGTATGACTGGCCACGGCAGGGGGGTACCCCAGGGGAGACGGTATCCCACAAACCTGGGAAGATGTATGTGGACTTGCCTCACCTCCCGATAAGAATCTGCCTCTCTCATAGACCCTCAGTCCATCCGTACCGGAATCACCAAGTCCGTGTAGGTATCACCACCTCAGCTCACAGGAGACCCTAACAGAGTCCCACAGTTGCCCGTTGGGTTGACTAAGAAGATGCAGAGTGTCGTGGCCATACTAGGAAGTGTGAGGGAGAAAGTGTGAGCTGGGCTGGATGCAGCTCCCACCTGGGACTGGACAGAGCTACCCTCCGTCCAGTGTCATGACACCCACACCTGCACAGGTAAGTCAGTGCAGGTGCTGGGGCTGGAAGCTACCTGTGCACACAGAACACAGTGGAAGGGGCTTCCCTGGTGGCGCAGTGGTTGAGAATCCTCCTGCCAATGCAGGGGACACAGGTTCGAGCCCTGGTCCGGGAAGATCCCACATGCCGTGGAGCAACTAAGCCCGTGCGCCACAACTACTGAGTCTGCGCTCTGGAGCCCGCAAGCCACAGCTACTGAAGCCTGCGCACCTAGAGCCCACGCTCCGCAACAAGAGAAGCCACCGCAATGAGAAGCCCACGCACCGCAACAAAGAGCAGCCCCCGCTCGCCGCAACTAGAGAAAGCCCACGCACAGCAACGAAGACCCAACGCAGCCAAAAATAAAATTAATTAATTGGTAAATTTATTAAAAAAAAAATACAGTGGGAATATTGGAGGGATGTTCAACACTGCCTCAGAATGTTCTCTAAGACTGAGGAGGTGAGCATCCCTGAGGGGTATTTAAGAGTGTGTACAACGAAATTAAAGCAAAAGGGCCAGAGGACCCTGGCTGCTCTCTCACTGGGTCCATCTTCATCCTAAACTCCTAGACAAGCTTCATCCCCAAGCAGTGCACTGGCTACCTGGACCCCACAGAGTTCCTCACCTCCCTTGGAATGCTATTCTCCCTGGCAGAAAATGTGTCTTTTTTTTTTTTTTTAGTCTATAACATGTATATCTGGTCAACCAGACAAATAAGCTAATTGTGTGAGAAAATGCTGTCAAAACAGAAATTGCTTTTCGTCGTAGAGTCTTAGGAAACGTCTGCGCAAGTTTTTTCTTTTAATGACACTTATTTTGATTTGGGGACTCAGAATCTACCAGATCGCAGAAAAAAATAAATGCAGAAAATAAATCACACTTGCACAGTTCTGAGACACGTGGGTCTCGCGCTTGGGAGGGATGAAACGCAGGCTAAGGGTGATATTTTTTTTTAAAGGGATGTTTATCTATTAAATATGTTCACATATATTTATTTGGCAAACAACTTCAGTAAATAAAAAAGCATGTATTTATAGAATGCAGGCCTAGGAGTCTTCTCAGCAACCAGAGGTTGCAGATCGGGTGAGCTGAATGGTCCATGGGGATGGCGCACTGTAAGAAGCAGAGAACTGCCCTCAGCATTCAGCAGAGGCTTCCACAGGAACCACCGGATTCTTCTCTCTGTGTCCTTAAGTGTTTTCCAAACTACACCAAGCAAAATTCCTTCCAACACAAATAACTCAGGACACTCATTGCCGTGTCAGCAGGGAGTAACAGGGGCTCTGGGGATCAAAACACGTGGGAAACACGGGGCTGCAAAGAGTGAGCTATTATTCATTTCAGCAAGATGTCTCTGTCTTTTCTTCGCGCAAGTGCAATGAAATCTTTCCAGGGAAGAGAGATTATGATACGATCGGCAGCTTTCCCCAAACCAACCTGGCCACAGAACACATTGAGGAGCATTTCACTCCAATCGGATTCCAGGGAACAGAACCAGTAACATCCGAAGTTCGTTACCCTGTAGATGAACGCTACTGTTTGTATAGAGTTAGATACTGTTTGTTAGATACTGTTGAGGTAACTTCGCACAGGAGTAGAATCCCTTCTCCAAGAGGCTGCAGGTAGGATATAAATATACCACGTGCCCTACATCGAAATATAAGATGCACGTTACATATGTAGGTACGCTTCACGTGCTAAAAGCTTGAGTTATCAAAGGCTGACACTTCCCCTTAACCAATGGCTTTCTTGTCTTCCTCCAAGAAAACCTTGTCTCTAGAACAAGGTCTTCATAACTTTCCAGAAGTTCTGCGTATGTCCAAAATACGTTAAGAAAGACATCGAGGTTTCCAGTAAACTTCTATATGCATGGAGCGAAACAGCAGGAGATTTCCAGGCAAGTCTAGATGCTTGGATGTCCTGGAACCTGTGAGTAAAAACTTTCCTGCTTGAATGCCGTACAAGAAAGAGCATGGCCATACCTTCAGGTATCTTTGGTCACTGAATTAACAGGAGGGTGAATGAAAGGGGGGCTCAGGAGCTGTCCTGGAAATGACACATTCCACAAACACAGCCCTGTTTCTTCTCCTCTGAACCGTGGCATTTCTGAAAAGGATGCAGGTGATGTTGCCCCTTTGTCCTGCAGCATCTCCGTCTTTCTCAGAATTAGGCTTGGGAAAGGCAGGTCATGCTTGGAAGATTTCAGACTTCGGCCAAGGAAAACCCCCAACTCTTCATTTTCTCATCATTCTGCATGTTGGGGTACAGCTACAGTCCCAATGAACAGGGGACAGTGGGCACAGCCTCTCACGGGCTAATGGGTCAAGGAGTTGTGGAAGGTGATGAGTGTCTTCCAGGCATTCAGCAAACTCCCTGCTCTCCTTGAATGAGCTCAGAGTCCACCATCAAATCAAGGTCCCTGTATGCGCCAGCCCTAAAAGATTTCCGGGGAACTGGGGACAATTTTTCAAAGATAAAAACCACCATGCTACAGGGAATACAGCCAATATATACATATATTTTTTTGCGGTACGCGGGCCTCTCACTGCTGTGGCCTCTCCCGTTGCGGAGCAAAGGCTCCGGACGCGCAGGCTCAGCGGCCATGGCTCACGGGCCCAGCCGCTCCGCGGCATGTGGGATCCTCCCGGACCGGGGCACGAACCCGCGTCCCCTGCATCGGCAGGCGGACTCTCAAGCACTGCGTCACCAGGGAAGCCCCCCAGCCAATATTTTATAATAACTATAAATGGCGTGTAACCTTTAAAAATTGTGAATCACTATATTGTACACCTGTACCTTATATAATATGGTACAGCAAGTCTACTTCAACTTAAAAAATCACCATGCTGAAAGTCAGTCAGTCAGCCTGACTCAAAGCCCGTTTCTTGGACCACCTGCTGCAGCCGGTGACCAGGAGCTGGTTACGGACATAGCATCTTGACCCTATCCTGATTGGCTGAAGCTGACTCTGGTTCATAAGACCCCTGGGTGATTCACTCTACAAGGATATTTGCTCTGACCTGTCATATTTTAAGAGATGAATCAGTCTCCTGTTGCTGTCGTAACAAATTACCACCTACTTTGTAGCTTAAAGCAAAGCCAGCATCTTCTTTTATGGTTCTGGAGAAATGCCTAGTTAGGTTTCCTGCCCATTTTTTGATTTTTTTTTTTTATTGAATTGTATAAGTTCTTTGTATTCTTTGGAAATTAAGCCCTTGTTGGTCCCATCGTTTGCAAATATTTTCTCCCCTTCCATAGGTTGTCTTTTCATTCTGTTGATGATTTCCGTTGCTGTGCAGAAGCTCATAAGTTTGATTAGGTCCCCTTTGTTTATTTTTGCTTTTATTTCTATTGCCTTGGGAGACTGATCAAAGAACACATTGGTACAATTTATGTCAGAGAATATTTTGCCTATGTTCTCTTCTAGGAGTTTTACGGTATCATACCTTATATTTAAGTCTTTAAGCCATTTGAGTTTATTTTTGTGTGTGATGTGAGGGTGTGTCCTAACTCCACTGATTTACATGTGACTGTCCAACATTCCTAACACCACTTGCCAGAGAGACTGTCTTTTCTCCATTGTATATTCTTGTCTTTGTTGTCAAAGATTAATTGACCATAAGTCTGTGGGTTTATTTCTGGGCTCTCTATTCTGTTCCTTTGATCCATGTCTGTTTTTGTGCTGATACCACACTGTTTTGATTACTGTAGCTTTGTAGTATTGTCTGAAGTCTGGGAGGGTGATGCCTCCAGCTTTGTTCTTTTTCTTCAGGATTGCTTTGGCAATTCTGGGTCTTACGGTTCCATATAAGATCCAGTGATTTTTTAAAATGACACCCCAAATAAATATTCTCAAATCTCAAAGGTTAGGTAGTGTGATACTGTGATTTGGCATAAGAAACAAATATTTGTTCCTCATCCCAGTTGCTGGGTGATGCTGATGCTGCCAGTCCGTGGACCACTCCATGTGTGGTTATGTGCGTAAACACACTGCAGAGAACAACCTAGGCTGGAAATGGTAGCAAAGTGAAATCTGGAGTTTTACTTAACTTGGGAGATGGATTTGGAGCTTGGGAAAGCCTCTCCCCTGACCTTCAGTAGGAAGTGAACACACCCAGACAATTTATCACAGAGCAGATGAGGTGAACATCCCAGATGGATCAGTTCAAATGCATCAGTAAGACCAGCAACAACCAAGAGCATGCATGGCCTCCCGACAGGATACAGGAACAATTGCATCACTTTCCTCTGTGCCTGTGTGTGGTTTTGTCCCTGAAGAAGAACAGCTCATGTGACGAAGGGCTGATTAGATCAAGCCAGGGGGGGAAGGCTTACAAAAGGGGCAGGGGTTAGTCGATCGTGGCAGAAAAAAGGAACTTTTATCAAGTCCAAACCCCAATCAGTTTTAAAGAGTAATTAGCTGTGTACACAGCAAATGAAGATTGAAAGGGATTTACACTTTGTTTTCATTAATTTTAAAAGTGAGTCTTGCTACGTTGATGCTTTTAGAACTCACCGTTGAAAGAGGCAGAGTCTGCACGGGAAGCTCCCTGAGGACTTCGTGGAAAAAACCCAGAGCTCCATCCTGCACTGAGCAAAGTGCATTTTCCCAGCGGGGCTCAGGGCCCCACTTTAAAAAGGGGAGTCTGGAGGCAAGTCCTTGCCCACGCTAGGAGGGGATGATAGAATTCTCTAGGATCTAGATGCTAAAAGGCCACCTTTCACTGGCTTTCTGCTTCAGGGGTGGGGAATGATTCATTTAATCCAGGATAAATAGCTATTTAAACTTACCTAGGTAGACTGGTCAAAGATACATTAAGGTGGAGATTCCAAAAACAAACATATTATACTATAAAGGTGTCTTTTATTTAAAAAATAAAAGAGAAAGGAAAAGACATGAGATCTTCCAGGCATTATGAAATGAGCAACGTTTAGAATATCAGGTAATCCATCCTCATTCCAAATGTCTGCCAACACGGCATAAACATTATTCCTCTATTTTCCAGTTTCTAGGGTACAGTATGATGCTGCAATTGTTGGGACTTGGACAGAGATGAAGCAGTGAGTAACAGTCAGTATGGCAACCCACTGTTTCCAATTTCCTGAACCATCGGGAGAATATAATCCGTCTCTTTGGTAATATTTATGAACCATAACTTGAGAATTTTTATTACAATTCCACATGCCCAACATTTATTCTCTTCTATCTAAAGTCATGGCAACTCTGGAATCTAATTGTTTTTCTCTGGAACAAAAAGCCAAGCAGAGAGAATGTAAAGAGACTTACGGGTATTCCACAGAATATGTTTTGTGATTTCTCTGCATCATGAACTGGGCTCTCTCTCTCTCTCTCTCTCTCTCTCTCTCGCTCTCGCTCTCTCTCTCTCTCCAGGGGACTCTATGATTCTCTGGTGTACCTGGGAACCCAGGCCTCTTCCAACCAACTCTTTTTCTTCCCTTGGATTTATTCCTCAGTAAAACTAAGAAAAGCCCCAGAAAGGGTCTGCAGAATGATCCCCTCTAAGTCATTTCATTCATTCATTCATGTGTGCATTCATTCACGAAGTGAACACTGATAACCTAGGTTGTGCCAGCTATTGAAGGATGCCTGCATATACATGGGTATAAATATTTGATCTCAGAAAGTAATAGGTACATGGATGGAATAACAAATAGATGGATGGGTGGCTGGGTGGGTGGGTAGGTGGACGGATGAATGGATGGATCAATGGTTGGGTGGATAAATGAATGGATGGATAGATGGATAGATGAATTGATGGATGAATGGGTGGATAAATGAATAGATAGTTGGGTAGATAGACGATGGGTGGAAGATTCTCCAATTTCTGGTTTACTGCCACCCCCTTTCCATCCTTCAGGCTGTTTGCTAGTGCCAGACGGGCAGGATGGGTGGTTCCATGCAGAGATTATGAGTCCATATGCTGTTGTCAGCAGCCCCAGGTACCAGCTGTGTTACCTTGGACATGCAACTCAACCTCTCTGCCCCTCCACTGTCCTATCTTTACAGCAGAGGTATCCACAGTGCCCCGCCTGATAGGATTGTCATGGGGAATTTGTGAGAAAATCCGGGTCCACAAGGCACAGTGAGAGGTCAGTACATGACACGACAATTGAGAGAGTGGTCAGTAGATGTATCCCCTCAAAGGGACTTGAGATCACTACTCTCAGGTGGCCCCGGAACAGGGCAAGTTCTTTTCCAACTGAAAACTCCGTCAACTATAGTGTGAAACCGAATGATCCCAATTTTAAATTTACATCTCCTTCCACAAGAGCAAGGGGAGCCTTGGAACAGTCAAACACGTCGCAGAAACACGGACTTGTCCACCCAACTGGGGAAGATGAATAATCCTGTACCAAACACAAGAAGAACCATGAGCCGTCCCCACTCAGACGGATGAACACAGCAAACCACAAAGCAAGTGAGAATGTCCTGGGGATTAATGCATGGGCCCCGCAGCTGGATACACGGAGCTGGAGTCACGCCTGCTCCTAGCTGGTGCTAAGTGGGCCAAATGACTTACATCCATCAGCTCCCCAATCTGTAAAAGATCAGGGACATCCCTCCCTGGCTGGCAGGGGTGAGAAGGATTACATGAGGTTACGTCCACCCTGGCAGCCGGCGCTGACGATTACATGGTGTGGATGATACAGTCTTACTTTGCTGTGTGCTGCAACAGAAACTGTGCTAAGAGGAAATGTCAATGCCAGACTCATGCCTTGCTTTCCTCTCTTCAAATCGATTCCCAAAAGTGGATCTGTCTACTTCTTCCTCATGTTTTCTTTCTTTTTTTAATTGAAGTATAGTTGATTTACCATGTTGTGTTAATTTTTGCTGTACAGCAAAGTGATTCAGTTATATATATATATATATATATATATATATATATATATATATATATATATATACATACACACACTTACATTCTTTTTCATATTCTTTTCCATGATGGTTTATCCCAGGGTATTGAATATAGTTCCCTGGGGTCTACAGTACGACCTTATTGGTCCTTATGTTTTCTCTTACGTTTCCCCACAACACTAAGCTTTTTCGAAACGTATGAATACTCTTTTTTTTTTTTTTTTTTTTTGCGGTACGTGGGCCTCTCACTGCTGTGGCCTCTCCCGTTGTGGCGCACAGGCTCCGGACGCGCAGGCTCAGCGGCCATGGCTCACGGGCCCAGCCGCTCCGCGGCATGTGGGATCTTCCCGGACCGGGGCACGAACCCGCGTCCCCTGCAACGGCAGGCAGACTCTCAATCACTGCACCACGAGGGAAGCCCCCGTACGAATACTCTTGATCTTATACTCTTTTTCTCTAAACTATCGATATCGGCCCCAAATATGTGACAATAATCATCTTAATGCTGTTTTTCCTTTGGCTTGAAACTTATGACAAGAATACTGGGTATGCCAGCCATAAAAAAGAATGAAAAAATGCCATTTGCAGCAACATGGATGCAACTAGAGATGATCATACTGAGTGAAGTAAGTCAGACAGAGAAAGACAAATACCATATGATCTCACTTATATGTGGAATCTAAAATATGACACAAACTTATCTATGAAACAGAAACAGACTCACAGACATAAAGAACAGACTTGTGGTTGCCTAGGGGGAGAGGGGTGGAGAGGGATGGGTTGGGAGTTTGGAATTAGCAGATACAGACTAGTATATATAGGATGGATAAACATCAAGGTCCTACTGTAGAGCACAGGGAACTCTACTCAATATCCTGTGATAAACCATCATGGAAAAGAATATAAAACAAGAATGTCTCTGTGTGTATAACTGAGTCACTTTGCCGTACAGCAGAGACTGGCACAGCATTGTAAATCAACTCTACTGCAATTTAAAAAATGCTACTAAAAACAAGAATACTCGGTATGCGGTAGTCAAGTGCATGTGAGGGTCCCCAAAAGAGAGAGTTTCTCATTGGGGCTGCTTGTGGGTGAGGGCAGGGTTTCTGCGAACCCCTGGTAACTTGTGCAGGACTTGGTTGGGTATGAGAGTGTGCGTTTTCCATTCATGTCCAGAGTTTTCACTGACTCATGACTGTCTTCCCATCTTATCACAGCTGACCCAGCACACATAACTCCAACCTCTAACCAACTCTTTTCGATCGCCATTCAGAGTTTCAGGCAAAGCGCAAGATCATTTTTTTTTTTTTTCAACATAATAAGGATTCAAGAACGGTGTAAATTCTTACCTTGTTCTCTAGCCTTCCGGGATAAACGTACACAACACGACTTAGACATTCCTGCCCCCTTCGTTCAAAAATGTTCACGCAGGGGCTTCCGTGGTGGCGCAGTGGTTGAGAGTCCGCCTGTCGATGCAGGGGACACGGGTTCGTGCCCCGGTCCGGGAAGATCCCACATGCCGCGGAGCGGCTGGGCCCGTGAGCCATGGCCGCTGGGCCTGCGCGTCCGGAGCCTGTGCTCCGCAACGGGAGAGGCCACAGCAGTGAGAGGCCCGCGTACCGCAAAAAAAAAAAAAAAAAAAAGTTCACGCAGGGCTTCCCTGGTGGCGCAGTGGCTGAGGCTCCGCCTGCCGATGCAGGGGACGCGGGTTCGTGCCCCGGTCCGGGAGGATCCCACATGCCGCGGAGCGGCTGGGCCCGTGAGCCATGGCCGCCGCGCCTGCGCGTCCGGAGCCTGTGCTCCGCAATGGGAGGGGCCACAACAGTGAGAGGCCCGCGTACCGCAAAAAAAAAAAAAAAAAAAAAAATGTTCACGTGCATCTACTGTTTTTCTAACTTTGTTCCTTGGTGAACTTGAACTATGCAGAAGAATGGTAAGTGGCACATGTCGAGGGCTTATATTATGCCATTGTTTTTAAACATATTCCATACACATTAACATGTCACATGGTCCTTAAACGGCAGGCGGCATAGGATATCCATTTTCATTTCTTAAGTTGGGTACCCCAGGTGTCCCAAGGATGAGATGTTCCCTCCTAGGTTTAAGCCACGGCAGCCTGATTCTAGACCATGCTCTCAGCCGGGATGCTCTGCTGGAGGGCCCCTGAACCCCTCCACGGAGGGATGCTGTCCATCTTCCCCCAGCTGCATGAAAGTAGAGGGATCTCACCAGCAAAACGGTGATGACTCGTGGGGTACACTCTAAGATATCCCCTCGTTCAGGACCCCCAGGTGTCTCAGCAAAATGCACCCTGAAAATATGAGGGGGGCTGTCTGCCTGTGGGGCTCTTCCCCACCGATGCTTGTTCAGCTTCTGACCAAGCCCTATGTCACCACCGAGCCAGCTGCTTCTTGTATCCTCCCCGGTCCCTTACATAAGCCATCCTTGGCCCCTCAGCCCACCATGCTGAAACCCCTTTCCCAGGGGAAAAGGCCCCCCACCCAGCCTCTTCAAACACTGCATCCTTTAGTTGGGAGTGTAGAGAGAGAGATGATCCCTGAGCCCAGATTTGCCGAGATGTTCCTTCTTTGGATTAATATGAAAATAAGTGCATTATAAGCACAAGAGGGTTTTTTTTTTCTTTTATCCAATTAAAATCATGCTCATTCAATATGCCTTGGGACTTCCCTGGCGGTCCAGTGGTTAGGATTCCGTGCTTCCACTGCAGGGGGCCCGGGTTCGATCCCTGGTCGGGGGAACTAAGATCCCACATGCCGGGCAGTGTGGCCAAAAATATTTTTTTTTAAATATGCCTTTTCCAACTCCATTCCTTAGCCCTTCCACCCTGTTCTGGGCTGGGTCACAAGATTACTCTGCATCTTATGTGTGTCCTCCTTGTGGGGCAGCTCACAGATGAGGCAGGTGCGTGATGAGAATTGAGACCAGCAGCTCTAGAGAGGAGTATTCTCCAACTCAAGGGCGGTGACCTTCCTGAATCCTCCTGAGATACAGGGAAACCAGACCTCGTTTAGGAAAATGACATCAGAATAATAGCTCTTGTGTGAAATCACCATCCAGTTTTGCCATTGCTTTTTTGTTATGGTTGTTTTCATAGAAATTACACCCTTTCCCACCTACGGAAAAGCATCTGAGAGGCGTCTCATTCTACAAGATGCACAGAGACGAGGCTATGCCCACCTCGTGTGATAAACACCTTTCCGCCCTTGGCTATCTCTACAGGGTCAGTGAATTCTCTGTGCCTCTTCCAAGTGCCACGCTGCTAGCTGCACACACACCCGGGTTCCGTTCCCACTACGAGACAAAGAGCTGTAGCCATGCTGTGCGGTTTCAAAAATATTTTATTTTCTGGAATAGCCATATGTCTGGAAGAGCTTTGTCTTTATTGCCCATCTCCACACAGGGAGACGGAAGCTACGACGAGAGAACAGAGGTGCAATACGTCACACCTGCAGGACGGAATGACGGGAGTGTTTGGGAGAATGTATAAAATGCTCACCAGGGTGCATGAGGACAGGTGGGGGGCAGGGGTTGGCGATGCCGGGTTGCACACTGCCGAGCACATTCATCGAGACGTGCACGCACCCCACAGCGCGGGGGGAGGGCGGCCCTGAATTTTCACCTGGGCCCCCTCAGAGTTTAAACAGAGTGGAGGGAGAAACCTGCTACCAGTCCTCCGCGGCTGCCACGCTGGGCAATGCAAGTCTCACCCGTGATGTGACGTCCAAAGTGCCTGCTGCATCGTTTACAGTTGCAAGAGAAGTAACGCTAGGCTTGTTTCTAGAATGTTCCAGGACGCTCTTATTTCATGTGCAGAGTCTCTTGTCGGTATTTTATAAGGATGCCCCTCTCCTTCCGGATCATGGGCTCTGCTCACCGCAACAGACGGATAGAAAGACTCGGGGTACGTTGGCAACAAGGATGGTGGGGCGTGTCTTGTCTGTGTCCCCTCGCGCGTCTGCCTGCTGTGTACACAAGAGCAAGCCCGGAAGCTCTGGGCCTGCTTGCATATGCCGTAGGGCATGGGCTTGCATCTGAGACTGAAGAGGGTCAGGCACCAGCTGGACCTACCTTCACGACGGCATCATCTGAACCCGATTGTTCTCTGGACTTGCCTAGTCAGGAATAACAGTAAACACTTCCACTGGGCTGCCCCACTGACCACAGGAACCCCTGTGACTATGCACAACGGGAAGGCGGAGGAAAACTTCACAACACGGAGTGGGCCGGGGGGCGGGCGGGCAGGAATGGCTAGGATGGGACCACAAAGGGGTATGGAGGTTACAGATGCCAGCATAGCCCTGGAGGTGAGAGTTGCCCATAAGTCCTGACCGCCTGGTGATGGCGTGGCAAGATGAGTGATGGGGGATGGCCTCAATCCTCATAGGTGGTCACACCACCCTTCACCCCACAGCGCAGCTGGAACACATGCTGGTTGGCAGACTCCAAGGTAGGGCCGAGCAGGGACCTCCAGGCATCCGACCCTACATCCACATTGGAGTCCTGGCCGGCCGGTGGTCCACGCGGGGCTGTGTTCTCACGACCTCTTGGCTTGTACCTGGAGGACAGGTGAACGGTAGGCTCCACGGGCAACCGGAGCTTCTCTGTCCCTTCAGGGCCCCTAAAGGGTTGGAAAGAGAAGGAAAGACAACAGAAGTGTAAGGGGGAGAACATCAGTGGTGAGCCCACAGGAGCGAACCCCCTTCCACGCTGCTGAGAAGCTTTTCCCCCCAGCACCCACGTCTTCGTTCCTAATATCATGCTCAAATAAGAGGAAACGGGGCTCCCTGGAGAAATGGCTAATTCTAGGACCCGGGCTTAGGAGACACAGGACGTGGCTGGAGTGTCTTCTAGTTCCAGAAAGTAAGGAAATGTTCAAAAATACACAATAATTGGGGCATGTCAGTAGGACACAGAAGATAAAGTGGAAGAGGTCCCAATGGCCAAGCAATTTGAGGCAGGAAATAAAATACTATTGGATTGTAACCCGAAAGAAGAAATGAATCTCCATGTGTCCAAACTGGGAGACATCCATGAGTGAAGAAATAAATAAATGAGGGAGGAAAACTAAACATCCCACGCAGAAAAATTCCAAATAGATGCTGTGCCCCTAAAACGGTGGAATATGGTTTCCTCCTTAAGTGTGGGCTGTTCACAGGGTCTTCCTTCCAAAAGGGTGTGGAATGAGGACACAATAGTAGCTTTGCGTTGGAGACATCTGACTACCTCAGCCAGCTGACCAAGAAGGCCCAAAACGCACAGTGACAAGTCATGTTGATAATATGTCCCTTTGATAAAAGGTGATGAAAAGAGCACTTCACTCCTGTGGGTTTTCTCTCAAAGACCAATCATCCCAGTCTAATAATGAAAAAAAAAAAAATCAGGCAAATCCTAATAGAGGGGCAACCTAAAAAAAGAAATCTAACAAGTGCTCATCAAAGCTAAGGTCATCAAAAACAAAGAAAGTTTTAAAATAGAATTACCATATGATCCAGCAATCCCAACCCTGGACCTATATCCAGACAAAACTATAATTCGAAAAGATGCACGCAGGGCTTCCCTGGTGACGCAGTGGTTGAGAGTCCGCCTGCCGATGCAGGGGACGCGGGTTCGTGCCCTGGTCCGGGAGGATCCCACATGCCGCGGAGTGGCTGGGCCCGTGAGCCATGGCTGCTGAGCCTGCGCGTCCGGAGCCTGTGCTCCGCGGCGGGAGAGGCCGCAACAGTGAGAGGCCCGCGTACCGCAAAAAAAAAAAAGATGCATGCACCCCAATGTTCATAGCAACACTATTCACAATAGCCAAGACATGGAAGCAACCTAAGTGTCCATCAACAGAGGAATGCATGAAGAAGATGTGGTGCATATATACAATGGGATACTACTCAGTCTTAAGAAAGAACGAAAAATGCCATTTGCAGCAACATAGATGGACTTTGAGATGATCATACTGAGTGAAGTAAGTCAGACAGAGAAAGGCAAAAACAAAGTTTGAGACACTGTCACAGCCCAGAGGAGCCCAAGGAGGCATGAGGGTGAAAGTGATAATGGTGTTGTAGGTGGGATCCTGGGACAGAAACGGGACTTGAGGGAAGAAGTAGTGAAACCCAAATAAAATTTGGGGTTTAGCAGGAGAGCCTTGACTCACGTGCCTACATGAATATCATGTTCCGTTCATGGATTATTTCTATCCTTTGTATGGCTGGACCAAACGGAACACAAGATCTGGCCATCAGCGGTGTCTCTGAAGGATGAAGGGATGCTCGGTGAAGCATGGCGGGGAATTCTGGGGCCCCGCTGCTGTCAGGGCACCCAAAAAGGCAGTGACCCGTCACAGAAGCAGCAGCCATGTGTGGTGGTTTGGATGTGTCCCCCGACCAGGAATAGTTCTGGCCAAGTAACCCTACATTTGGGAAACTGGATGGTTGAAACGCTGATGAGCAGAAGAGACAGAGGGGGATTCCTTCAGGGCCAAGGGAGTTCCAGGAATCTCACCCAGAAAAGGGGGGGTGAGCTGGAAGACACTAGGGCATCCGACCCCGAAGCCACCAAGCTCTTCGATAAAGCTTGTCTCCACTGACACGTGCTGTAGGTGTACGATACCCATGGGGTCCAAAGGCTTAGTATAAACACAGCATGTCAGCTATCTCCCTGACGGTTAGTAGACAATTCTAAACGCGTGTATATACCTATAGAATTTTAAAATATAATTTTAGTAAATGATATATGTATGTATATACCTATAAAATGTATAAAGTATATGTATATATGTTTTCGTACATTTCTATAAATTCTGTACACTAAAAAATAGAAACACACGTATCTCTATTAATATATAAATTTACATGTTCATTTATGTATATGCACACACCCATATATACATATATATTGTTGAAATGATACTTTTTTGATATACTGATTAAATAAAATATATCAATTCAATTGATTTCTTTTTTTATAAATTTATTTATTTTATTCATTTTTTTCTGGCTGCATTGGGTTTCTGTTGCTGCGCGTGGGCTTTCTCTAGTTGCGGCGAGCGGGGGCTACTCTTGGTTGTGGTGCGTGGGCTTCTCATTGTGGTGACTTCTCTTGTCGCAGAGCACGGGCTCTAGGCTCGTGGGCTTCAGTAGTTGTGGCTCACAGGCTCAGTAGCTGTGGCTACTAGAGCTGCGGGCTCTAGAGCGCAGGCTCAGTAGTTGTGGCGCACGGGCTTAGTTGCCCCGTGACATGTGGGATCTTCCCGGACCAGGGCTGGAACCCGTGTCCCCTGCATTGGCAGGCGGACTCTTAACCACTGTGCCACCAGGGAAGCCCTCAATTGATTTCATCTTGACCATTCTTGCTTTCTTTTCTCATGTGGCTACCACAACAAGTTTTTCCTTCCAGTTTTATTGGAAGATATAGATATAATGAGATATAATGGACATACAATGCTGTATAAGTTGAAGGTGTACAGCGTGGTGATTTGACCTACACGCACCATGAAATAATGACCGCGATAAGTTTAGTGAACATTTGTCATCTCATCTAGATACAAAATTAAAGAAATAGAAAAAAACCTTTTTTATGATGAGAACTGTTAGTATTTCGTCCCTTAACCACCTGCATATGTGACACACAGCAGAGTTAATTATCCTTCTCATGCCGTACGTTACACCCCTGGTACTGATTTATCTTATAAGTGGGAGTTGGCACCTTGGTGGCTACCAGAAAACGTTTTAATTATTTATGTGGCTTGCACTGTACTGCCATTCGACAGAGCTGTTCTAGACGCTGGAAAAATGGGGTTTCCAGGGGAAAATGCAGGAACGGGGCCCCAGACCCATCAGTGCCATGCTAGGTAGGGCTGTATGCCGGCTGTCATGCCCCTCAGAGGACCCCAGGAGCCCCATGTTCCCTGAGCACAGTGGGCCAGGCGGCCACCTGCCGCCACTCCTGGCCCCTCCACCTTTGCCAGAAAGTGGCCAAAGTCTTTGGCAGTTCGGATCTTCTGGAATCGAGGCAGAACCAGCACCTGGGGGCCCCTCCGTGTTGCAGGTGGGGCAACTCGGAAGTGGATGCCTGGTCCTTGTGAGCCGGGGGATGGGGGCTGCGGTGGGAGCATCCCTCAGACTTTCCCAGTAAATATCTACTGAGAGAGGCTTCTCCTCCTTGGAGCCACTCGAATTTCAGCAGCAAACTCCAGGTACCCCCTCCTAGGTTACAGTAGCTGCTTAGAGACCATCGTGAACGTGCAAGGACGACCACACACACCTCAGCCCCCATACCCGGCACTAATTAATTTGGCTTTTGCAAGG
Source organism: Pseudorca crassidens (assembly GCF_039906515.1). NCBI lineage: Eukaryota > Metazoa > Chordata > Mammalia > Artiodactyla > Delphinidae > Pseudorca > Pseudorca crassidens. The sequence continues at coordinate 2,019,263 of NC_090318.1, forward strand.
AGGCTGACCCATCAGTCCGAACCAGATGTCCCCCGATTACATCCCTGTTATTCGTACGTCTCATCCTTAAGACGGGGTGGGTCGCCACCCATTTCTGTGTCTTCCCAGGACACTGACATTCCCAAGAGGGCTGAGCCTGGCAGGTCCCCTGTGGGGTAATTTGAGGGTCGCAAAGGATGCCCTTCCCGACCAGCCTCGGAGCCTGGCTTCCCACCACGGCAAGGTCCTCCCCGGCTGGCGGATGCTGTGATCCGAGGGGTAACCATGGTCACCTGCACTGTCTCTCCGCCCCCGGTACCACTTCCGGGGGAGCAGGAAGAAGCACCACAAGCAACAGAAGCCAGGGCCGTGGGCTGGCTTTCAACCCCGGACTGAGCATGTGCTCAGCAGAGGATGTAACATCAGGACCCGGCCCGGGGCCTGGCATCACCAGGACCCTCTGAAACACAGCGTCCCGGTGGGCAAGGGGAAGGACTAAGTGTTGCTTCTTGCCTCCTTCTGACAGCTGAGTGAGGGGTTCGGAGCTGCACCATCTCTGGGACCGCTTGGCCTCAACCGTACTGGCTCAGAATTGGAGCAGCCTTTCAAATGGGGGCGGTGACGTGTACGGGAAAGGGTGTCCCCCTGTGGCCGTGCTGATCCAGCCCTGAACCCCCAGACCACAGGGGTGAGATGACGTTCCACTGCCCCAGACACCAGCACGTGCAGCGCTCCTTCCCCAATCCCAGGCCTGCCGTTTCCTCCTAAATGTATTTTTATCCTTTCGATACAATGACTCAAGGCATTTTTGCAGTTATTTCCTTTTTCTTTTTCTTTTTTTAATATTCACATCAGATTTTAATTTGTTATACATTTTCGTAGTTCAGTAAATGTCCTTGATAATGTAAATCAAAAAGTATTATTTACTTGGGAGAAAAAGAGTAATCTGTGTAAAAAGGGGGGGAAGACCAAAATATTTTTATATGCTTATTCAGATACATGGAATTTTCGTGAATTTAAGAGGAATGAAGATATTCAAACAGTAAGAGAAAATCATGACACGTATTTGAGTGTTCAAATGCTTATGTAAGTCTTCAATCCGTCTGGTTTTATAAAACCAAAACTTTGAATACAAACAAAAGCAGAAAAGTTCACATTACCTTTTTATATGTTCCTAAGTATCAAACTGCATCAACTTATTATGAATTTAAAGAACATCACAGATTTTAAAACTAAAGTACAGGAGTGCCTGATTCTTTTTAATTCCACAAATACCTAACATCCCGAAGTAACACGTAAATAAACCTCTACTGCTCAGTGAATGTTTGAAAAATGATCCAACAAACACTGTATGGGAACGTGTACAATCACACCTTTGCCTACGTGTGATTTTTGTTTTGCTTTATTTTCCACTTTTTAAAGATTGTTATTTTATAGTGGGGTATAACTGATCAACAATGTTGTATTAGTTTCAGGTGCACAGCAAAGTGATTCAGTTGTACATAGACGTGTATCTGTTCTTTTTCAAATTCTTTTCCCACTTGGGTTATTACAGAATATTGAGTTCCCTGTGCTCTACAGTAGGTCCTTGTTGGTTATCTATCTTACATACAGTAGTGTGTACATGTCAATCCCAAACTCCTAATTTATGTCCCCCCCCCGTTTCCCTTTGGTGTTTGTTTTCCATTTTGAATGAATACCTCTCTATATCTGCTAGCACAGGGGGCCGCCGGGTGGAAATGATTCATATTCTCCCTTCGTGGAAGATGGGCGTCCCGTCTTAACTCCTTGAGTGCAGTAAACCACTAGTCAAAAAATATACCCTAGGTTCAGAATGGCCATCATCAAAAAATCTACAAGCGATAAGTGCAGGAAAGGGTGTGAAGGAAAGGGAACCCTCCTGCACGGCTGGTGGGAATGTAAATTGGTGCAGCCGCTATGGAGAACGGTATGGAGGTTCCTTAAAAAACTAAAAATACAGCTACCATACGACCCAGCCATCCCACTCCTAGGCATATACCCAGAGAAAACCATAATTCGAAAGGATGCATGCACCCCAATGTTCATTGCAGCACTATTTACAATAGCCAGGGCATGGAAGCAACTTAATGTCTATCAACGGAGGAATGGATAAAGAAGATGTGGTGCATATATACAACAGAATATTACTCAGCCATAAAAAGGTACGAAATAGTGTCATTTGCGGAGACGTGGATGGACCTAAGGACTGTTATACAGAGTGAAGTCAGTCAGAAAGAGAAAGACAAATATTGTATAATATCGCTTCTATGTGGAATCTAGAAACATGATACAGATGAACTTATTGGCAAAGCAGAAACAGAGTCACAGATGTAGAGAACACACTTACGGTTACCAAGAGGGGGTGGGGGTGGTGGTGGGACGAACTGGGAGATTGGGATGGACATATATACACTATTGATACTATGTATAAAATAGATAACTAATGAGAACCTACTGTAGAGCACAGGGAACTCTACTCACGGCTCTGTGGTGACCTACATGGGAAGGAAATCCAAAAAAGAGGGGATATAGGTATACGTACAGCTGATTCACTTTGCTGTACAGCAGAAACTAACACAACATTGTAAAGCAACTGTACTCCAATCAAAATTAAAAAAAACTTACTCTAGGAATGGTTCAGTGGGATAAACAGGAGGTCCTCATTCTGGGACTTTCGCTTGTGACGGAAGGTGACATCCTGATTTCCAGGCCGAGGCTGGGCCTCCCCTGGTTTTGCCTGATTCACCCAAGGAGGAGGTGGGCTGGAAAAGGGCTGGGATGCCAAGGAGGATGGGGAAATATAGGCCCCGAAACAGGTCACCCAGCTCTGGCAGGAAGCAGCCTCTCTTTATAGCTCAGTGGACTAAATAAAGCCCTGAGTGCTGAAGAAGAGACCGAGGAGAGTTTTTTATTCCAGGAGAAGAATAATTATTTCCTAAGTAGAATTCCTTTGGTAAAAAAAACAAAACAAAACAAAAAAAACAGCTCTGCACCCTAGAAACACTTCAAGGAGAAAAAGGGAGCAAAAGATGGCAAACAAGAAAGTGAACCCCAGGCAGAGTGAAATCTCGAGATCCTCATTCCTTTTTTCTTACAATGAGATTTTAGTTTCCACAGAGCATGAATATCCTGGGCCGTCTCTAACCTACCTGAAGAAATTGCAGGAAATTTAAAAGTAACTTAATAAAAACAGAGAAGGCGTTAAATCACAGCCAGTTCTGCAATGAGGTGGTATTCTGTGTTTCTGAAAATCACGGTGCTGGGCAAATCCAAGATAAAAATCAAAGGGTTTCAGAGAAACATGGGATTAGGGTCCTAACACGTGAGAACTCTGTCACAGACACACCAAAAACAATGACCACGAAAAGAGATAGGAATCGAATAAAACGTTAGCACAGCTGTACAACTTCTGCATGGCTATGGTCAGCATACGCACTACAATGCATGTGTTATTCGTAGTTGGTATGTTCTGTAATTGTTGTGGAATTCGACCCTGGAAGGGTCTCAGCATGTGAGTAATGGTGAAGGGGAAATTCACTCGGAACGTTCTAATAACAGACGTGGGTGCATATGACTCAGATACCACACGTGCGGCCGAGGGGGCTGGCGGAGGCCTCAGGGGTGTGTGTGTGTGTGTGTGTGTGTGTGTGTGTGTGTGTGTGTGTGGTACAGGGCTCCTTTCAGCAGGGTGTAATTTTCTGGGCACGTGTAGTATTTCTCAAAGATGAAACCACACACAAGCAAAGACAAATGCCAAAAGATGCTCAAATCATTCTCTGCAACAGTGGCGTCGGAAGAAACTCGTGCTTTCAAAAGAAGCGAGAAAAGAGGAGAATGGACCGTCCGGGGGCCCCCAGTTCAACAAACTGACACTTCTGCTTCTCTCATGACTGTTCATTGCAAGCTCCTCTGTTTACTTGTTTACATTTTTTTTTCCTCTAGAAGTTGATGCAATACACACTGTTTTAAGCCCCTGTTTTGTGATGCATTCCTTCCCATGTCTCTTTCTATCCCCCTCTACTATCTTGTTCAGTCCTTTTTTTGTCTTTGGTTGTCTTGGAATTTTGCGTAGTTGATAACATCCAACACCTATGCTGTCATCATCTCCATGAGATTTGCTCCCTTGGTATCCAAACAGTAAAAGATGAAATGGTGGTGGGGTGGGGAATAATTTAGTCTTCATCCTAATTGTATTCATGCTTCACAAACATGGTGATAACGTAGCAACGAAGAGTCATGTACCAAAGAAGAAAGAGCAATGAGAGACAGAGAGACACTGAGTCCTGCTGACATCAGTTGAGGCCCTGGATCAAGCCATACCTGAAGACTGTCAAGGACATTCCTGTTACATTTAAGAAAATTCAAAAGAGGGCTTCCCTGGTGGTGCAGTGGTTGAGCGTCCGCCTGCCGATGCAGGGGACACGGGTTCGTGCCCCGGTCCGGGAAGATCCCACATGCCACGGAGCGGCTGGGCCCGTGAGCCGTGGCCACTAAGCCTGCACGTCCGGAGCCTGTGCTCCGCAACGGGAGAGGCCACAACGGTGAGAGGCCCGCGTACCGCAAAAAAAAAAAAAAAAAAATTCAAAAGAGTACAAGGACCTACTGTATAGCACAGTGAACTATACTCAATATCTTGTAATAACCTATCATGGAAGAGAATGTAAAAAAGAATACATATGTTTATACATATCTATGTATAACTGAATCACTTTGCTGTACACCTGAAACACAACATTGTAAATCAACTATATTTCAATAAACATTTTAATAAAGAGTAATGTGACACTGCATGGTGGTCGGACTGTTGTGCCTTGGGAGACGCAAGCATGCGTTTGACGTTTCACGAGTGTGGTGAGCCCATTTTCCCAGTGATCCTCCCATGATCACCCCGGGCGACTGGTCGACCTACAGCTTCAACCACCGGATGCACACAGACACCAGCACTGCCTGCTGCGCTTAGACGTCTAAGGAACCACAGCGAGGCGAATGCAGGTGAACGGAAGGCTTGGTCTGGCCCAACGGAGAGTGAGAGCAAAAGCGGGCTCACATCAGCCACTGCTGACCCCGGCAGCCTGCCCTTCAGATCCCCGTTGACCACGTAGCTGGACTCAGTTTTCATCCACGCAGAGGAAAACCCAACAGCACATCCCAGGGTTTTGTAAGGGTCACGTGAAACCATCTTAAACCCACAGGAGGTGCTTAATAGATGCATGGTCCCTGCTCCCAGGCCCCAGAAATCCAACTGGGGGGGGAGTGCTACCTGAAAGACGGGGGCAGGTCCACGTCTGTCACGTCACGGTGGGGATGCGCGTGCCGGACGCCCCGTGGGGGACAGACGCCCCTCCCTGGAAGAAACTGGGAGCTCGGCGTGGACCGCACGTGGCCGGAAGGTCATGCTTTATATTCCGTTTGTGTTTCCTTTTTATTTACATGTCGCACAGACTCCATCTGTGTCGGAGGGCGGGGAGTGACTTATGGAAACATGGTCTGTTAGAGATGGAGCCACTCAGAGGCACAGAAGGGGTTTAGGACATTCCACGGGGACCGTTTTCTTCTTTGCCTGAGCTGCCTTATTCCTGTACGCACAGCCCAGCATCCCAGCCCGGCGTACGGGTTTCAGATGCAGCCTCCTGCATCCCCGCCAGCCACAGGCCCGGCAGCCCCGGCTCCAAGTCAGGGCTCCATCCCGCCCCCCTCCAGCTTCAAATCCACTTCTTTCCCATTTCACTCTGCAACTGTGATTTAGCCTGACACGCGGAGAATACCGCATCTTGAAACGAAGAGGTGAGACGCTCGGTCTTCCTTACCTGCCAACACCTTCGAACTCTGTGATCTGCGTGCCCACGTGTTCTAGAAACATCTGCAATGCAGACCACTTTGATGAACATCTGTGGAGTGGAGCTTGAACAAAGTAGGAACACAGGCTATTGTATGAGGCATTGTGATGGCTTGACAAACATTCTCTGCCTCCTTTTTTTTTTTTCTTTCTGAAGCTGAAAATAGCTTCAGAAGCAACAATCAGATTCCGAAACCCAATTCTTCTCCCCCAAAGTCACTTGTCTTGAATTATAACACGTTTGCTTCTGCCGAAGAATCTTGCTTTTCAGGGATGCGGGAGCTGGGGGATAGGTACATCCGCTCACACAGTATGAAACCCCAGGACTCTACTTCTCCAACCCCGCCCGCCAGCTCACACATCCTGAGCAAAAGTCAACTGCCCAGCAAGCAAACAGCCCCGGTCACTTCTGGGGCAGCCCACAAGAAGTTTCACTGCTACAAAGTTCTTTCTTATATGATTGACAAACAGCGTCCTTCCAAGTGTCATCACTTTTCCCTCGTGCTGGGTCCTCGATGCTCTGTTTCCCCGTTTCCCCTGATGCTTCTGTGCAGACCCAAGGTGCTCACTTCCATCAACGAACTATTCTTTGAAAGAAGCCGAGGTTTCCAGCGGCCACTCTTTGCCTCTTTGGAGAAACCTTCAGTTTGGGGAAGAAAGGGGCGGGAGGCACAGGAGGGAGCTTTGGGGCATCTTTACACAATATACGATGCAAAGCGTAATCCTTGTAGGACACAAAAGTGTTCTCAAAACATATTAGGACACTGTTATTAAAAAAGTGCTGTCCGGGACTTCCCTGGAGGTCCAGTGGTTAGGACTCAGCGCTTTCACTGCCGAAGGCCTGGGTTCAAACGTTCAATCCCTGGTCGGGGAACTAAGATCCCACAAGCCACGCGGTGCAGCCCTACGAACGTTAACTGACAGCTTCCAAAATGTAAAAATAGAGACACACTCTTTTTAAAATTTTAATTGAACTATCGTTGATTTACAATGCTGTGTTAGTTTCCGGTGTACAGCACAGTGATTCAGTTATATGTGTGTGTGTGTGTGTGTGTGTGTGTGTGTGTGTGTCTATATATATATTCTTTTCCAGATTATTTTCCCATATAGGTTATGACAAAATATTGAGTATAGTTCTCTGGGCTATACAGCAGGTCCTTGCTGGTTATCTATTTTATATACTAGGCACACTCTTGAATTCACTTTTTCAAATCTGTATGTCTGATTGTCAATACTTATAAAGAAATAAGTCAAAAGCTTTTTTAAAATGGAAACCTATGTGCTCAACGCCTGTAAATATATATTAAGCAGTTATTTTGTAACCTATCAAAAACAACTTAGAAGAAGAAGATGATTCCTAAGCCCTAAGGGAGAGGTGAAGAGAGAAGCACAATTAAAAATTTTTGGAATGGCACAGCCACGGAGGTGAGCTTTTATTTACAGATACACGTGAGCGTGTGTGCAGGTCCGCGGTAAGAGCTTGGAGACTCTTGGTGACTGGTTTCTTTTCCTTGCGATCTTAGGAAAATTACATAATCTTTTTCTTTTAGCCTCTTTTTTTCTGTTCTGTATAACTGGAATCATCATTAGACTCACGTTGCTGTCAGAAGGATAAAATGCGATGTGAATAGTATCCCTTTAACTCTGTCTGGTACTTTGTAACACCCTCCGTAACTATGAGATGTAGTTGTTATTTATAGGAAGCCACATTTTGTTGTTTCCTTTCAGCAGGCACTCTGGGTTTGTTGCTTGTCCGTAGAAAATTCAGAAGGTGACAGGACAGATATTTCTACCTTGTCACACTCTTTCCAGCCTTTGGAGATCAGCCTCACCACCCCCCCACCCCCGGATTCAGGAGTGATCTTTCTGGGCTCCAGAGAATGATCTTGGTAGAGGTTGCTGTCTTCAGGCAGTTGAGCGGTCTCTTTTTAGACAGTAAACACCCACAGGGTCCCCAGGATCTCGGGGCTCCCTTGGAGAGGTGATGGGTGGAAACATGCAGGCATGGACATAAGAGGGAACAGGGCGCTCCTTTCACGGAAGCAGAGGAAGGTCTCCCGAGCGGCCCCTCTCCGGCCGGAAGCTCCCCGAGCATGACTCTGTCCTTCACCAGTGACGCCTCGGCACTTCTGGCTCCATGACCTTGGGCGAGAAACTACCTCGGTTTGTACCTGAAATGGGAATACTGGCGTCGATCCAGAAGGCCATTTGGGAAGGTCTTCTGTACATCACAGAGGCTACTGTGAACGTGAGGGACCGTGATTTCATTTTGTCTAAAAGGGTCGTGGTTCTGTCCTGGTCTATGTCGGGGTGGGAGGGGGCGAGTGTCTACACTGTGGGCATTACCGTGTCACAGCAAGAGCATTAACTCACGGATTCATTAAGAGCAGCCGACTTCACACACGCCTGGCAATTTGAATCCGGGGACCCTGTGTTTTTGTCCTGATTTTGCGATGACCCTCTCCGCAGAGACAGCAATGATTACGAAGGAGACACATTTCATGGGTCATAGAAATAATATGCAGATGGCTGGTTTCTAATTGATGGGAAGGCACATTCTCTGGGAAATGGAATCAATGCTGATCTGTCGGGATTGAAATGGCGTGTGGGGAAAATAACCCAAGGGAGGCCCAGCATGGACCGACCTGACACGTCACCGGATGGGAATGGGGTCCCGCTCCCGTGTGTGTGTGTGTGTGTGTGTGTGTGTGTGTGTGTGTGGCCAGCACCATCAGCCGTGGGGGACCGACCCTCCGGCCACAGGAAGACACCCTGGATGGTCTCAGTTATGTAATGCTGGGCACTTTTCCTTGTAAAGGTGTTTTCCTACCCCTGCCAGATGGGCCCCACTAGCCCCCAATCACAATGTCCTCCCCCAGGCTCACCGGAGACTCAGGCACCTCCTATGGGTGGCTTCCCCTTTCCTAATCCACTCTCCCGCAGTGTGTGTGTTTGTTGTAATTCTGGCTCCTAATTCACGTGCCGTGCGTGGGATGCAGACTTGTGAGGTACTTCCTCTGGTGGAGGGGGGACAGATTTCAAGGCATCATATTTGGGGATGTGATCACGAATCTTTTAACCTCCTTTCGCGCAGCTAATTCACCTGATACCTAAGGCGCGGCGCTTCAGAAATTTATCAGAAGTATTTGCCTGGTCTGTTTTGAACCCAGCTGAGCAAATCTTAGGCTCTAGCTCTTGAGATGGGGGGTGGGGGCGGTGGGGGCGGTGGACAGGGGAAGGGGACCGGTCTCCGGAGCTGGGGCAGGCCCTCCAGAGATGCATGTGACAGGAGAGCGTTTCCCCAGCCAGCTCCACAGAACGCCTTCAGAATGCATTTGCATTCGGGGCATTGTCTGGGGGGTGTCCTCGGATCTCTCTTCCCTCAAACAGCGTTTGTCATCTTGAAAATGGGTCTCCCCTCCCCGCCCTCCGGGTCCTCAGACACTGGATCTTGGAGACGTGCGCTGGAGGCTGCAGGACCACTCTCCGACTCCGCACCAATTTTAACCGCAGGAGAAAACCCACGCAACGCGCACAAACCCTGATCGCCCCACATCAGACAGGCTCGCTCCCCTTGGGTTTTCCAAAGATTCCGGGGGACGAGGAGTGCCTGCGCTTTCAGTTTCCTTAACCCTCCAGGGGCTGGAAACGGTTAGTGGGAGAGGAATGCACTAACATGAATTGCACAAAGCTGGGCTGCTGAGAGCTGGGGCGGCTCCCTCATGACCGCCGGGACCCAGACATCCCCCTCTGCCCTGATTACCCCAGGAAGACGGCCTAGCCATCTGCAGGTGCATAAACTGGCAGCCTGTCTAAGATGGGTGTTTTTCCTCACGCGTTCCTTCTGCACAGAGACGTTCAGAGAGAGGTATTTTTTTCTGGATAACAAGATATTTATTTAAGTCGCAAACTTGCTCGGCACACCTGGCGGAGGGCAAAGCTTTCCCACTTTCCCTCTCCTCTGGGGTAGGGGGCTAGGGCACCGGGGAGGAATTCCCATCCCCGCGGGTCTGCGCCCCTCGGGGGTGCCTGGGGCGTGAGGAGGGCGCCCCGGGCTTTCGACCCGTTTTCCACTGCTGGCGGGAGGTGTCCCTTTGCGGTGGATTGCGCTCGGCCCCCCCCCGCGCCGCGCTCTCTCCGCACGGCCCGGCGGGGCTGCCCGGGGTCCTCCGCGCGGGGTCCCCGCGCCCGCGGGCCGACGGCTGGGGACCCGGCAGCGCGTGGCAGCAACCGGACGCCCGGCAGCTCGGTCCCGCTCCGCCCCGGGCCGCTGCGCAGGTGGCGACCCAAGGCGGGAGCGCCCGGCTCCTCGGACCCAAGGCGCCGGGCTGGATCGGGGGGCGCCCGGCCCTCCGCACGCCCTCCCGCCGCCGCCTCCCCCCGGGTGGCGAGGCCGGGGCGCGGCGCCCACCCGGGGCCGGTCCCGCGCCGGCACCCCGCGCCCGCCGCGAAGTTGCGGCTCGCCCCCGCCTCGCCCCGCAGGGCGGCCGCCGGAGTGAACTCACCCGCTCTGCCCGCTCCGTCCCTGAAGGTCAAGGCCAGGTGGCTGCGGCGGGCGCGCGGCGGGGCCCGGGGCGGGGGGCGCCGGCGGGCCGCCCCGCCCCCATGCCCGGCGCCGCGGGGGCGCCCTCAGCGCGGCGGGCCCCGGGGGCCGCGGCGCTCAGATGCCGTGGTCGCAGTCCACATCGCGGCAGATGTACCAGAGGATCACGTACAGGATGAGCAGGATGGCGAAGATGAAGAGGGCCACCAGGATCGCCTTGGTCACCGGCGAGATGAGCGACTGCATGGCCCCGGCGGGGCGCGCGGGGCGCGGGGCGCGGCGCTCACGACCCCCGAGCGCGCCCGGAGCCCCGCGCCGGCCCCGCGCCTCATCCGCAGTGCTCCGTGCCGGGGACGGGCGCCCGCCGCTCGGCCGCGGCTGCTCGGGGCGGCTGCGCGCGGGGTCCGACCGCCCGGCGCCGCTCCGGGGCCCGCGCTCCTGCGCTCACCGGGCCCGGCGGCCGCGGGGCTGGGCGGGCGGCGCGGGGGGCGCGGCGGCCATGGGCGAGGACGCGGACGCGGACGGAGGCGGCGAGGCGGCGCGCCCGGCAGGTCCCCGCAAACTTGGGCGGCGGCGAGAAGGCGGGCGCGCGGGGACAGGTGGAAGCCCGGCCCCGCGGGGCGCGGCGCGCGGCCGTCCGCGGGCGGCGTGGGGCGCGGGGCTGCCGGGCGGCGGGGGCGCGGCGGGGAGGCGCGGGGCCGCGCGCGGGGAGGGGCTGCGGCGCGGCGGGGGTGGGGGGGGAGCCGCGTCCCCACCCGCGGCCCGCGCTCGCCCCTCCCGCCCCGGCGCCCCGGCCCTCTCGCTCCGTCTCAGCCTCGGCGGTCCGCCCGCTCCCCGTCCGCGCGCCCCCCTCGCTCCCCGTTTCCCGGGCGCCCGCCCCTCAGCCCGCGGCCGGGGCGCTGAGCTGTAATTACTGAGGACCGGGGAAGGCGGGCAAGAGGCAACGGCGGAGACGGGCAGCCCCTTCCTGCCCCCTCTCTCCCGGAGGGCGGCTGGCTGGCTGGACTCGGGAGGGGCTGCGGGTTGCATCCAACTCACTGCTGACCCGGGCAGGACGGGGTGCAGAGGCGATGGGGCAGAGGCAGGGGGCAGGTTCAGACCGGAGTGCCCTTACGTAAGGGGGCGCCCCGTTCTGGGGGAAATGGATGAAGAGCCCGGGGCTGGACCTCCCGGAATGGGGAGGCGGGCTTGTGCCCTGACGGACGAGAAGCCTCGCACGCCCGCGCCACCTTCCCATACGTGCGTCTCCCACCCTCCTGGGCTGGGCCTTGTGGATGACAAACCAGACCTTGTCCCCCACCGCCTACACACTCACACACACACACACCCCTTTCCTGCGGGCTGGGCTGCGCTTAGGGCTGATGCCCGCTGGCCCTTCCGGCAGGGACAGGCAAAGGAGGTAGAAGCCCCCCAGCCCAGCCCTTCAGGGACGCGGTGCAGGACGGGGTGCCAGGGCCTAGACTAGAACTTCGGGATATGCGAAAAACAGAGCCACCGGTGTCCCAGAGGATAGGGCGTTCAGGACCCAGGAGCTCCGATTCCAGTCTCCACCACGTGAGGCCCCCAACGCCAGGGGCTGGGTGGTCAGAAGGCCTCATGTGTGCAGGGTGAGGGGCTGTGAACGGGAGGAACGCATCTGCAGGGGAGCCCTCCATCCCTGAGTCCCGGGTGCCTCGGGGGCGGGGGGGGGGGCGGCCAGGGGCTCTTTTCCTGTACTCACTCCAGGTGACCTTCAGAGCCTGCACACAGGACACAGGGCCTGACCCCACGGGAAACAGCATCCCCTCTGACGGCAGCCGAGTGAGGATGCGGGCAGGACGTGCACGGTGATCGTGAGGGGATGGTCTGGTCCGGCGTGGACACAGGGCAGGAAAGAATCAGGAGTGGATTCCAGACTGGCCCTGGACCCCTTCCTGCAGCCCACCCCGGGGACTGTGCTCTCCCCGCGGTGCGGCATAGGAAGAACGGAGGGTACCCACCCACGCTGGGGCCAAAGAAGGAGGCCACATCCCCGGCTCCGGGCAGCCAGGACGGGTCTGCGGTCTGTGAAAGGAGTAGGGGCTGAAGGAATGTCCTTGCAGGTGAGGTGACCCAGCCCAGCAGGATTTGCAGTCAGGGGGCTTCTCAAGGTCACCTGGCGGGGTGGGGGGGGTGCCTAGTACCTGCACACACACACAGCAAACAGTTGGTATCCCCCAGGAAGTATCTGATGAGCAGCAATACTGTGCATCTTTTTGCAGGGCTGCAGCTTCTAATTCTGAAGGCATCTGCCTTCCCAGCCTCAAGCTGTCCCCGGGCCAAAACAAGAAGGGCAACGGGCTGCCTGTCCCCGCTTCCGGTACTCCCACCTCACTCACACACGCAGAGTTCCTGTTTCTTGGGGGTCCGCTAGGGAGGGGAGCCTATCTCCGACATTCTTCGTTAAACTTAACTTTGTCGGCAGAACCTCTCCGACGCCCAGAGCCAGAGCCGCCCTGGTGTGAAGGCATAGGAGGTGCCTGAGGACACATGTCACCATTCTTTGCTCACCAAATCGACTTGGATGTTGGCCGTGAGAAAATGAACTCAGCTCAGGGAGCATTTTCCACATTGCCTTCCTGGGAGCTTTGGTGCGTTCTGGTTGGTCGCCGTCTGTTAGCATCTTGTGTGTGTGTGTGTTTAACTTAATCGGATTCCCGGAGGAGCCTTGACATGGAAGCTAGTCCTGTGGATGGCGAGAGAAGAGTCACTCTGTCGAGAAGCATGCCCTCGCCCAGCACCGTAAAACTCATACCGTGTCCAGCCTCTGTGCACCCTCGTCTGGGTTACTTAACTTTTTTTTTTTTTTTTTTTTTTGCGGTACGCGGGCCTCTCACTGTTGTGGCCTCTCCCGTTGCGGAGCACAGGCTCCGGACGCGCAGGCTCAGCGGCCATGGCTCACGGGCCCAGCCGCTCCGCGGCACGTGGGATCTTCCCGGACCGGGGCACGAACCCGCGTCCCCTGCATCGGCAGGCGGACTCTCGACCACTGCGCCACCAGGGAAGCCCGTGGGTTACTTGACTTTTGCTCTCAGCCCCCGTTCCCCGCACTCGTGGCTTTATCTGAAAGCTGCTCTCACACGGAGGCTCCTGTCCGTTCTCCTTCCACTCGCAGAATTGTCCTTGTTGCCTTTTATTTCTATTTACTCCTGCCATGGGTTTTCCTCTTCCAAGTCCTGCAGGAACACAACTTTCAGTGCCTGTGATCTTCCTGGAGTGAATTGTTTTGGAATCAGATACGTGGTTGGTTCCGAGATCAAATTTCAGGAGCTGCTAAAACCTCTTCCTAGGTACAGTGGCTGAACCACAGGCCTCCGGACAATGATTGGTCCCCTCTTAGCCATCAGGGCTTCCTTTTTTTCCCCGACGTGTGTACGTTTGTCTAAAACCTTTCCTTGCTACTGAGTGTATAAAGCAACCTCAAAATCCAGGCCAGACTGTCCCTACAGGGGAACTTGAACTTTAGAGAGAAATCGTGGATGAATCGACACACCTTCATCCTGGCTTTGGTGCACTGTTTTTCAGACTGCAGGTCACGACCGGTGAGAAGGGTCTGAGATGGATTTGGGTGGATGCGATGGGAATTGTTAAAAACCCGGTGGATTGTAACAGCAGACGGCGCCACCTGCAGGAAGCATCGGTGCTGTGTCGGGAAGCTCTGTGTGTGTGTGTGGGTGTGTGTGTGGGCGTGTGTGTGTCTGCGTGCCCATGCGCGCACACACACATATGTGCTGGTTGTTAATGGATACTGTCTGTCAAAGGTGCTAGAGGGTAGCCACCCTGTGGGCGGAGACTTGAAAGATGCAGAAACTACGACGGGGGAGTTTGGATGGAAGGTTAGGAACAAAATTTTTTTTTAATGTTATTGACGTAGAGTTGATTTGCAATCGTGTGTTAATTTCTGCTGTACAGCAAAGGGATTCAGTTATACATATACATACATTCTTTTTCGTATTCTTTTCCATGATGGTTTATCCCAGGATGTTGAAGAGTTCCCTGTGCTCTACAGTAGGGCCTTGTTGTTGATCCATCCTATATCTACTGGTTTGCATCTGCTAACCCCAGACTCCCAATCTTTCCCTCCAGATGGTCTTGGTAAGCAAAGCCATGAGCGGACATCTGTAAGCCACAGGTGAGTCCCCTGGATTGGTTTTCATTTGAGCTGGCGGTAGCATTTGGGAACTCAGGGGCAAGGGCACCCCATGGGTTTGGGGCAGGCAGAGAAGAGCAGGGAAGGTCCCCCAATGACCCAGGGCTCCTGCATGACTAGGAGAATCAGGAATCCAGTCCCCTTCTGTCTGATTGTCTGGCTTGATGTCTGTCTGACCAAGCATTGGCCGTGGTCCAACCAGAGAAGCTGTGGGCCCCTGGCGAGCCACTCTTTCTAGGTAGGCTTGTTCAAGAGATGTGTGTATTTTCCTGAACGGGCTACAGGTCTTTGGGGTAACCCTAGAGCAAGCTGGGGGCGGCCCAGCGTTTTCAGAACACCTTTCCTGAGAGTTTTTGGACAGTGTCTTTTTCTGGCTTGACTCAATTGCCTGAGTTAATCCAATAATAATTGCTTCTCCCTCAGCATCACTTGGAACGCCCACATGTGTGTTTTTATCATAGGAAACTTGCCCGAACGGCCCCCCGTGTCCATCTCCCGTGGAGGATTACGGATCTGGGGACCCCGTCTCCTGGGTTTCCACGTCGAGTCGCCAGTATTCAGCACCCGTGAAGCCTGGTCAGGGGTCCTGTTCCTGGATCCCAGGATTCCCGCTCCTACAACTCGATTTGTGTAACTGTCAGTTTTCTCTCCGGCTCTGTGGCTGGTGCATGTGTCTTGGGATGAGAGCGGCGGTGTTGAAATTAGCATCCTTTTCCATCTTGCTAGGTTTCTGTGATGATAGGTTTTCGCCTACATGTTGGCTTAGGCGAAAACAGACTTGCTAATTGAGGCCAAAAAACAAAGCAAATGGTAAAAACCCACGGGAGCCAATGAACTAAAACGGGATGTTTCCATAGTAGCAAGATGTCACCCTAAGGCTGGGATGGCATTTCATCTTCTTAGCGTGTGGTTTCTGCTTGCCTTTACTCTCTCAGCTTTCTTATCTGTGGGATATGCCTTTTTATAATTTGTCCAAATCCTTTCAAAGCTCATACGGGTCAGCCCAGTGGATAATAGCTAAGGCTTTATGTGGATGCACTCAATACACTGAAATTAAAAATTGAGATGTACCGCATTTCCGTCTGTGAACCGAAACGCCTATAGGAGAAAGACTTCCCCGTAAAGGGAAGCAGCTGCAGCCCATCTGCCTCTTAGAATGGGGTCGCTTTACAAGGAAACATTCCTCACATTCTTGGGATAACTGCTTTGTCCCAGAAGACAGATGCATTAAACTCAGTGCATTGGAAAGGTAGTCATCAAGTAACAGAGTAACCAAGGCAGCGCTCATGGCAAGTTCAGACTTTAGCACTTTAAAAAAAAAACTTTATCGCAGCAGCTCTGGGTCGGTGACCAACTATAGGAACCGTAGGAAAGGGTTTTACTTTTGAATGGTTGTGTTTGTAGTCTCCTTTTAAAAAATGTTTATCAGGTGGATGGTGTAACCATCTGTATTTCATGCACCAGGGTACTGTCGACAGAGTGTGGAATCCTTTATAACTTGCGTGCAGGTCTGTGGCCTCCAATTAACATTTGAAACGCTCCTCAATTAGGAGATCACAAGAGCTGACTTCAATCCGTATTTATGCCCTTTTATGGGGAGTGGGGGGGGTCTTTGCCTCCCGCGGAGTGGGTGCTTGATAAAGATTGATGGTCCGTGAGAACCAGGGGAAATCCCGCCAAGATAGAGCACTGATGGCTTGTGGGAAAATGCCCACTTTTGTGACAAGCTCAACACCACCCACCCTCCCAAAGGGACGGGGGAAACTCAGGTGTCCGGAGGACCTCCTGGTTCTGTCAATGGGATATTTAACAAGCAGTTTTGCGTTCTTTGAAAAACGTCATATCCTTTAAGGCAGGAATGCCCACATGCTCTTCATCCTTAACCATCAGGCTGAATGTAAGATGACTAGCAAGGACCTACCGTATAGCACAGGGCACTATATTCAGTATCTGGTAATAACCTATAGGAATGCCCTAGTAGGGAAAACTACGGGACTGGGGGACTAGAGGGGAACAAACAGACAATATGCGTTCATCGATTCCCCTTTCATGGTGTTTCCTGTGTGCGGAAATATTTTACATAAAGCCCATCCCTTTGAGGGAGGAAGGACTGTGCCCCTTTCAAAGGAGATAGCTGGGGGAGCCAGACCAACTCATCTACGGGGTTTGAACCCCACCCTTCCTTGCGGGGACAACGGTAGGGGTCATTCAGTGTCAATAGATAATTATGGTTTGTTTCTCAAAAGGTGTAAGAAGTGCGGTTTTTAAATCTCCCCGGCCTTTAACACAAATTCCAAATTTCCAAGTATAAAGCCAGACTTGGGTGCCCACTTGGGGCATCAGAAAACTCATGATGGCAAAGTGTCTCCTATGCTCTGCGTTGTCTAATATTTACTCTCTTTTTAAATCGGAGTATGGCTGGTTTACAATGCTGCGTTAGTTTCAAGTGTACCACAAAGTGCGTCAGTTATACTTCTGTAAATATCTATTCTTTTTCAGATTCTTTTCCATTATAGGTGGTCCCAGGATACTGAAAAGAGTTCCCTGTGCTCTACAGGAGGACCTTGTTGTTGATTTTAGGTCCAGTAATACGTATCTGTTCATCCCAAGCTCCTAATTTATCCCTCCCCCTCCCCTTTCCCCTCCGGTAACCCTGCGTCAGTGTTCTATGTCTGGGAGTGTGTTTACGGTATTTAGTCTTTAATCGCCCTCTGACCTTGTGCATCTCGCGCCTCCCAGGGTTTCGGCGGGGCGGGGCTGTGACACCCTGGCTGGGTTTCCTTCGAGCATGGGGAGGGTCCTGGCGGGATGACTGTGCGGTCATCACGTGTGTGAGGACCTAGCACAGCCTGCGGGGTGAGGCTGCCCCGCAGACTCCAGCTGTGATTCGGGGGCTGCCTCCCGGGACGCAGGCACCGTCGCAGCTCGGATTCCCTTTACCGCGATCTGATGGCGCCACCTACCGGCCCTGCAGGGCGCGCGCTGCCCGCCTGGTCTTTTCCAGGCGCAGCTGCTGTTGCCCGTGCGCCTGTCGGAAGCCTGGTGCCGCCCTGGGTCCACCTGCCCGGCCGCCCCTGGGGTGCTGTGCACGGTGTCACCTGCCGTCCGTCGGGTTTGGGAAGAGCTCAGAGCAGGGCACAAAGAGTGCCCATTTTGTTAGGGATTTCTGAGGTTGCTCACGCCATCTAAGCTTCTTTAATAATGGAAACTTTTTGGTGATGTGGTGCTGGGTTCTAGAGAGGAAACGGAGGGGTTGGGGAAAGGGGGAGGGAGAGAGAGGCTGAGGCCAATTGGCCATTTCCTGAGCCATGACTGATTTACAGTGTTATGTAAGTTTCAGGTGTACAACCTAGTGGTTCAATGTTTGTACAGGTTAATATACTCCGCTTCCCTTTATTATAAAATGTTGGCTACATTCCTCGTCTTGTACAATAGATCCTTGTAGCTTATTTAATACATAATAGTTTGTGCCTCTTAATCCCCTACGCCATCATGCCCCTCCCCCCTTCCCTCTCCCCACTGGGAACTATTAGTTTGTTCTCTATGTGAGTCCGCTTCTGTTTTGCACAGACGTTCATTTGGTTTATTTTTTTAGATTCCACACATAAGTGATATCATGCAGTACTTGTGTCTGACATCTCATTAAGCATAATATTCTCTTAAGTCTATCCATGTAGCTGCCAATGGCATTATTTCATTCTTTTTCATGGCCGAGTAATAGTCCATTGTATATATGGACCACATCTTCTTTATCCATTCCTTGGCTATTGTGAATAGTGCTGCTGTGAATACCGGGGTGCATGTATCTTTTCGAATTAGAGTTTTCATTTGTCTCTGGACATATGCCCAGGAGAGGAGGTGCTCGATCACGTGTGATGCACTCTTCTGCCCCCAGATGAGAAGAGCAGCGTCACTGGGGTGTTTTAAGCCATCCACCGTATCCAGTGAAATCACTATGGGAACACACGGGCTCCGTGAGGCCGCGGGCCGCATGCGCGAGGGTGCGCCGTCCACAGGGCACCCGGGTGGCGGCCGCGGGGCTCGCCATCGCAGCCCTTCCTCCCCGGAGAAACCTCAGTCACATCCGGGAACCCCGAGGAGCGCGGGGCTCAGGGGCTGCGAGTTTCCAGTGAAATCACTATGGGAACACAGAAGCCCTGGAATTTCAGTGGCTTAACACATTAAATGTTAAATGTTTATTTCTAGGAATTCCCTGGTGGTCCAGTGGTTAGGATTATGGCCTTTCACTGCTGCGGGCCCAGGTGTTTTTTTTGTTTGTTTTTTTGTGTTTTTTGGCTGCGTTCGGTCTTCGTTGCTGTAGGTGGGCTTTCTCTAGTTGCGGCGAGCGGGGGCTGCTCTTCGTTGCGGTGCGCTGGCGTCTCATTGTAGTGGCTTCTCTTTCTTGTTGCGGAGCACGGGCCCTAGAGCGTGCGGGCTTCAGTAGCTGTGGCACACAGGCTCAGTAGTTGTGGCTCGCGGACTCTAGAGCGCAGGCTCAGTAGTCGTGGCGCATGGGCTTAGCTGCTCCGCGGCATGTGGGATCTTCCCGGACCAGGGCTCAAACCCGTGACCCCTGCATTGGCAGGCGGATTCTTAACCACTGCACCACCAGGGAGGTCCTGCTCATTTATTTTTCAAGAAGTGTTTTCACGGGGGGAACATAAACTAATTGGTGGTGTTGGAAAGATCCTACATTGTGTGAGACTTCCAATTATGATGGTAAAGTGATGTTTAGAGTGTGCCCATGGTGGTGACAGCTGAAGTTAATTGATAAGGGACGTCATGATCATAAAAGCGGTATCTTGATGAATATTAAGATAACTCCAAGAGGTGGGTATTCCAAGAGCAACGTAAATCAACGTCTGAGTCATGGGAGGAAGGGCAGAGGAACCCCAGAACGGTTAAGTTCACGTGCTTTGTGGGCAGAACCCAAATGCCACCTTCAGGCTGGATGACCCTCGGCAGGTCCCAGCCTTGTATCTCAGCCCTTCAAATGGGGTGTCTTTAGTCCATTCGGGCTGCTATAGCAAAACTATCACAGACTGGGTGGTTTATAAATAATAGAAGTGTATTCCTCACAGTCCTGGAGGCTGGAGGTCTGAGATCCCGGCGAGGGCAGATTTAGCGTCTGGTGAGGACCCTCTTCCTGGTTCATCGATGGTGTCTTCTCGCTGTGTCTTCACCTGCTGGAAGGGTCGAGGGAGCTCTCTGGGGTTTCTTTTCTAAGGACACTAATCCCATTTAGGGGGGCTCCACCCTCATGACCTCATCACCCCCAAAGGCCCCACCTCCTGACACCATCACGTTGGGGGTTAGGGCTTCCATATATGAATTTGGGGGGGGACATAGACTTTCACTCTATATCATGGGGGTGAGGAACCAACTCTGCAGGGTTGTAGTGAAAATAAAATCAGATCATATAAAGGACTTAGTACCTGGTGCTTAAAAACCAGTCCATAAATATTAACTCTCATTACTTTTAAGACATGCCTGTTCATGTGGGAAATAACACTATAATAATAGGTTTAACATGCAAAGGAAAGGTGATTCTTTAATAGGTTGTGCTTCTCATAAATATGTTCCCAGGGACGGAAGATGTTCTGTTTCATATTAAAAATATAAAAAACCTCTTGACTTCTCATTAGCCTCTTAAAAATATTGCAGTGATGTCCATGGTATTAAAAATGTAGGGACTTCCCTGGTGGCGCAGTGGTTAAGAATCCGCCTGCCAAGGCAGGGGACACGGGTTCTAGCCCTGGTCCGGGAAGATCCCACATGCCATGGAGCAACTAAGTCCGTGCACCACAACTACTGAGCCCACGTGCCACAACTACTGAAGCCCACGCGCCTAGAGCCCGTGTTCCGCAACAAGAGAAGCCACCACCGTGAGAAGCCCGTGCACCGCAATGAAGAGTAGCCCCCGCTCGCCGCAACTAGAGAAAGCCCACGCGGAGCAACAAAGACCCAACGCAGCCAAAAATAAATAAATAAATTTATTCAAACAAAATGCAAACTTTTAAGAGATATTGTTTGTCGAGGAGCAGAGAGAGGGCAGTGGCTTAGCTGGCCTCTGGCCAGGATGGCTGGTGATTGATTGATTGAATTTTATTTTTTAATTATTCAAATCATACCTTAATTAAATGTTAAAATTCACATTCAGCATTGGCTTCAGGGTACTTGAGTGTTTCAGATGGTTTTCTCTCCCGGTGAAGAATGCAGTTACACGGGGCACCTCTCTCCCAGGGGTAGCTGGAAACAGAAGGAGACCTCACAGAACCTCCTTTTTCCGTGAGTCTAGAATTCAGTTTTGACGCTGACCCTTCAAGGTATGGAGAACATTGGGTGAAAGACCGCACACTCAGTTAAGTGGTTTTAAAATCTCATTCTAAGCAGCCCCTGTTGGCCCCAGGAACTCTTTTCTTCCCTCTGGTTCTGACTGTCTGGGACACTTTGCCTTGCAAGGCAGGCTCTGTGGAAGGGAGGGAAGTCCTTCCGCATTTGGGTTTTAGATCCTCCTTCTTTTTCTGATAGCCGTCTGCTGGGAACAGCTAGAGATCTGCTCCCAGAAAATTTGTGAATTAATCTCATCCATGTTATTTGTGGTGAGTAAATTAATAAATATGGTAGATAGAGATAAATACATGGATGGGTGGATGCCTGGATAACCTGGATGGATGGATGGAGGGAGGGATGGAGAGATAGATGATGGATGGATTAGAAATAGATGATAGACAGATGGATATAGATAGATGGTAGGTAGGTAGATATAGATGCATGCATGGGTGGAAGAATGGATGGATAGAGAGGTGGATGGATGGATGGGTAAATAGATGATTGATAGATTTATAGATAGATAGATACATGGAAGGAGGGACAGGCGGGCCGAGAGCTGAAGCAGTAGTCACCCCTGAAGACTCCTGACCCAAAGGCCAGCTGCCGCAGAACCAAGAGCCGGGCCCTGTCCTCAGGTGGTGAAGGCTCCCGGCACCCTCTAGAACTAAGTGGGCTGGTGCGTTGCGCTCAGAGAAGAATGGTCCATGACACTCATCATGAACCCCCTGAGTACCAGGCTTTGGACACAGGTTTTACTGAATCCTCCCCAGACCCAGGGAAGGGGCCACAACCATGTCCGTGTCAGATACGTCAACAGTCCAGGAGGTTAGGAGTCGTTCAGAATCATGGGATTGGGCTTCCCTGGTGGCGCAGTGTTTGAGAGTCCGCCTGCCGAGGCAGGGGACGCGGGTTCGTGCCCCGGTCCGGGAGGATCCCACATGCCACGGAGCGGCTGGGCCCGTGAGCCATGGCCGCTGAGCCTGCGCGTCCGGAGCCTGTTGCTCCGCAACGGGAGAGGCCGCAACAGGGAGAGGCCCGCGTACCGCAAAAAGAAAAAAAAAAAAAAAAGAATCATGGGATCAGTCTACATGGCCCACTGGGAGGGGCAGGCGGAGGTCGGATCATCCGTGTACCGGAAGATGCTGGGCGGACGAATCTGACCACAGAGAGAGACTGAGGAGGAGGGAGGACGCATCTACCCACGAGTTTGGTCAGACGGGGACTCTGACCTCTGTGTGCTTCTTTATCTATGTCTGCGTTCCTTATAAAATCCTTATTGTTCAAGATTGCATTGGCTTCTTTGCAAAAGACATGATGGTTACTAAAAATGGTACACCTAAATCCATCTTTATGACAGCTTTGACTGCAAGAAAATTGACCTCCAATAACATCAAAACCTTTACTATTAGAAATGCATGGAATAGCTTATACATTATTAAGCTTTTCCTTCTTTGGCCAACGCCTAAGAGATGAGTCAGATGTATTCTTGAGTGACTTCAAGCTCTAAATGCTGGCCTAGTTCCTGTTTTGTTTTGTTTTGTTTTCTGGGTGGAGACAACTTTCTGAAACATGTATAAAATTGTTTATCCTTCATGCATACTCCTTTCCATCTTGACAGAATTAAAACAAAAGACTTTTATAAATTGTTCTTTCCTTCCCCCCATCCTGTGCCAACAGAAAGCACAAGTGTGTTAGCCCATGTTTATTCACAAAGTTCTACTGCCAGATATTTCATATCCTTGGAATAGGGTTTAACACACACACACACACACACACACACACACACACACACACACACACAACTTGAGAGTAATGGAAATGGGATAACCCAGGTCTGGATTTGAACATACAGCTCACAAAGTGTCCATTTTTGGACACAAAATATAGTTTTGCTCTGTTTACCTGTTTAAGCATTTTTTGCACTTTGTAAAGGACACCCACTTCTTTTTGGAATGGGCAAGGCTACGAGAACTCTGATGTGGACCCCTTCGTTGTGACATAAAACCGCATTGAACGGCCGATTTAACATGAATCACGCTTCCTCCCAGCTGCTTCTGCAGCTGCTTTGAGTTTCCTGAGGCCAGAATGATGCTCACCAGAAGTGACAGCTGGTTCCCAAGGAAACCCCACCCCAGGGGCTGCATCCGGGGAACCTTCTGCTTCCCTAAGAAGCAAATGACACACGCAACTGGGAAGCAACAGGGGTGCTTGCAAGGCACCCCCGGGCTCTGCTGCTTCCATTAATCTTTCAAACCTGAGAGTGACTTTGCAGACTTACATCACCTTGGCCGTGGTGACTCCCAGCCCTGTCTGTGTGATCCAGGGACCTTAAAGAACACTAAAGCCGGGAGCCACTCCCCTGCCCTGAGATTCTGATGTCTTTGGGGTCTTGGGGGCATCAAATACCCAGGGCTGGGAGGTGTGAAACTTGGGAATGAAACTCTTTATTCAGTGTCCTAAGCAGACAGGCATTTGGGCTGAACGGCCATGCAGGAAAGTAAGGATTAAACATCCAGCAATCCCACTCCTGGGCATATATCTGGAGAAAACCATAATTTGAAAAGACACATGCACCCCAATGTTCATTGCAGCACTATTTACGATAGCCAAGACGTGGAAGCAACATAAGTGTCCATCAACAGATGAGTGTATAAAGAAGATGTGGTACATATACACAGTGGAATATTGCTCAGCCATAAAAAAGAATGAAATCATGCCATTTGAGGCAACACGGATGGACCTAGAGATGACCATACTGAGTGAAGTAAGTCAGACAGAGAAAGACAAATATCATATGATAGCACTTGTATGTGGAATCTAAAAAAAGCAATACAAATGAACTTGTTTACAAAACAGAAATAGAATGACAGACATAGAAAACAAACTTCTGGTTACCAAAGGGGCAACGTGGGGGGGAAGTGATAAATTAAGAGACTGGGATTAACAGATACACACTACTGTATATAAAATAGATAGGCAACAAGGACCTACTATAGAGCACAGGGAACTCAATATTCTGTAATAACCTATAATGGAAAAGAATTTGAAAAAGAATGGATATATATGTGTATGTATTGCCAAATCACTTTGCTGTACACTTGAAACGAACATAATATTGTAAATCAACTATATTCCAATAAAAATTTAGAGATAAACAAATCAATATTGGCTAAGAACAGGGTCCAAACAGCTCTTATGATTCAGCCCCTGCCTCTAGGTGCCTGGTCCGTGGGGCTCATGCCTTTGGGAGCGGATGACACCACGGCACGAGAGGGCAGATGCAGAAGGATGAAAGGGGGCAGTGAGGTGCCTTCACTTCCCGCCACTGTTGTCACAATTACCAACACTTAAAATAATGCAAACGTATTATCTGACGCTTCTGGAAGTCAGAAGTCCAGGATGGGCGTCGCTGGGTTACAATGGAGGTGTTGGCAATGTCACAAACGCTCTGGAATCGCTTCCAATGAATCCATTCCTTTTCTTGTCCAGTTTCCAGAGGCCACCTGCGTCCTTGGCTGGTGGCCCCTTTCTCCATCTTCAAAGACCATCTCTCGGACCTCTGCTTTCATCAGCACACTTTTTTCTGTGGTTAAATCTCCCTCTTATGAGGACCTTTGTGATTCCGTTGGGATTGTGTGGAAAATCCAGGACCATCTCCCCATCTCAATATCCTTCACTTAATCCCATCTGCAGAGTCACCCTTTTTCAGGGACGCTAACACCTTCACAGCCTCCAAGGATTAGGATATGAGCATCTTTGGGGACCACTCTCCAGCCCACCACGTGATGTCTGTACAATTCACGGGATCCAGGAGCCTGGAAAGGAGGGAGCGCTGGGTCGCTGTGGGGCTGGGTCCTTGAGAACCCAGTTGTTGGAGCAGGTGATCCAGGAAGGTGGTGACTCCTGAGGGCACCGGCTTAGCAGAATGAAGGGGTCCATGGATGGAGAGACACTGGGAGTCTCCAGCTGAGAGAGGGAGCCACCTACGTACAAAGGGAACCCTTTATATGTAGGTCCCTGTATGACACTAGGATTGTATCTAAGCAATTTACATGAATGGAGAAGTTCAACCTCAAGAAGGTGAGTGCAAGCGGTATCAGTGGTTTCCTTCAAGGGCAAATGTGAGTGTTGTGTGCGTGTGTGTTTTCCTCCATTTACCGTATTCTTTTGGTTTTCCTGGTTGTCTGTAATGCGCAGACTGCTTTCAAGATGGGAAAGTAAACGCGGCACTTTGATGCTCGGGGGAAGGATGTTAGCGATGGGACACCAGTAGAAGCAGCTTAAGAGCCCAGGCCAAGGGCAGCTGTGGGACAGGAGGGGGCTCTCGGGGAGCATGCTGGGATGGGGGGACCCCGTGAGCGTGGGAAGCAAGGATGGCCCTGGGGAAGAGTCAAAGGGACGTTTTCAGGATTGGGCTGCCCCCCCCGCCCCGCCCCCACCTCACTCTGCTCACTTTGCCCCACCCTAGCCCACACTTCCTCTTTTCTTTTCCCCGCTTAGCATCACCGGCAGCCTCTGCCCCGCCTGTCACGTGGGATGCCGCCACCCAACACTCCCTTCCGGCTCCCCTTGGAGTCACAAATCCTGCTTCTTCTCCAACAGTCAGCACAGAGATTGCTTCCCCTCTCGCGAACCCCTCTGATCCCCATCTGGGCTCCTGCCAGACCCCCTGGGGTCCCCTTTGGAAGCATGCAGAGCCCCAGACCCCTCATCATTGTTGTTCGCACAGAGGTGCTTCATACTCTGTTGAAGATTTGGTTCCCAGCCTCCTGCTCTATTGGATTCTAAGCACAAGGAAGGTGGACGTCTGGCTGATCTGGGCAGATCCTGGGCATCTGGTGGTTTTCTAAGCTGGACCATCCCCATGGGTGCGGGAAATGGAATATTGCCGGCCATATCAGTAAACAAAGGATGTCACAGTCATCAGTGATTGCAGCCAGGTGAGAGGGTGAGCCCTGAAGGAACTCAGGAAGGAAAGAATGCCTGCCATCTAGCAGCCCTCAGACGGCAGCCACTCCCCGCGGTGAGCCCTGAGGAAACTCAGGACGTGCAAACACGGGATCCTGGCCCCAGAGAGCTGAGGTGCCTATCAAAGGAATGCTTTCAGTGACCCCACGCTCTTGCACCTTCCCATACATAGAAAAGCGCTGAAGTCCTTAACTTGACATATTTGGTTTTCTTTCATTAACAGTAATCGTCTGACGTTCCGACTACCTGCCCTTTGTTACAAAACTCCTAGATATCCTAGACGCCCCCTCGCCTCCTAGGAGCAGTTCTCCCAGGGTCACTTGAGACGCTGCCCCCCAGGCTTGAAGTCTTAAAAATTCCCGCCGAATAAAACAGAACTCTCAACTTTTAGGTTGTGAAAATATTCTTTAGTCAACAGGTGCACCTGTGCCCTGGGCGGGGGCCAGTCCTTTTGCTTACTTCTTTCCTGTCACTGGACCGCCTCACCTTACTTTGCCCCCTGCCCCCGCCCCCGACCTTCACAGCTCATGCAGCCCCCAGGCTTCCTGGAAGCTCTCCCTGATGGCAGGAATGCATCGACGTGCCCCCTCCCTCCCATAAGTGCACAAATTCTGCAGCAGCTGCTACTCTGGGACTTTGTTGAGATTTCGCCTTTTTAGACATATCTAAGGATATAATGACAACGCACCTTCCTGCCAGCAGTCACAGGGAACAGCTCCAGACACCGTGAACGCGCCACACTTTCAAACCAACCTCTAATAGCTCTCCAGCTTAACACGGGCATCCAGCCTTCCCAGCATCTCCTCAGCTCTGTGCCCACCACCTCCCACCTCAACCCACCGTCTTGTCCCTCCTAATCCCCTGACGATCTTTGCAACGGCCATCATCAGATCCTAGGTCTTCGGCAAAACCAATAGCAGAGGAAAGACGTC
This sequence comes from Pseudorca crassidens, assembly GCF_039906515.1. Lineage (NCBI taxonomy): Eukaryota > Metazoa > Chordata > Mammalia > Artiodactyla > Delphinidae > Pseudorca > Pseudorca crassidens. The sequence continues at coordinate 2,046,043 of NC_090318.1, forward strand.
CCTCTGGGTAACGGGGGCATCTTCCTCAAGTCTTGAACTGTTGACTTAATGTCCTCCCCACAGTAACATAAAGGTGTTATGTGAGTTTCCTATCTTTTCCTGTGACAAGTAGCCGCAAACTCCGTGGCTGAAAACCAAGCAGGTTCGTTCTTCTATACGTCTGGAGGTCAGAAGACTGCCCGGGTCTCACTGGGCTAAACTCCAGGTGTCAGTAGGGCTGGTGCCTTCTGGAGGCTCCAGGGGAGAATCCATTTCCTGGCCTTTTCTGGCTTGAAGAGGCACCTGATTCCTTGGCTGCGGGGCCTCTTCCTCCATCTTCAAAGCCAGCAATGCATCATCTTGAAATCTCTCTGACTCTGGCCCCCCTGCTTCCCTCGTTCACTTATAAGGATGCCTGTGATTCCACTGGGCCACCTGAGTCATCCAGGTACATCTCCCTGTCCCAGCGACCTTCATTCCATCTGGAATGTTAATTCAATTACCCATTGCCACATGATATAACATATCCAGAGGTTCCAGGGATTAGGATGTGGGCATAGCAACAGGTAGGGCTGTGGCTAGGGGGATGTCAACAGGAGTTGCCTAGGGATCCATGTGCTGGGCAGGAGGAATGGAGAGAGGGAGGGATGGATGGATGGGTGAATGGATGGATGGGTGAATGGATGGATGAGTATTTGAGTGGATGTATGTATGGGTGCTTGAGTAGATGGATGGGTGGATGGATGGATGGATGGATGGATGGATAGATGGGCAGATGGGTGTTTGAGTGGATGGTGGATGGTGTTTGAGTAGATGGATGAGTGGATGGATGGGTGGATGGATGGATGGATGGATGGGTGTTTGAGTGGATGGTGGATGGTGTTTGAGTAGATGGATGGGTGGATGGATGGATGGATGGATGGACAGATGGGTGTTTGAGTGGATGGTGGATGGACGAGTGGATGGATGGGTGGAGTTTGAATGGCTGGACGGGTGGATCAACAGATAGAGAGACAAAGGTAGCTTTATAACAGTGACAGCCAGAATTTCCCCCTTTGGGTCAGAAAGGGGGAATTACACCTCCAGGCCTGTGTCATTTTGTCAGCGTGGGGCCCTCTTCCCAGCCTCCCGGTGTCCAGAGAAAACCCGGTGCAGATGTAGAGTAACCCTGGGCGGTGAGCCCAGCTGTCTCCTCTGTGGGGTGATCTTCCCCAGATCCTTGAACTGTCCTCGGTCTCCCTCACCTCCTTTGTCAAGTGGAAGTCTCTGGGGTTCTCCTCCTCTGTGACATGTGGCTCTTCAGTATCCGGAGGAAGGGGGGGCAGCCTGAGCCTCTCTGGGAACCCCTTCCTGCCCACCACCTCCTATCTCTTTGGGCCACACTTGAAACTCTAGGATGGGCTGCTCGGGTTTCTCTTCCGGGGCTGTTTGTGGGAGTCCCCGCCCCACAGATGCCTTCCCTCACCCATTCCATCCTCTCCTTCCTGCCAGTGAGCCGCCCCTGCTGGCATCAGCCACTTCCTGACACAGGGACCCTTGTTCAGAGCTCGCTGACAAGGCGCCGCCGCCTGAGTGGGAACCCGGCGGGGCACAGCCCACTGCAGGACATTTTTGCAAAAGTCACTCAAATGCCTGGTCGTTTACATCCTGTCTGCAAACACATTTGAACATGCTTTCCTCCCCACTGGGCACATGACTCCTTGCCCTTTCACCGCCAAACCAAGGCGGGGTAGGGAGGGTTGTCTATACTGCCCACGGGGTGGCTGGAGACAGAGTCTCCGAGTGTTTGAAAGTGGGGTCAGAGTGTTTGGTTTCTCCTAGAAGCCAGGCACGTGGCACTCAGGGCCACACCAGCTGAGTTTGCGAGTGGCTGGCGGGGCAGCTGAGCGACAAACCAATGAAACGAGGCCCTGGGAGAGCTGGGGGGCTGGGATGCCATTTCCCTGCCCCAGTAAATTGCATTTTTTTGTCCTAGTTCTGGAGTCTTCCAGCTCTTTTTCCATCCCAAGTGGGCAATGGGATGTCTTTGCCTCTAGCCTGTCCCTGGGGTATCACCCCACCGTGCACTAAGAAAGACAGAACATGGACCAGGAGACCCAGCTTTTTCAGTCAGTGTGTGTATTCTTTTCCCCCATGGTGCGCACTAACTTATGGACACAGGCAACAGACCGCAACAGTATTCGAGCTGCCTGTGGATTTGTGACCAATCATAATCACAGGTATTTTCATATCACTGCAGTGGACTTTCAAATATCTTGAAGTATCCTTTATGCTCATCACCACAGCAAAATTATCATGGTTATCATACCTGTAGATGCTTTAATTTAATGGATCTCTAAGTGCATGACAGGGTTTACCTGACAGCAAATGAAACCATGATTTACCAGTTGCCCAGGTGAATTGAAGCATGTTTGACAGCTGGGAAAAATCATTCAGGATTTTTAGAAGTCCCCTATGTAGCTGGATTTTAGACTTGGGAGTCAATCTCGTAGGATTTGCTGCCCGATTTTAAGATGACACACATGTTTGAAGACCTTGACTGTAGCATAGGTTTGGAAATGCCACGTTGGTTTCTAACAGCAGATGGATCTCATGTTGGGGCAAAACTGTATAGCCTTGGTCGTATCTAGTGTACACTTGTGTGGGCACGTGTGAAAATTTGCAATTCTTTTCTATATTCATCTAAAGTGGAAGAGAACTGGAAATAGAGTGTGCTTCTTTTGCAATTCCCATACCTCTGCTTTATTCGTATATCAATTTCTAAGAGGAGCTAGTGGGCTGTTTTGCCCTTCAGAACAATACTCTTCCCTGACCCAAAATTTGAGCTGACCTAGAACCATCCCCACTGGACCCAACCGGGGACAAGCCAGCCTGAATTTTAGTGCTGTTTAAAATACATTAAAACCTCAATTGCTTTTTGAAGAGCTACCTTACCCTAGAACAAATGTGGAGATGTTCTCCTGTGGAAATTAGACATCTATCAGAGCAACCCAAGCTCTGCTTTACATAAGAGACCCACAATTATTTAGAAATGTCGATTCCTCGGGATTTGGAAATACAGTTCTAACCAGAAAACAGGAACTGCATGAACCCTTCCTCTAAACACTTTCAGTCGTCTTTCTGTTCAGAGTTGCATTTCCACCTTCTGTACAAATGCAGTGATGACGAGGAGGTCATGAATGCATGACTGAGGTCACTTCTGTGTGACCAGAAAGCTTCCGTGTTGTGAATGTGGGCATCTGTGATTCTCTCCAAAGGTTTCTCTTTAGTGTGGTGAATGTGTGATGGAGATGAAGATGTTCCGTATCCTGAGGATGGTCCATTTTCCTCCAGACCACAGTCAATCACTGTGGCTTCAAAGGCAGATGTTCAAGCTCAGTTTTGCCCACAGACAGAGGCTGGTCATCACCTGTTTAGCACCTGTTTAACGGTTGTGATCTCCCCAAGAGGACGGTGATGGTTGTTGTCATATTTTTTAAATTTATTTATTTTATTTATTTATTTTTGGCTGCATTGGGTCTTTGTTGCTGCGCGCGGGCTTTCTCTAGTTGCAGCGAGAGGGGGCTACGCTTCGTTGCGGTGCGTGGGCTACTCATTGCGGTGGCTTCTCTTGAGGTGGAGCACAGACTCTAGGTGCGCGGGCTTCAGTAGCTGTGACATGTGGGCTCTAGAGCGCAGGCTCAGTAGTTGTGGCGCACGGGCTTAGTTGCTCCATGGCATGTGGGATCTTCCCAGACCAGGGCTGGAACCCTTGCACTGGCAGGCAGACTCTTGACCACTGCGCCACCAGGGAAGCCTGTTGTTGTCATTTTAATCGTGCCTGAATTTTAGCTGACACCCTGGGGGTGGAAAGTTCTGTGGGTGATACCCATTTCTCAGCCAAGGTGAGAAGCAGGGGTCTTACCTCCTGTGTCAGGGGAAGAGGCATGGACACCTGCACAGAATCAGAGTGTGGAGTGATGGGAAGGCAATCAAGGGCGTCTACTATAAACGTTTATGATGAATCCCTTCCACCTATCGACATTGGTCGTGGTGCATAGCCCCAGAGGGAAGAATACCCTGGAACAAGCAAGCATTGAGGAGAGAGTGAGGCTCAGGGCCTGGGTCCACGCCACCCAGGAGGATTCCAAAAAGTCTCAGGAAGCTCATTTCTGTTTCCTCTTTGGAGAGCTAGCTTTGGCGACTCATTCATCCAATCAAACGTTGCACAGATAGCTACCGAGCTAACCTGTCTCAGAGAAGCAGCCCAGAGGTGGAGACACAGGAGAAAGGGATGGCTGGGGCACACAGGGAGGGCATAGGAGACAAATCAGTGACATCAGTGACATCAGACATCAGTGAGCATCACTTTAAGGGATGCGGTCAGCAAGAAAGGGGTGAATTCTCATTTCAGAACCTTGCTCTGGGAGCAAAGGATGGATTTAAGGAGGACCAGAACAGAATTGAAACGATGTGTCCTGAAGGCCGGGGGGTTGGATGATGGGCAGACGCGAGTGTGAAGGTGACGAGGAACCCAATGGTGACGAGTTCATGGAAGGCTATGCAAGATAACCAAGGGTCATCTTTGTCAACTCATTCATACATTCTTCTGGCAGATAAGCACCGAGCCTCACCGTGCCCCACCGAGCATGTGTGTGTGTGTGAGAGAGAAAGAGAGAGATTTAGGGTGATGTAGCGGGGAGGAGAGAGAGATGGCAGGGGGCATTTACTGAGGTGTGAGAAGAGGGAAAGAGTTCCTCCTTGGGACTTCCCTGGTGGTCCAGTGGTTAGGACTCCGAGCTTCCACTGCAGGGGGCACAGGTTCGATCCCTGGTCGGGGAACTAAGATCCCACATGCCTTGTGGTGCGACAAAAAAAAAAAAAAGAAAAGAAGATTTCCTCCTTGGAGGAAGGAAGAGGTTGCCTACATCTATTGCCTTCGTGTGAATTACAAGACTTGGAGTGTCATGTGGGATCTGGCTTGGATGGAGATGCCCACTGAGTACCATATGTGTGATGGCAGCCATGCCAGTCTCCACGAGACAAAGGTATTCTGGTCTCCTTGTACCTGGAGTCCTATGGAGGGCCAGGAAGGGGAAGAATAAAGCAATATTCTCTTCCTGCATCTTGAAAGAAAGCATCACGGGCACCATCTCTTCCATGCAAAGGAGAAGACACACTCCACTCGCCAGTGACGTGGTTGTCAACGCTCCAGTGCAGACGGTCCTAGACTGTGTCCAACTTTCTTCAGGTTTGAGATGAGTGTGTGAAGGTTCAGGTCTTCAGGTCTGAAGCACGTCTCATCTATTTGGGGAGCGTGCCCTTAGGAATAGGATGACTTATTCTTATGCGCTGGGCAGAGGGGTAAAGATGGGGGTGATGAAGAGAGACAGAATTGCCCAGCACTGGGGCAGTCTCCAGTGAGACACATGCTATTTTTTGCCTCTGGGTCTGTGCTGTGTTTTTAAAAATATCTGTGGCTGATAAAATAACAAAATACTCAAAATATAGGAAAAATAAAATCCCTAAGATACCATAAAATATCTTCAGTTTATAGAGATCACCATAATGTATCTTCAATTTGGAAAGGATTCAAATAGATACATATAGAAACTGCACGATAGAGTGAACTTTATTCTGATCAAAAAAAGAATAATTTTTTTTTTGTTCTTTGGACAAAAGACTCCTAAGAAGGAATAAGATTTGAAATATCAATGCTTACTATAAAGTTGCTTAAAGAAAAAAACTCAAAAAAAAAATCCATGGCAATGGTAAGAAGCTTTTAAAACCTCAATCTGCTCCCCGATCTAACATTTTTCAGTTCCTGCAAACAAAACCTGCACCGGGGCAGGAAATCTTACTAATCTTCAGCCCTTCATTCTTTGTGGTTAAAAAAAAGCCCGATTTAGAGCTGCACAAGATCTCCATGGAGAAGGTGAAAACAAAACAGCAGAAGCGAGAAGTGTCGGCGGGAAGCCTGAGCTGAGCCACGCGGAGACCCGGCGGCGGCCGGGGCGGGGCAGCGGGCAGGCATCTGGGTGCAGAGGGCCTCTGCTGCTTCGGTATAGCTTTCGCTTGCGTTCCGCTTGGTAGCGAAGCAAACCAACACGGCCGTGCAGAAGTACCTTCATTTGTCCTGACCCCAAGCGAAGGGTGCTCCTTCTAGACCAATGAATATCTTATTTTAACACCACGGTCGGAGGGAAAAAAACGGACCTGGGGTTTTCCCTGAGACACATTTTACTTAATTTATGATTTAAAAAAAATTTTTTTTTAATTTTTAATTTAACTCATTTTATATTGGAGTAGAGTTGATTTGCAATATTGTGTTAGTTTCAGGTGTGCAGCAAAGTGATTCAGTTGTACGTACACGTATATTCATTCCCTTTTAGGCCCGGTGTCACCCTGACCGGAGCACATTGGCTGCCAGACAGCCCAGCTCCAGAGGACGAGGGACATATGATTTTTACGTGGCCGGTGACACCAAATGTCTTCCAGATGCTGGATGACCCATTTTTAAAAAAGTCGAATTCGTCATTAGAAAATGAAGAAGTATATGGGTGTCCTTTTCATTTTCATGGAGTAAAAGTCGCCTTTGCTCACGCTGATTTTTAGGGCCATTAGTGGGTTGAAACTTGGAGACCCTTCAAAGACATGTGGGAGACCCCGAAATAGGCTAAGACGAGGGGGTGTTGAGATGGGAAACGGAATTTCGAGGCAAATAAGCACGGCAGCTGGAGTGCTCTCCACGTGTGATTATTAATGAACGGTTCCTGACGGGCTGTGTGTTGAAAACATTAACAGAGCAGATTCACACGTCCCGGGAGATGAGGAACCTTATCATTTTATTTATTTTATTTTGTTCTCTTCTATTTTTTTTTTTTTCTTGGCTGTGTTGGGTCTTTGTTGCTGCACACGGGCTTTCTCTAGTTGCGGCGAGCAGGGGTTACTCTTTGTTGCGGTGCACGGGCTTCACATTGCAGTGGCTTCTCTTGCTGTGGAGCACGGGCTCTAGGCGCATGAGTGTCAGTAGCTGCAGCACACGGGCTCAGTAGTTGTGGCGCACGGGCTTAGTTGCTCCACGGCATGTGCGATCTTCCTGGACCAGGTCTCAAACCCGTGTCCCCTGCATTGGCAGGAGGATTCTCAACCACTGCGCCACCGGGGAAATACCTCTATTTTTATTTGTTTTATCTTATTCTCTTCTATTCTACTTTATTCCTTCTTTATTCTATTTATTTAACCTTATTTATTCTTGTTTTATTCTTAGTCGCACTTATTTTATTCTATTTATTCTATTCTATTCTACTGTTCTTATTTATTTTGTTTTAGTTTAGTTTAGTTTAGTTTTTCACAATTTATGGGATTTCTTTGTATTCCAATTTAAGCAATTCAACTGTAATCCAAGTATTTTAAGACAAAGGGTAAAGATATTCCCTGCCTTGATATTTGATGAGATTGTGAATTGTTGATCTTATTTTATTTTATTTTTTTTGGTACACAGGCCTCTCACTGTTGTGGCCTCCCCCGTTGCACAGCACAGGCTCCGGACGCGCAGGCCCAGCGGCCATGGCTCACGGGCCCAGCCACTCCGCGGCATGTGGGATGTTCCCGCACCGGGACACGAACCCATGTCCCCTGCATCGGCAGGTGGACTCTCAACCACTGTGCACCAGGGAAGCCCTGTAGTAGTTTTTAAATATGAAATTTCACCTTCAGAGATACTCAAATATTTATCGATCATTTTTAGGGTGTAATGGTTTTTAAATATGAAATTTCACTTTCAGAGATAGTTACTCAAATACTTGCAGATGAAGTTTTATGATGTCTGGGATTTGTCTGTAAATAATCCAGCGTGAGATGAGCAATAGATGAAACAAGACTGGCTGAGTTTACAAGCGTACACTATTCTTTTTACCTTTGAAGAAAGGAACCTCCTATTTTAAACGAGACACTGAAAACAGATTATACGGCGCACTCACAGGGGTGACAGGGAAGGAATTTGCTGAGTGGAGTTTGGCTCAGTGACGCCTTGACACATCCTAGCGAATGTAGGGCCATTAAGAAGTGGATCGTGAAGCCCATTGCTCATGGCGGGCTGAACAGAATGGTGACAACTTTCCCACATCTGGGCCACTACCCTCCCCGTGAACTCCAGCGCAGAAGCAACCTCAGAATACATTTCCCAGTTTCCCTTGCAGTTGGAGGAGGGGACCTGAATCCTGGGGTCTGTGACCAGATGCATCTGTTCCCAGGATTTTCATGGGGGGCTCAAGACACAGCTGGAAGTCAGTCTCTCCAGAGGCAGAGATGGGACAGCAAGGCTGAGTTCCCGGGGCTGTGGTGCCCAGAGAAGTATCCTCACAGGCCAGTTTTGGGGGTTGGTTTGGGGGCATTTTCCTGTCTGCAGGGTCCCAAGGCTGCTTCTCCAGCTGAAGTCGTTTTCTGATAGTGCATAACCAACTAGTGCAAATTTAGCATCTTAAATCAACACACGTTTGTTATCTCATCGTTTCTGTTGGCCCAGGAGTCCAAGCCTGGCTTAGCTGGGTTCCTGCTTCAGGGTCTGAGCAGGCAGCCATCCTGGGATAAGCTGGGCTGTATTCTCAGCAGATGCTCAGCTGGGGTCAGGTCCACTTCCTGTGGTGTTTGAGGCTGTTGGTGGAATTCATCTCCCAGCAGCTGCAGGCAGGGCTGATGCTTCAGTATCTTGCTGGAAGCAGCTCTCAGGTCACCGATCCTTCTGTATCATGTGAGCTCCTCTATCTTGGTCATTTACCTCATGGCAGCTTGGTTTGCCAAAGCCAGTGACTAGAGGAGAGAGAGAGAGAGAGAGAGAGAGAGAATGAGAATAGAGCTTTTCTTGCTAAGAAAGCTACATCGTGTGTAATCATGGCAGGGACATCTCATCCTTTTTGCCATATTCTCTGGGTTAGAAGCACATCTCAGAGCTCACACACACCGAAGGCAAGGGGATTATACAATATTATAAACATATAAACATTTCATATCTGGGCACCCACCGGCTCTTTTAGCAATTCTGCAAATATCCAAATTCCTTTTTTTTTTTTTGCAACATCATTCAGAAGTCTATTCTTTGCTTGCACCTAAAAAACTGAATAGAGGACAGATCAACAGTGCAGCAGAATGACCCCAAACAACACTTGTGTCCCTTAATTATTTTTGCCTCTGACTGTCATATGTCTCTCCACCCTCCCTCACACACACACACAAAAATGATGATGTGAAGAAAGGCATGTGAGTGCAGAGAGGATATCGTTAAGCGCATGGACTCATCATTGTTTTATGGGAAAGACTGTCAGCACGGGTCTGATCTTTGTATGTATTTCCAGGGGCTGCCAAAACAAATTACCTCAAACTAGGTGCCTGAAAAACAACAGGAATTTATTTGCTCACTGTTCTGGAGACCAGAAATCTGGAATCAACAGGTCAGTGAGGCTAATTCCTTCTGGAGGTGCTGGGGGAGAATCTGTTCCATGCTGCAACCTCCACTTCATTCAGGTGGCCTCAGAGGCCACCTGTGTCTTCAAAGAGGTCTTCTTGGACCACCTCCTGCCTATCATGCTCCATCCTCATCACCCTCTCTGCCCATCACCCTCTGTATTTGTCAGGGTTCTCCAGAGAGACAGAAAAAATAGGATATGTGGACATACGTATAAGAGAAGATTTATTATAGAAATCAGTGGTGGTCCAGTGGTAAAGAATCCACCTTCCAATGCAGGGGACGCAGGTTCTATGCCTGGTTGAGGAACTAAGATCCCACAGGCCACAGGGCAACTAATCCCGCACACCACAACTACTGAGCTCGAGCACCTCAACTAGAGAGCCCGCATGCTGCAAACTACAGAGCCCACATGCTCTGGAACCCGTGCACCACAACTGCAGAGCCCACACGCTTTGGAGCCCACGTGCCACAACTAGAGAAGAGAAAACCCGCATGTCACAACTAGAGAGAAGCCCATGTGCCCCAATGAAGAGACTTTGTATCACAAAGAAAGATCCCGCATGCCTCAATGAAGATCCCGCGTGCCACAACTAAGACCCGAAGGAGCTAAATAATAAATAAATAAATAAATAAATAAATAAAATCATTTAAAAAAAAGAAAGAAAGAAATTGGCTCATGGCTATGGAGGCTGAGAAGTCCCACGGTCTGCTGTCTGCAAGCTGGACACCCAGGAGAGCTGGTGGTGTCAGTCCAAGTCCAAAGGCCTGAGAACGCTGAGAAGATGGATGTCTTTGCTTAAGCAGAGAGGGAGCAAATTCCTCCTTCCACCATCTTGTTTTCCCATTCTAGCCCTCAGTGGGTTGGATGAGTCCCGTCCACATGGGGTGTGACCTCATTCTTTTGGTTTCCAGCTTTCTGGAAGAGCCTTAGCCAACAACTTTACACTCCTGACATGGCCTCAGATGTAAAATTAAAGCCACATGGACTTGCTTGCTGCCATCTGCTTTTCTGTGTGTACCACCAAAAATGAAGTATTTCTTATTCATGATCATTTCCAGTCAGTGGCATTTAAACAGGAAAAAATTACGGTTTTGACTGTGAAACATTTCCTGTGACTTTTGGCTACACTAGTGTTCTATTTGTGCTTTTTTTTTTCTTTTTTTTTCTTTTCCTTGATACACTCTCTTTATATTAAGAAGCACCAATATTTCAGATATAATTAAAGACTATTTCAAACACTCCTATATACATTTTTTTAGTCTCAATTTTCTAACATCGGTTCGATGACAGATAGATGAGGGAAGAAATGATTCCTACCAATGAGAAATGCTGACGATAAGAAATAAAGTTCTAGCGGGCAGGTAGCTGTGTAGGTGGGGGCTTGGAGGAGGGAAATGCTTGTGGGCTTGGCCCTGGTGACTGCCAAAGGCCAACGGGTCAGGTGCTGCCCAGGCTTGAAGATTAAAGCCTTAAGCTTGAAAGGGCACTAGAGCTGACCTGATTCAGGGTAGCGGGCTGGCTGAATATACACCAGGTTGCAGATCTGTCAAGTTTGGCTGACTCCCCAAGAATAATTTAAACAACAGGAGAAAGTCTGGTGAACATGATTCGGTGTGGCCAGGTGCTAATAACATTTATCCATCCATCCCTCCATCCATCTGACCTTCCTTCCCTCCATCCTCCCATCCTTCCATCCATCCACTCATTGATCCATCCGTCCATCCACCTACTCCCCATTCACCCATCCATCCGTCCATCCACCTACTCCCCACTCACCCATCCATCCGTCCATCCACCTACTCCCCACCCACCCATCCATCCGTCCATCCACCTACTACCCACCCACCCATCCATCCGTCCATCCACCTACTACCCACCCACCCATCCATCCGTCCATCCACCTACTACCCACCCACCCATCCATCCATCCATCCACCTACTCCCCACTCACCCATCCATCCATCCATCCACCGACTCCCCACTCACCCATCCATCCATCCATCCACCTACTCCCCACTCACCCATCCATCCATCCGTCCATCCACCGACTCCCCACTCACCCATCCATCCATCCACCGACTCCCCACTCACCCATCCATCCATCCACCTACTCCCCACTCACCCATCCATTCGTCCATCCACCTACTCCCCACTCACCCATCCATCCATCCACCGACTCCCCACTCACCCATCCATCCATCCACCTACTCCCCACTCACCCATCCATCCATCCATCCATCCATCCACCGACTCCCCACTCACCCATCCATCCATCCACCGACTCCCCACTCACCCATCCATCCATCCACCTACTCCCCACTCACCCATCCATTCGTCCATCCACCTACTCCCCACTCACCCATCCATCCATCCACCGACTCCCCACTCACCCATCCATCCATCCACCTACTCCCCACTCACCCATCCATCCGTCCATCCACCTACTCCCCACTCACCCATCCATCCATCCATCCATCCACCTACTCCCCACTCACCCATCCATCCATCCTTCCATCCATCCACCTACTACCCACTCACCCATCCATCCATCCAACCATCTATCCATATATCCTTCCCTCCTTGCTATCTTCCTTTCTTCCTGTCATCCATTTTGTGTACATGTGAGACTTCAAGTTGACCATCCCCTATCCTTTAGCCCTTCTTCCACAGTATGGAGCTTTGATTTTATTGCGGGTGGTGATGTAGTGGACATTGTTGATGCTCCCCAAGCCTGGACACCTGACTGCCAACAGCTATGAGTGTTGGCTATTAACTGCCCCTTCTTCACAGAACGGTCCTGGCCTGAAGATGAGCCACCTTACCCTAAAGGTTATGCCCGTATACTCCCTTCCTAGGGTTGAAGGCAGTGCCTGGCCAACGACTGACGACTGGGGTGGACAGAAGCCCCTCTGGCCTCTAGGAGATACATTCCACGCTCCAGAGTGCCCGGCAGGGTCAGGGTAAGCCCTATCCCCAGCTGACACTACCTCCTTGCTCAGCTCTTGGCCCTGTCCTGGCCAGCCTCCCTAACTTTCTCCTCCCGCGAGCTCTCCCTCCATAACCCACTGGCACAAGAAGGCCCATCTCAGGTTCTGCTTCTGGGAATGCAACTCGAGCCTCCTCTTTCTCAGTGGCAGTACTTGATATTTTCTGCCAACTCCAGGAGGGCACTCTGCTCATATATTTTCTGGACTTCAGGCTTCCCATGGTCCTTCTGTCTGTTCTCACTGCTTCCACGTCCACGGGTGAGAGGGGAGGTCAGACTCCATCCTATTAAATTACCATCATATTTCCAGGACCTCCTTCCTGAACTAGGTCACACTCTAGGGCGTTCTCCAAATTTCCACTCTTACAATTTTAAAATACATTTACCTCCTATTCAAAAATAATGCAGTGCAGAAAATTTAGAAAACACAGACACCAAAACATCCCTCATAATCTAAGAACTAATCCCTACTAAAGGTTTAGCGTGTGTCCTGCTATTCACTTTCACTTGTTTATAGAGAGTTTCTATAGAACTTGCATTGGCTTAGGCTGTGCCTTTAAGATTTACGAGTATCTGCAAATCATTAAACGTTCTTCTACGATGATTTCAAATGGCTGCGGAGTTTCCCAGTACACACTGATTTCCTGTAGTGCCTATCGTTGTTTTCTGTTGTGTTTGTTTTTACTATTTTGCTGTTGTAAAGAATATTCTTGATGGATGGAGGTGGTTATGGACTGAATGTGTGCGTGTTCCCGAAAATTCACATGCAGAAGCCCTGATTCCTGAGGTGATGGTGTTAGGATTTTAGGAGGTGATTACGGTTAGAGGAGGTCATGAGGATGGGGCCCCTGTGATGGGATTAGTGTCCTTATAAGAAGAGGAAGAGACACCAGAGCTGTCTCTCCATCATGTGAGGACACAGCAAGAAGGTGGCATCTGTAAGCCAGGAAGAGAGCCTGCCCAGGAACTAATCTGCCCATGCCATGAGCTCAGACTCCCAGCCTCCAGGACTGTGAGAAATAATGTCTGTTGTTTAAGCCGCGTGTGAGCGTGTGTTTTAGAGGAAATATATACCTATGCATGAATATCTGGCTTGGAGAGCAGGTTAGGAAGGGACCAAAGTCAGATTCATTAACAGTTAAAAACTGAAGAGATCGACGAGGTCCCAGCTTAAGACGGGGAGTCACCAAGGGTAACGCTGGAACACAGAATTGCCCTTTGCCTCCATCAAAAATGGTCCAACCTTGGTCACGTCCTGTGGTTCAACCAGCATAAGGCACGTGTTACTGAACCAGGTTTGTGCGCCTGACACCGAGCAAGCCAAACGCTGTGATGCTGAGGTCTGCAGCAGAGAGAAAGGGCTAATTCACGAGGCAGCCAGGTGGGAAGACAGGAGAAGAAATCGCACCTTGGCCTCCCTGAAGGTGAAGGGCTCAGGGTATTTATGGGGCAGAGCTGAGGTGTGGGGAGTGTGTGGAAAGGTGACTGAAGATAAGAAAAAAACGTGTGATCACAATGGTCAGAATGGACAACAGTAAAAAGTCTACAAATAATAAATTCTGGAGAGGGTGTGGAGAAGAGGGGACCCTCCTACACTGTTGGTGGGAATGTAAATTGATACAGCCACTATGGAGAACAGGATGGAGGGTCCTCAGAAAACTAAAAACAGAGCTACCCTATGATCCAGCAATCCCATTGCTGGGTGTATATCCAACTAAAACTCTTAATTCAAAAAGATACATGCACCCCAGTGTTCATAGCAGCACTATTTACAATAGCCAAGACATGGAAGCAACGTAAATGTCCATCAACAGATGGATGGATAAAGAAGATGTGGTATATATATACAATGGAATATTACTCAGCCATGAAAAAGAATGCAATAACGCCATTTACAGCAACACAGATGGACCTAGAGATTATCATACCAAGAGAAGTAAGTCAGAGAAAGACATGTACCATATGATGTCACTTATACGTGGAATCTAAAATTTTGTGTTCTAAAACACAAAAGAACTTATCTACAAAACAGAAACAGACTCACAGGCATAGAGAACAGACTTGTGGTTGCCAAGGGGGAGGGGGGTGGGGGAGGGATGGATTGGGAGTTTGGGGTCAGCAGATGCAAACTAACATATATAGCATGGATAAACAACAAGGTCCTACTGCAGAGCACAGGGAACTGTATTCACTGTCCTGTGATAAACCATCATGGAAAAGAATATAAAAAAAAGAATGTGTGTGTGTGTATCTATTTATGTATAACTGAGTCACTTTGCTGTACAGCAGAGACTAGCACAACACTGTAAATCAACTATACTTCAATTAAAAAAAATTTTTTTAAAAAAAGTGTGTTGATCGTCACTCTGAGAAGGTGCAACTAAGGTCCAGGCTTCTTCATGGGACCATTGTTCAGAAAATGTTGGCATTAGCTTGTTCTGAAGGTTGAGTTTTTGGCCCTGGGATGTGAAAATGTCATCAAGTGGACTCTCAGAAATGCCCAGTTGGAGGGTCTGTGGTGTTGACCAGTCTTACCTGGCTTGAGCTCAAACTGGACACAGCTGAACCCAAGTTCCTGAAAAATAACTCTGGCAAACATCTAACAGTTTTTTTTTGTTTTTCTTTTTTTGTTTGTTTGTTTTTTTTTTTTGGCAAACATCTAACAGTTTAGGCTCTGTGATGCTTGGGGAGCGTGTGAGGCTTTTTGTTTTCTGGGTTTTTTTTTTTTTGGTAGCAACAATTGAAGTGATCAGTGAAGGCAGGTTCCAAGTTCATCATGTATTAAGCACGCTACAGTTTAACGCATCTCACTGATGACTCCCCTGGGTTCCCCACTCGGAGCAAGAAGCCTGCTCCCAAAATGCGTTCTATCCAGCTCCCAGTCCAGCTTATGGACTTCACATGGGCTCTGTGGTGTTTGGATACAAGGGAGGAAGCTTTTTCAAGTAATTTAATTTTCATTCTGGAAGTTAGAGCTTTCTGAAGCCAAAGCATCTGCATGATGTTATGGAAATTTTTATTTTGAACTAAGGAAGGCAGCACTTAAAAAAAAAAAAGAAGAGAAGTAGCCAAAAGTCATCTTAATAAATTACAGAAGCCTTCAGAATGCCTCCCTGTAGGGACATAAATCTAAAACCTCCAACCCTGGCATTCAGAGAGCAATGGTGCCTGAGGTTATGGCTGATGATGGGGACTCAGCCCCTCAGTGACCAAATGCACACAGCCTCCAGAAGCTTCTAAAAAGAGAAAAGTGTCAGCCGTGGTTCAGCTCAATTGTCGGAGGCTGGAGATTTGCCAGGTAGGACCTTTCTTTTGAAGGTAATTGGGGTGAGCTGAAAAGTTCCCAGGGAAGGGTCTTTGGAATTTGACCTGGGCAGGAAGCACATGGTTTCTTTATCTATGCTTCTTTCAGAGGCTGGCTTACCTCAAGGTGCCAAAATAGCTGCAGCAGCTCCAACATCCCCTTCCTCCCTCAGAAGTGCCCTGGACGTCCTCTTGTTTACAACTGACCAGGGTCCATATGTCCTCTATTGGCCCCAAGACTGTGGTCTGGGAAAGGGAAAGTGGTAATTGGCAGAGTCAAGGCTGAAAAGCGAGGGGTAGAAAAACATATAGAGAGAAATTTCCCTGGAGGTATGGGGCTCTCTGGCTGAGTGGTCAACCCAGGTTAGCTACAAGAAGGGACACTTCAAAGACGGTTTTTTTGGTTTTTGTTTTCGCCCGAAAATGATTACATTACCTTCCTGCCCGTAGTCTACAATCATGTGTTGGGGTTTCAGTTGGCCGAGAAAAAGAACCACCTTCTCCCTGGGTACAGGTGTGTTTGTTCAGATTGCTGGTCTTGTAAGATAAGCAGTCTGGGGGCCCTGGGGTGTGGGTCCAGGCACCTCTGGCCAGATGTGTGTCTGACCCAGTGGGTACACGTGTCCGTTGTGTATGGCGGCAGATGGCGGCGGAAGGACAGGTGTCAGGAGGGCAGGGAGGAGGGGCCCTGAGTCATCCCGGGAGCCGGAGGGGTGTGACGGGTAAGACCTGGCCCTGGATGGGTAGGGTCGGGAGGGTTGAATCCCGGAATGTGACTCAGGGCTATTTCTGTCTGACACCTTCGTTCCAGTGTCCTGAAGGAACACGGATAGAATTTTAAGCTAATACCTTAATTAAAAAAATATTGTAAGCCCGGGACAGGGAAGGGCACCCACATTGCAGCTGTGGCTTGTGACTGTCGCCAGAGATGCCTCTCCCCCCACCAACCTGGGCGCCAGCTGCTTCGGATGGGGGAGGGGAGACATGTCCCACCCCTCCCCACCTCCGGCTCGGCGGGGAGACGCTTCCGGAGCCCGGAGGCTCCTGCAAAGGAGGTCCTTGGTCAGGCTGGGAAGTAAGGGCGGCCCTGCGCCCGGAAACCCCTACCCGTGCTCTGCGCTCTGCTACTCCAGACTGGACTTTGGGGACCGCGGGCTGTTGCACCCGAGGCAGGGGGTCCACTCTTAGCAGACCCCGGAGCGGGGGCTTCACTCCGTTGTCTAGAGAGGCCGCCCGGGGGGGTCCCCGTTAAAGAGGGGTGGGAGGGTGGAGACGCGGCCCTCCACTTTGGGAGCAGGAGAGACTGGCCTCGCCCCGCCTCCCGAGCGCGTGCCCTGCCCCTGCGGCTCCCTGTGGCCCAGGGGTGGGGCGGCCGCCAGCGGGGAGGGCTGAGGCCGGGGCGGGGCGACCGCGCTGCACCCTGACCCGGCCCCGCCCCGGGGGTGTCCCTCCCGCCGCCACCGTCCGCGCGCCACTCCCGGGACAGACACTGTGCGTCGCGGGGCGCACCATGGCGCGCCGGGCGGCCCTCGCGCTGCTGCTGTTCGGCCTGCTTGGCACCCAGGTGCCCACCCGGGGTGAGTGAGAGGCGGCCGGTGGGGCTCACGGGGGCGCGGGCCTGGCTTGGGGACCCGCGTCGGGGCCCCAGGGAAGGGCCATGGGAGGGGGTCGAACCTTGGGGGACGGACGCTCCGTGTGGGGTGGACATACTTCGGGGGGCATAGTGCGTAGGACACGTAGTTTGGGGGTCGCACTGGGGAAGCATGCACCTCGGGGGCGCGCTGTGCGGGGCCTACACACGTTGGGGGACGCATGGCGAGGGACGTATTTTGGGGGCGCACTGTGTGTGTGGGGGGGTGGCGCGTGGAGGGCGACGCGCCGGGGAGCCCTGAGCCGTCCTTCCCGCCTAGAGGGACCCGCTGTGCCAACGGGTGGCCAACGGCCCAAGGAGGCGGCCTTACCCTTTCCTCCCCGCTTTCTTCCCGGGCGCCTTTGCACTCACTCCGCAGGCGGAATGGCAGCGTTTGTTTTCACATTCACAGACTCTTAAAAGTTGGAAGGCCCCTGGGTGGGGCGGTGGCCCCCGAGTCCCCTCCCCCTCCTCCTCCCCCCGGGGTTCCCTTCAGTTCCCGGGCGCGGGTGTGCGCCTCTGCGGCCGCCCCGCGCCCCGGCCAGAGCGCTGGCAGGGCCCGGGGACCGCGTCTTTGTTCAGGCGCTCGGTGGCCGCCTCCGGGCGCCACGCCCTGCGGCCCGGGACTAAATTTGGACTCGGCCGGGGAGCCTGAAACCCGGGAAAGGGGGAGGAAGCCAGGAAAAACTCGGGGCTCTAGAAACGCTCAGCAGCTCTTGCGGTGTCCGGGCCGCGGGGACTTTTGGCGAGCGCGCGGTCGGGTGCAGAACGACGCCGCCAAGGGACACGTATTCTCAGCCGATCGTCCGTGTGTCCGAGTAGATAATTCGGAAAACCGCACCCAAAAAAGTGTCAGGAGAAGGACAGGACGCCCGGGACGCCCACACTCCCCAGCCAACCTGGCCTGTTTCTGGTTCTTGCCTGCGTTTTTCTGTCTTTCTCCTTTTAAAATGGAAGTTGAGATCCAGTTTTCCTGTCTCTCTCTTCTTTGAAAAGGAAAGTTGGGATCGTGCTGGGCGTGGCATAAAAAACGGGTTTCTCCGACTAACGGTTGTTTTCTGTCCTTACGTGGTTATTTTTAAGTGCACAGCCACTAGGGCAGTGTCTTTTCAGGAGTGGTCTGGTCGGTGGAGGACACGTTTTAGGAGCCAGACACAGGACAGAGAAGGCCCGGTGTTTACCTGGAAATTTCCAGCTCAGCGCTAGAGGTTGAATGTTGAGCCCTGGTCCCCCGCCTGATTTTTATTTTAGGGAGGATTTGCTAATCGATGTCTTCATTTTTAAAATGTGTGCCACGTATTCTAGAAGTTGTGTGTTCGTTGCAGGCTTTAGAACCAATTCAGCCTGATCCACGGGAAACTCTTGGAATAGTTTACAGCTTGGTGGGGGAGGGCCTGGGATGGGTTTCCTGTTTCTCTGTTTCCTGCCCTAAATCCCACCTAGCTGCCTCACCACAGAGTTCTTCATTAGTGGTTTTGTTTTGTTTTTTTTCCTGCCGTGTGGTTGAGTCCCATCTGCTCACGAGAATTTTTCGTGCACCCCCCTGGCTACACCTTCATTCATGTTTCGTGAGTTAATTGTCCTCTGAGCCCTTAACTGTGTGCCTCGCCCCAGAGAGATGGATCACAAGGGGTTCTGGTCGCCCAGGAAGGTACCATCTGCTGGGGGGAGGGAAACATCTCACCAGGCAGATAGGACACAGGGCCGAAGAATGGTGACAGTCCCACAGTTCAAGGACTCCGGGGTGGGGAACACAGCCTTGGCCAGTGCGAGGGTGTGGCTGAGTTGGAAGCTGTCTCTGGTGACAGTTGTTTTTCGTGTGTTTGTTTTTTAACAGCTTTCACGTACAGGTTGTATTCTACCCTGTATATAAAATGTGTAATTTTTAGAAGAAACCCAGAGCACCGTTAGCCTAGAATTGCCTGATTTCTATGCAGGTTGCTCCCAGCTACTCGGGGTTGGTTGATGCTTTCAGCCAGCAGATGTTGGGGCTTGAATGGCAGGGGGATGGGAGGGGGGCACAGAGCAGCACGGGGGTGGAGAGCCAGCCTCGCCCCGAAAGAACAGAGGGAGAACAGAGCCTTGATACGTGCTGATCTCTTGGAGGGCGCCTCCCCCGCCCCTGCCTGATCCTTCTGGGGTCCGAGGCAGGGAACGGACTGTTCCTAAGATACAAATGGGGTTTTATCAGGAAAGTTTGCTTTCGAGTTGCTGAAGTTCAGAACACACTTCCCTCTAGAAATCGGGGTTTGGCTTCGTTTCCATTCTGGCTACAGGCGTCCATTGAGTCGGGGGTAGATCTTCATCGGGGTGCAGGTAGCACTGGCCTGGTTTCTGAGGCCTTGGGACCCAGGGCTCTTGTGTTCCCAGGTTTTTCTGGAAATCCCCGTGGGACAGCGTGGGGTGGAGAGACGCAGGGGCCCTAGAAGGCAAGAGGCAGCTTCAACTTTCAATGGAGCCCTGCTTCCTCCCGCCACCAGGGACACTTGGCCATGTCTGGAAACGTTTGTGATTGTCTCAACTGTAGGGGGCGTGCTCCCGGCATGTGGCGGGTGGAGACCAGGGCTGCTGGTCCACAGCCCGCAGTGCCCAGGACGCCCCGTATTAGAGTCACCCAGCCCCAATGTCAGTCGTGCTGAGGCTGAGACACCCAGACCGAGCATGGAGACTTAATATAAACCATTTATCTATGTATCCATCCATCCGTCCGTCCATCCATTTGCCTACCTGTGGCTGTGGTTTGCAACCTGGGATGACTTGGTTCCCCAGGGGGACATATGACAGTGTCTGGGGACGTTTTTGGTTGTCACACTGCGGGGAGGGGGTGCTCCTGGCATCCGGTGGGTGGAGACCAGGGAAGCTGCTGCACACCCCGCAGTGCCCAGGACGCCCCGCATCAGAGGGTCCTCCAGCCCCAATGTCAGTCGTGCTGAGGCTGAGACACCCAGGGATTTGTGTCACACGTTCCAGGTTGCTGGTGGCTGGGGGTTTGGTTTCCGTAGTCTTCCTCCAGGTAGGACACTTACATCCCGGGTTTTAGAACTCCTGGCACCTGGGCGACCTAAGTGCGGACCGGGTGGGAAATGGGTCCAGGAAGGTGCTGAATCCAGGACCCCACGCTCCGTGCCAGCCTCTGCACAGTAGCCAGTGCCGTTCGAAAATCCAGAAACGCCTATAGGGAAAGCGACACTTGCGGGGCAACTGCTAGGTTTCCGGGGATTCCCTCCTCATCCCCGCCCGAGCAGGTGTGGCTTCTCCGGCTTCCCGTCCGGCTATTCCTGTTTCTGCCTGCCACGCAGAGAAAGTGAGTTTCATTGTCCTGCCTGCGTGTTCGGCTCTGATAAAAAGTTAATTGCGTGTTATTTCCTTTAGGGCTTTGGCTTTTTCTTCATTCTCAGTTTATGATGGTTCAACCCCCCCCTTTTTTTTTCCATCTGGAGATATGAAAATACTTGATTTGGGGGGGCGGTTTCTTCATGGAGGGAGATGCACTTTTCTTCATCTGGGTGATATGCTGATTGTTCGGAAAAAGAATGCAGGTGGTCGAGTAGTTATATCCATCCGACGTGTAGGAGGCAGGGTTTTCACGGATGAAATGTGGAATTTTTTCCAGCTGAGGTTTTCCTCCCAAAGGAGACTGACTACCACACACATGGAGCCCATGTGTTTGTTCCTACTGAGATTTTCCAATCACGGTGGCTTCTTTTAGGGAGAAAAGAATCCCATGCTTGTGTATGACTTACAGACGGGGTTAGAAAGAAGACGGAGGTTGTCTTGGGGTGAGGTGTCAACTCATTCAGCGTCCTGGCTTTCCACAGAATCCTTCAGACACCCAGCTGTTGGAGGACGCCCAGCCCTGGTGGCAGCTGGGAAGACACATCTGGCACAAGACATCTCACGGAGTCCCCATGTGGTTTGTTCTGACACCCGGGTGTCCGTCCCATGTAAATCAGTGGAGATTGCCCTTTGATCTCCTTTGCCAGTTCTTAGGGTTAACGATGGAGTGTGTGTTTACAGATCTCCGAAAGTCCTTTTGGGGGGATGCAGTGGTTTTGGAAGCGTTTTCTGCAGACAGAGGGGTGTGTTCTAACCCTCAGAGGATGACACATACTTGAAAATGAACTACCCGCAAGCACTGTTATCAACATGGGTTTCGTGATACAAGTCACGGCAGCCCCTTCCTGGCGGTAGTGTTTACCAGAGCGTCTCTGGTGGAACAGGGAAGGTGTTGTTGGGGAATTAGAATTCAACCCAACATCAACCCAGAAAGCCTCTCTGCCATGGTAAAAGGGAAAGAAACCCATTTTATGATTGAGTGAGCGTGACGCCAGGATGTGACGTGCATCACAGGTGACCCACTAAGGCCGCAAAGACGCACTTTTAAAAGTAGCTAAGTAAATGTCACCCGTTCTATACAGGTCGTCAAAACAGGCTCCTTTAGCCACTGAAAATATTTACCCACCTTGGAAAAGGACAGAGAAAGATCTTCTGGAAGCAAAGGGCGAGGGAAGAGAAGTCTCTTCCTTCGTTTCCACCAGGGCTTTTATTTTTAATTTACAGTCCCTTCCAACCTTATAGGACAAAGACCCACATCACACACACATGCACACATACACACACATGCACACAGACACACACACACACACACACATACACACATAGACACTTCAGTCACAGTCAACAGCCGTGAATATTCTGTTATATTTGTGTCCTTCTGGGAGAATGGCCAGGTTGTGTAGGATACACAAATGGTTGGTCTTAGGAGATGCTGCCGTATTGCTTCTGATTTTGGCTTTATCCTCCCAGGGAGTTCTGGTTGCCCACCCAACACTACATGTTCTTTTTTTGTTCGTGCCTAATCTCTTGGGTGAAAGAGGTTAACTAACCAGAATTCCTATGTGTATTGACCTAATAATAGGACAGGCACACCTCAGAGAGATTGCGGGTTCGGTTGCAGACCACCCCAGTAAAAGCAAGTCACATGAATTTTTTGGTTTCCCAGTGTATGTGAAAGTCATGTTTACATTAGACTGTAGTCTGTCGAATGTGCAGTGACATTATGTCTTAAAAAAAAAACAATGGGTCTTCCCTGGTGGCGCAGTGGTTGAGAGTCCGCCTGCCGATGCAGGGGACATGGCTTCGTGCCCCCGTCCGGGAAGATCCCACATGCCGCGGAGCGGCTGGGCCCGTGAGCCATGGCCGCTGAGCCTGCACGTCAGGAGGCTGTGCTCCGCAACGGGAGAGGCCACGACAGTGAGAGGCCTGCGTACCGCAAAAAAAACCGAAAACAAAACAATGAACATGGCTTAATTGAAAAATACTTTATTTCTAAAAAATGCTAACCATCCTCTGAGCCTTCGGAGAGTTGTAGTAGTAACATCAAAGATCACTGATCAAAGGTCACCGTCACACACGTATCATAATGCAAAAGTTTGAACGATTGCGAGAATTACAAAATGTGACACAGAGAAATGAAGTGAACAAAAGTTGTTGGAAAAGTGGCACCAATAAATTTGGTCGAAACAGGGTTGCCCCAAACCCTCAGTTTGTAAAAAACATAGTAAAGCTAAATGCAATAAAATGAGGTCTGCCTGTGTCTTTCACATCTGCATCTGTATCTGTCCACATAGGGACACAGGAGTTCCTTTTTTTTTTTTTTTTTTTGCTTTTTGGAATCTCCTGTTTGTATTCTTCGCCTAATTCTTTTTTTAAAAATTAATTAATTAATTAATTTTTGGCTGTGTTGGGTCTTCGTTGCTGCATGCGGGCTTTCTCTAGATGCAGCGAGCGGGGGCTACTCTTCATTGCGGTGCACAGGCTTCTCATTGCGGTGGCTTCTCTTGTTGCCGAGCGCAGACTCTAGGCGCGTGGGCTTCAGTAGTTGTGGCACGCAGGCTCAGTAGTTGTGGCTTGCGGGCTCTAGAGTGCAGCCTCAGTAGTTGTGGCGCACGGGCTTAGCTGCTCCGTGGCATGTGGGATCTTGCCGGACCAGGGCTCGAACCCGTGTCCCCTGCATTGGCAGGCGGATTCTTAACCACTGCGCCACCAGGGAAGCCCCTCTTTGCCTAATTCTTATGGCACTTTTGGGAGTCGGTACACGGCTGTGTTAGTTTCAGCTTTGTCTTGAATGACTCGGTGTGGCCACCGTCTCGCTACTCGTATTATTTTTTAAAAATCCCGTAAACAGAAAACCAGAAACTTCCTTTTTTTTTTTTTCTCCCCCTAGAGTTAGATACAAACTCTCTAAGTGGTGTTTTTCCAGTGGCGATTAGGGACCCTTGGACAGGCTGGGAATGTAGTGCACGTCCAGCAGCGTTGAAACAAGGAAGATCAAATAGATTAGAGTAGAAAACACCAGCATACTTTACCCATGCTTTGCTAAGTAAGCATCGGTGTGGCTTCGGTGCCAGTTCAGCTGTCTGGGTGGACTGGGCCGTGTCGTAAAATGTCTTTATTTCCGCAGAAGGCAGGCGGGGGCGTTTGAAACCCGTTGCAGATCTGAACCCCTTTTCCATCGCTCTTGCTTTCTGCACTTGGACGTTTTTGATAGAATCCCTCTGTTTTCAAAAAGGGCCATAAAGCCGCAGGGCATCAGCAGCTTTTCAAAGAGCCAAGTAATGACTCCCAAGGGTGCTTTTGAGAAGGAAAAAAAAAGAGAGAGAGAGAGAGAGAATTCATTTTCATTGCTGCCTGTTCACCGCCCTTCGTGAGAAGGCAAAGAGCCAGACCTGTTGTATTCCGGGACTTGGAAGGCATTCGTCATCCGCAGACAATGCAGCCAGCGAATTCCGGCTGTTTCTGTTTGTGCATCCGCAGGGCGTTCCACCCTCCCCTCCCCCTCGCCTCCCCTCGCCTCCCCTCGCCTCCCCTCGCCTCCCCTCCCCTCCCCTCCCCTCCCCCTCCCCCCGCCCTGACTTGACTCAATGCTGAGGAATTAATTAAAGACTAGTGGCCTGGCTGGAGTGAGGTAGCGCTGGACAGGTGTGATTGATGATTGATTGGTGCATGGATGATAGATAGATAGATCATAGGTTTATAGAGGATGGATGGATAGACAGACAGATGGTGGAAGATAGATAATGGATAGATGATAGATAGACACAGGATAGATGGAGAGATGTCAAAAGATAGATGATGGATGGATGAATGGATGGATAAAAGACGATAGATAGATGCGACAGATTAGATAGAAGATAGATAGATAGATGATAGATAGATAGATAGATAGATAGCTGCAGTACCTATCTCAAGTGGTTGCCAGTTGGAGGGGGCCATTATCTCACTGCTCTGAAACCACCAGCGCCTAGACTCACCGTAAGCACATCACCAGGCAGTGGGTTATAATCTCTGCATTCCTACAAGATAAGGAGCTGACTCAGAGTTGGGGAAGGAATCAGCGCATGGGAAGGACAGAGCAGAAGATGAGTCTCAGCTGGGGTGTGGACTGCATCCTGCTACCACAGAGAAAGCTTTCCTGGTCACCTCTTGGAAGGCAGATGCTGGTTCCCCTACAGTCCCGCCCCCAGATCTCTCTCCACCCTACGCTAACTTCCATAAATGCTGATAGATCTGGTCCATCTGGATGCACCCACGGTGTCTACATTGCTCCATATCCTGGGCTTCTCATGATGTTCTCCCAGGCCGGCATGTCCTCCTTCACTCCTGCTTCTTGTGATAGGACCATTTGCCCAGATTCTCAAAATGAAAAGTCAGCTTTCATTCCTGCCAGCTCCTTCTCCCATATCCGATGTTAGCGAATCCTGTTGATTTCATTTTCTAAATCTTTCTCCACCTATGCTCCTGTCTCCATTTCTGCTTTCATTTTTAAGGCTCCCCCCCCCCCCCAAATCCTTCCAGGAAGAATACAAGAAGCCCTTAACCATTTTCTTTCCTGGATGCTCAGGTACTTTGAGAAGGCCTGGGGACTCCCCCTCAGAATAACATTTCTTTTTAATGCATAAAATAAAATACATAGGACTGCCAGGGAAACGGATTATATTAAACCAGCCACCCAGTGTGCAGGGGAAGAAGATGCTGGCCTTAGCTGAGGGTGTTGGCAGAGCCTGGACCAGGACAGCAGAAATGAGAGAGAAGGGACCAGCTGTGTTAAGGAGTAGTAAGGAAATAAAAATCTATACTAGTGGCTTGCGAACCGGCCCCCAGAGTTTTTTCTTTAATTGGCCTGGGGCACAGCCTGGGTCTCGGGACTTACGAGGTCTCCTTGGATGTGCAGCCAGAGATGAGAACCAAGATCTGTATTTGAGCTTCAGAAACTGTAATATGCATAGGAATCACCCATGGAAATGCTTTAGTCTGGCTGGGAGGGATGCTGAGGGCTTCCTGTAGGAGGGCAGCCTCTTATCGGGGCTTTGAGGACTGAATAGGAGTTTTCCTGGTATGGACAGAAGAGATTGGCATTTACGGCCAAGTAGAGGATTCGAGGGAAGCCCCAAGGACGGACAAGGTGCCCAAACTGTATGACCCCTCAAATCATTCACAGGATGCTGGGGGGATTGTAAATTTTCGAGGGACATAGAGTGACATCTATTGTATTTCTATAACATCTTACCGAAAAACCTGAGTGAACTTCTTGGCCATAGTAGTGATTGTACCATCCATCCTCAGCATTCAGATTCCATATTTGCAAATCTGCCTACTTGCTACAATTTATTGGTAACTCCCAAATTGATACTGAGTTCAGGGATTTGTGCCCAGCTGCAAAAACACGGAGTCACCTCTCCGGTCTTAGATTGTAAACAAGTATCTGTGTCGTGCCGCATTTTTGTGCTTTATGCTTGCGATTTTGCTTCTAAGCATGAGAAGGTTGCCGCGTGCCTGAAATACGTGTATGAGATGAGCTTCCTTTAGGCAGGAGAAAGAGTGCTGTGAGCATCAACAGTCTAGATTAAATAAGGTCAAATTCCACAGAAACATGCATGAAACAAGGTTATGTGCGATTAGCTGATGGCGGTGTGACCTGAGGGCGCAGGGACTTAACCCTGGAGTTCCCCAGGAGCCATGATTGAATATTATTAGCTCATTCAGCATTTCCGGCGACTGTAAGAACAGAACCACTACGGATGACGTGCCTTGACTGTGATTAATAAACAGAACTGTCAGGTCTAGGTTAGGGGCCTTGGGCCAGTTTCTGGAGATGCAAAGCCTCTGTGAACTGATCAAGTTTGGGGCCTTCTGACGGGTCATTTAGGGCCAGTGTGAAGGGCAGGGCGGTGACCCAGGGTGAAGGGTGATAAAATTGGAAATGGGTTTGGGGCTTTGAGTCAGATCCTGGAGGTTATCTTTCAGGGTGACAATGACTTGGTTTCCTAGCTCAGGGAGACGGAATTTACCAGGGTCCTAGAACTACCTCCCTACAGCCGGGATGAGGGTCCTGGGCCACTCTTGCCATCCCAGCCCACCCACCAGGATCAGCACCACCTGGAGGTTGTTAGAAATTCAGATTCACAGGCCCAGCTCCCACCCACTGAGTCAGTGTCTTTGGGATCGGGGCCCAGGAATCTGGGCTCCCCAAATTCTAAAACTCACTGGTCCACGGCACCCGGAGCCCAGCCCACAGCGTCCCCAGATGCTCTGGGTTCTTCCAAAGCTTGACCCAGCCCAGAGTGGCACCCCCAGGGTTATGGTACAAGAGAAGAACCTTTCCCCCCCTTGTCACAAAATCTGTAAGGCAGAATGTTCAATGACATGGCTCGAGAAACGGCAAAACGATGTCTGGAGCAATTCCTTCCTAGCTACAGAAAAGTAAGGGCATCTCTAATATTTAGAAATAAAATAAGAGCACGGGCTTCTCATTGCGGTGGCTTCTCTTGTTGCGGAGCACGGGCTCTAGGCTCGCAGGCTTCAGTAGTTGTGGCTCACGGGCTCAGTAGTTGCGCTTTGTGGGCTCTAGAGCGCAGGCTCAGTAGTTGTGGTGCTCGGGCTTAGCTGCTCCGTGGCATGTGGGATCTTCCAGGACCAGGCCTCAAACCCATGTCGCCTGCATTGGCAGGCGGATTCTTAACCACTGCACCACCAGGGAAGCCCCATCTATGTTTTGTTTCTGTTCTAGTTTTGTTTCCAGTATATTTCACTTCTATTTCCATTTGTATAATTTATAAGCTCCGTGTATAAATTGTGTAACTGATCATCTCTATAAATTATTGTCAGTAGTATTTATATCCTCGTTGTGATGTCTACGTCAGTGCGCCACCCTGATGGAATTTAAGGGAAACCGGATTCGGGCCTCGTGCTGTGCGCTCGTCACTTGCACAGTTCATGGTTGTGGAACCTCAGATTCGCGGTTCAGCGGGTTTGTGAGGCACGTGCAGCTGCACAGCTCCCCAGGAGGAGCCGGCGCCCAGGGTGGCCTTGGGGACGTCCTGGGGCTTGTCCTCGGTCTCGGGAGGAGGGAACCGAACAAACAGATGGGTGGCGGGGGAGGGTGCACGGCGGTGGGGGAGGGCGCACGGCAGGGGGTGTGTGTGCTGTGGGGATGACTCAGGCCCTGCGTCTGGCGGGGCCGCCTCACATCTGGAGGTGTCCCCTTCCGCATCTGGAGGTTGGAGGGGCCGCCTGGAAGCTGCAGAGGCGGTGCAGGCTGCCTCCGATGGGCTGGGCAACGGCAGCCGGAAGAGAAATGCCTGGGTGTCCCCCTCGGATGCCCGGCCCCTCCCCCAGCCCCACTGGGTCTGCTGTTCTGGGTTTTCGTGCGGGACCCCGGGGGCTCAGCAGAGGGCTCTGAGTTGAGCCGTGACCTCTCCTCTAAGCGAGGCCACGTCAACGGTACTCAGGAGCCCAGATGCACGGGGAGCGGGGCAGGGCACGGGGAGCGGGGCAGGGCACGGGGCCCAGGTGGGCTGCGGAGGCTCCAGGCCCTGGACACGGAGCTACCAGGCAGACAGACAGACATGTGCACACACACGTGCACGCATGCTCACACGCAGGGCACAGACACGCATACATACACAACACTCACGACGCATATTTGCGCGCGCGCGCGCCCATGAGCACATACCTGCACCGCACACGCACCAGTGCACGTGGACATGCATGTGCACAGGTACACGTGGGCACGCGTGCAGTTCACCCACATGCAGTGTGCACGCCCGCGGGTGCACGTGCTCACAGACACGCGCACACGAGTATACTCACGTGCACATCCGTACACAGACACACCCACACAGGAGCATGCGCGCACACGCATCACGTGTAGCAACATCTTACGTTCAAGTGTGTTGCTGTTGGTTTCAACATTCCAAAGAGCCTTGTCTGCTTGTTCTTTCCAAATCCCCGTCCAAAACGCAGCATCGTCCGCTCCTTGAATCGCTCTGTTTGGGGTTACTTGCCTCGCCCCGCCACCGTCAGGTGTGGAGGCGTCCCGATGGCAGGGGCGCTGAATATCTCAGGAAGGTCCCAGCGCCGTCGCTTCGGCAGAGGGAGCGTAGAGGGAGTGATAACGGTTGTGGGTCTCTAGGCAGACGTACAGGACCAGAGACGCGCATGTATGTGTAGGCTTTGCACCTGCCCGGGGGGCTCTTCGGGGCTGAACAAATCCCACCCTCCCCAGCCGCCCTGGCTACCACGTGGACATCTGCCACATGCTGCAGGAACAGCTGAAACCACACCTGTCCCTTCTGGGCTCTGAGATCCAGAAACCAGCGCCCCTCCCCCCGCGAGGGCTGGGGTCCGTCCGACGCAGGGCCTTCCCAGATGCTGCTGCTTCTGCTGCCTGTTGTTTTGTTTGTTTTTAATTCGGGGGCACATCTCATTGTTCATGTCGTAGTTTTTATGGAAGTAGAGTTGATTTACAATATTAGTTTCAGGTGTACCGCAAAGTGATTCCGTTATATATATATGTGTATATATATATATATATATATACACATATATATATATAGCAGATTCTTTTCCCATGTAAGTTATTACAAGATATTGAATAGAGTTCTGTGTGCTCTACAGTAGGTCCTTGTTGTTTATCTGTTGTATATATAGTCATGTGTATCTGTTAATCCCATACTCCTAATTTATCTGTTCCCCCCTCCCTTTCCCCTTTGGTAACCGTAAGTTTGTTTTCTATGTCTGTGAGTCTGTTTCTGCTTTGTAGATAGATTCATTTGTGTCGTAGTTTAGATTCCACATATAAGTGATATCATAGGGTGTTTGTCTTTCCCTGTCTGACTTTCTTCCCTTAGTATGACAATCTCTAGGTCCATCCACGGTGCTGCAAATGGCCTGATTTCATTCTTTTTTACCTGCCTGCCTGTTCTTAATACACACGTGGAAAATCACACACACACAAATACACTTCCCAAACTGCACGTAGACACACTTACACATGGGCACACGCCCAGACTACACACGTGCACATATAAAACCCCACATATACACATACACTACACACACCACAAATACACACATGCCAGCTGCACTTAGACACACACATGTGCACACATGCAAACCACCCACATACCTACACACAAAACCCCGTGGATCCCAAACAACTCAGTAAACGGACACACACACACACCCCCAATCGCTCACACACATAGCTGCGCGCACACACACACACACGAGAGAGAGAGAGAGAGAGAGAGAGAGAGAGAGAGAGAGAGAGAGTTACAGGCTGACACCTGTCTGTGAGACCTTCAGGGGGACTGAACACATTGCAACCTTCTGGAGGCCCCCGGGGATGAAGGTGGCTTGTTACACGCCCAGCACTTCCTGACATGGGACACGTGTGCTCTTTGCTTCTGCCCCTGCAGGACGATCCTCTGACCTGCTGTCACCCTCCTTTCCGCTGACCGGACGGTCCAAGTGGCCTGTTCCCCGATTCCCTAACTGTGCTTTCCTTCAATCCATCATTAATTGGATAGAAATAGAAATCGTATTGAAATTGCTTTAGTAAAGCGGTAGCAACAGGATAGAAGCACCGTGGAATTAAAGGCAGTTTCCCCCCTTCTCTGGGATCACAGGAAATTTAAAAGAAAATGTACCTTTTTCCGGGTTGTCTGGTGTTTCTACGAGAAGTACATTTTGGTCGCGTCATTACAGAGATGTTGCTAATCTGAGGGGTTTTTCTCTCCATGTTTTTTCTCCATCATGTATTGGAAATCGTTACTCACCTATTTCAAAACATCTGCTTTTTTAGACTAACGCACTTGCAGAATTATCACAGTTTCCCACTAATTTAATTGCTGCTAAACTCTAAGGTTGTCCATAATGTAAAACCTAAGCTGACATGTTCTTACATTTACGCATGAGAGTGAATATTTCAAATGAGAAATCACAGCATGTGATGCATTTTCAAAGCCGCCAGACATC
This sequence comes from Pseudorca crassidens, assembly GCF_039906515.1. Taxonomy (NCBI): domain Eukaryota; kingdom Metazoa; phylum Chordata; class Mammalia; order Artiodactyla; family Delphinidae; genus Pseudorca; species Pseudorca crassidens. The sequence goes on from NC_090318.1 coordinate 2,076,707, forward strand.
TCAAAATCATGCCCTTTTTTAATTGTCTTCTTAATTTCCCAATTTACTTTTATTTGACTTATTTCTAATTGGACTCTTTTTTCTTTTAGGCCAAGATTTTGATTTATCGCATGCCCTTGATGGTGAGTAACATTAAAACATTTTGTGAACTACAGGGAATATTTCACTGGACTATAGTAAATCTTTTGAAATATGTCTTACTGTGATAACTAGACTCACGTAGGACGAGGAAAATCAAGATGCCCTTGTCAGGGTAAATGAACCTTTTTTGGTGGAATAATTTCCACGTTCTGTGGTGGTGAATGAATGCCACGTGGGCTTGCCATGCGCTTGGGGAAGGGGCTGGTCCCCCGTGGGCTGGTCCCCCGTGTGCTCACTGATTCCATCCCTTGGCTGGTGGCTGCATGACCCCAGTCTCTGCCTCTGCCTCACGTGCCTCTATGTTTTCCCATTTCCTTCTGATAAAGGCACTCGTCTATAAGGGTCTGTGCTAATCCACTGTGGCCACATCTTAACCAGTGTTTCCAAATAAGGTCACGTTCTGAGGTTCCCAGTGGATGTGAATTTGGGAGCCCAGTATTCAACCGAAAGCATCTTTTTTTTTTTCTAATTGGAGTACAGTTGCTTTACACCGTTGTGTTAGTTTCTGCGGTACAGCAAAGTGAATCGGTCATACGTATACCTATATCGCCTCTTTTTTGGATGTCCTTCCCACTTAGGTCACCACAGAGCACTGAGTAGAGTTCCCTGTGCTCTACAGTAGGTCCTCGTTAGTTACCTAGTTTATACATAGTACGGTATGGATGTCAGGGCCCCAAGATATCTTTTTCACTCCTGGGGTCCGATGCAGAGGTGTGAGTCAAAACCGTGAGGGCAGTAGTATTCCCCAAAGCCAGCGGGGGTTACGTCTTCTTCTTGATGATGGAACCCTCACTGGCTGGTGGGGAGAGATGCCGGGGAGGTGTCTGTGGTCCTAATGGCCTCAGCCCACACTGCCTGGGTTGCCTGGGGGTCCCAAGGAGCAAAAGGTGTGCTGCACGCAGTGAATGTGCACAGCCTTTGAGGGTTCCTTGTCCCTCCTTCTCCCACACAGGTCCCGGGCTCTCCCTTGTGTCCTGTGTTCTCCCGGGTTCCCCTTTCACTCACAGTCCCCCCACTTGGCGTCATGAGGTGGGAGGGGTCCTTGGTCTCGGTGGCAGCCATGGTCGACATCATCCTATGTTCCTGTTGCCGTGGGTCCTCCAGTGCTTGGCCACTGCCAGGAAAAAACGATGCTTCAAACGTTTTCTGAGTCTTTTTAAGGAAAACAGAACAGTGTCGGGAGTTGCCTTCTGTGTCCCAGCTGCAAGTTTTACTGACAGAAATGTCTTTTCTCTTTAGACAAGAAACCCACTCCGGTCCCACCAAAAAAAGCCACCGGTAAGAAGCAAAGGCGCCCAGCGTGCAAACCCAGCCGAGAAATCGTTGTCGTGCGCCCCAGTTTTCCCAAGAGCTGGGTGAGACGTGGTCAGCGATTCACCGGCTCTGGGTCCAGCCTGGTTAATATTTGAATTATGCTGGGATGCGGGTGCTTTCAAGACCACAGCAGCTGTAAGAGAACGGGCGCTGACACTTTGGCGAGATGCGTTTGGGTCCCCTGGAAGGCATCTCGGGATGCCTTTTTCCTGAGTGTCTGTCCCTGGTTTTGGATACTCATTTCTTGGCAGGAACAGTTTTAGGACCCTGGGACCCTCCTATAACCCATGAGCAAACTTCGATCTCAGCCTCTAGGAGGAGCCTACTAGCTGTCACTAACCCTTTCCAATAAAAGTCAGGAATCAGACCGATCATGGAACTGACCAAGGGTCAGATTCATTGGTGGTTAGTCACCCACAGTAAAATCGATGCCCAGAGTTACAGAGCTCTTATCACTGATTTTTTTAAAAATGTGATAGCTCTCTTCAAATGTTGGGCTTCTCATCTAGAAGGGCATCTTATGAGGGAAAAGATAGCCTTGTTCAGAGCCAGGTCCTTGACCTGTGCAGGCACGCGGAGGATGCTGGACCAGTCATTATTGAAGAATGGACTTTGCTCCCTGGGGCAGCAACGGTGTTTCCCAGTCGTGACTCGTGATGGGTCAGTACATCGTGTTGGGTGGATACACAGGCTCACCTAGATGTTGCTGGGACTTGCAAAGAGTCCTTAAAACTAAGAAGGCAACCTCAGAAGCCATCAGGAGTTGTCATATCATTTTGTCAAGCACACCTGGGTCAGCTGAATCATTTTCTTGGTGGGCACAAGCCCAGATCTGGCCTCAGACTTCCCCCCTTAACTCGTACTATCTACCTTGTGGAAGTTGTTGGCAACTTGGTAGGGGAAGATGCTAGGATGAACAGTCCCCGGGGAAGAACTGTCTGCAGGCGGAAGTTGGAATTTCAACTCGGTCCATGGGCGTACTTGATTTATAAATTACTTTCATTGTTTTGGTTTGGTTTTTGCCTTTTATTCCTTTCCTTGGAGAGAAGGATGATGTGGATACGGTCAGGAATTTGGTTTTTCTGTTGAGACGTTGGTCAGACTGGTATTCAGGAAAGTGTTTGGAGATGTGGAGATGCAGTGTTTCCTCCATCTATTAAGGAAGTCATTTCTGTTCCTCGTTTCACCCAGAACTTCAGTATTAACTATCTGTTTTTCTCCTTTAGATGATAACTTCAATTTAGAAGATGCCCTTGGTGGAGGGAACAGTAAGTGGTACCTCTTAAATCTCCTATGTGTCTGACTTGCTTATTTATCATTGCAAAGAGGCTTGTCTCTTTTAAATAAGTCGAATTCGTTTTTACCACGAAAACCTAAGGGATAGATGTATTGTTTGTTGTGGTTGAGTTTTTCTGGCTTTTATCCGTAGGCCTGCTTTTATTTTAAAGCTCTTACAGTCTTTGGGGTGATATAAGACAAACTGAATGTCCTTGCCAGGGCTGGCCTCGTGGGTGCGTAGGGTCACACAGGGCTCCACACTCAGAAGGGCTTCCCTCCTTGGTGGACTGCTCTGTGGCCGCCATATTGAATTTCTTAGTACAGTTTAAGCAAGGGACTCTGCATTCTCATTTTGCCCCGGGCTCCGCAGACTCTGTAGCTGGTCCAGCCGTCTGCTTTATTTTCTATTGGAAATACATGAATTTAAGTATTGCAGCTGAATGATGATGGAAAGAAGTCCACAGGTGCCTGTGTGTATGGGTATCCCCATCATGACAAAGTACTTGCCCCGCCGTGACAAAGGACACGCTTCCGTTTCTAACTGTTCAGTAAACCACCTGTGTGCAAGTGCACGTTTTGTTGTTTTGACTGCAAAGTGCTCATAATTGCACTTCTCCTCTTTTACAGATGACCCGGTGACACCCGAAGCACCCAAACCAAAACCTAATCCAAACCCCAAGCAGCCCGGCTCTTCTGGTAAGACCTTCTCGCCCCTGTGGGTTCTTGTGTGTTTTTCAGAGTACAGCGATTTCCATGTCAGCTGAAAGGAGGTAATTTCAGATTTAGCGCGATCTTACTGTGAACTCTCTGCGCGAGGTAATGCCCATCTTCCAGTCGTGGAAAACAGTTTTCAAAAAGATATTTTTGGTTCGGGGTTGATTTTTAGTTTGCTGATTTAACTTCCAAGGTTTTAATGGAAACTTTAAAACATTAAATGTAAGATTTTAAATATAGAGAATCAATATGGAGAAACGTATCAGCTTGTTCTTTCCCTTTAGAGAAGCTCTTGGTTTTGTTTTTTTTTTTTAAAGGTTTTTGCCGCCTTTTTTCGGACACATCATAGTATTCTCTGAGCATTTGACCAACATCAGTGTTCTGAGTTGAATGGCTGTTGAAACTTCAGATCTTGAGTTGGCTTTTTTGATTGTTTATACATTTGTTTAATTTTTAATGCAGAAAAGTAGAAATACTGTCCATCCTCTACCACAGTGAAGATGGTTTTTCTCCCTAGTATTTTATATCAATTTAAATGAAACAACTGTTAAGTAAAACTGTCAATCTTTTATTCACACTGTGTCATAACATTATGTTTTGCTTATTAGTATTCCATAAGCATTTTCTTATGCCATTTAATAATTTTTATCATATGACTTTTCTTGGCAGTTATATACTGTCATAACTAATCCCTAATTTTGAAAATGTTATGTTTCTCTGCTATTTTAGAAGTATGAGTTGCAAAGCAAATTGAAGCCACCTTCATATGCTTTCTTATGGTTTTATTTCTTTTTTTTTAATAAATAAATTATTTTATTTATTTACTTATTTTTGGCTGCGTCGGGTCTTCGTTGCGGTGCGTGCGCTTCTCATTGCGGTGGCTTCGCTCGTTGCGGAGCACGGGCTCTAGGCGCGCGGGCTTTAGTAGTTGCGGCACGCGGGCTCCGTAGTTGTGGCTCGTGGGCTCGGTAGTCGTGGCGCACAGGCTTAGTTGCTTCGCGGCATGTGGGATCTTCCCGGACCAGGGCTCGTACCCGTGTCGCCTGCATTGGCAGGTGGATTCTTAACCACTGCGCCACTGGGGAAGTCCAGTAATTGTATCTTTGAAAGATTCCTTCCATAGAGTAGTACGTGTATGGGGTTCCCCGCCACCCCATGTCTGCTTTTGATTCTGATACGTTTCCCTTCACCCCAAGACATCAAGATGCTCCCGACGGTTCTGATGTGAGACATGATGCTGTCTTTTTCCTTCTAGATGGCTTTTCGGATTCGGACCTTACTGATGGGACTTCAGATGGAGGTAGGGTTCCCCTCCTTTTTTTGTCTCTCTCTCTCTTTTTTTTAATCTTTTGTCTGCGCCGCGCGGCATGTGGGATCTTAGTTCCCCTGACCAGGGATTGAACCCACGCCAGGAAGGGCAGAGTGTTAACCACTGGACCGCCAGGGAAGTCCCTCAGTTTTTTATTTTATATTGGAGTAGAGGTGATGAACAATGTTGTGTTAGCTTCAGGTGTAGAGCAGAGTGAGTCAGTTCTACATAGACACGTGTCTGTTCTTTTTCAAATTCTTTTCCTGTGTAGGTGATTACGGAATATTGAGCGGAGTCCCCTGTGCTCTACCGTAGGTCCTTTTCCACCTCTGTCTTTAAAATCTTAGGTCCATGTGGAGGCAAAGCAGTATTTAAATATAATAAAAAATAAGTGTAAAATTAATATATGCTTAGAATAGTTATAACTTGATGAAATATATAGTCACTTTTATGTACTTATGTATGTATAAATGATAGTGTATATGTATGTTACATATAAATATATTTTTACTGTATTCATCTGTTATGCATATGTAATCTAAAATAGGTATATGTGTAGCATATGTGTATGTAATATATAAGGAATAGCCAGACACAAGGTAAAGATCTTCTCCCCCAGGATTCCTTTGGGTCACCCTCAGGAGGTGGGGAAAGATTGTGCGTCAGGCTTGAATTTGGGCGTCACTCTTGGCCCACAGCCTCCTAGGAGGGCTGCAGACTCAGAGCCTCTGGACCTCCACCTGGAGGGAAGCTCCTTCCATGGCAGTTAACTCCAGCTTCCCCCCCCCCAGGTAGAAAACCCTGGCTTCAGCCCCCAGTTTGGGAAGTCTTTTATTTCTAACTCTGCCATCGAGCTCTGGTTCTTGTTTGTTTCTTGGAGAATGGAGCGTAAACGGTGAATAATAATAATAATATATAATAATAAATATAATAATAATAAGATGATGTGTCAGAGTCATGTGACCCATGACTCTGACCTCCTTGGGGAGGGACTTTCATGCTCTGATGTCTCCCCACACTCCCGCCCTGACCCGTGTTCTTCCCCCTGCGTGTAAAATCTATTTATTCTCCCTTCTCTTTTTAAGCATTTAGGTTATACCAGTTTCTTTTTTTTTAATAAAAAAATAACATTTTTATTTGTTAACTGCCTGATACTCCTTAATACTTTTTTTTGAGTTTATCGTTGATGTACAGTATTGTATAAGTTTCAGGTGTATGACGTAGTGATTGAGTATTTTTCTAGGTTGTACTCCATTTAAAGTTATTATAAGATACTGGCTCTATTCCCTGTGTTGTGCAATCTATCCTTGTAGCTTATTGATTTTATATATAGTAGTTTGTACCTCTTAATCCCCTCCCCCTATTTTGCCCGTCCCCCTGGGCACAGACTGGGAACCACTCCTCCCTACTGGGAACCACTGGGAACCACTCGTTTGTTCTCTATATCTGTGAGGCTGCTGCTTTTTTGGTATTTTCACTAGTCTGTTGTGATTTTTAGATTCTGCACCAGTTTCTTGTACATATCTTTACGCTTTGATATCGGATGTCCTCCATGTGGTTCCCTTAAGGTGGTTTCTAAGAAGTAGGGTTTCTGAAAGGAGTTCCCACTTTTACATCCCTTCATGGATTGCTAAATTGCTTTCCAGAATGGCTGGGATCGTTGATAGTCCCACTGGTAAGAGGACCATGTAAGAGATTGCTGGGTTCATTCCTCTCTGGCCTGCCTTAAATGTTACTGGAAACATTTTTGCTTTGAATCCTTGCTTGTTGGAGTGCCATTGATTGACATCAATGGATGAACCAGCCCCCAAAGGGTTATAAGTCTGTTTCTATCAGTCACGCCCTTACGGTGACATGCTTTTTTATCGTCTCGTTTGCCTTCTACCGGGAATGCCCCTACCTCCCCTCTTGAGCTCACATACCTTTCAGAGTAAACCCCTTCTACCCTGGTCCCCAAAGTCATGTCTGCAGTGGCTAGCTGTCTACCTTCTAATTGGTTTTCCGTTTAAATTTACATCTCTAGGTGCTGTACAAGATCGCCCCATTTTGAGGAGTGTTAACAGACAGGATTCTAGTTTGATACCCGTGTAACGTGCTCTTACCCACTGAATGTAACAGGCCGTACGCTGGCTCTGTAGCTGCGTAACATGCAGCCCCTCCTTTGTAGCAGGCAGTGTTGCTCCATAGCCATGTAACATGCAGTGCCTGTGTGACTATACTGTAAAGACACACTGGGAGTGACTGGCTGACATTAAACAAAGCTAAAGGCACCCTCACAAGTGTACAGTCCACTGGGTGGATTCCTGGTTTGTGCACTAATAATTGTACAAGCATCAGCTTAACATCAAGTATCAGGAACGGCCTGACGGTCCAGTGGTTAGGACTCTTCGCTTTCACTGCCGAGGGTGCAGGTTCAGTCCCTGGTCGGGGAGCTAAGATTCACAAGCTGCGTAGTGTGGGCAAAAAGAAAAAACAAAACGAGACAAACAACAACAAAAACATCGAGTATCCCTTGGCATTAAATGTGGAAAAAGTAGAGGGGGTGGTGAAGCGGTATCCCTTAGCCCCGGGGAAAGCATGAAGGAAGACCATACCCAGAGGTGGTGGGTCCCTGGATGGCACATGGCTGACAACCACCCCTAGTGAGACTGGGGGCCTGAGAGGTAACAGGAATGTGCCTGGGATGACCCCATAGCCATGCGAGCATTTAGGTTTCTTAGTTTCTTTTTTTTCTCCACTTTTTTTTCCTCTCTTTTTTTTCTCTTCTTTTTCTTCAAGGGTGGAGTAGAGCTGTGCGCACTTCTCAGGTGGGCTCTGAGGCCCTTGCTGGGTTTCTCCCCGAATCCCTGGGGGACTTTGAAGACTCAGTGGGTCTCCTGGGGCCCACCATGGGGCCAGGGGGTTGAGTCAGGTGCCAAGCCTGGATTTCAGGGACACGGGAGCAAGACAGGTGATACCTCCCGCAGAATGAGGACAGCCCCTCCCATCAGTGGAAAGGGACACCCTGATATTAACGGCGTCATCAGTCCCACGGTCATTCCTCTTAAGGAACCTTCACAACTCAGGGTCAGAGGAGCTGGTCCTTGGTATGAGTTTTCGGTTACCGAACGTCTTCCCAGCGCCATTTGTCACCAAGCCTCGTTCCTCTCTTACAGGAGGCGGTGATGGCGGCAACCAGAGGCCTGGAGGGGCGGACCAGGGTACGTACCCCTGGTTCCTGATGTCCTGGGTTCCTCACGTGTACTATTGAGGAAAGCAGGAGCCAGTGGTCACAGCCTCACTTTTAGTATTTGCAGCGTCATCTGAAAGATACTGACATGAAGAATGGTTCTCTGGACACGCGTTCCAAGGGGGCTCAGCGGAAACATAGGCAGACCCCGGAGATGCTGAGGATTCAGGTCCAGGCCACCGCAGTCAAGCGAATATCGCGATACCGCAAGTCGCACGAATTGTATGGTTCCCCAGTGCATCTAACAGGGATGTTCACACTACACTGTAGTCTGTTCAGTGTGCAGCGGCATTATGGCCAAGAAAAAACACCACGTGCAGGCCTAGATTTATAAAACTTTTTATTGCTAATGAATGCTCACCACCCTCTGAGTCTTCAGCGAGTCATAGGAGTAACGTCAGAGATCACGGATACCGTCACAAACAGAATCATAATGAAAAACTTGAAATATTAGAAGAATTACCAAAATGTGATGCAAAGACGTGAGGTGGGCAAATGGTGTTGGAAGAATGGCGCTGATAGACTTGCCTGGCGTAGGGTGGCCACAAACCTTCAATTTGTTAAAAAAAAAAACCAGGGCTTCCCTGGTGGCACAGTGGTTGAGAGTCCGCCTGCCGATGCAGGGGACACGGGTTCGTGCCCCGGTCCGGGAGGATCCCACATGCCGCGGAGCGGCTGGGCCTGTGAGCCATGGCCGCTGAGCCTGCGCATCCGGAGCCTGTGCTCCGCAACGGGAGAGGCCACAACAGTGAGAGGCCCACGTACCGCAAAAAAAAACCCAAAAAACAAAAAACCCCACAGTGTCCGTGAAGAGCACTAGCTTGAGGTCTACCTGCTACTGACGGGATCTGCATTTTAAGTTCAGTCGCCCTCCCATGGTGCCCTAAGAAGGAACGCCACCCATATTACCCAGGGTCCTCCAGAGAAACGGGACCACTAGGATGTATAGAGATGAGTAGAAAGACACTTATTGTAAGGAGTTGGCCCACGTAGTTACGGAGGCTGAGAAGGGCCTCGATCTGCTGTCTGCACGCCGGACACTCAGGGAAGTGGCCAGTCAGTCCCCATGCGAAACACCGACAACCAGGACAGCGAATGGCGTAGGTCCCAGTCTGAGTCCAAAATCCCAAGAAGCAGGATCACCAATGTCCAAGGGCGGGAGAAGACAGACGTGCCAGCTCAGGCGGAGAGCAAATTGTCCCTTTGTGATCTCATCAGACCCTCAGTGGATTGAACGATGCCCGTCCACGTTGGTGAGGGCTTTTACCCAGGCTAACGGGTTCGAACGTTATTTTTTTCTGGAGAGGGCCACATGGACACATCCAGAAATAAAGTGTTCCCAGCTGCCTAGCAGGCCCTGGCCAGTCCAGCTGACACATAGGGTGAACCGTCCATCACACCGTCCTCCTTTTTATTCACGGGGGAGGATGTCTTGTGCACCTGCCGTGTCAAGAAACAGCTGTAGATGTGGGGCGGATGCAGGTAGTTTTAGGATTCTCGGTGGGGGGTGGAAACCCCGTCACCGTAGAGCACATGAGACTAGCGAAGAGGTGGGCGACTCTGATTTTTCGGAAGGTACATGAGGAGACGGCCACCTGGCGGCCTGAGGTCACACGGCCTCTGGATGGTCCCCGCCGGGATTTATCGCCCACCTGAGGCCTTCCCCACTGAGCTGGGAGGGCAGCTGAGCTGGTCCTAGGGGTGGGGAAGGGTGGGGTTTGGCCTCCCACTGGGAGCCAGTTCTTGGGTTGGAAACAGCTCGCGGAGTAACATGAATTCCGACGTGGCTCCGGAGTGACGGGCCCTCCGTGGTTACCGGGGGCCCCGCCTCTCAGGCCTCAGCCCCACCCCCTTCCTCCGGGCAGGGCCGCCAGCCCCCGGCGTGGTCCGTGCGCGAGGGGTACGTGTGTCATGGTGTCCTGTGCTTCCTTCCACAGCCGACTCCCCGGGGGTGGTCCCTGGGATCATCGGTGCCGTCGCAGTGGCCGTGGCCGGGGCCATCTCCAGCTTCATCGCCTACCAGAAGAAGAAGCTCTGCTTCAGAGAGAACGGTAAGGCGCTCACCGCCGCGTCCTTTCCATGGGGCCTTGCTGCTTTGAAAAGCGTGCTTTCTTTTAAAAAAAAAGAACTAAAAAGCAGAGCTCAGGTTGGCACAAACACGTGGAAGGCGGCCGAGGGGGTCCTGAAGTGGCTAGAAAACTGGGATCTGACTTTGTGGCTTTGATCCCAGCGTCTCCTGCGTTTAGCCGTGTGAGCTGGTGCAAGTTACTAACCATTCCATTTTGGGGGGCGGGCGTCCCCGTAACGGGGAGAGATGAGAGTCTGCGCTTTAGGATTTTTGTGAAGGTCAATAAGGTCATTGTGAAGGTCAGTAAGGTCATGCGTGAAGGTCAGTAAGGTCATGTGTGAAGGGCAGTAAGGTCATGTGTGAAGGGCAGTAAGGTCATGGGTGAAGGTCAGTAAGGTCATGCGTGAAGGTCAGTAAGGTCATGGGTGAAGGTCAATAAGGTCATGTGTGAAAGTCTTGACAGGTTGCCTGGGAGAGAGTGAGTGTGGAAGAAATGTTAGTTCTTACGATTCTTTCATTGTTATTTACATGGACCGCCAAATACCACCGTTACAGCACAGAGATCGGAATTCCATCACTGGCCATTTTGGGACTTTGTACTCAAATGCTAAGTTACTTAGGATTCGTCCTGACATCAGTGAGTTCTGCTGTTCTGAGCACAGTTTATGTTTGTGCATTTCTGGAAGGTTCTGTCCAGGTCTGGCTTTGAGAACCAGCAAGGGCTGGGTTGCGGTGTTTGTGGCTGTGGCTGCCCATCCTCCATGGAGGAGGCTTGTGGTATCTGAACTTCCCTTCTGTGTATGACCCTAAGTCCTTATCCATACTTTGCCGTTGGCCATAGGTGTCATCTGCCTAAAGGACCCTTTCCTGAGGGTTCTTGGGAAATTCCCAGAAGACTTGATGGAGGCCAAGTTACCCTCTAGGGATGGAGTTTATCCTTCATCTTCCATCATTCCAGATTTCTAGGTTCACAAACACTATTTATAGCCTGAAATTAAAAGTCTGACACAGCGTTTGGATTCAGAGACCTAAAATAAGAGGCCATTTTTATATCCCTCTGCTAGCAGTGGAGGGTAAGGGTGCCTGAGTGCATCTTATTTCCCTCGTTTGAGTGGGTCGCCTTCCATCTGGCCGTGCTCAGGAAAGTGTGGTTGGCTGGCGGAATGGTGGGCGTCCAGCAATGCCCAAATGGATAGATGACCAAGTTCCAGGAGATACCTATAAAAGATCTACAGTTAGAACCGAGTGGGGGGAAACAGCACAAAAGAAAACACCTTTTTCTTTTGCTTCTCCTAGAACGAGCAAAGACTTAAAAGACTAGGGATTCGATAGAAGTGAATTTCTGTTTCCTTTTCAATCCCACTTTCCGCTTTCTCTGAAGATGCTCAAACTCAGAGCTTGACGCTCAGCCAGGAGAGGAAGGCACTCACTAGGCAAGAGGCACAGGAAGTCCTGGCCCCGAGATTTTCTGAAAATCTTCAGGTGAACCCCAGTTGGACTCTGGAATTACAAAGCATTTCTGTTACCGTGTGAATGGGATATATGACTCTCTGGATGTTCGTATGTCAAGACACAGGGATTTGAGGAAACATCCAAGAGTCTTAATAGACTTGACATCATCTACTATTTGGAAAAGGGATTCAGAAATTGGGAAAACCAAGTGTTCTGCATCCCACCCTACCCCACCCCGGGGTCTTGGTCTTGGTTTCAAGCACTGTTCCACCATAGCAGGGGGAAGGGGTGGGCATGGAAACGGAAAGCTTCCCGGGTAGAAAGAGTTGAACGTACGATTTTCAAAACCAAAGCGAACTTTCTGAAGAACTGGCTCAGAGCAGGTGAGGATTCAACTTTCGCTTCCAGAGAGGCTGGCTCCATTCATTCCCCTAGAGTATGTCCTCCAGTCTGTCTTCGTAGGCTGAATTAACATTAGGTGCGACTTTACATTTTTGATTTGCTTTGTGGTTTTCACAGGTCCATGGTCTTGAGCTGATGCAGATGCACAAAGAAAAAGGACAAAAAAGGGGGGGGTGAACCTTCATGAGGGAAGGGAGCGGGTGTTTCTGATTTCAGTAATTAAGCACTTTTGTCTCCAGCTGTAAAGTGTCCAGCAGTGACACAAAGAAACTTGGGTCCCTTTTCTCATATAAGCACTGAGTCTAACGCAAACAGTGAGCATCTTTCTGACTACGTGCGGTTTATAGACCTGCCTTATAAAATGAATTCAGTGTTCGTTGTCAGTTATGTGTTTTTATGAACAGAGATGGCCAGGTATCGGGTACGTGACGATGCTAGACCTTTTCAGGTCCGTGCAGGACTATCTTACAGGTTTTATTTCTGGGGTGGTTATTTTAAGGTGTGCAGCTGTGAGCCTGGAGATTTCGTAAGGAGGATGTGGCTCCAGCGGGTACAGTGAGCTCGCGTCCTTGGAGGAAGCATGGTTTGGGGTAAACCATTATTCTCTGAGCGTGGCAGTTTGCAGAGTGACTTTCCGGGACCTCGTTGTTGTATTGAATTTTGTAGTGTCTGTTGAATTTGCGCCAAGCCTCCTCTCGAGCACTTACGGGGGGAGCAGATGTGTTTTCCCAACGTGGAGACACATCCATCTAGTACTGTCAGTCTTGATATATACTTAGTTAAGAGCTTCTCCGTGTTACATTTTGTGAGAAGGTATGAGAAAACCTCCACGGCCAGCAAAGTTTGGTAGCTCTGTCTTTTATGCCTAAAGGTTTGAAGTTGTGACTCTAGGAGTTTAATCTGGTTTTCTTCCAAGTGATGCAAGCTGGCCTCTTAAAGCCGTTTTGGGACGCAGGCTCCTGGTTGATGTGTGTCTTTGCGTTTTCGTGGGTTGGGTTCAAGTCACCAGTTTAAATGATGGGTGACGCTGAGACTGACCCGCTGGGACAGGGCACAGTGTTTGGTTGTTGTCACTGGATGCGGTCGATAGCTGATTCTCGTTGCTCACTGCACATCCGCCAGCTGCTTCCCTTGTCCTTGATGGTAGCAGATTCTTGCGGCTTTGGTGAAATGAGCTACTGGCATGTCCTCTCCCTCCCTTCTTTCCTTCCTTCCTTCCTCCTTCCCTTCCTGCCTTCCCTCCTTTCCTCCCCGCCCCCCTTCCCTCCCCCCACTTAATTCTGGTGTCCACTCTGTGATGCTCTGCTCTGTCAGCTTGTCTCCTCAACTTCTGAGCCCAGAGGGCATCTTCCTAACCGCTCTCACTGCTGCCTGGGCTGTGGGCACG